>NC_142286.1:8691217-9941217 GCF_965620075.1 Prunus avium
CACATAAAACTCAAGAACTTCAGAACCTTGTTTTCCTGTTCAAATTGTACCAACAGATCAGTTTTCTTCATTCCAAACTAATACTTGGAACAAAAGTACACTCCAATAGTATCTTGAAAACTTACCTTCTTTTCTTCTAGCTTGTTTGGGCCAAAGACCTGAAGCCTCTTCTGCCCTTCCTCGCTGGACAAACCTTCTTTTGTGCATTGCAGTTGCTCAAATACTTCCAGCACTGGGATACGCTCCTGTGACACATAGAAACACAAGGTTAATGACTCATATATATATCTCAACAACCAACAACAATTTAATTACTTGGCACAGTTTTTCATTCTTTAATTAATTTTAAATTATACTTACAATGCTGACGAGTAATTTTTTCGGAAATTCATCGCTCAACGATTCTAATATTGGCAAGTGATTTGTTGCAATAATTATTCCAGAATTCTAACTACAATCATCCAATGCCTAATCAACTGCATGTGCCATGAACCCAAGATACAAGCAAACTTGCATTCATGCAGACTGAGCAAAACTAAACACTATGATAATCCTGTCCAAGAAAACTAGGCCAAACCGAACTTAGGAGCTGATTCAATTCTAATTGGGGCAAAATTTTTTGGATAGCCTCATAATGTAAATACGTACACAAAATATTTATAATAAAAACGAAAACAAGAATAATAAGAAGACTTACCAGGTCGACATTTTCCTTCTTGATTTTCCTCCAAGCTAATGGATTTGCCTTCTGCCATGCTCTCTTTTGTTCTCTTTCACCAAACAACCAAACCCAGAAGAGAGATTGTTCTGATTAAACACTCATCTATATGGCACTTCCACAACTCTCAATTTCCTCAGTGAGTTTATATTAATTTTATTTTAAACTTAATAGTATTCAATCTCAGTAGGCCAGGACTTTATTCTTGCGAGCCAATCACACGCGCACACATACACACAGGTGTTTTTAGTCTGGAAAAAGAAACTATGAAGTAGTTGGTAATATTGAAGGACTGGAAGTTGGAGTCTCTCTTTATATAACGAAAAGGCAAACTGTCTTTTTATGGAAAACAGCAATTGAGTGAAGGAGCGAGAGTTTAGGTATTCTCTCTAGACTCTTAGCCCCGGTCATACGGCCAGTTAGAACAAGCATTGTTACGCTCACTCTGCGCTTCATCATATTCTTTTTGTCTTAAACTATTTGGCCCACTCGCCTTCTGCGCCTTTGCACTCGGTGGCAGTTTGTTTCCAAAAGAAAAATGATACCCCAAAATGTGGGATACCGTTTTCACTAAACTAGAGGTGGTGAAATTTTCCCCTACTCTTCTTAACTGCCTTGGAGATCTCTAAGGGCATTGATCATATGTATGACTTTCGGATGCAACTTTTGAGTTTTGGTCCAATACACTTAAAATTTGATAGGCCAATAAGTTCCAACTCAAACAAACACTATACTCTATAACAAATAAATATCTCTTTTTTTTTTGGGGGGGGGGTCAAATTCGAAGAATATTATCTAGACAATCAACAAAAATCAATTTTCTTAATCCAACGGCCTAGGTATAACGCCAGATTTGACACCAAAAAATATATAAATATGCCCGGTTCGACATATACCGACAAATGAAAAAGTTACTGTTGCACCAGGTTTTAAGCATGATTTCACCCTTCAAATTCCAAAGTGATCGAGTAGAGGGAAGACAGTGACGTGACAAACTACAAGGTAACATGGAAAATATTGTTCCAACGTGCCATAACTTGGCTCATGTGAAATGGCAGCCGAAAGCCTACAACCAGGTGCATGCATGCTCTCACAATCATGCATATTGAGACAAATTATTTGGATACAATGTTTGCTCATGTGAAGAAATTGGGTAAGACAAAATGAACAAAGAACTACAAGGGAAACGAGTACCAGGTATTCATAGAGAGAGAGAGAGAGAGAGAGAGAGAGAGAGAGAGAGAGAGAACCATCTAAACCCTACAACATAAAAGGGGGTAGCTAAAACCATGTGCATGCTAACATGCATATCTATGGAGGCACTCTCTGCATTTGAAGATAACATGGTTGTCCATGTGAAGGGATGGGAGTGGAGGGAGAATATAAAGAATTACATGCACGCGGCATGCCCATGTTGAGAAGAGATAGAGAGATTTGGCTGCTTCTACATGCACGCGGCACGCCAGATATCTAAATCCAATGATAATCGAATCCAAATTGACTAGAATATAAGATTGGTGTATGTAATGAATGATTTAAAGAAAATATTTTTGCTCACCACTTTAACCCAAGGTGTACTCTCATTATCATTCTTAACACTTTATACGTGTCCAGTGGCGGAGCTAGAATTCTTAGCATGGAGGGGCTAAAATTTCAAAATCACTTCCACATAGATTTTTTATCTTCAATTGGGAGGGCCATCACTAATCTAATTACAGTAATTGTATTGCTATAACATATATTTTATAATATATTACAATAGATTAAAAATTAAATGGGGGGGCCAGGGCCATGGCAGGCCTGGCTATGGCTCCGCCCCTATACGTGTCCATTGACATAATCATAGTTAGTTCTTTGCTTTGTATTCATGGAATCATGGTTATGTCCATAGACACGTGTCAAGTGTTAAGAAAAGTAATGAAGATACACCTTGGATTAAAGTGGTGAGTAAAAATGCTCTCTGATTTATAGGGCTATTTGAATTTTTTTTTTTTGGTGAAAAGGGCTATTTGAATTTGATGTCATATAATTGCATCCTTATGATCAATTTGGATACATATGAGTTTCCTTGTACCATGATGAATCTTGACTGCTTTATTGCTTTCTTGATAAAAAGAAGAAATAATAACTTCACTCATAATTTTGTGGGGGATAAAAAAAGTTACTGTTTATATATTTTTGTTATTACAATTTCATGTGCAGGGGGCGATTCATCAAAGTTGTTAGGCTCTTTAATTTTATTGTTAAATTATTGTGTGCGATCGAATTCATTTTTGGATATTGATAACCATACTTTTGTTTTCAACCACAAAACCAAATGTTTAGGATAACTCTCATAATAGCATTGATATTTACTATATTGAATTGTGTGAAGTTGATAAAATGATCAGATAAATGGTTGGACAAAATCAATTCCAGAGAGATAAATAATAATGAGGGCGGCGCCGGGATAAAACATTTAACATAGAGATAAAAACTCTCACTTATCTTGTAAATCATGTTTTTCAATTCCTCCCTAAATTTTGTCTAAGAAGTTGGTTTAAGAAGCATTTTATAGATAGTCGCTATCTCCCTTTATGAGTCCTAAAGGAAAACTCCATAGAGGGGGAGGAGGAAGAAGTGTCACTACCCCTCCTCTCCATCATCTCTTCTTGTCTTTTTCTTTTAGGTTAGTGAATAAGTTCACTGGAGAGTTTTGAATAAAAGCCCCTTTTGGTGATTTCTTCTGAGCCATGTACCCTTCACCCATTTTAGTCTATGTTCTCAATCAAATCATTCTCCCAAAACCAGCTCTCTAACGCCGCTCATGTTCTATAAATTTGATTTTAAGGTTTTTGTTATGTTGGGTTTGTGGGTTTTGTTTGAGCTTATAGTTAATTGTGATGGTGTGGACTAATAGTTTTAGTGCGGTTTTTGTCCGCTTTAGTTTTGCTTTTACCATGTTAGTTTGTTACCCACTTGGAATTGATACTTTATATGTCCTTTTGATATCTTGGATTGTAACATTGAAGTTTATATAATGAAGTTTATCTTTAATTTTAATTTTATTAAAAAAAAAAAAAAAGAAGCATTTTGTAGATGTTCTAAGATTCATATAATTTCAATTTCAGCAAATTTACTCTAATTTTCTAACGCTTGCAACTGGAGGACAAATCCTTACTTCCATCAATTAAAAAAATATTAGATGACCATATATTGGACACGGAGGTTGAGTTATGAACAATATTGGTGCAATTCACGTAATTAGGGAAGAGTGAAGAGGACGTGGGCCCAATAAGTGGTATCAAATCAAATAGTTTGCCTTGGGACACTTGGCACGTCATCAATTTAAGGTGGAACAAACGCATGGTCAAATGGTGGCTCAATCCGATAGGCTCAAGAAAGGTGAAGTTGCACAGTGGAAATGGTATTATTTTTTTAAGGACTTATCATTTGGGTGCTTGAGTGTGTGAGGAAGTGGTTTATCTTATTTCTCTTAATTAATTATTGTTATTGAGTTTGGCTACTCCCCCTTGTCAATTTCTTTTGGGTTGGAATCTAAATTTCCTTCAATTGCATGAGGTTTAATTTGCTCGCACTCTAAAACCTCATGGGGTGTGCATATGTGAGTTAGTCTAGTTGACTAGGGCGCTGGGTTTGTCTTCTTGCACTCAAGTTCGAATCCCTCTCATTGTGTGTTTTTTGTGAATTTTTAAAAGCATATGGTCCAAAGTGAAAACGCATTAAAATTAAAGCAAAAATGGCATTTAACCTCATTAGAGAATTTGTTAATGATTATTCGGTCTAGTGCAATGGATTTGTAGCTCAAATTGTTAAGAGTATTTACTCGTGTATCATAGGTTCTAGGTTCAATTTTTCTTTCTTCCATTATCGCTTATATAAAAATAAAAAAATAAAGATTATTTAATCTAGTGACACCCAATGTCTACTTTATTAAATGTCTACTTTATTAAAGAAAGTATTGAATCAAATATCGTTGATAACAGTGGTCGAATAAATAAAATCGCAATTGATTGTGGTTCATTCTATATTGAAAAGATTTATGAAAATAAGATACAAATTTTGACACAATGCATCTCTAATCACATTGCCTAATCTGGCGTGAGGTGATCAAATCATTTTACAAAGACTATGACATGATAAGTTTAAAACAAGAACGACAAGTGGGCCCAAACTGTTGGAAACTTGCAAGGCCTTCGTTTATTTAGCATGTAAGAGATCCACAAGCACACTCCAAAAGTAACGGAAGAAAGTGCATTTCCATGTTGACCGGTAATAATCACTAGAGAATTATAATTTGTTTTTGCCTAATCTTCAAAATATGATGCTAAAATCTCCTTTGAAGAGATAATGATGATTACAAATATGCTAATTAGTGCGATAATAACGTTTTCAATGGGCGGTTTATCATCACACCCCCTTTAGGCTTTTGCTTTTGGTATTGAATTGATGCCTGCCAGAAAACAGATATCATGTGTTAGATATGTTGCTCATTGGAAAATAAATTTATCAAGTCTATAAATGATTAGCAGGTTTTATTTTACTAACCGGATAGCGCTTGAGCGCTGCTGATAACGACACTAACCCTATCAACAAGTCAATTATATTTATCCGCTTATAATCACACAATTACCAGATGTATGAATCACCTCATAAGAGTTGGATAAAACAAGAAATTGGATTTGTAAGTTTTTTTTTAAAAAATTTTTTTTATAAATTTTCCCTTTCGTTCATATGGGTCAAAAAGTGACTCTTTTAGCTAGGAATCAGTGGATCTAAGCTGGAAGGATAACAAAGTTGTCTAATCTACACATCAACTTAGAAAAGCAGTGAGAAAACAATGAGAATGTTTCTGTGGAGAAAGGGAGAGAGAGAGAGAGAGAGAAAGAGAGTGAGGAAATCAAAATCTGCAAAAACTTTGATCTTATTTTGGCTGCATCTGATCATTGCGCATATATATTCACTCGATATAATTGGACATTTCACTGTTGACACAATTGCCTCCCAAATTTCCAATTTCAAACCCCACCAAAATTAAACGTATGGTTGTTAGCCTCTTACATATATAGAAAGCCTTGCTAATGGGCAGCTTTTATTTATTATTTTCTCTTTCTGGAGAATAGTTTCATATTATCATCGGGCAATTGTGGCTCAATCATGACATTTCACTCAAACTGTGTTTCGTACAGCCTGGAATTGCAATTTTTCCCTTCGATGACTTTGAAACTAGACATCAAATAAAAAAATTTCCAAAATTTGGTGTGCTACTTTTTTTCTCTTCTTTCTTTTGTTGGATTAGCACACCAAAATTTGGAAAATTTTGCATATTTGGATGGGCAATATTTTACCAAAGGCTTGGACTAATCTATTGAATTTGGGATTCTTGTTTGAAAATCTATTATTTTGTGATTCATGTTGAAGCTTATAATATGATGAGTGGGTACAGGACAAATTTTTTTTTGAAAATGTCTTTATCCATTCGACAATGAACACCAAAAATTCTATAACATATATGCTTTCAATCTCAATTTGTCGACTCTTTTTTCTTTTTTTAAAATTTTTCTCATCACTTCCTTGTCTTTTCGTGTGTATTGTCCTTATCAGGGAATTCCATACCACGCATTCAAGTTTTGAATGTAATTTCCACTCGGAAAATTACAGGTTCCATATACACACTCAAGCTGGTTTTCTACTTTGGTGTGTGCACCTTTTTTTAATTCAATAGTCTTTAATTTGTGCAATTTTGGTTTTTTTTTATAAAAGGAAACTGTTATTGATACTCCAAAAAAAATCATCATGCATTATTCCTCGAAGTGCAATTTTCCCCTTATAAATTTTATAAAAGGCGAGCGCATGATGAGTTTTTTTGAAGTTCCAATAACAGTTATGTTTCGAAATTGACCAAAATAGTGAAAAATGAGATCAATCTCTGTTTTTAATATGTGTTTCCATACATTACCCCAAAAGACTTAAACCAGTAAAAGTTTAGTTCTCATAAGATTGTGTGATATCTATAGCTGCATATATATTTTGATTCTTTCTTTCCTTCTCATATAAGGTTTGCAAATGGATACTAGTTAACCATTGAAACTCATCTAACTAAATTTTATTAGACATAAGGCTAATAGCTATATAGCTAATACAAAAAAGTTTTAGAAGATGCTGATGACTTGATGAGTTTCTCTTCCCTATGTTGAAACACCAGGACAAATCTCAATGTGACCATAATCAAGCAGCTCCTCAATCATCTGCTCTATATGATCATCCTCAAGTCTCTCAATAAACTCCTGCTGATGCTGATGATGCTGCTGATGATCATGTGGACTCTTGAGTACCAGATCACCACCACCAACCCAGCTCCCCTGTTCAACCCTTTTCTGCACTCCACTGTACTCTCTGATCTTCTCGGGCCAATCAAAACCTGAAACGTCGCCGGTTTCGATAATGCAGGTGGCAGAAGGGGCTGCTGGCGTGTAGTGTACTTGTTGCTGTGGCTCCTCCTTCGGAACTGGCTTGTTATTAGTAGTTTTGGCCATTTGCAGAGAAGCCATGTTGCATTTGTGGAGCTTTGCAATCAAAGCTGCCGAGAGAAGCTTGGATGAATGTGACATGGTCTCATTGGGATTGTATGAGAAATTGGTACGTGCCTTTGGGCCGCACATGAGCCTCGCTGCTTCATCGTATGCTCTTGCTGCGTCCTCCGCTGTTTCGAATGTGCCTAGCCAAATTCTAGTCTTCCTGAAAAAAAGAACAAAAAGAAACGCGTTTCTAGTTCAGAACTAATCAAAGTAACACAAGCATCAAAACTTCAATTGGGATATTTTCCAAATGACATTACATCATAGAACGTCAAAAATGAAACTGCGCGAACTGAAAAAAAAAAACAGCTTGGTTTAGTGAGAAAATGATTTTAAGAATAAACATGATAGAAACGTTTTGTAGGAGTGAAATAGAAACGGTCAAGAGATGGGAATTACAGTAAAGGGTGGCGAATTTCGGAGACCCAAGAACCCCAATGTCTCTGTCGGACGCCGCGATACCGCTGTTGGGATCTAGCCATGGTGGTGGTGGTGGTGGAAAGAGAAACGTTTCGAAAGTTTCAAGGGCCCAATGCAGGTTGCTTTGTGTGAGTGAGTAAGTGAGAACACAAGAGGAGGTGACTGTAGTGGGAAGGGAAAGGGGATTTATATAAGCGTTCATTTTGCGGCCTTTGGGACATCTACTTAGTAGTGGGACCCTCTTGAGGGCTTTTCGTCCTTCCCTTTCTATTCTTTTCTGGTTTTGTTTAGCTTTATTATTACATGGTTATTTATATTTCAACCAAACAAAAATGGTTCAATCTTACTTATCAATGATACTAATAGTAAGGGTTGGGTTTTGGTTCATCATCAAGAATAGAAAGGGTTTGACCAAAAAAAATAAAGAATAGAAAGGGACTTATAATCCAAGTAGTTAAGATTAGTATGAACCTCTGGTCTTAGGTTCAATTACCCCCCAACTCCAATATTCCTTATATTAAAAATAAATAAATTATCACGTGATGAAAGAGATAGTCATATGATTGTATATAACTGGTTGTAGGAAAAACTTGCGCAAAACAAACCCAATTACTGGACCATAACTACAAAATTTCCTAAACTTCACTACTATCTTTTTCTTTTTCTTTTTTATTCAAAAGAGGAGAAAGGCAAAAATCGAACTCTTGTTATGATTGTTAGAACAATCACTACTACAAAAAAGGCAAAAGACGACGGGAATTCACCATCGTGTATCTGGTTTTCAAACCGTCATGAAATCGACTGACATCTTTTACAGAAGCAAACCATGACGGTAAATCCCTGTCGTTGTTAAAACCAACAACGTCATTAACAAATAACAACCGACGTCTGTATATTGAAAAATGAGCCAAAAAAATTGTCAATGATAAGAATAGACGACCAATTTTAACAAACAAACGTCGTTTCAAAATCAACACATGACGTATTTTAACAGAACATGGCCGTAAACAAGTGATGTCACGACGAAAACTAAAACTCACAGCCATTACATATACCTTTCACGACACATGATCAAACAAGAAACGTGAAATACAATTATGACGTCTTTAAATAAACAATAGACGACGTTATTGATGCATACTACGTCACCACTATTTATATAACCGTCGTGAAATAGATTTTCAACTTCGTTTTTTCCATAAATGTTGACGTGGAAAGAGAGGTTAGGGTCATTACTTACGACGCATTTATTTCTACAGATAACGTTGTTGTTAATGGAAAACGTCATTCAAAAATAAAAGACAGCCGTGTTTCCGAATTTATACATCATCTTAAACAACATAATCGTCTTCTAATGTATCTGAGACGGCAAAGTTTGTCAGTCAATCGCCATGTAAAATGATTTTAATGACATGATCTGAAAATAAACAACGTGAAAAAGAGGTTAGGGTCATTACTTACGACATATTTATTTCTACAAACGACATTGTGTTTGATGGACAACGTCGTCCACATATAAAAGACAGCCGTGTTTTTTATTTTATACGTCATCTTTACCAAATTGACCATCATCTAATATCTCTGAGACGGCAAAGTTTGTCAGTCAATCGCCGTGTAAAACCTTTTTAACGACATAAGAATAAAAAAAACGATGCAGATATTCCTATATAACGTCGTTTCTGTAAAAGAACGATGTCCAAATAGCTCTTTACGTCGACAAATTTACCTTTGGATTTCAAATACCGCCGTGAATTATTCTGTTTCCACTTCGTTTATGAGATAACAAGCGACGTGGTACAGATTTAAGACGACGAATTTTGAGTTGTTACGGACGAGTTCATATTCTAAGACGTCGTCTTTCGTAACGTTCATGTTAGATATCTTGACGCGGAAGCCTTTTGTGGCCCTAAAAGATGACTTAGATTATATGTTGATGGTAATAGATATTTTTTAGACGTCGGTATTATGGGATTAGAGTCGTGTTATTTGTAATTACATGTCGGCTCTTTAGGCTTCTTCGACGTGATATCGTTAATAACTGTTTCACAATACTGTTGTGGTTCTTCATTTTTACGTTGCTTTTAGACGTCGGTAAATACATTGCGGTCGTTGAATGCTCCAAAATGTCAATTTTTAATGACAATTTTATTAAAACAGACGTATGTTTTTCACATTTTTATCAGGACCGTCGTTTTTGTAATCTTGAACCAGTATTTTTTGTACTGATTGTTTTGTGGCCAAAACCTGCATAATGAAAGTGAAGAAAACACATTGCAGGGAAATTTTAAAGGCAAATGTTTTGGATGTTGATGTGTTTGTGCCTTTGTGTATCTCAAAGACACAAAGACACACTCATCATCAATGTCTAAAATATTGCCTTTGTGTGTTGGTTCGATTATGATGAGGAACAGAGTTTATTCTGGTAAGACTTCACTTTAATTTGATTATGAGGACGGTTTTCTATATAAACCGCCGTGGGTTTTCACAAATCTACTATTGATCTACAGCCGTAGGAAACAAAATCCAAAAATAAATCTTAAAAAGCAATAAAAATTAAGACGATGGTTTATAGATAATGATAGACGTATAAAGTTAATTAATACGACGGTATTTTTAACTCCACAAAGTGGTAAATTTTTTTTATACGTCGTTAATTGAACAAACCGTCGTGGTTAGTGCAACTTATGAGGACAGTAAAGTTATAAATACCGTCGTAGTACATTGTCGTTAAAAAGTCGATAAATTTATCTTTACTGTCGTGGTAAATTAATTTAATACAGCGTATTTTTTGTAATTTACCGACATTGATTCCTTTGAAATTATGCGTCGCTGACTAAGAAAATTTGATCGTTTTTATTTATGAGATAACACGGCGGATATTTTTAAACCGTCGTCTTTACTTTCTACGACGGTGATTCATAGCTGCAGTTGTTGTTTTTAGATTTAGATTTTAACTCGGAATAAAACCTTTTTAATAACACGACGCTTTTTTAATTTGGTGCGTCATTTAAAAAAAATATCCATTCGGATCCCCATTTTTTAGGTGTTTAAGTTATGTATCTACGACGGGTTTCTATTATCATCGTCTTTTAAAATACAACGACGGTTTTTTAATCTATCGTCGTTGTTTTCTGGTCGTCTTTTGCACTTTTTGTAGTAGTGAATACTCTATTACTATAATTAAAATCCCCACAATTTTATTTCTAGTTAAGACACATTACTAGTCTGCATCCATTATGTCATTTTTTTAAATTTGTTATTTCTTGAATTTTTGGCTACTTAATACTTCTCATTGGATTGGTGAATATGATAGTTTGTAAGATATAAGTATAACCTTTTTATAATCTCATAACTTTTAAAGATAGTTTGTAAGAACGCTGATATTACTCGTCATTTTACATAACTTTTTAACTAGTAATATTATCATACGGATACAAATTAAATAGAAAACTAAAACCGGTATTTTGCTTTTCATACAAATTAAATGAGTATAAAATGTTTCTAGTTGTTCTAGATCATGCATGTCTAGAGACTAGAGGAGGGGGGATTCATGGGTGTTTTTGTATTTATCGTAGTAGTTAGAGGACATGGGTACATGGCTTACATCACAGCTTCTAAACTTGGGAAACCTACCCATATGCCACAATGCAAGGTGAAGACACAACCCCATGTCTGATGTAATTTTCATGCCCATGCCCTCAGTATCTTTCTCACACAATCTCTCTCTCGTGGGCTTGTAGGCTAGCAGCTAGGTGTTATATTTGACCATTAATTTGTTTGTTGCATTAGGCGAAGCCGAAGTATATAACATGGCTTAACCAAGTTGGCTAAAACAGATGTACTCTTTATTTTGCAACAAGTTAAAATTTTTATTTTAATAGTTTAGATTGAATTAAAATAGAAGATGTTTTATAACAAGTGAAGGCATTAACACCCAATTTGATACCTCCATTCACTCTATAAGGGCAGTAAGAAGTCGTAGGTCATTCTCACATACATGACATGTTATTTTGGTGTTATTGGTACCACTTGAGTTGCCAAGCACAAGGCCTTTAAAATGCATGATTTTTAGCCGAGATGATCGATGAGGTGATGTTTTCTTGTGTGATGAAAGTCAATGACGAGAATTTGTCGCCTCTTGTATGTCCTTGGGATACTTACTAATTTAATCATGTTATAACATTCGTATATTTAATAATATTATATCGTAAAGCATATCAATAATTACATTATGTCATCGGCTAATATGACTAAAAATATGATACATCGGCTAATATAACTATCATTACAAAGTTGATTTTAAATTGGATGTTCTAATTCTATCATGGCATTCGGTCATGGAATTTCATGCGTCCAACCCAATTGGTACACATTTTCACATGCATCACCCAATATGCATTGTTCACATTGAATGCTCTCAAAATTGTGCATTTCTCAACACCACCAACGTTTTTTTTTTCCAAAAGTTTTCAGTCTCATCACTCGTGATGATGTGGCACTTCCTCTAAGCCGGACAAGTTATTATATAAATATGAATATATCTGTTGCAAGCTTTGTGTGTGCGCCACATTTTTCAAAAGCCTTTATGCATGAAAAAAGGTTTCTTTATTCTGAAGGCAATGAGATCTGATCACCCATTCTTTCTAAGAAACAAAGTAAAAGAACGTTTTCAGATGTCATTTTTTTTCCAAGTATCTTTCTTAAAGCCTATTGGGCATGGAATGGAACTCCAAGCAGCTTTTTATTTATTTTAATTTTATTTATTTATAAATTTAAAACAGATCTCTAAGCAGAATTAAAGGACATGAAACTCATACTTCATTCACAGACTGGGCCTCTTTTTTGGCATATTTGAATGGGTAATTTTTCTAAACGAAAATAAAATAATAAAACTTTACTTTTAACGAGTCAAATAAAAAGATAATTATTACTGCTAAAGAAAATTTAAGAAGTAAATAAAAGAGAGGTAATTTTAATAAATATTGTTAGCACCTTTGATAATGCATCACCAGCCCCTAGTTTCACTTTTTGAGCTTTAAGCATTTTAAATATTGCCCATTTCTTGAAAAATTCCTAAATCCGTCACTAGCTACAAGCCTAGAAAGCATTGGTTTGTGACTTAGAGGGAAAAGTAAGATTACGCGTGCTTTGATGTGTGATATAATTCCTAAGCCAGTCCAACAACAAAAGCTTTTATGTTTTTTTAATTTTTCTTCAAATGAAGACATCTTTTTTTTTGGCCTTATATATGTTCCTTTCTTGACATTTACTCAAAGATACTGAGACTTTGTGATTCACTTTGGTTTGATTTTCATCCATGCACATCTAAGAATATCTGCGGGCCCATTCCTAAATCTGAGTCATTGACTTGGTGGGGGCTATACTTGTCAGTAACATTTTTAAATTAGAGCAGCTTAACTTTCTTTCATTCACTAATTTAATTATGGATGGCTTATAAACTATAATAACAATAATGATCAAATAAGCAATACGAGGAGTGGTTTCTTTCTTCTAATACAAGGGACATTTGACCGGAAAGGGGGGGATCGAATCGAACACATGGCATCAATTGGAAGGATGAATAACTTTTAATTATTTGAGTTACAAGTCATTACACTATTTTTATGTGCGTTAATGGTACTGCTTAATTATTTGAGTTACAAATCATTACACTATTTTTATGTGCATTAATGGTATTAATTTACTTAATACAATTTGATATTGAAGAAGGAAAAAGAAACAAAATCTCTTTAACATCTCTACATATATTTGCTTATTAAAATATGATATCATTTTGTTTCTTTGCTCTTGTTATTTTCCTCGTTATATATGCTAATGTGTAAATCCAAAACTTTACAATGCAGCATTCACAAGAGAATAATGTTCTCCTACCAGTTTGTCTGACTATTTCAGTGTGTCAACAAACAAAATTCCTAGTCCAAAGATTGAAAATTCAAATCCGAGATAAATATTGATGCATGAAACAACAAAACACAAAACACAAGATATATATAACGAGGTTCACGTCAAATTGAGCTATGTTTCAATTTGAAACTTTAAATTTATAAATCCATAATATTCATATTAGGTTACATCGAAGTCCTAAATATGAATTTAGCTACTTATAATGTCAAAGTAACATAAGGCAATGATGATGAACCCATTAAGTTATGAGAACATTACAATTGAAGAGGAAATTAACCTCTCCCACACTCTAAAATATTCACTTCCTCTCAACCCTTCAATATAGATTTCCAGTACACCCAATCAGGGACGGACCTACCCTTTGGTTAACCTGGGCTATAGCCCAAGTGACTTTGTCTTTTTTCAACCTAAATATATAACAAGCTCACCCAATGGACATTCATGCACTACACTCTTTTATTGGTTATGCGTCTCGTGGATACTTTTGAGTCTATGACTTTCCACTTAGCACAGCACACTACAAAGAACAAAAAGGATATGGTCACTTTGTTTTGTTTTAGATTTTTTCTTTCTTTCTTTTTTTATGTAATTTTACACTATAAATAGTAAAACTAATAAGTCAGGGTCAGTTATCTCAACCCTCAACCCTTCACCCTTTTTTTTTTTTGGGTACAAAAAGGGGCCAAAGGCCAAACACAAACAACCCCTATTTTTTGGTAAAAAACAACCCCTATTTTCTTTTTTAGTAGAAAACTCGTCATTCACTTCACGCACTCCTGCACATAGAAAATATAAAAAATATAGGTACTGGATTGAGGGGTAAAGCTCATTATGTCCTTTTAATTATGATATATTTTTGTGATCAATGAAATTAATTCTTAATAAGTTTGTGCATAATGTAAATTTAGCCCATTCCAATTTGAAATCCTGGTTCCGTCCTTGCACTCAATCTCACAAGCTTGCAAACTCACAAATTTAATACCTCTAATTGTATCTCTCAATACTAATAGAGATCCAAAAACCTCAATTATTCTCTAATCTCCCAACGAAGGAGAGCCCCAAAACCCTAGATGGTGACAAACCAAAAATTTTCCCACACAAACATAATACACTGTTTGCACGTTTCCAATCACATAATACACTGTTTATAGGCTCACACAAAACCCTAATCTTACAAGAATAAGTCAACCAAAACCTTGTCCACCAAGCACACCAAAACATGGCTAAATATAACTCAAATAGGAATAGGAAACGTGCAAACTACCTAGGCCACAACTGGTCCTTCATCCATAGTCGACCGGTCGACTTACGTAGAAAGTGATAGCTTCACGCTCACGTGGTGGCCTAAACTCCAGTAATTCCTTTGAATACTATTTTGAAAGCTTTCTATGATTGTTGGAAAATTTTAAAACTTTATATCATTGGCCCCAAAAGAAATGGAAGCTAGCTTCGCTACTCTACATACATTTTTAAAACTTTATATATCATTGGTTAGAAAATAACTGATGACGTGTCCACTGTGGGACATACCTACTAACCAATCCCTTAAAAAATTTATATAAAATAATATAAAATAAAATAAAAACGTTTATAAAAAACCTAGCTAGAACCCAACCCCTTCCCTAACCAACAACCTAGCCCCAGACCCCATCTCCCATCCAGGGTCGTCGACTTTGCATCCAGTATGTGCTCACCAACGTCGCATCTAGGGTCATTTTGCTATAGCCTTCACAAGAACAACATCGGAGGTCACAATGCGGGGTTGTATCATCGCTCTAATCCGACCTAGTGCGCACCAGTAAAGGTGTCAAACGAGTCGTTCCAGTCCGGCTCGTCCTGTTTAGGGTCAAATTGTGTCGGGCCCGTCTGTTTATGAAAATCATCAATCTTGGCTCGAGCCCACGGCCCTAGCCAATATGGGACTGGGCTGGGCTCATGTTAGGCCACTAAACGAGCTGATATAAGCCCACGCCAAATTTAACTTATGTATTGATTCTTCTTTTTTTCTTTTTTCTTTTTGCAATTTTGTTTACAATTATGTATATACTAACAAGATTTATTATTTGTTGAAAAAAAAAGGGTAATAAATTTATTTGAACAACATTTAAATAAAAATTTGCTAGATTAATGTTCGGATTTTAAAAATTGAAACCTTAAAAAAAAATCATTATTTTATTTATAAAGAAAACATTAAATCTTAATATATATCTTATTAAAAATAAAATAGACTTGAATTAAAGATAGGGTTAATTGTTTTATTTGTCCTTGAACTTTGACCCGATTTGCATTTGAGTACCTCAATTTCCAAAATGGTTCCCATAGTCCTTTAACTTTGGTTTCGTTTGGACAACAAGTCCCACCATTACTTCTGTCAATTTTTTCATTATATTTAGGGCATGTGGGGAGTAGTTGAGGGGAAAAAAAAAGACTTTTACCTCTTTTAGCTTCTTTGATACGACATTTAACACATCAGAAAAAGCTGAAGAGTTACGAACCAAAGAAGGATAGAAAAAGCTAAAGAATCAACAAGCTGAAGCTTTCTGACAAAAGCAAAAGCTGAAGAATTTGAACGTGTTGGGGCTTAGTGTTCAAGAACTGGACTACAATTTGAGTTGATTTTGTCTGGGTCGTTGTGTAGTAAGGTCGTCTGGGTCGATAGGTGTTGGTTATCTCATTGTGGGGTCGATAGGTGTTGTCGACAACTTTGATGGAGTTTGAATTTAGGCCGTCTAAAGACCCTTCCATGTACGGTATCTGATGCTAATGGAAGTACAATAAATGCTTTTTTTATATGTTAATTGCTTTATGTTGTTTTGGAATTCTGTCTATGTCTGCTCTAACTATGCAGCAATTGAGGGTTTTGTTATTGTCTCTCTTTTGGGCAAATAAAAAACTGTTTCTTTTGTCTTTATGTCAACATTGAACGCATACCTTGTGTTTTGGTCAGACATTGAGTGCATACTTGGTCCTACTATCCTTGGTTGAATTTAAGGGTTTGTAGTCCAACTGGTATGATTTGTGTCACTTGATTGCACAGTTACACACATTAGCACACTTGGTATGTACTATCCTTGCTTTAATTGAAGTGTGATTTGTCCTTATTTAGGTGAGTAGAGATTTTAAAAATTGGTGTTGAATATACTGAACTGAGATTAGTGCTTCATTTGCAGATAATGGTGAGTTCTACACTTTGAAAATTCACCATGGGGGTTTTGTACAAGATGGAGGTGTATAAGGGGAAGAGAGGGGAGGGGGGGGGGGGGGGGGACATTGTGTTATTTAGACAACTGGATGGATGTTATCTATCACCCTTGGATTTAGGGTTTAGGGTTTAGGGTTTAGGGTTTAGGGTTTAGGGAAAATAGGTATAGCGTTAGGATATGAAGTGGACTTAACTAAGAAGGAGATAGGTTTGCAAATATATTGTAAGATGTATGACACTAATGGTGAAACTAATGTAAAGCTCATTGACAATGACAGTGTTATATGTGACATGGTTGGCTGCATACCAAGTAACAGAGTGTTAGTGTTATACTATACTGATAAAAAAAAAAGTGAAAAGACATGGACTCAAACATCTGTGGAATGTCATTTGAATAACCTCAATCACTTTTGTCAAATTTTGCTTCTAGGTTGCAGCAACTAGGGGTGGTAGAGGGAGATCATCATCTCAAACAGTGAGCGAAGGGAGAGTCACTGGAACAACTAATGGTGCATCATCTTCACAGCCACCAAACAATTGCCACCAAACAAGTTACCAATGAGAAGAAGATGCACTACAAGATGAATGGTGTTTTGTAATTGTTTTGGGTTCATCCAGGATTTAACTATGTTGTGACTGCTATTTTGGGGATACCTTTTGAGACTTAAACATGACTCTTTTGGGGATTAAGTGTGTTTTGTACTCTGTTTGAGTAACAAGTTATCATTTTGGAACATGTGGTGGATCTGGGGATGTATTAAACATGTCATATGATTGCACGTTTGCAAAAAAGGCTCTATCTGTGAACATTTGAATTTGTAGTGAATGTAAGTTTGACTCTTCTGCTTATGTGAAAGGTTGCTCTACTATTTCATGTGCATTTCTATGCCTTAATTTTAAGAAGTCTTGTATGTAGATTGAGGTCAATGAATCTAGAATTACAAGATTGCAAATAACCAAAGTCTTCAAATTCCATAAGCCTTTTGCATAACTAATAACATTACAAGATTGCATAACTAATTTCGAGAATTACATTAGCTCCAAAATGGTTTTCACTACCCTTACTCCCATACATTTTCCAGACATGTTCGACACCATCATCATATCATTACAATGATCATAAATAAAACACAAGCACCCATACTCATCCTACATTCTCTTTGTCGATGCCTCATCATATTGTCTTCCAGCAAAAGTCTAAGCCTTTTGTTGTCTCTAACTACATAATCCAACTCCTTATTTTTTTCAATTATGCCCTCCATTTCCAAGTTTCGAGCTTCTAAGGATTGAAGTGTGTTGACCACAACATTTTTTCTCTCTTCTGTCTCCCTCATTTCAGTCTCCATCATTCTTATTCTTCTAAGCAAACCAGGCACCGCATTCTTCCCTCTTGTACATGTCTCCTTGTCCAACCACCTAAAATAATGCTCTCCAACTTTGCTTTTCTGCTTCATTATTATCAAATTCATCATCAGTATAAAATCTGAACATAATACCAACTTGGTGCATAAACCCAAAAATGAAAAATTGTTTACCTGGTTGTTGTCACAGGCCTCGAAGCTTCTTCCTGGATTCATGTATGTCCAAGAAGTCCTCGATTTGATCAAACTCCCACAATGAAAATACTTCACCGATTTGGGGCTTCAGTTAGATTCCATTGATGATGTTTGAGACATATCACTTGTCATCCTTCGAACTAATCTGCTCTCCAAGCTTCCAAACTAGACGATTTCAACTTTTACTCAACCAATACGAGAGGGAAGGTGAGTTGCAAAAGCGGATTGCAATTTTTGGTTCTTTAGGTTTTTGGTGGCAGGCTTTGCAAGGTCTATTTCAGCTATTTCAGAGGAAAGGTGAGTTGCAGAAGGGGGATAATAAAACCAACCTGAAAAGACCCATCTACCCCTTATTATAACGAAATTTTTTACAGAAGTAACGGTGAGACTAGTTGTCCAAATGAAACTAAAGTTAAAGGACTACAGGAACCATTTTGGAAATTGAGGTACTCAAATGCAAATCGGGTCAAAGTTCAGGGACTAATAAAACAATTAACCCTTTAAGATGTAAATATAATAATATTATGTATTATTTTTCTCTAAAGTAAATATAATTTAATAAAGGCTTAATTACTGTAGCACCCCCTGAAACTTCGGTCAAATCTCACTTAACCCCCCCAAAGTTAAAATGGCCCACTTTACCCCCTTGACCGTGGTTTTGTGTTCCATTTAACCCCCCACCGTCAACGCCATCCAAACGACCGTCAAAAAAGCTGACGTGGCAGGGGCATTATGGTCCAATCATCCACGGTGCCCAATTGCTAACCCTATTCAGCATCCTACGTGGCATAGTGGACCCCACATGCGTTGAAAATCCTAATCTAAGGTGGAGACTTAATGAGCGGACCCCAAATAACAATCTCCCCTCTTCTTCTTCGATAATAGGGTTGGTAAACCCAGAAAAATTACTTGCCACCATTTTAAGGATTTAGGGTTCCCCAGAGAAAAATCTCTCCATCTTTCTTCGATTAGAGGGTGTGAAGATGAGGAAAGAACCTCCAGGAGGAGAAGAGCTGGCCGTTGCAGCACCTCATTGCTATTGTGGGAGGCTTGCTCGGCTACAGACTTCTTGGACAGAGTCCAACCCACTTCGGAGGTTCTTTGTGTGTCCAAAGTCAGAGGTAGGTTTTGGATTTGCTAGTTTATCGAAAAGTGGACAAATTTTTTTGAGAATGTGATGGAATTGTTGTTTGAATGCAGAGGGGGAAAAACGGTTGTGGGTTTTTTGTATGGGTTGATATTGAAATGCCTCGCCGTGAGAGAGCTCTGATGGCTTGGCTGCTGAGGACAAAGAGAGAAGTTGAAGATCAGATTGTGCGTGCGAGAGCAAGAGAGAAGAAGTTGTGGATTGCTCTGTTTATTTCTTGGGCCTTTGTGTTTATGGTTTGGTTTGGCAATGTTGGGTAATGTAAGTTAGGCAATTAGTATGTTTGAAAGTTAGGCAATGTGGTATGTTTGAAAGTTAGGTAAGGTTGTGTAATGTACGTAGTTGAATGGCAAGTTGGAGATGAGAGCCTTATGTAATGGCTGTAGCATTTTGCAAATGTAATGGTTTCAAAGCCCTTTTGTAATGGTTAAGACTAGAGACTTTTGTAAGCACCACTAATTCTGCAAACATTTAAGAGCTTTTAAAGTGCCATTGATTAATACATAAATTGTACAGAGTCTTGAACATATATTTTAGGCACATAACTCAAAATACTTTCTAAGCACATGTTACAAAAGACCTCATATGCACCTGTTTAATCCATGGAAATGCCAAATAGTTTGAACCCAAAAAAAGAGTAGACAATAAAATACCAAACAGACATTTCTACCCAATAACATATGCGTCTACCAACACACAGCAAAACATCAAAACAAAGGTGAGTTTTTCAATATCTCCATGGCTTAAACCTTCCCAGGAAGGCTTTCCTCTTAGCTGGAGACTTAAGCCTAACTTTCCTTTGTGGGGAAGCTTGTAAAGGCCGAGACGAATTTGGTTGTTCAGACTGGGAGGCTTGTTCAAACAAAGCAGCTTCAGACGCTTGTTCAAATTGAGAAGCTTGAGATGGTTGTTCAAACTGAGATGCTTGACATGGTTGAGCTGGTTGAGGAGATGGTTGTTGAGCTTGGTTAGACTGAGATGGTTGAGATGGTTGAGCTGGTTGGTGAGATGGTTGAGGTGGTTGATGAGATGGTTGAGGAGCTTGGTCATGATTGGTCCTTTTTTTAGCCTTTGATATGAACTGAAAACATAACAGAGTTAGATTAACATGGCCGCTTTTGGATTAATATGTACAAATGAAGAGTTCCATAATGTTAATTGAATAAAAGTATCCCAACTTACTGGTTGTTTCTGCCTTGATTGTCTTGTAACTCTTTGACTTGATCTCTTGCCTTGATGTGCTATCTTCTTTTGCCTTTGTGATGGTACCTGGCAAACAAACATCACTGGGAAATCCATATCAGAATGCCAAACATACAAAACTTTTAAAATCACATGCTGTTGAATATACATGGCTGCTACTCCCTGCTTCATTTACCCTTGGACATTTCCTCTTATTATGCCATGCTTGCTTACATATGGAACATTTGATTTCCAAATTATACCTTGGCAAGTGTTTAGCTTTAGGATTAGAGCTTGAAGATGGTTCACCGGCTGAGCTTATCCTAGATTTCTTTGGCCTCCCTGGCTGCTTATGAAATTTAGGTGGCAGCAAAGGTGGGAAATTTGTTTTAGGCCACAAGTCTTGGCTTGGCATTGGATGAACCATGGGTTTGTAGGCTTTCATGAAGGCCTTTTTTTTGTAATAATCATGGACATAGCTAATGTGATTGCCATTTAACTGCCCAATGGCAGCACAAGCATGCTTACATGGGATCCCAGTTAGATCCCATTGCCTACATGAACAACTTCTGTTCCTCAAATCAACAACCACCTGAGTGCCTCCAAAACACTTGACCTCATATTTGCTCTCCCCAGCAAGCCTTGGAATGCACCAGGCTGACTGCTTCTTAAGCTTTTCCAGAGTTGCAAACACTCTTGGCCCCACATCATGATGCAATTTCTCCATAGCTTCTCGTCTAGTTGCCATCAACAACATGATGTAATACCTGATCCTCTCAAGCAATGTTATAATAGGCTTGTCTCTAGCATCAAGGATAGAACCGTTGAATGCCTCACACATGTTATTCAAGAGAATGTCACACTTTGAGTGTGTTCTGAAGTGAGATCTACACCATTGCATTGGATCAAGCCGTGACAACCAATCAAAAGCTGGTCCTGACAAATCTTGGAGCTTTTTCATCTCAGCTTGAAACCAAGGTACAGTTGTACTTCTTGCAGCACCCTCCATGTGTTGTTTCAAAACTAATCCTCTATGCCCAGCAAGTATAAAATTGGCATGCAGATGTTTAAGGCAATACCTATGCTCAGAGTTTGGGAACATGTCACCCACTGCATCAATTAAGCCCTTTTGTCTATCTGTAATGAACACATATCCATTGCTATTTTCAATGCCAAGATTAACAGCTAAAAGTTCTAAAAACCAAGTCCAAGTTGCATAATTCTCAGCCTCTGCCACTGCATAAGCTATTGGATACATGCCGTTGTTAGGATCAACACCAACAACAGATAGTAATTGCCCAGGGTGTTGCCCTTTGATGTGACAAGCATCCAAACCAACAACTGGCCTCAAAGCATCAATAAATCCTTGCTTTGTAGCTGCCAAGCATATATAAATCCTTTCAAATCTGGATTTGTCACCCTCCAAATTGGACTTAATGACAAGTAAATGACAATGACTCTTTGAAAGCTAGGAGGCACCAAATGACACCAATCAAGTAGCTGAGCATCACTATCTATACACACCTTTTTACCATTTTGTATCCCTGTCACAACCACTTGGTCATGGTGCCCAAGCTCTTTTGCATACGCATATATCTCTAGCAAATTTATGTAGTCCAGAAGACACCAGTCCAAATAATCAACAGACCCCCCCACATAAAACCACCATTCATTGACATTTGGGGATTTTACCATTCTACCTCCATGGTGTACTTCAAAGGTGACTATTGCTTTGTCATCTGCACAACATAACATAAAAAAACACACTTTAACCACTGCCTAGTCATATGTATAGTTCAACCATTGCCTACTCATATGTATACTTTAACCACTGCCTACTCATGCTTGGAATATACTTTAACCACCGCCTAGTCATATGTATAGTTTAAAAAGGACAACACAACCACCAAACTACCAGTAAACAGACATGGAACAAGATTCAATCGCACCTAACATGTTTAAAGCACTAAAACAACCTTTAAACTACTAGTAAACAACAAAACATAACAGCAACGCATAGGGGACCACAACACTTTTTTTTTCCAGGCTAATCAAACCCAACAAAGCAAGCAGACAATAAAGAAGTTTCAACCTGGACCACACAATCTATCGCTTTCGTCAAATCCATTTCAAAAGCAAAGGGCCACTTAACATACTCGGGTTGAGAACCTCCTTTCTCTCTCGGCACCGTCATTGTCCTTTACCAATATTCGCGCAGTACCCAAGATGTCGATTGTTCTGATTTCACTCTTATGCAATCTCAGATGTTCGAATCTCTCTCTCTCTCTCTTCGATTATACAGTCCAAACCCTAATGCCCAAATTATATCGACTGATAAGAGATTTCACTCACCTACAATATTCGCTTCTTCTTAGATTTTCGAATCTCTCTCTCTCTCTTCGATTATACGTTCCTAACCCTAATCCCCAAATTATATCGACTGAGAAGGGGGTTCTTTTGCCAAACTCGATTTGTTTTTTTTTTTTTGGGTCAATAGACTATACAAACTCAGTCGCTTAGGATGCTGAATAGGGTCAGTAATTGGGCACCGTGGGTGATTGGACCATAATGCCCCTGCCACGTCAGCTTTTTTGATGGTCGTTTGGATGGCGTTGACGGTGGGGGGTTAAATGGAACACAAAACCACGGTCAAGGGGGTAAAGTGGGCCATTTTAACTTTGGGGGGGTTAAGTGAGATTTGACCGAAGTTTCAGGGGGTGCTACAGTAATTAAGCCTCTAATAAATGGGCTTTAAATGGTAGGTCAGCCTAGTCCGTTGGGTCGAATTACCTTGTCTCGGGTCGTCCAAAGATACAAGCCGTGTGGTGTGGGGCCTTACTTAATCGGGCTGTGCTCAGGCTGTCCTGATCCGTTTAACACCTCTACTCACCAGTAAAAGCGAAGAGTTGGCTTCCAGCAAAGGTCGAGCCAGCTTTCGACCATGCCCACCACTGAGAACAACTGAATGAGTTACGATTGGTGAAGATCTCTCTGATTTTATTTTATAGAGAGACACATGTCAGATTGGTTAATTTTAGGTCAAGGTTATGGGTTTTGAGAGAGAGAGAGAGAGAGAGAGAGAGAGAGAGAGAGAGAGAGAGAGAGATGGGTTCAAAATTTAAGGATTTTTGTTGGGAGGGGAAAGGCTGGGTTATGGGGAGGTTTTTTTTTTATTTTTAAATTTTATAAAGTTTTTAATTTTAATTTAATTTTATTTTATTTTAATTATATATATTTAGGAATTGGTTAGTAGGTGGGTTTGTTGTGCGGAAACACTGCAAGACCTTGTCGCTGATGGACTATACGACGCACACACATATAAACCGCTTTGAGAATAAAACACACACACCATGAAGAGAGTAAAACAAACACACGATGACACAAAGACTTATAGAGGTTCAACCTTCTGCCTATGTTCTCTTGGTGATCCACTCGAGAAATTCACTGGTATATAAGAACCACTTTGGTTACAACTTAATCCCTTTAGCTCTCACAAGAACCCTAGCTCTCTTTTCTATCACCCTTGCTCAAACCCTTTGATGCCCTTCTAAACACTCAAGAATTCACCCTTGAATTTTGTCTTGTGTCTCTTTCTTGAAAATTCACTCTTGAATTTTCCCCTCTTACTTTTAACCTAGCCTTAAAAGTCCTCTTTAGAATGCATAAGAATTTAGCTACAAGTTAACTAGGAATAGGAAACTAAAACCCTATTAAATTAGGCCAAAACCCCAAAATAATAGGAAACTTCGTCCAAACTCTCCAAAACGCCGAATTCATGCTCGAGCTCTTAGTTAAAACTGACCGGTTGCCTGCAACAACTTAGTATTGCGACGTCTTCTTCTCCTCTGCCCGATGCTCCTCCTTGCAACGCCTTCCTTCCCCGCATCTATGGTGAGCCAAACTTCAACAGGGTTTCACAATGGACGCATCATCAGTTAATGTCTGACCAAACGGTTAACTTAACGGAAGGCTTAAATTGGTCAAATTTGAAAACCATGGGGTGTAAATTGATGAAATTGAAACCCGAGAGCCCAAATTGAGAATATCTAGAGGTGTTTTGTCGTTAGCCATATATAATTGGAATAAAACTACATAATATCATTAAAACTTCCTTGACACAAGGGTGTTAGGGTTAGCTGTCCACATCAATGTCCCAGCCCAATGAGATCACGCTAGCAGCCAATAACGTTGACTTCATCTTTTATAAGTTTTAATATTTTGAGAATACTTTTAGTTGGGAGAAAATCTCTAGAATACCCTCCCACCCATTCCAATGTCTTCTATTCTAACCAAAAACCCGTGTGCTTTCTCCTTTTTTTTTTGTTAGGAACGAAAATTGCTTTCTTTTGTTGGGATATTTCTCCCTCAACTGAAGCAGCCACTGCCATGTTGGTTTCTTTGTTTTTTTTTTTCTGGTTTTAATGGCTTTTAAAAAATGAAAATAAAATTGTTGCATTCTTTCAAGGTTTCGAATTTCTCACAAAGCAAACAAGAAATACTTTATTTAGCTATTTGGATGTATTCTTGAAGGCTGCATTTTCTTCAAGTGCAATGTAATTCTTTCAAATCATTCAAAATTATTTTCTTCAAATGACACTTCAAAAGGAAAGAGGGGTGGTATTGTTCCCCTATACAAAAGTGTAACCTTTGCCAAATTATATAACAAAAAGAAATGGAGCACACTATCCAACACATATATACAAGTGTAATTTTGTCCAACAAAAGACATATATCATTCTTCTTTGCAAAGTGTAACAATGGCCTCTACACATCAAAATGATTTAATTTTTTAATGCCCCTGTTCAAATAAGATATTCAACCAAAAATTAGAAAATTCGTATAAGGTCTTGTCATATTAGGATTAGAAACTATAATGACGATCTCTACCTTTTGTCAACCAGCCTTTATCAATCTTAACATCCAAGAAATTGGTTGAAATCATTGAAATACTAATCCTACACCACAACTTAACCACATAAGATCGCAATTAAAATTTCATCCACATGGACATTAACACAAATATAAGTGTCAGTTAATATCATTGAATCAAACTTGACTTAAATTACTTGATGGTCCATATGCGAAATTTTCATTCAAAGTTCTTGATGAATCCTAATGCATCATAACATGATCTCACGTTAGGAAAAAGAAAAATCAGATTTCTTAATTCCATGATCTCATGTAATACCTGACTCAAAAAAGACATTTGATTACTTCCTTGAAGCATGCTTGTAAAGCGAAGGTTGGGATGTCCAAAAATAGGGCTTGAAATATCCTAATAAAAACATATAAGATTAGGAGATTAACATTAAAATTAACAATCAAAATAATGAAGATAAAGAATAACACTACTAAAAAAAATCCCTTGCGTGACCAAATAAAATTCGTCGCGCAAAGTCACTTTGCGCGACAAATATTAATCATCGTCGCTCAAAGTCTTACGCGACTCAATTTTGCGCAACGAAAAACAAATCGTCGCACAAAATCACTTTGCGCGACGACAAAGCATCGTCGCGAAAAGTAGCTTTGCGCGACGAATATTAGAGTTCGGTGCACAGAGTTTTGCGCGACGAATAGTGATTAGTCTCGCAAAGTATTTACAAAAATAAATAAATAAAAAATTATTTTTAAAAATTTTTGGATGCCTTTGCGCGACGAAATAATAATCTTCGTCTCGCAAAGTCTTCACTAAAATTTAAAAAAAAAATTAAAAAACATTTGGATGACTTTGCGCGACGAAATAATAATCTTCGTCTCGCAAAGTCTATACAAAAATAAATTTTAAAAAAAAATTCTTTTGCTAGAAAAATATATTATTGTAGTTCGGATTGGGTTATTGTTAGAAAATATATATTTTAAATTGACGATCGAATTGGTTCATTGTATTCATATAGGGTCAAGGAATGTAGCTGTAAAAAATCATCAAAATCGAAATTGAAATAACCGTTAAATCGTGATTTTTCGTTTATAATCGTCGAAAAGTTTTGTCATATTACTTGATCTCTGAATGTTTATTTTTTCCGATTTTTGGCGTATATGATCTCGAAGTATAAACAAACAAGTTTGACGGTTGGATCGTTAAAACTAGTTTCGTAGAATGCGTATGCCATCAAAACAATATATTCACTAACAATTAAGAGTTTATAAACTTTCATTAAATACAATATAAGATTTTGTGGTATCCACTAGTGTAAATATTTTCAATTGAAGATAAAATTGATTCATTGTATTCATATAGGGTCAAGGAGTGTAGCTGTAAAAAATCATCAAAATCGGAGTTAAAATAACCGTTTAATCGTGATTTTTGTTTATAACCATCGAAAATTTTTGTCCGATTACTTAATCTCTGAATGTTTATTTTTTCCGATTTTTGGCGTATATGATCTCGAAGTGTAAACAAACAAATTTGACGGTTGGATCGTTGAAACTAGTTTTGTAGAATGCGTATGCCATCAAAACAATATATTCACTAACAAATAAGAGTTTATTTATACTTTTATTAAATATAACATAAGATTTTGTGGTATCTACTAGTGTAAATATTTTAAATTGACGATCGAATGCAATCATTGTATTCATATAGGGTCAAGGAGTGTAGCTGTAAACAATCATCAAAATCAGGGTTGAAATAACCGTTAAATCATGATTTTTCATTTATAACCGTCGAAAAGTTTTGTCCTATTACTTAATCTCTGAATGTTTATTTTTTCCGATTTTTGGCGTATATGATCTCAAAGTGTAAACAAACACATTTGACGGTTGGATCGTTGAAACTAGTTTTGTAGAATGCGTATGCCATGAAAACAATATATTCACTAACAAATAAGAGTTTATTTATACTTTTATTAAATATAACATAAGATTTTGTGGTATCTACTAGTGTAAATATTTTAACTTGACGATCGAATGCAGTCATTGTATTCATATAGGGTCAAGGAGTGTAGCTGTAAAAAATCATCAAAATCAGGGTTGAAATAACCGTTAAATCATGATTTTTCGTTTATAACCGTCGAAATATTTTGTCCCATTAATTGATCTCTTAATGTTTATTTTTTCTGAATTTTGGTGTATATGATCTCGAAGTATAAACAAACAAGTTTGACGGTTGGATCGTTGAGTAGCTTTAAATTTATTTATTTTGTACGTATAACACTTAAGAAATTGAATAGTATATGTATTTATTCGTAGCTTTAAATATTTTTTAAGACTTTGCGCGACCAATTAGTATTTCGTCGCGCAAAGTATACTCTCAAAATTTGGGCGTGTGCCAAAAATGGGAATTTTTTTTAAAAAAATTTCGACTTTGCGCGACCAATATATAAATATTCGTCGCGCAAAGTATACTCTAAAAATTTGGCGGGCACCAAAAATGGGATTTTTTAAATAAATAAATAAAATTTCAACTTTGCGCGACCAATATATAAATATTCGTCGCGCAAAGTATACTCTAAAAATTTGGCGGGCACCAAAAATGGGATTTAAAAATAAAATAAAATTTCGACTTTGCGCGACCAATACATTATTATTCGTCGCGCAAAGTATATATTCTAAAAATTTGGCGGGCACAAAAAATGGGAGTTTTTAAAAAAAATTTCGACTTTGCGCGACCAATATATAAATATTCGTCGCGCAAAGTATTCTCTAAAAAATTGGCGGGCACCAAAAATGGGATGCGGGAATATTTTGGTCGCGCAAAAGTTTGGGCGACCAGAAATTCGTCGCCCAAAACTGAAAAAATTTGGCAGGCACTGAAAATGGGAATTTTTTTTTAAATTTTTTTTTAAACACTTTGCACGACCAATATATTGTTTCGTCGCGCAAAGTGATACGTTCTTTAAAAGCAAAATAATTCCTCCACCATTTTCTCAATGTCTTCTAAATCCTACCATTTCTCTCTCTTTCCCACTCCCCAAATCCTACCATTTCTCTCACACTCACTCCTCTCACTTAATCTCTCATCTCTCTCTTCACTATCTCTCTCTCTTTCTCACTCACTCTCTCATATCTCTTTTCATCATCTCTCACTCTCACTCACTCTCTCATCTCTCTCTCTCACTATCTTGTCTAATTCTCTCACACTCACTTCTTTGTAAATTTTAATTTTTTTTTATTAATATGTGTTTTTGGAGTTAGTTTTGAGTTTATGCCAATTATTTGTCATTATTTTATGTTATTGTTTTGTTATTTGACAATATTTGTTTTTTTTTTTGTAGGGAATTGTTGAGGCTAAAGTTGAGGATTTGATATAAGATGCTTGTAGATTTTATTATTGTACTTTGTTAATTTAAGTGTACATTTTGAATATTATGTATATTGGATAATTTGACCACTATTTTTCTTATGTAATTTTATTTTGAATATGTCAATTTAAATTAAAGTAATTAAGAAAAATAAAATCATACAATTAAATTAAATTTTAAAAATTAATATAATGAAATTGATATAAGAGTAATAATAATAAAAAAATGTCAAAAACCTTGCGCGACCAAATATTTCGTCACGCAAACTATTAAATTAGTTTATT
Organism: Prunus avium; assembly: GCF_965620075.1. Classification (NCBI taxonomy): domain Eukaryota; kingdom Viridiplantae; phylum Streptophyta; class Magnoliopsida; order Rosales; family Rosaceae; genus Prunus; species Prunus avium. Next base: position 8,720,470 of record NC_142286.1, read on the forward strand.
TTAGTTAAAATTTTCAAGAATAAAAAAAAAATAAAAAAATGAATATTTCGTCGCGCAAACCTTTGAGCGACGTTAACATTCGTCGCGCAAAGTACATTTGCGCGACATTAGCTTTCGTCGCTCAAAGTAGATAATATTCGTCGCGCAAAATAGATAATATTCGTCGCGTAAAGTAATTAATATTCGTCGCGCAAAGTTGTTATTGTCCGTCGCGCAAAGTTGTTATTTTCGTCGCGCAAAGTCGTCATGATTCGTCGCGCAAGTTGTTATCATTCGTCTCGCAAAGTGGCTTTGTGCGACGAAGAATTTTTGCCTTTCGCGCAAACCCCTTCTTTACGAGTTTTGCGCGACAAAACTTGCGCGACCAAAATTTCGTCGCGCAAAGTTTGCGCGGCGAAATTTTCCTTTGCGTGACCAAAAATCATTCGTCGCGCAAAGTGTTTTTTTGTAGTAGTGTAAGTACACCAAATTGATGGAAGGATGGATTATAATGAGTTGAATGAGGTGGACCACCGATGGTTTCTTGCTTTGGCCTACAAAATACTCATTATTAGCACATGATATTGATAATACTAGCAAAAATAATCTAGTTGAAAATAATTCAAATAAATGAAATCTTACTAGCAGCCACTGTGGTGGGCCTTGAAACTTGAGATGAATTTCCAACTCTTGCATCTTTCCTTTTATCTTTCTTTATTTTCTTCTCCATGTTACTTTTTATCCTAGCATTGGTTATGCCTTTAGCCCCTATAGTGGGGGGATTCAAAACTGGTGGCTTATGACTGACCACATCATGAACATTTTGGTCTTCAATGTTATTCAAATTTCTCTTTGCCCTAGTAGTTTCTATATCATGTTCAAGTAACAACTTAAACTCTACTAACTTTTGTTTGGCAAGCCATGTTCCTAAATCAGAGAATGATACTATACTAACAACATTGTTTACTTCATGTATCAACTCACTTAGGCGCAATGATTGGACGGATTTCTCCTTCTTATTAGAAGATTCACATAAGTCACTACTCACCACAATTTCTTTCTTCACCCCTTTAATCCATCTTTTCAATATGTATTGACTTGGTAGGCTGGTGATATTTTTGGAATCAAACATTTTCAAGGCATGACGACATAATAATCCCTTGGACTCAAATAACTTCCACAAACAAGAAATTTTAGAAGTTAATGAGTTAAAACGGATTATGTAAATTCTTTCATGTCCTTCTTCAATTACTTCAAAAACATATTCTGGACCACTAATACAAATTTCCACCAACCTAACCTCAAAGCAACCCAAAAGCTCATTTTCAAAGAAGTAAAACATCTTAATGGTGTACTTACTAGCTACTTGTTTAAAGATACCACTCTTAGCTTGAAGATGATGCATGCCATTTTTTACAACAAAAATCCTCTTCCAATTATGCTAATTGCATCTCAGCTATTTTTTGCTCATAGTGGTGCACAAAACTTGTGAGAGCCATTGTTTTTGTAGAAATCTGGTGAAAGAGGTTGTTTGTGCTCTCAACCTTTTGGGTGGCTCTAATATTAGTTGAGAAATAATCTAAATTGAAAGCAGAGCACCATTTTTAAAAAAAGTGCATATAACTTTTGCAGCCACAAATGGTTCTCAAGCTTGAATGTTTTAATCATGTTATCCCACGTGGCATGAAATTTTGATTCACAAAAACAACCGTAAAGCATTTGTTGAACTGCTTGCTAAACTCTAGATTAGTATAAAGACCAGCTAGAGGTTGTGTAGCATTTTTAGTGATATGCCAAGTACATAATCGATGGCGTGCATGTGGAAATACAATTTCTATTGCATTTGCCATGGCTTTATCCTCATCTGTGAAAATAGTTATCAGATGTTTATTTCCCATTGACTCCAAACAAGTTTGGAGCAATCAAACAAATGACTTTGTGTTTTCATCTAATAAAAAAAACACAACCAGGTAATACATTTTTCCAGTGATGATTAATTCCCACAAATGGGGCACAAATTAAGCTGTATTTGTTGGTCCAAAATGTAGTATCAAAGCATATAACATCTCCAAAGCAATCATAGTCTAACTTTGATCTACAATCTCTCCAAAAAAAATTCGTCATGCGAGTAAATTGATCCACTTTAACACTATAGAAAAAATTAGGATCCTCAGCTTGTTTATGCTTGAAATGATTTATCAAACTTTGTGAATCCCCCCCTTCAATCATTTCTTCTTTCTTCCTGTGCAAATAATTAAGGCAATCTTTCTTATAAACCCGACATTCTCAGCACCGCCAACTTCTTTTGCCGAATACGAATATGACTTTGTTGGCCTTATACCTGCTTCAACCATAGAAGACATAACACATTTGCATGAACCTTTCGTATCTTTCTACCCGATTTGAGAAATTGTCTTTCTTCAGGCTTAGCAAACTCATGATTATGATCTAAATTAATATGACTTATCTTCCACACTTTATCATCCACAGTGAATCGAATTCAAGCCACACAACCTGTCCTTGTATCCAACTTATGAGCTGTCTGTCTTCACTTGGCCAAAGTCATCATAAAACCCTTGCTTCGAACACAAATAGTCTCATTGTCGAATATTATTTTTTGCATCTCTTCGAATATTTCCTTTTTGAATGCTAAAACCTTCTTCAATGCATAAGAGTTGCATAGATTATATGCTTCAACTTCATTACACACCTTCATGCCCTTTCTTAATTCATCACCTTCGAATAACTTTTCCTCTTTATTTGTTTCTAATTTTTCCTTTAGGAATTCAGATTCCATTCTCCAAATCAAAAACCTACCAAATAATCATGGTTTCTATTTCATATAGCAAGACAATAAAATGTAAAACGAATATAAAAAAAACCGAGGAGAACAGAGGAGGCATGAAAGTTATTTGAAGCTCCGAAAAAATTAATAGCATAACCACTAATAACTCTAAAGTTAGGGAAATCTCAATCACCCACCCACACAGCACAATGACAATAATAAAGTATATTGAACATTTAAAAAACAAACCCACAAAAAGATAACATATGCACAACAATCAAACCACAAAATTGGGGTTGGAAAGAAAAAGAGAGAGAGAGAGAGAGAGAGAGAGAGAGAGAGAGAGAGAGAGAGAGAACTTGGTGTGTGGAGGAATATGAAGCAGGAAGCGACGATGGACTTCCAAGTAATGCTAAGAAGAGAAAGCCCAAGTAGTGTTGAGAAGAGAAAGCACAGGAACACAAAGGGTTCCTGTTAGTTTTGACAAAAACAAAGAAAAAGAAAGAAGGGTTTTTTGTTAGAGGCGAGAACGGGTAGGGGAAGGTATTCTGGAGATTTTCTCCCAACTAAAAGTATTCTTAAAATATTAAATGGAAAATTTCATTAAAAAAAAAGAATAAAACATAAAGTCAAAGGTATTGATAGCTGGCGTACTCTCATTAGGCTAGGACACTGACGTGGATAGCTAACCCTGGCATCCTCATGCCAGGGAAGTTTTTCTCACTTGAGAAACACACATGACAATTTGTGTCACAAGTACCTTCCTGAAATATAGTTTTCCCTTGTTTGATTGCATGAATTATGGGCAAAACAACTCCTTCTCTTAAATTATTCCACAATTTTCTTTCTCACAGGTGTTAGAGCTCTGCTAAGGAAATTGGATGTCCTTCTTGCATTGATATTAACCCCATGAAGGGGGGAATGCTAGCAACCTTCTCTCTAACCTTCTCCTTTGGACCTTTTCCCTTTTTCTCATGACATGTGTCATTCTCCTTACACTTCAAACAATGTCATTAATATATTATATAAGCTAACTTTTACTTTCCAACTTTACCCTTATTAATTGTATTCAATTTATCCAAATTTTTTTTTACAACTTTCTTACCATCTTATTAATTTTTTTAAGGTCAATTATTTTTTTATAAATAAAATGTCTACTTTTTGGAAAAAAGACGAAATGTCTGTTTTTTCTAAAACACAAAAGAGATGTCAGTTTTCTATTTTATGTAGGAAAAAAAAAAAGTCCTTCACATCCGTAAGCACCCTAATGGTACAAAGTTTACAAACTAACATTTTTTTTTCAAAGGAAATTGCTTGATTGCATTTCTTATACTACTAAATAAACCAAAATATCCCCCAAATCTGAGTAGAAACAAAACAACACATTTGAATATTAGCAAATACTTTCAAAATATATCAATTTTCAGCACAATAATACTTCATAAATGAAAAAACCATACCCTTGGAGCGAGAGAAGCTGAACAAGACTATTGGCAAAGAACAAAGTTGGTTGAATAGAAATTTTATTAACACAGTCAATCAATTCATGGACAGAGAAGCAGAAAAAGAGTGCATTTTGTGGTTGAGAATTGAAAAGGCATGGAGCATTCTTTTGAACGATAAAGCAAGGAGAAGACACTTTAGCTTCAACCAAGGGCAAATATGGAAATATAATTATTGGTTTTTTTTTTTTTTTTTTTTTTTTTGTAATTAATAGCATTGTTTTAAGTGTAAAGAGTGTGACACATGTCATTAGGAAAAGGGAGAAGGTAGAGAAGGTTAGAGAGAAGGTTGCTATCATTCCCCGAAACTCCTTTCCCAACTCTCCACATTCAGATGGTGAAAGGCTAATGAAAATTAGGGAGTGCTAAAACATGTGTGGTTATCATCAGTACTATTTTGAGACGCTAAAATGCATTTTCGACTTCCTTCCTTGGACCGATGGAAACTGTCATTCTCCTACAGCAGCCAGTGATGCACACAACTTCTCATACCCTTCAAAAGATACATGTCCTAGTACATGTGCCACTAGTCTAATTTTTAATCATAGAAGAAAAAAGCGATAATCGAACTCTTAAATATCTACCATGTGTTACTAAATTTAAACTAGTAGAAAAAGATATGAAAATATCTCAAGTACAATTGCAAAGGGGTTAAATATCAAAACGGTCTATGTGTTTTACCATTGGCCAGCTTACTCCATTTGTTTTTCAATTTAGTTAATTTTCTCCCTGTGTTTATGATAGTTAGTTAATGTAGTTATTTTTTTAAATTGTGGTAAAAAATTTCAAATATATTCTAATTTTAATAAAGAATATAATTATTTGAATTCAATTTCAAAAAATAAAAATGAAAATGCTAACAATACTCCCCTTTTTCCACCAATCCAAGGTGGTAACTGGAATAGGTGGGGAGGGGTGTGAGATGGTGGGTATTTTTTATTTTTGTTTTTGTTTTTTAATTTTTTAAATCTGAACTTTTATCTACTTATTCTTACTTTTTTATTCATGAAATGAATTCAAATAAAATTTATTTAATTAATATTAAACTAGCCTTTCGGCACACACTTCCGTGCCTGCGAGAGGCATTTTTAAAATAAATAAATAAATTTATTTTAGAATTAAAAAAGATAATGGGTAGTTGTGTTCCATAAAAATAGGATCCATTATCTGATTTTTATTTTTATTTTCATTTTTTTAAATATAAAAAATTGTGAATTTACCATATTATCCTCATTTAATTAACAATTTCAATTCTTAATGTTTGCATTAACAAAGGGCATTTGGTAATTTGAATGTTTTACCAGAAATTATAGAATAGTACGGTATCACCACGTCATCTGGTAGTACTTCCATTCAAAATTTGACATGTGTATTATTTTTATAAGAAATTAAACTATTGTTCCAGTTGGATTTGCAACTCCAATTTTACCCTTCACAACAAAATTAAAAAAATTGTTAGAAAAACAGAGAAAATGAAAACAACCCCTACCATCGCACTGACACCATCACCCGATGGCCCTCCCTCTCTGTCTTTCCATTACTCGATGTTCATTCAAATGTTTCAGTAAATTAGTATTTCAATTTGATAATGATTAAAGCCTCTTTGTTTGAATATGGACCCATTTGCAATGATTAGAGATCTTGCAGGTGCTTCCATGGGTTAAAGAGAAGTTGCAGTTTCAGGGAAAGAGACGAAGGGCAGGCGGAGTGACCAAATTCGTAATAATATCTTCATGTCTAACACACACAACGTGATTGAAAGACTTGCTACTATGGGTTTGATGCTTGCAGGATTGGGCAAATTGCTATGCACCTGATTAACAAATTGAAATGGGATTTGGGTCTTCTACACCGTATTGTTTGTTGAAGAAAGGAGCTTGCTTGGCACAATTGGGGAGAAGGGCAATGATGGGATGTGATCTGATTGCAAAAATACAGAAACAGAGGAATGAAATAAGAGGATGGGGGCGGCAGCCATGGGAGGCAGAGCGACGGCACGACAGTGAGATTGAGGGCGAGCGATTGTTGCTGGAACATTTTCTCTTATATTTCTGTTAATATTTTTAATTTAAAGGGTAAAATTGGAGTTTCAAATACAGCTGGAACAAAAAGTTTAATTTCTTATAAAAATAATACACATGTCAAATTTTGAATGGAAGTACTACCAGCTGACGTGGTAATACCGTATTATTCTATAATTTCTCCATTCTTTGCCTTTTGCTTTGTATATATAGATATAAATTATTTGCTAAATACAATTGGTGCCCATTTAACATAACGGACAATATGACTAAATACCAAAATAGTCCATGTGTAAACAAATGGCCAACCTAGTAAAACACATAACATTTTAATATTTGACCCATTGTAAAGACTAAATACCAAAATAGTCCATGTGTTTTGACAATTAATCTATATATATATATATCCCAAAACAGGAAGACATTTGAAAACGCAAAAATTAGACTCGCTTAGCTTAAGTGTAAAAAGAAAACATAATATTATGTGAAGGGTAACATAGTAAATTACTCAAGGAAAAAACATGGTAAATTACTAATATTTAGATTGAAAAACAAGTCAATTTTTTTAATTTATCTACGTTTTATGTTTTTTTTTCTTTGAAATAACATAAAAGTATTTTAAAGGGGTTATTCGCAGCGATGATCCCTCAACTATACCCGTATTTACAGTTTGGTCACTCAATTCAATTATTAGTTGCAGAGGTCACTCAAGTAGGTGTTTTGTTGCACTACTAGTCCTTCCATCAAGTCTATGACTTTTTCTGTTTAAAATGATGACGTGACAAACATCTCTTAGATTATTGATGGGCAAATGTGACTTTTCAGTCAGGATTATTTGTAGCAATGATCCCTCAACTATACTCGGAGTTATATTTTGGTCACTCAACTCCAAAAAATAGTTACAGAGGTCACTCAATTAGGTGTTGTGTTGCACCATTAGTCCCTACCGTTAGAGAGACTTGACGGTAGGGACTAATGGTACAACACAACACCTAATTGAGTGACCTCTGCAACTAATAATTGAATTGAGTGACCAAACTGTAAATACGGGTATAGTTGAGAGACCATTGCTGCAAATAACCCTATTTTAAAGTAATTAAATTAGTATATACCTCTAATTGCCATCAAAACACGTTAAAAAAAGAAAATTGGTACCACGTGAGCACGTATCAAGGGGCTAGTAAATAATTAAGTTTTAACATCAAGTAAGAAGTTTTTCCATTAAAAATTTATAGGCTAAACTGGTTATTTGCCTCCGAAACTTGTATTTAACTTTCAATTAACCCCTATCCTTTTTTTATTTATTTATGGGAGTTGATTTTCCCACTCCCATTTTCTCCACTTACACTCCCTTTTACTTTTTAGTACTTTTTAATCAACCCACCCACCCCTCTATCTATTAAAATGATCTTTTTTCATTTTACATCTTGGAAGATTCTCCAATAAGTATTTTATGTTAATGATTGGTTGCATACTTCTAATATTGGCTGTTGGATTGCATTCATTAAATGTGTTGCCGTTGGATTGTATTCATTAAATGTGTTGGTAGTCTCTTAAATTCAATCCAACCGAGATTAGAAGTATGTAACAAATTCTTAACTTAAATACTAATTGGAGAATCTCTCTTATATCTCATATTATTTTGTTTTACAATATTTCATTATTTTTAACATATGAAATTACCAATTTTTCCTTATATTTTAATGACAAAGTGAATGAAATGTTGAGGATTTAGACGGCAATAGGAAATTGATGAAAAGAAGAATTTCATATCTTTAATTTTCTATATATATAAATAAAATAAAAAATTGGGGGTCAATTGAAAGTTAGGTACAAATTGAGGGGGCAAATCACAAGTTTACCCAAAGTTATAAACTTTGTATACTTTTTTTATTTATAAAAAAAGGGAAAACGGTAACATATTAAATAGAGTCAAAGCTGGTTACAATCTTCGATGCAAAGCATTCACATACTTCTGAGAATCACTCTCTAAGTCCAGTTGGGAATTTACGTAGAGAAGAACCCAACTGAATCTCTCACACACCGCCATCATATCTATATGGTAAGCTAAAAATACATATATGAAAAACCTTCTAGCACAAGGCGTGACAAAATTGCCACACCAATACATCTACACCCTCTAAAAGATCATTAAACCCAACCCTCACACTCTCACTTCATATCTGTCTCTAATGTCCTAACCCCTAACTCATCCATTTCTCTAACTACCTACATCATGTCCTTTTTCACCATTTGTTTTGGTTAATGGCTTTGGAAATTTATGGATTCACAGCACGGTGAATCATAGCCACACAATGATTCATAGAAAACTGCATATCGTCAAGTTGTGCGGTCGGTCAACAACAACATATTTACGAATTACGTGATTCTAATTCATTGCACGTGTTCTGAATCCAGAAACTTTCAAATCTGAAAATCGAAGTAAAATGGTGCAATAACATACTAAACGCTAACATTTTCCTAGTCAAAATTCTCATACATGACGATTAGCTCATCCTTTGAACTCTTCTTGTAGATTTCAATGTAGAGCGTAGAGAAAGTGAAAATGAAAAAATGGGTACCTAAAAGAGTTATGGTTTAGTAATTATAAGAAGAGATATTTAGTTATATACCCATTTTTAGCACTAGTGATATAGATAACCCCTCCACTATTTAATTTCTATAAACAAACCAAAAACAAAAAACAAAAAATGACAATTGGCCATATTCAATTTAATTGTGATTATTAAATTACTTTGATGCCCTATTGAGTTTTTTGGGTTTTTTTAAAATGAGGTTTTAGGGTTGGGATTGTTTTAAGAAAACGATGGCAGCTTTGTAATTTGTAGGAAGTTCGAAGCCTCTTTGTTATGTTGTAAATGAGCTTTGGGTGTGTTTCTAAAGTCCATTTCATGCAGGTTTTTTTTTTATATAAAAAAAATAATAATTTGAGCACCTATATTGAATATAATAGTGAATCTCCCTTAAAAAATGGGTATTCTTGGGACATTAGTAATTTGTTTCGGATGTTAAGAAAATGTTGAAAATATGTGTCCAAAGAAACAAAAGTGTCCGGAGACAATTGTGTGTAAAGACAAATCTTTATTGAATTATATTAGGATTAACTACACTTTAGTCCCTGGAGGTTTAGTGTCAGTATCGAAATGGGCCCTAAGGTTTCAATTCAATCAATTTCATACCCGACATTTCAAAGTATTATCAATTTACACCCGCCGTTACCTTGACCGTCAAAGTCAGACGTTAAATGCTGACGTGGGACCCACCTCATAACCAAATAGCAGTTAGAGAGAGACCAATATGGGACCCACCCACTAACCAATATCAAAAATTAATTTTATATAAAATAATAAAATAAAATAAAATAAACTTTAAAAAAAAACCTAAGAGTTGCAGACCCCAGCCCCTTCTCTTCAATCTCAACTTCGTTGGCTTCCATCCTCTCCATCTCCATAACCATATAATTCCCACTAAAAACAAGCTCAACCCAAATCTCCACCATGGACAGGGCAAAAAAACCCACAACCTCTCCCACAGCTAGTATCGAACCGACCCATTAATGTTGGAGGGCAGTGCAGGAAATGGGAGATGTGGATAGATGCAAAAAGAGCTAGGATGGAGAGGATGGAGAGATGCAGACCCACCATGGATAGATGCAGATATATATATTTTTTTAATTTAAAAAAAAAAAGGATTTGGTTACTGTCATTTTGTTTTGTTTTGATGGTTGAGTGTGTTCTGTGTTTTGGTGATTTGGTTACACCACCCATCCAACCACGTTTTTTCGCCGCCTCTCTCACTTCAAATACTTTACCCAAACAAAACATTTTCCTCTGTAAATCGAAAACAAATACATGGCGCTCTGCAAGCACATGCTTCAAACCGGTGCCAATTTCGCGTTTCTCTACGCCAGCTTCCGACAAAACCTCTACTCGCCTTCTTCGACGAGCAACAATGGATATGGGCTCTTCAGCAGGCAGATTTCGGGACTGGTCAAACCGAAAGGGAATCGCGCATTTCTCGTGGACACTTTGGCTTTGGTTAGGGGTTTGGAGGCCAAAGGCGTGCCGACGAAGCAGGCGGAGGCGATCACAGCTGCGATCACTGAAGTTCTGAACGATAGCTTGGAGAATGTGTCTCATGCTTTTGTTTCCAAAGTGGGAATGCAGAAGGTAAAACTGTTCTCCAACTCTGGTCAGGGTCTGCAACTCTTAAGGTTATTTTATTTTATTTTATTATTTTATATGAAATTAATTTTTGATATTGGTTAGTGGGTGGGTCCCATATTGGTCTCTTTCTAATTGATGTTTGGTTATGAGGTGGGTCCCACGATTACCACGTCAGCATTTAACGTTTGACTTTGACGATCAATGTAACGGCGGGTGTAAATTGGTAATACTTTGAAATGTCGGGTATGAAATTGATTGAATTGAAACCTTAGGGCCCATTTCGATATTGACACTAAATCTCTAGGGACTAAAGTGTAGTTAATCCATTATATTACTAACTATGGGCTTTAAGGATGCAGAAAAAAACTATGAGGTTTGAGAAGTGTTGAAAAAAGGCCTTGAGGATGTATTGGGCTTCCAATATCTAGACACCACAAGATTAGGTCCCAATTCAAATTACCTATCTTTTTCTTTTATGAATACCAGAGATAAGATTTGAACTTGTGACCTTTTTCAATATTAGAGAGAGAAGTACCACTAGACTAATTAATAGTTGGTATCCAAATTAATTATCTATACTATTAGTTACTTTTTATAATGACGGAGTCTGGATTTCACACTAAAGGGGCCCTTCACAAAATTTTAAAAAATCATTCGAATAGGAGTGCTCAAGCGCAAACCGGTTAATAAGTTTGTTTGTTTGTTTTTTTTCCAAACAAAAGAAATCAAAAATCCACTTAGGCCACACTTGGTCCCATACGTTGTTACTTCCTACTTTGGAGACAAAGGATGCAACTTGGTGCGCTGCCTTATTACATTATCGGGGAGTATCCATAAACACCACCTGCTGCAAAAGGCAAGAAAGTGTCTTAATATCAAATATAATGGCCTCCACAGCAACATCAATTGGTCTTTCACCTTTCAGCATTTGCATGAGGAGCCTCGAGTCAGACTCCACTTCCACATGCATCAGCTGAGTCTTCACGCAGGTAAGTAAAGCTTCTTTGATAGCTTTCGCTTCCATAACCAAAGCCATGCTACCCTGTAAACCACCCATACTGCCAGCTAGAAACATCCAACCCGTAATCATCTCGGATTACCCACCCAATACCACCCTTTTGCATCTGCTTCAGCCATGCGCCATCACAGTTAGCCTTTACCCTGCTTTATGCGGGTTTAGTCCACTTGCAGTTGGACCGATCATGTTGCTCAAGTGGTCGGGGCAACTCGTGAATCAATGGTTTCGTTGACGTCTGGGCAACCCTGTACTCTTGCATTTGAGAGTGAAATTGGTCCACATAGTCTCCAAGATCCCAGATGCACCCATAAAAAACAGCACTATTCCTACTCTTTCATAGTCACCATAACCCAAAAACAACACACTGGAGTATCTCTTTACAATGCTCCACCAAACCATACTTCCTTAACAGGCTGTCCTAACTTGTGCGAAAATCAGCTCCTTCAATTTGTGAAACATCAAGCTGCAAAGAACTGGCAAACCAAAACAATCTAGCATACTTGCATTTGAAAAAAAAAAATGCACCTGGGATCCCCTTTCTTGACCACATAGAGCACATGTGTTGTCCACATCCACTCGTTGGCGCCGTAAATTTTCTTTCACCACCAGCGCATTCCGAAAGCCCCTCCACATAAAAGCTCAAGGTTTTGGAGGTGTTGGCAGCCTCCAGATGCTCTTCCAGAAGCTCTTTTGTCCACAATCACCGCTACCTTCGCCCTTGGCTTTCCTTCCTAATTCGCCATTCTTTCGCAAATCAAGTGCGATAGCATACCCAGAGTGCATAGAGTAGCCTCCATGCGCAGTAAAATGCCAGATCATCTTATCTTCACAGCCCCACCTACTAGTAGGTAACAATAAAATCGTTTGGGCCTCCTCACCATTGAAACATCGCATAACTAAGTCTCGTTTCCACGTCTGAGTCTCGGGGTCAATAAGCCCCTGAACCAGGTCTGGCATATCTAGGTGTCTAGAGTAAATTTGGAAAGTCGACGATTTAGGTACCTAGCAATCCTAACATATGTGAACCTTTCTGCCATTACAAATGTGCCATCTCATGCCAGCCTCCAAAATTCGCCGTCCTTGCACAATACCTTTCCATCCCCACGACACTCCGCGTCCACAATTGGCATTCATAAAGTCTGTCGAACGAAAATACTTATTCCGCAGGATATTAGCCAGTAGGGAATCCGGATACATAAGGACCCGCCATCCAATTTTTGCCAGCATAGCTAAGTTAAAGCACATTAGATCACGGAAGCCCATTCCCCTAGCCTGCTTTAGCTAACATAAACCCTGCCAACGAACCTAATGGATACCCTTATGATCCTTATGACCCTTCCACCAATAATTACTAATCCCTCGTTCAATCTCTTTACAGAGATTGATGGGCAACTTAAAACAAGACATGGCATAATTAGGCATGGCTAGGGCACCAACTTTGATCAAAACTTCCTTCCCCGCCTGTGACAAAAATTGTTTCGACCATCCCATAAGTTTGGCGTTGATCTTCTTCCTAACATCCTCAAAAACACGTTGTTTCGATGCACCAAAATCAGCATTAAGCCCTAAATATTTCCCGAACTCATCATTTTACTGCACCCAAATATATCCCTCACCTTCTTGCGTACACGCGCAGGACACTTCTTCCCAGAAAAGATGGAGCTCTTATCAAAGTTAATGCATTGACCAGAACATGCCTCATAGCATACTAGAATATTTTTCAGACAATGAATCTCCTGTTCATCAGTATTGCAAAATATGACAGAGTTGTCTACACAAAACAAGTGTGAGATACTAATCCCCTGGGAATAGAATCTAAAACCATGGAGTGCACCATCCTTCTTGTTCTTTTTTATCAACGCTGATAAGCCTTCAGCACACAACAAAAACAAAAATGGGGATAAAGAATCGGTTAATAAATTAATACGATACTAATTGCTTGGTATAGCCCACTTCATAATATCATTTCATATTGATTAATAATTTATTCATTCATTACAACCATAATTGTCATAAATTTCATATTTTAAAATCGTTGAATATTAATCTCATCATCTACACTATTAAAGACTCAAAAGTTAATAATTTATATTCCAACATAGAGAAGAAATAAAAAAAAAAGTTCATAAATCCCAATGTTAATTAAGGTACCCTACTACGACATGTAAAAATGGAAGGAAAAAATTCACAAAGTTTAAGTTAAACAAAAGAGGAAGAGTGTAAAATAATATCTCGTATATTTGTGTGTTTGCAATACAGAAGAAGGCCAATATATAAAGCCAATAAGACTACCTAAGGAAGGTAATTTAAATCCTAAGTTAAAGGCACTAATTTGTACAAGCCTTAACAGAGAAGTTGACTATTCCTATACAAGGTAACAAATAATGTACAATATATTTTGTAATCTTTCCATATCTTCAATATTCCCCCTCAAGCTGGAGTATGGAGATCAAGAATACCCAGCTTGTTTTTGAGTCGTTGGAATTGATCTTTACCTAAAGACTTGGTAAAGACATCTGCAAATTGCTCCTTTGAAGGAATATAGGCAGTACGTAAAGAACCATTTTGAATCTTCTCTCGAACAACATGACAATCGATCTCAATATGCTTGGTGCGCTCATGATATACTGGATTAGCTGCGATGTATAAAGCAGCTTGGTTGTCACAATAAAGTAAGCTTGGTGTGGTGTGTGACAGACCAAGATCATAAAGTAAATATCGTAACCATTGGAGTTCACAAGTTGCCATAGCCATCGCTCTATATTTTGCTTCAGCTGATGAGCGTGACACAGTATCTTGCTTCTTTGTTTTCCATGAGATAGGACTTTCTCCAAGAAGTACAAAGTAACCTGTAGTCGACCTCCTTGTCATTGGACAGCTAGCCCAATTAGAATCACAGTAGGCTCTCAATTGAAAATTATTAGAAGATGATAACAGAATCCCTTGGCCTGGAGTCCCTTTCAAATAACGTAATAATCGATATGCAGCATCTTTATGAGTTGTATGGGGGCTTTGCATGAATTGGCTCAAAATATGAACTGTAATGAACAATGTCTGGCTTGGTGATGGTGAGATATATCAAGCGACCCACCAATCTTCTATAGGTTTCTGGATTATGTAATAGTTCTCCATCTTCATTGTTTAACTTGAGATTTTGTTCCATGGGGAAGAAAGTAGGACGTGCACCAATAAGACCCGAGTCTTTCAAAATGTCAAGTGCATACTTCCGTTGGCTCAAATACAATCCCTTTGAAGAACGAGACACTTCTATCCCAAGGAAGTATTTTAAATCACCAAGGTCTTTTAAATGAAAACGTTGATGCAACAAATTCTTGATAATTGATATAGTAGTAGCATCGGTACCTGTAATAATAATATCGTCAACATATACAAGCAAGAAAATTGATGACTTCCCTTTGTGACGATAGAAAAGGGAGTAATCTGCTTTAGATTGAGAAAATCCCGCATCAAGTAATGCTTTGGAGAATTTTGCAAACCAACACCGAGAAGCTTGCTTTAATCCATAAAGTGATTTGTTAAGACGGCACACCATATTTCCCCCCTTGCCGTGATAACCTGGAGGGAGCTGCATGTAAACCTCTTCATGTAAATCACCATGAAGAAAGGCATTGTTGACGTCTAATTGTTGAAGACACCAACCCTTGGCAGCGGCCAAAGATAATAAAACACGAACAGTGGTAAGCTTGGCAACAGGAGAAAAAGTTTCATGATAATCAATCCCTTCCATTTGCGTATATCCCTTGGCGACAAGGCGAGCTTTGCATCGTTCAATAGTGCCATCAGAATGCCGTTTTATTTTATAGACCCATTTGCAGCCAATGGCTTTTTTATGAGCAGGCAAGGCCATGAGGGTCCATGTATGATTAGCTTCCAAGGCAGCAAGTTCACTTTGCATAGCTTTACGCCACTCAGGGTATTTAGTGGCTTCATCAAAAGTATTAGGCTCAACAATGGTAGTAATAGAAGCAAGAAAACTTTGATGTTTAATAGAGAATTTGTCATAAGATAAATAATGGGATAAAGGGTACCTGGTGCCATGCGGACCTGAAGTCGAAGAGGTTGCTTGAGATTGGTAGCAGTGATAATCATTAAGGTAACCAGGTGGTTTGCGACTACGAGGAGGAGGAGATGAAGGAGGTGCTATAATGGCAGAGGAAGTATTGGAATTTGTGATGGCTGGTGTAGGTGTTTCGGTGGGAGATGGAGGCAAAAGAGATGGGAGAGAAAGTATGTTGGTTGGTGAGGGAGAAGAAGGTATGTTGGTGGGTTGAGTAGAGGGAGACGTGTTAGTGTCTGGAGTGGCTTGTGTTTTTGGGTTAGATAAATCTGGTGAGGTAAGTGGATGAGCGGAAGCTAAAGGAAGGTGGGAATGTTCAAAATCTGTTGCAGGAATGGGTAAAACACCAGGGAAAGTGTGGTTATTTTGTGATAAATTATAAGGAAAAATAGTTTCGTAAAAAGTGACATCTCTAGAAGTGTAAATTTTCTTTGTTTCAAGATCATATATTTTATAAGCCTTTTGAAAAGGTGGATAACCAATAAAGATACCTAGTTTTGCTCTTTTATCAAATTTATGAGAATGGGGAGACAAGTTATGACCATAACAAAGACAACCAAAAATTCGTAGGTGGGTATAAGAAGGTGCTTTGTTGAAAAGAATTTCATAAGGTGTTTTCCCATGTAAGATTTTGGTGGGTAAACGATTAATTAGATAAGCAGCAGTAAGAACACAATCACCCCAAAAAGAAACAGGTAAATTTGATTGAAAACGAAGGGAACGAGCAATATTTAAAATATGATGATGTTTTCTTTCGACGACACCATTTTGTTGTGGTGTTGCCACACAACTATGTTGATGAATAACACCAAGTGAAGAAAAATATTGGTTCAATGTGTGATTAAAAAATTCAGTTCCATTGTCAGTACGAACTTGACGAATAGAACAATTAAATTGTGTTTTGACCATAGCAAAAAAATGTGGTAAGTAGGTATTAACTTTTGATTTATGCTGCATTAAATAAAGCCAAGTACTATGAGAAAAATCATCAACTATGGTTAAAAAATATTTAGCACCAGAAATTGAAGAAACGGAATAAGGTCCCCAAACATCACAATGTATTAAATCGAAGCAAGCATTTGTTGATATAGAGCTTAAAGGAAAAGAAAGCCGACAATGTTTAGCCAAAGGGCAAATAGTGCAAGCATGATTATTATCAAAAGAAATTTTTGAATTCAAACTTTGTAAATAAGGAAGAGTACACTTGGATGGATGTCCTAAGCGCCAGTGCCACAGACTAAAATTTGGGGAAGAGATAGCGGAATTAGCAATGGAAGGCACATCGGGGGCTAGGTAATAAAGACCAACATGTTCCTTGCCCTTACCAATCAACCTCTTCGAATTCAAGTCCTGCAAAACACAATGATCAGAATAAAAGGTAATGGAGCAATTAAGTAGTTTAGTGATTTTGCTAACAGACAAAAGATTGAATCGAAAATCGGGGACTAGCAAAACATTTTTTAGAGGCAAGGATGGTAAAGGTGTGGCAGAGCCAATATGAGTGATGTTGGATGTTTGTCCTGTTGGCAATTTGATGGGTGCGGTGTTAAGTGTGGTCATGCTTTCTAAAAAATTAGCATCGGAAACCATATGATCTGTGGCACCGGAATCGATGATCCAAGAACCAATATTGAATGATGAATTAAAACATAATGGGTTACTTGCCAGATTGGCTACTGAATTATTTTTACCATAGGGTAACAAGGCAATAAGCTGACTATATTGTTCTGAAGTCAGCAATGGTGTAGCCAATGTGTTGGTAGTCATAGCAGCAAAGGAACTAGTAGAAGCAGTACTCGAAGAAGAATACATGTTCTTCTTCTGACGATGAGATTCAGTGTGCCCTGCAACATCACAAAACTTACAAAGCATATAAGATTTTATGGCAGGATTTTTCCGGCAGCATTGTGGGAATCGAATTAAATCACCCTAGGTCAAATAATTCCTTCCATTTGGGGATTATTTGCCTTAATTGGGAGTTACTCAATTTAATTGGGAGTTACCCAATTAAATTGGCAATTACCTAATTAAAATGGAGATTGATTTGATTCCTACCCCAATTAGGGATTTGATTTAAATCAAATAAATCAAATCCCTAATTAATCAAATCTCGCCTAATCAGGGAGGAATAATTCCTTTCCATCTACGGAATTATTCCTCTGAAACCCTAGCCTCCGAGGCTCCTATAAATACCTAGCTACACACAAGGGTTCAGGTACGTCTAAATTCATACTGAAACTCTGCAGAAATTACCCTTCACAAACCCTAGCCACCATCTTCTTTCTCTCTCTCTCTCACACAAAGCTTCGACCTCCACACACGGCTCCGGCCACCCGGTTTTCCTTGAAACACCCATCCTAACTTAGGCATTGGAGGGCCTTTGGCCAACACCCCCCCGGGTGTGGTCCTTTTACTCCGATCTGTTTTGCAGGGAGAGAGAGGTGTGAAGAAGACGAAGGAATCTTTAGGCGAATATTCTCGTGGGAGGAAATTTGCTCCCAGAAATTGGTGCTTTCATTGAGAGCGCGAAATTATAATCAAAGCGTGCTCCAAATTCATTTTCCACAACTTTTTCCAATCAACCATGGTCGATACAAGACGTTCGAAGAGTAACACCACCACGACGGGCCCGTCTCATGGTTTCGTGGTGGAAGCCTCTCTGCAACCTCACGGAATTGTGGCTGCCAATGCCTTGCGTCCACCCCCAAGCGCTTCGCAGCCACCTCCAACTGTCGGAATTGCAGAACAGCCGCCGCAGACAGCTGCTGGAATTGCAGAACAGCCACCACGTGGTCCTGTGACCTGCATAGCCTTGCAGCTGCAAGCGCCAGCGGCTGGAGCTGCTCTGCCGCGCCCTCCTACTATCGGAACACAGCAGCAGCCACACCACTCAACTGCCAGACTTGCTCCACAGCCCTACGGCTACTTTGACGCCTCCCCTGTCTTGGAGCAGATCCATCCTCTCCCTCCTCTGCCACCACACTTGACGTATGCACCTGTGTACGCGTCTAATGGAGCCCTAGCCCATATGCCATTGGGCCCGATGCACTCATCTGGTCAGGTGGACCTTAACTCACGGGTTGATCAACTTACACAAAGAGTCGACGATCAGAACAACCTGACTGGCCAGCTACTCAGGCAGATCAACTTGAACCAAGGCCCTAACCTTGGACCCCGTGATGAGGAGAGGAGGACACACGAGCATGTCAGCGAGCAGTTCGAGAGGTCCCAAGCTGGTTAGGCAAGGGCAAACGGGCAGGGGAGAAAACGAGATCGTGCTGACGAGATGCAGACATCTGCAAGTCGCACTCTGAGCCGGTCGACGATCCGTTCGAGGTTAGGTCCAAGGACCAATGTACGCGAAAGGCTGGGCCCACAGTCCAATGTCCATGCTCGCTTGGGCCCACAGTCCAATGTCCCCACAAGGAAGTAACCAATCCAGGCTGGGCTCACAAGGAGCTCGAGTGCGTGAGCAATCGCATGACAAGCGCAATGATCGACGCTCACCAGCCCGCTCGAGGACCCACACACGGCAGCAAGCCGTAAAGGACTCCTCAACAGCTCAATCTCCTAATCTGCCCCATGGGCAGAACAACCAAGGGGATCGACCCTTGGGAACCGAGGAGGAAGTTAACCAGCGGCGCTCGAGACACTGAAGACATCGACCCGAACCACTAGCCCTGCGGGCAGAAGATGTCGAGAAGTTAGTGAATGACCGACTCCAAAGTCTCCAAATTAAAGGAAGCACGGATGAGGCCCTGCACAGGGAAATTGATCGAGTCGACTGCTCACCCTTTACAGATGAGGTGGAACGAGCTGCACCGCCGAAGCGGTTCACAACCCCATCCATCACTCCGTTCAAGGGAGACTCCGACCCTAAGAGCCATTTGAGGCACTTTAAGAGTGCCATGATCTTGTACAAGGCTGACGACGCCCTAATGTGCAAAGTGTTCACGATGACTCTACGAGGAGCAGCTTAAGACTGGTTCCCCACTTTATCGCCCACGTCGATAAGCAACTTCAAGGAGTTTGCCCTCATCTTCACAAAGGAGTACACCTCTTATAGGACGGTCAGAAAGCATGCAGACCACCTGTTCAACTTGCACAAGAAACCAGAGGAGTCTCTTCGAGACTACCTCAGACGGTTCAAGGCTGAGAAGGCGAACATCATAGGATGCAATGACCAAGTTGCATCCTCAGCTTTCAAAAAAGGCTTGCCAACCGAACACGAGCTATACCGTGAGCTGGCCATAACTCCAAGCCAAACCTTGGCAGAGGTCTTTGCGACGGCAGAGCGCTATGCACTTTGGGACGATGACCGTATTGCGGCGAAGAAGGCCAGCAAGCAAGCTGATCACCCGACAAGGCAGGCAAGCCAAAAAAGTAACAAGTTTGAGCATAAAGCCCGAGACAAGCGCAGATCTCGGCCCTTGAGGGAGGCTAATAAACAGGAACCTTTACTGAGTTCACTATCCCAATCCACCAGATCCTGGCACAAGTGAAGGACAAGCCGTGGGTGAGGAGACCGCCGCCTCTGAGGGGAGACCCGTCTAATAGGGATGCCAGTAAGTACTGCGCATTCCATGGGGAGCATGGTCATTACACAAACAACTGCAACGCCTGGAAAAGGCACATTGAGGAGCTGGTCAGAGATGGCCATTGCACAGAATTCGTTGCAAAGAAGGCCATCCAGCAGATCGAGGATCGTGATGCGGCTGCCAAGGAACCTCCCCAAAAGGTCATACGGATCAACACCATTCTAGCTGACTCCCAGGAGTCCGGGCTGACCACCAAGGAGCGACTTATATCTCCCAAGTCCTAACTATCGATCCAGTCATTGAAGATTCACCCATCATCGGCTTTCAAAAGAAGGACTTGATCGGGCTTGATCTACCACATAATGATGCCCTAGTCATCTGCATCCAAATTGAACAAGCTGTGATCGAGCGAGTTCATGTGGATGAGGGAAGTGCAGCCAACATCCTGCAACTATCTGTTATCCAACAGATGGGATTGGAGCCCAAGATGAACAAACTTGCTAGGTCACTCACCGGCTTCAATGGGGCCACATCGATCACTGTGGGAACGATTGACCTTGACGTCCACTCACCCCCAGTGGTCTGCTCGCAAACCTTCATGGTCATCGACGAGGTCTCACCCTACAACGGGATTTTGGGCCAACCATGGATCAGCAAGATCGAAGCCATCACATCTGCTCTACACCAGAAGATCCGCTACCCCATCCCTGGAGGCGGTATCTGGCATTTCAACAGTGATCAAGCCATGGCAAGGAGATGCACAGCCCAAGGCCTCAAGATGAGCAAACAACTACAGTTCACACCAGTAATGCAAGCTACTGACGTGGCAGGAAACACTCCCAGCAGACAAGCAAGCCCGAACGGGAAGGGAGTTGCTACATCAAAATAGCAATTAAGGAGCCAGGATCAAGGCGAGGGAATCCGCCCGGAAGACTCCCCTGAAAAGGGTTGGAAGCCTGAGGATGACGTTGAGTTAGTACCCCCTGATCCTGGCCCGCCAGACAAAGAAGCGCAGATCGGCTCGCGCCAGAATCCAAACGAGAAGGATCGAGACGAGGGAATCCGCCCGGAAGGCTCCCTTGAACAAGGTTGGAAGCCTGAGGAAGACGTTGAATTAGTACCCCTCGATCCTGACCAGCCAGATAAAAAAACGCAGATCGGCTCGCGCCTAAGCCTAGACGAGAAGGTGGAGCTGACCACCTTCCTCCAAAGGAACAAAGACATGTTCGCATGGTCGCCATCTGACATGCCCGGCATCGATCCGAACATCATCTGCCACCGACTCCATGTCAACCCTGCCAGCAAACCCGTGGTGCAGAAGAGACGCAACTTCGCTCTCGAGCAAGTTGCGATCATCGAAGCCGAGATCGATAAGCTTCTAGCTGTCGACTTCATTGAAGAGGTCTCCTACTCAGAATGACTGGCCAACGTTGTACTCGTGGCGAAGCAAGAAAAAGGCAAATGGAGAGTTTGTGTCGATTACACCGACCTCAACAAAGCTTGCCCTAAAGACAACTTCCCATTGCCGAGAATCGATCAGCTCGTGGATTCAACTTCCGGCAATCAGCTGCTCAGCTTCATGAACGCCTACTCCGGCTATAATCAAATCCTAATGTACGAAGATGACAAGGCGAAGATTTCTTTCATCATAGAAAGAGGGACCTACTGCTACAAGGTCATGCCTTTTGGGCTGAAGAACGCCGGAGCAACCTACCAAAGGCTCGTGAATAAAATTTTCAAGGAGCAGATCGGCAAGACCATGGAAGTCTACGTGGATGACATGCTGGTCAAAGCCCCTAAGCGAGCAGACCACATCAAGAACCTCACTGAGGCGTTCAGCCTACTCCGCCAGTATCGCATGAAGTTGAATCCAAGTAAGTGCACGTTCGGTGTATCGTCCGGCTGATTCCTGGAATACCTAGTAACTCAACGAGGTATCGAGGCGCACCCACGCCAAATCAAGGTCATTCTCGAGATGAAGTCACCTTCAACAGTAAAGGAAATACAAAGTCTGACGGGCAGAGCAGCGGCCCTCAACCGATTCCTCTCGAGATCCACCGACAAGTGCAGACCATTCTTCAAGGCTTTAAAGAAGGGGCAAAGAGATAAATGGGATGAGGAGTGCGAAGAAGCTTTCCAGAATCTAAAGACTTACCTCACTTCACCTCCTCTGCTCTCGAAGCCAGTTCCTGGTGAAGACTTGTTCGTGTACCTGGCGGTGTCCAACTTAACCGTCAGCTCAGCTCTCATCCGAGAAGAACTGGGGGCCCAACATCCGATATTCTACACGTCAAAAGCCCTTCTCGATGCTGAGACTCGCTACCCAAAATTGGAGAAGCTCATTTTGGCCCTTGTATTTTCTGCGAGAAAGCTACGACCCTACTACCAAGCTCATCGAGTCATCGTCATGACTGACTTTCCTTTGAGGTCAATCCTGAACAGCCCTGACGCGTCTCAACGACTCATGAAGTGGGCTATAGAGCTAAGCCAATACGACCCCCTCTACCGGTCGAAGACTGCAATAAAAGCCCAGGCTTTGGCAGACTTTGTCACAGAATTCACGCCATCGTCTGAAGAAGAGAAGCTGGTCAGCAAAAAGAAGGAAAGTTCGAGAGCAGACAAGACCTCCAATGAACCTGACCAACCCAGAGACATGTGGCAGTTGCGCGTAGACGGAGCGTCGAACCAAAAAGGAGTTGGGGCAGTTGTCGTCATCATCACTCCGGATGGAACCCTGTTGGAGCAAGCTATCACGCTTGGCTTCCCAGCCTCAAACAACGAGGCAGAATACGAGGCATTGCTCGCTGGCTTGCGCTTGGCAAAGGAGCTGTCAATCAAGAAGCTGGCCATCTACTTAGATTCCCAGCTGATCACAAATCAAGCCTCAGGAGAATACATGGCGAAGCACCCAAGGATGATCTTGTACCTTGACAAAGTCCAAGAGCTGTTGAAGGCGTTTCCTACCTTCACCATCCAACAAGTGCCTCGAGCAGAGAATGCGCACGCAGACGCACTGGCGAGCTTAGGATCAGCGCTTGATACCCAGTTCAGACGCTCTATCCCGGTCGAGCACCTTGACCAGCCAAGCATAGAAGAGGCAGAACAGCCAAACTTGATGCAGATCGATGAGGATCCTAGCTGGCAAGACCCTATCATTGACTACCTGGTTAACGAAAACTTACCCAAGGACAAGTCCGAGGCTCGGAAAATCAAACAGAAGGCTGCGAGGTACTACATGAAAGGTGACATGCTTGTTCGCAGATCATACTCTGGCCCTCACCTTACTTGCATCAAGTACCTGCAGACGCTCGAGGTTCTTTGCCAAATACACGACGGCGAATGTGGAAATCACGCTGGGGGTAGATCGCTTGCCCAGAAGGCTTTCAGCACAGGCTACTTCTGGCCTACCATGCGCCAAGACTCCACGGAGTATGCTCAAAGATGTGATCGGTGCCAACGATATAAGCCGATCCTTGGCTTGCCAGCTGAGGAATACCATCCACAGAACAGTCCATAGCCTTTCATGCAATGGGCCATCAACTTGGTAGGACCTATGCCGACAGCACCTGCCAACAAGGAGATGATGATCGTCGCCACGGATTACTTCACCAAATGGATCGAGGCCGAGGCTTTATCCTCTACCAAGGAAGCTGATGTCGAACGATTTATCTGGAAGAACATCATCTGCCAGTTCGGATGCCTGCAGTCGATAGTCACCGATAATGGTACACAGTTCGTGGGTAGGCAGATCACCACAGTCCTTGCGAAGTATGGCATCAAGCAGCACCTGTCAACTCCCAGATACCCCCAAGGCAATGGCCAAGCAGAGGCATCCAACAAGATCGTGCTGGACTGCCTGAAGAAAAGACTGGAAGGCGCAGAAGGAAAATGGGTCGACGAGCTGCCAGGAGTCCTATGGGCTTATCGCACAACCAAAAGGAGGTCAACCGGCGAGACACCATTTTCCCTAGCCTATGGGACAGAAGCAATCATCCCCCCACACATCACAGTCCCTTCCATGAGCATTGAGGTGGGCAGTCTTGACCAAAACTGCAAGCAGATGAAAGTCAACCTTGATCTGCTCGAAGAAGAACGAGAAATGGCCATTGTTCGAGTTGCAACTTACCAACAGTAGCTCACATCATACTACAACAAGAAGGCCATTGTTCGAGCTTCCCAATAGCAGTTGGCATCTTACTACAACAAGAAGGCCATTGTTCGAGTTGCAACTGACCAGCTCGACTCCAAGCAGGCGACGAGCCTCTATCACCTCCATTGCAGACAAGCTGCTCCTCGAAGCACGAACTCAATGGAACCTCCATTGCAAACAAGCTGCTCCTCGAAGCACGAACTCAATGGAGCATTTTTCGAGTGTTATGTCCCCGACATACGCTCGTAGGCGACAAGCCTCACCTCTATTGCAGACAAGCTGCTCCTCGAAGCACGAACTCAATGGAGCATTTTTTGAGTGTTATGTCCCCAACATACGCTCGCAGGCGACAAGTCCCACCTCCATTGCAGACAAACTGCTCCTCGAAGCACGAACTCAATGGAACCTCCATTGCAGACAAGCTGCTCCTTGAAGCACGAACTCAATGGAGCATTTTTTGAGTGTTATGTCCCCGATATACGCTCGCATGCGACAAGCCCCACCTCCATTGCAGAGAAGCTGCTCATCGAAGCACGAACTCAATGGAGCATTTTTCGAGTGTTATGTCCCCGACATATGCTTGCAGACGACAAGCCTCACCTCCATTGCAGACAAGCTGCTCCTCGAAGCACGAACTCAATGGAGCATTTTTTGAGTGTTATGTCCCCGACATACGCTCGCAGGCGACAAGCCCCACCTCCATTGCAGACAAGCTGCTCCTCGAAGCACGGACTCAATGGAACCTCCTTTGCAAACAAGCTGCTCCTCGAAGCACGAACTCAATGGAGCATTTTTTGAGTGTTATATCCCCGACATACGCTCGCAGGCGACAAGCCCCACCTCCATTGCAGACAAGCTGCTCCTCGAAGCACGAACTCAATGGAACCTCCATTGCAGACAAGCTGCTCCTCGAAGCACGAACTCAATGGAGCATTTTTCGAGTGTTATGTCCCCGACATACGCTCGCAGGCGACAAGCCTCACCTCCATTGCAGGCAAGCTGCTCCTCGAAGCACGAACTTAATGGAGCACTTTTCGAGTGTTATGTCCTCGACATACGCTCGCAGGTGACAAGCCTCACCTCCATTGCAGACAAGCTGCTCCTCGAAGCACGAACTCAATGGAGCACTTTTCGAGTGTTATGTCCTCGACATACGCTAGCAGGCGACAAGCCTCACCTCCACTGAAGGCAAGCTACTTCTCGAGTACAAACTTCATGGAGTCTTTTTCAAACGCTATGTCCCCGACATAAGCCTACAGGCGACAAGCCTCACCTCCACTGAAGGCAAGCTACTTCTCGAGTACAAACTTCATGGAGTCTTTTTCGAGCGTTATGTCCCCGGCATACGCTCGTAGGTGACAAACCTTACCTCCATTGCAGGCAAGCTACTTCTCGAGTACAAACTCAATGGAGCCTTTTTCAGGCGCTATGTCCCCAACATACGCCCACAGGCAACAAGCCTCATCTCCACTGAAGGCAAGCTACTTCTCGAGTACAAACTTCATGGAGTCTTTTTCGAGCGCTATGTCCCCGACATACGCCCACAGGCGACAAGCCTTACCTCCACTGAAGGCAAGCTACTTCTCGAGTACAAACTTCATGGAGCCTTTTTCGAGCGCTATGTCCCCGACATATGCCCACAGGCGACAAGCCTTACCTCCACTGAAGGCAAGCTACTTCTCGAGTACAAACTTCATGGAGCCTTTTTCAAGCGCTATGTCCCCGACATACGCCCACAGGCGATAAGCCTTACCTCCACTGAAGGCAAGCTACTTCTCGAGGACAAACTTCATGGATCCTTTTTCAAGCGCTATGTCCCCGACATACGCACACAGGCTACAAGCCTTACCTCCATTGTAGGCAAGCTACTTCTTGAGTACAAACTCAATGGAGTCTCTTTCAAGCACTATGTCTCCGGACATACACTTACAAGATACAATGAGAATTGAAGTTTGAAAGACAACTGAAAATTCCATTACAAAGCTGCCAACCAGCCAAGTTCAACAAGAAATGAACCTGATTCTGCTCAACCGGCATGATCTGCTCGGCAACCCCAGCTGCCTCCTCCTCTGCATCTGCCCTAATCTCATCAGCCGCGCCACCTTTGGCGTCGTCTTCTTGCATTGCAGCTTCATCAGCTACCTGCTCTTCAACTGCTTCTACATCCACAGCATTGAACTGCTCACTTTGAGCAGGGGGCAAGTCAAGATAGAGTTGCTCACCATCTTCATGTTCGAGAGGGCAGCAAGGAGGAGCACCGTTCCTGCAGTCCAAGTATCCCAACTTGTATGCATTAGCAGCAATTTCATGCTTGGATGTCTCCGTGGCTTCAACATGAGTGTCAAACTTGACCAGCAGAGCTCTCACCGACTCCCGGATCGGTAGTTTGTGCAACTGAAGGGCTTTTTGCTCAAGCAGACGACTTTTTATCTCTCTTGGCTACAACTTGCAACATTGAGTCAGCTCCACGCTTGACTGTTCGTGGCTTTGCAGACGAGTCGTGACTGCTGAACAGAGGCGCAATCCTCTCAGTTTGATCCCCGGATCAGTGCAGGCAACCCAAACCTTGCTTCTATGCAGCCTCTTTATAAGGCAGATCACTGGTTTTGGGCAGTTCGACCGGAGACTTGAGCAGAATATCCCGAACCTCCTGTATGCTATTGACATGCTTACTATTCATGCTGACAATGCGCTTGATCCTAGCAAACGAGGCAGGAGCAACTCCCATAAGGACATTCTCAGCAGACGAGACCCTCCTTGAGGAAGATTTGCTCGTGGCAAAAGAAGGTCTCAGCTGCTTTGGCTGTGGAGACGTATTCCTTGATCGTGAGACTGCGACTTCATCGTGGGCAGATCTACAGCTAGACTGCCTAAGCCAAAGTCCAATTGGCAAGTCAAATACCTCCTCAACTCAGGAGCCCAAATCCAAGAAGGAAGCCCAGTTACAGCTGGACAGCCCAACAGATAATTCACATCTCCTACATGCCACCACGTGCCATGCAGAAGCTGGGGGGCATTTGTGGGAACCGAATTAAATCACCCTAGGTCAAATAATTCCTTCCATTTGGGGATTATGTGCCCTAATTGGGAGTTACTCAATTTAATTGGGAGTTACCCAATTAAATTGGCAATTACCTAATTAAAATGGAGATTGATTTGATTCCTACCCCAATTAGGGATTTGATTTAAATCAAATAAATCAAATCCCTAATTAATCAAATCTCGCCTAATCAGGGAGGAATAATTCCTTTCCATCTACGGAATTATTCCTCTGAAACCCTAGCCTCCGAGGCTCCTATAAATACCTAGCTACACACAAGGGTCAGGTACGTCTAAATTCATACTGAAACTCTGCAGAAATTACCCTTCACAAACCCTAGCCACCATCTTCTTTCTCTCTCTCTCACACAAGGCTCCGGCCTCCACACACGGCTCCAGCCACCCGGTTTTCCTTGAAACACCCATCCTAACTTAGGCATTGGAGGGCCTTTGGCCAACACCCCCCGGGTGTGGTCCTTTTACTCCGATCTGTTTTGCAGGGAGAGAGAGGTGCGAAGAAGACGAAGGAATCTTTAGGCGAATATTCTCGTGGGAGGAAATTTGCTCCCACAAGCATGATTGAGAGTGACCATCAAGTTTGCAAAAATTGCAATGATAAAAAGGCTTCTGAGATGATGATTGATTAGCAGCCATGACTGACTGGTCAAGAGATATAGTGATTGTAGGGTGAAGAGAGGCTTGAAAGGAGGTTTAGGGTTTTAACAGAGACCAGTGTAGGCTCTGATACCATGTAAAATAATATCTCGTATATTTGTGTGTTTGCAATACAGAAGAAGGCCAATATATAAAGCCAATAAGACTACCTAAGGAAGGTAATTTAAATCCTAAGTTAAAGGCACTAATTTGTACAAGCCTTAACAGAGAAGTTGACTATTCCTATACAAGGTAACAAATAATGTACAATATATTTTGTAATCTTTCCATATCTTCAATAAAGAGAAAGAGAAGAATTTTTTTTAGGAGTTTTTAGTGCAAGTATTAGAACCTAACCTAGAAGATTTAAGGGGAAATAGAAGAGTGATTAAGAAGTTTTATAGTTAAAATGTAGACAAAAAAAAACCTTAATATATTATTTATTTTAGAGTAAATTTCCCCAAAAATAATCTAATATATTATAATATTATATATCATTTATAATATATAAATACAAGGAGTAAAAACATTGAGGGGGCCTAGGACCACTTTGGTCCCTACATGGCTCAGTCCCTGGACTATAAGAATGTGAACATCCAACCTAAAATCAATTGGGAATGGGTGAAGATGCTCAATATCATTTAAACTATTAGACGAATCTTTAATTTATCGATGTGGGTTTGCTCTCAACACGCCCCTTCACTTGTGTTGTCACTCAAACCAAACACATGGACCATTAATGAGCAAAGTGACATCACGTGTGACCATTGTACCTAACATGTGAATAACTTGCTCTAATACCATATTAGAATACGAGCGTCCAATGCAAAACTAATTGGCATTGAGCGGAGATGCCCGATATCAATTAAATTGATATGCAAAGCTTTAATTCCCCGATATGAGATTTACTCTCCATAATGATCCAACCGGATATTTGTGGACATAGATTCAATTGGGCGGAAGGTCAGACAACCCATTTTGTAGAGCCTTGTTTATCTAGTAAAATGAAAATATTATTGAAATGATTCCAATTCTTAATTTACCATGCATTTATACATCAAGAATTAAAATATTATGTGAGTTCCACAATTATATCCTTTATCCAATATCTGAAAATCAAGATGGTAATTAATCGAAGGTAGTAGTTGATTCTATAACGACTTTCCCGATTCATAACTCTCCCAATTCCATAGGTAAACCGTAAACATGACATTTCTGAAAGCAAGACAGCCAGCCAGCAATTTAATTTCCTTTTTCTTTCTTTTTATCGTACACCGCCCACCAAAATAGTAAATGTTTTTACCCAATCTACAAACGCCACGTCATCGTCTTCTCCTCTTCATACTCGGAAAAAACCAAAAATAGAGGCTACAGAGAGAACCTCAAATATAAGAGCCTGTCAATCCATCTCTTTCTCTATCAATTTCTCTCTCTGACATCGAAAACAGAGCTCTCGAGCGACGAGGCTTCTGCACTCGCTTGCTCTTGACTCTCTCTGTGTTTATATCTCCGTGTCTATTTTGTGAAGAAGATGAGGCGCTCTGGTTCGTATTCGGATCTTCCTTTTTCTTTGTCAATTCTGCTCAATTATCCTTCAATTTTTTGTTTTTGATAGTTTGATGATTGGTTTTGTTGTAATTAGTATTGATTCCTTTGTTTTATGTTCAAAGCTTTTAAATTTTATTCAATTCTGCGACTTTTATATATGATCATGGAAATTGATGAGTGTTGGGAGTATGGATCCGGTTCAATTTGAGCTTCATGCTTTGAATTGAGTTGCTTTAGCTCGGGAACAGAACAATAATTTTAAATTTCAGGAATACTAATAAATGAAGATAAGAAAGGTTGAATTTTTGTTGAAATCGAAAGCCGGAGAGTGGTGTAGTTGAATGATTAGGAGTAATGGAATGTTGTATTTGCATGAAAGGTTGAAAAGGTTTGAATTGTTGAAAAGAATGAGCTATTGAACCAGAAATTCTCATGATTGAACTGTGTAAGGCCATTTGATTATATTTTTGGTTTTTAAAATTAAAGATGGGAGAAAGAGGAAATAAATGAGATAGATAGATACAATTGGAAACTGCTTAAAATTATTCTAGTTTTTGTCTTTGGTTTTTATCTTGAAACCATTCCACGCTTCCTTCCTGTTCTCTCTCTCTCTCTCTTTCACACACACACACACCTCTCAACTCTCTTCTTTTTCACATCACCCCTTTTTGCATTCCTTTAGTTAAAAAGGAAAACAGAAACATTACCAATTAAGGGTACAACTGATTGTCTATATCGCATTGTGCAGAAGCATTTGGTTTACGAATTTGTGTTGACTGTTGAGTTTCAGGAGATGCTGGACATATTCTTGTATATCAACAAAAGATTGCATTTTAGATGGGTTTGATCCATCTTTAGGCTTGAATCCATCTTATTTTTTTAGGACAACAAGGAGGATGATTGATACCTCTAGCATAAACTTGTTTAACTGACTTCTGCTTTGGAGAATCTACAATTTAAGCTTTATTCTCATTTCCATGGGATTTGCTAGTGAATTCATAATATTTTCAAATTCCCCATATAATTGAAGCACATCTTCATTCTCTCTCGAGGGGCAGTCAGATCCCAGTTCTTTAGCCTTTGTTCATTCTCTAATCAAAGAGATTGTGCTGCCGCTTTAGAGTCTCTGAGTTAGGAAGCTTCAGTTTTTCTATGGCAGGACAAAACATCTTCTCCTGTTTTGTCAACTAAGACATATATTCCCAGGTAGCTTATGATCATATTGTATGGTTCTATGCTTTGTGTTATTGACCAGCAGAGCACTCCCCCTTTAGCATTATCCATATCCCCACTTATGGGTGTTTATAAGGGAAGAGAACCCAGCATTCTCACTCAGCTGGGTCTATTCTGGCTGTCTCTCACGAGTTCTGTAATTATATCCTAATCAAGTTGTTAGATACTTCCAGGAAGCACACATTACTTAGTGAACCTTGCTTTAAGTTGAAACATATTTCTGGTTTGAGGCTATTTGGTTTTCATATTGGTTTACTGCAGACATTAATAGTTGTAGAATGTGTTCTTCTGATGCTGTAGATACTCACCTGTTTGAATATTGATTACTAATTTTTGTTAAGTTAGCATTCCGTATTGTCTCTGGTCATAACTATTTTAATCTTTACCTTTTCAGCCATTAAAGCAGCTAATAAACAGTTGGAACGGGTTGATGCGTTTTTCAATACATATGCAAATGCGTCTTCTGGTTTGATTGAGTAAGTCTACTGCATGAGAATACTTGTTTGAATTTGTGGCTTTAGTCATTGCTTTTGTTGCAACAGGTGAAAAGGTTGTCTTTTGTGAATGTATGAGTTGAACATGCGTTAAAATTTGTGGCTTTAGTCATTGCTTTTGTTGTAACAGGTGAAAAGGTTGTATTTTGTGAATGTACGTGTTGAACATGCTCAATGACAGAATTGATTCAGCAATTCTTTTAGGTTATCAAGATGTTACTTGCCTTCTTGTCACATATTTAGTTGCAAAAGTTCTTTTTACGTCCATGTTGAGTTTTCACCTTCACTATATATGAGGAAAAAAAAGGGTACAAGAATAACCACTCAATTCCCAAACCTGAGCTCGTATCCAATAGGATACACCCCTTGCACACCCTCTCTCAAACTCATGAAAATCTCTCTCAAACCATTTGGCTCTCACTTTCAAACCTTTTGGCTCTCACACTTAACTCCCTTCTGTGTTACAAAAATCCACCCTTCAGTTGAATTTTTAGGCTCTCTGATAAATTCATAATTCTACTAGGACACATCACACAAGTCCAGTTGGAATAATCAAAACTTACAAAAACTGATAAACCAAATTTTACAAGGAAACCTGAATCAAGTTATTCGAAAGAAAACCTCCTCCATTAAAGAAGGACCAAATCCAACGTGAACAGCTGTCATCTCATAAATGTGGGACCTCTTTTTGGAAATAAAAGAAAATGTATGGTTGGTTCACCCTTCTTTTGAATTAATTCAAGATCATTGTTGGCTCTTCACCACACGGTGACAACTTATAAGCACGATTAAATAGAAAGGGTTTCTGTTCAATGAACAATTCTCCATTGTCCATAAAAACCTTCTGCACTAAAAAAAGTTGATTTATGGTAATTTCACTCAAACATTACACGAAGGAAATTAAATTCTTTTTAAGGACTCTAACCTGTTTATTGCTCTGTTTGACATTGCACATCTCAAATACCAAACAGAACTCTCCTACAAATCATCGCATTTTTCTTGCTAAAAGGGAAAAGAAAAGGAGTATTGTTTCATATTTAGGCATTGAGTCATTATCCTTTGATATGATAATTATAGTAGAAACTCCACCTTATTTAATTTTCTCATGGGAGAATATAAACATTTTAAATTTGTGTACACTTTTTGTTTGGCAAAAATGATGTACTCGTATAACATATAAGTTATTACTCACTTTTTTGAACAGTCCAGAGGGAATTGAACGTCTGTGTTCAGACGTGGAAGTTGACCATACTGATGTAAGGATATTGATGCTTGCCTGGTAAGTTGTATTAAGAGGCACTTGTATCCTCACTCTAGATTTTGCCTTGATCTACTGTGTCAAAGCTAACGAACTACATATGCCAGGAAAATGAAAGCTGAAAAACAGGGATACTTTACCCTGGTAAGCAGCACTTTTCTTGTTTGCGCATCAAAATTCATAAAGCTCTCTTTTTTTTTTGTTGTTTAAAACTCATGGAATATGCATCCACATCATTGGGTTGGCCAGTTGTTTTTCCCGCAATTTATTGTATTATATCTAGCATCTATCTCTACCTTGTTAAATTGATTTTTATGCTTAGATTTTCCTCTCAACTCTTTGCTACGTGTTGTCTTTGCTTCACATGACTGTGTTTACTCAAAGAGAGATGCATATACACACACACACATATATAGAGAGGGTCAAGATCAGAGGGACACATTTTTAACCACTAGATTACCATTTTTATTTCTTTAATAATATCATCGGGAATATCACAATGTCATTATTTCTCCTATCCCCGCCCCCCCCCCCGCGCGGCTCTCTCTCTCTCTCTCTCTATTTGTTTCTTTGGCAATACACAGCAGCCACTACAAATTTTTAAGGAAAAGCTACAACAAATCTCAAACTCTTGCTTTTAATCATAACAGGCTGAATTTGATGCAAAATTCTTTAACCAACGACTCTTCCTTCTTTTATGAAAGATGTTGTCAAATTCAAGAATCAAATGATTTTCTGCTCTGTTCAAACTCTTGCTCTTGCAAATCTTTTGAGATAAAAGGCTGAAATTATTTCAAAATTGTCAAATATTTGTTTAATTCAAAATTATTGAAGAACCTAAGATTTGCTGTTGCAAAATTCTCAAGGCTGACAATCTTTGAGAGCAAGAGTTTGATTAATTCAAAATGCTTTTATGAAGATTCGACTTGCTTATTTGGCAATACACAGCAGAATTTATATGGGTACCTAAATGCTAAAAAAGAGGAGAGAAACAAGGAGAGAGAGAGAGAGAGAGAGAGAGAAGATAAAAAAATTTAACACTGAAAAACGTTTTGCTATTTCCAGGGTGTATTAATTACTTTACAAAAGAGTAAACAATTTATGCTAAATGCAATCCTAGCCATTCAGAATTCTTTAATCTAATGGCTTAAAATGTGTGTCAAAAATATGTGTCCCTTGATCCTGACCCATATATATGTGTGTGTGTGTGTGTGTGTGTGCTCTTTGGTTTGGAGTTGAATGAATGAAGTCTATTTTTTGAAACCATTAGAAATAAAGGATATCTATTACATGCATGCATATATATATATATATATATATATATATATGTGCATATAAGGACTATATGTATGTACAGATATATACATATAGAAAACCAGACACATGCATAAATACATACACATAGATCAGGTGACACCAGTGTTAAATTATCAAAGCTTTACCACAGTAAAACCTGTTATTGGATTGCTTTTCAATTAGTCGTATCATTGGATTTAATGCTCCAAATAATGCTAACAACATATGCCAAATCTGACGTCAAGTTATTTGAATCGATCTTAAGAATTTCACAGAAAAACCCATAGATGCATTTCATACCTCCTATGTCCAAATAATCATTTTTGAGCTTCTATTTCTCACTATAGGTTATCAATCCTCAAATATTTTATATGATCTGAAAGCTATTGTTACAAGCTTTGAAACCTATATAATATCGTGTGTCACTTACATTTTACGAGTAAAAAATAAGATTGAACATCATGGATTTGGCATGAAAACCCCAGATTTTCTACAACTTGGTAGTTATTGACTCATTTGACGGATTGGACTTACGGTTTAAATGGAATGAAACTA
Source organism: Prunus avium (assembly GCF_965620075.1). Taxonomy (NCBI): domain Eukaryota; kingdom Viridiplantae; phylum Streptophyta; class Magnoliopsida; order Rosales; family Rosaceae; genus Prunus; species Prunus avium. The sequence goes on from NC_142286.1 coordinate 8,754,805, forward strand.
CAAGGATGAAACTGAAAAATAAAAAGTACCAAGGATGAAAGTGAAAATCCAAGTAAATTACAGGGACCCTTGATGCAATTTGGCTATGCTTTCTTCCCATACAGTCTAACAGGTTATGTTGCCTGACTATCAATTTGGACCACTGATTTGTTGGGATCTTGTTAATGTGTCACAGTCTGGCAAGGGCACATTACCCTATATATATAGGGAGGTTCAAGTGTTGACATCCATACTTTAAGAAAAGTGTGCACATCCTCCATTCAACTTGCGGTTTAAGAGTCATCCCTACAAAAATAAGCTAAATCCAAAGTAATTTAGGCTCTAATTATCATCTTCATCATTTCTTTTTTATTGGACAGACTGTGTTTGTCCACCTACCATATCTTTGCCCCTCATTTGAATTCATGTTTCTTTCTCTCTCCTTTTTTTTTTTGGAATGACATTGCCAATCTCATCTTTGATAGGAAGAGTGGCGAACAGGATTTACAGCACTAAGGGTGGACAATAAATATAAGTTAAAGAAGACACTTCCAGAGCTGGAGAAAGAGGTAGTATCTTTTAAATTGTTTCCTTTTATAAAATTCTGGCAATTTAATTGGTTCGTCACATCCATATGATGGTCACAGAGAATCTGATCCTTTTCCCTTTAATTATATCATGAAAAGGTCAGGAGGCCAACAAACTTTGTGGATTTCTATTCCTATTCATTCCGATATTGTTTAACAGGTAATGAGCTCAAGGTTGCTTGTCATTTAATCTTGAATTGAAACCTCATTTTTTCTTTCCTTTGGTTTTACCCTTTATGCATGTGCTAATTTCAACCTTCTGTATTTTATTTTTGTTTTCAGAGGAGAAACAGAAGAGCATAGATATAGACAGCATATGCGAATTATTAAATGTTGTTTTAGGATCTCAATACCAAGCGCAGGTTGACTTGTTTGTTCAGTATTTAAAGGTGAGTGGTATTGTACAGCATTCGTTTATGTATATGGGCCTTTGTACTGCTAGAGTAAATACAGCTGCAGCTTATGTGTACTTAAGAGGAAAGAGTTTACGGCAATTGAAGCATAAGAAATTTTTCATCAAGAAATTAGGCCTCTTTCTTGTTTTTCAGCCTACCATCACACTGCTTCATTTTTAAGCTAGCAAACTGCTTTTCTGTCTTAATGGTAAAAAGATTCTTAAAATTGGTATGTGCAATGTTCTACTCTTTAGTGAAGATGATGGGGTTCCTTCTGTCCAGACTTCTGCTTGTATCATGTCATTGGTGACCTCATGAGGTTTATATATTTGAGAGTAAAGAATTGCAGATGTCTTCATATGTAGTCTAATATCTTATAATTATTGACACCTTTCCCAAAAAAAAAAAAAGACAAGGGACTGTAAAAATAAAATTCTTAAGTGCTTGTTTGTTTTCAAAATGCAGACGCAGAATGATTACAAAGTCATAAACATGGATCAGTGGATGGGCTTTTACCGGTTCTGCGAAGAGGTAATCTTACATTTTGGTTACTGATTTCAAAATTCCTGCCTTTGTTTCTTCTGTTCATTTTTCTACATATGATACAGCTTATAAGATTTAAGTCAAGGTACATTTTGAATACATCGTGCTATAGTGCATGCCATGTGCACATTCAAACGCTCACACTACTAAGTCCTGTTTGTTCAAATTCCAAGTTTGAAGTTTGAGTCATACCCTTATCTCTGCGAAGGAGTGCAACTGTCAACCTGATTTGTTATAAGTATTCTCATGTGCTGTGAACCACTTACAGTGAATTGTTTGCTGAGCTACCATGTTATAAACCAGATTTTGTTGCTCAGCACTGTTTTTGTTGGGGAGGGGAGCGGGGGTTACAGTCAGGAGAACCTATTCTAACAATCCCCTTCTTTGACAAACAAAGACTTCTTAAATAAGGAAGGTCTTGTTTTGTACATATCTTTTGCTTTGCCTTCTTTTAAATCCCCACTATGCGGGATGGTATAGTATGAACAATAATATAATAGATGTTTTCAGTTTCAGGGGGCAATTGCTCCATATCGCCCAATGTTCCTTTACCTTTAGTATAGTTGATGTCACTGTTGAATTACAGAATCTGCAAAGCAAAGAGGGTGGGAAGTTTGGTTATCAAGCTGTGTCTTATGTCACTAGTCTTTTAACATTTGGTTTTGCATATCAGCTGGCCCCTTTGCCTCCTATTTTTTTCTTTAAATGTTAATTACCTTCTAAGCTAATATTTTACTCCTCGCCACCCTTTGCACAGATAAGCTTTCCAGACCTAAGCAACTACGATCCTGAACTTGCATGGCCTTTGATCTTGGACAATTTTGTCGAATGGCTGCGAGAGAAGCAGACCCAAAGCTGATAATTTTTGGTCAACTTGAGTCTCTGCTGTAAACCCCACAATTGCTGGTGAAGTACTTTCCGAATCCTTGTTTTCCCAATTTGACATCCTACCCAAATTTTTGTTGTGATTGGCCTTTTTGCAGGACAGTTAGACAACAAAATCAAATGGCTTCAGGAATTTTATTTCGTTTTTTTTTTCCTTCCAAACATGAAAAGCTTCCTCAAAGTGCTCACCTTTGGAAATTGCATGTTTGTGTTATGGATATGCTTGGGATAGTCTTGTTGAATGTTATAGCCGCTTCCATAATTTTTTCTGTTGAATATTCATAATGTTGTAAGTTATTTGAGCTGATTGATCAAGTTAAGGCCGTTGGATTATGCAATTTTAGTGTGGAGATTGTATCATGAATGTTGTTGATAGAATAAAAGAGGCACTTTTCAATCATAATAGCCGTGATTTAGATGCCTCTCTGGCATCATTGTATAAAGGCCAAGAACATCTAATAACATACACCACTTCGAGAATTTTTGGGCATATTTATGTAAGATTGCTCCTATATTTTATGGTCTAAAAACTGAACCAAATTTTGTCTTGCGGCACATAATTGTGTTGCATAAATTTGTTTGAAAACCAGAAGAAAGATTGATTTAAGCTTTCTTTTTGGGGTTTGTTTTGTTCTTTTTATAACGCAGCTTGGGACTGGATTTTTGCAACCCGATAGATAGCATGATAATGAAATTACTTTGTTATTAGGTATTATATTGTCAGGAGGAATTATTAGGTATGTCGGATATACACCATGTGTCAATGTTTGATAGTTGGCAGGTTTCCAATGGATTAGAGTAACTTCCTTGAACCAACAAAAAATATTATTACCCATCATACAACAATAATCGCTTGGACTAGTGAGAGCAGTAAAGCATAAGCAATGCCTCCATTTTACGCTGATCATTCATTCTTGGACTATTGAAACCAGTAAAGTATAAGGAAGGCCTCCACTTTGCACAGAAAGTTGCCTTCTTTGTTCCCACAAGTCAAAGGAGTTGTTCTATATTTGTTTACCCACTTGAGTCAAGACAAGAAAAAGAGGACAATGGGATGAAGAAAGTGACAGATTTCGACCATAAGGAGGGGCTTTGGCACACACACCCGTCCTTGGAGCATCTAGTCTAGACCACCATGATTTGCCCTACATTTTAATGAGGAAGAAAATTATGATAAAGACATGGACAGAATTTCATTTCGAATACCAACCCAGGAATAGTAAAAGAACGTGAAAGCACATTGTGGGTGTGGGGCATTCAACTTTTTTTAATTTTCCTCCCAAGAAAAGATACTTTAAACCAATGACGAGCCAGAAAATCTATCCAGAAGGGTCATCCTCAAATTACAAGATTCACACATAAAAAAATTAAAAACAAAAACAAATCATCTGATAATAAAATCCTTTGTATTAATTTCTATATCATTCCAAAATATTTACAACAGAGCATAGGTTAGCGATCTTCAATTTGAATTTTCATGCTTTTGAGCTCCTTTTTTCTGGGTAAGATGTCATGCTTTTAGTTTTAGGTAATTAGGTTAATAATTATTAAGTTATTACTAATAAAGAAACTATTAAAAAGGTAAGTAGCATAAGTTAGGAGACAAAAGTTTTCATCTTTACTTTTGTAGTTTTTTCAAAAGGTAAGATGGTGAGAAGGGTCAAATTTCAGAAATACTGTCTAAAAAAATCAAGTACAAATATGTAAAAAGATCAAATATGCTAAACCTGAGAAGGGTCACTTGACCACTGTGAGCCTTCATTGGCTCCGCCCATGCTTTAAACACTTGGCTTGGCTCCAAACCGAGAGAAATACTTGTGTGAAATGGGAATAGCACTATTTTGCTATTCTCAGGCAATCATGCATACCACGCATGATAAATTTTCCACATGACAGTCTATAATTGGTTGGGGATAGCAAAACAGGTTCATATGGTTGTATCTTCTAAGCTTTCTTTTATTCCAAAGTGAAAACATTAAAGGAAAGACAGACACAGTTTTCAGATTCCTTGATCCGGACTTGGTATATAGCCTTTACTTTCTTAAAGCAACACCTTTAGACCAATGGCGAATTGGATACTAGTCTGCTTTGTGACTGTAAGTATAGTCAGCAGCACCTATTTGCAATAATGTGTCGATAATTTGTCGATACTTTATTGAAAATCCGTCCATTAATAAAGGACGGACGTCTTGCAGACAGAAAACCACATAAAGTGTGTGCATTGTCAATTTATCATCCTAAGAAGAGCCAAGATGTCCAAGGAAGACAATTTGATACGTCAATGTTGAGCCAGGTACCACAAGAAAACCAAACAAGATGAGGCCAACTTAAATAATTTTGCAGAGACAGATATTCACTTGCCAAAATATTGAGGCATGCACAATGTACATAGATGTTAGCATTAAGAGCACAGCAAAAGAATGAAGAAAATAAGTAGAAACAAGAATCTGACTTTGCTTCTTTCCTTTAAGCAAAATTTGAGAAAATGAAAAACTGTGCTGCAAATCTCAACCATCAAGAGGATGAAGAACCAATCATCAAAGGCGAAGATGGAGGACGAGCGCGCCTTGTTCTGCTTCTTCCCCTGTGGGTTGTTGTGCCAGAAGGAGAGGATGATGGAGATGAAGAAGAATTAGAAGACGTTGCCAAATTGTTTGACTGGCTTGTTAATTTCTTCTTGTCTCCTTCATCTGCCTTTTCTTCGATTCGATGATGTCGAACTTTTGTTGAATTTATAGTCACAGGAAGAACACAATTGCAGAGGAACCCTGCAAATTAAATCAAACATCATAACCTTAAATGTATGATACAAACAGGAAAATAAATAAATAAACCAAACCAATTCTTACCAATTCGGGCAAGACGATTAACCCAACTTGGAATTGAATTTCCAGTCAGTCTAACACATGCATCATTGCAGAAATGGTTGCAGTTTTTTGTGATCAAATTGTAGGCATTTCCTTTGTATTGCTCTGCAAGCTCTTCCATCACTGCCCTCACCTCTAAAGGTCCAACATCCGTTTTCCCAATCAGAATTGATTTCCTAAATGTAAACCCATCACACTTTTTTGGTTCTCCTTCAAATATTCCAGTTGTTGGATACTCATGAGCTCCAAATGCATATTCAACACCATGAACTGCAAAAGTATCAAAACCTCCATTAACATTGAAAGAAAGAAGACACCAAAAGGAATTTTTTCTCTCTGTTCCTTTTCTTTTGCCCATACCATTAGATAGGGCAAATCCCAAATGCAAAAGGAAAAGACAAAATACAATGTAAAGCTCATTGTAATTAGGAAAAGGAAATAAAAGAGAATTCATGAACCTTTGGTTTCTTACCAGAAGTTGATAAGGGGTTATGAACCACACAAACAATCATGTTTTCGGATTCGAGAAATTGAATAGACCAATTTTTATATCTTATATTTGCAAAACATTCAAAACCCAGAAAGTTAACTCAATTTTTTTCTGTATTTCCTCATCAGCCAAAGAAAACTTGAATCTACCAACCAAACCCACCAAACCAGTATAAAGAAAGAGAACCAAAAAAAAAACATGGATTTAACTACAGGATAACTTAAGCAAACTCAAGCACAGATCAAAGTCACACCAGCAAAACTTCAGATTATGAAAAGAAAGAAGAGCAAGGAAAGAACAGGATGATGAGTAAAGAAGAAGCACTAACCTTGTACACCAGAATGGTATACTCCAAGGCCAAGCCAATAAGCGTAGCCATTGAAAGGTGTCAGATCGTAGACGTTGAGGTACACAGGCACCGATCCACTGTCCTCAGTGCAGACACTCTTTCTGCACAACATTCTGGCGTTTCTTTCTGCATTTAGAGACTAAATGCTATAGCGGCGGTGTCATTTTCAGCTACATAACAAGCACCATGGGAACGAATTGCATCAGAATTTGAGGTACTTTTTGGATTTTAAATTATGGGTTTTTGATTTTGTGGGGATTTTTAATTGTTCCAAGTTAGAGAAGAGAATTTTCAGAATCTTCTGCTGACGCTTGATGGGTTCCACCAGTGAAAGGTGGTAGTGCTGCTGCTGCTGCTTCTGCTGCCCTGTCTTTAAAAAAAATAAAAATAAAAAAATAACGAGAAGAAGAAGATGATGGTTGTTGTTGTGTTATACAAATCTGGGATCTGTGGATAATTGGGCTTCGATTTGATTGGAATTACAGGGGGGAAAAGCTGGAGTCTTGGTTGGTTAAAATCTGAGCTGGTCTCATCTCATCCCATTTAAAAATTTGAATTTATGGGAGAAAGTAACGTACACTCATTATGGAACATAGTGGGGGGGTGTCATATATTATATATTATGACTGTGATTAGTGGGATATTTAAATTTGAACTTTTAAAGAGAAAGAGGAAAGAAATATCATTATTTTTGGCTTTTTGGGTGCAGAGAAAGAGGGTGAAAGGGCCCAGCCAGATGAGATGAATGCTCATAATACTATTATAGAATGTGGATTAGATTTTTTTATTTAATTTTTTTATTTTTGGTTAACTAGTATTTAGGCGATCATCAGTCTTTAAAATTCAGTTACCCAAGTCAAACATTTGACGGTTGAGCTTTATCTTGACCTTAGAGCAACTCCATCCATTTGCCCTTTGCCATGGCAAGAGGGGAGCTAGGGCAGCCACTATTCACGTGAATAGTAGTTGCCTTTGCAAATAGTATTTTGTGTTTCCACCCGTTGCCATGGCTAGGGGCAATTACTATTCATTTTTTTGTTTTTTTCACAAATTTTTTTACCTCAATAATTAATTCGGATAAGATTTTCGGGTTCCTACATGTCAAGACTATTCATAATCGAATAAAATTTCCGGATAAGATTTTTGTGTTCAAATGTCGGATGAATTTCAAAATTCAAAATTCAGATAAATTTGGGTTCAAATTTCAGATAAATTTCAAATTTCAAATTTTGGATGAATTTCAAATTTCAGATAAGATTTTCATCCAAACAAATCAAGCCACGTGGCATCTCTATCTGGCCAAAATTTTCTATAAATCCAGAGGCTCAGCTCATACCTCTCACACCACATCTTTCTATATTTTCATTTCTGAGAGTTTAGAATTCATACTCCGTTCTCAAATGGAAGATTTTAGGAGATGCTTGGAGAGGCAAGAGCGAGAAACAAATGAGAGAAGCCGTAGAGCAGATGAAAGAAATATGTTGCAGAGAGAAGAAGATGAACAAGTTGTCATAGCAGTGGCTATGCTTGATGAAGAGAACCAAGGTCGCCGCCGTGGTTCAGAAGTCGGCCGTCACCGGAATGTGGACAGACATAGGCAGTCTCGGGGTAAGAATCTTTTGGAAGATTATTTTATCCCAACTTGTTTGTACTCTGATGTTGATTTTCGAAGGCGATATAGAATGCAACCCCATTTGTTCAATAAAGTCATGCATGATATTTGCAATTATGATGCATACTTTGTTCAAAAGTGTGATGCTGCTGGGGTTGTCGGATTTCTTCCGGAGCAAAAGCTTACAACTGTTATACGAATGTTGGCGTATGGAGCATCTGTTGATCAGGTGGATGAGATTGCCCGGATGGGGAAGTCCACTACGTTGGAGGCCTTGGTAAGATTTTGTGATGTAGTTGAAACTCTGTACACTAGGGACTATCTGCGCAGACCTACTCCCAGGGACCTCCAACGGCTTCTACAAAAAGCCGAATCCCGAGGATTTCCAGGAATGATTGGTAGCATCGACTGCATGCACTGGCAATGGAAGAATTGCCCAACTGCTTGGCAAGGTGATTACGGAAATAGAAAAGGCCAAAAAAGTATCATCCTTGAAGCCGTTGCTTGCTTCGACACATGGGTTTGTGTTGCATTCCTAAAAGGACACAAATTAATGTGCAAACAACCAATTAAAAATACCCGCAAGTGCACGAATCTAATGAAGTAAAGATTATGTAAGTACGGGGTCGATCCCACGAAGAACTTGTCGGCTTCCTATAAGTTCTAGTTTGAGTACGTAAATAACACTAATTTAACACACCACAAATGCACAAATGCAAATTGGAAACTAAAAATGAGTAAAGAAATGTAAAAGAAAAGAAACAACACAAGAAACCAAAGAAAAACAGAAACAGCACTTTCTATCACCCTTTTATCACCTATTTATCACCTGTGAACAGTGCCATAAACAGTGCGGTGAACAGTGAAAATAAACAGTGACGACCGGTCGTTTTTGGGCAGATTCATGTGCGACCGGTCGCCTGAACAGTGACGACCGGTCGTTTTTGGGCAGATTCGTTTATCTGTTTTTCCAGTTTCGACATCTGTCCAGTGTTTTGCCTATAACTTTCCAACCGTTTATCCAAATTTCACGTTCTTTATACGGTTGGATTCAGCACACAAAAACGAAGAACACAACGCGGACCAAAAGTCCAAAACAGTTACGAAAATAAACAGAATGTAGTAAACAAGACACACAATGTATCAAACACACAACTCACACACACATTTTGGGGGGGGGGGGGGACTTTGAATTTAAATGAGAATAGCAGAGATGAATTATCAAATTGTGAAATTAAAATGTAACAAACACTAGGGTTTCGGAATCCACCCTAAACAATTCTACCCAAGTTCATGAATACTCAAGTGACGAACTCTAAACGTGCTGTTGAAGATGTTCGCAATCAAGACCAGTACGAGTGGCTCAAGACGCATTGATTCTCTCTAATGTACGTAAAGTGCAGTACGAGTGCTACAATACTTGTGCCTTCCCTATAATCGAATCTAGGTGTGCTTAGTACTTTGATTCAATTACAAGAAAAACCCATTAAGTTCAAAGAGAATATGAACATCACAAGAATCCTAATAGCATGGTGTTTACATTAGGTATTCAAGAAACCAATTCACATGGATGATTCTTACTTCACCCATTTATTGCTTAGGATAACATGAAGATACACGTAATCCCAACAACCTCAAGAAGCATGCTTTCAAAGGTGATCAATCAAAGAAGAACATACATCAAGGATAGATTAATTTGGTGAATTGGAATTCATCAACAATATCTAGAAATTCATACACTCAAGTATCAAAACAATAAGGTAATCATGTTTAGGGCTTCAACCTAAGCCCTAGCTAAATAAGAAGTTACATTGAAACTAAGAAATTACAAGAAACAAATAAAATGAAAGAAACTAAGAACAAAGAGGAGAAAGAGAATGCATCTTCAACCCCTTGGATCCTTGCCTCAAGGCTCCCCAAGGTTCTCTCTCTAATTGTTATGCCATTCTTCCCTCCCCTTCGTTGCTCCTTGCTCTCTAGCTCTCAAAATCTCTGCAAAGTTTGGAATGATTCTGATTGCAATGGCTGATGCTCTTTGCACTCCTCTCTCCTCCTTTCCAGCCTTTCCAAAATATCTTTTAATATAAAACAATTACTTTTGTTAAAGCCTTAAGCCTTGTCTCCTTGCCATGATGGGCTCTTTTGTTATTGTCTTCACCAAGATGCTCTTTGTTTCAGATAATATCTCTCAACCAAAGTAATTTCTTGTTACCAAGTGTTATGGTAACAAGAAGAATCAAGATAACACAATTGAGGTAAAAGCTGGCCAATTTCGGATTTCCAGAGCTATGGTAACATGCTGGATTGGTTGGATAGGCAATACTTGTCCAATGGAGCTCAAATTTGGATATGTTGTAGTTAACATCCATTGGAACAAGTTTCATGAAGATCTTCACCTCATACGAGCACCAGAGCATGTTGATCCCAGGCCAAGAAGTTGACCTACGAAAATGAACAAAATCAGAATTTATAACCAATAATGCACTTTTAGCTCATTTTCATTCTAACCAAGGTAAAACCTAAGAAAACACAAAAAGGAAGTAAAAAGCTATAAAATGTCAAGAACTAACTCAAAATAATAGGTGAATAACATGAAAAATCATGTGTAAAAATGAACCGAACAGTTTGGCATGCCTTCTTCGGAGTTGCTGGATCCCAAAATGACCTGAACGTGCTAGGTCAATCCCCGATCTTCAACGATGTTTTGAGAGGCCAAGGCCCCAATATCACCTATCAAGTCAACGATACAGTATACCAGATGGGGTATTATCTAGCTCGGAGCGCCCAGGGTTTGACAGCTGGCTTCTACCCATTGGAGTTGGCTCAGGGCTGACGTCAGCGCACGCGAGTTCAAATTTTTTTTCCCCTTGGCGCGTGCATTGCACACGCCAACGGTAAAAAAAATTTGAAGTGCACGATGACGTCACGCTTGACGTCATCAGCCCTCGGTTTGGGTCTCGGGCAAAACTAGCCTTCGGACCAGCCCATCTTCGTGGGTCCCACTCCTAGCCCAAGCTTGGGCTCCTCGCTGGAACGTCATTTTTTTTTTTGCCCCCCCCCCCCCCCCCCCCAAGCCTTGGGCTCAGCTAACCGATGGAGTTGCTCTTAGGCTTGAGTGTTGAAAGTGATCAACCCTTTGGAATTTCAGAACCATTGGTGAAGATTTTTAACAGTGAGAGTTTCACCATGAGATTTGATAGACACTACTCAGAAGGTCTTGCAAGAGTAACGGTGGAATAGTTAACCACTCCCCAAAGCGATAAAATTCTTTCTTTTTTTTTTTGTAAATATCACGAGGTGTCTCTACACCTGAAGTGTGGAATTAATCCCCGTTCGAGGTTCGGCTTGCTCCTGACCACAAAGTGATTCCAACGGGTTTCGAACCCCTGCCATTGAGGCACTAGGTAGATCGCCAGTTGGAGGTGATAGTTTGCCAACCGCACCACACCTTGTGGTTAAAGCGATAAAATTCTTAGTAACTCGAGAAGAATCACAAATTCGAAGAGAAAATAAAGAGTTTTTCAAGAGGACTCAGATGGTCTGGGGTATTTGTAAAGGTAAGATGAGACCATGGGGTGGCACCACAGTGAAATAGTGGGCCAAATTCTCCCCCTCCCCCTCCCCCCCGGTAAGTGCACTCGGATCCGATTCATGTAGGAGATAATTCTGAAGCAACCAAATATAAAACTCCCTTATACCCCTACCTAGCAATTGACCAAAAAAATAAATAATAAAATAAACCCTTGGGGTCCGTTGGATAAGTATTGGCAGTTTTCAATTTTCAATTTTTTATTTTCCATTTTCAGTTTTAAGATAGCGAGGCATTCAACTAGGGTCACAAATTGGGTCTTATATTGAAGTCTGAATCGATTAAGTGATTAAGTGAGAACCGTATTGTGACTTCAGATGACAAGGAGACGTAATTAAGGTGATAAAGCACCAAAATATATTGGTCAGTTGTTGATTTCATTTTAATTTGATTTGGCTTTTTGATTTTCCTTATACCTCACAATTTCGATTTCAACCTAAGATTTCTCCCAATTTGCTGAACTCTAATAGCACAATATACCATAACTTGCTGGGTTAGAGGAAGAAGAATGAAGGTGATTCCTTAAAAAATAAAAATAAAAATAAAAACTACACTTAACGAAAGATAACGGAATGTCTATAAATTGTAAACTTTAAGAAACATAGTGACTAATTTGGCTTAAAAAAAATTTCTCAGTGACCAAATTGAATTTTCTTGTAAAACCCAGTGATCAAAAAAGTATTTAACCCTACTATAAATAAAGACACACCATCTAACGACAAAGCATAACAGACTAACCGATGAGCCACTACATTAACCTCTCTAAACACGATAGTAAAAGAACCATTCAAGTGTGATAAAATCATCATGTAGTCTGCAATCAAATGACTAATATTATAACTATCTTCATCTGAGCGCCTTACAATATGAATCCCTTTCTACATGGAACGTTAAAACATTATATACATAAATAACTACTCTCAACAACTTGAATTATAATTTTTTTTTTATGTGTAATCATGATGATGAAAATCATTATATTGGATCTGTGAGAAAATATATGGCAATAGCTAAAATTGATGGAGTTTTCTCTCAAAGAGAGAGCTGGGTGGCCGAAGCCGTGTGCGGTGGCGCTTGGCCGTGTGTTGAGAGAGGGTGAGAGGGGCAACGAGAGAGAGAGAGAGAGAGAGAGAGAGAGAGAGAGAGAGAGAGAGAGAGTGTGTGTGTGTGTGTGTGTGTAAAATTATCTTGAATATCTTATGTAGCTATGCATTTATAGTCTCCTTGTGTGCTATGGTTTTGGGAGAATAATCCTTATTTGCTTAGGATTATTCTTTCCCAAAAAATGATAGGAATTACTCCAAGAGATTTGATGGAGATTGGTTCCTTGATTAAGGGAGATATTCCTATCTTAAATCAAAGACAATTTTCCTAATGAAATAGGATTTAATTAGGGTAATTAGTTTGATATAAAGAATATTCCTTTTTCATGTGTCGTCTTCTTATTGGCCGGTGAAATATATGTTCTCACAAATGCCCCCCAGCTTTTGCATGGCGCTTGTGAGGCATGGAGGAGATAAGAAATATTTATCGAGCTTTCTAACTGCATATGGGCTTTCTTCTTTGAGTTGGGCTCCTTTTGCGAGTTGGGCTCTTAATTGGAGTAGACTTTTGACTTCTTTTTAGAGTTGGGCTCCCAATGGGAATAGGCTTGTGATTCCTCCTTGACCTAGGATTCCTAACCTTTATAAATACAAAACTTCTCTTCACTCATCTTCAAATTGCAAACTTGTTATCCACTACTTTCTAACTTGTGCGAAAGATCTTGAAGGAGTGTACTCCTCGTCGAGAAGAGGAGTCGTTGTGCACACCAAGGTAGGTCGATTTTTTTCTTCCCGGTGAGGACTAGCTAGGTGGGCCCTGCTGGTTGTCATCGTGATATGGTGGCTGGAGCAATGGGATCCACCGCACTAGAGCAAGGGGTCGTGGTTGCTACCGTTACTTGCTATAGTGGCTTTGGCCGTCCTTTTTTTTTTTTAGTGTTGCGGGCCTGATTGCTGGATCGCAACTTTTGCTGCTGTTCAGCAGCTAGGCAGGCGAGCCCTGCTGTGAGCCCTGGCCACAGTCACCGGGTGGCGGCTATTGCTGCGGTAGTTGCCGGCTGCTGTTGGCAGTGGCCACGGCTGCTGTTTGTTTGTTTTTTGTTTTTTTTTTGCTGAATTCGACTACTCTGTTGATTCATGTCTCATGGTAAGCCAGAAATAGCATATACTTAGAGATTTCTTAGCAAGTGATCTGCCACCAAAATGGTTGTCGCTTGTTGTCCTTCATGTAATATCTTGTAGCTATCTTGTTGATTTTCCTAGCTTCGGACTTCTCCCTTGGCAAATTTTCATTTACCAAGTAGTCAATGATGGTTCTTGCCGGCTGGGATCCTCATCGATCTACATCACGTCCGATGGCTTTGCTTCTTCGATGCTTGTGTAACATCCCATATTGACCAACGAAGAGGGGGTGATGTAACAATTTGGTATCAAAGCCACTCTACCGTGTGGTGCGAGTGTGCCGACGAGGAGGTCGGGCCCCTAATGGGGGTGGATTGTAACATCCCACATTGACCAACGGAGAGGGGGTGATGTGACAATTTGGTTTCAGAGCCATTCTGTCATGTGGTGCGAGTGTGCCGACGAGGACGTCGGGCCCCTAAGGAGGGTGGATTGTAAGATCCCACATCGACCAACAGAGAGGGGGTGATGTGCCTTATATGTACATGCTCGCCTCCATCTAGCACGATGCCTTTTGGAAGCTCACTGGCTTCGGAGTCATGGGAACTCCAAAGTTAAGCGAGTTGGGGCTAGAGCAATCCCAGGATGGGTGACCCACTGGGAAGTTGCTCATGAGTTCCCAGAAACAAAACCGTGATGGCAGAGAGGGGGGCCCCAAAGCGGACAATATCGTGCTGCGGTGGAGCTGATCCCGAGATGTGACAGCTTGGCTAATCAAGGTGTTTGATAGGAATTGAACGTCTGAACTAGGTATCCAGCGTTGATCCCAGACTCGCCAGCGCATTTGCATGTTCGTTTTCTACCTGGGGAATTTGCTGGATAGTGAAGGTAGGTAATGCCTTCAAAAGCTCTTGGAATTTGTCTAGGTACTAGATCATCCTTGGATGCTTTGCCATGTACACCCCTGAAGCTTGGTTGGTGATCAATTGGGAATTTGAGTACATGGCTAGCCTCTTGATCGACAACTCATTTGTCGTGCGCAAGCCAGTAAAAAGGGCCTTGTACTCAACTTCTTTAGTTGAGGCTGGAAAACTCAGTGTGATGGCTTGCTCCAATAAGGTTCCATCTGGTGTGATTGTAACGATGCTTGCTCCAGCTCCCTTGTGATTTGAGAAGGTCTCGTTTGCTCTCGAACTTTCCTTGAATCTGTTAACCATCTTCTTTTATTTGGTTGATGGAGTGAACTCTGCAACGAAATATGCTAAATCTTGGGTTTTTATAGCAATCTTCGGTTGGTAAAGGAGGTCATACTGACTTAATTTGATAGCTCACTTCATGAGTCGCTGAGATGCATCGTGACTATGAAGAATCAATCTCAAAGGAAATTCTGTCATGACAATGATTCTGTGAACTTGGTAGTACGGTCTTAACTTTATTGTGGAAACTATAAGGGACAAAATGAGCCTCTCGATTTTTGGATAGCGAGTCTCTATATCGAGGAGGGCTTTTGACTGCTGAGTTGGACACTGCCATGTAGATGAACAAATCTTCGCCTGGTACGGGTTTTGAGAGCAGGGGAGGTAAGTGAGGTAGGTCTTCAATTTTTGGAAAGCTACTTCGCACTCTTCATCCCACTTGTATCTTTGTCCTTTCTTCAAAGGTTTGAAGAACGGCTTGCACTTGTCGGCGGATCTTGAAAGGAATCAATTGAGAGATACTGCTATGTCCGTTAGACTTTGTATCTCTTTCATTGTGGCAGGCCACTCCATGTTGAGGATGACCTTGATTTGGTTGGGATGTGCTTCGATGCCTCTTTAGGTGACTAAGTATCCTAAGAATTGGTCAGATGAGACTCCAAATGTGCACTTGCTCGGGTTCAACTTCATATGGTATTTTCGGAGCAGGTTGACGGAGTCTTCGCTTTATCGTCCTCATGCATCATGATTTGATTGTAGCCGGAGTAAGCGTCCATGAAGCTTAGCAGTGATTGCCGGAAGTTGAATCTATGAGCTAATCAATTCTTAGCAGGGGGAAGTTGTCTTTTGGGCACACCTTGTTAAGATCGGTGTAGACCACGCACACTCTCCACTTGCCTTGTTCTTTCTTTGCCACTAAAATAACATTGGCCCGCCAATACTCAAAATTTTCAATTAGAAAACGCCTCCAATCTTTGTGGTAGCTATCAAAAAATGCCTCACAAGATAAATCCTATACTTAAGTTTAACCATTGGCTCCATGAAGAGAGGGTTGTGGTCTTTAGGGTCCAGTAGTCCATGCAATACCTACTCATCATAAGCCAAAACATGGAAGAATAAGTCCATCTCCTTTGGAAATTTGGATAGATGAATTTTTCGAAAGAAGGCCTCGAACATCTATTCATCTCCCAACAAACCATGAGCAAAGGTTGTGTACAGATTGAGACATTCCATTATATTCCTCCCATTTCTCATCCAGAACCCATGAAGAGTGATATTCTAGTGATATTTTTCACTAAAGTTCAAAAACATATGCATCACACTAATAATATCCTTGTAAAATTGTACGGTACTATGGAATGATATATTTGCTCTCCAAATCCCTAAAATGAGATGTATTTTCCACCTAATAATCGAGGCAGTGAATGTATTGAATGTGCACTTAGGCAGGAACCAAGAAACTAGGTAGCTTAACATTGGTAAATGGTCACTCCACACATCACTGAGTATCAGGTCATACTCAGCTTCATTACCATCCAAAGCATTGTGTTCCGTTGCATTCTTACCACGGATGAGAAAGGAAAAAGAACATCTTTTATGCTCGGCTACGATGAACTTAGGATTTTTGTACTTTCCCAATTTCCCCTTCCAAGGAACAGTGTAACTAGGATGAGTAGAAAATAGAATCCACCACCAACACTTAAATTTCTCAGTTAGAAAACGCCTCCAATCTTTGTGGTACTTATAAAAAAAGACCTTACAAGATAAAGTTTATACTTAAGTTTAACCATTGGCTCCATGAAGAGCGGGTTGTGGTCTTTAGGGTCCAGTAGTCCATGCAATACCTGCTCGTTATAAGCCAAAACATGGAAGAATAAGTCCAGCTCCTTTGGCATTTTGGATCGATGAATTTTTCGAAAGAGGGTGTCGAACATCTAATCATCTCCCAACAAACCATGAGCAGAGATTGTGTACAAATTGTAACATCCCATTATATTTCTCCCATTTCTCATCCAAACCCCACGAAGAGTGATATTTTAGTGATGTGTTTCACTAAATTTCAAAACATGTAACATTGCAGTAATAATATCACTGTAAATCGTACGGTTCTATGGGACGATATATTTGCTCTCTGAATCCCTGAAATGAGATGTATTTTCCACATAATAACTTAGGCAATGAATGTATTGAAGGAGCACTTAGGCAAGAACCAAGAAACTAGGTAGTTCAACATAGGAAAATGGTTGCGCCACACATCACTAAGTATAAGGTTATACTCATCTTCATTACCACCCAAAGCATTCTGTTCCCCTACATTCCTACCACATATGAGAAATGAAACAAGACATATATCAGGCTTGGCTATGATGAACTTAGGATTTTTATACTTTCTCAATCTCCCCTTCCAAGGAACACTGTAGCTTAGTAGAAAATAAAATTCAACACCAATACTCAAATTTCTCAGTTAGGAAAAGTCTTCAATCTTTGTGGTACCTATAAAAAAAAGACCTCACAAGATAAAGCCTATACTCAAGTTTAACCATTGGCTCCATGAAGAGCAGGTTGTGGTATTTAGGGTCGAGTAGTCCACGCAATACCTGCTCATCATATGCCAAACTATGGAAGAATAAGTCTAGCTCCTTTGGCATTTTAGATTGATGAATTTTTCGAAAGAGGCCCTCAAAAATCTAATCATCTCCCAACAAACCATGAGCAGAGGTTGTGTACAAATTGCGACATCCCAGTATAGTTTTCACATTTCACATCCAAGCCCCATGAAGAGTGATATTCTAGTTATGTGTTTCACTAAAGTTCAAAACATGTAGCATCACAGTAATAATATCCTTGTAAATCGTACGGTGCTATGGGATGATATATTTGCTCTTTGAATCCCTGAAATGAGATGTATTTTCATCTAATCACCGAGGCAGTGAATGTATTTGTTGTGCACTTAGGCAGGAACCAAGAAACTAGATAGCTCAACATAGGCAAATGGTCGCACCACACATCACTAAGTATGAGGTCATACTCAACTTCATTACTGATCGGTTCATAATTGTATATCATTTTGTACCCTTCTAGCTTATGATTTGGTTATGTTTTTGAGTTAAACTTATGCTTTTAATCCTTTTTGTGTTTATCTTTCAGTTCATTGAGCTTTAGGTAATAATGAGGGCTTTGGATAGTAAATGATGCAATCCATGCATGTTAGGGCCTAATTTGGATGAATGGATGAAGAGCTTAAAGACAAACTCAATTTTGGCTACAGTCCCCTGCCAGCCCAGTTTCGTAGGTCATATTGCAAGCTTTGTTTCAGCAACCTACATAGCTCGGATGAGGCCACATTCTTCATAAAAGTTGTTCCAATGGGTGTATACTATAACATATCCGAAATTCAGCCCCATTGGATAATTGTGGAGTCTGTTACCTAGCAAACACAGAGCCATGCTCAGGATGGATTTTATCAGCGCGCAAAATGAGTTAGCAATTTGTTTTGGCCTTAACTTCCTCCTCCGACCTTGGATTGGCCCAAATGATATATGGCTGGAAAGAAGACATTCTGAACTTCAAGTTTGAGTGCTTAAAGTCTTAATTTGCTTAAGGGAAGCCCAATTCGTAAGCCCTTGAAGTTGCTGGTCATGCTGACCTCAGGATGAGCTATTATTTCTGGTTGGAAGCTTGGTCATGGTGACATGAAGATGAGCTAGGGCTGCTGGTGGGATTTATTAGTGAAGTGCATCAACCATTTCAGATTTTATAATGGAAGTGTTGTATGCATTAGTGAAGTGCATCAACCATTTCAGATTTTATAAAACAAGTGTTGTATGCATTAGCCATACTTAATTCAGATTTTCAGCTTCCTTAGGCCTATATATAGTGAGGTTTCCCAAGCTTGTAAACACACCCCAAGGGGGGGAGCTCTCAAACACTTCTCTAGAGCTCCCTTCCCTTCTCTCCCTCAAATTCTCTTAGTTTTCCTTTCTAGTTCTCAATTGATTGTAACAAAAATCCTTTTACTAAATTTTCCTTTAAGTCTTTCCAAGTTCTACTTTAATTTTCATTGTTATGTAAATTCTTTTCTTTAGTTTCAAGTTTGATTAGTTTCCAAGTTTCAATTATGGTTTTTGTTCTTATTCATTATGCTTATAAGTTAATATGCTAGTTTGAATGATTGATCACCATTTAGGCTTGCATGTTAGCTATCTTGGTTTGAATTAAGAGTAGACACCATGCTTTAATTCGAATTGAACTATGAATAGGAAGAGTATGTATGGACATTCGACAACAGGGATTAGATACATGCTTGGTTGTTTAAATTGTTCTTCTATGCTTAATGGGTTCCTAATGCTTAATTTTAGGTTAGACAACAAATGATCAAATTAGGGAATTAGGAACACAAGGTTATGACCACACACCATGGCTTAATCATACATTAGCTAGAATCAATCCGTTAATCTAATTGAACTTGGGAACTTATCTGCTTGAGTTAGTTATTTTCTTTCTTCCTTGTTTTATTTATTTCCCTTATTTTTCATTTCTGTTTTGTGTAGGGAAAATGAATTGAATCATTCAATCACCAATCCTCGTGGGATCGACCTCGCACTTACATATGCTATACTACCGAACGGCTCGTGCACTTGCGAGTATCACAAGTTGAGGATGCAGTTGAACCCATTTTGGTGCAGCTGTATCTACACAACAATTACCACCCAAAGCATTATGTTCCCCCTGCATTCCTATCACATATGAGAAATGAAACAAGACATCTATCAGGCTTGGCTATGATGAACTTAGGATTTTTATACTTTTTCAATCACCCATTCCGAGGAACACTGTAGCTTAGTAGAAAATAAAATCCACCACCAGTACTCAAATTTCTCAGTTAGAAAACGCCTCCAATCTTTGTGTTAGCTATAAAAAAAATGTCTCACAAGATAAAACATACTTGCCAGAACAACTAAAATATCAAATCAAGCACATCCCGATCTTCCACGCTTCAGAGTAATTTGGCACGCAACAAACTTCTGGACCACATGAATCTAAACTCTTAGCGTTTACAATTGGAGCTATGAAGCTTCTATTATAACTTGGAACTAGACCTTGACACGTTTGGTTCGAATCCTTTACCGAATCTTTAATCCTACACCGGTTAATGATGCAATGTGATAATATTTTTTTCTTTCTTAACTACTAAATTTTGTTGTGAATTCTTTTAATATTAATATATTTAAAGACTTATTCTAATATCATTGTAGATGATGGAGGGCGTAGATCATTACATCAACGACTTATTCCCGAAAGTGATGACGAAGTTCTTCAACTTTATGATGGATAAGAGAGTTGACATGAACCTCATGTGTGAAGTTCAAATTTCTCTTGGAGGAGGTAAGTAGATAATGAACATTTTAGAGTGACAATTAATCATGTCCAAAAGGTAGTGTTTGGTATTTCTATTATAAAAGTCATTTTAGTACAAAAAAATTGCATAATGCTACTCCCAGAGTATACCGCCACTTCATAATTTAGTTTTGTCAAATTGAATTGAGATTATTTTGAGTCAATGAGTTGAATTTTATAATTCAACTTAATGTAATTGCATTAAATGATAATTAAGGTGAAAGATAAGTACTATAATGTAGGATGCATATATTTTTAAATTAAAAAATCCCGGATTCAAGGCTGGTTTGGGAGGTAGTACCTCGACAGGGACTGGGACGGGAATTCCCCAAAAATTCTTATAGGGGATAGGGCTAGGGACGAGGGCGGGGATGGTATGGCCATACCCGGCCCCAAATAGGCCAATTGCCATCCCTACCCAAGAGAAAGGGAACATGCTCTAGGCTCCCACCATCCATCCAATCCAAAATATGTCATGCCATCAGTGACCCAACAGTCCCACATCGAAAAAAGGACATAAAGAAGGTCCCCTATTCCCAATATAAAAGGAGGTATTTTCTACCCAAAAGAGGTAACTAAGATCCCTTCTAGACTTGGGTATAGTACTTTTTAATTCTATTTAGAGGGAAAAAGTTAACTTGGGTATCGAAGGGTGGTTAGTGGATCCACCATCACATCTTTAGTGATCATTATCTGCCTATCTTTCAGGGATCAGAGCCATTGTCTGCTAAACTTAGCTGCCCCAAGTGCAAGAAGAAGACTAATAGAATTGTAATCTCCAAATCCAGAAGTTCACCTTGAGGAAGAGTTGACTAGGATTGAATGCACTCTGATTGGTGGTGCAAAAATCACGCATCAACATATAATAACTTGTCATTTTTTTCAAGACTTTTGGTTCTTCTTCGGTTTAGTTTCGATTATACAAAGTAGTACTAGTTATAGTTATATAAATTTGATGTAAAACCTACACAGTTTGATAAATATTTATTCTAGAACCTTAACAAACACATTTCTAAAACTCTTATTACACCACTAGAAGAATTTTTCAAGACACCTACTTAAGAATATTATATGAACAAAAAATGAATTCAACTATATATGTGTTCGTATAAAATTTAGGGAGCTAATTTTCTCACTCTCTTTTTCTCCACCTACACTCCCTTTTGCTTTTTAATATTTTTTTAATAAATATTGTTCTTTTTGGTTCTTTCTTTTTCCAATTCTACCCTTACCCTACATTAAAGTTTTCATAACTTAAATTAAGAAAAGTTAATAGAAAATAAAACAAAAACAAAATTAAATTTTGGAAATGGATAGAAATGTAAGTATATGTAAGCCAAATTCTTTGTTTTTTTTACCAAGTATGTGAGTACTATTTATATTTTCTTGTAGTTAATAGATAATAAAGTTTTTGGGCAAACATGTTTACACGTCGAAGAACCAAATAATGGTACTAACCAAACTGTCATTAGGAGCTTAGATATGCCGACAGCAAGGTATGCATAATAGTCTCAGAGTTTTATTCTTTCATAATATTAGTAAGTGATTATACATGTCTTCTTATTAAAGGGAATTGTAGGGTAAGGGGTAGAATAGGAAATAGAAAGAACAAAAAAATAACAAAATTGATTAAAAGTATTAAAAAGCAAAAGGGAGTGTAAGTGGAGAAAATGGGAGTGGGAAAATCACCTCCCAAAATGACAATATTTGTACTTAATAATAATAAGAAAATGGCAACATTATGATATGTTTATATTTTTGTTCTACTATGAACTATGTACCAATATATATTCTTGTGTATAACTATTAGAAATAAGGGTGAGATTGTTAGTTTAGTGTTGGTGAATACGAATTATTTCAAAAGTTCCACAAATATATTTCGGTAAATATTTCGGTTTTTCACCAATAATCGGTTTGATAAAATCTAGTCCGTAATCAATTAGTTTCGGCACCTTTTAGTATTTACAAATGGTCAGAAATTACCCCGAAACTGTTGATTTGTGGAGGAAGCTTGATATGGGTACAAATGGTGAGTTGGTTAACTCAAATGAGTTTTGGGATTGGTTGATAACAAATCACAGGGGGAACACCCTTGTTTTGAGAAGCTTCAAACCAACTTTTATGGATATTACTTGGGCTGGACTTTTTCAAAAGGGGCTTTTCACTGTAAAAGCCTTAAGCCTCCCCAGTACCCATTCCCTCTTTCCTTCAACTTCTAGCAAAAGCGTCTTCTCCTAAGCCCTTAAACCCTAAAAACCTCTGAAACACAACTCCATGGCACGGCTAATCAGACCCTTAAGAAAATCCGTTATTTCTCCTCTGTCTTCTTCTTCTTCCAAAATCCTAGTTCAGCAAATACCCACTTTGCATTTTGCACATGAAGAACAAGTCTCCGTCTTAAACCCCAAGCTCCTGCCACCACAATGCCTTAGAACTTACATCTCTGACATGCGCAAATCGGCCTTCGAAGGCCACGTTCTCAGACTGTTACGCAATGAGATACAATATGAACTCGATCGCTCTCCTCCTAATCAGGTGCCCACTTAATCCACTCCCTCTCTGTTTTTTCTTTAAAATTTTAAAACTTTCAATTTATGATGAGAAAATGGGTTAGGCTTTGTTTGGTTACTGAGAAATTGAGGGAAAAAGGAAAGAATTTGGAAATTTATATGAGCCTTAGGGTTTGTTTCGAGAATTGGGTTGTTGGGGATTTTTTTTTTCTTTTGACATTTGATGGGGAGTTGTTCAGAAAAATGACATATTATTAAAAAGTTTATATCTTTTTCTTTCGAATAGGTTTCTAGATAATGAAAAGTGCATTGGAGTCCATTTGATTGGGGTTCTAGTAAAATCTTGTGCAACCTAATAAGAAGTTTTTCATTGTTTAAGATCCATCTGTAAACAAGCTAACTTGTGTGCCTGACATACTTTTTGGCCTGCCTATGAATTGCAATCTTCAAGGCTAGGTAATAGGTTGTATGCACGATGTTCTCGTTCCTTCCTGAGTTGTCTCAGTCATCAGTCATAGGATTAAAACCGTATTAAGTCATCGTCAGTGGTTAGTTTTTTGAGTTAAAATTACTCTTATATAATCTCTAGAAAACCTTTCCGTAGAAAAAGCTTTCCTTAATGAATAGGGAGTTAATTGATTTTCGGGTTGTAATGATGAATTCCTTTTTTTTCTTTTCAGCCAGTCACAAAATTCAAATCATTTACAGTTAACAACCGTCCTGGTGAGCAATGGATAAGCTTGAGGAGAAAATTTGAAGAGAATGAAGACATAAAGATTGAAGCCACCATGTTTGATGGAGCTGTTCCTGCTCCAAAATCCAAAGGTGGTAGTGGTCTTGGCAAAGAAGTTCAGCTTCACATTACCATGATTGTCAATATCTCCAAGAAGGAAGGTTGCAATGTGTTGGAGATTATGTGCTCAGTTTGGCCAGATACTATAGAGATCAACAAGCTATTCGTCCGAGAGCCTGATAACATGCCAGCTCAGGCTTATGTGGGTCCTGAGTTCAAGTATGATGATATATCTTATTATACTAGTTCTTATTAATAACTTTAGTAACATAAATGTGTTAGAGATTTAGAAAAATTGTTTATTCATTCAGCTGAATTTTGTAGAACTCTTTTCTTCTTTTTGTTTTTTTCCTTTTCTCCTGCCATTTGTTTTTCTCTGTGCATGTTGTGTTGTGGTTTTTTTCCTTTTGTGTGTTATTTTCTTTAAATTCTGTATCTGCAGAGTCTGAATGGTGATTTATGCTTTGGTCAAATAATATTGCTTCTGCCTTTATGGTAGTATTGATTTGTTTTTGTGGTTGGTTGTGCACAGGGAACTTGATGATGAGTTGCAAGACGCACTTTATGAATTCTCGGAAGCAAGGGGTATAAACGATGATCTTGCTATTTTCTTGCATGAATACATGAAGAACAAAGATAAAACTGAGTTCATTAGATGGATGGGAACAGTGAAATCAGTTATTGAAAAGAAGTAGAGTGATTGGTTGTGCAACATTTTGGATGAACTTGATTTATCGATCCTATTTGTGTTGGGTAATGAAATTTCAACCTAGTTGCGATTGCACATGATCTTGTCCACTTGTATTTAACTGAGGGGAAGAAACTAGCACAATTATGTAAGTGGTCCTCTAATGTATTAAAATGGTTATTTGGAATCTCATTGTTGTTTTTAACTTTCCATCTTTGATTTTTAAAATTATGTAGCTTTTCATTTGAACTCTTTAGGGAAGTTGTTGCATTGGACCATCCAAAGGAATAAAACAGCCCTCTAGTGGTGGCATATGCCATCTATATGGGTTCTAGAATTTCTTGAAAATGTCTTCTTCTTCTTTTTTTTCAGTCAACACAAGGATCCATTCCTACATTGTAACCTAAACTTTCACCTGTTAACCAAGCCAAAGTGCAGTGATTGTTCTGTCAATAAGTATAGCTGGAAAGATCTATAAAGCTTTACTTGTGGATCTGTAGAGTGAGTTTGTTCACCATTGTTTTTCTGTCCTACCAAGTTTTGGGTAGATTTACTCAATCCAAGTACTAGGTTTTTGTTATGTGACTTTCCAGCAGTTTTCATATCCAGTGGGAGATTTTTGGTATTCAAAATTTTCTGCCTCAACTAGAGAGCAGCTCACATCATTATGACAACAATACTTTCTGCTGGTTATGCATTGAGATTAACGGGTTAATTTATGCATATTGCATATGGCTGGTGCTCTGCCGGTTGTTGTATGATAAGATTTTTGAAGCAAAACACCAGTTCATGGTACAGTGATTTGATTTTGTCATGACAGATTTTATTTTCTCTGATCTTGTTGGGATCTACCCTTGTTGGTTGAAATGGAAATCTTTAAGTTAAGTGGAAAAATTACATTTTCTCTCAAGTTTTGTTCTACGTCTGGTGGTTCTGTCATTGTATTTATCCACTCAATCAATTACTTAATACGTTACGTAGCTTTTGGTTTATCTTTTTTCAGTCCTGCACACTAGCTTTTGCCACATTTTGTTTCTCAGACTTTGGTTTCAGTTCAGGTATCAGGTTAGAAATGTGCTTCTGCCACGAAAAAAAGACCTCTGTTGAATTTTGGTTGTAGCTCCATAAAATTTGAACGCTCACTTTGAGATAATATTTGAACTCGGAAAGTGAACGAGTTGTTGCAGGTCTTAATCTGGTTTAAGACAACTTTTGGTGGTGTGTAGATGGTTATGCTCCTTGGTTTATGCTGCTTGCTGAAGGTGTGTGGCCAGAATTGCATTCTCATTGAATGTCTGCATCCACTTTTACCAGTTCTGTTAACAAATATCAATGTAATGTCTTCATCCATTCCCCTTGCTTTCGTAGTTTTAACCATACATTCTCCTTTTCCTGCTGATTGAGATAGACAACTCAAGTTCATGGAGTAATGTTTGTTTCTAGCTTCATAGTCTAAACTAAATTGCAATCAAGCTGAAATGATCGAGGTCTTGAGATGTTGGTGTGTTCAAGTAGTGGTCCTAGCTTTATTGAAAGATGCTCTATAGTACTATCTAATCTGGTGAACTTCACATTCCACTACAATTGCTTTAGCATTGCTAGACAGCCATGTTGATGGTGTATATTTGGTCAAACCCGGGATAAGATGAAAGTCTTATCTCTTTGGTTTTGATTGAGCAATATGCATGAGTTCTAACCTTATGTCAAGTTATTTTGGGTATCTTGGCTGGTCTACATCGTACTTTGCAACCCCTAGATCCTGAATTGGCCTAGTCTATAATTCGAACTTCCTAGTAGGAGCCCTTTTTTCTTAACCAGAATGACGATGGCACTGATTATGACACTTCTAGGCACAAGCACTAAACCGAAATCGACGAATACAGTGCTTCAAGAAAATAATAAAAGAACAATTCTTTAATTGAGTGGTCAAATGGATTTTGATTCAAGTGATTTTTTGTGGAGGGGATTTTTGAATTTATAATTAAAAAATAGATGGTTCGGATATTGAAATAGAATACAAAGCGAGCCCTACAAGACTGTGCCTCGTGTATATATATGTATTATGCTCACATAAGGTTTTACAAATTTGAAAGTAAACGAGAATTCAACTTCTGTGGTCCACTTAGAATATCAGACTTGTCTTTCTTATTGTTATGTGCCATGCTGATCTCATCTATAGAACTTTTGTCCCTCTTATCTGTTGCCAAATTGTGCTGATTTTAATTTTTTTTTTGTTTTTTTTTTAAGTTTGTTTTTCAAACAATAGTTGTACATAAATGAACTTTCTTGAGACAGCCTTGAATTTTCAACTTTGTATTTATTGAAGTCATTTGTATACAGAAACTATCTGGCAGTCTAAAAAGTTGAACAAAGTGTGTATCTATGTTGAGAAGGTTTTTTTTAACCTTTTTGTAATTTGAAATTTAATAAGGTGCTGTCCTTTTTTCCTTATGGTATGTAGGGTTTGAAATCATAGAACTATTGATTTTAAAGATCTTAATTTGCACTAACAAACAAGGGGCTTGTAACTCAAGTGGATAAGAATATTTATTCATGCACCCAAGGCGAGATTCTAGGTTCGATTCTCCCCTCCCCCAATATCACTTTGCACCAATGATTGCTTGAGATTATGATCGTTGTAACCCAAACCCATAGCTCATTATACGGAAAGTGATCATCTACCATTCTAATGGATTAGTTTGGTATTTGCTTTTCATGGTTCTGTAGAGTAACAGTTTCATTCTAAATTCTAATAAATAAAGAGGGCATGTAGAATTATTTTGTACACAAACTGCAGCTTTGCAGTGAGTGAGACCACAATTTTCCAATTAGGTGAGGTCTCCAACCCTGTAATTTCAAGAAAGCGAGAGGAGGGGAAAGTATGCATGAGCATGAAATGCTTGTGCCTTAATATTGTTTTAAGGGTTCAATTAAGGTCAGATTGATGATGGATTCTATTTTCTCTTTCTCTGTCTATTGAATGGGACAAACTTAAACCCCCCCTAAGCAAGTCTAAAGCAGAATTTTCAGATGCAACCACGTTAAATAATCTCCTCCTTAATTATTATGAGATCCCAATAGAGAAAGACTTGTTCTTGATTTCAAATTCTTCACCTAATCTCAGCAACATGATAGCTACACATTCACATGCATCTCTTTCTAGCTTTTTGTTGTTTAAGTGTTTCTTAATTTAGAGGCAAAATGAAAGGCTCTTGCAATATTTTAATGCCAAAATGGTAAAAGAATGAGGCAGTGTAACACAAAAAAAATGGACAGCACAACTGATTTTTTCAAAAGGAAATTGGGCAGAAACTCCAAAACCCCTAATCCTTCGTTTTCAAGACTTGACATTCTGTCTTCCTCAAAACCCCTTTTGCTAATCTCTGATTTCAATTATAGTTAACTGTCAAAATGGCCAAAACCTCAATCACTTTTACATCTTAATTTTAGGATAATCATGTTCTATTATGACTAAGATGATATAGTAAACATCAGATGGATCTGGACCCACCATTTGTGTGGGAGAGATTTTGTAGCTAAGAAATCAAGGCAATCATCCTAATTTTAAAAAATATTGAGGAAAATTTGATGGGGGTGGGCAGAGATGAGGAGGGTCATTATGTTTCTCTCACATGGCTTGTCACCAAACTCTTTGATCCCAACAGAGATGGTCTATTACTTCAACTGCAGGTGGGTCAAAAATGGTGTCATCTAGGACGATCTTGACCGTCCAATCTGTATAGGTCCTCGTCCATGTCAAATTTAAAGTAGGAAATGCCAATCACAAGAATCCAAATCTTTGCACGTTTTGTGGACCATAAATTCAAAAGTTTAAGATAGATATGACTCTTAAAGAGTCCCAGATTAACACACCTGCGTGGTGTAGTGTGACATATTATCACAACATTAGCTGCCAAAATAGTGTGTCCGTCTCTTTATATTTGAGTTCGATATTTTTTTTCGTATATTATTCTAGTTTAAAATATAAATTATAGAAGACTTATTTAGATTTATTTAAAGTGGATAGTTATCAGTACAATTTATTCTAACGCATGTTGAACATAAGTACTGTGGAATAAGTTTGATTTCGTAACGGCTGAAAGTGTTGACATATTGCCTCCCCAATTAAAAGAAGAACGGCTGTCTTCATTTAATTAATTAGAGTATTAATTTCCAAATTAAGTGCATCAGCATTTGCAGAATGAAAAAATGCTACTTCCCCAACTTTCTTTTAGCAAGATTAATCATTGAATTATTGGTATATCACATGCAGCTTCAACTTCCAACACCTAACCTACAGCATTTGGCAATGTCCAAGCCAAGAATTTCAAAACAACCTTCGTTGAAATATTATGTCAACAACTATAGCCAAAATGAATGTACAAAAGTTACAACGCATACATGAAATTCCAGAGAGAGAGAGAGAGAGAGAGAGCCTATAGATCAGTTAAATTTGAAAATGAAAAGAAAAAAAAAAGAAGAAAGAAAAGTAATTGGGAAAGTGCTTAGAGCTTGAGGGACAAGTCAAGATTCTGCAACTCATCTTGCTTAGTCTTGAAATGGCCAACACTGCTATTCCACCACAACCCTCCAATTCCTTCGGTCACCGGAGAAAACTTCCGAACACTAGTACTATTCACAAACCTTCCAACGCCACCACTCGACGATGATGATGACGATCCAACTCCCGCCTGCACATGAAAAACATTGTTCTGTGGTACAACAAGCCGCCCAATTGCAGGTTGTTGATCAAGAGACTTTCTCAGGCATCCATTACTATTACTATTATGCCCTCCATAAAGACTAGTATTTGTGGAACCGAAGGTGTTTGATAGTTGGTAACAAGGCTTGTGAATTGTAGAATGCACTTGAACACCAAGTGACCTGTTGAAAGAGCCATGCAGAGGGAGAGAGGCCATGCTAGAGAATCTGTGTGAGAGTAAGCTTGGAAGCCTAACTAAGGCATCTGATGAGGCTGCAGTACAATTACTCTTGTGTCCTTTCTTGGCTAGTGTTCTCTCTCTCTTATGAGCATTTTGGTGCCCTCCAAGTGCTTGTGAGCTGTAAAATTTCCTCTGGCAATAATTGCAGGAGAAAACCCTCGGCTCAGCAGCATCATGAGCAGTTGTACCTTTAGGACTAGAAGTCTCTTGTGAAGAGTTTCCTGATGCGTTTGAAACAAAGCAGTTGATGAGATTGAGTTCCGGATTCGACCCGTGATTGGGTTCCTTGTTGGAGAGGCTTAGATCCAATAAAATATCAGTGTTTGGAGCGTGTGGTGGGTGTTCTTGATGATAATCGTGTGCTTGTTGCATTTGTGGCTTTTGGGTTTCCATAATTGAGACTTTGTTCAGGCTTGGTGAGAATATTTTGGAGCCTCTGAGACTGGGATGATGCTTGAAATTTTCAGGAGTGAGATATTGGAGCAGATGTTTGAGGCTTCATGTAGTAGTATTGGACTAAAGAATGAGAATTTTCTCACTCTGGGGTGATGGGTCTATGTAAAAATGGCCTTTCCAAATTACAGAATGATACAATTTATAAGGAAAAAATCTGATGTGTAAGGTAAGGTAAGGAATTGAAATTCCTAAATTACAGATGTACAGACCATAAAGTAAAAGTGTTGACTGTCCAAAACAAGGTAACAAAATAAAACTTATTGCTTATGAATCTTTACATATTCTATTATTATATATGCAAGAAGAATACTATGTTTTTTATATAATAGTAATAAATGTTTGTGTACTCCTATATGTAGAAGGATACACCACTGTTTTACAGTTAAAAGGTCTTAATATAGCAAGACTTAAGGAATAAGACTAAACTTGTAGGAGAGAGAGAGAGAGAGAGAGAGTGGATTCCATAAAGCATTTTTGATTGAAACCCATGAGGAACATCCATGTACCCCCCAATTGGATGTTTTTTATACTTTTGTTTGTCTAATTCCCACTCTTGTCTCCTTAACATTTCTTTTTCTAGACATACTATACACTCATGGGTATAACCTATGACAGACTAGAGATCCAACATAAAGGATTTTTCTTTTTCTTTTTTGGTCTGAGTTTTAGAAAAGTTTTGGTTTTTTTTATTTAAATACAAACCAATTTGGAGGATTTAGTAGATGCATGTTGAAGAATGTAAATACTCGAGCTAATTACTTGGACCATTTCTTGGTACATAATCCCATTTAGTTGTTGGAAGCAAACCACACATCTAAGTTCCAATCTGGATTACTTGGAAAATTCTTCTTGACAATCTTATTCATATCTAGGATTTTATTTGAAAAGCAAACCACACACTTTTTTTTAATAATTTTTAATACAAACGATAATCTAAATTATAAGGGAAAAGAGGTTTCTCACACATACACTACCAAGATGTCATGGGAGTTCAAACATGATAGCATTGTTCTACAAGTCAGGATCATTTTTCATTGAGTTAGACCTCGTTAGTCAAAATTTAGATGCATTAGTTTGAGCTTACCTTACTCTTTCAGCATTCCTAGCTTTTGCATCAATAAAGAGTCTTTGATGCTTTTAAGCCTACCTTTTTTTTAATAATACATGCTCAGATTATTGAATTACACTGCGGAATTAACCCTATAAACAGTCCAAAGCAAAATTATCCTCAGAAATGATCCTCATCCGATTAGGAAAGGTCCTGTATTTGTAAGTATGTGCATAATTAAAAAGGTACAAATGGATTGTTTATTGATTTTGACATGTAGTTGAATTCTCCACTAGAAATGTTAGGTATGCTTCCAAATTAACTTGGAAAGTTAGGGCCAATGGCTTTTCTTTTCTTTTCTTTTTTTTTCTTTTTTTTTTTCTGACATCAATGTACATAATCCTAAGAATCTGTTGCCACCCAGGATACGAGCAGCAATGCCTTAGGAATGCCAATGGTATAGTTCATGTAGCCACTTTTGCTCCCCTTCTTTTTATTTTTTTATTTTTATTTTTAAATCTTTCCCATTGCCTTAGGAAAGAATTAATTCTTTGACGTTTGACAGATAAGTGATAACCATCGTTAAAAACCACCGTATATCTCTTTCGCTTTCATTCCCAAAAAGGGTTTTCCTTCTCTACCCGGAATTGATAAAATTGGAAAATGAAAAGAAAAGGGTAACTCGATTAGGTCCTCGGCATGGTCAGAAACAATAAATAAAATTCAGTGAAAAATAATATTGAAAAGTTCTCTCTTGAGAAAGTTTTGAAAAAAAAAAAATTCAACTAATCTTTGGTCTAGTTGTATTTGTCTTTAGTTGATTAGAGAATGTCTCAAGTTCAACTCACAAGAATGACAGACAATATATATTTGTGATTGGTTCGATACCTAATTGTGAATGTGTTGGCCCGTTCCATAGGTTTATTGGTCCATTATAATTGAAGTATATTTTAAATGTATTTCTATTGTTTGTCAAAAACAAATTTGACACAATTATTTTTTCACAGTTCATTCGAAAAAATATATTTTTTTATGGAAGCCTTTTTGTTGGACTTAGGAAAGAATTCTTGACATTTGACAGATAAGTGATATTAACCATCTTTAAAGACCACCATATATATATATATATATATATATATATATATATATATATATATATATATATATATATATATCCTCTTTCCTTTCATTCCCAAAATAGTTTGTCTTCTCTTTCCCCATTTGATTAAAAACAAAAGTAAAAAGAAAAGGGTAACTCTCGATTGGGTAAACAATATGGTCAGAAACAGTAAATAAACTATGAAAAATAAATTTGAAAAGCTCTCACTTGCAAGGTCTAAAATATTGATAATATTAGGGGTGGCAATTTTCAATACGATCCGTTACACGACTCAAAACCTACACGGAAAAAACACGACACGAACCCGCACAATTAGAATATGGGTCATTTTCAGGTTAACCCGCTAGTGACCCGTTTATAAACAGGTGAGTTGCATGGTCTTTTGACAGCAACTTTTAAAAGCAGGCTCTGGGTTGTTTTTCAAAGCTGATTTCAAAAGAAGCAGAGATAAGTCTTTAAAGAATTTTTTAAATTCCTAAAATACCATTATTCATTTTTAAAAATAACACAACCTCCACCTCCACATCCAACTCTACCACCTCCACCACCACTACCACCACCACCGCCACATCCTCATCTGCCACCACCACCACTACCACCACCTCCACCTCCACCTCCACAATCGCCATCCCCACCACCACCACTATCACAACCACAACCTCCACCTTTATCACCACCACTACCACCTTCACCACCTCCACCACCACCACCGCCGCTGCCATCACCACCACCACCACAACCACTACCTCCTCCTTCTCCATCTCCACCACATCCACCTCCACAATTGCCATCCCTACCACCACCTTCACCTCCACAACCACCATCCCCACCACCACTACTACCACAACCACCCCCTCCACCACCACCTCTTTCACAACCATCTTCACCTCCATCTCTTTCACCACCTCCACTACCACCACATAATTAGCGCATAACACTTTCAACGTCATATCTATTTGAGTCATATTCACAGTTACAACAATTTTATATTAAAATTTACCAAACAGTTTTTCCACAGTTTTTTGTACTAACAGCAATTTAAAAGAATTATTCACCAAACATGGAGCTACTTTACTTCACAACTAATTATTTTCAAAGCACAGTAGAAGCCACATTTTTTAAAAGTGACAGCAATCCCAAACTGTCTCTCAATGCCTTTTGGGATGGAATTGAGCCGCTCAAAGAAAGAATCTGAGGCTCAATCTTCAAATGATTTTGCTTATGGGCAATGTCAACCATTCTCGTATCCATATGAGTGACATGTTAACGATTACATGCAAAACTATTTTGGGGATTTATCATTTGATGACTACTCTTCACAATACACATACTATGCACATAGAGATGATGAAGACAATGAAAGTTTTGAATCTCATAGGAACTCTGTGGTACTAAGTCACTCATGTATCTTACCATGCAATGTATAAAGTGTAAAATATTGTAGTAAATCTTTTTAAATAAATGATTATATGGTGTGTTTAATCTTCTTTCATTAATCACTATATAGTTTCTACACTCACAGTGTTTGTCCGCTTGCTATATAATCAACTTAAATAAGTCAAACCCACCATGAAATGCATTTCCTTCCAATTTTTTTGTGATAAAACAATAGATAATTGACTAAAAAAAATCCTCTAAAGTGTTAATCAAAATTTCCAAGTTTTTCTTACAATTTCCGTGGTTTTTATTCAATTTTTACCGATATTGATATTTTTCCCATTTCACTTAGAATTTCTACCTTGTTTCAAGTCCTCATAGCTTTTAAAAGCTCTTGTGTTATCCCTAGAACATCAATGGAAGTTTTTGTTCAAACTCCATCCAATTCTTGCACTTGCACTGTCTGTCTTAACATTATCTTGGTCTTTGATCACCGTTACCTTACAACAAATGTGTTAAGTTTTCACATGTAAGATGTAATAAAAAAAGATTTGTAGTTGAGCGAAAGCAATTGTTACAAAAGAAAAAGCTCTATTTGCTGATAAAACTGTATGAAACTTCTAACAAATGCATGCTCCAACCATTTTTAACATTCTGCGATAATGTACCACAATCTTCCATTACTACTTAATAGGAAATTTTAATGCTAAAGAGAAGTTTTGCTGCTTCTGTTCGAGGTGATTTTGTTCTTGTAACTTGGCTAAAAACAATTTTGACTGCCTTTGCTAACCCCCATTAGAGGGCTGCATCAATAAACCTAAACTAGGAAAGAGCAAATGAGACGTTGCCACGTACTAGCCAGAAGAGATGGGGGACTGGGACTAGTGGCCGACATGTAGATGATGAAGAAGCAGAAGCTGATATGAAGAGCTCATATTTTTTGCTCTCAGTGTTATCTCCCATATTGATTAACAGACTAAGACTTTACATGCATTATTATCAGTGATGTATAGCATTCATCACTCATCACATTCCTAAGGTGTGATTTTGACACTTACTCATGAAACACAAAACATGGTTTTGATGGTCTTGGAGAAAATGATGTGATTGGCTATCAGTGGATATGCCTTTAAGATTGTTTTGTTTGCTTTGCCTACTCTTGAGATAACTTGATGGGATGAGTCCATGTTACATCTATCAAAACAAATTCAAAACTTTCGAATTCAAACATATTGCAATTCAATTTAATTCTCGTTTTTAACGAATAAGATAATATCGTCATGTCATTTGTCTTATCATTCTATTTCAAATTTTATTTTTAACGAGTAAGATAATATTGTCGTATCATCTGTCACATCATTCGGCATTTTGAAGCGTGTGAGTTGCTTTTAGTATTATTGTAGCGCAATTCCCTTTCGTTGGGTCTGCTTGCTCTTTTCTTGTGCAGGGTTTGCTTGCTTTGTCCCATGGAAATGGACCCAAATCTTTTCAAAGATTTCTTTGTCCAAGCGTTGTGCAGAGATGAGTGTTTGAATGTAGTTTGAAGAAAAAGTAATGAACTTTTCCATGGTACTATATATCAATCTAACCCACATGGAATTATTAAACTACTCGAACATGAAACTCTGAATCTTCACCCCACTTCAAAAAGTCTAACGTAAATCATAACCTGTTTTTCCTATCCATGATCTAGTGGAGTAATGGACCCATTAACTTTGTATTGTAGAATTAATGGAATTCTGGCTCGACTATCTTTTTACTCTTTTTTTTTTTTTTTTTGCATTGAAAGTAATTGAACCATTAACTTATTATCATAATACACTCGCGATGTACAGGACTATTATGATGGAAAACTTTCAGAAATTTCCTCTTTTACATTCGTGAAACAGAAAAGTTAAAAATCAAACTCTAATCGTGAATGTGAAGATCGCCGCTCTATCATAAGTTATATTTTGTCTCTTAAAAAGAAGCCAGCACCATCATCACCATCACCATCACCGCTACCATTCTTTGACCTATGAAAATGGAGGAGGCACTCGAGCGGAAAATGTGGCATGATTGTTTATGCAAGCATCTCTATAACTTCTGGAGGACGACAGCTAAAATAGTTTATAGAAAAATTCAAAAACAAAAATTTCACTTACAAGTGTACATGTATTTAACCATGTAACTGAAATTTAATTAGAGATGGCAACGGTTAAAGAAAACAAATAATAGACAAGTGATTTGTGATTAAAAGAGGACATAGAAGAGGAACGAACATGTTGGGAACAATGGCATCAGCCTTCTTCCTCTTACTAATTCAGTTCTAACCATAATCATGGAATGTCTTTGTAAAGTGAAGGAAAACATATCTAACAAGGTTTCTCATTCTGTGTGGTGCTGGATTCCTCAACAAAAGTTCATACAACTATGCTTCCATCTCTTTCGACTGGGCACGCCCCGCCACGGACTGATAATATTCAAGACAAAAAAACACAAACTATTTCTAGAAAAGAAAATTATGTATTAATACCATCCAATCACTTACATATTACGCCAGTGCCATGCTGCAACCCCGCTGAAAATTTGAAACTAAAATTGACACTCAAACTCAATAAAGGAACATGCAAGAGCCTGGAATGCCTGCATCCATTGAAATTGTTTTTTCATACTCCTATGAAACAAATCACTTACAGTAATACTGGTTCGCTCGAGAAAATTAAAAGAAAAAATCATAACTGTTTCTCTTTCTCACTTACACATGAACCCCCAACACAAATGCCCGTTCCTCTCGTATCCTCACTTTGTCAACCAGTAGATAAATATTAAAAATGTGCACACGGAAGCGACAAGAGAAAGAATGATGGTATCCATGGATTTTTTACGCTTTATAGCAGCAAGGATGTGATTTACCTGCGCCATGAAGTCATGGAACATCAATAAATAGAACTACAGAGATCGTAAGATGACAGATTTACACATTCAAAGAGTTAAATTAAAGTCCTCTTTTTTTGTGCATTGCCTTTTAAATAAACATTTTTATATACCAGAGTTTGGTACAAGGCACTTTCTTAGCCTCCATGCATACACTAATAGGATTCATTAAATTTAGCTTTGGTTTCAAATCATTCAGTGAACTTTGTAGTGGTGCCATTGCATGCATCTTATAACGATTTTTCATAGTTCAGATATAAAACAGAAACAATTGATTTCCTTCGATAACTGACCATCTGTGACACTGACACTGACACCGGAATACCACAGAAATAACTAAAACATCAATCAAAACAATTACTAGTTTCATACCGATGGAAGCCGGCTGCCAATGTTGCTGAGCTTCGAATTAATACCACCAAAAGTTGAACGTTGAAGAACAAGCGTACCGAGTGTTGCTTGAGCTTGAGAGATCACAGTATCCATCTGCAGCAGAATAGACTTGGGAACTCAATATAAAGCACAATTTTAGTGCTAATCAAGCAGCATATCTGATATTTCCATTTGCCACTCCTCAGCAAAGGGATGTAAATAAATAAAAAAGCCTGACCATGGAATCTGACTATCATCATCTAAGAGAAGTGCCTCCATGAACAGTACATTTTGCTTTCACTTCCTAGGCTCAAATATTTATTAACGCAAACCAGAGTTGCATGTAGAAAAGATTCCTTTCTTTTCCGTTAAAGCCTAACGAAATATATCTTTATTAAAGAAAAAAAACAACTGCTTTTTATTAAGCGTACCTGTCCTGTACTTCGACTAACAGCAGCATGCTCTTTAAGGAGAGCATTTTCTGCAGAGCCAACACCATCTTCCAAATCTACTCTTGTTCGATCAAACTCCCTAAAATCCTCAAGTAGTGAAGCATGCTCTTGCTTAGCTCTAAAGCTGGAGCGGAGACGATAGAACTCCTGCACTTCAATCATGTCTAACAAAAAGTTAGAGTCTGCTAGGCTTAATCTAAGGAATATGGTTTTATAGCAAAAGAGTGCACAAATGATTCAAATACTGTACAAAATTTTGAATGGAAGGTGTTTGTTGCTTTTCCAGCATATAGCATGAGGCTAATCATAAGGTATCTAGTTGAAAACATAATTGTAACATTAAATCTGTAACTTAAAGTAGAGCTCAGAATGAGGCTTTGGTCAGAGAAATTGACCATCCATATTTAACCTTTCAAGCTCTCGAATTCACATTGAACTCAGAACAAAAAGATGAAAGTTTCCCATCTCTTTTCCTTTAATTTCATATTTCTAAAAGAGAAGGGAAATGGTAAATGGAAATAATATGGCCACACCAAATCAGGGCCTAGAGGTTCTTCATCCAAAAAAAAAAAAGCTGGACGGAAGGCAGCCATAAAGCTGAAATATTAACAACTTGCAGTTAAAAGAAAAATGAAGAAGAAGGTTTTAGAAAATGATCTGTAACACAAATCCCTTCTTAAAAACATAGGGTCTTGACTTCAAATAGAACTATGAGGCATGAGAGCTCATAACTGCATCCACCATGCCTGTTTGCCAATGAAGCAACATAAAACACCTTTGAGACACCTTAACACAATAAGGGTCACAAAATTAAATACTGCCATCTAAAGTTCACCTATCAGCATTATTAAGAGGCCAGATTGGCAGAATACCTGAGTGAGATCTTGAAAAATTTCTTGATGTCTAGTCAAGGTATGAGAAACCATTTCTGATCCTCCTGATGATACCCATGCTTGCATTTGCGAATTTACTTGTTGCAGTTGCTTTAATAGTCTATCTATCCCAGATTCAAGATCATTCTCTGCAGTGTCAAATTTTGCAGTACCCTTCGCAGAGACAAACTTACGATAAGAATGCATCAGCTCATCCAACTGAGCTTCAATTTTCCTTGCCTGAAATTACATATCGATAAAAATTCATATTAAGAAAACAAAATTGCCAGCTATCCAGAGTTAGTATGAAGGGAAATGTGCATGAAATAGGCAACAAATGAAAACAATTAGCACAGCAAATGCACGATCATTCACTTAACAGTAAAAATGAATTTTTTCCTGCAATTTAGGTTGAGCCCATGCGATTATGTTCTATGAGGTGTAAACAATTACCATTGAACAAATAACTAATGCCACTCCGTACAAGAGAAAAAAAAGAACTAAAACTCTTGGACTTGGACTAGTCATTTTTTGAGGAAAGGGTCCAATACCGTTGCAGTAGGGCTATACGGCTGCTAATATGACCAAGCAAGTCATGCTGCCTTGTAAGAAAGATTTGGAACAATAGAATCTGGCACTAGTAGAGTCGTTTAATTGAATCTTAGGAAGAACATGCAGATTGATTCACACATTACCTAATGTCTTAAGATTAAAACCCACAACGAAATTAGAAAATCTTTTAGTTTGGCATCACAAAGAACCTGTGCCTCAAGTCCTTTTTGCACCACATTTCAAGTAGAGGGTGGTAAAACTCCTTTTTGCACTCCATTTCACTTGAAATAGAAGTCTTTAAGAGTCAAAATTTTTATAACGAAGACTATGTTGAAACTTTTCACTACGATTTGTCCACCAAATAGAACTAGTAACTGCGGGGAATTGAGTGTGACTCAACTACAACTCTTTAACCTTTCATATTCTTTTCCATACGATCAATTTTCTCTAACTAGCAATTATAATTCGAATCAAAGCTAAAATTTACCCTACATTTGTAGAATAGAAAGAATTTCTCAATTTAATGCATCAAACTACAAACCGCATGACACAAATCCAGTAATTGACCATAAGAAAACTCAGAGAAAAACGCAAGCTGATCTCATGCACCTACTGCCGACAACTTGAACAAAAACAAAAACAAAACAAAAAACCAGTAACTCAAACCGCACCGGTTGCGGAATTCAACTGATATCAAATTCTGCCAGAAAATTTCTCAAAAACCAAACAGAATTCAGGGTAACGTGGTCTACAAAATAATCAAGTTTCCAGAGAAGTCCAGATTGTCATCTCAATTCTCGCACTTTCTCATCAATCAAACAGAATTCAGAAGAAATCCTACAGAAATCGCCAATTTTGTTCACTAATTTTTCAACGACGAAGAGAAAAACAGTACCTGTTTGCGAAGCGCGTCCCATGAGCTTGGCACTTCCATTTTCCACCCACGCGAAAACAGAGGTCGATCTTCCAAAATTGAAAACCGCTTCTTGTTTATGTCTCTGTAATCGCAGTCAGTTTGTGCCTTCTCGAACCTTCTTCTCCTTCTTCGTCGTCTTCTTCGTTTTGTTTCAGAGATAGAATATTGAGAAGGTTGGGAATTGGGGTTTGTTTGGAGACGCAGACGGGCGGTCTGCTTTCAACGGCAGTTTCGCGTGCTTCTTAAGACTTACCAGGCGTTAGGAACAAACGAGATTCATAATAATATCTACGATCTAAAAATAATAAAATTAAACAAATGTGCTTCTTCCTGTTGTACCTTTCATACTAAATTGTCCTTCTGTTTGTAAATATAAAAAGACTAAATTGTCCTTCTCAATGGTTGGTCCCCGTAGCAAAGGGCCAAATGGTATGTGTCCCAATCCAAGACAAGAATTACAAGTTAAAAAAAGACTAATGACAAAAGACCCGCTGATGATTTGGGGTTATTCTCAATATGAGCCTCGAGATTTCAATTTTATCAATTTACACCCAAATATTTTCAAACCTTTCCAATTTAATTATTCCGTTAAGTTGACTGTGAGGTCAAATGTTAATTGCTGACGTGGCCACTGTGGGACCCACCTCTTAGAACATCTCAAGGGTATTTTCGAGTTGGAAATAGGAAAAAAAACCTTCATCAATTTGCCTTTAACCCCACAATCATCCTCTCTATTCCCCTCCCACCTTCTCCCACCCACCCCAACCCAGCCCTACCCCACCCACCCATCCCTAGCCGCAACCCACACATGTGCCCGCTACCTAACCCCGAAGATCACGTACCCGACCCACTCCTCTCTCTCTCTCTCTCTCTCTCTCTCTCTCTCTCTCTCTCTCTCTCTCTCTCTCTCTCTCTCGTAGTAGTAGTAGTAGTAGTAGTAGTAGTAGTAGTAGTAGTAGTGGCTCACAGAGTAGGACGTTGGATTTGGTCGTGGTGGCGTGGGAAAGTCTGGGTGGGTTTTCTGCAGAGATATGGGGAGCTGGGCTCGAAGTGGTGGTGGTGGTGTTGTGGAGAAGATCTAGGTTGGGCTATGGGTAGAGATGTGGGTATAGGTGTGGGTTGCGAGTAAGGATGGGTGGTGGCTCGAGGCTAAGGTAGGTGGGTATGGAGGCGGGTAGGTTTTGGTGCAGTGGGGGCTAGGTTTAGGGTTTTCTTTTTTTTCTTTCTATTTTATGTTATTTTATCATGTTGTTTAATTGATTTGTAATTTTTTTTTTAAGTATTTAAGGGTATGTTGGTGTGGGTTTATAAAGGAAATTTTTTCCCTATTTTCAACCCAAAAATACATTTGGGATGTTGTAAAGGGACTGGTCAGTTAGTTGAGGGGTGGGCCCCACAGTGGCCATGTTGGCCGTTAACGGTTGATCTATCA
This sequence comes from Prunus avium, assembly GCF_965620075.1. NCBI lineage: Eukaryota > Viridiplantae > Streptophyta > Magnoliopsida > Rosales > Rosaceae > Prunus > Prunus avium. Next base: position 8,795,306 of record NC_142286.1, read on the forward strand.
ACTTAACGGAATGATTAAATTGAACAAGTTTGAAAACATTGGGGTTAAATTGATAAAATTAAAATTTCCGGGCTCATTTTGAGAATGACCCCAAACCTTAAGGGGGTCTTTAGTTGTTAGCCAAAAAAAAAACTCTATGGCAAAATAAAATAAAAACATACAATATATGTTGCTAATGTTTTGTTGTGAATCAATGCTAGAAAAAACAAAAAAACATAACAGCAAGAATGGTTTGACTAATAAGAGAGTTTCTAGGAACCTTCATATCACCTGTGGGAACATGAATTTTGGCAATCAATCACAAGGTGACACGTCGATGGAGGAATATTCCTTAGGACAAATAATTGTGCTAATTAAATCCCAGCCTATTATCCTTGATTTACGATAGGAATATCTCCCCAAATCAACAATTCGATTTCTATCAAATCTCCTTGATATTATCCTGTCATTTAAGGAAAAGAATAACTCCCTTCCATATGGAAATTATTCTCTACAAACCCTAACTAACAAGGAGACTATATAAATAGATGGTTACACACCACACATGAGGTAATTCTAAAATCCTAATTCAATTCCAAAACCCTAGAGAAACTCTCTCTCTCTCTCTCTCTCTCTCTCTCTCTCTCTCTCTCTCTCTCTCTCTTCCCGAAGAGAAAGCTCAATCCTTTTAGTTATTTATGCATCTCCCTAACACCATTTAACTGACTTAGGCATCATAGGGCCTTCGACCAACACCCCTTGGGTGTGCTCCATTGACCGAATCTATTTATTAGGGATTGAGGAAGAAGAGGTTTTAGTGTGAAGAGGACCATCTACAAATATTCTCCCGTGAGATTATTTTCACAAATAAATTGATGTTTTCATTGAGAGATTTGAGATATACTCAAAACGTTACTCTCGAATCCAAACCTAAGGAAATATGTTTCCTTCCATTCATCATTCGAAGCTTTCCAAAGAACCATGGCTAGAAGTATACGCACAAGGAGCAAGGCCGCCGCAACAACCTAATCTGTTAAGGCTCCGAGCCACCACGGTGGCGCGGCGTCAAACCAACCACCACACTCCGCCGCCGAGACTGCGGCTCCTCCTCACAGCCCTATGGCTAATAGTACTGTCCTGGCACACACTGCCCCTCCTCCTCACGGCTCCACGGTCGAGATGACCAAAACAACTTAGTTAGTTAGCTCCTCAAGCAGATTGACCTGGATGACAACCTCGGACCTGGATCTAGTGGTGAAGAGAGAAGGATGGATGAACGCGCCGGTAGATAATTCAAGAGGTCCCAGTCATGTTGAGCAAGAACTAACAGGCAAGGAGAATGACATAAACTGGTTGCTCAACATGCAAACCTGTATAAGCATCTGCAAGCCCCAATCAGAGTAGATAGAGTGCCCATTAGAGATTAGTCCAAAGATCAATGTGCACGAGAGGTTGGGAGGGCGATCTTATGTTCATGCCCACTTGGGCTCACAAAGAAGTATTCACGCGAGACTAGGCCCCCAAGGAGATCAACCTCTTTTCCTCCTCATGGAGAGCATGAAGAAGGACGTTCATCCTTCCTCATGGAGAACATGAAGAAGGACATTCACTGGCTCGCAACGCACCATCAGGGCAGCCGAGGAGAGGAGCTCCCTAGCCAACAAGGAGACCAATTCCCTTCCACATAGGAATTATCCTCTACAAACCCTAGTCAACATGGAGACTCTATGAATAGATGGCTACACACCATACATTAGGTAATTATAAACTCCTAATTCAATTCCAAAACCTTAGAGAAACTCTCTCTCTCTCTCTCTCTCTCTCTCTCTCTCTATCTCTCACGCCACTCTCTCCCTCTCCTTTTCTCACGGCTCCGACCCCCCTATATCTCTCTTCCGAAGAGAAAGCTCCATCCTTTTAGTTATTTCTGCATGTCCCCGAGACCATTTAACTGACATAGGCATTAGAGAGCCTTTGGCCAACACCCCCTGGGTGTGCTCCGTTGACCAAATCTATTTTGCAAGGATCGAGGAAGAAGACATTCGAGTGTGAAGAGGATTATCCGTGAATATTCTCTTGTGATATTATTTGCATAAACATAACCCAAACTACATTTATGAGATTATTTGATATTTCACCAACAAGCAATTTTGTTTGAGCAAAATTCTCACGGGAGAATATTGGCAAGAGATTCTTCACCCTTTGAGCTTCCTTCTCTCTTTCCTCCTTGGTTCCTGGAAAAAACGTTTGAGTAAATAGACCACACCCGCTGGGTGTTGGCCAAAGACCCTTCAATGCCTAAGTTAGTTAGATGATCTTGAGGAAGATACAAAAATAACAGAGAAGGTCGAAGTTTTCTCTCAAGGGGAGAGCTGAGTAGCTAGAGCCGTGTGTGGTAACAGGTGGCCTTGAGAGAGAGAGAGAGAGAGAGAGAGAGAGAGAGAGAGAGAGAGAGAGAGAGAGAGAGAGAGGAGAGAGGGACGACAAGAGAGTGAGTGAGTGAGTGATTTCTCTGGGGTTTTAGAATTATCTAATGTGTGTTGTGTAGCCACGTATGTATAGTCTCCTTGCTTGGCTAGGGTTTGAAGAATAATCCTTATTTAATTAGGATTATTCTTACCCAAAAAGAAGATAGGAATTAATCAAAGAGATTTGCTGGAAATTGATTTCTTGATTTAGGGAGATATTCCCATCTTAAATAAAAGATAATTCCCCAATTAAATGGGATTTAATTAGGGTAATTAGTTCACCTAACGAATATTCCTTTTCCACGTGTCACCTTATTATTGGATGTCGAAATATGTGTTCCCACAAATGTTCCCTAGCTTCTGCATGGCGCTCATGAGGCATGAAGGAGATGAGAAATATTTATCGGGCTTTCCGACTACATCAGGGATTTCGTCTGAAGTTGAGCTGATTTTGTGAGTTGGGCTCCTAATTGGAGTAGACTTTTGACTTCTTCTTAGAGTTGGACTCCCAATTGTAATAGGCTTGTAATTCTTCTTGACATAGTATGCCTAACCTTTCTAAATACAAGGCTTCTCTTTGCTCCTCTTCAAATTGCAAACTTGTCTTCCTCTACTTTCTAACTTGTGAGAGAGATCTTGGAGTGTACTGCTTGTCGAGAAGAGGAGTTTCCGTGCACACCAAGATAGGTCACGCTTGGTTTTTGTATTTTTTTTTTTATCTTTGTGGCAAGGACTGGCTGGTCACGACCGCGCCGGTTGTTGTCGCAAATGTGGGCAGCTGCTAAAGTGGCTGGATGACTAGCAGGCGCGGCGGCGGCCTGGTTACTAAACCGCAAGGCTATGTTGCGGTTCTTGTCGTATCCTGCTAGCGGCTGCCCTGCTATTATTTTTTTCGCTGGAGGTAGGCTACGCCGTGACTTGCTAGACAGGTTGCGGCTTAGGCCACGTGGCCTTCTCCTTCTTCTTATTTTTTTGTCTTGCATTGCAAGTTAGGGTTTTCCTTCTTGCAGCTTGTGTTTTGACTTGCGATTTGACTTGAGGATTTTTCTTTCTGCAATTGTTCAACCATCATGTCATCTGACGAGGGAAGCCAATCTTCTGGTTCACAAGTGCCCTTGCACTTGTGGGGCGGTTCCAAGGTGTTTAAGAAAAGTATGTGGAAAACTTGCATCGTGTCATAACCAATTATGACTTCTAGAATTGGCGTGCCACCTATACTTCTGCCATACCGGGGTGACGTGCATGTCAAGTTGGCGGAACCTTCAACTAATGACGTGCCTCGCATGGACCCGAGCGATTCGGATGCTAGGATTATCACCTTCCACCCTTTTAGTTCTCTTTGGGTTTCACATTTCGCTATTGAAGATTTTCATGAAGGTATTTTGTGCCATGAAGTGTGCCCCATGCTAATGTACTCCAAATGTCTATCGAGCGATCATCTGCTTCAACTCCTGAACTGCTTCTTTAAGCTAGGCCTGATTGTGCTGGAGTTTTTTTACTTCTTTGAGGTGAGACGTTGCGAGAAGTTGGCCCAACTTCGTGTGTGCAATGTTAAGCTATTTGACAGTCTCAGCCAAGGAGATCACGTGTGGAATGCTGATGTGTTGGAGGTTAGCGGAAGATAGGCAGGCGAGGTAGGTGACAGTCCACTTATTCCCATCACCTACTGCAATGTTATGTCATACTCTGTTGATCTGCTTCAATTTTATTTGAATTCTTTGATGTGTGATTGACTGACTGACTTCTGTCTTCTGCTTGCAGAGAAAGACATCAGCCAAAAGCTGGATCTCGGTCTGGACATGGCCAAGGTCCGTCAAGCCTTAAATATCCCTGCAAAGTTTCAAGAATGGCGTTGGCTGTTGAGCAAGCATCAAAAGAAGGTTGGTGGCCTACCCTTTACCAAGGACGTTGAAAGGTGGAAGCAGCACGATCCTAATTCGAATGATTTGCTTGACGAACGGGAGAAGTCCTCGACCAAACTCCCTAGAAAGAGGAAAATTACCCCCAAGCCTTCCAAAGATGAAGTTGTAACCTCACGCGCAAAAGATATGTCTCCGTTAAGAAAGAAGCCGAGACTTTCTTCTGCTGTGATCAAGTTTTCTTCAAAACAAGTCTCGTTTACTAAGAAAACTTAAGAGAAAGTCTTCTTCAAAAAAGGTCTCATAGGCGCGAACAGTAACAAGGTTGGGGGCATGCAAAACATCCGAGACATTCTGCTCAAGTCTTCAACTGAAAAACTCAAAACGTGGGATCTGCCTGCAAAGACGTCTGCTCCTATTCACCTGTCGAGAAGTAGAGAGTCGTCGATATTCATCATAGGAGTTCGAGTCGTCTACATCAATCGAGGGATGAGAATCGAATTGGAATGACTGGTCATCTACCTAGCAAGCGCAATCCGCATGCCGAGCCACAATCATAGAACTGATTCAGCCTCGTCAACTCCTTTGGAGGCGAGGATGGATGCAGCTGAGAAGGTCAGGGAGTCATCTGCTCTGGTGAAAGGTCCTTCAGATGCACGAACTGCTGGTCTGAAGGTTGATAAGCCTAGCTCCACAAAGGATGCGTATGTGACTAATATGCTCAAGACGAACTTTCTATCAAACCCATCTGCTTACGCCAAGCTAGGGAATGTCCTTTGAGTAAGTTTGTGAATTGTTCTTTAATCCAATATACGGTATGAATTGCTAAATTCCTTTATTTTTGGTTGTTCAATATTTTCATATCCTTTTATTTTGATTGATGTTAAGTGCTACTATCTTTTCTCATTGTTAAGAAATGACTTAGCATGCTTTTAAATCAAATGATTAGATATTAAGCAATTCCATTTTCAGAATAATCATTAATAAAACATAACATTGAAAAATTAAATTGATTTTAATTTCTTTATCTTCCAGTTAAAGTTTCTCAATGATAATTTTAATCGAGTTATAATTTGGATTAAAGAGCATGAAACATATTTTGCTTAGAAAATTGAACCTTGATACCTTAGCATTTCTATTATTGATATTTCATTTTTAAACTCAATCTCTACAACAACTCAAATCAAATTACTTTTCCATTTTGCTTGTTATTTTTATTTTGGTACGTTTAATTATTTCTTTGTGTGTAGACATTTGCCTACCTGCTTCTTGAAGATACGATACTTGGACTTCCAAGATTATTACTACGTGTGACTACTTGCACTTGAGTAGACGCAACAAGTTTTTGGAGTCGTTGCAAAGGAGCGGTGAAGCGAAAAGTAGCACAAGAAAATTCAATGCTACAGTTTGCAATTTTAGTTTTCAAAGCTAATTTGGTAAGGCTTATCAAACTCAGGTTTTCATTTATGTTATTTATGTATTATGTATTATTTTTTGTTTTTATGTTTTTGTTTGCTTTTATCTTAACTTTAAAAAAAACAATTTAGTTTAGTTTATTTATCTTTTTATATGTTGCTTCTTTATTTTGTTTATGAGATATCGCAATCGGTTTGTTAGATTTTCAAAGATACCTCAATTCACAAATGGCTGAAAACAATAATAATAATAATAATGAATTGGAAGTGCCCCAAAAATGACGAAGATAATCATAGTGTTCATAATGATGAGATTCCACCTGATAGGACATTACATGATTATTTGCATCTTGCTCGTATAAGTGTGCCATTTTGCATCATTTTTCCGTTAAATGGTCAAACTTTTGATTTTAGACCAAGCACGATACAACTTTTACCAACTTTTCATAGAATGGAATCTGAAAATCCATATTCACATGTGCGTGAGTTTGAGTAACTCTGTGAAACTTTTCCAACATAAGGGTGTAGGCATGATACAGTTTTGCTAAAACTTTTTCCATTTTCACTGAAAGATAAACCAAAAACTTGGCTTTATTCTCTAAAGCCAAGAACAATTGGAACATGGCTTGAAATGCAAACTGAATTTTTCAAGAAATTTTTTCCAATTCAAAAAACAAATTCTTTGAAAAGACAAATGACCACTTTTGCTCAAAAAGACACTGAGTCTTTACCTCAAGCTTGGGACAGATTTAAAGATTTTTTAATATTATGTCATCACCATGGTTTTGAAAGATGGAGAGTGGTAAGTCATTTTTATGATGGCTTAACACCTAAAGATCAACAATTTATTGAGATGATGTGCAATGGAAATTTTATGTATAAAGATCCAGAAGATGCTTTTGATTTTTTTTTATGAAATTGCAGAGAAATCTTAGATTTGGAGCACTTCGAACACATTTGAGCCTAATTCCCAAAAGGCAAAATCTTCTATTAATCCTTCCAGCGGTGGTATTTATCACCTTAAGGAGGAAGATAGTCTCAAATCTCAATTGGCAACAATGGTTAGGGAAGTTGAAACTCTAAAATCAAAATTGCCTCAAAAAGTTAATTCAATTGCAAGTCAAGAAATTTTTTAGATTTGTGAAGTTTGTGGGGTCATGGGACATGTAACAAACAAGTGCCCAACACTCCCAGCTTTCAAAGAACTGTTGCATGATCAAGCAAACTTTGTGAATCAATTTTAAAAACCATTCACTTTTTCTGAAACTTATAATCCAGAATGGAGAAACCACCCAAATTTCAATTAGAGAAATAATACTAATAACAATGTGCCTCAACAAAAATATAATTCTTTTTATTATTCTCCATAGGTGGAAGGACAATCATCGTCATCAAATTTAGAAAATGTTATGAAGCAATTCATGCAAAGCCAAATTGCCACAAATGAAAAGAATGCACAAGACATTGGTGAGATTAAGAGCACTCTTTCCAAACTCACTTCTTCACTGTCAATTCAAGAAAAAGGTGAATTTCCTTCTCAAGTCCAACCCAATCCGCATGCACAGTTAGAGGTAACTACCCCTTCTTTTTCTTCATTGAATAAAAATAAGCATGAACATGTGAAGGTTGTCACTACTCTTCGTAATGGAAAAATAATTGGGAATGAGAATTCAAAAACAGTTGAAAATAAAAAGAATTCAGAAAAAATCAAAAATGATGAAAAAGAAATAATGATTCTGGAATTGTTAAGTGCCCTTTTCCTGCTCCGTTCCCACAAGTACTTAAGGTCCCATTTGGTTCACGGAATGGATTTTATGGGAAATCATTTCCCATGTCATTTCCCAAGGGATGGGAAATGGTGATTCATTTCTCATGTTTGGTAATGCCAGGAAAGTAACTCGCACATATCACTTTATTCCATTTTCCATATTTGTTTTGAGTAGGAATGGAAAACAAATTTTGTTTAGTTTCCCAATTATACCCCTTTAAAAATATGAAAAATCTGTTAATTTTATTAAACATTCCAATTTAATTAATAAACATTCCAATTTAATTAATAAACATTACACCAATGTCCTATTGATAGTCTGAATATGCAAAATTTCAATTTATGGCCTTTGATGTTGGATTAGTTCTTTCTTGTCACTAGTCAGTTTTGTGCTTTAAAAAAAAAAGCGTAGGACTTCTTCAGTTGATCAATACAATTTGCTGGAATTTGGTGTTCAATTTTGCTAGAAATTGGTGTTTTCTTATCAAAAAGCAGTCCATATGCAGCTACAACAGTTCATCTACATGTGAATTTAAAAAAATATATTATACTTTAAAAAAGACTAATCAACATACTTCAAAAATGAAAAATAGAATTGACTTCAACATCTCAAAATCTCAACATCATCAACATTCTAAAAACATGGCTTTATATGAATTAAACATAAAGCAATTAATTTTCATCTCTCAAACTGCATATACAGCTAACAGAACATTGGATCACAATCACACGATGCAAAAAACAAAACCAACTGAAACATCATCAACATTCTAAAAACAAGGCTTTATATTTATTATCCTCATATTAATTTCATATAAAAACAAGACTTCATACATGATTTTAACATAAAACAATTCCTCAAACTACATATGTAGCTAGCAGACCATTAAATCACAATAATAATAAAAATATCAAAAAACAAAACCAATGACAACATCATCAGCATTTTAACAGCAAATATGAACTAATCACAAAACAATTTCTCAAACTACATATGCATTTCAAGAAACTGTTTTTCAAAATCCGTATGCAACTAGCAGACTAATAAAACTATTCATCAAAATGCCTCTGCAACCAGCAGATTAAAATTCCTCACTCACAATCACAAGATTCTAAACGAAAAACCAAGTACTACAACATCATCAACAGTTCCTTAAAATGCATCTGCGTATGCATCTAAAATTCCAAATACAATATAGCGCAGCCAACCTTAAGTCATCACCTACATTCCAAAATATTGCACTAAAGCATTTCAAAAAGATAGTTTCTAATATGAGATTCATTCAAATTGCAGAACTGAAAACCATTTTCTAATACTAGTGAAGAAGTTTCTTAACCCATTGTATCTTTAAATTATCTGGTAAAGTGAATAAGAGGTCAATTTTTGCATCATCACTGATAATTGCAGCAGCAGCATCAATGACATCCATATCACTCAAACCTTGAATTTTTTGAAGCTCATCAACAATTTTGGCTCTTCGCTCTAATGGTGCATTCTCACTCATTAGAACACATTTCATAGTCTCCAAATGAGTCTGTCATGTCCACAAAAGATTGAAGTGTCCTAGCCATATCTCCCAGGGCTCGTTTGGTACACAAGATTGGCTTGGACTGGCTTGGACTAAATTTAGTATCATGTTTGTTTTATCTAATCCTAGTCTTAGATGGGATTGCTAATACCGGGCCCACCAAAAACACCTCCTTAGGAGGGGACTACTAATCCCATGTGGAAAGGGAGGATTAGTTAGTCCCAATGCTCACCAATGTATAAAATGCATATATTATATTGTAAAATTAATAACATATATTATTATTATTAAACTTACTTACACATATACTATAATGTACATATATACATGTATATACACATAAATATATAATACATGTATATATGTATATATATACATACACATATATACATATATAATATATATAATATACATATACATATATACATGTATATTATTATTAAAATATACCCTTATACACATATACATATTAATATTATAATAATAGCATACGTGTATATATGTAATATATATTATATATTATATATTATAATACATATATGTGTATATATATTATACCCATGTATGTATTATAGTATACATATACACACATATATACACATATGCATTATATATGTATTATATATATTGTAATATACATATATACATATATATATATATATGTATATTATAAATAATATAAACATATGTATGTATATATATATATATATATGTACACATACATGTATATATATATATATAATAAAATACATATATATATATGTATGTATTATACCCATGTATATATTATAATATACATATATACACCTATATACACATATATTATATATGTATAATGTATGTATATATATATTATATATATATATATGTATAATATATATATATATATATATATATATATACATGTATGTGTATATATATATATACATACATATGTTTATATTATTTATAATATACATATATACATGTATATACACATACATGTCACATATATTATAAAATACATATGTACACATACATAATATATGTATTTATACATATATACATATACATAGATAGTTTTGAAAAAATAAAAAAATATAGTCTTAGTCCAAGCGTACCAAACGCAGGATAAGTGTTATCCAACTTAGACCAAGCCAAGCCAAGCCAAGACAGTCCCTAAGCATAGTTCATGCCAAGACAGTCCTGTGTACCAAACGAGCCCCCATAGTTTGCGACCACCTGTCATTTCGTGCTCGTTTATTGGGACGAGTCGAAGGAGGGCACATAGGAGTTTAGGTAATAGGGGAAGAAAAATTGATGTCATCTAGGCCATCCATCTCCTTCAAAGTTAAAAGTATTATTATTAGTAAGATCTTCAATCACTTCAACAGGATGTTAAGCTTATTCTTAACAACTAAAATGAGTTATTAAAAATAGCAACTTCAATTCTCGCAAGTGCACGAACCGTTTATAGTATAGCTTATGTAAATACGAGGTCGATCCCACGGAGAATGGTAACGTGGTTACAAGTTAAACTACTTAGAATTCTGGAAAAACATAAAACTAACTAACTAACTAACTAACACATGGCAAGGTCTAGGACAGAATCCTAGCACCACACACGCACTCGAAATGGGGGGTTTTGTTGTTGAAATGAAAACAAGAGAATGAAATGGAAGTGCTAGAAAGTAACACTGGCAGCAATCAACAAGCTATGAAACAATGATTGAGAAGTGTTAGAGCCTTGGAATCTACCACTAGTCTTCCTATCCAAGTTATGAATGCATAGAAATTGACTCAAGCTCATCAACAATAGATTATCGCATACAAGCCTATGGTATCTAGGTGCAGGATGCATGATTCTCCTAAGGCATGTGATTGTGCATGGTATCTACACAACACATGATCTCTAATATGCAACCTAAGCATGGTATCTACTTAGAATAAAGCATACAAGAGTCATTAAGTTCCTTGAGAATATGATAATCACACAAGTCCTAGAACATGGTATCTGTCCAAGTCAACCTATGGTTATTAACCCCTTGAATGATTCTTAGGCCATTCATGTGTTGCTTGTGAAAGGAGAGTAGAATTGGTGAATCTAAACCCCTTCCCAACCTGTGCTAGATGCATAAAATCCTAGTTAGCTACTCCAAGAAAACATACATCAAGCACATAATAAACTGGAGATTAACAACTTGGCAATGAAAGCAAGGAAATCAATTAACTATGAAATCATCCATAACATTGAATATTCATGACTAGGGCTTCATCCTAAGCCCTAACTAAATGGATTAGTTAAACATAACTATGAATACTGAAAATAAGAAATACATAAATAGAATAAAGAGAATAGAAGAACTAGTTGGTGGCAGCAAGGTAGTTCCCAAGACAGCTCCAAGCTCTCCCTCCTTTGCAGCTAGCTCTCTTCTCTCTTTGTGGTGAATCTGAATGTGTGTATGAGAGTAATGGATGAAGTGAATGTATGTGTGTCACCCTTGAATGAGCTGCAACTCTCTAATTATAGATAGCCAATTCGTCTTCCCCTTAGCTGGTGTAGACAGCCCACCAGAAATCCTGGAAACTGCTCCTTGATTTGTCCAAACATGTTTCCCCATAATTAAGCATGCCTTGTTTTTCTCCTTGAGACTTCCAATGTTGAAATGCCTCCCTAATTTGCTCAACATGTCAGGTCTAAAGTCAGGTACAGCTGAGTTGAGGCACATGGCTCAAAGGAGGTGTCCTCCTAAGCATGGTTCAGTGTTTGACGAGCTAAGGACTCTAGATATGTTCAATTGGGCTGAAATTTGGATATGTTATACTAGACACCCATTGGAACGACTTCTATGAAGGACATCTCCTCATCTGAGTTGTGTAAGTTGCTGAACTGAGGCTTGCAAGATGACCTACGAAGCTGGACTAACAAGGAGTGTGACCCAAATTGGGTCTGTCTTTAATCTTATATTCCTCTTGTGCCAATCAGCCCTTAACATGCATGGATTGTATCAAATGTGATCTCTTGCTGCCTTAACCTACAGAACACACAAACATAGGTAAGTGACTCGAAATAAAGAGAAACTAAACAAAATTACTAAGTAACGAAGGCATGCAAATGTGTGAAATTATGAACTTATCACATGACCTTCAGCTCCTTTGCCATTTGCTCAATCTTTCCCAAAAACTTCCACTAGAGTATCATAATGAGGAAATGGTTTGTTTCTTAATCCTTTTGCAGAATTATGGACCTAATTTTTTTTTTTTTTCATGAAATTAGATGCCAATAATAATAATAATAATTGACGATGACAATTATGAATACAATTTGGCTTCTTTTAACCCAACCATCAAAGACTTGTTTCTCACATACCACCATTTTTTCTTCATCATTCCATGCAAAACCACTTGAGTTGGTGAGCATGTCAGAGATGGCTAGTGTTTGTTTCTTCAATGTCTTGACACGAGACTCAATGTGAGGAACTACTTTTAATCCACATCCAGGTAACTTTTGTTCCATAGCCTTTTCTAGTCGTCCCAAATATCCATATCTGAACTCATTGTCAACCTTCCAATAGCCACCAACACATAATTCATTTAAAGCCTCAACTAGAGATGCATCTTCGATAGGGGTCCAAATGTGCTTATCCTTTTTATTCCCTCCAACAGTAGTAGGCGTTGAGTTCATACCCAAATCCATCCTATATGCACAAGAAAAATTTGAACATAAACATGTAAAATTAACATACAACCAACAAACAAACAAAGTCTTATGTTGTAAACAATTTCTATAGAAGCTTTCTAGAAGAGCTCATTGATATAGAAGTGTGTTTATTCTATCAAGCAAAAAGTGTACTGGAAGTAGAGTTAGATGAAAAGAAGGTGGTAAGGGTGCAATAACTGAACAAGCCAAAAAAGAAAAAGAAAAAAATTAGAATGAATGTTGGCAAATCAATATGACAAATACATGATCACACAGCTTGCAAGCACATCACACAATTCACATCTTATACATAATCTTGTAATTACTTAAGACCAGTCACTTGATAATTCACTTTAAGTTCTAAACCTTGAATTATAACATCAAAAAAAAAAAAAAAAACAACATCATCAACATTCCAAAGTTTAATGTCTACACATATCCATCAAAAACTAATTTTCAAGATATAACATTCAACCAACCTGAAGCCCTTATCCCCATTGCAAAATCGACCTAGAAAAAGGTTCTTCTCCATTTCAATTGCTGATCTTGGGTTCCTATTTTCTCTCCATTCATTGAACATATGATTGGCTAAGTTTGCCCTCCAAACAGCCCATTCTTCCAATGAGTCAATGCTAGTGATAACATCATCTTCTTCTTGGTTGTAGATATTTTCGTTCAACTCATTTTCTTTGGGATCAATAGTCATTTCTCTTCTTATAAGGTTCCGAAGAAGACAACAAGCTATAATAATCTGGCATTATGTCTTCACTGGAAAAAATGAAGGACTCCTCAATATTGCCCAACATGACTTAAGTAATCTAAAACACCTCTCTATTACATTCCTAGCCGAAGAATGCTTCATGTTAAAAAATTCTTTAGGAATGGTAGGTTGATATCCATCTCTCCAATCATTTAAATGATATCGCTGCCCTCTGTACAGGGCAAGAAATCCTTCTCCAAATTTGGATATCCAGCATCAACAAGGTAATAATTTCCTATTTAATAAAATTATAATTGTAACTATTATTGTTGATAAAAATATTTAAAAAAAATATTATATACTAAGGACTTTAATAATTTAATTAATTCACTCAATCATCTCTTACCACGAGGGACCCTTAACCCATGTCTTCTACTAATTGCATCACGAAGTATTCGAGAATCTGTAGTAGAACCCTCCCAACCAGGTAATACATATATAAATTGCATATCTTGGGAGCATACTCCCAAGACATTTGTAGCAATCTCATTCTTTCAAGTTCGGTACCTAGGCTTGTTAGCTTCTGGCACATGTAATCTAATATATTTCCCATCCAATTCTACAAGATTAAACAATTTATAAGCAAAATTTATTTATTATTTTTCATATAAGAATAAAGACTTTTGGCATATTCATGATTTGCCTTAAACCATTTCCACCTCTCATCTGTAGAGTTCTCATGCACCAATTTTGGTGTTTTTAACAACTCATTTTGTAGACATAAAACTGCCCCTAAAACTACATTAAAATATCTACTAATGGTTTCCCCATAACAGTAAAAATCATTTTGTATGACTCTGTTCTTCTTGTGATGTGCCAATACATTTAAAAAGACAGCTACCATTTCATCTACGGAAACATGTCTTGTATCATGGAGTCTGTTGGCTTTGCAAATCTCACGGCCTGGTGCTCCCGGCCGAGGGGATTCGCGTCAACACAAGTCGTCCTTCTCTGGTGCAGTGCGATTGCGCAAGGGCGTGCCAGCACGGTTTACCGTGCGTTTGAAGATGATGCGATTGGGTGAATAGATGAGTTGTGCGCCTGTTTAAGTCTAACTTCTAATTAGAGCGATTGTGGCCGAGAGAGGAACTGATCTCGGCCGTCAGGTTCATGGCCTGAGCTACAAGGCCGTTAATGGTGGTGTTGATGGTGGGTTTTTAGGTGATGCTCCGGCGCGTTGCTGGGTTGCGACGATCGTATGATATATGAGATGAACGAAAGAGTAACAAAGGTGGTGCTCCGGCGCCTTGAAAATCAAGGGTTGTATGATATATTGATGAATGGATTTTCCTACAAACTGTCACTACTCCTAAGAAAGCTCGTAAAAGTATTGAAAATGCATTACAATAGGATAAATGACAGGAAGTAAATGACAGGAAAATATAATCTGCTCCGTGAGAGGCTTGTGTTTGGTGTTGAACCCTTTAAACGTAGATGGAGCCTGGTATTTATAGGAGAAGTCCTGAAGAAACAGCAAGGCTGAAAAATTTGCATGATGAGGTTGATCAGAGCTAGTGGGTAGTCGAGTTGACATTTGGGAATGTGAAGCAAGGTGGTGTGACCCCCAAAAATCTCGGCCGCCGCCCTGATCGTGGGTTCTGCATCTTCGGGCTGGGACTTGGAGGAGCATTTAATGCTCTGGTCTAACGGTTGGTGACTTAATCTTACAAGTCGTAAGATTTTCGCACCTAATCACCCTGATTTTGCTCACCATACCCTGACTTCAATCACTTCCCCTTTTGCACATTAAATGCTCTTACATGAATCGTGGGTCTTCTGCTGTAGTCAGATGCGTTATTTCATTAAATGAAGCGAGGGACCTTGATGCCACTTGACTTTCCTATCTTGACCGTGCATCTGAGGAGTTATCACTCTCTTCGTCCTCGGCCGAGCTCACCGAGGCCATGCTGGCTTTGCCTTCACAGCTCACCTTTGTCTTTAACGAAAGAAAGCGAACAACGACTTGCCACGTTCGGCCGTGGGTAAGCGCTAGGGCCAAGAGGAAGTTCCTTCGGTCAGCTTCATCGGCCGAGATTTATTAGGCACAAACAGAGTCTACCAGTGGCTCTTAGCATAGAGCATAACTTGGAGAATGTATGTAAATCCATGCGGAGTTCGTGTACACATCTTCTATCATTCTCATATATCATGTGATTCATATTTCCAATTCTCTGAAAATCATTATTTCTAGGTCTTGATCTCAAGAGGTACTTTCTATAATGCCTTTCCATAATGATATACATTACAATGTAAAATATGATCATAATATTAGACAAACACCTAATAGAGTCCAACATTAGAAGAGTCATTTTTCTCTTTGACAATGTTATATGCACCATAACTACATAATATATCATTAATAACATAACCAATTAATAACATAATCAATTATAGCAAGAAAAGAATACCATCAATCAATAAGAAACCTAGAAAAAAAAAAAACGTAAAAACATCAATCCATAATTAAGCAAAGTTTATTAGTGTGATTTGGGTAATTGGCATCATAATCCACCACCCCACAGACACCAAATAAAAAAAACCTCTATCAACCTCTAGTCTTACCTCAATCAAAATTTCAGACGGTGTATTATAACAAAATACATGTTAAACCCAGAAAAATAAAAATAAAAAGTAGAAAGACATCAAATAATCCAACTATTACACCCAAAGCTCAAGTCAATTCATATAATGAAAATTTGGGTGCTCATGTAGGGAAAAAAAGGAAGAAGAAAAATAAACATGGAAAATATTGGGTGATGAATAGAAGTATAGTACTCACCTTGTTTGAAGTTGCTCTAAGGATGAGAATGTGAAAACCTGGGTGAGGTTGAAGTTTTGCCTTTTGTAAACAGAGTTATGAGAAATATATGGGGAAATAGAACGTTGCTGGGAGGATTTTAAGAAATATGAATTAAAAAAACAAAAAAGAATACCAATAGTTGTTGGATAAAACTGTAATTATAAATTATTAGTAAGGATAAATTAGTCAGAAAAAAGTGCATTTAATGCTGGCCTTACTTTCCCATGAGAAGGGAAAGTAAAACCCAAATTGGAAGGATGGCTTCACTTTCCCTCCTACTTTCCCATGTGCCAGGCAACGATTTCCCATGCCTAACTTACCAAACATGGGAAAGCAATTGATTTCCCATCCCCAAGATTCCTTTCCCATGAACCAAACGGGGCCTAAGGGTGTAAAGAAAAATCAAAATCCTAAAATTTTGGAGGTTTTTAAACAAGTGAAAATTAATATACCTCTTTTGAATGCTATAAAACAAATTTTGTCATACTCAAAAAATTTAAAGGATTTATGCACTATCAAAAGAAAGCACAATGTTGATAAGACCGCATTTTTAACTGAAAATATAAGTGCAATTTTTCAAACTAATACTCCACCCAAGTACAAAGATCCAGGTTGTCACACAATTTCATGTATTATTGAGAATTTAGCATTGAGCAAGCTTTATTAGATTTGGGTGCTAGTGT
Organism: Prunus avium; assembly: GCF_965620075.1. Lineage (NCBI taxonomy): Eukaryota > Viridiplantae > Streptophyta > Magnoliopsida > Rosales > Rosaceae > Prunus > Prunus avium. The sequence continues at coordinate 8,812,246 of NC_142286.1, forward strand.
TAATTTGTTGCCTTACCCAGTTTATAAGCAATTGGGTCTTGGTGAATTAAAACCCACCTCAGTCACATTGCAATTAGTTGACCGTTCAGTCAAAATCCGAAGAGGTATTGTGGAAGATATGCTGATTCAGGTAGACAAATTTTATTTTCCAATTGATTTTATAGTTTTGGATACTAAACCAGTTGGGCATTCCAGTTCTCAAATTCCTATTATTATTGGAAGAACTTTTCTTGCTACATCTAATGCTCCTATAAATTGCAGGAATTGACTTATGCAACTATCATTTGGGAACATGACAATGGAACTCAACATACGCAAGCAGCCTGCAAACAATGAAAATGACAAAGAAGTTTACATGATCGAGACAATTGTTCAAAATTGCTTTAAGTCTTCTTTTTCTTCTGATCCTTTGCAAATTTGTTTGGTAAATGGGGATTATAATTTTGCACAAGATTTTGAAGTACAATATCTTTGTTCTTTCACTAGTAAAAAATAACCCTTGCGCGACGAAACTCCAAACTTTGTCGCTCAAAGTCTTACGAGACTAAATTTTGCGCAACGAAACACACATCGTCGCACAAAGTTACTTTGCGTGACTACAAAACATCGTCGCTCAAAGTGACTTTGCGCGACAAAACACTAAACTTCTGCACGACAACAAAACATTGTTGCTCAAAGTGACTTTGCGCGACGAAACACTAAACTTCGTTGCACAAAGTCTTGAGCGACGAAGTGTGTTTCGTCGCACAAAGTCAATACGAAATTAAATAAAATTAAAAAATTATTTTTTAAAATCTTTGCATGACTTTGCACGACAAAACATAAAATTCGTTGCATAAAATCTTGAGCGACGAAGTGTGTTTCGTCACTCAAAGTCTTTACAAAAATAAATAAAATTAAAAAATTATTTTTTAAAATCTTTGCATGACTTTGCGCGACGAAACATAAACTTCATTGCACAAAGTCTTGAGTGACAAAGTGTGTTTCGTCACACAACGTCTTTACAAAAATAAATAAAATAAAAAATTTATTTTTTAATATTATTTTGGAGACTTTATGATATAATTTTGGCTTAATAAATATAATTTCACTTGTTGTTACATTTTATTCTCACCAACTGGACTTATGAATTTTCTATATTAATTTGGTGAACTTATTAGGTGAATTTATCTTTTGTAGGAAGTTGGAAAGCCAAAAGATGAAGACATGCATTTGTCTAAGTTCAAGCCAGGCGTGAAGAGAATTGTTGGTGGATTTTATTGAAGAATTGATTGTGAGATTATTGTGATTATAAAGAAGGAGAAGAGAAGACAAAACTGTTGAAGTTTAAGAGCCTATTTCATGTCATTCATAGCCATTTAACGCCCACTACCTTACCGTTATTTATTTTCCACCAACTGTCCACCATCATCACATGTTTAATCCAATTAATCCCTCACTTAAACCCTTCATTACCCATCACGAATGTATTAACTTCCCAATCACCTCATTGACTACTATAAATCACCCATCAACTTATTTGGCAAGGGAACCTCTACGACAGATTTCGTTATCCATTTCATTCAAAATTTAGTTATGTTTTCCTTTGTAATGAGTTGCTAGAACTCTAGCTAAGGCTAAAGGGAATGTCCTTTGAGTAAGTTTGTGAATTGTTCTTTAATCCAATATACGGTATGAATTGCTAAATTCTTTTATTTTTGGTTGTTCAATATTTTCATATCCTTTTATTTTGATTGATGTTAAGTGCTACTATCTTTTCATGAGTTCAATTATATTTTTCTCATTGTTAAGAATTGACTTAGCATGCTTTTAAATTAAAGGGTTAATTACTGTAGACGTCCGTGAACTATGGCCCCAGTTGCAATTGGGTCCGCGAACTAATTTTTGTGCCAATTACATCCTTTAATTAGACAATTAGTTGCAATTGGGTCCTACCGTCCAATTCTGTCAATTTATCCGTTAAAATGAGGGGTAAAAGAGTCCTTTCGGGTTAAATAAATAATATACAGTTTGTAAAACTGAAAAGAAAAACTAAAAAAACTGAAAAATAATAATAATAATAATAAAATAAATAAATAAACTTAAAAATAAAAAATCCAAATCCAAATTCCTCTCTCTCTCAGCTCTTCCTCTCTGTCTATCCCTCTCTCCTGCAACCCATTCCCCCTCCTCCTTAGTCCACCCCCTCAAAACCCAAATCAAATTGCAATTGCATGTTTTTTTTTAAAGTTTTTTTTTTCACCTTCGTCTCTCTCGATAGACTTGGTGCGGATGGATATGTGGGTTACGGCAGGCAAAGAACTTGGTGACGAAGACGATGGCGTGGCCTTGACGAAGAGGGTGGTGTGGCCTTGGCAACGAAGATGAAGATGACGAATCTAGTGTGGGGCTCGTCGGATCTGGAGAGAGGGAGGTTCTCAAATTAAGTTCTCAATACCCAGAAAACGATGGCTGGCTATTTCTCTTACTGGAACATTTCCACTTTTACTACATGGAATAACAGAGCTATATGAAAAAGGAAATAACTTGAAGAGTCAATTGGAAGGGGAAATCAGAAAAATATACGCGGGACTGCGACAAAATGAACTTTTGTTCACTTTCTTTCACACAACATGCCGTCAGGATTCATCTCAAGAAGTTTCAATTATTTTTCAACCTTCCAAGAATATACTGGAACAATGATCTGACTATGTTCGGTCCAAATTAGAAATGAAACTTCCCACACATACGGAGTAGCAAGAGAAGCCCAATTTACCTTTGCCAACTTTACGACATCTTGGGCAACATGCTTCAGATTCTTGTGCCTCATATTTGGATCGAAAGATCTATACTCTTTCCTTGATTGAGTTCTCAAATTAAGTATTGATGTACAAAATTTAATAGCCACTATTTTCTTCAATTAATTAATCAATGGCTATTTTATATACATGAACTGAGCAGAGGAGAAAGAAAAACATTTGATAGGTAAGTGGTGGTCGGTAGACGATGGTTTGGAGACACAACGAAAGAGAGGGAGAGACAGCGAAAGAGAGAGGGAGAGACAGAGCGAAAGGACGCTTTTACCCCTCATTTTGACATATAAATTGACAGAGTTGGACTGTAGGACCCAATTGCAACTAATTGTCGAATTAAAGGATGTAATTGGCACAAAAATTAGTTCGCGGACCCAATTGCAACTGGGGCCATAGTTCACGGACGTCTACAGTAATTAACCCTAAATTAAAAGATTAGATATTAAGCAACTCCATTTTCTGAACAATCATTAATAAAAGATAACATTGAAAAAGTAAATTGGTTTTAATTTCTTTATCTTCCGGTTAAAGTTTCTCAATGATAATTTTAATCGAGTTTAATTTGGATTAAAGAGCATGAAACATATTTTGCTTAAAGAATTGAACCTTGATGCCTTAGCATTTCCATTATTGATATTTCATTTTTAAACTCAATCTCTACAATAATCAAATCAAATTACTTGTCCATTTTGCTTGTCACTTTTATTTTGGTACTTTTAATTATTTCTTTGTGTGCAGACATTTGCCTACCTGCTCTTTGAGGATACGATACTTGGACTTCCAAGATTATTACTACGTGTGACTACTTGCACTCGGGTAGACGTAACATAAAGCAAGCATACTATGTCACATGTCCACATCCAGCCAACCGCCACCGCCGGCCAGCCACTCGTCGACCACCCGCCGCCGCCACTGCGGGACGCTTGCCACCAGCCACCAGCTGTCGCCCGCAGCCAACCACATGTCGTCGGCCACCACCGCCTGCAGGGGACTAACTCCGTTGCCCTTTATTCACCTTTAAAAAAAAGATTTTGTGTCATTGAAGGGACTCAAACCTTGACCCTCAAGGGAGGACTCACAAACCACTGCACCAAACTTGATATTATAATATTTATTCAGTTATACAATATTTACATAAACAATCAATAATTTCAAAAAAAATCATTTCAACATATTTTCACACAAAAATTGCAAATAAAAACAGAAATTGCAACAAAAATATAATGTAGATATCAATTATGTTAAAAACAAAAACAAAAACAAAAACAGCAACAAAAACAAAAATTAATTTTATAAAAGCAAAATGGAGGAACCAATATGAAAGTACTGAAACAGAAACTGCAATGTAGAAGCGGAAATTGCAATGCAGAAACAGAAACTGCAATGCATAAATGGAAACTGCAATACAAAAATGGAAACTGCAATGCCAAGTCTGGGCAAAAAAGCTCAACTCTAGAGTTAAACAAAACAAAACAATTTTTTTTTTTATTCAAGACATGTTGGGAGAGGGGGAATCAGACTGAAGACCACCTAGAATGTAAAATAGGTTATTCATGTTTCTATTTTCTACATTGCACGTTCTATTTTCTGCATTGCAAGTTCCGTTTTCTGCAATGCAGTTTCCGTTTTCTACAATGTAGTTTCTGTTTTCTACAATGTAGTTTCCATTTTCTGCCTTTCAGTTTTCGTTTTCAACAAAGAGCGAAAAGAGATATATGCATACGAAAGCATCAGTTGGCTCGTGATTTTGAAACAAAGAGCAAAAAGAGATATATGCATACGAAACGCAAGCAACCTCCAAATAGTAAACAGCTGCATAATCCAATTTCCGCAAAATTAGCCAACATGGCAGTTAATACATAGCAATATATATCATCATATTGATGAAAACTATACGAATTCCACATTTACAATGGGTATTTAAATGAACTGAAATTAATACAAAATTTGACTCAACTATACCACATTATCCATCATTTCCTTCTCTACCAATTTCTCAAATTTCTCAGCAACCAATCTACAAAGAATGAATAAGAGAGAGAGAGAGAGAGAGAGAGAGAGAGGAGCAAAAACTTACAAGGGTGATCATCTCTTCAAGAACAGAAGTGACTTGGTCACCACTTTTGAGAAGAGCTTCATACTGCGCAGTGTCCAATTTTGAGTTGCCTTGCTCTTGGGTAGTTCTACTCTTCTTTTGCCCACCAATCTAGGTAGCCTCTACTCTTTAAATTGGTGACGTTGAAGGCCAAGGAAAGAGTAAAAATCCAATTGTAATTACCAAAACTGCAATGTAGTTTGTGCAAAACTGCAATGTAGTTTGTGCAAAACTACAATCTAGAACTTGTATAAAATTTCACTGAACTAAAGCTTAAATGGAATTGCAAAATGGTACTTAAAATATTATATGACAGTGATGGCATCAACCATTTCCAAATCAAGACAAATGCATAATAAGTTAGCTTTATAATAAGAAGTTGCAGCTAAATTAGATCATTGCCTGACATACATGCATACATATATTTGATCACAAACTCTCACATATCAAAGAACCCTAAGATTAAAGTCGTCCTTTCACTTTAGAATTTTGAAAATTAAGTTATATTTTGGGACAGGATGTTACAACATACATGAATTCGATGGTCCAACAAGTATCTATGATTACAGTTCATTTAGACAATTTTCTATTCTTCCCTTATGAAAAGAAATGTTGTAGCAATAGGAAGCAGCTCCATAAACCAAGAAACAAGTCAATACTATAAGAGTACAGACTAATAGTGTAGATATCAATAATGTAAACAAAAACAAAAACTATAAATAAAAACAGAAATTACAAACAAAAACAAAGACAAAGACAATGAAGATATCAATGATGTAAACAAAAACAAAACAAAAATGGAACAAAATTAAAACTACAACTACAAAAAAAAAAAATTAACAAAAACAAACACACACACAACCTAATTTTATAGAAACAAAAACTGCATTGCAAAGTATGGGAAAAAATAAATATATTAATAAGTGAGGAACAAAATGGAAAACCATGATGAAAGTACTAAAACGGAAACGGAAACTTTTCTACGTTGCAGTTTCCGTTTTCTGCATTGCAGTTTCCATTTTCTACAATGCATTTTCCGTTTTCTGAAATGCATTTTCTATTGTCTGTAATGTAGTTTCCGAAAAAAAGAAGAGAAGATTTTGTAACATTGAAGATCACCCTTCATCTCTGAGAACTTGATTGAGTATAAAAATGTTGTTTCAGGTGAAAATTAGATAGACTTCTTCCTAAAATCCAATCGTCATTGGGGCTTAAAAAACTCAACTTAAACAATCAGGCAATTTTTGATCAAGTTGCAACCACACTAACAAAAAAACAAAAAAACCAAAAAGCAAAGCCATCATGAAAACAAGCAACTAAACAAAATCAAAAAGACATACTATTGATGACACAATCGTATAATTTCCATTAACTTCAAAAATCATACCAATATCCAATGATAAAAAAATTTAGCCAATTAAAATTAAATGGAAACTGCAATGCAGTGTGTAAAACTGCAATCTAGTGTGTGAAAAATAGCAATGCAACACATGTCTAGAAATTCACTAAACTATCTCTAACATAAGCAACCATAAACTAAAAAGGAAAAGACCTTGTTTTTCTTTTTGGGTACGAGGATACTAAAAGTCACTAAACCAAAAACACCAACCGAAACATAACACAGACTGAATTTATTGCAAAGACCTTCACTGCACTGGAACAAGAAGACTAAGAAATTGACAAAAAATTTTTCCTTCAAGCATTCTAAAACCAGGACCAACATTGATGATAAACAGGCTAATCAAGGTCTGCCTTGTTAACAACATTTTTTCATGGCGTCACAATTCTGCCATCAACAATAAAATTTCTAAAAATCCAAACATTTTTAGACCAAAAATATGTTAACTTTTAAGACTTACCTCAGGATAATTGCACCAAAAAGTAAAAATCAATCCACAATAAAAAGCAAAAACTACAATGCAGTTATTATTTTATAATAAAACTTACAAGGAACACTAAGACACTACCAAAACCACTGCAAAATAAAATTTAATAAACTCGTAGAAATAACACAAAAATCTGGTATGCCAATACCATTCATTCATCCATATCCCCCTTCAATCCACATTCTTGTTTGTTTAATTTGGTTTCTTTCATGGTGAAATTGATTGGGTGTCGAACTAAGCAAAATTTATCCAAGTAGGGAAAATAAAACAAAATATATAGAACATATGACATAGTGGTGCTTCATTGACACTCCACCAAACCCAAATCAGTTTTTGTTTCTTTCTTATTATCAAGCTCTTTCACAAAACCTCCATGTCAATCTAATAACAAATTTGCAAACTACAAAATTATAAGTATAGCTAATCATCCAAATAAAATGGAACCATAGTTAGCCCAGATAACAAAACTATTGTTAATCACTAACAAAAAAGCACCTCCAAACTCAAATCTTATCACAAAAGGCAAAATGAGAACAAAATCTACATCAAATACTTCAAAATCAACTTCTCAAACCAAAACATAATTACAAAATTGAAATAAGAATCTGATCTAGAAAACACATACCTCACTAGATGAAAAATAGAGCTTCGCGTGAGAAGAAGGAAGATGAGAGAAAGGGTGTCGTCGTTGATGGAGCAAATAAGGAAGAGGAGAGAGAGCAGGTGTCGTCGTCGTTGATTGTGCGAAGAAGGAAAAAGAGAGAGAGAGAGAGAGAGAGAGAGGTTGAGATCTGGTTTTAAACAAAAGGGTAAAATTGTATTTTACCTTTATAATTTAGAACCCAAAATCCAAACAGAAATACTGTTTGTCTCAAATACCAAGCTTGTCCGTACAATCAGGCTAACCCGTGGCTCAAAACATCATATCAATCTTGGGCCAGGCCAATTTTACAATGTTAGTCCAAATACTTTCTGTTGGGAAGGGCATGGCCAATCACCGAACTGGATTCAATAATGTAAACTACAAACACACAAGCTGATGAAACCGATAGCAAAAGTGAGTGGTAAAATAGCAGTCACAAAGTTTCCCATGGTAAATTACTCAAATGTTCCTCAAATTTATACCCAATTTACATTTTGGTCCCTAAACTAAATTATTCATTCAAATGGTCCACCAACTCCTTATTAATCGGCGCTTCATAACGGTATGACCAAAGCGCCGATTAATAAAAAGTTGGTGGACCATTTTAATGAATAATTTAGTTTAGGGACCAAAATGTAAATACGGTACAAATTTGAGGACCATTTGAGTAATTAATCCAAGTTTCCCACATAAAAATTTAGGTTCATAAGTATTCAAGGTACAATTAATCCAACTAAAGCAGGTTCTTGTCAGGCCATCTCCAACCCAAGAGGCTAAACCCAAAATATCCCAAATTATTGCCCAAAATCTCTCCCAACCCAAGAAAATAAAGAGGCCAAAATTTGGGAAAACCCAAACTTGGACCCAAATACCAATCCAAGTATTGCCTGGACCCAAAATTATTCAGTGGAGCCCACCAACAGATGGCACAGCCCATGTGCATTAGAAAAGACACTGGGACCCGCCCTGCGGCTCGCTCTTGCGACTTTGTCTGCTGACCTAACAAAGACCTTGCAACGTGTCGGCTCCTACTGAAGTTACTGTTGCAATTCAAATTTCTTTTTCTTTTTTTTTTAATTCTAATAGTAACTTTAAAAAAGAGATTGGGGCCAACGTTGGTGGCTTTATTTGTTGCACTGCCACATGTTGGCTCTAGTTGAAGTTGCCGTTGCAATTCAAATTTTGCTTTTTAAAAAAAAAACTTATAATAGTAACTTTAAATCAACGATTTGAATTAAATCTAAGCTATTTTAACGGTAAAAAAATAAAAACAAATCCAATAGCTAAAATTTAAATCTAATGGTCAAAATAATATTTTAAATTAATCCAAATCAGATCCAACCCCAAAACTCACTCCAAACTCTATAAATACTCACCCATTTCTCAATTAATCTACCAAAAACAATTTTTCTATTTCTCAATTTCTTTTTCCTTTGTCAATTTCATCAATCTCCTTTCATTCTCATACTTTTGATATCATTTCAACCACATCTTCTTCTTCATTCTCATACTTTTCATATCATTTGAAGCTTTCAATGGATAACCATGGCAAGGCCATCTTTTCCTTTATGTTTGATGATGATTCAGATGATGAGGAACATCATCAAAGAGTGATACAAGTCATTATCCACCATACTTCACTAGAGAATGAAGCCACCAAACATGGTGGGTCAATAGTCGATTGTGAGTACAAGAACCATGAGAGGGAAGATCGCCATCGCAATCTCATGTTCGACTACTTCGTTGAAAGGCCACATTTTAATACTATGGACTTTCGCAGGTGGTTCCGAATGCGGAAAAAGTTGTTTTACCGCATCTTGAATAATGTTGTCAACCACGAGCCATACTTTCGCCCAAAAAAGACGAGCTCGGCCGACAAGGGCTATCCCCTGAGCAAAAGTTAATCGATGTCTTTCATATGCACGTATGGGGATGCTCGGCTGACGCGACCGACGAGTACTGTAGATTGGGTGAAAACACAGCTCTTGAATCACTCCGTAAGTTTTGTTGCGCTGTTAAAGCCGTGTATGGCCAATGGTACCTCAGATCTCCAAATCCAGCTGACCTTTACAAGCTATTGCACAAGGCAAGTAGTCGAGGATTCCTAGGCATGTTAGGAAGTCTTGATTGCATGCACTGGGAATGGAAGAACTGCCCATCTTCTTGGGCAGGCCAGTTTATCGATCACAAAAAAAAAACCCATTGTTGTGCTAGAGGTCGTGGGCTCATATGACACATGGATATGGCATGCCTTTTTTGGAGCCGCTGGATCCAACAATGATATCAACATTTTAGCTCGTTCTTCATTGTTCAATGATGTGGTACATGGAGTGGCTCCTCATGTTGAATATATTGTCAATGGGGATCTACCCCCGTTGGGCTACTTTGGTGAAGACCACCTCTTCTCCTGATAACCCGAAGAAAAGGCTTTTTGCACAAATGCAAGAAGCGTACATGAAGGATGTTGAAAGAGCATTTGGAATACTACAGGCTCGATGGGCTATTGTTCCGGGCCTTGCACGTATGTGGTGCAAGGATAACCTCCACTCAATCATGATGACATGTATAATTTTGCACAACATGATTGTGGAGGATGAGTACGAATATGTTGAAGAGGAATCTGATGATGAGGATATGTGTCCAAAACGATCCAGGAGGGCCAGAGCAAGACAATATGAGCTGGAACCAAGCATTACATACGAGTACCACCAAGATAGGCAAACTCTCTCTGATTACATGATTCGTCATAATAGAGTTCGATCTCCACATGTGCATCAGAGTCTCCGACTTGATTTGATTAATCACCTTTGGAGGAGCTTTGGAGATGGTGAATGAGGTCGACAATTGTTTCAATCCTCCTTTTGTGTTTTAATTATCTTGTGTGTGTGTTTTTTTTTTATGTTGTGTGTTTTCTTTTGGAATAAAATTATATGTATGGAATTTCAATTTTTTATAGGTCAAATTGTTCAAAAAATTAAATTATGACATTATTTAAAAAGATTAAATGAAGAAAAGTTTTCCATTAAAAAAAAAATTAGACTTAAACCATTCTTAAACAATTTAATAAAGTTGTAGACTAAAAATTTGAGTCTGGAGGGTTGGGAGAAAAAACAATTTGAGTCCGGACAAAACCCAAATAGTTACTTTTTGGAGGGGGAAAATTTGGGTTTAGCTCCTTATGGGTTGGAGAAGGCCTCATAGCATATATCCACAAGAGGAAGCCCCATGAAAACATGGTCTTGCCATCCAACCAGTTTATCCAAATTTAGTCTTCCACTTTTGCTACCATTGCCTGGCATAATAAACATCACAGAGTAAGAAAAACTTTAACAAGATGTTCGTCTGCATAAATGACGGTTCAAGGAATGGTTTTGATTTAGCTTGTCCGAGAGTTGATTCTATATGCAGATATTTTACTCAAATCTCGAGATTCTTAGTCTTGGTCATCTAAATGCAATTGAGTGTTTGCAACAACAATATGCTGAAGCTGCGCAAGATGCATAGAGATAAAATGAACTGAAGTAAATTGTAACATGGCAAACTAAACAACCAAAACCTGAGGAACTTTGTTTAGCAGTTCCCCTACAAACTTTGTAATGCAAGAACACCAGAAGCCGCCCTACACAAAAGGACAGCTGTTATTCAATTCTACTTGACACAGATTGAAAAAGTTCTTTTTCTGTCAACTATTATCCTTCACCGCAACCTATATTGTCCACAGCTATGAGTGAAATTGTAGTGTCTCCAATTTTGATCCTCATAATTTTCTACAATCGAAACAGGTCCTTTATATACAGACTCTGAAGTGGATTAATAAAATCAAATGGCAATATCTAAAGTGGTGTGATATATATTGTTTGGAACTAATTACAGGCTGCTACTATGCTTCTTTCCTCAGAAACGCCCATTCTTTTCCAGTGAATATTTTATCATTGACAAAAATAATTTCAGCATTCTTCAACCTCTCTATTAGTGTATAACTTATCAAATTACTGTGTAATGAAACTGCCAATAATCCTGTTGTTACTAGCAAAACACACGCATGTCTTTCTACTAATCTTTTATAATAGACAAAACTGAAAGCTTATCATGGTAGAAGGAAGAGATAAAAAATAAAACACTAAAATCCTTCCTGTTTCGAAGTGAATTAATGTGGCCAGGCAATCATGAATATGTAGATTGTTGGGTTTAACAATCAGCCCAAACTATAGTAAAACAAATAGAAGATCTGGAGAAACTGTAACTTTCAAATAATAAAGAAGGCTCACCTTCGCCTCATGTTCTCTTTCGCTTGAGTGTCTTTATTTTGCTTAAGATATATGTTGCACCGACACTCCAAACTGCTGGAGTGTCGGAGTGTCGGACACGCCGACACGCCGACACGGCTCCGACACGCGTTGGACACGGTCAAGACACGCCGCCGACACGGTCAAGACACGGCTCCGACACGGTCAAGACACGGCAGGGACCAGATTGAAATTTTGAAAATAAAAATTGGGGTCTAAACGTGATTTTTGAAACTTTAGTGGACTGATTTGAAATAATTTTAAAAAGATGGGTTAAAAGTGGAAAAAGACTTTTTTAAACCTAAATGAATCCCACATTTTTCCCTTTGTTTTCAAATTCTTTTTTAATGTTCTCTATCTCTATTTTCTTTTCTTATCTCCCTTTTCATAGCAATAGAAGAGTTGAATTTGGTGGTGAGGTGAAGATTATTTCATCTTTTTTTTTTTGAAGAGAAACACAACAAGAAGGACGATTCTTTCTTGCAAATCGTGACCAAGAAGGACGATTCCTTCTTGCAAACTCAAGTTAGGCTTCACAGATTTTTAATTTTGTTTCTCTGTTGTGTTTTTTGTGTGTGGGTATTTTGTATGATTGTATCTGTTTGGAGCTTTTTTTATTTTTAATAAAAGTCTTGTTATTAGTTGTTGAGTATATTTGAATTTGTTTTATTAATTGGGTATTAGACTATTAGACATAATGAATGTGAACCATGTTTTATTTTGTTTCTCTGTTTTGATGTGTTTTGTATCTTTGTATGATTTTATCTGTATTTGGTTTTTTATTTTTAATAAAAGTCTTGTTTCTCTGTCTTGAAATATTGAGAATTAATTATTATTTTAATTGCCGTGTCCTAGCCGTGTCCGTGTCCTACTTTTTTGAGATTTTCCGTGTCGCCGTGTCACGTTCCCGTGTCTCCGTATCCGTGTCCGTGCAACATAGGATATAACTGATAACCTCCTTCAGTGTGGCTTTCCTTCCTTCTTTGACGTTCCAAAGTTCATAGATAATTATAATATAGTATAGTCCCAAATACAAAGGAAAAAGAAATACATACTGCTATTAATTCTTTACGAGCTTTCTGTAACTCATCATTGCTTTGACGCTCTTTGGTGATAAGAGTTTGATTTAGATATTCTAAATCCTTAAACAATTTAATTAAGTTGCGAACTCAAATTTTGAGTTTGTAGAGTTGTTTGAGTCCAGGCAATACACATAGTTGTATTTTGGAAATTGAGTCTCTTTACTCTATGGGGCTATAAAAGTAACAAGCCCAAAATGAAAAAGCATCCCTAGTGACACACATTTAATATTTCTCTTGTAAGGTTGATAAAGTCACTTATCTTAAAAAATAATATAGATATTTTGGATACAATAATATCTTATTAAGATATAATATTTAATCTAGTACATAATAGGTTTCAAACCGATGAATAAGTACATTTAGAAAGTGTGTATTATGCTTGTCCCTCTAATTTGACGGGTAAAACAAACTTAATATCAATCCTTTCATAACATAACTTCATCACAATAGTATGCCCATGAATCAGCTTGAATATGCAACAAAATTTTCACACAACAAGTATGAGCATTGGATCCTTTGTTATGATTGTTTTGTCAACCATGATTTTGATTTCACGGCTTCAGATTTGGTGACACATTTCTCATTTTATTCTTTTGGCTCATGTTGTTGTATTGAAGGTGCTATTGGGTGCTCACTATTCACTAAAATTCAAGGCTAGTATAAATCATGTTCAAATTGCATTGAGGGCGAGTTTTCATCATGAGTTGACCATCCCTTAATAAATAACTAATACTGTAAGTAGCATGAATTCATCAAATAAGAGGCATGAATTATGGGTAAACTGTTGCAATGAGTTAAATATGAAAAAGAAAAATGTAGACAATGATGTTATACATGGATGGAATTCCACCTATCAACTATTAAAAGTTGCAATTGAGCATAAATTGGTTTTGAATCTCACTTTTGAATTTTTTTTTAACATATGTTATGAATTAAATTAATTTTTTCATTGTTGTCTAAAATATTATAACAAAAAAATTTAATAGACTTATAAATAATAAATAAAAAAAGCCTGGCCCAACCCCAAAAATTAAAAACAAATCCCATAATGCCTAGCCCGAGCTCTACTCAAACCCAAAAATTTCGAGTCGGCCCACCCTATGACAAACCCAATAGCTAGGTTAGTAGCTTGTGGGGTGATGATAACCATTATGTCTACAGCAATTGATCTCATGCCAGACTTCAAGATGTGTTTTGGGCAAGATAACATAAGATTGAGTTCAAGAAAAAATATGTGCGGGCGGGGCCCAAAGCAGACAATATATTGCTAAGAGAGTGGGTTGTGACAATTTGGTATTAGAGCTAGACTAGAGGTCTCAAACGGACCGGGCCGATCCGAGCTCAACCAGCTTAAGAAAGGCTCGTATAGTTGGGCGGGCCGGGACGAGGTAATTAGGTTCAATGGGCCGGGCCAGACCATTTAAAGTCCATTTATTAAATTATATTTGTTTTAGAGAAAAATATTATCTATATCTTAAATTTAAGTCTATTTCTTTTTTCTAATAATATATATTAAAATTTAATGTTTTCTTTATATATAAAATAATAATTTTGTTTTTGAAGTTTCAATTTTTAAAACACAAAGAATAATTTTTTTTCAACAAATAATAAATCTTGTTAGCATATACATAATTGTAAAAAATATTTAAATGAAGATGTAAAAAAAATTACAAAAACAAAAGCAATAATTTGGTATGGGCCCATATCGGCCCGTTTAGCCCGACACGAGCACTGCCCAATCTCATATGAGCTAGGGTTGTGGACTCAAGCCGGGATTAATGATTTTCATAAATGGACGCGCCCGGCATGTCCCGTTTATTAAGTGGGCCAACTCTAAATGGATTGGGCCGGGCCAACACAACCCGTTTGATACCTCTAAGCTGGACTCTTGCCAGAAGTGTGCCAACGAGAATGCTAGGCCCCAAGAGGTACTGGGTTCAAGTCCCCATGGTACCTATATCGAAATTTAATTCCTTGGGTGGCACCACAGTATAAAAGTGGGTCAAACTCTCCTCTTCCCCCAAGTGCACACGGGTTCGATTCACTTATGAGACAATCTTGAGGCAATCTCATATAATACTCTCCCCCTCCTCCTCCCTAACGAATGACCAAAAAAAAACTAATATACTTACTATTTAAGATCAATAACTTCAAATTCAACATCTTTACCTACTTACTATCCAATAAGATGATCACACGTGTAAAATAAATATAAATATACTAATTTGTAAAAACTCAATGTAGCAATTGAATCAAACCATCACGATTGAGTTTGATTTCAAATTATTTAACTTTTTTCTTAGTCAAAACCGAACCAAATCAAACTAATTATTATAGTTTAGAATAGATCGGTTTGATGAGTTTGGCAAAATGGATCCCTGCCTATCGAAAGCATACAATCTTAGCTATCTCTTCACGTGGCAATCACATGAGAGTAAAAGCATATCAAACAAATTGCCTGTAAGTTACCCAACCACACAATACAATACATGCATTGCAGACTGCACATCCAAAGAAGGCGGTTTTGGCTTTACACAATTATTGAGCTTATTATAGATATTGAATTTACATTATTTTGAAGTAAAAATGGAAAATAAATAAATAAAATCTGAGTGTCCCACCGTGTACTTCCCTCATCTCCAGCGGTTTACAACCACTTACTTCTTTCCTTACCTTTTTTTATAATTATTTTTATAAACTCCCTTTTTGTTTTCCCTTGGGATTCTCCAAGTCAACCAACTTAATACTATATTTTCCATATAATCAGAGCTCACTCACACTCATGAACACATAGAGAGAGAGAGAGAGAGACAACCAAGTGAAACAGAAAGTTGAAGTTTCCTTTTCTCTCTGAACTTTTATTTATTATTTCACACCTTTTGTACCTTTTTATTTTTGTTTTGTTTTGGAAGTAAATGGACAATAATAATGAGGAAGTTCCATCAGCTCCTTCAACTCCTGTAACACCAGGCACTCCTGGGGCTCCCCTCTTTGGTGGGTTCAAGGCAGATCACAGAAGCAGTGGGATTGGTAGGAAATCACTCCTCAAGAGCTGCAGCAGATGCTTCACTGTTGAAGATTGGGCTTTGGAAGAAGGCACATTGCCTAAAGTTTCTTGTGCTTTGCCTCACCCTCCTGTCTCACTTGCAAGAAAGGTAATTCACAAAAAAGAAGAGAGAGAGAGAGAGAGAGGGAGAGAGAGAGAGAGCTTTTCTAACATAAACCCAAAATCTCCTATCTCATGTTGCCTTCCTTTTTTTCATTAAAAGAAAAGAAAGAAAAAAAGTGAAGTCTTGGCATGATATTGTGAAGAAATATGCATCAAATGTGAAGTTTTAAGACCAACTCATTTTTCTTTGATGTGTGATTTATGTTGGGTTGGTGCCAAAATCAGGTAGGAGCTGAATTTTTGGGCACTTTCATACTGATCTTTGCTGGAACAGCCACAGCCATAGTGAACCAGAAGACACAGGGCTCAGAAACCCTCATAGGCCTTGCAGCCTCCACTGGCCTAGCTGTTATGATTGTGATTCTATCAACAGGCCACATCTCTGGGGCCCACCTCAACCCATCTGTCACCATTGCCTTTGCTGCACTGAAGCACTTCTCATGGAAGCATGTGAGCTGCTAGGAAGACAAGAAAACTGCATCTGTATTTAATTACGAAAATGCCAGTCTTTTTGGATCTTTGAATTCTTGGGCTAATAATGTTGTTGGGTTTGTTGGTTTGGTTTTGGCAGGTGCCAGTTTATGTTGGAGCACAAGTTTTGGCATCAATCTGTGCTGCATTTGCATTGAAGGTGATTTTTCACCCCATAATGGGTGGTGGAGTTACAGTTCCTTCAGGAAGCTATGGCCAGGCTTTTGCTTTGGAATTCATTATTAGCTTCAACCTCATGTTTGTTGTCACTGCTGTGGCTACCGACACTAGAGCTGTAAGTCTTCCTTTTCATGTGGCAATAATGAGTTTGAATGTGAAAACCTTGTTTTAAAAAATAGAGGTTCACTTGTGAGTTAGATCAGTTGATCCGTAATTAGCGCTTGTATATTTTTTTTTAAAATAGAGGTTTTCGTAATAAGAAATTTTCAGGTTCGATCATTCTAATACAATTATGTGAGAGAAGCAAATATTATAACATTATTATGCCTCTTTTCTTTTGAAATAATTTCTTTTGGAGATTCAGCTTTGTGGGGAGCTGCTGGCATAATGATATGGGATTTTTTTTTTTTTTTTTTCATTTTGCCTTATTTTTATATTGTTAAGAGATTGGATATTTAGGCTAGTTTAAAATAAGTATATTTCTTCCAGTTTTTCTGTCATCTTCACAGGACTTTCCAGGAGACAGGAAATCCAATCCAATTTTAAAATATGTTTATAAACAAAATGCATGAGACAAGAGTCAATGAAGTTTAGCTAGATTGGGGGGATGGGGCCTCCACAAGTCCAATTTCCAATGAATAAATATTAAAATTTATTTTATCACAGTTCAAGTATCTTTCTCTGGAGCCAAGGTCAACTTGGAAGTAAAAACACATCTCCAGATAAGGACTAGATAAGCCTTTCAGTAAAAATTATGTATAAGTTATGTCACCTTTCACATTGTATTTTATTCACTAATGAGTCCCAAAAAAAGAAAAACAAAAAGAAAAACAAAACTGTAAAGAATCTTCTAACCTAACAATGACTGATTTTGGTCAAATTTTTTAACAACGACTGATTTTGGTCAAATTTTTTAACAACATTGTAGGTGGGAGAATTGGCGGGAATCGCGGTGGGAGCAACTGTCATGCTTAACATACTCATAGCTGGGTATGTCAGAAACCGCAACCTATTTTACTGCAAAATCTCACTTTCGGCTGGTTGGCTGAATTATGAATGTATGAGCTACGGTACAGTCAAGTCCTCTGTGCACGGTGAGTCATTTCTGGTCGTCGATCATTGTGGGACCCACATTTGATCAACGGTCAGAAACAGCCTGCGTGCGCTCGAGCAACTGGTCCTAGCAAAACCCATGATTCTATATGAGTGCGTCTATTTATCTGAAAGGACCTCTACCAAGTCCTTGATATACACCAAGAACACAGTTCACGGGCACGATGAATTAAATACATTCTAAATTCTATGTAGAAAAATGAATTCAGCAAGTCAATATGAAAGGGAAGTCATACAATTACTCAAGAATAGTACTATTTCAGCATGGTGTCTTGAAACTTTCTTTAATTTTTCAACTATTGTGCAGGGAAACAACAGGAGCTTCCATGAACCCAGTGAGAACATTAGGGCCGGCCATAGCTGCAAACAACTACAAAGCCATATGGGTCTACCTCACTGCACCATTTCTCGGGGCGCTCTTTGGGGCGGGAACCTATACAGCTGTCAAGCTGCCCGAGGAAGATGGTGACCATATTGAAAAGCCTTCAACAAGAAGCTTCAGAAGATGACCAATCAACATTATCATCAGACCTACATCAATAATCCAGAAGCTCACATCAGGACATAATGCAGAAGGCTTGTAGCAAAAGGAAGGGAGATAAAATACAGTTGCATGATGAGCTCTGGCGGGTACATACATAATATATAGAAATGAAATAGTCTGTGTATTGTTACCAAAAAAGAAATAGTCTGTGTATTAATAATTAGCCAAGATAGAGATTCTCTCCTCTTCCCCTTTAAGAAAGAAGAAATTTACAAACCAAAAGAGTATGAAGATGAAAATTGACACCTCTTTTTTTCGGTGTGATGGGGGCAGAGCAGAATTGACCTTTGTCTACATAAATATGTGAAACTAGGTAACAAAAGTCCTTTCTTAAAATAAGATTTGAGAAAATAGAGCTTTCAAGGAGTTCCAGCATATAGTTGTTCACCGGTTTCATTCTTTCCCAAAATCCCAGTAATCACTTAATGTGCATGAAGGACTGAAATTTACTATCTTCTGTCATATTTCTCCCCAGTCCCCTTCAAAGTTGAAATGCAAAATTCCATTTTAATCTCATTTTTCAATTTTAGCATAACTAGCATGTGCCATCAATTGACATGTAAATAAACTCATGGAAAATTACAATGACAGCCCACTAACTCAATAAGGAGGCCTTTTGCCTAGGCCCCAGTGAATGCATCTTTTCCATTTTCGACACCAACACCAACACTGAACATGGTTCCCTTCACATGATTATATTGGATTTCACTTTCAAAGTTTCTGAGCTTGGAATGCACACACACAGAGACATAAATATATACAAGTGCATACCTATATAACGTGCGTATGTAACATAAATACCATGCAGGCAATTAGAGAAAAAAATGTAATAAAAGAAAAAAGTACAGTTCCTTTTAGTAAAGCACTAGGTGCATAACATCCAAACACAACAGAAAATGCAAAATGTTTCATCACTAAAATAAACAATCACGGTTGAAACAAAAGTTTTATACAAGAAAATCGAAACAAGCTGAAGTTTGCCAGGGACAATCCAGAATGAAATCCAACAGAAAACGTATCATCGTAGTTCCTCAGGTAAACAATTCAGTACCACAGTACAAATATGTCATCCCATTCAAGTCAGTGAAAAACCTATGAGGAGGTAACATGAGAGTTAGAATTGTGTTCACTTGTTGAATTGTATTTACTTGTTGCTTCATAACCTAAGGGCAGTAGAAAAGATCACATCAAAGAAGAAACAGCATAAATTAGCAAGAAATTAGGTTTCAAACAACCTTGCCAAAATGCTTTCCCGTTCCATATAACTACTGATTTTATGCTGCAAAAAATGTCTGATCAAACCAATATCTTTGTATACTGTGATTCCGTCTCACTTGACAATCATCCAAACTAGATTGACATGACAAGTCAACAACAAGCAGTACATATTGACAAGGCGACAGATTTATCCTCACCTTATTAAAGAAATAACTCCTTCACCATAACTTCGTGACTTTCTAATGTTAAATTCCTCATTTTCAGTAGCCAAAAATATCGAATGAAATCCGCTAGGAGTTCTAATGGATTAACAAATAGGAACAAACATGCATAACATAGATACTTAAACAGGAGTACATGTTCTCAAATCCTAAATCAACAACAATACTCACATAATCTATACAGACATAAGATTCTAGTTCAATATATCCAAAAGTTTAAAATATATGTTAAATATTGGAAATTCCAATACTTCCCATGCACTTGGAGAAACATAACTAGTTTTTTCAATGACATAAATGGGGTGTCATACATACTTAATAAGTTTAACTTTTGTAGCACGCAGGAATCCTTCTTCCTTCCAATCCGCATAAATAAGAAAGAAGGCTCCACCCCAAAACTCCGATTTGAATGAAGCCACAAAGAAGGGTCCGTCCCAATTTTCCAATGAGAATGAGAAAGGGTCCATCCGCATAAACAAACTCACACCTCTTATACTGACACTCTTACTATTCCCCCTTCAACGAAACAAGCATTTCTACCCAATTTATCTGTTTCAATTCCCCATATTTTTCTGGTTAAGTACGAGTTACAGCAACATATTCCACTATTATATGTCTTATTCCGTGCTAAACCATGTAAGAAATTCATTCAATACATTGAGGAGATGATAAAAGCAAAAGCAACACACGCCCTGGAGCCTGGACATACACAAAAGAAAGATGAATCCCAACGTTGGAGGTCATCATCTTATAGAAACCACAATAAACTCAACTGAACAAAAGCGCTTTTCAGATGCTCAAGCTAACCTGCTTTTAGGAGTGAACAAGATCAATCAAGAAATGATTGTAAATTGTAAAAGCAAATGAAGTAAGCATATTGCCAACTACAATAGTTTAACCAGAGGTATAAAGAACAACCAAATCAGCGTATATGGCTTTTATCCTACATCACATGTTCAGCATTTCAGAGTAACATAAATTGGATTTAACAAAGTTATAAAAGAAAACCTTACCTAAAGTTAACCAATTGCTTGAATGATTGCCCACTATGAAAAGCGAAATGCCTTATTTTTTTTCCTAACTTCTGCCTCACTTAAGTGGAACCTTCTTAATTTCTCCCACTCCCAAACTCAAAATCTCCACTTTCTTGCCTTTTCCCACACTTTCTCACCATCCAAACAAACTCCTCTTCTTCAACGACCCCGACTAACCCAAACCCACCAATATTCCTCAAAAACCAGACAACCCCATTAACCATACTGACCCAAAAGCCCGATCAGACCATCGAAACATCTTTGATCCGACCCGTCTCATTCTCGGGTCGAGTCGTGTACTTAATCAAATATAGCACAAGGGAACCGATCAGGACGCCGAGGATATCGGCGGCAGCGTCTTTAGCGGAGGCTCCGGCAGACCTGAAGAACCCGAGCTCGTCAGCGAACTCCTTGGCTGCGCCGGCTAAGAGAGAGAGGATGGATCCGATCCGAATAGAGTGACGACGTAGAAACGGAAACCGGGTTCGGGCGGCTAATGTGGAGAAGAGGAGGGTGAAAGAGAAGCAGAAGAGAACATGGTGAAGCTTGTCTGGGGCTAACCACGGATCATTGTCCTCCATTTGGAGTTTCGAAGAAATATTGTGGTGTTTGGTTCGGAAGAAAATGAGACGGTAGAAAGTTTGAATCTTCTGCCCTTTTATTTGTTGATCACACTCTGCTCAAAGCCAGGCGCTCTCCCCTACGAGGTTACCTTTGTTTCTTTTGGAAAATTAACTACGGTTTGAAATTTGAATTGGGTTAAAGGAGATATCTTTGAAACCCAATCCAATTTCAGCGTCAAACACAAATAAAGTTTTTATTATATTTTTATAAGGCTTATTATCACAAAACGTCACTGACGTTTGCGAAACTATCACATTGCATCCTTAAAGTTTTTTTGTATCACTTATGGTCCCTAACGTTAATATAGGTGCTCTTAAATAGTCCTTCCGTCAAAAAAACTGTTAAATCCAGGGGTATAATCGTCAAATCAATCTAAATTTATATAAATTTTAAAAAAAATTATTTCCTTCCCTTCTCTCTTTCTTTTCTTCTTCTTCTTTCTCTCCGCCCTTCTTTTCTTCTCTTCTTCTCTCTCTCTCTGTTTCTCTTTTTTTCTTCTTTTTCTCCTTTTCTCTCTTTCCTCCTCTTTTCTTCTTCTTTTCCTTCGCATGGCATTTTCTTTTTCTTCCTGTTTGCTTCTTTGTTCCTCATTTCTTCTCTCTCCAAAAGCTACTGTGACTGCAAGATGGTCTCCGAGCTCGCCCAGCTTCGTTTGGCTTTAAATTACTGAAATTGCACTAAAACCTGTTAAGATTTATCTTTTGATTATTTATTTTTCAATAAAGTGGTTGTATGCAGTTAGGAGACTTGTTTACCTAGTCTACAGGAGAATCCCTAAGTTTTAGGAGTCATGGTCAGGTTCATTTTTCATGCTGGAGTCGTGGTATGTAGTTCCGCAAAATCTGCAAAGTGGATGTTATGTTGCTTGCAGCAGCAGACTTGTTTTTCTTATTTAAGTTGTAATTTTCTCATTCAGTTAGATTAACGAAATTCAGAGCTTCTTAGCCATCTCTTTAGCAGCAAGCTTAAGTTTATAGTTTCAATAGTTAATCCAACAAAACCTTCCCCATTCTTGTACAGATGCAACTGGGAAAGCTGGATCATCGGGCTCGAGTTTTCTGTGTTGCTCAAGGCAGAGAGAGGCCTGGGAATGGATTGGAACCCCATCGTAATGTTGAGCAAATTTAGAGTACACAACTCTAATTTAGACTTGTTGGAGACAAAACAAGTAAACAATTTACTTGTATTAGACTCACAAAATATTACAACAAACAACTCTCAAAGGAAAGACTAACTCTTACAAACACTCTTTCTCACTTCACTCACACTTCTCACTAGAACTACTTAGCTCTATAGCTCACTCTTATTGTTGACACACTTCACTTCTTGATTCGTTATACAATGCATGGCTTCATGCCTATTTATAGTTGTTCTAGCCGACATAGCTCTCCATTCCACTACCTTGGCTACATAATTCTTTTACTTTCTAGACTATTCTCCATGCTACAACTTGGCTGCCAACTTGCTTAGCTTTTCATAATTCCTAGCCGACATAGCCTATGTAACTTTCTAGAATCATCTACATTATTCTATTACAATACTAGTTACTAGGTCGGTGGAACTTCCTTCACTTTTCCAGATTTTTCTATAATTGTCTAGTACAAGTGATGACTTCCTTCTCTAGGCTTTAATTCCTTGGGCTGAGTTCTGTCATTGGGCTGGTGTTGATTTTAAGTAATTGTAGTTCATGGGTCGGGTCAAACTCGACTGTTGGGTTTAAGGGGTGGTCCGATTCCGATAATGGAGAAGATGCATTGGATTCACAGAGGAGGAAATTGTTTGGAGGTAATGCTTGTTTGAATAGATTGCCGTTTTCTTTTTACCTCTTATGCTCTGTATAGCTAGTGACACTTGTGGAGTAGTTTGCTCACAGGGACTGTGGGAGCTGAAGGAGCAGGAGCCGTTTTTGTTGTGGGGCTTACTTTTGCAGCATTATCTTTGGGAAAACGAAACAATTCCAGTGAGGAGAGAAGAAGAAATGAGGAACAAAGAAGGAAAGAGGAAGAAAAAGAAACAGCCATACGAAGGAAAAGAAGAAGAAGAGAAGAAAAGAGAGGGCGGAGAGAAAGAAAAGAAGAAAAGAAGAAAAGAAAGAGAAGGGAAGGAAATAAAAAATATATTTTTTATATAATTTTGGATTGATTTGACGATTATATCCCTAAATTTAACAGTATTTTTGACGGAG
The DNA here is from genome assembly GCF_965620075.1 of Prunus avium. NCBI lineage: Eukaryota > Viridiplantae > Streptophyta > Magnoliopsida > Rosales > Rosaceae > Prunus > Prunus avium. Next base: position 8,835,789 of record NC_142286.1, read on the forward strand.
GGACTATTTAAGAGCACCTATATTAACGTTAGGGACCATGAGTGATACAAAAAAACTTTAAGGGCGCAATGTGATAGTTTTGCAAACGTCAGGGACGTTTTGTGATAATAAGCCTTTTTATAATTAATCTAATCTAGAGTGAGGGAGATTCGAATTTGAGTGCAAGAGAGGGACAACCTTGCAATTGTAATCCAATCCATCTCAATCCAACTCTAGCTCATAGTCCAATCCAATCCAATCTCAGTCATCAAACATAAATAAATATTTTTTTCATAATTTATCTAATGTTCATTGAGGAGGATTTGAACTTGAACGTAAGGAAGCGACAACCTTGCAATTCAACTTTACCTCATAATCCAACCCAATCTCAATCACCAAACATAACTTGGGTCGAAGATGGACATTTTCTTTTTTAACCCTAACCCATGTTCTGTCTTTTGATGCCTCCAACAAAAAAATTCACTGTATGTCGAAAAATACTGTTCTACATGGGAATTTTTTTTCCAAAAAGAAGAAAGGTTTGAATTTTTGAAACAGTTGCTTGCACGCAATTATCACTCGAGTTTTTGTTTAAAGGTCACTGCAGTACACGTGATTTTGATTTGATTTTGAGTCGCAAATTTCATACGCAATTTCATCTGTGTATCGAGTAAAGGAAATAGTAAATAAGAAATTAACTTCAGAATCAGCAATGAAAAATGGGCACTAAGAACAATTCCACATTTGACTACATTTACTGCATCAAGACATCACACAACACTGTTCTTGTATATGAAAAGAGAATACAACTGCAATCCTCATTAAACCAAAATAATTTATCTTGAGACCCCTGTTCTTCTCATGCTAATTCATCTTGCTAATTAGTTCATTGATCTTGTCCTCGCGATCGCCCGCGTCTCCACCATCCTTGTATGCCATTTTTGACCCTTTTAGTCCTACTTCTGGTTTGTTGAGCACAAAGGGCCATAGAAAACTGGTAACCTCCTTAAAATGTGGGCCAATGGTAGCAATCTCATGCACTATATCCTCTATGCATATAATATCATGCTTCCCCATTTCCTGCCAGATAAAAGACGGGTGAAAATTATGAATGTATATTTAATAAACTTTTTAAAAAAGAAGTTGAATTGTAAATTATGCCCAATATTCAACAAGACATTATCCACTACCTGTTCAATAAGGTTGTTGTCTGTCAGAGGAACTTTCTTCTTGTCTATCTTTGCAAAACCCTTCTTGTAAATCAGCTCCCTCACATTCTTAAGGTTTGGATACCTTCGAAAACAAGCAAAATATCATCATAACCATGAAGCATTGGTCAGTATACAGGCAACACTATGAGGGTAAAAATTATTGATTGCTGGATCTTTCGAACAGGATATCCATATAATTCAAAAGATTGATTAATTTAGATTTGGGGAATTATAGTGAATGTTGTCTAGCCATGTGACTACCAAAAACAACTATACTTCTCAACATTGTAGTTCAAGTACTGGAACCAAAAAAAAAATGAAATCCTAGGACTAATACATTAGAGATGACAAAATAGATATTAACTATGAAAGGATTTCAGCCACTTGGTGTCAAAGAATAGAAAAGGTATAAAACTTTTGACGTGATGATTGAATCTTAAATCTTAGTAACCATAGAACTCCCTGCTCAAGATTGTAAAAAGCACCTACGACCGTATGCGGAATTTCTTTTTGAAATGAAAAATCCCTAGACCTGTATTCAATCCTCTGTATTAGCTTGAACACCCTCTGCACCTCCTTGTCTAACCAGAAATATTGTTATATGAACGAGGAAACGAAAAAACTTAAGGGGCACAATATATATCAGCACAAGCGTAACAAAAGATACCGCAATAGCTTTTGCTCACATGCAATTAAGTAAACAATTGCTCCATACATTATAAACAGATATGGCCAAAGATAAGACTGAATGACAGAATAAGATTCCTAAAGCCACAGACAAACTCGTATGTATAGCGATCCTACCCAACTTGTAGACAACCCCCAGCTATTAACGTAAAAGACTTTGTTCCTTATAATTTATAAGCCTTCTTTGAACTTTGACGGCCTCAAAGAACCCAATAAATGTTCTAGACCAAGGCTCAATTATCAGAGAAGAAACCTAACAAACAATGGACATTTCAAGGTTTGATATATTAAACAGTTCCAAAACAGACACAATATGGGAATTGACAAGTAAATAGATAGAAAACATAGAGTACACAAAAACTTCTATATATAACTGCATCTCTTAGAATATACGTGGACACTGAAAACTTCTATAAAGTCCACTGACATCCATCAGAATGTGAATGTTAACGAGAATCCGGTTTCAGCTCCCCTGCAGATACTGAAGTTCTTAACTTATAGTTAGTTATGTGCTTGATGACAGGTTCCAACTTTGTTCTTGTACATAGCATGCAAGCATTTGTAGAACGTCAAGCCTGAAGCTCACACATGAAGCTTAAAAAGTTTGATATAAGAAGGGCAAGAAGGAGACCTCAGATACATCTAAATACAAAGTCCCAACACAACCATGGCAGAATTCTTAAGGCTCAATCAAAAAATCGGCAAACATTAAAAAATCAGAATTCCTAATTGTCTATCACAGAAAATCAACTATTGCTCACTTCAGAATGCAAATCATGAATTTATATGAGAATGCCATTATGTCTTGTAATGCATTTAAACTATTAGAATTGCTGGCAAAAAATTAGAAAAATAGAAGGATATTCAACACCCTACCCATAGGAAACATACGGCTGCACCCTCAGCAACTTCTCTATGATTGCATCACTTGCTTTCACAAAGACAGCATTGAAAATCTTCCTCAATCTTAGGCTGTATAAGGTCTTCCTAACAGTAGGGTGCATGTCATTTTTCCTGAAAAAAAAATTAGAAATTAGAAATAGAGGTTCAAGATAAAGATAAAGGGAAACAAAAACTCATCATCTTAAATTGCAAACCCACCCCTGTATGCGAATGACCAAAAGAAGCTGTGAGTTAGTTGTCTCCAATTCTGGCCTTTTTCTCTTTAACCTGTGTTTCATATGGACGAGGTCCATCTCCTAATAAAAAGAGCAGATAATTTCAATCAAGGACTTCATCAAAATTTAGACAGAATATGCAAATGAAGTTGCAGATAGAAAAACTAGCTTGTGGAAACATCACCAGGCTCGAGGATACTGGATAAATAGCAAGAATACCCCTACTCAACAAGCTTATAAGAGCCATCCATCTCAAGTTCGCAATTATAGCATAACACACTCCAATTACTACAGATTTAACCATATAAAATCATTTAAGTTTTTAACACGTTATTCTCAAATCCAAAATCTAGAGAGGAAGTGCTCCACAAATATCGCAAACTTCAACATTATTTATAAACAAAACCCAATCTTTAGACCAAAATCACAATTATAAGTATATATCAAAGCTTCCTTTGACAGTTTCTTTATATGCAAGCCGATTGCTAGATCAATCCCCTTCCAATGTCTCACAAAGAACTCGAGCATAAAGACAGCAACTTACAACATTTGGGGACTTAAGATAAACACCTAAAAGGTAATACCCTATTTTACATACACAACGATAGAATGATCCTCAAATTCAAACTTGTTGATTTGAGTTTCTTTTGCACAAATACAAGAAAGGAAAACCATGAAATTTAACAATACCAAAACATCGCTTACAGATAAATTACAAAAAAGAGCAAATGGCTTACCCTGTAGCGAAACTCTTTGACGAAATCTTCAGGTTTCTTAATAAATTCTTGCTTATTTTTCTGAGACCTAAACTTCCTCTGCTCCAACTGCTCTTTCCTCCTTAAAGCCAGCTCTTCATTGCTTTTCCTTCTCTTCAATACAACCTCATTTACATACTTCATCTTATCTGCCATCTCATCCCCCATGACCCTCTTCTTCAACCACACAATCCCAGGAAAAAAAAATTTCAGAAATTTAATCTAGAGAGAAGACGTGAGAGAGAGACAGAGAGACAGAGAGAGAAGACGCTGAGGGGAGGGAGAAGACGCTGACTAGGGTTTAAAGTGGTGGTGTTAGAGTAATGTTAGGAAACCCTAACTATTTAATATTTTTTAATGCTATCTGATTGGTTACGATTAAATATGTTAATGATAAAATTTTTAATCAGTAAACCATGTTGGTGTAGTGGTAAGAGGTTGAGTATTTGAGTTGGAGGTCATTGGTTCGAAATCTCATCCCTTCAAATTCCATAATATATTTAGCCTTTTTTGCTGATATCAGTTCTGTTCACCGACAGTTCTTGATATTCAAAACCACTTTGACAATCGAGAATGTCGACCGCTCCTCTCGGTCTTTTTTTTTTTTCACTGGAAGAATAACACTTTAGAAAGGAAATATGGAGTTAAATCTATATATATAAAGCAAAAGGCAGAGAATTGTGAAACATTCAAAATACCAGAAAATGTCATTGGTTAATGCAAACATTAAGAATTGAAATTATTAATTAGATTAGGATAATATGGTAAATTCATACTTTTTCATATTACAAAAAAATTAAAATTAAAAGAAAATTCAGATAATTGATCCTCTTTTTATGGAACACAACCACCCATTATCTTTTTTAATTCTAAATTTTTTTTTTTTTTTTAAAAGCCTCTCGCAAGCGCGGAAGCGCATGCAGAGAGGCTAGCATGAATAAAGGATGAGACAAGGGAAAGAAATTACTTAGGTAAGATACTGTGATGAATAGTACCCCCAGGATAAAAGTTGCACGAAACTATGAATAGTGACCACGTAGATCGTTTTTAGAATGAATAGTGACTTAGAATGAATAGTATTTTTGGGTGAATAGTAACTCTTAGAAGGTGGGTGGTTATGGTGAAAGAGAAGAAGGAAGGTTTTGGAGAGTTTAGGCCATCTCCAGCCATGCTAAAATAATACAAAAACTATTTCTAGTCATGGGCTAAACAAAATTTTGGCCAAATTTGGAGGGCCACATTTGGCCCTTTAGGCCATCTCTAGCCATGAGCTATATCCCAAATATAGCCCTAAATTAATGCAAAACCCATCTACAGCCATAGGCTAAATAAAATTTTGGCCAAATTTGGAGGGCTACATTTGGCCCTTTAGCCCTCCAACTAGGCCACATATAGCCCACATTTAGTTTAGGCCAAATTTTTGTGGGCCCATGCATTTGCTTTTTAAAAGCCAATAGTAAAGTAAGTTGATGTGATAGCTGGATATATATAATAAAATATAAAGGACCCTAAAATATAGCCTTGCATGGCTGGAGATGGAAAAATTTAGCCATGCACTATTCTTTAAACAATTAATATTTTGGAGGGCTAAATTTTTAGCCCTATGACTGGAGATGGCCTTAGCCCTCCAACCAGGCCACATATAGCCCAGCTTTGGGCTATGCCAAATTTATAGTGGGACCCATACATGTGCTTTTCAACGGCCTCATTAAAGCATGATGGATCTTTTTGAATGTTCCAATTCGTAGTGTATGAGAAAAAAAAGTATAAAAAATTGTTGGTAAATGACCGTTGGAGGTCAGACCTACCCACTCCCTTTTTTTTTTCTTTTTTTTTAAAATAATAAATGTGGTCAGCTTTTCAAATCTTTCAAGTGTTGTTTAAAAAAAAATTATAAAAAATTCTTGTTGATGACCGTTGGAGCTGAAACATTGAAACCCATCCTTTTTTTTTTTTTTTTATAAATGTCTTCACGTTTTTAAATGTTTGGTGTTGTTTAAATGTCTTCATGTGTCACTCAAAAATCATAGCCCAACAAATTATGGAATATTGTCTCTAAATAGTAGTTTAATTAAATTAAACAATATATAGTTGTGGAATGTATGAGTATTGTACCATAGTTTTTCTCAAAATAATAAAATATAAAGGACCCTAAAATATAGCCATGCATGGCTGGAGATGGAAAAATTTAGCCATGCACTATTCTTTAAAAAATTAATATTTTGGGGCATAAATTTTTAGCCCTGGACTACATTTAGCCCTATGGCTGGAGATGGCCTGAGGTGTTAGGAAAATGAATGAGGGAATGGGTATTTATAGAATACTCGAACAGTTCAGATTAATTCGAATATTTAATTTGAAGGTCTAGATTGAAAGTTGAGTTTGGTAAAATATGGGAAGCAGCATGATAGTTCATAGATGAATGGTCCAGATGCATCCTCAATTACCAATCTAATGGCCTAGATCAAATCAGAAGTCTCCAATATAATAGTGATATTTAATTGTGAAAAAATTCCACTTACCTCAAATAGGACCGTGCAATTAATATTGTGAGCGTAATAATATTCTGGAATTTTTCAGGGGCTCACAAACATTATCCTCAATGACCTGAGGGTGATGGGGACATATCATCTTCCTTGGATTTCGATTCCCTAAACCTTTGGAAGGGTTATGTAGACATACTGTACCAATACCTTGGTGTGAGGTATAGTTGAGGCGGTGTAGCGGGTAAATGGATATTCTCATTACCGTACCTGATGAGTTGGATTTAATTATGATTTCCAGTAGGGGTAGTTGGCCTATAAGGATTAGTCGTTAGACAAGTAGATACTACAGCACTCCGAAAAAAATTTGTGAAAGTGCTTGAGCTTGCCCATTGGTTTTGGATCCACCATAAATGGATACGATTTGTGTTGTGCATATTTTTTCACTGTTTTCTATATCAAATAGAGATCTCATTATATTATTATTATTATTATTATTATTATTATTATGTTCGTTATTTATTTTCAAACCTTGGTGAGAGCCCTTCTTGCTAGGCAAATGAACGTATGTAATGCTCACCCCCACTTTCGTTGTAGATTCCATTCATGGGTGACATCTTGGTGTGACTTGCTCACTTGTCAACATCTGGTTTGTGTATTATATCAGTTATTAAGTTGTGAACCCTATTCCGAATCTCATATAATTCTCATTCCACCACTGTGGAAGCGTTCTAGGCATCACGTCCATGACATTGGCTTGTTTTGCTGATTCCACCAAGACAATGGTCATGACACTGAATCTTGCATATCCTCACACACCATCATTTAACATTTCATTCAGGAAGGCAAATAGGAGCAATACTTACGTGACCAGCCTACTGTCCTACTGCAGCCTAATCGACAAATCAACATGATCATCACCATCAACATGTCCCCAATCGAAGGCAGACAGACCTCTAAGGTGGTTCCATTTTTGGACATCCACATTATTAGGTCGATTTGGATTAAGTTGATAGAAAAATACAAAAAAAATGTATTGAAAGTTGATATATGAAAGCTAATATCCAAATACATGTGTTTTAACCATTAATTTTGGGCTTGTAATCAATAAAAATAATTACTAGAAAATAAGCCTAAACTAAATCGGTTCAAATCAAGAACATCGGTGTACGAAACCAACCTAAATTGATTCTATTGGGTTAGTTATGGTTTGGCCAAATCCTTATTGACGTGATTAGTTTGGTTTACGATTTAGACCCTAAACCAAACCAAACACACTTGTTCAAATGAAGTGTTATATTCGTAAACACAAGTACCTAGAAGCTAAAGGATTGTGTTTGTGAATATATACCCATTCAGAAACTGTAAAAAGATGTATGCATGGACTTTTCAAGTTGTTTTATACACCATTTCAACAACAAAAATGAAATTATATTTTTTTCAAAATAAAATGGTTGTACATTTGAAGTTTTTGTATCATCCTCCCTAAAAAGAAAATATACACTTCATTCTATCATACTTCAAAATAAATAGCATGTGAGATGTCCCTACATTAGACTTTGGACCAAGGACCTTGTATGACTAGTCGGATGCCTCAAACAATTTTATTTTGTCTCTCCAAAAATTATTTAATATGCGCTCTTGTTAATGCATATACTATGTTTCATAACTAATCATGGACCTAGAGAAACGTCTTATTCTATTTCAAGTTGTTTCATTATACTTTAGGGAAATGTCTTATTCTATCTAGGATGCATTTGTCATTTATATCCTTAAAATACACAATATGGAAGTTATGTTATGGAAGGATTGATATTAAGTTTGTTTTACCCGTCAAATTTGAGGGACAAGCATAATACACACTTTCTAAATGTACTTATTCATCGGTTTGAAACCTATTATGTACTAGATTAAATATTATATCTTAATAAGATATTATTGTATCCAAAATATCTATATTATTATTTAAGATAAGTGACTTTATCAACCTTACAAGAGAAATATTAAATGTGTGTCGCTAGGATGCCTTTTCATTTTGGGCTTGTTACTTTCATAGCCTCATAGGGCTCGTTTGGTACACGGGACTGTCTTGGCATGGACTATGCTTAGGGACTGTCTTGGCTTGGCTTGGCTTGGTCTAAGTTAGATAACACTTATCCTGCGTTTGGTGTACGCTTGGACTAGGACTAGATTTTTTATTTTTTATTTCAAAACTATCTATGTATATGTATATATGTATAAATACATATATTATGTATGTGTACATATGTATTTTATAATATATGTGACATGTATGTGTATATACATGTATATATGTATATTATAAATAATATAAACATATATATATATATATATATTATATTATAAAATACATACATATATATATATATATATGTATTATACCCATGTATATATGTATATTTTATATATTTATATATAACATATATATATATATATATATATAACATATATATATATATATATATATATACATACATTATAAATATACTAGCCTCTCTGCAAGCGCTTCCGCGCTTGCAAGAGGCTTTTTTTAAAAAAATTAAAATTTATTTTAGAATTAAAAAAGATAATGGATAGTTGTGTTCCATAAAAATAAGCCATTATTTGATTTATTTATTTTTTTTAATTTTTTTAAATATGAAAAAGTATGAATTTACCATATTATCCTCATTTAATTAATAATTTCAATTCTTAATGTTTGCATTAACCAAGGGCATTTTATGGTATTTTGAATGTTTCACCATTCTCTGTCTTTTGCTTTATATATATAGATAATATATGTGTATATAGGTGTATATATGTATATTATAATATATACATGGGTATAATACATATATATATATATGTATGTATTTTATAATATATATATATATATATATGTATTTTACAATATATTATATATATTGTAATATACATATATATATGTATATACATGTATATATATATACATGTATATGTATATACTAGTATATATATATATATATAAAATATACATACATGGGTATATATACATGTATATGTATATAATATACATATATATACATGTATATACATATATATATATATATATATATATATAATATACATATATATATATATATATATGTATATTATATATATACACGTATGCTATATTATATATATAATATATGTATAATATATGTATAATATATGTATATTATATTATAATATATATTACATATATACACGTATGCTATTATTATAATATTAATATGTATATGTGTATATGGGTATATTATAATAATAATATACATGTATATATGTATATGTATATTATATATAATATACATGTATACAGTTATTCTCTTATCCGGATGTCCGCACGTTATTATCGTGCGGATCCTATTGTAAACAAGCAGGAAAACAAAGAGGGGTAGTACAAAATACACTGCGTCCGCACGATAATAACGTCCGGATGTCCGCATAACGTCCGGATGTCCGCACGATATATGTATATGTATATTATATATATTATATATGTATATATGTGTATGTATATATACATATATACATATATGATATATTTATGTGTATATACATGTATATATGTACATTATAGTATATGTGTAAGTAAGTTTAATAATAATAATATATGTTATTAATTTTACAATATAATATATGCATTTTATACATTGGTCACCATTAGGACTAGCTAATCCTCCATTTCCACATGGGATTAGTAGTCCCCTCCTAAGGAGGTGTTTTTGGTGGGCCCGGTATTAGCAATCCCATCTAAGACTAGGATTAGATAAAACAAACATGGTACTAAATTTAGTCCAAGCCAGTCCAAGCCAATCCTGTGTACCAAACGAACCCATAGAGTATAGAGACTCACTTCCAGCACCATTGGGGATGATCTTAAAGTTTCCCGTTGTAGGAAAGATAACTTGCCCCAAAGATGCTTCCTGGGTTCTAAGGTCATCTCCAACCCAAATGAGGCTAAACTTAAATTCCACCCCCTGCCCTCCAAAATACAACTATGTGTATTGTCTGGACTCAAACAACTTTGAGTTTGCAGCTTTATTAAATTGTTTAAGAATAGTTGATCTCTATTTTTTTTTTGAGGGAATTTTGTCTATAACGTCATGATTTATTTTTCTAAATATCCTAAAAAAATTCAAATTTTGAAAACAAAATTTTAATTCATAAATGATAAAATGCAAACACACAAATTATAAACAAATAAGTGAATATTTATATACTTTAGGATGATTTTTTGGGTTTAGATTTATTAATATTAATATTTTGGCCGTTGGATTTCATTTTGGGTTGTTGAAATTTCTTTTTTAAAACGTTAGATGTAAAAAAAAGAGCCCTGTCTTCCCATATTTATTCACACAAGGGATCAAAAAATACATGGATTCCACTTTTAAAATCAGTAATCCAATACTTTTAAAACCAGGTATTGGATCAATTAGGGGGAAGAGTTGATTCAAGTAAGTAAAAATGTCTTCTTTTTTTTAAAAATTAATTAATTAATTTTTTTATTCAATCAATAACAGCAAATGTCAGCTGGAAAAGAATTTTGGGCCAAAGGCTGCCCTAGCCCACAATGAAATATCGACGAAGAAAAATAAGTTGAAAAAGCCCACAACGACTCGTAGCCAATCATTGCTGGCAAATTGTAATAATCGAACTGAGTTCCAGTCACGTGATCCTCACCTCTGGAATCAAAAACATTACTAGGGCTCGCTGATGACCATTTTACTCTTCACCCAACCCAAAGAAGAAGACGACGAGCTCGAGGAACACTGTCACTCTCTATCTCTCACTACTGTAAGTTCTCACTTTCTCTCACTACAATCTGCACTTATTAGCTGATAATGTGTTTGATTATGTTGATCCTGTGTTATCTGCATGTTGACATGCGGCTTCAAATTTGTGGGTAGCGAAGAGGTTTTTGTTTGGAATTTTGAAATGTAGTTTCTGTGACTGAGAAATGTAGGGAAAATGAACTCAGCATGAAGATTGAAGCATAAGTTTTAAGTCACAGAAGTAATTTGCACACAAACACTGTTTTTGTATTCGTTATTTTTAAACACGCTGAAAGCATTTGATTGTATGTTCAATTTTGTTTTCTTCTCAATTATGTTTTTGATTTGTACCCTTTGGAGTGAAATCCATGCTGTAATTACCTTAAACTGTCTTGTTGCAAGTTTTCCGGTGTAGTGGGTTTAGTGATTTGTAATGCTTGTAGATAATCCAGATGGACTACAGCTCCGAAGAAGAGTCGGATATTAGTGAGTCTGAGATCAACGACTACAAAGATAAACCATATGAGCAGTTGAGGGAGGGAAAGTATAAAGTAAAGGGTCCTAACGGCACTCTTAGATGCCCCTTTTGTGCCGGGAAGAAGAAACAAGATTACAAGTTCAAGGACCTCTTCCAACATGCTTCTGGGGTGGGTAAAGGTTCTGCTAACAGAAGTGCCAAACAGAAGGCCAACCACCTTGCCTTGGCCATCTATTTGGAGAATGACCTAGCCAGTGAAGCAGACCAAATACAGCGCCCACTTTTACCCACACCTGTCGTTCCACAAGAGAAGCAAGAAGAAGATCTCTATGTGTGGCCTTGGACTGGCATCGTTGTGAACATTGTCAGTCAGCCAAAGGATGGAAAAGATTTGCTGGATTCTAGATACTGGTTGAGGAAGTTTTCTAAATATAAACCTTCAGAAGTTCATACCTTTTTGAATGAAGGAGAGCCAGCTGCATGCGCCGTGGTGTGCTTTAGTAAAGATTGGAGTGGTTTTGGGAATGCTACTGATTTTGAGAAAATGTTTGAAACTGACTGTCACGGCAAAAAGGATTGGAATGCACAAAAGCAACAACCTGGCTCAAGTATTTATGGGTGGTGTGCACGTGCTGATGATTATCATTCCCAAGGGCCGATGGGGACGTTCCTTCGCGAGGAAGGAAAGCTAAGAACAGTATCTGACATTGTCCAGGAAGCAGCTCAAAACAGAAATGATGTTGTGGCCAGCCTAGCCAGTAAAATTGACATGACAAATGAAAATCTGGATGAACTAAGGTACAAGTACAATGAGAACACAATGTCATTAAGTAGGATGCTTGAAGAGAAAGACAAGCTACACAACGACTTTGTTGAAGGTTTGTTTCTGTCCCTTTTTCTGTGCTTTGTTTTTGTTTATGGGCATGCGTAGTGGACATCCTCTTGTTTAAATGTGCCTATGCATTTGTTGTGAATTTATTATCTGCATTTGATGTTCTTATACGGTATATGGCACTGTTGGGTCCTGTTGAAAATTCTGTTATTGTTCCTTGACGAAACATTTTTGTGCTTATCAGAAACGAGGAAGATGCAGCGGACTGCACGAGACAATGTTCGAAGAATTTTAGACGAACAAGAGAAACTGAATTATGAGTTGGAGTCTAAGAAAAGGAAACTTGATTCCTGGAGCAAAGAATTAAACAAACGTGAAGCACTAACTGAGCGTGAGAGGCAAAAGCTTGACGAGGATAAGAAGAAGGTAATATATGTCATATTCTTGTACTATTCAATTTTGTGAATTTTAAGAATTTAACCATTCAATCTTCTTGTTTTCTAGCAGTCCACTTTTTGCAGTTTGTTAGCAATACTAGTATTAGGTCATTTAGCTACAAATATGATTGACATCAGTCTAGACAGAATTTAATTTCTAACTTAGTTGATTAGACTTGTAGATATTTCTAGAATTTGAGTTGATAATTTCTATAAGTCAGTGAATGCTTTATAATTACTCAATGATTTAAGTGTCTGAAGTATAACTTAATTAATGAAGTTGAAGTCCACTCAGTTTTCTACAAACATAGGAGTCTAGAAGAGTTCTAGACCTCTATGAAATGGGCTGATTGCATGCATTTTCAAACAAGTAGCAATAGAATCATTTCCTTTTTGTATATACAGTGTACGTCAGACTCAGTTTCCTATGTGATTATTGGGAGACTAAACAATGTGAGACCCCAATAAAAAGGGCTAGTTGTATGCATTGGGAGTCAAGTAGTAAAAGAGTCATTTATAGTCTATCAAAAGGATCCATTATTTCCATTTAACTGGGATGCATCAAAATATTTTCAGTTTGGTTCATTTTATCTTGTATCCTATGGGCTTGCCCAATCCAGTTTGTTTTTTAAACTGGTCAACAGTGCATCCTCATAGTCAATGTCATACAAGATATAATGTTTAAGTACACTTACACTTCTTGTAAATGAAACACAGGCATGCACATAGCTTATTATCTTGTGTAAAAAAAAATGTTTGCATAGCAGTAAGTGAAGCTGTTGCCTGGTTTATGTGTGCTTGCTACTAATAAGGTTTTTTTCCCCACAGAATGATCAGAGAAACAATTCACTTCACTTGGCTTCCGTGGAGCAGAAAAAGGCGGATGAGAATGTCTTGAGACTGGTTGAAGAGCAAAAGGTATGTGAATTACTATTAACCTGACTAGAAAGTGTAAAACTTCCGTAATATATTATATTTTCCTTGGTTTTCCCTGATCACGACCCTTAACTTTTCAGAGGGAAAAAGAGGATGCCTTAAACAAAATACTTGAGTTAGAAAAGCAGTTGGATGCGAAACAGAAGTTGGAAATGGAGATTGAAGAGATAAAAGGGAAATTAGAGGTGATGAAGCATCTTGGGGACCAAGATGACGATGCAGTTCAAAAGAAGATAAAAGAAATGAATGATGAATTGGAGGAAAAAGTTGACGAGCTTGAGGATTTAGAATCTCTAAATCAAACTCTTATCACCAAAGAGCGCCAAAGCAATGATGAGTTACAGAAAGCTCGTAAAGAATTAATAGCAGTATGTGTTTCTTTTTCCTCTGTATTTGCGACTATACGGATTTTATAATTATCTCATAAATTTTTCCTCCTTTTATGCAAAGTAAGGACCAGATTGTTGGCCTAGATCCCACAATTGGTCCCATGATGAAAACCATCCATGTTAAGTACCCAATTAAGATCATCCAAGCAAATCAGCCAAATTGGAAATGGTTTAGCCCTTTGATTGTCATAACATCATTTCTATGTTTATTGAAAGCACTATGCTCATCTATTTCTTTCACGAAAATTAGATGGCCAAATTGTTTTAGATTTTCTTTATTATTATTTTTTTCCTATGACAGGGTTTATTTATTTTTGGTTACATAGTAAAGGATCAAACCCTTGACCTATTTTAATCCTATGTCATTTCTCCACCCGCCGTCATTTCTCTATATTGACACAATATTGACTATGGGTATATGATAAATTTTCTTGTAGCAATCATCTAACTTCACATGTTTTATGTTTGGCACAATCTTGTGTCTCAGACCAGAGTATGATATAGAGTCGGATATATGTAGCTAGTTATGAATCTTTTGTACATGTTTTCCACCATATTGGATTCTTGCTTATAAAAATGGAAATAAGTCCTTCTATCTTATCCTTTAAGGAAAAGAAGTATAAAAAAAACTGATTTTTAATTAGTATATGTTTCCTCTATAGTAAAGAGATAACAAAGTCATGAAAGCTTTTACTTTTTCTTTAGGGTTTGAGAGGTATGTTGGAAGTTCGATCTCTTATTCAGATAAAGAGAATGGGTGATCTTGATTACAAGCCCTTCTACAATGCATGCAAGGAACGATTTAGTGATGAGGAAGCACAGGTGCAGGCCTCCACTTTATGCTCCTTGTGGCAGGATAATCTAACAAAAACAGATTGGCATCCTTTTAAGATTATAACTGTTGATGGGAATACTCAGGTATATCTTTTCTATACTGTCAAATCTTTCGTTTCCAAAGTTATTCAATAACCAATAATGCAAGTTCAACTGTACACTGCAGCGTGCTACTATATATCATGTTAAAAAGCTTATCTAGCAACTCGTTATTTCAAGTACAAATGTGTAACTTTGTTTTGTTTCCAACTGTTTCTTGGTGCTTTAGTTATTTCGTGAGACCAATTCTGAAACACAAATTAATCTTTGGCATTCACTAGGCAACTTTGTTTTTCTTCATAGTCTTTCTGCTTTTGAGATTTCGGGAAGTTGCAAGAAACATGGTTTATGGAGATACAGATAGGTTAGGTTTATCGGATAAATTTTAAGGGATTTTCAATAGGATTGGAGTGCACTTTCAAAATAGTAAGGTTATACCTGTGGACTGAATGGAATTTCTTTCATGTCCCTCTATCTTCTTATATGTCTACAGGAGTTTCAAACAGGGAACATTTTGGGATTCTTCTGTTATAGATGAGCCGTGTTTGGCGCCCGACCATCTCAGTTTCTCCCATTTTACTATTGTATCGGAGAGTTTATGCTATTTGTGTGTGCTAATTTACCTTGCGATGCATTGATACGTATATCTTATACGTTTTGTCTTGAAAGATGTTGTAGAGCTCAACTCTTTTTCCAACTTTTATCTTACGTCATAGTATTGTGAGATCCACTCAATGTGAGAGAGTTTGGTAAAAGTTGAGTTGGATATCCTTTTCCTTGCTCTGGATGAACTGGAGAAGAATTTAAAAACTGAAGTTTTATGTGTATACATGTTGGTGGTTGCTGTCCTATTTCTTGAGAATGAAGACAAAAATAAGGGTAGCAATTGGGGTTCATGTGTCATGTTCGTGTAGGGTTGAGAGACACGGTATTACACTATTTGGGCAGACAAGAACATTCTCTGTTAATTAATCATGTCTAATTTTCTCAACACAAACACAAAACAATTATCACGTGTGTAGAGCAAGTTGACATGCATAATCGTTTAATTCATCAGATTGAATTGAATCATGTGGGTTGACACGACTAATCCTGTCAAATCACCCTTTCTTAAGGACAATTGGAAAGTGGTTCAAAAGATGATTAATTCGCTTCCATGCCGTGTGATGCAGGAAATAATTAATGAGGAAGATGAGAAGCTACGGAATCTGAAGGAGGAATGGGGCCATGAGATATATGAGTGTGTCGTTACAGCCTTAAAAGAACTTAATGAGTATAATCCAAGTGGGAGGTATGCTGTCTCTGAACTTTGGAACGTCAAAGAAGGAAGGAAAGCCACACTGAAGGAGGTTATCAGTTATATCTTAAGCAAAATAAAAACACTCAAGCGAAAGAGAACATGAGGCGAAGGTGAGCCTTCTTTATTATTTGGAAGTTACAGTTTCTCCAGATCTTCTATTTGTTTTGCTATAGTTTGGGCTGATTGTTAAACCCAACAATCTACATATTCATGATTGCCTGGCCACATTCACTTGGAAACAGGAAGGATTTGAAACATGATAAGCTTTCAGTTTTGTCTATTATAAAAGATTAGTAGAAAGACATGCATGTGTTTTGCTAGTAACAACAGGATTATTGGCAGTTTCATTACACAGTAATTTGATAAGTTATACAGTAATAGAGAGGTTGAAGAATGCTGAAATTATTTTTGTCAATGATAAAATATTCAGTGGAAAGGAATGGGTGTTTCTGAGGAAAGATGCATAGTAGCAGCCTGTAATTAGTTCCAAACAATATATATCACACCACTTTAGATATTGCCATTTGATTTTATTAATCCACTTCAGAGTCTGTATATAAAGGTCCTGTTTCGATTGTAGAAAATTATGAGGATCAAAATTGGAGACACTACAATTTCACTCATAGCTGTGGACAATATAGGTTGTGGTGAAGGATAATAGTTGACAGAAAAAGAACTTTTTCAATCTGTGTCTAGTAGAATTGAATAACAGCTGTCCTTTTGTGTAGGGCGGCTTCTGGTGTTCTTGCATTACAAAGTTTGTGGGGGAACTAATAAACTTCCTCAGGTTTTGGTTGTTTAGTTTGCCATGTTACAATTTACTTCAGTTCATTTTATCTCTATGCATCTTGCGCTGCTTCAGCATATTGTTGTTGCAAACACTCAATTGCATTTAGATGACCAAGACTAAGAATCTCGAGATTTGAGTAAAATATCTGCATATAGAATCAACTCTCGGACAAGCTAAATCAAAACCATTCCCTGAACCGTCATTTATGCAGACGAACATCTTGTTAAAGTTTTTCTTACTCTGATGTTTATTATGCCAGGCAATGGTAGCAAAAGTGGAAGACTAAATTTGGATCAACTGGTTGGATGGCAAGATCATGTTTTCATGGGGCTTCCTCATATGGATATCTGCTTATGACAAGAACCTGCTTTAGTTGGATTAATTGTACCTTGAATACTTATGAACCTAAATTTTTATGTGGGAAACTTTGTGACTGCTATTTTAGCACTCGCTTTTGCTATCGGTTTCATCAGCTTGTGTATCTGTAGTTTGCATTATTGAATCCAGTTCGGTGATTGGCCGTGCCCTTCCCAACCTAATGTATTTGTGCTAACATTGTAAAATTGGCTCGGCCCAAGCTTGGTATGATGTTTCGAGCCACGGGTTAGCCCGATTATATGGAGAGGCTTGGACTTGGCCATTTTTTGTAAATGGTAGGCCCTAAGCCATGCTTTTCTTAGCCTTGGCCCAACCCTAAATTACAATATTTTGGGTTATGCTTTGTGTTTTCAATTTTTCGTAATTTAGTTAAATCTTTCATGCAAAAATGCATACGGTTCAAGTGGCATTTAGATAGTGTGAGGGTGCCAACGGTTTAATTTAGCGGAAAATGATATTGACTTACAAACTATACCAATAGTTTCAGATTCGAATTCATGTAGCACCTAACTTGTTAGTGTGTAAGAAACCTCTCTCATTCTTGTAGTCTAGATCATCTGTGGTCATAATTAATCCTAATTTATGTCCAAACATACTCTCCTCCTCTCTCCTCTCAGCTGCCACCGCTATCTGTACACAAAACTTATGTAAACAAAATTTTTATAGAATTATTTTGCGAACCAAACGGGTCAAAACAGTATAGACTACTAGTCGGGCTCTTTATATCTGGAGATTGGACGGCCTAGATAAAGGTTTCGTTTTTATTTTCTTGCCATCTGCTTCCACCTGTCCACACCTCACCAATGATCAATTGCAAACCGACCTAGTGGGTCCCACCGCCACCTGCCAATAAAAAATAAAAAAAATCCTCTGTCTCTGTCTGAACTCTGTTTTTTTTTTTTTTTTTTTAAAAAAAAATTATTATTTTTTAAAGTTTTTAAATTATCGCTTTGGTTTTCGTACTCTCTGTTTGTTCTTCTTTTTCTGCCTCTCGTTCATTGCAGAAAGAACAAACCAAAAAAAAAAAAAAACATAAAAACCAGTTAATAAAAAGGAATTCAGATTATTGCCATTTTGTAGACCCCATAAAATTTATCTCATTCCTCGTTCACCGACTTTACGACTCATATTTTGAAGCAAATCTTGCCGACGTATTTACGCATCCCTCTGTTTTTCTCTTTACGAGAAACCTTACCTTTTACTTCGTTCTCTGTTGAATCTGCGAGTCCTCTTCGTCGTAGGATTTGTGATTCGAATGTTCCCCTGATTTGAGGTTGGTCTCAATTCCTTCACTTTTCTCTATTGATTTGATATTTGATGTTCTTCCTCTAATTTATTTATTTTTTTGCTTTTTTGTTTCTTATTTTGTGGGTTTTGCATACAATTTAATGCATTTTTTATTATCAATTAATCAAAAGCTTGGATCTTTGTTGAATGAATTTTGATGGGTTTGTATCATTTCCAATTCTTCTTTAGCAGAACTGATAGGGGTTTATAGATCCCGCGGATTCAATTGGGTCCGCTATATGCGTATTTGGTTGAATTGGTGACTTGGGTCTTCAAACCCTGCGGTTTTTATCGAAATTTGTTTGTGGGTTTTCACTGAGGAATGCCGCTCTTACCGAAGCCCGATTCGATTCAAATTCGTGAGGTGTGGAACGATAATTTTGAGGAGGAATTTGCTTTGATACGAAAAATTGTCGATGACTATCCGTATGTTGCTATGGACACCGAGTTTCCTGGCACTGTTCTTCGTCCGGTGGGCAATTTCAAGAACAGCTATGACTACCATTACCAAACCTTGAAGGATAATGTAGATATGCTCAAGCTGATTCAACTGGGTCTCACATTTTCTGATGAGCAAGGGAATTTACCCACTTGTGGAACTGATAAACATTGCATTTGGCAGTTTAATTTCCGGGAATTCAATCTCAATGAGGATGTTTTTGCCAATGATTCTATTGAGCTTTTGCGCCAAAGTGGCATTGATTTTAAGAAAAACAATGAAAAGGGTATTGATGCAAAGCTGTTCGGCGAGCTATTAATGTCGTCTGGGATTGTGTTGAATGATAGTGTGCATTGGGTCACTTTCCATAGTGGGTATGATTTTGGATACTTGCTTAAGCTTTTGACTTGCCAGAACTTGCCCGAGACGCAAGCAGAGTTCTTTAATTTGATCAATATTTACTTTCCGACAATATACGATATCAAGCATCTGATGAAGTTTTGCAATAGCCTTCATGGTGGATTGAACAAGCTCGCAGAATTGTTGGAAGTGGAGAGAGTTGGTATTTGTCATCAGGCAGGTTCTGATAGTTTGCTTACATCTTGTACATTCAGAAAATTGAAAGAGAGTTTCTTTAGTGGTTCTTTGGAGAAGTATGCTGGTGTCTTGTATGGTTTAGGTGTTGAGAATGGACTAAATTCTCTTTAACGTTGTCTGTGCCTGGTACTCGCATCTTCATGTACACTTTTGCAACAAGTTAATTTATGAATATATAACATATTTTTAATGATAATCCTCTTTTGCACAACTTTGGAACTTCTCATTGCTTGTACTTTTTGTCAATATAACTGGATTGGATTGGGTTACATTCACGTATAACACTGGTCATGGGAACATATGTTTCCCTTTTACACATAGACGCATCCATTCAAGATAAACAACTAAAATCTTGACATGTTAGACAACTGCTTTTGGTGGACGTATATGTGAAGGTATTTGATGTTTTAGTTTTCTTCAATTTTCCAATATTTTATGGCTATCTCTTTCGCTTGAGTAATCCTGAACCATTTTCAAGCTAGTGGTTGTTCGGGAAAACTTTCATGGTGAGGTCAGTCCTTTCTAACACAGTTATGGTCTCAATGGTTCATGCATTTTGGAATGGTTAGGCTGTTTTCTTTTGTTCTTTTTGGTTAATTTATGTTCCTCATTTTGCATGAAATCTCAATGGAAGTGTCATTTCGTGGATTATAGTGGTCCACTTTATGTTTAGAAGTAAGTCTTCCTGATAAACTTCCCATTCCTCTACAGTTTGGTCCACTGAAAAGAGGTTGTCTTGCTTAAGGGAATTGATAGGCCTTTTAATTGCTGCTCTTCTATGATTTGAGTGTTGTGGTAGTTCAGTTCATGCTTCCACATTTTTGAAATATGATATTGATTTTTGTTTTGTTTTTAATTTTAATGATATGAGGTGGTTGTGCAATTAAGGGATAAGAAAAGCTGAGGTTTCCCTACCAAATATTTTTTTTTGCAATGTAGCGGAGACTGAATAAAAAGAACCACTTTACTATCCCAAAATATGTAAGTTTGTGCTTATGTGGTATAGAAGCAGATACAGGTGCATACTTTGTTATAATTTAGGTCATGTTTAATGTTGTTTTATTGAACTTGTTACTTGTTGCCATTATCCTTCATGTCACTTGATTATGGGTTGCTTCTTGCACAGTTGTCCCGCTATTGAAGAAACTTTGATATTCCTGTACGTGTGCTTTGTCTCCTTAGATTAATTATCTAGTCCCCAGTGCAAATCAACAGTTAGGTATACTTTCCCAAGGCATTACCTTGCATATATTATAGACTATAATTCCAAGATCTTTGGACACAATTGTGCTTTCATTGCCACAAAATGGTGTTGCCTTTTGTATTGCACTTATTTTCAATTTTAATGTCAGGGACATTTTTCTACTTTCTATGATAGTGCGCCACTTTCTATGTTCAGTATGATTCCGGGTACATGCTAGTTGTTGGCATGCCATAATTTGCTAGTTTGGAATCCAAATTCATGTATGCTCTTCTGCTGTTTTTCCGGGTTGAGCATGACGCCTCTGATCCCCTTCTACAACAACCCTTGTGGTTAATGTTGTCGCGTCATTCTTTTCCCCTTTTCTGTCTTGGTTTTTTTTTCTCAGTTCTTATCTGTTAGACATATGATCTCAATCTCTCTCTGTCACATAAGCGAAGATTGTATGGCTTTATTCGTATAACCACATTACCTTGTTGACAGGCAAAAGATATTCCAAGTTTGTTTATGTTTCCACTACTACTGCTGTGGTTCTAGTGGTGGATACTTGGTTAGTGAAATACAAACAAAATATGTCCTTTCGTTTGTTTTTGCCTCATGCAATCCTGTTCATTGCTTTACTTTCTTTTGGTGGTCTGATCTCATACTTCCTTAGCTTCATGGACTATTTCACAGCAGAAGCAAAATTAAGTTTTATATCGGAAAGCTTGGCTTTCAATGTCTTTATGGCATGAAGTAGCTCTTGGAATCCTGTGATGCTTTTACCTTGGGTTGAACAACTTGTAGAGCTATTAGAACTGCAGGGAGAAGGTATGCATCATTTTCATATCTTATACATGTGCAAGGGAAGAGTGCTTCCTCTAGAATGATCAGCAAGCGGCTCATCGTCTTTTTTCTTTCCAGGGAAGTAATCAGCTGTATCAGAAGTCTGTTAAGGATGTAATGGATTCTTTTTCTTCTTTTAGCAAAGGGGGAAAGAATAAATCAGGTGGCTTGCCCCTGAATTGGAGGCAACCAAACCAGGCATGGTCATATGAAGTGGTGTGATGGCGTGAAAAATATGGATTGGTAAAGTGAGACAGTCGAAAACAGGTTGAGCGAATGACCGCAAAGGACTTGATGATAAGTAAGGCTTCCACATCTCCATTTTCAGCGGCTGGAGCCAGCAATTGCTTTTGTTTTTTAGCAGTTATGTTTTGTTTTTACAATTTTTCGTAGATTTGCATTACCAGTGTCTAGTTTTGCCAGGGAAGCATGGTTCTGAGAGACTCAAGCTACTTGAAACTTGTGTTAAACAGATTTGGTAAATGTATTCAATGTTATCAATCAATATGTTAAAAAGTTTGCACTTATTAGTTGGATTTGTTTAGTGTTATCAGTTAATTGTCCCAATGAAAGCCAAATTCTGGATCTGCTTTGTCATTTTATTTCTGCCTGGGTTGCCCTTTTTGTGATAATAAGAGAAGCCGTTATGTGATTATTTTTCTTTTTTGTTTTTGTTTGTTTGTTTTTCTTTAAAAAATAAATAAAATGGGATGGAACCCAACAAAAGATTAAAACTAGCCATTAATACACAAACCGAGGCCAGCAATATCGTCTAAAACAGAAGAACCAATGGGGGGGAGGTCCAATTTTCTTAACAAAGATCTTTAGGGGTAAATTTTTGAACACAAAAGAAACAAATGCCTTAACTAACTAAAATGTTAAGAGAAAAAAAAAACAATAAATAAAGATAAAAGGGTAAACTAACTGGTTAAATTAAGAGTCTATTTTTATCCCCACTTCTCGAATCCTAATCAATAGTTCGTTTTAGCCAAAAAAAAAAAAGTGGTCAAGAGGCTAGTTAGTATAAAAATGAAACAACAAATAAAAAGTAGATATGCACTTAGCCAAGTTGTCTTCTCTCTCCATCCTCTCCTCTCATCCTTACTCCCATTCTCACTTTCATTTTGCTCCGTTTGGATGAAGGAATTGCCAATTACATAGAATTCTAAAATGACGGAATTTAGATTTCCGTCATTTCAATTTCTGGCAATTGAAGATTTCAGTGTTTGGATTTATGTATGTCGGATTTTGTAAATGACAGAAATTGAAAATTTCAATGTTTGGATATCTCATGGAAATTATAAATGACAGAAACTAAATATTTTGAAAGAAAAAAAAACTGATAACCGACATAGAAGGTATTCCTCGAAGTATAAAATAACATATTGTTTGATGAACTAAATAACTCAACTTAAACAAACAGAGTATATTAGCAAACCAAATCACTCCCCACGTGCAATAAACATCAGCAACATACTTTTTTTTTTTCTTTTCTCAATTGGGAGTGCCTTCAGCATCTAAAATTGTTTGTCATTTTCTATCAGCCAAGCACATGCTTTGAGTTGTTCATTTTCACTAAGACCTGGTACTGCTTGTACTTCAGCATATAACTCTGCTGGATCAAGGTTCTTAGTATCAGCACGGATAAACTCTTCAAATGATAAAGTCATTCTAGCAATCGAATCAGCAATAACATCTTTGATAGCAACTCTTTTCTTTGTAGGAAGAATATCATAAGAATTTGATGCACGATTTCTTCTCTTTTGACCATTTGTTGATGTTGGTGAAATATCATCAATAACATGAATATCTTCTAAATCTTGTGTATCACCATCCAAATCAACATAATCAAGTTCATCAGTAGGAGTCATAACTTCATCAGTAGAATTTGATACACAAGGTATTGCTGAATTAATATCATCAATCAACTTTTAATTCAATATTTTCATGTGCAGACACTTCTCTGGTACCTATGGAATTAGAACTAGAAGCAATCAAGACCCTGATACTTCTTTTTCACTTGCCAAAAGACCAATGACCAGAAAAATTAAAAGGGCTTTGATTAAAAAGTTGCAGACAAAAGTACAGGAATAAACGATTAAGATTATGAGGGTATTAATGACTTGTTTTAGATGAAGCTAACAACTACATAGCAAGGCGATAACACAAAGTGATAAAGCTAGCAAACAACTATAGAGTGATTAATGACTTTTTTTTTAATGAAAAGTATGGGTTTTTGTATTTATTTATTTAAGTTTTGGCTCCATGGAAAATATGAATTCCCGCACTATGGAAATTGTGAAATGACGTCTATTTTGGTGGAAATTAAACTCGGGAATTTGATGCCTCAATTTCCATGATTTTTTCCACGCTTCATTTAATAAATTCCACGCTTAAGTTGCCAAACAAGGGAATTGTCAATTTCTTCTCTTAAATTCCCGACTTTTAGTTAAATTCCGAGTTATTTTCCCGCATCCAAACGGAGGGTAAGGATTTGAACTATGTTAATAATACAGTTGAATCCCTCAGAAAAATAAAAAATAAAAAATTCGAGGGTAATTATGGATTTGGGCCCAATTTCATGTGGCCGGGAACTGGATTGGCCCAAGAAGGGGTTAACAAGATTTAGGGTTTGCCCTAATAAATTCCACACTTTGCTCTGACTGCTCATTTTGCTTCGCTTACGCAGACCTCTCGGTGCATCGGCTACCTCATCTCACGAATCTTCAAGGTCTCCCTCTCTTCCACTTTCTATGTATATGTGTCTTGAGATGAAAGATATCTGGAATCTGATTTTTGATATATGTTGTTCGTTTTTCGATTTTTCAGCTTGAACGTCAAGAGGAAAAATGGCAAGGTAAGTAAACTCATGTTCTACAAGAGTAATGACCCTGATATTAGTTTCTTGAACATCTCCTTTTGGACCTTTCATGAGCATTGGGTTGCTTCTTGAAGTTGGTGAAGTTGTAGTTTTTGTTCTAATTTTGTATTGTTTAAAAACTGGTTTCTTACTTAAGTAAATGTCAAAGTTGAATTTATTTTCTTGTTACATGGCATATTTATAAATGGGTTATCTGGTATGGACTATCTGTTGTTGATCTAGTTGGGTAGTTGGGGTTGAGTGATAAAAGCCAGAATATTAGTTGAATTGATAAAATATGTTTCGGCTTTGGCTGCAAAGACTTTTAGGTTAGATTTCTATGAGGAGATTATGAACTGTGTAAGTATCTGAATTTAGTGAAGAAATTTCAGGATTTTGTTATTTTTCTGAGTTCTGAGGTACCCGGTTGGGAGGGGAATGCTTTTTGTGATTGAATTTTGTTTGACATGAATATTGTTTATTTGTTTGATCATATTGTTATTTTTCAGAGCTAGTTTGTTTTATGTGAGAGGAACAGATCTCTGTTCACAATGAGTTTTCAGATATTTAAAATCATTCTGGAAAATTGTTGTTTGATAATAAATGGAGAGACGGTGTTGATGTGTTATATTTATCTGTGCTGGTATCATGGTCCTTCGTTTCTATGGAATGTAGTCTCATGCTACCAAAAATGGTCCTACCATTTCTGATTCATGGGTTTCAATGTGTCATTTGCAGTGAAGAAGCTGCAGTTTCAACTGAGGCAGCGCCAGCAGCAGCGCCTGCTCCAGCTCCAGCTCTTGGTGAGCCTATGGATGTTACAACTGCTCTGCAGCTTGTGCTGAGAAAATCACTGGCTCATGGCGGGCTTGTTCGAGGTCTTCACGAAGCTGCAAAAGTGATTGAGAAGCATGCTGCCCAGCTGTGTGTGCTGGCAGAGGACTGTGATCAGCAAGACTATGTTAAACTGGTGAAAGCTCTTTGTGCTGACCACAATGTAAACATGCTGACCGTTCCCAGTGCCAAGACCCTAGGAGAGTGGGCTGGTGTAAGTGGTGTTTACTTTTAAACTATTTTTGGCATTTAATTATTTTCTTGGATGAATTTCTCGCTTTACTGTGTTTTGGTTGCCTAGTGATTGTCTGTTTTGTGCATTGATTATTTACTTTACTCATACAGCTGTGCAAGATTGATTCCGAGGGAAAGGCTAGGAAGGTCGTTGGTTGTTCTTGTGTGGTTGTGAAGGTACGACTCTTTACCCAATAGAGAAGGAAGTTAAATTTAAAGTAACACGCGTTATTTTACTCTGCAACATTCGATGATCTAAATGAGACCTTGGTTTTTTCTGGTTGTTGTGCAGGATTTTGGTGAGGATCACGAAGGTCTTCATGTTGTTCAGCAGCATGTGAAGGCCCAATAAGTTGACTGGGTCTGAATTTTGTGAGAAATGTTGAAACATCTTTAGGGAGCTTTGTTTGTCTCATGAATTGTTACTTTATTTGACTGTTTACTAGTTACTGTTTACCATGGTTTTCAATTTTGTTTCAAATTGTTGTTTCTAGTATATGTTACATTTTGATATTGTTTTCTATGAAAAAAGTTTCATCCAATATAACCCAGGTTCATAAATTATTTTAGATTACGCCCGAGAAACGGGAAGCATGGCCATTTATGCATCTTCTGCAAATTATTTATCCCTCTGATTTCATGTTTGCTCTTTTTCTCTCTTTATCCCTCTTTTTCTGTTTGGGTTGATTACACAAACACCGCAAACTATAGGGTACGTTTCAAGATAATACATCATCTTTTATTGGTCTTACAAACTATTAAACAAAATTCATATTGCCTCTTCGTGAACAAGTCTATTACGGCCATTCGAAAGGAGTGATTCCAAGTCTATTACGTGACATTGTAAGGTTATATGCATGCCAAGATTCAATTACGAAATAAATGAAAAAAACAAATGAATTTTCAAATGATCTTGTATGTAGTAATTTTGAATCCATTTCAATTGTATTACATTTAGGTATTTTAAATACATTCAATTTAATTCTTTTTTTATTATCGTCTTTCTCTCATAAAAAATTATGTATCTTTTGTGTTTTGGCTTATTTTAAATACATTTAATCTAATTGCTTTTTTAATAACAAATTTAGTTTTGTTGTGAATCCAAATAATTTCTTTCAAGTACATCCAAATGGTAATATAGTTTTGCCCCCACGTAGTTTTAGAGAAATACTCGTGTGGAATGAGAATAACATTATTTTTCTATCTCCAACAATCACGGCATACAATGCATGATAACTTTTCCACTTAACATATATTGATTGGCCGTGGATAACAAAACAATATTATCCCCATTTCAAACATGCTCCAAAAGTGGAGGCTCCTCTTATAATGGCCCTCACCCTTTCGTTGTAAACTCTCTCAAATGACCAAACCTCTCTATGTAAAACGTAATCGGCATTAAGGAGAAATACAAACAAAACCGTGGACGAAGTTTGACACTTCTTTCAATGGAGTTGGGTGACACTTCTTCCAATCCATAAGTTTGTTGTTGATCAATTTTTAAATCAATAATAGTAACTCAGAATATTCTCTTGCCCCCTTTTTAGTAATTTCGTTTCATACCTTTTGTTTTTCTACCAACCTTCATAGACTTCAGAACCCAAAAAAAAAAACAAAAAACAAAAAACAAAAAAAACAAAAAACAAAAAAAACAAAAAACAAAAGAAAAAACCTTCATGGTGTAGTCGGAAGAAATCCTAATCTGCCTTTAAAAAATAGATCTTAAGATAAATTTGACGATTAAAAATAAATCATTTGCATTCTTAAATTAATAAAGTTGAAAATAACTTAAAAAGTCTTTCTCTTAGTGTTATTCTAGAATTTCCTAATCTACATAGAATCCCCATTAAATTTAAAAATTTCTCCTAGTATTTTTCTAGGATTTTCCACTAAGTTAAGTGCATCTATGCTTTCTCTTTCTCTACCTTGTGTTTCTCTCTCCACTTCATTTCCTTTCTTTCACTTAAATTGGAACTTTTTATATGTTATTAAAAATGTCATATTGAAAACAAAAGAAAAACATCTTTTCTCATTTATCTTTTTTTTTTTTTAAATCTTTAAATCTAAGATTAATTTCTAACTTAACTTGAAAATTATTTATTTTTTCTTAGTAGTCATTAATTTCTCTTTCCCTATCCTACCATTTTTTTTTGCTTATACCAAACAATAAACACCTACTTTCCATTTTTAAAATTCTTCATATATTTGCCTTTTTCTTCCTTACAAACCGAAAATACATATTCAAAACTAAATATTATACTTTAATTAATAAAAATAACTCAAAAAAATATACTTCTTTCTCACTTTTTCTAGAATTTTCTTTTGTACAATTTTTTCCTTACTTTTTAGACCCTCACCAACTCCGATGCTTGAAACCCTATTAGATCTCATATTTTCTTATATAAATATTTTTTTTCGTCGAATTTCTTATATAAATATAATATGTTTTCATTCATACTTCTTTATTTTTTACTTTTGCTCGAGTCGCCGAAACCTACCTAATCTACATAAAATCACTATTAGATCTCAAATTTTCTTATGGAAATTGATTTTCGTAGTTTCACCTCTGAAATCACCCACCATTAAAAAAAATTGTGAACTACTCTAATAGATTTTTCGTATCTAGGATTTTCCACTAGAAACAATTACGGCAAAAAAAGTATCCGGCGAAGGTTTTTTTCTTGCAATGATGACTATAAGGTAATTATTTATCCATTTACACTTCAAGTAATAAAGATAACATAGAAATATTTCGCTCTCTTTTTTTTTTTCCTAGAATTTTCTTTCGTATATTTTTTCCTAATTTTTTTTTATAAATACCACGAGGTGTCCCCACACCCGAAGGGTGGGATTAATGCCCACCAACTCCGATACTCAAAACCCCTATTAAATGTCAAATTTACATATATAAATATAATATGTTTTCATTCATACTTCTTTATCCTTTTACTTTCCCATCCCTTACTAGCGCCACGGTGCCCTAAACCCTAATGGCCTAATCTACATAGTTACACCATTAGATCTCAAATTTCTTATGAAAATCAAATAGATTCTTGTAGTTTGCCTCTGATATCACCCTCCATAAAAAAAATGCAAACTACCTGAATATATTTTTCCGTATCTAGGACTTTTCACTAAAAAAAACATTTACGGCCAAAAAAGTATCCGGTGAGGGTTTTTTCTTGCAACGATGACTATAAGGTAAATACTTATCCATTTAATTTATTTATGTAAAATGCTTATGATTAGTATGGTTCATGACCATTTTGATTTCATGTATATTTTTCTCACTCTCCCTTCCGCCCTTCTCTCCTCCCTTCTTTTTCTTTCTT
This sequence comes from Prunus avium, assembly GCF_965620075.1. Taxonomy (NCBI): domain Eukaryota; kingdom Viridiplantae; phylum Streptophyta; class Magnoliopsida; order Rosales; family Rosaceae; genus Prunus; species Prunus avium. The sequence continues at coordinate 8,864,840 of NC_142286.1, forward strand.
TTGACTCTCATTATATGTAATAGTTGAAAACTTTGAAAAGTGGTGGGAAAAAAACGATTTTGAAAAACTTGCAAAATATATTATTTTGTGAAATCAATTTTTCAAAATTGAAATGATTAGAAATGTTTTTGTTATATTGAAAACTAAATTAGAAAAAGTAATTTTTTGTTTTTAAAAAAATAATTATATTACCTACAAAAGGTTATGACCTCTCATATCTTAAATATTAGCACTTTTGGCATACTAGCTAAATTTGTAAATTAATTTTGAGCAATGTGTATGATTAGATCCTTCAAGAGGGTTTCGGTAAGCATCGGTCCATTACATTTTCAGTCACTTAATGACTTATGCTTGGTCTCAATCACAAGCATATTTCACTACGAGAGGGGCAATAATATACTAAATTCACACACACTACATGGATACTAGGATTCAAACCCAGGACCTTTTCTAGAGGAGCAATTGTTCCAAATCACTACAATAGTGAGTGACATCTCAAAGAGAGAGGAATTGAATTTAGAACACTTCTTTCTTCTTCTTCTTTTTGGTATTTTGATTCCAAAAAAAAAAAAAAAAAATTGTATTAAAAAATTTTGATGTAAAACTTTTGTTTGGGATTGTTACATGTGCCAAAATTAACTTTCCTATTCTTAACTAGTCTAGGGATTATGATCGTTTCTTTATAATTTATAATTCCAATTATCCACTTATTTGTTAATTTGCAAGGTGCAAGGTGCAAGGTGATGCATGACCTATATATTTAAATTTCCCCATGCATGCAATTCTTTTCTTTCAAATGCAGGGTGGAGCTATATGTGAGCAAGAATGTTGGCTTGATCCACATATTGTTGGGTCGTAACTTAAGATATTGAAATAAAAGGATTGTCTCAATAAAGATATATTTTTTCGTTTGGTGATGTGATTGGTTTAACGTTTGAAGAAAATAGTACTAATAATTTCGGCTTGTGACAGTGCGGTGTTTAGTTATGAATTGTTTTGCAAAGGATTAATCATCAAGCTTGAGGGCTGCGTTTGGTTCATGGGAAAGGAATCGTGGGGGTGGGAAACTAATTCCTTTCCCATGTTTGGTAAGTCAGGCATGGGAAAGCGTTGCCTAACACATGGGAAAGTAGGAGGGAAAGTGAATCCTTCCTTTCTACTTGGGTTTCACTTTCCCTTCCCATGGGAAAGTAAGACTAACTTTTTTTCTGACTAATATGACTAATTTGTCCTTACTAACAATTCATAATTACAGTTTTTATCCAACAATTATTGGTATTTTTTTATTATTTTAATAGGGGTACAATTGGGAAACTAAACAAAATTTGATTTCCATTCATACTCAAAACAAACATGGGAAAGGAAAAAAAGTGATATTTCCGGGTCACTTTCCCGGCATTACCAAACATGGGAAAGGAATCACCATTTCCCATCCCTTGGGAAATGACATGGGAAATGATTTCCCATCAAATTCATTCCGTGAACCAAACGGGGCCTACGAGGTTGTATCTTCAAAGCTGATCATTGGATCTCCCAGATTCTGCATCCAAAGCTGTATTGTTGTGGGTTTTCCTCAGGATCACAAGGAACTGCAGATTCCTTATCTATGACCAAATGTGCAGAAGCAAGCAAGCATGCACCCCTCGTTTGTCGTCTCAGCAAGTTCTATAGCTCTAAGATGCTCTTCTGCTTTTGCCTTCCAAGATACTTGTCTCCTTAAATCCTTTTCTCAAATGGCTATCTTTTTATTGTGGAGTTCTCTCCTCAACATGAGCACTCGAGAAATCTCTCCTCAGAGCTGAAAGGGAACTAGGGTTAGCTGCATGATCGGCTACAACTTGCTTTGGCGTTGGGTTCTGCCATTAGGGTTACTTTGAAGAAATGGAGAAGAAGCTCCTATGTCTACAAATCATGATGAAGGAGGTTCTTAATGATAAGGTATGTGGATTTTACACATGTTATGTTGTGTTAGTGATTTATTTAATTAATACAAATTGTCCATGACCAAGCAATGTTGTGCGTTATGTCATACTATTATTATTTGCTTTAGGACAACACTACACAAATAATTACACATTTTTGAAGATTTTCACCTGAGATGTATACATCTTGGTAGTCCTTCCCCAACATTTTTAATTATATTTAGATTATATGTGGTTTTTTATATATATATATATAGGTTTTGAAAAGATATATAAATTTTGTTCATCTAATAAAATGTTTGACTTTCTAATTAAATAAGTGTCTGCCGCGCAAATCTCATGGCCTGGAGCTCCGGGCCGAGGGGATGAGCGTTGACACGCGGGCGTGCCAGCACGGTCTACCGTGCGTCGAGATGTTGATGAGTGTAGGATGGATAAGTGGTGCGCTTGTTTGAACTCGTCTTCTAATCAAACGATTGTAGCCGAGAGAGGAACTAGTCTCGGCTGTTAGGTTCACGGCCTGAACTACAAGGCCGTTGAGTGATGGTGTCGGTGGTGGGTTTTGGGCGGTGCTCCGGCCCGTCGCTTAGGGAGCGACGGTCTTATGATATATGGGGTGAGGGAACGAACAACAGAGATGGTGCTCCGGCGCCTTGAAAATCAAGGGTCGTATGATATATTGATGAATGAATTTTCCTTACAGTCTAACACTACTCCTAGGAAAGCAAGTAAAGATATTGAAAGTGCATTACAGGAAAAAAAAAAGTTGCTCCGTGGGAGGCTTTGGTTTGGTGTTTGAACCCGTTGAATGTAGCTCGAGCCTTGTATTTATAGGAAGAGTTCCTGGATGAGTAATCGAGGCTGAATTTACACATAGTGGAGTCTGATTAGCGCAAGTGGGTGTCCAATCGACATTTGGGATCGTGAAGCATGGTGGTGTGACCCCATAAATCCTGGTGAATCTCAGCCGCCGCCCTAATCGTGGTTTCTGCGCAGCTGGCCGTGGAGACGCATTTATTGCTCTGATAGTTGGTGACCTAATCTCTCAAGCTGCAAGAATTCTTGTGAGAATGTCTATGTCTAATCACTCTGTCTTCTGTCGCCACAACCTGACTTCAGTCACTTCCCACCTTCCCTCATGCATTAAATGCTTATTTGTGGCCAGTGGGTTTGCTGCATTAAACAGGCGCTACTTCATTAAATGAAGCATGGGTCCCTGCTATCATGTGATGATCTGACTTTAATATTTCTGGCCGCGATTTTGCTTGGCCTCGGCCTCGGCCTGCACTCGAGGCCGAGATGATCATGCCTTGGCATTTTTCTTTTGCCTTCAGGAAGGCAAAGCACTTTGTTGAAACGCTGCGTTTCAGTTTTATGAGCAAGTGCCAGGGCCGAGAAAGGGGGCTCCTTCGGCCAGCTCATGGCCGTGATTTATTAGGCACAAACACTGCCCCCACATCCCTGGATTCTTCGGCCTCGGCATAGGTAGGGGCCGAATGGATTCCAAGGGATGGATCCTTTGCATTCCTTCTGAAGTGATTGACAACTGGGGCATTAAATGCGCAGGCCAGTTGTTGTGTAGATACAGCTGCACCAAAATGGATTCAGTTGCATCCTCAACTTGTGATACTCGCAAGTGCACGAACCGTTGGTAGTATAGCATATGTAAGTGCGAGGTCGATTCCACAGGGATTGGTGATTGAATGATCCAATTTAGTTTCCCTACACAAAATAGAAACAAAAACAAAGAACATAAAACAAGGAAGAAAGAAATAAGTAACTCAAGCAAATAAGTTCCCAAGTTCAATTTAGATTAATGGATTGATTCTAGCTAAAGTATGATTAAGCCATGGTGTGTGGTCATAACCTTGTGTTCCTAATTCCCTAATTTGATCATTTGTTGTCTAACCTAAAATTAAGCATTAGGAACTCATTAAGCATAGAAGAACATTTTAAACAACCAAGTATGTATCTAATCCCTGTTGTCGAATGTCCATACATACTCTTCCTATTCATAGTTCAATTCGAATTAAAGCATGGTGTATACTCTTAATTCAAACCAAGATAGCTAACATGCAAGCCTAAATGGTGATCAATCATTCAAACTAGCATATTAACTTATAAGCATAATGAATAAGAACATGAACCATAATTGAAACTTGGAAACTAATCAAACTTGAAAAACTAAAGAAAAGAATTTACATAATGAAAAGTAAAGTGGAACTAAGAAAAACTTAAGGAAAATTTCAGCACAAAAGATTTCATTACAACAATTGAAAACTAGAAAATGAAACTAAGAGAATTTGAGGGAGAGAAGGGAAGGGAGCTCTAGAGAAGTGTTTGAGAGCTCCCCCCCTTGGGGTGTGTTTACAAGCTTAGAGAACTTCCCTATTTATAAGCCTAGGGGAAGTGAAAATCTGAATTCAATATGGCTAATGCATACAACACTTGTTTTATAAAATCTGAAATGGTTGATGCACTTGTATTAGAAAATCTAAATTGGGTGATGCACTTGTATTAGAAAATCTTGAATTGGTTGATGCACTTCACCAATAGATCCCACCAGCAGCCCTAGCTCATCTTCATGTCACCATGACCAAGCTTCCAACTAGAAATGATAGCTCATACCTAGCTCACCATGACCAAGCATCCAACCAGCACATGCTGAGGTCAGCATGACCAGCAACTTCAAGGGCTTACAACTTGGGCTTCTCTTAATCGAATTAGGACTTTAAGCACTCGAAGTTGAAGTTCAGAATGTCTTCTTTCCAGCCATATTTTATTTGGGCCAATCCAAGGTCGGAGGAAGAAGTTAAGGCCAAAACAAATTGCTAACTCATTTTGCGCACTGATAAAATCCATCCTGAGCATGGCTCTGTGTTTGCTAGGTAACAGACTCCATATTTATCCAATGGGGCTGAATTGTGGATATGTTATAGTACACACCCATTGGAACAACTTTCATGAAGAATTCTGCCTCATTCGAGCTGTGTAGGTTGCTGAAACAAAGCTTGCAATATGACCTACGGAACTGGACTAGCAGGGGGCTGTAGCCAAAATGAGTTTGTCTTTTAAGCTCTTCATCCATTCATCCAAATTAGGCCTTAACATGCTTGAATTGCATGAATTATGCTCTCTTGCTCTATTTGCCTACAAAACACACAAAGGGAGGCAAATAACTTAGAAATCTAAGAAACTAAGCAAAAGAAGTAAGTAAATAGGGCATGTATATGTATGAAATTATGAGCTTAACACCAGTCGGCGCATTTAATGCCTCAAGCACGTCGTGCAGGTCATTATTGCCCAGGCTCGCTCGAGGCGTCGCTTCATTTTGTCAGAGGAAACGACGGCCTCTGGGCTTTTGACACGTTATTGCGCCTGTTGAGCGTGCTGACAGAACATTACGTCTCTCGAAAGAGACACGCCCTTTTGTTTCGAATTCTAGCGCCAATATAAAAACCCAGACTTCTTCGCTTTCTCCCTACGCTTTCAGAATTCTCAGACGCCCAAGCTTTGTCAAAAACCCCTCTCTCAAACCTTCAAACCCCCCGAACTCTCGAACCTCCAAGTTTACCAGAGAATCCTTCCTGAGTTCGCGACTTTCCAGAACCTACAGACCTTCTCCCCTTTTCAGGACTTTCCTCTAGTGTTCTTCGCGTTCGTCACCTTTTTCCGCATTCCCCCCTTAAACACTTATCTTAAAACCTGCTCTAATGGCCTCTAGTACCTCCACATCTGTCGAAGTTCGGTCCCAAGCCTTTCATACTGAATTCGAGGCTATTTGCCGAGACATCCAGGGCTCGGTCTTCCCCAACATCATCGCGCCCTGGGCTGATGATGATGGTTCCCCTACTGATTCCTGCGTTCTCGGCCCCTCCATTGATGGCGGAATGCCAGAGAGGCTGGTGGCCCATTTGAAGAACAATCTGGTGGATCTCTCGGCCTTTGACGAGGGGGACTTCCAGGATTGGAACGTCCTCAGGCCGCAGCAACAGCGGCCGACCGTGACCCTATATTGGGAAAAATGGCTGCCGAGGATGGAGCACTTCTTTGGCCAGCAATGGAAGGATCAAGGCATCTACCACTTGATCAAACTGTTCGATCGGTCGCCCGTCATGGATCGGTCGCTTTTGGTCGCGGCCTTGTGTTTTTGGTCGTCAGCCACCAACACTATGAATTTTCGGTTCAGCATGATGACGCCGACCGTGCTCGACATGGCCGCCCTGTTCGGCCTTTCTCCTCTCGGCGTGGAAGTGAACGCCGCACTCGTTGCTCTCGAGGCGGAAGGGAGTTTTAAGGCCACGTGGCCTACTCTTGCGAAGGTCGCCGGGAACAAGGTGAAGAACATGCTCAACTACTCCAGCTTCTACAGCAACTTCGGCGTAGAGGACAGCGCTGAAGATGACGCCATTGCCCCTCTCGGCGAGGTTGAACACGCCGCGTTCTTGCTGTACTGGTTGTGCAAGTTTGTGTTTTGCACCCAGGCGAACAAGGTCACCTTGGAGTTTGCCCATGTGGCCGATTATCTTGCCCAAGGCGGAAGGTTAGCACTCGGCCCATTCCTGCTCGGCCACATCTACCGCACGCTTCATGACATCGTTACTGATGGGATGAAGCCGAAGCATGGTGGTCCACTGTGGGCCTTCCAGTTCTAGCTGCAGGCGTACTTCCCAGAGCTGAGGGGGGTGGTCGATCCCAAAGACAACGAGCCGCTGGCCAACGCATTCGCTCGAGCCCCCAAGAAGCATAATGCCACGGCCTTCTGCTACAAATTCTTCTACCGCTTGACCAAGAGGATTGGTACGCAGTTCCGAGTCTGCCTTACTCGGCCGTTCCCCCTGTTCCTAACTCACGACCTCTCCGTCATTCCTGATGTTGAGACGTAGAATGATCTGAAGGAGATCTGGGGCTCATTCCTGGTTTCGCGCGACCTTCACTGCGGCCTGTCCAAGGCCGGGGCTGAGGTTTATCTGCCAAACTTCGTGGCGTGGCAGTTCGGCCTAATCCAGACGGCCCCACTCCCTCCTCTGTCAACCAACCGGCTCTCATCCTGGAGGGCCGATGTCTCTCAGCAGCACGGCGTGGCTGGCATAACCTTCCAGCTTCAACAGGGGATGACCTTCCTGACTCTGACGCCCTGGTCGCGCCGTAATGCGTATGACGAAGATGGGAGGGTCTGGTACGAGGAGTGTGTCTCGGCCATATTTATCCTGCCTGTTGAAGAGGCCGTAAGGGTGGCTCTGAAGAATGCAGACTGGGACCCTCTTACCCCCAAGGGCAGCAAAGTGAAGAAGGTATCAGCCGGCCCTCCTCGACTGAGTACCCCGGTCGTGGCCGTTCCTAGGGTGACGGCCCCTCCCCTGGCTGGAACAGCGGCCGTGGTTTCCACTGCGGCCCCATCCTAGACTGCAGCCCCCGCTCGCAGGACGACGTCTGTGGTGGGGGCGCGAAAGACGCTGGCGCACAGGACCGTGCCGCCCTCCCTGCCAGCTCGACCAACCGCTGTCGCTGGCAAGCCTCGCCTATTTTCTCTATTTATCATTTATTCTTCACCAGCCTCTCTGAACCATTTTTGTCCCTTGTCATCTCACTTTTGTTCCTTCTCTTTGTATACGCAGCCTCGGGTCGCAAAAGGAGCCGAGAGGCGCCAGGTACTGAGGCCGCAACGGTTGAGGCCGCACCGGCCCAGAGTGCCGTGGCCGAGACGGCGGCCCTGCAGCGGCCGAGGAAGAGGACCCTTTTTACCTTCTCGGAGGGCAGAGGTGAGGAGGAAGCTCCTCCTGTGGTTGTGAGTGAGGCCCCCCCTGCGATCGTAAGTATTCCTCCTTGGCATCTTTTTCCTCTTTTGTGCATTCTGGTAATCTGGTTCTTTCCTCAGGACGTGGCAATAGTCGAGCAGGAGGCTACGGCCGAGGTGCCGTATGTAGAGGAAGCGGCCGCTGCCCATATGGTGGTCGAGGAGGTGGGAGCCGCAGAGGCGACGGTTGAGGAGGCGGTCACTGCCGAAGAAGTGGCTGAGGTGCTGGATGCTGAGATTGCGTTCGCAGAAGTGCCGCTGAGGAGGCTGCCGACGAGGACGGCGAGGAGGCCATTGAAGAGGCCGCTGAGGAGGCAACCGAAGAGGCCGCCGAAGAGCCTGCTGCGGACGTGCTTGATGAGCCCTTGCCGTCCGCCCCTCGTCGCCCAAGCGGCATCTCCTTTCGCTCGGTAAGAGTCCGCTTTCCCTATACTTGGCTTTATCGTTCTCTCTTTAGAACTGCACTATACTTCTGACCGAATTTTTGTGTCTAGCCTCCCCAATCGTCGCCGCCGCTGGCCATGGTTGCCGCGACCATGCCCCCTGCGCCGTTGTTTCAGGACTCGACGGTTGTGACCGAGCCGGTAGTAACTGGGGCCACGGTCGTGAGTGTGTCGAGTCTCCTGCGGACTACTTCGGCGATTATGACCGAGCTTTCGCTCGCCGTGAGTATTCAGCCCTCATTTTTGTTATTCCTTTATGTCCCAGCTAATTGTTTCTCACCCAAACTCTTTCTTATGTCCAAGAGGCCACCTCTTCTGATGATCTCGAGGAGTTATACGCCAGCCTCCACGAGGAAGGAGGTAGCTCGGCCCCGGCTCCTTTGGACGAGGATTCTAAGACCGTCGTTAAACGGCTCCAAGAGTTCCTTCTCCTTGGGGTTCAACAAATGACCGCTGCCGGAGCGATTATGGAGTTTAGGTCCTGCTTGGATACGGCCATGACGCTCGGTCTGCTTGATTCGTCTCAGTTGGATGAACTGCAAGCCCGCTGTTGCGTAGATTTAGCTCCACCAAAATGGATTAAGCTGCATCCTCAACTTGTGATACTCGCAAGTGCACGAACCGTTGGTAGTATAGCATATGTAAGTGCGAGGTCGATTCCACAGGGATTGGTGATTGAATGATCCAATTTAGTTTCCCTACACAAAATAGAAACAAAAACAAAGAACATAAAACAAGGAAGAAAGAAATAAGTAACTCAAGCAAATAAGTTCCCAAGTTCAATTTAGATTAATGGATTGATTCTAGCTAAAGTATGATTAAGCCATGGTGTGTGGTCATAACCTTGTGTTCCTAATTCCCTAATTTGATCATTTGTTGTCTAACCTAAAATTAAGCATTAGGAACCCATTAAGCATAGAAGAACATTTTAAACAACCAAGTATGTATCTAATCCCTGTTGTCGAATGTCCATACATACTCTTCCTATTCATAGTTCAATTCGAATTAAAGCATGGTGTATACTCTTAATTCAAACCAAGATAGCTAACATGCAAGCCTAAATGGTGATCAATCATTCAAACTAGCATATTAACTTATAAGCATAATGAATAACAACAAAAACCATAATTGAAACTTGGAAACTAATTCAACTTGAAAACTTAAGAAAAGAATTTACATAACAAAGAAAAATAAATTACAACTAAGAAAACATTAAGGAAACTAAGAGAACTTTGAGGAAGAAAGGAAGTGTTTGAGAACTTTGAGGAGGGAGAAGAAAGTGTTTGGGAACTTTAGAGAATTTTGGAAGAACATGTGTTTGAGAGCTTTGAGGATTTTGGAAGGGAATGTGTTTAAGACATGGGGAATTTGGAAGAGAGTGTTTGAGAACTTGGAGGATTTGGAGAAGAAAGTAGAGAGGTGTTTTGAGAGCTTTGTGGATTTTGGAAGAGAGTGTATAGGAACTTTGAGAATTTGGAAGAGAGTGGTTGAGAACTTGGAGGATGTTTGTGAACTTGGAGAATTTGAGAACTTAGGGAAGGAAGAGAAATGTGTTTGTGAAGTGTTTGAGACATGGAGACTTTTGGAAGAGAAGGGAAGTAGAGAGATGTTTGAGAACTTTGAGGATTTTGGAAGAACATGTGTTTGAAAGCTTTAGAGAATTAGAAGAAGAGAAAGGAAAAGTGTTTGATATTTAGTACAAAGAAAATTTAATAGAATGATCTTATTACAACAATTGAGAACTACAAAGGGAAACTAAGAGAATTTGAGGGAGAGAAGGGAAGGGAGCTCTAGAGAAGTGCTTGAGAGCTCCCCCCCTTGGGGTGTTATTACAAGCTTAGAGAACTTCCCTATTTATAGGCCTAGGGGAAGTGAAAATCAGAATTCAATAAGACTAATGCATACAACACTTGAATTATAAAATCTGAAATGGTTGATGCACTTGTATTAGAAAATCTGAAATGGGTGATGCACTTGTATTAGAAAATCTTGAATTGGTTGATGCACTTCACCACTAAATCCCACCAGCAGCCCTAGCTCATCTTCATGTCACCATGACCAAGCTTCCAACCAGAAATGATAGCTCATACCTAGCTCACCATGACCAAGCATCCAACCAGCACATGCTGAGGTCAGCATGACCAGCAACTTCAAGGGCTTACAACTTGGGCTTCTCTTAATCAAATTAGGACTTTAAGCACTCTAAATTGAAGTTCAGAATGTCTTCTTTCCAGCCATATGTTATTTGGGCCAATCCAAGGTCGGAGGAAGAAGTTAAGGCCGAAACAAATTGCTAACTCATTTTCCGCGCTGATAAGATCCATCCTGAGCATGGTTCTGTGTTTGCTAGGTAACGGACTCCAGATTTATCCAATAGGGCTGAATTTTGGATATGTTATAGTACACACCAATTGGAACAACTTTCATGAAGAATGTGGCCTCATTCGAGCTATGTAGGTTGTTGAAACAAAGCTTGCAATATGACCTACGAAATTGGGCTGGCAGGGGACTGTAGCCAAAATTGAGTTTGTCTTTAAGCTCTTCATCCATTCATCCAAATTAGGCCCTAACATGCATGGATTGCATCATTTACTATCCAAAGCCCTCATTATTACCTAAAGCTCAATGAACTGAAAGATAAACACAAAAAGGATTAAAAGCACAAGTTTAACTCAAAAACATAACCAAATCATAAGCTAGAAGGGTACAAAATGATATGTAAATATGCACCGATCAAATACCCCCAAACCTAGATTTTGCTAGTCCTCGAGCAAAACAAAAGGAAAACAAAGATAAAAACAAACAAGAAGTTAACTAGACCACTTTCGTAGGTAACTCGATTGCATTGAGCATATGCAACAAGCCCTTAAACCTCTAGGCATCCCTAGTAGGAGAAGTTGTGTCTCCTGAGGGTTTAACAGATACGATACCCACAAACGTTTTACTGACTCTGTAAAACAAGGTAATTAGAAAACTTAAAAGATTGTTAGTCCTTAAGCAAAATAAAAAACAAAAACAAAAAAAATAATTACATTAACAAAAACAAAACAAAACAAAACAAAACAAAACAAAACAAAACAAAACAAAACAAAAAAATTACAAAAATAAAAAGAACTCAAAACAATCTTTCCGAACATTTTCTGAAGAGAAATGACTCATGCACATGACTCAAAAGTTTTAACAATAAAAGCTCAATTTTAAACATTATTCACAAAGCGGCAAAGTTCAAAACATAATATGCTCAAAGTGTGGTAGTGTGATAGCCAAATGCAACAAATTCCCCAATCTTAGTTTTCACACAATTTCAAAAATCATACAAAGCACAAGTTCAACTTCAAATCTCACCAAAGTTGTCCTCTCACAAAGGAATCACTCGGAAGAGGGCTATAATGCAACACTCAGTTATAAACATGAGATTAGAGTTAAACCATAAAGACTTAACTCGAAATAGAAAGATGAAGAACTTGCATTAATATGATCTCAAGAAGGATGCCAAACACTTAAAAGTAGAAAAATGAATGCAATTCAACCACATGACATTTAAGATCAATTTAGGTCTTTAACATAGGTTGTAATGGGGCCAAGGGTGTAAGGTGAGTAAGAAATGAAAGGTATGGATAAAACAAAGTCCAAGGAACTCAAAATATAAGAGCATAAAACAATTGTTTACAAGACTTCGAATCATCACAATGAGAATTTATTTTTCTTTTACATGATCAAAACTCCTTATACCTTCATTTACATTGATTCACTCCTTTCCTTAAACACCAATTTATTTTGAAGGCCCAAAAATGAAACCCAAAAATGAAATTTCATTCAACCACCACTTAATCACAACTTTTCTCTTTTCTTTCACCAATTGTGTGATTTTTTTTTTTTTTCCTTCAAAATGTAACACCAATTCCTAAACTTAGTATGAAAAACACATCCCAATTAAAGCTCATGAGTTCCTTAGAAAGGTAAATATTTGTTTTTCAGGCTAAGGCGAGGAAATATAATTGGTAAATGAAAGAAAAGGTTTACATGTAGGCTCAAAATGGTTAACAATGGAAAATCATGCTTAAGCATGCATAAGGTTAGCTTGAAAGGTACAAACGATCCAAAGAGGGCCTAATATCATTTCTTAAATGTCATGAAATCGAATTGCAAAAGAATGAATGACTTTTAAGTATTCAACCAAATCAATGAATAATGAGATCAAACAACAACTTTGATGACAAGAAAATAAGAGTATGTGTATAACACTCATGAAATGAAGCACAAGGCTCAAAAGCTCACATTTATGGTTATATAAGTCTAATTTATGCTTGATACAATTCTTTGGGTCATGCAAATCCTTTAATTGGAGAATTATGAAACAAATGGCAAGTGCAAAGAAGGTTTCGAACATATCATGCTAGAACGATGCCAAATTAATCAATTAATTAAATTTTTTTTTTTTACAATAAAAATTTACAAGGAAAAAAAATAAATAATAAATAAAATTCAATTTTCATTTAAGTCATGCAAACATTTATCACAATCTCATCAAATGTGTTCGGAAAGTGAATAAAATCAAAATCAAAATAAAAGCAAGACTTAACAAAATAAAATAAAAATAAAAACAAGCAAATAAAAAAAAAATTAAATAAAATTAAGGAAAAACCAATTTTACATGCTAAACTCCAATACCCCCAAACCTAGAAATGAACATTGTCCTCAATGTTTAAAAATTAGGAACAAGCAATGTCATAATAAGAAATGAAAGGTACTAAAGTAAATATAAACCACACAAAAAAAAAAAAAAAACACAAATAAAATAATTACAAAAATAAAAATTACAAAACAAACAAACAAATAAACAAAAAAGAAAAAAAATGAAACAGTAAAACACTCGAAACAGAAAGCCCTAAACAGACAAAACAGTAAGCCCTAAACAGACAGTCTTACGCAAACCAAAACCCAAACAATTGAAAGCCCAACCCAAAAGAAAGTTAACCCACCTTGAAACCTAAACAACGGTGAAAACCCGACCCACAATGAAATCCGAAGCCCACACGTTTTTTTATTATTATTTTTTATTTTTAAGAGAACATGGGTCATGATGTCTCGGTTCAGTGTAAGGGACCAACTGACAGGGCGAGACACGTGTTGACGCGTAGAGGCGCCGCAGACTCCACAAGCAAAAATTACGGGCTCATGGAAAGGCGCGAAGACTTTACTGAACGCGTTCGTTCAGAAAAGACACGTCGTGATAAATGAGTTGGGTATGGTTGGAAGGCGAGAAGGTTGTGGGACTCAAGGAATGCTGGAGATTCAGAAAATGCTCAGATGCTGTAATGGCTAGGGTTTGTCAAAGACTAAGTCTATAAGAAAGGGTGAAAAAAAACGCAAACTCAGAAACACACAAAAGAGAAAAGAAAGAAAGAAGAAAAGAGAGTGAGAAATCAAATGGCCTCTAACTACCCATTTTCGTTGGATCTCAACCTAGCTCCACCGACTCAGACACGAGGCCAAGCAGCGGCACCAGTATGGATGCCCTACTTTGCTTCCGCACGGGGGCCTGTGACAGTAACTGACTCAATACTCCTGGACAACGATGTTGCCATTGGAGTGGCTAGAAATTTAGTGACCCCTAAAGATATACGTGTTCTGGGGACAAGGGATGACAACCGGGTCGTGAGCGATGCCCTGGCACTGAGCGTGCAGAGTACAGCAACAGTCGCAAGTTTGGGTCATCGCCTACTTGCGAAGTCCCATGAGGTAGAGGTGCTGAAAGGTCAGTTGGCGGCGGAGCGAAGTATGGTTGAGGAGTGTCAGACTGCTATAAAAAGCTTGAAAAGGGAGAGGTCAAGGATAGTGGAGGTGAATCGACACCAGCTAGAAGTATTGCGGGACGAGAATAAAAACCTATAAAAAATGGTAGAGTTGTACTCTCGCGACATGCGAAAACAGCTGGAAGACCTAGACCGACCGGGTAAACGCAAACAAGCAGATCGCGAGAGTAGTTACGCTCAAGCTAAGATTGCGATCTTTGGGAGCTCAAGTGATGAGCCCCAAGAAGCTGTGCGTGAAGCCCCGGAAGAGGACAGCCAGAGGGCCAAACTCAAAGCTCCAATGGTCGAGACACCAAGCATCGAGAAGAAATGATTTCCTACTGCATTATTGTTGTTTTTATTTTATTTTGTTGTTTTTGTATTTTCGTTATTTTGTTTCGGAAATAAAAGAGTAAGGTTGCAGAAAGAAAAAGAAAAAGAAAAAGAAAAAGAAAAAAAAACGACAAACGGAAAAGAAAACACATTTCCCTAACTAAAATAAGATAAAGATGATAGCCGAAAGGGAAAAGCAAAAACACAAAGCTCTAGAAAATGAAAGTAACGGGCAAAAACATTAAACACCAGAAAACACGGAAAAAAGAAAAGTAAAGTAAAAGTAAAGGTGCTCCCCCTTGAAGCGATTAGGTCGAGCATGCCCGGGAAATCCGAAATGGTGTTGGCTCTCTCTCATCAGCATATGTCTATTTAAACCACATCTCTGCAAGCGGATGATACCCAGCATTTCTTCCTGCAAACTCAAGGAAAAACATCAAAAAATTTAGAAGCAAAACAAATGGCATCCTCATGCACTCACCTTGATGATCTCAACCTTGAGCTCTCACTTGCACCACCAAATGCCCAGACAAGGGCTCCTCCAACTCCTGTCTTCCCAAACTCCACATATCATCACGGTACGGCCTCAAACTTTGCTGAGATAATACCGAACTTTTCTGAGGCAATGCCGAACAGAGCAGCGCTGCTGGGAGGCATGATTGGTAACAAGCTCACACCGACAGATCATCTGCATGTGGCACAGAGGTCTGACAAGGCAGCGGTGGAGGAGTCCCACAATTTAACTGTACTCCACGCGGTCTCGGCTACCAATTTGGGCATGCGATTGCTGGCGAGAACACGGGAGTGTGCCGCGATGAGCGAGGAAATAACTTCCTTGAAGGCTATGGTGGCGGACTTGCAGAAGCGGCTCTATTGTGCCAATCAGCACGTGGAAGCACTGCAGAGAAAAAATGAGGACCATGTGGAGCTGCTGCAGATTCTGCAAGTAAGAGAAAACAGAGGCATGCCATGAAGATGAAGATGAAGATGAAGAAGTTGTTTTTTTTTTTTTTTATTTATTTTTTTATTTTTAACTTTTTATCTTTTTGAATGCAATGTTTGAATAAAAATGTGTTTTTAACACTCAGAAATAAACTAATTAACCACACCACGTAAATAAATAAACTAACCTAATAAAACAACAAAAAAAACATAAAAGAAAACAAAGAAGTTCCAAATTGCAATTTACAAGGAAAAATAAAAACCCAAATTTCAAATTTCAATTTTTTTTTTTAAATATTTATTATTATTGTTTTTAAAACACACAAATATACAAGCAACTCACGGATGACCAGTTAAGGGCCTCAGAAAACACAGCCAGGGGATCCGGGAAGGTTGGAGGGGTCACAATGGTCCCGCTTAAAACCCAAACTTCTTAGACACCGAAGGTGTCGCCTATAGAACTCCTAGACACTGTATTGACGGAAGTGCTCACTGGAGTTACCATAAGTCAGCTCATATGAAAAATCTTTTTAAAATTTTTAAGATAAGAAACAAAAACAAATTAAGATAAAATGGAACAACAAACCATAAACGAAAATGAACTAAGTACTCTAAACAAATTCAAACAAACAACATAAATTGTTGTACTAAAAGAAACAAACCAAGAAACCAAAGAAAAAAAAAACAAACAGCACTTTCTATCACCCGTTTATCACCATTTGGACAGATTCGTTTCTATGTTTTTCAGCTTCGACCTCTGTTCAGTTTTTAGGCTATAACTTTCCAACCGTAAGTCCAAATTTCATGTTCTTTATATGGTTGGATTCAGCACAGAAAAACAAAGAACTCAGCGCGTACCAAAAGGTAAAAACAATGACGGAAATAAACATAATTCAAAGAAGAGAAAGGATTGAAATGCTCCCCCTTGAAGCGATTAGGTCGAATGTGATGCATTTGGAGGTCGCGACTTCTCCCACTACTCCACACTTCCTATCTTTGAAGTTGCCATCTCTCTCCATTTTTATTGAGCTATTTACATTGCTAAAACAAACACATACAAAAACTTGAAACGGAATTAAAGGATTACGAAATATATATAAAAAAAAACTAAAAATGAAAGGGAAAAATCAACACAAGTCCAATTCCATGCTTCAAAGCAACAAGCACCAATGGGTTGTGTAAGCTGGGACTTAAACCCAGTTCTCTTGCTTGTTGGGCAATTGTCCTTTTCTGTTGGACTACAAACACAACTTGTCCATTAACGTCATTAACTTTAAAACTTGAAATTGTCTAGAAAAACATGAAAATGAAAAATAAAAATAAAACAAGTAGGGAAAAGAAATAGAACCAAACTATGTTGCCAATCCCCGGCAACGGCGCCAAAAACTTGTTGCGTAGATTTAGCTCCACCAAAATGGATTAAGCTGCATCCTCAACTTGTGATACTCGTAAGTGCACGAACCGTTGGTAGTATAGCATATGTAAGTGCGAGGTCGATTCCACAGGGATTGGTGATTGAATGATCCAATTTAGTTTCCCTACACAAAATAGAAACAAAAACAAAGAACATAAAACAAGGAAGAAAGAAATAAGTAACTCAAGCAAATAAGTTCCCAAGTTCAATTTAGATTAATGGATTGATTCTAGCTAAAGTATGATTAAGCCATGGTGTGTGGTCATAACCTTGTGTTCCTAATTCCCTAATTTGATCATTTGTTGTCTAACCTAAAATTAAGCATTAGGAACCCATTAAGCATAGAAGAACATTTTAAACAACCAAGTATGTATCTAATCCCTGTTGTCGAATGTCCATACATACTCTTCCTATTCATAGTTCAATTCGAATTAAAGCATGGTGTATACTCTTAATTCAAACCAAGATAGCTAACATGCAAGCCTAAATGGTGATCAATCATTCAAACTAGCATATTAACTTATAAGCATAATGAATAACAACAAAAACCATAATTGAAACTTGGAAACTAATTCAACTTGAAAACTTAAGAAAAGAATTTACATAACAAAGAAAAATAAATTACAACTAAGAAAACATTAAGGAAACTAAGAGAACTTTGAGGAAGAAAGGAAGTGTTTGAGAACTTTGAGGAGGGAGAAGAAAGTGTTTGGGAACTTTAGAGAATTTTGGAAGAACATGTGTTTGAGAGCTTTGAGGATTTTGGAAGGGAATGTGTTTAAGACATGGGGAATTTGGAAGAGAGTGTTTGAGAACTTGGAGGATTTGGAGAAGAAAGTAGAGAGGTGTTTTGAGAGCTTTGTGGATTTTGGAAGAGAGTGTTTAGGAACTTTGAGAATTTGGAAGAGAGTGGTTGAGAACTTGGAGGACGTTTGTGAACTTGGAGAATTTGAGAACTTAGGGAAGGAAGAGAAATGTGTTTGTGAAGTGTTTGAGACATGGAGACTTTTGGAAGAGAAGGGAAGTAGAGAGATGTTTGAGAACTTTGAGGATTTTGGAAGAACATGTGTTTGAAAGCTTTAGAGAATTAGAAGAAGAGAAAGGAAAAGTGTTTGATATTTAGTACAAAGAAAATTTAATAGAATGATCTTATTACAACAATTGAGAACTACAAAGGGAAACTAAGAGAATTTGAGGGAGAGAAGGGAATGGAGCTCTAGAGAAGTGCTTGAGAGCTCCCCCCCTTGGGGTGTTATTACAAGCTTAGAGAACTTCCCTATTTATAGGCCTAGGGGAAGTGAAAATCAGAATTCAATAAGACTAATGCATACAACACTTGAATTATAAAATCTGAAATGGTTGATGCACTTGTATTAGAAAATCTGAAATGGGTGATGCACTTGTATTAGAAAATCTTGAATTGGTTGATGCACTTCACCACTAAATCCCACCAGCAGCCCTAGCTCATCTTCATGTCACCATGACCAAGCTTCCAACCAGAAATGATAGCTCATACCTAGCTCACCATGACCAAGCATCCAACCAGCACATGCTGAGGTCAGCATGACCAGCAACTTCAAGGGCTTACAACTTGGGCTTCTCTTAATAAAATTAGGACTTTAAGCACTCTAAATTGAAGTTCAGAATGTCTTCTTTCCAGCCATATGTTATTTGGGCCAATCCAAGGTCGGAGGAAGAAGTTAAGGCCGAAACAAATTGCTAACTCATTTTCCGCGCTGATAAGATCCATCCTGAGCATGGTTCTGTGTTTGCTAGGTAACGGACTCCAGATTTATCCAATGGGGCTGAATTTTGGATATGTTATAGTACACACCAATTGGAACAACTTTCATGAAGAATGTGGCCTCATTCGAGCTATGTAGGTTGTTGAAACAAAGCTTGCAATATGACCTACGAAATTGGGCTGGTAGGGGACTGTAGCCAAAATTGAGTTTGTCTTTAAGCTCTTCATCCATTCATCCAAATTAGGCCCTAACATGCATGGATTGCATCATTTACTATCCAAAGCCCTCATTATTACCTAAAGCTCAATGAACTGAAAGATAAACACAAAAAGGATTAAAAGCACAAGTTTAACTCAAAAACATAACCAAATCATAAGCTAGAAGGGTACAAAATGATATGTAAATATGCACCGATCACCCGCCTAGCTGGAGGCGAGGAAATGATCGGTCGGTATGCTGAAGCCGTCACGAGGATGGCCGAAGGGAGCTCGCTTGAGCAGGATTTGGAGGTGATCAAAGAACAAGTTCAACCTGCAATGGCCCGATTGAAAAAGAACGAACTCGTCGTCCAACGAGAGAATGAAGAGTTTGCGCAGATTGAGGCCCAGATTGCCGAACTCCAGGCCCGCCGAGATCTTATACTCCAGCGCCGAGACGGCGCGGTCGCAACCGGGAACGAGCTGAAATCTTCGGCCAAGCGAATCCTCAAGGCCGCGACCGAGACGAAGAAGGCCCTGGCCGAGCGGAAGCTGATCCGAGCGAGGTGGCAGGCGGACATTGATGGCGGGGACATTGCTTGGAGAAGGATCACCTGCCTGATCTGGGGGATGTTTAGTGAAGGGGTCTAGGCAGGCGATGAGTGGTTGTTTTAACTATTTCTCCCCTTTTCTTTCTCTCTTTGAGATGTAATAAGTGACCAAAAACATGCATTATTTTATTTACACATATTTTTTCTTTGTTTACGACCACAGACAGATATATGTATATGTTATTTCGGCCGTGACTAGCCGTTCTGTTTTTGTAAGTAATGCCCATTTTAACTAAATGTAGGGCAATGGCCTTCTTTTCTGAAAAACAAAATGTATTCTTTCCTTTTCTATATGACGGCCGGGCCTTTCGTTTAGCCCGTCCGCCTACCTTATTCTTTTCTTCTTCTTGACTCTCTTGTCGTAGGTTCTCGGCGCCATTTTCTTTTGAACTTGCGCCGAGTTGTAGACGTCAAGTCTCGACTCTTTCGGATTTTCCGAACTCCCGAGCGTTATCCGCGAGTAATCCTTCTTCCTCCGGCCACGTTGCCCGAAAACTTGAAGGAAACGAACTTTCCGCTTTAATAGTTTATCAGTGTCATGGCCGTCGGCCAGGATATAAGGAGATGTGCCCACGGCTGAGTTTTTTGAGGCGCGGCGTGCCAAAAACTCTTCAGGGGATGAATTGCGCCAATCGCTAGGTTCCCTTTGTTGGCGCTAAATCTGAACAGACAGAGATGAGTGCAACTTACAAGTGATGAGGACGATCTAGCAGATCGATTGAGTGATAGATGCAGATCCTTCTTGTCCTTGGATGCAGATCCTAAATAGAAGAGAGTTTGAGGTTCGTGAGGTCTATGGAACCGGTGTGGAACCAGCCTAAGACCCTCCGATGCTCAAGTAAGATTGTTTATAAGAGCTCTTGTTGTTGACCATATAAAAGTATAGAAGTCAAGCTGAAAAGTCTTACCCCTGTATTGTAGTGGAGGGGCCTATTTATAGAGGGCATTTTGTATGCTCTTAGTACTCATTTTCGATGTGGGACTCGTGGGAGGGCCCTCTGAGGTCGACACGAGTCTTTAGATATTTTGGGCGGATACTTCGAGGTTGATTCTCTACAATCGGTAAGGGATGCCGATTGTAGACGAGCTGGGCCTGTAATGGCTGTTCGCAGCTTTGAGACCATGCCATCGGTGGCCGATGCCGATTGTCCGAGGCCTTGGGTACTTGGGCGAGTTTCTAAGATCCACGTGTCGTTGTACGAGTGGAGGGTCAGATACGGTACAAACAGTAGTCCCCCAAGTTGCCGATTGAGAAGCTTCTCGGTTGGGGACTTGAATATGTATTCGGCATTCTGACCCGGACACAATGGTCTCATAGTTGCTGATGGTGGTATGTAGTCCCCCAAGTGCCCAAGCGAGTGAGCTTGGATAAGAGACGGCATGATGTGCCGATTGTTGCAAGGGGTGAGTGAAAACTCATTAATATGCGGCTGTCGTTCGGCACGAGAGGCGAGTGAAAACTTATCGATGTGTGCCTGCCGTTCGCTAGTGGAGTTGTGCTCGAAGGTGGCTAGATCTGCCACGTTCGGGAAGTTGAAGCGTCTCTGAGGATTGGAAGCGTTTCAACTGACAACGTTTGGTCTCCCCCATGCATGCGTGACACGTGTCGGCATGGCTGTGAAGAGCCGCGTCGTTTCGTATCCCGATGCGTCGCTTCGCTTCCCGATGCTAGATCGGCTTTATAAATGTGAGGAGGGGACGAGAGTTCAAATACTTGGAATTTTTGAGAGCGAAGAGAGCTTGTGAGAGGCGATTTCCGGCAACCGTGCGAAGGCTGAGCAGGCGATTTCCGGCAGCGTGAACAAGGCGGAGGCGATTTCCGGTGAACTTGAACCACCGTGCAAACAAGGTATGTTGCCGTGTTTTGGCATTTGTATGAATCAAAGTGTTGAATTCGTTGATTGTTTGTTTGAACAATGTATGAACAAGCATGAACAAGTATGAACATGAGTGTTTAGGAGGTAGAACAAGATTTTGATTCTAGCATAGCACTTAGTTTCCCTTCGTTTGTGTTTGTAGATGTCAGATACCGAATCCGAGGGTAGGCGTAGTCCGAGGGCCTATGAGGACAAATCGTCCTTGGGGAGTTCGTCCGAGGGGAGTGAGAGTACCGATTCTGGGAGCTCTTCAAGCTGTGAGATAGTGGAGGGGGCAAGAGTGCGTGCCGAGGCTGGGGGCACTTCGACGAGAGTGCCTGAAGATGGTGAGCCTTCAACTTCGGGTCGTGAGGCCGATGGGGGTGGCGTGTCCGTTGCCGCCCCAAGGGAAGGGGTGTTGAGGGTTGTCAGGGGGAGGCAACGGATTCCGATGGCGAAGCCCACGGAACCTTTGTTCGGAGTAGATGATTTAGAGCCGAACACACTGACTGAGGCTGAGTTGGCGAAGATTCGGGCGGAGTTCAATATTCCGGAATCGGTAGGGTGCGAATTCCGGGGCCCTTAGAGTCGCTCAGTGATAATGACAATGGCGTAGTCTTCTTCACCGACGTGTTTAAGCATGGGCTTCGGCTACCGTTGAGACATTCGGTGCAGAAGATTTTGGCTGCGATCGGGTATGCACCAGGGCAGTACAATCCAAACTTTTGGATTACGTTGCTCGGGACGATCACAGCGTTCAGCTTGGCTGGCGAGGGGGAGCCGAGCTACGAACAGTTTGCCCAACTGTATAGTGTGACGAGGGCAAAGAGTGCTGATAATGGGGGGTGGGTGCAGTCCAACTGTCTATCGGCGGGGCAGCGTGGACACTTTGTGGTTGGGGTGCCGAGCTCCCAGAAGACGTGGCGTATACGTCGAGTAATTGTGTCTGGTGATTGGGAATCGGCACCGGGAGTGATCGTGGAGAGGAGGATTCCTACGTCTTTTCAGACAGTCGGTAGGGTAGAGCCTGCCGCTTCCCTCTATCCTGGACAGTGGGCTTCCGTACGCTTTTAAACGATTTCTCCTGCCGAAGCTGTGTGGTTGGTTCCCGATCGTTCTGCAACTAGGCGGAGAGTGTTTGTTGATGATGCAGCTGCCTCTGGGTGTCATCCAGTTTAGAGGCGAGAATATTGTTGTGCTCCTGCATTCTTGCCATATCCTGCTGTAGGGTCTCCATACGAGCCTCCAGGGTGGTCGGTCGAGCAGGCGTTTCTGTTCGTGGTGTCTTAAGCAAGGGAGCTAGACTTGGCTCGCCGCCGAGGCCGAGGATAGGGCCATCGGAAGGGAGGACCGAAGATGGATTCATTTTTTGGTCTCAAAGCTTTTTGAGATATGGGTTAATCGATAAGCGATTCCCACAGACGGCACCAATCTGTTGGCGCTAAATCTGAACAAACAGAGATGAGTGCAACTTAAAATTAAATTCAACAGAACCAGCTCTCCTTTTTGGGTTTGTTTATAAAAATTAAATGGTGTACGGTTTATCTACATCACTAGTGCTAAAAATGGATATAGAATTAAATACCCCTAAAATATTTAATATTTAAATTGTTATGCTTTTATTGTACCTATGAGTTAGGTAATAGAAATTTGTCATGCTCTACATTGTTATTATGTTTAGTTATGGTTTTTATCATTTAATTTTATCTCTGTTTCATCCTAGTAAAATTTATCTTTGGCCTCTCAAAAGATGTTTGGTGGGTTAGCTCCTGATTAAGCATTTTATATCTTAGTGTAAGATTAATTATTAGAAATATAATTAAATTCATACTATATTAACTATAATTAGAATAATATCAACAAAAAAAATGGAAGCTGATTAGAATAGAAAAATGAAAATATATGGATGGTTTTAGAGTTGTCTCACACAAATAAACAAAGAAATTATGAATGGTATTTAAGTAATGTTCCGAGTACGAACTAGCTTATGGTCTAGTGACATTATCTCTTCCCAAAATGTTGACAAAAAAAAAAATCTCCTCCCAAAATTGAAAGATGTTACAAGTTCGAACATCTCTCTTACTATTTAAAAAAATATATAAATTATATGAAAAGAATATTGTTTGGATATTACCATAAAAATCAAACATCTTAATATTTGAAAGATAAACTTTGACTGTCAAACGAAAATTTGCTAAATAAATACTATGTTTCAAGAAAGACCAAAGCAACTACCTTATATAATTAAGGATATACATGGACTACTCTAGGCACATTGCATCTGGAACAAATTACACAAAATATTTGTCTGTCATATGTATAATGCATTTCACTAAATTTGGTCCTCCAAGTCCAAGCATTGTTTTTGACATTGGAAAAGCAACAAATTACACAAAATTAACCCCTTAAATTCAAAACAAGAAAGGGCAGTCTTGCATTTTCTCATGGATGAGGATAAGAACTCTAGGAAATTCACCAAACCTGTCTTAATTCTATGTCTCCAACTCAGATACAAATTTTACTGCCAAATCTAAGAACTCATGGCATGTAAAATTCATTTCACTAAAATTGGTGCTCCAAGGATTTTATTAGTCCTCGCAATACGAACAAAATATCATACCATTACCCCCTCCAAATTCAAACATTACAAGGGCAATAACGTAATTTTGTTCGAGCACAGACTTTTATTTTTATTTTGGTATGTAGAGCACTCGGCAAGCCCAGCACTCAAAAACAAGTATTAAAGCGCCAATGGTGTCTCAAGCTTTTAGCTTTGTGTATAAAAATGGGGTGTTGGTTTTGTAGAGGCATAACCCAAAAACACCCAAGTACAGTAGAGATACTGTACCCGATTTGAGAGCCCAAGAGTGAACCAAAATTCATAATTTTGGTCAGAATACGAAACTGCCCATTTGTAACTCTCTGCTTGCATGCCCAACACTTTGCCTTAAATCCCTAAGACCTGCCTGTTCTGAGTTGGTAGCTTTGTCACTTTTTGATATTTGGGGAGTTATAAAAAGGGTCTAAGAGCTTGCAGTGCAATTCTGCGTTGGGTTTTCTCTTGAGGGTCTTTGAGTTTCTCAAAAACAAAAGAGAAAGTAAGGGTCTTTTAGCTCTTACAATGTCTTCCTCTGAGCAAGAGCTTGAGGAGCAGCTTAAGGAGACTGGAAATAGTCTCCTGAACACTCCTTCTGCCACTGATGAGCTTCTCAAACTTCTTGATGTAATGCCCCCTTTACCCTCTCTTTGTATTGCATTTTCACACACAATATGCATGTTTACTGGGTTATTTTTTGCTTTGATGAAATTCTCTGGAATGCCGAGTGAATGAAGGCTGGGAATGGGTTGATCATCATGAATTACTGACTGGGAGTGTTTTATAGGTTTCTTTTTCTTCTTTTGAGTGTGTGCATCCGGTTTTCTTTTGGGTTAATTGAGTTCATTAGAATACAAACGAATGATGACTTGAGATGGGTTGATGATCATTCTGTGAATTCTTCAAAGTCAGGGTTACCATTTGTTTATTGAAAAAATTTTGGTTTTTTTTATTGCGGTTTCAGTTTTCATTTATTTGTTTATTTGGGTTAAAAAACAAATCTTTTATGGAGGGAAATGTGGTTTCAGTAATTATGAGGGCTTTGTACATGTTGATATTTGTTTCCTGTACTCCGAGTTGTGGTTTAAATGAACAGCTGAGTTTTATTTTTCAATTGCTTATATGTAATCCTTAATTAATTGACTGGCGCGATGGTTATATGTTAAACCAATTGCAAGCTGTTTTCTAGCTATGACTTTTCGTTTTTGAATGTTTAGATGTGCACTGTTGCTTATTACAAGATGGCGTGTGCCTGTATATGTGTTGAATGGCTTGATGGTTAAATGTTAAACCAGTTGTGAGCTGTTCGTTGGCTATGATTTTTCATTTTTGAAAGTTTGATTTATACTGTTGTTTGTCAAACGATGGCGAATGTATACTGTTGCTTATTAAAAGATGATGTGTGTGTGGTGTAGGTGTTTGCACCTTCTATGACCTTATGTGAATTCTTACTTCTGAATCTAATGAGTTCTATACATTTCTAATAAGTAGTCACTGAGCATTCTTAGTCAGATTTGCGATTGTATGTAATGGTTTAATGTAATGATTACTATGATATATGTTTAAATGTAACTAATCTGAAGTTCGAATCTGTTGCAATGCAAATGTTTGAAGTTATGTTAAACATAGCTATATCTGATTTTTTGTTTGTTTGTACCTTTATAGGTTTTAAGATTGACAATACCTGACATCCTCTGTTTCATTCTGTCTTTTAGGATGCTAATGATTTGTTGGACAATGTTGAGCAAGGACCACCCAGATCCATGCAAGATGCACTTCTACCCTTAATGAAAGCATTAATTTCTAATGAACTGTTGAGGCACTCAGATGTGGATGTGAAGCTTTCTGTTGCATCTTGCCTTACTCAGATTACAAGAATAACAGCACCGGATGCCCCATACGATGATGAACGGATGAAGGTATAACAGCTCCAATAAAGTCTAAGATTCTAACTAATCATTAATCACTTTGAAGTTCTACAACTTGCATCATCAAATGCTCCTGTTTAAATTTTATGGCCATTAGGACTTCATTTCCCGTTTATTGGTTGCACAGGAAATCTTTCAGCTGACTGTAGCATCTTTTGAAAATTTGTCACATGAGTCCAGTCGTTATTATACAAAGGCAGCTTCCATTCTTTGTATTGTTGCGAAGGTCAGGTCAAGCTTGTTGATGATGGACCTTGACTGCGATGCCTTAATTCTCGAGATGTTTCAACATTTCCTTAAAATAACCAAGTAAGAGCTTTATCGATGCTGTTTAAAATATTAATAATTGACTTCTCTTGCGGTTCTTTGCTGGAAAGTGCTTTGTGGTTGTATCGACAACAAAACATATTTTAAACTTTCATTATGGACTGAAGTTTGAAAAGAAGTTGTTTAATTTGTGTTTACTCCTAATGAGAGATCAAGTATTTGAACATCCTTTTCGTTTTTTTGTTTATAACTTATTCATTTAAACAATAATCTATGAAAATAAATAATCTTTGTGTCTGCGGTGCGTTTTGATTTTCATGATAACTTGGAGCTTGGTTTTCTATTTCATTTTACATGAGTTCATTTATTTTTTTGCAAATAATTTACAACTTATGGCTTCTTCTTGCTTAATGTTTAGGTCCAACCTTCCAGATGCTGTATTTTCAGCCATGGAAACTATTATGACAATGGTTTTAGATGAAAGTGAAGAAATTCCCTTGGATATTCTAAAAGCTCTTTTATCTAGTGTTAGAAAGGAAAATCAGGATCAGGTAATACTCTTTGTCTTTACATCTTGTTTTGTTTTGTTTTGCTATGTTCCTTTTTTATTTTCCTACCATTCCGTTTTGTTTATTTAAGAGTGTATGCCTGTTACTCATTGTTTCAGACCGTTTCACCTATTTCTTGGAAACTGGGGGAGAAAGTTATAGAGAATTGTTCTGCTAAGCTTAAATCTTATCTCGTGGAAGCAGTGAAGTCCGTGGACATTGCTTTGGACGATTATGCTGAAATAGTGGCTTCTGTATACCAAAATGGATCTGATGCCCTCAAAAATGATAATGACAATGATTCTGGGAAAAATCTGGTATGCCAAACTTGTGATATTGTCAGCACACTTGCATGTTTAATAAGTTTAGAGTACGGTGTATGGATTTTTTTTGGGTGTGTTTTGCTGATTCTATTTCCTTAACTTGGTCTTTGTATGTTTTTTTTAAAGCTGAATTCAAAGCCCTAATTTTCTTATTAATTAAAAAAAGAATGAAATGCCTGTTCGTATGTATTCATGTTTCTCTCTCTCTCTCTCTCTCTCTCTCTCTCTCTCTCTCTCTCTCTCTCTCTCTCTCTCTCTCTCTCTCTCACTCTCTCTCTCTGAGGTGATCACAGCATCAAATCCTTTTGAACTAGAAAGCTTGTCGTCTCCCAGTGTTCAGTATCCCATGATCCATTTTGTGCACTCTGGTGTCTGCTGTTTGAGTAGTATTAAAAATATATCGTCAGACCATAGTGAAAATAGAGACTAACGTGGTTACTAGAAACAGATGATTACACTGAATTGATGATGCTAGTGAGTAAAACCATAAATTTGAATAAAGTCAACATGATAGTCAGCCGGTTGTGTTGATTCTGATTGCACACAGTACACAAAATAATTGTTGACATTCTTGTTGAATGAAATAAAACCATCCTGTGCTGTCTACCTAGTTATTCTACTGTGTAGATTGTTTGAGAAATTGGCATAGTACTGCTTAGCTTTAATTACATGACATGTTAGAAACAAATCTTAGGAGGAATGTTGTATGATATAGCTTATGATATACTTCTTTGTGCATAGGTATTTGTGTGTTGAAGTGGGTCCATTGTCTACGCTTGTGATTAGAAACATAGATTGGAAGTTCTGAACGATTTGCAATGTCATGCTTCAGGAAAATGAAAACAAGTTGATGAAAAGGACTTTGAATGAAGCATCCAATTCCCATGTATGTGACTGTTATGCTCATTTTATATTCCCTCTCTTCTCTCTCTCTCTCTCTCTCTCTCTCTCTCTCTCTCTCTCTCTCTCTCTCTCTCCTTTGCATTAATTGGAACTTACACTCATCCACAAAGAAACTTCTCTGTTAAACAGGTGACAGAGGGACTTTCATTCGCTGAGATACTGGATGCTTATCGAAAGAGGGGAATTGCAGCCCCCGGTGCTGTTAATCCTAGAGAAGCTGGCAAAACTGCGGCTGCTCCTACAAGGGATGAACACAATGTCAGACAAAAAGTTTCTAAACAATTACAGCATTGCCATCTTACTAAACATTCCAAGTGTATTGATTCAAGAGATAATGCTCAACAGGACAATTCAGGCTCGCTGAAGGCTACCAAATCAGAAGTTGAGCCATACTCGGGTCCCAAAAAGAGAGGTCGGAAGCCGAATTCTTCAAAGAATTCAGAGGAAGGCCATGACCACGCTCAACCTAACAATTCATTCTCTCCGAAGGCTGTCAAATCAGAAGTTGAGCCATACTCAGCTCCCAAAAAGAGAGGCAGGAAGCCAAATTCTTTGATGAATCCAGCAGAAGGCTATGACCATTCTTGGATACATTCTGGGAGAAAAACTCAAAAACGCAGAAAGTCTAATGACAAGGGATCTGATGCTTCACCTGCTGAAGGTCGGCTTCATGGAAAGGCTGCTTTGCATTTAACACTTGAAAAGGTGACTGAGCCACCAGGTTTAGAACCTAAACCTGAAGGGGACATTGTTGCTTCTTCTCCACTTCCTCAAAATAACCCTCTTGGTGGAACCCAACGCAGAAGGGGTCGACCAAAAAAGCAGGTTGTGGCCGATCATTCAGCTAACCCTGGTCCCCTTTTTGCTGTGAGGCGAGAGTTCTCAAATACTCAGGCTGAGGAGAGAACTGCACGAAAAACAGATACCCATCTGACTCAGGGATTTAAGGAGACCAGTACCTTTGAAGCAAAAGCACAGGGGCATCCTAGAGCTCTAGAACATGCTGAAAAGACAAGCGAGGAGTGCTTGCTTGCTTCCATACCTGTTGTCACCGAGACGGAAGCTGCCGTCCCCTTTGATCCCGATGAAAAACCACAGCAACAGTCAGCTTTGGATGTTGCATCTGGGAGTACCAATGATCAATCATATGTCCAAACGGGTACTAAGACACGTAGGGGGAATGCTACTTCTGGTAAGGAGAGTACCGAGGCATCTGGTAG
Organism: Prunus avium; assembly: GCF_965620075.1. Classification (NCBI taxonomy): domain Eukaryota; kingdom Viridiplantae; phylum Streptophyta; class Magnoliopsida; order Rosales; family Rosaceae; genus Prunus; species Prunus avium. Next base: position 8,893,680 of record NC_142286.1, read on the forward strand.
TAAGGTACTTCAATACTTCTTTAATGTTGATGCAAAAATAAATAGATATTGGAATTTTAAGCTGTCACCTGTAATGGCTTTTTTCTTTCTTCTGTTGTGCCAACTATCCATTTTTCAGAAGATTTCTAAGTCTGCGACAAAGTTGAGTGAAGATAATGAAGGAACACATAAAGTGGTTCTGAAGAGGAAGTGTACCACTCAAAAGGAAGAGGTAAGAATTTTTAATTTCATTTGCAGTTTACAATTTGGCCAGTTATAGTTTGGTGCTCAATCATATTTTGAACATTTTTCTTTCTTTTCACTAGAAGTATACTGTGGGTAATGGTCTTTTTTCTGTGGTCATTCAGCTCAACTGTTCCTTGGGAAGCTTTGTCACTGGATAATTTGTAGTGAATAATTAAAATTAATAAATGTTGAAAATATTGCTTACATTACATGTTGTAATGTATTAAACACAAACAACTTTGGGTGGTCCATATTCTGTGTTGGCCCAACTTTACATTTGAATTTAGTAGACCCTATTAGCATTGTCCTGTAGATGAAGCAGTGCAAATGAACTATGTTCTTAATATTGTTATCGAATAATCAGACATGATACACCTAAGTGTAAATCACAGTGACTCATGCTAAAAGGTGTTCTCCATCTCTTCCCCTTTCTCTTCTTTTGCTGGAAGATATGGAAAATAAAATGCTATTTATGCACTCCTTTTAATCTTTATATGTCATAATGATCAGTCCAACAATAATGGACTAATAATAGTATGAACTAACACGGAAGTCAGAATTTTTATTATATGAGGGCAGAATTTTAAATATGTTCTAAAACCTTGGTAATTTGAGCTTAGTGGTGGCATTATGTAAATAATTGTACGCTTTGTTTTGATTGATGACTATGAAAGTATTGAACTAACCCAACGCATTTTAGTAAGAATATTGCTTCTTATAAAAATGCTTTTTCCCCTTTCTTTTTCTTCTTATGCACCTTAATTATATTTTGAAAAGAAAAAAAAAACAGAAACAGTGGGGTAGGGATAATGTCTTTAGGTTGCAAACTGTAGATGTAATATCTTAAGAAGCTCACATTGGATTTGAGACAGTGGTGTACTTTCCGAACTTGGGAATCCTCCAAGCTTAACACGTATCCCGCTTTGTATTTATGTTTGTTGTAACTGGAGAAGTAAAATAAGGAGCTTGCATTGGATTTGGGACCGTGGTGTACATTTTCTGAACTTGGAAAGTCCTCTAAGCTTATACACGTCTCCCTGTAGTTATTCTTGTGCCAATAGTTACATTGTTGGGCTGATATGGTTACACATTCTTTTCAATAAAGTTGTTTAACCTTGCTAATCAATTATCACTAAAAGTGGAAATACAACATCAAGTCTTTCATCTTAACTACTGTGTTCTGTTACTAAGTTGCTAAAGTTTTGTGTTTTACTACATGTGGAAATAATCACCTTCCTTTATCATGAAAATGCTTCAATTGATATGTTGCTTGCTTCATTTACTCTTAAATTAAGCGGTTGGTGGATGCTTTATTGAATACCAAGGGTCCACTTTTCCTCCTGATATATCTAGGAACTGTGCAACATGCTAGACGTGTATTTTCTGTTAGTGAGCAATTGATTACATTGTCCTTACTACTTTTTGTATATTGTTTTAAGAACTTGCTTCCAGGTATGATATTTCTGTTTGTTCTAAGTTCTAACCTCACACATCCTATTTTATCTATTAATTTATTGATATCTTAATATATATTTATTTATTTATTTATACATATTTTGTAAATTAACTTTTCCCCTTCAGGCGTCTCACATGCCTGATCTTGATGAGCGATTGGTTGGCAGTAGAATAAGGGTTTGGTGGCCAATGGACAAAGCGTGAGTATTGCAGAACTGATAATGAAAATGACATACTATGATATTATTGTTCATTAGTCATCATTTACTTTCATATAACGTCAATAGTGTTCATGTTGCCTACCTTTGCTAGTTAGTTCCTTTAGGACTTGCAAACATAAGATAACAAAGAAACTTTTGCTATAATTAAAAGGCTCCTTGAAATTTAGTTGATTTGAGTGGACACGATGAACTACGCTGGGTTTAGGGGTTTATTATCTATAGCTTGTTTGCCATCACTCACAACATGTTTGGGGAGTAAAAATGGTGATTGTGATTCTTGGGTTTACTGTATTTTGGATTGGTATTGTTTGCTGAGAAACCATATTAAAATCTGTTGTTGACCCGATACAAGTAGTCATTAGTTTAACATGAATTGTAGGAGGTTTCCATGCGTTATTTTATTATTGGTTCTGATCATCACTAGACACCCCGTTGTTGAAATTTCTTGCTTCTCAAGTTGCCAGAAGATCCTGAATCCTCTTCAGCTAGTGTTCAATTCTTCATGCCATTTGTTCACTGTTTTTCTTTGTTTGTCTACGCTAACGTCTGTATCACTGGAGTAATAATCAGAATTGATTGTTTTCTTGCATGAAATGTCTTTCTGTGCAGGTTTTATGAAGGTGTTGTTTCCTCTTACGACCCTGCTAAAAAGAAGCACTTGGTGAGTTGATTTTATGGTTTTCATATTATATTGTTTGTCTTCTGTTGTGTATCATAAAGTGAGTTGAAACTGTTGGATTGAATATCTCCCAATACCAGTGTCTTTGAGTTCTAGACCATGATCTCCTTGGCCCTCTTGTACTCTTTGTAGTAACATCAACTTTTCACATCATCTGATCATCCAGCCTGGCATCTCCTATTTAACCCCAATTATGGTTCCTTTCATATTTTTTCTCGACCGGTATGCATATTGTTGTTTTTAAATGTTCCGTTCTTTAATGACTTCTTTCACAGGTGTTGTATGTTGATGGGGATGAAGAAAATCTAAACCTCAAAAAGCAACGTTGGCAACTGATCGATGATGTTTTACCAGATGTATGTATTGTGACTTAAATTGTACTTTTCTTTTGTTTATAGTTTTCACTCATTTGTTTTAAATTTATTCTAAATTTAATTATCCTCTGTAATTTTTGCTGAAGTTTGAACAGGTCCAAATGGAGAATCTGCCAAAACCTGAAGCTTCTTCTGATACGTAAGCATTATTTTTTCAAACAGTATCATTGTAGTTCATAGAAAATTCAGTTTAGTAGTTGTGCTTGTGCTTCTGAAAAGTTTGTCTTTTATAGTAAAGCTGGTCATTGCAAAATTAATTTTTTTGGGCTGCTTTTTGACACCTTTGTGAACCAAAACCAATCCTTCTAGTCGTATTTATTCCTCAAGTTCCCTTGTTATGTTCTGGACAAATCCTTGGATTTGATTCTTTGGGGTTTGCACAACTACACGGGCAAGGTTTTTCTTCAATATTTAGCACAACTATATGACACTAATTGGCTCCCTTACTTGTGAGACTTTTGAAAGTTTTGTGTCACTGTAATTTTTTTGTCATTTTTTTCCCTTCTTGTGTTTGATATAATGATGCAGATGCGCATTGCATACTGATTACAGACTTTAATGTCCTAACCAAAGAATCAATGCAAAAGGCTTAATTTAGTTGACTCCAGAAATGTAAAAAAGAACACCTTTAAATTCAATACACCCAAAGTTCTGTGAAGAGTGTACATTGCTCACAAATCACTGTTTCATCCTAAATGGTTGATATCATAATTGCCTTGTCTAGCACTCTGTTGCTGCTTCCATGTACATGTATGTTTTATCTTATGTACCATTCGGTTGTGCATTTTGATCAGACCACAAAAGAGAAAACGGAGAACAAAATCAGAGACATCCAAACAAGAAAACGCTGGGTTGTCCTCGAAAAGGTTGGTTTGTACTTTGTATACTTTCTTCCTCGAAAAGGTTTATTAGACCTTTGCCCTGAGGATGCCACATGAGCATTCAACCAACAAGTCCGCAGAGATATTTGGTGTTGGTGGTTTTCATATTTTCATGTACTATTATCTGCTATTGCTCCTTAACTGAAACTTCTTTTGATCTTTTGAAGGATATCTAGACGTGGAGTTTCAGCTGGCATATCCATTGTTGAGTGTATGAAGTCTGGCAGTAAATCTGCAGATTGTTCTACGCTAGGAGAGCTTAAAGTTATTAATGGTGAGGAGGATGATCAGTCCAAGGAAAATGACAGATTGAAGGATGATGGCCAAGTGTCTGCTGGCAAATTGGAGGCAGAAACGAAGACTGGTATTGACTCTGCACAGATAGCACCTGAGACTATGACCTCATCTAAGGGAGAGAGTCCCAAACTTGATATTGAACCTTCTGGTGGGGAATGTGCCAAAGAACTGAAAGAATTGAGTGAGTGTGCAGGGAATGCGATCCATCCCTTAACCTGAGTTAGATGAGGCCGTGTATAGAGATGACATGTAGTGATGGGAAGGCTCAAAAGCACATGATTTTTTCTCTAGTACTGAAAGTGTCGGTTAGTCTCTGTTTTGTTCCTTTTGTAGACACAGAAACATGCACCCGGTGGTTTTTGGCCCTCTGATGTAGGTTTTTAATTAAGTGTCTTTTTAAACTGTTATGAAAGGGCTATTTGCTCTCCCATAGTTTGTGCTTTACCCATTACCTAGTATGGTTTTTGCCTTCAAACATGAGTACCATATGATATCATATATGAAGTCTTTTTGAGTATATATATGTCTTAGTACTCTCTCTTTCTCGAACACATACACAAAGCAATATAGATGTAATCTTAGGGATGAATGCTACATTAAACTCAAGTTATTTTAAAAGCAGAAAATGTTGAGAGCGTTTTGCTCATATGATTCAATCTTATGTTTTAAAGTTTAAACCTATGTTTGGATTTACCTTGGACTGGATAGTTGGTCCAACTTAAAGCAAAATACAGGACAAGGTGGTGTTATTTTTTAAATGGCTGGGTTTGAACCATACTCAGACAACAAAGAATAGGCATTGTGAAGTGAGGTCCGTACTACCAGGTATTCCCCCTGTCCTCTTTGGCTCTCTCATGCTCTTTCAATTTTCTGTAAATGGTTCATTCATTTTTTGGTTTCAGTCACCCAATCAGAGGTTGATGCTCTTCTTCTCTAAGTTCAGTGTCTCATTTCCTAGTTTTTACTTCAGTGCTCAATAAAGCAGACCAGAAGAAATGAAATTACTTGCAGCATCTTAATAAATAACTGTTTTTCTTTTTCTAAATATGTACACAAAAATGAATGGATTGTTTGGAGGGATTCTTCGGATCTAGTCTAAACTAAGTTGAGGATTTAACTGCAAGGGGCTTGTAGCTCAAGTGGTTAAGAGTAGTTATCCCTACACTCGAGGTCCCGTGTTCGAATCCTCCCTCCCCCAATATGGCTTGTACCAAAAAAATAAATAAATTATGTCCTCAAGTTGAGTCCTCCAATTCAAAGTCTCATTAGATTGATTTTGTGTACAACTTGTTTACTAATGGAAGTCTGCACAATTCGTTTTGTTTTAATTTACTTTGCTTTCTGGTCATCATTATTTGGAATCTGGAATATGAATTGCTAAGGTTCTTCAAAATGTTTATTTATTTATTTATTAATTGTATTCAGGGGAGAGGGAGAACAAGAATTGAACTCTTACTGTGAACGTAGGGAAGAAACGCCACGTCTGAACTCAATTAGAGTGCTCTTTTGCTTGGCTTGTAAGTTTCTATCATTTGCTGTATTATTTTGCCAGGTCCTCTTTTTTCCATCTTATTTTATTAAAGATGGCACTGGAAGTTTTGTTTTAGTTGATGGGAAATGAGACTCAATTGGTACCTGATTTATATTTGTATAAGATCATATGTAATTAATATAACCATCCTAGGCCTTGAAACTATATAAAGAAGTCCATTGTAAGGGGCTTGTATGTCAAATGGTTAAAAGCAGTTACCTCTACACCTGGGGTCTTGCAATATTGCTTACAAAAAGAAGCCCCTTTGTGACTCTTGTTCTTTGTGTTTGCCGAGTTGTTCTTCTTTGGCTGCCCATAAAATCTGGACATCTAATCATTCTTCGTGTAGGACATCTAATCAGTCTTCGTGTAGGGCATGTGGTGTTTATTGCAGGGGTGGTTGAACTTGAGACTTGAGAATGCCTTTTGGTGTTTAGCTCTTGGGCTTTCTTTTATTGGGTCAATTTCTGTGAAAGAAATGAGTGGGCTAAAACTAATAATGAAGGTTAATTAGAGAAGTTCTTTCAGAAAAGAGAAAAGAGAGCTTCCCCACCCCCCACCCCCACAATTCTTTAACCTTCTCCTTCTCCCTTTTATCACTTTCGTTGAAGAGTTCATTATAATATGATTCCAACGTTGAACTTCTTTCTTCTCTCCTCTCTCCTTAATTTCTAGTTTTGATTTTTCTGATTTACTTTGGGTTTTTGTACACTTCCTTGCAAAGATTTGACTGTGCTGGAAAATTTCTATGATTTTAGTTTACATTTTTTCAGGAAAACACAAGAATCTCCGTTTTATTTATGTATATATTGTCACTTTTAAACGTCTTGATGATGTTAATATCATTACTAAAAACCCCTTGTGAATGGAAATCAAAATACTTTTAACCAGAAATTAAGAAGCCAGAAGAACCCTACCCAAAAGAAAGCCATTATTACCTCATATTAACAAGAGCTTTTCCGCATGAAAAGGAGGAATGATGGCTATCTGGAGAGTTACAGCTTTTCCGCACAGCTTCATGGGCACGGAGCAAAAAGTGTAGGAATATACAGATTTATAATTCCAAGTCTGAGTTATAATATTGGTGAAGTTGAAGGGACGCATTAGTAGAAACGTTTGATAAGATTTAATTTTATTATTATTTTATTTGGATATAACAAAGTTTAAAACACTACCTGTTTGGGAGTGCTTCTGGAACAGTTTAAAGTGCTTTCTGACAATCAAAAGCGCTTCTGATAGCATTTGGCAGAAAAATTTAGAAGCACTTTTGGGTCATAGAAGCGCTTTCTGGAGAAGCACCTGTCATGTGCTTCTTCAAGAAGCACTCCCAAGTGCTTTTCCAAGAAGCACTTCGATTTCTTATGAAAATTTCAACGTCTTTATAATAAAAGTGCTTTTGGTAGAAGCGCTTATAAGTAGAAGTGTTTCTTAGAGAAGCAGTCCCAAACGAGCCCTCCGTTCGGATGAAGGAATTAAAAATTGCATAGAATTCTTAAATGACGGAATTTAGATTCCTATCATTTAAATTTTTGACAATTAATAATTTCAATGTATGAATTTATGCATGTCAAATTTTGTAAATGACAAATTGCGAAATGATGCGTTTTTTTAGTGGAAATTAAACTTGGGAATCTTGATCTCCAATTTTCACAGTTTTGTCCGCGCATCATTTAATAATTTCAATGCCAAAGTTACTAAATAATGGAAATATCAATTTCTCCTCTTCTAAAAGTGTTTCCCTGACAGACATCCAATTATCATTATGGCAAATACAAAATATGACCAAGTGCTCAAACAAAGTATTGATCATCAGTTTAGCAAGATAATAACATAATTATAAAAGTGTTTCCTTGTTTTGGACAAGAAGTCTGCTAAGAAAACCAAGAAAATAAAAGGGAAAAAGACTTACTTAATTGCTTTTGTTGCTGGAACTGTTATAACCAGGTATTAACAGTGGTCGAAGATATTAACAATGATTGGTGGTATTAACAGTGGTCGAAGATAGAAAGTGTATGAAGAAGATAAGAGAAAGTATATGAACAAAAGAAGTTTTATTGATTTGAAAACTGGAGGAAGTACTGAGATTTTTTCTTCTCTGGTATTGTTATTGTACTTTCTCTCTTCGGAGTTACAAACTAGATACACTATTTTCACCGACTCTACTAAGAATGGCTAAGGATGAAAGGAGAAACCTTTCTGTCTGATACCATCTCTAACTCTCTCTGAAGTTTCATACATCACATGCCAACAAACGATTCTTCTGCCTTTTAAGACAAAATACACTTAAAATATATATACAAAGAGACAAAACACTATTTCTGATACTGTTGTTGCGTAGTAATAACTGTTGGGCATATGCAAAGCGACAACGTCTTCACATGGTCTGGTTACTTGAAGACAAAATATTTGCATGCAGGTTTGGTTTCTTCACATGCTGCTTTGGTTTTTGGTGAAGGAAAGAGCTCTAGGATTTACATGTCTTTGATGCTAAATATAATGGTTTTTTCATCATTTTGAAATTTTTTTGGGTGTTTTTATAAGCTGCTTGCTTCTTTTGGGTTTTTCACTAAATTCCTATTCATAGAAAGACGAAAATGGTATTTTTCCCAAACATAAAGCAAGTCATGATCGTACCATGGGGGCTGCATTAGAAATTGCATTAGAAACTGCAAGGTATGAGACACTGTTGAAAAGATTTACACATATTTCATCTCTCAGAAGTAACATGTATATTGTGGGAACTGAATTTTAACAAAATCTAGGCCAAATATTTCTTTCCATTTGGCGATTATTTGATTTGGGAATTCTCATCAAATCCCTAATCGATTTAAATCTCCTAAAATTAGGAAAAATAATTCCTTTCCCAACAAGGATTATTTTTCTCCAAACCCTAGCCATCTGAGGCTCTATAAATACGAGACTATGCAAGGCATGAGGTAAGCCATTTTAAACTCTAAAAATACTGCCGAAATTCCCTCATAGCTGCCACCTCCCTCTCTCTCTTGCACAAGGCTCCGGTCACCACACATGGCTCCGGCCACCCGATTCACACCATACATACATCTCCGTACCCTTTGCTAAACTATTGTTTCTCTATGAATCAATTGAACTAACTTAGGCATTGGAGGGCCTTCGGCCAACACCCCCTGGGTGTGGTCTTTTTGCTCTGATTGATTTTGCAGGGAGAAGGAGTTCGAGGAAGGAGAAAGGGGAATCTATTGATAAAATATTCTAAGGGACGAAAATTACTCCCACAAATTGGTGCTTTCATTGAGAGCGCGAAATAAGACTCAAAGCGTTCTCCAAATACATTTTCCACACTTTGTTTCAATCAACCATGATTGATACAAGTCATACGAAGAGTAACACCACGACAGGCTTGTCTCATGGTTTCGGGGTGGAAACCTCGCTACAACTGCACGGGATAGCGGCTGCCAGCGACTTGCAGCAGCCTCCCATGGCTGCCACCGCGTTCCAGCAGCTCCCCGAGTGGCTGCCTATGTTGTCCAACCACCTTCGGTAGCTTCACAGCTGCTATGGATAGCCGCTACAACCTTGCAGCCATTGGAAATGGCCTTTAGGTAGTTTTTCCGATCCAAACAGCTGTTGTAGCAACCGAACAGCCACCAAATTGTGAGGCTAGCTCCTCGCAGCCACGAATCACCTCCGTGGACCACCAAATAGCGGCTGGAATTGCCGCACTACTCGCAGCAGCACCAAGCCATTGCCCTGTGGCCTCCTCCATCATGCAATCGCAAGGCCTAGGCGCTGGCACAGCCACCTATGATGGTGCTGCCATTCGTGGCTACCACAATGCCTTCTCAGGCCATTCCCCGATCTTGGAGCAAATCCATGTGCTCCCTCCTTTGCAACCACACTTGACGTATGCACCCATGTATGCATCTAATGGAGCCCTAGCCCATATGCCATTGGGCCCGATTCACACCTCTCTTCCCGACCTACGCAATCAAGTGGGCCTTAACTCACGAGTTAATCAACTCACACAGAGGGTCGACGACCAAAACAATCTAATTGGCCAACTACTCAGGCAGAACAACTTGAATCAAGGACCTGACCTTGGATCCCGTGACGAGGAAAGAATGACCCACGAGCATACTGGTGAGCATTTAGAGAGATCCTAGACTGGTCAGACAGAGACAAACGGGCAGGGGGAGAAGAGAACGAGATCGTGTTGAAGAAAATCAAACATTTGCAAGCCGTACTTTGAGCCGGTCGAAGATTTGTTCGAGGTTAGGTCTAAGGACCAATGTGCACGCTCGCTTGGGACCACAAGGAAGTATCCATTCTAGACTGGGGCTTTGTGCTGCAAGTATTATTGGGTCGATTTCTGTGACAAAAATGAGTGGACTAAAACTAATAAGAAAGCTTAATTAGAAGAGTTATTTTCATAAAAGAGAAGAGATAGCTTAATTAGAAGAGTGAAAACCTTTATATATCATGCCACCATATCACGCAATTGACAAAGTTATACATGGATATTGGGTGAGAGAGTTATAGCTTATGGTGATTTGACAGTTTTGAAAAGCTTGTTTTCTTGTTCATTTGTAAAAGGCTTATTATCACAAAACATCCCTGACGTTTGCGAAATTATCACATTGCATCCCTAACATTTTTTTGTATCATTAATGATCCCTAACGTTAATACAGGTACTCTTAAATAGTCCCTCTGTCAAAAAAACCGTTAAATCCAAGGGTATAATCGTCAAATCAATCCAAAACTATAATTTTTTTTCCTTCCCTTCTCTCTTTCTTTTCTTCTTCTTTCTTTTTTCTCTCCGCCTGGGGCTCACTCTTCTTCTTTCTCTCTCTCTCTCTCTCTCTCTCTCTCTCTCTCTCTCTTTGTCTCCTCTAGCCACCCAAACCACCACCCCGACCACCAAAGCCACCACCGTGGGATCTTATATCCCTGCCCCTCTCTCTACTCTGTATGCAACTCTCTCCCTGCCCCCTCCCATAGCCCACCAACCCATCCACTCTAGCCACCCAAACCACCACCTCGACCTCCATAACCACCACTGTGGGATCTTATACCCCTGCCCCTCTATGTACTTTCTCTGCAACTCTCTCCCTGCCCCATTCCACAGCCCACCAACCCAACACTCTAGCCACCCAAATCACCACCCCGAGAGAAGGAAAGAGGAAGAAAAAATAGAAAAAAGAAAAAAAAAAAGTGAAAGAAGGAAAGAAGAAAAATGAGGAACAAAGAAGGAAAGAAGAAAAAAAAAAGGGAGAGAAAGAAGAAACAGCGAAGGAAAAGAAGAAGAAAAGAGGAGGAAAGAGAGGAGAAAAAAAAAAAGAGAAATAACAAATCTCTAAAACTGTGGGAATTGAAAAGCCAAAGAAATTAAAACAAAGAAAAACCAAATCATGAAGTTCATTTTTGTTCTTTAATAATTTTTTTCTATTAAAAAGTTTGGGGAGGATGCATTTGAGTAAAATAAGATTCGAGAACTTGGTTGGTAGACCTTTGAAAATCCCCTTTTTGTCAACATTTGTGCCCTCATTGTCTTGTTGGAAAATGGTTGTTGGGTCTTGACTTGTTTTTTTTCTTAACCCCAAAAAAAAGTCTGGCTTTTTTTTTTTATGGTCATTTTATTTGTATTGAAAAGTGAGCTCAATTAGGGCCCGTTTGATAACAATTTCAATTTTAGTTTTTAGTTTTAATTTTTTTGTGCTAGAGTATAGAGGAAAATAAGAGTGAGAATGGGAGTTAGGATGAGATTGAGAGAGAAGATGAGAGGGAGTAACAAAAGTAAAAACAAAAACTTGAAAGTGAAAACAATTTCAAATAATTTTCAGCCTTTTGTTTTTGTTTTCACTTTTGTTACTCCTCCCTCTCATTCTCTCCTCTCATCTCCCCTCTCAATCTCATCTTCACTCTCATTCTCACATCCATTTTCCCTCTTTTTCCTTTATACTCTAGCACGTAAAATGAAAACTAAAAACTAAAATTGAAATGATTATCAAATGAGCCCTTAGATTTCATCTTTTTCTTAATGAAAAATCTTATATCCCATATCGAACTCTTTTATTTTCTTATTAGCTTTCTCTGCAATTTGTTGGAAAAAAAATCCCGAGTTTCAAACTTTGTTGAGATTTCAATAATAAAATATCATTATTTTATATAGAGATAGATGGAGTTCCACAACAATTGAATTTGATTCTTTGACCAACCGATATGTCTTTTGGTTGAGAAAGTAAAAATCAACCAATATGTCTTTTAGTTGAAAAGGTACAAACCAACCAATACGTCTTTTGGTTGAAATACATACCAACTGATATGTCTTTAATTAATATATTATTCTGACTTGATTAAATGTATTATTCTTTCAACATACTTGATTAATTGGTAATGTCCTTTGAGAAAGTGGTGTTGCACACTTTCAAATAAATTAAATGGATGTCTTTTGCTCTATATATACTTACTGTGTTAACAGAACAATATGTCAAAAACTAATTCAATAACAGTTTACTACTCTCTTATTCTCTACAACCATACAATTTTCTTATAGTAATTTTTAAGGGAATTCTTCGTGTTCTTGCTATTCTTTGATTTCAGATTTTGTTATCCTGAAAGTGATTTGCCTAGAACCCATTAGCAAACTCAATTGAGTGAGGGCAAATAAGACATTAATTAAGGAAACGATTCAAATTGAGTCTTTGTTCATATTTCATTTCTTACTCAACAACTTCCCTACTTTATTTAAAGAACTTGGAGAAAGAAAGAAAAAAAGGCAGTCAAGGCAGTTGAGAGGATAGTTTCTTCTTCTCATTAAAACTGCTAGAAGTCCCATTACAACCAAAATTAAATTATATATTATATATTGGATGGGTAGCCTCTTGCCAGCAGAAAAAAAGTAGATATGGTACTTGTGAATCCTTCTCAACAAATAGGCTAAGCTACAAGCCTAAATTTTCCCATTTAAGGTCAAACAACCCTCAACCCAATAAATGGGCTCTACTATTTGGAACTGGTCATTCTTAGCTCCATTGTTGTCTCTAACAAAATAAAATAAGTTTTTTTTTAAAAAAAATTACAAATTTATTTTTTAAGTCAACGGATCTAATTCAGTGGAAATTGGCCTTAATCTGCATATCGATAGTCTCAAGCTTGAACTCCCATATCACTTTAGGGGGGTGTATTCAATTGAGATTTTAAAAGACTATTTATGGATAAATAAGTCCAGTGGATTTTAAAAGACTATTTAGGAACATAATGACTTGGAAGGACTTTTTTAAAGATTTTTTATATTCAAGATTTTTTATGTTTGGATTTTAAGGATTTATATCATAAGAATTTATAAGATTTGGAAGGACCACATGGATTTTTTATTTGTATGATGCTAACTAATGAGATTGGATTTTCTGCTCATCCTTACATAAAACGATGTCATTGTTTCACTTTATTATAGGAGATGACTTTAGAAGAGTATGAGAAGGTGCTTGAAGAGAAGACGAAGGCTCTGCTTGCATTGAAGTCCATGCAGCAGCTTTCAAACAAGAAGGAAAAGAATGACATCTTTATCAAATTGGTGAGTCCTGACACAGTCGGATGATGAGCAAGGTTACTAGGCTGCGGACACTTGGTTCAAACAATGGAATGGAGCCATAAATAATAGAAACGGGATCAAATGGAATGGAACAATAAATAAAAGCAAACATTCAAAGTTACAAGAGTCAATGAAAAAGATAACAAAGAAAGACAAGTTAAAGTAAAAGCCAATAAAATTTTCCCAATCTTTTAATAGCCAATTTGATGTAGCTTCATGTCCTCCTAAGTAGCATTTCTCCACATATCTAAAGCTATGGTAGCCCTCCATGCATTAGCATTTTCTCGTTGCTGCTCTTGGGTTTGAACAATAGGTTCCAAATTATCTTCTTCATTAACTGGTAATATTGAAGATGAAGATTCGTCTGTTGGTTCAATTGGAAATTCATAGAACGACACTCTTTGAGATGGTGGACTACATTGGTAGGGTGATGGAGGCTGGTAGGATGGTTCATAGTGATTTGGTGCTATGAACGCATCATTGTTAGGATCATATGAAAAGTCTTCCATCCTGAAATCTCTATTTTCTTCCCCATAAGTTGTTGCATCAGTATCATCAGCGCCCAATGCAATGGAGCCATTCCCAGTAGCAGTTCCACCCCCAACAACAATCTTCAAATCCTCATAATCAACAACACTCTTTTCTCGAAGTTTACTGTGACTTGGGTGGGACTAGCAAAGAACAAATTATTCATTGTTAATATATTGTACTAAACTAGTAAGCTATTAATATATTTAAAAGATTATGAACTAATCTTTCCATACTTCATCACTAGCAGTGAACATCTTTGCAATTGGGTCCCACCCAAAGCCAGAGTTGTAGCATAAGCGTAGACATCTTGTTATATTGCTTCTTAAATCACTTCATTCGGCTCAAGTAATTATTATAAGTTTTTGGGAACCTAATTTTCGCATTAAGATGAGGAAGTAATCTTTCTACATTTTGCTTGCTAAGTGACCCATTAGCATCACGCAATCCACTATTGATAGCATCCACCAAGAGGTGCAACTACTCATTGGTATCGTCCATGGTCCAAGATTCATAGTTCTCTCTCTCTTTGCCCTTTCCTTTGTTATTTCCTTGTTGTGAATCCCCCATTAAATTACTACTACAACATATGTAAGAAATTTATTAGTTATTTCACAAGAATACATATCATACCAAACAAGAAAAGAAAAGAAAAGAATTTCACTCATATTTTCTATTTTCTATTTTCTTTCTAACTTTGGTAAATATTAGTTGGATATCAAGAAAGAAAGGGAGTACTGGAAAACTGATTTACCACAGACAATAATAATGCTGAATGAAAAAGGAAATCTCCTTAATGAAACCCAACAACAATAATAATGCAAGTAGCTCTCTAGTCAATCTCACCAGACCTGGACTCTTTTTTTTTTTTTTTTTTTTTTTGTTGGTTGGTACACTTCCTATCAGCATGGTTAATGGAAGTAGCTCTCTAGTCAATCTCAAACCCATATATAAACAATCAGCATGGTTATGAAGTCAACAAACCACATATAAATAAAACAATCAGCATGGTTACGAAGTCAACTAACCACATATAAACAATAGACATTATGTATAAACAAATCTTTGTTCTTTCTTGAAGGGCCATAGACACAGAGTCAACAAACCACATATCAGCATGGTTAAACAATCAACAAACCACATATAAACAATAGACATTATGTATAAACAAATCTTTGTTCTTTCTCGAAGGGCCATAGACACAGAGTCAACAAACCACATATCAGCATGGTTAAACAATCAACAAACCACTCCATACGCCACATATAAACAATCAACAAACCCATGAAGGGCCACATATAAATCGAAAAAGGCATATAACACGAGAAAGAAGCAATACATTGTTGAAGAGCTGTTCGTCTTCTCTAGCAGACAAAAAAAAATCTCACGTGAAAAGTCTGATGGGTTAGGGTGGGATTTTTGATAGGGTTTGGTATTTATACCTCCCACTAAAAAGTCACACCAATTCCCTATGTAAAAAAAATCCTTCGAAATTAGCAAGTTTTTGAATACCAAAAGACTTTTTGTTACTTGTTTAAAATCCTAATTGAATACCACTAGATTTGGACACCCTCTTTAAAAAATCCTAATAGTCCTGATTGAATACCACAAGACTTGTTTACATTATTTAAAAGTCTTAATTGAATACCACAAGACTTATTTATCCCAAAATAGTCTTTTAAAATCCTAATTGAATACACCCCCTCTAAGTGTGTGTGAGAAACCTCATTATCTTGTAGTTTAAAATATGATTTAATTTTTTTTTTTTTTATAAAAGAGTTATTTTTTATATTATTTTTTTCTCGTTTGGTGGGAAGAAATCATTTCAAGAAATTAAGGGCCAAACCAAAATTAAAGTAAATTATATTTAGATCAAATCAGACACCGAACCTGGGTTGCAAGTGACTTAACCGAACCCACCAAATTGACCAGAAACGTCTATGGACTTGTCAAAATCTTCAATGGTCCCATAACTTTTCATAAGTCCCATAACTTTTCACCAATAATCCATAACTTTTCGAAAGTCCTCATCAATTGAGTCCTTTAATTTTCAAATCAATCAATGTGGTTCTTAATCTTTTGATCCACACACAAGTTGGTCCCTCTCATTGCATTTGTCAAAATCTTCGTTAAATTTAGTCTATATGGATATTGTCCCTCTCATTGCATTTGTCAAAATCTTCGTGAAATCCTAATTGGTAAGATATAGCCTTGTTGAGCAAAAACATGAGTTTTAAGACTGAAATGAACTATAATTAGATGACAATAAAAATTTAAAGTGGCTCATGCGATGACACGTAATCAGTTTTTATTGAAAATTTTATCGGAATATAACAAGGATCAAATTGATGTGTCGACCCAAAAATGAAGGACCAAATTGATTACGATTGATTGGTGTGTACTCTTATAAATAAAAGATTATAACCAAACTCAAACGTAATTTAAAACGCCACCAATAACACCAATTAAAATTTCATTATTCTACAACGAAAAGAAAAAAAATAGAAAGTCATGTGGCTCATGTGACATTTTCTCTCCCACTTGTTAGACACAGCAATTGTTAAAGCTCAGACCAAAAAAAAAAAAGCAATTGTTAAAGCCTCACATATCTTGCCTCACATATCTTCATCTTTTTTCTCAAATATTTTTTTTTAACCGGCGGTAGGTGATCTGGTAGGCTCTTCTCCTCCTTATAAAGCCACACTAGCAGCTATTCCATTACAAAACACAAACTTCAAACTCTCTCTCTGCCTCTATTTTGATCTCTTCCACTCCCACCACCCAAAAGAGAAACAAAAAAAATTCATTACCCTAAAACCAAGCTAAGTATTAAGATGCCTGCCGATAGCTCTTCAGTTTCAGGCCATGGCCAAACTGTATGTGTCACCGGAGCTGGAGGCTTCATCGCTTCCTGGATTGTCAAACTATCGCTAGAAAGAGGCTATATTGTTAGGGGAACCTTGAGAAACCCAGGTCACTCCAAATCATTATCTTCTTGGCCTCTGAGTTGTTTTTTCGGCTTACATTCGGAGTATCGACATGTTATGTTGTGGGGCTGACATAATTCTTCCTTGTATTGATATGTTTTTTTTCCTTTTTGGTGCTTTTCTTATTTTGGGTTGATCACAGATGATCCAAAGAATGCTCATTTGAGGGAGCTTGAAGGAGCTCAAGATAGGTTGACTTTACGTAAAGCTGATCTTCTTGACTATGAGAGCCTTAAAGAAGCCATCAACGGCTGTGATGGCGTTTTTCACACAGCATCACCGGTTACGGATGACCCAGTGAGTTTTTCTTGTCTCTGCTTCCTTACTTTGTTTCTTCCTTTTTCCTGTTTGGTTGCTGAGAAAATGCTGGAAAATATGCACACTTTTTCTCTTACGTGGTGAAAAATACCATGCATGCACACTTTTTCGATCGGTTTGTGGATCCTTCAAACAAAGCTATTACGTGGTGGTTCTGGGTCAGAAACCACTTGCTTTTGTGGATTGTGATGTTGTGGAAATTGTTCTCCAAGTCCCACAATACTTTCTTAAATACTACGAGTATTTAAAAGAAAAAAAAAACACTAGCTAAGAAAGGAATAGTTGGGTAACGGATATTGGTTTTCGTTGGGTGAAGATTTTTCCCTTTTTCATATTTTCTTAAATTAGCTTTCAAATTCACGTCCGACATCATAAAGTCTATTAGAAAGTAAAGCGGCTTGAATTTTTTCCTACTATTGTAACGATATATTCATTATCTTATATGAAATAATTTACATTTTCGCAGCATGGTGTCATGATTACATCTTAACTAAAGTTTAAGGGTACATAACCCTAGCCGCTAAGAGAGGGAAAGAAAAAGAGAGAGAACGCTTCAACTCCCACATCTTGTTGGATCTTCAATATTCTTTGGCTTTTGGGGGACCTCTATTGATCTACTCTTCTTTTGGGAGATCTATTGTCTCATATCTGGGCTAGCTTTGGTTGTGCCTCATCTTGCGAGACTGCTATTTGAGGTGTTGCGGCTTGATCATGGTAGATCCACTACTCATTGGTGTGTTGAGGCCTAGGAGTAATTAGGTGGTGCTCCTTATGTCTTACTCCAAAAGAAGATTAGTGGCGGTTAATTTTCCTTTTGCCGACGTCGTTTTAGTTTTTAGTATTATTTTGGTTTAGTTTGTTTACTAAAGTCCAAAAATTTTATGAATTTTATGTGTTTTTTTCTCTCATGATTCCAAAAGCTTAGTTGAGTTTGCTGGGTGTTCTTAGTCTTTTTAAGAGAGTCATGTCGGTTAGCGGCTAGTTTTTATCTTTGATGTCATTGGACTATATTCGGGGAAGGGTGGTGCTAGATGCACCAACTTTGGGCACCAACTCTCTAATAGAGGTGGAGCCTGCCAATACAACGGGTCCCACGCTCTATTAGAGAGTTGGTGCCCACAGTTGGTGCCTCTAGCATTTTCCTTCGGGGAAATTATGGCGGTTGAAAAGGGTTTTAGAAAAGTTATTTTCGAGTGTTATTCTCTCCAGATTTCCATTTTACTAAAAATATAAAAAAATTAACACTCACATTTTAGTTACTTTTTTTTTTGGGGTAAATTAATGAGGTATTAAAATTACCAATTTAGGCCATACCCTAACACGGGGACGTATTCTAGTACCATAAAAAGTTTCTCCAAAATGTATCCCAAATGCCTTGAAAAAAAGATATTATTGTACCTCAACTCAAAATAAAATTTTCTCATGATTTTCTACTACAATATATTATCTCTATGCTATTAAAATATTTTGAAGGGATTGGATTTGTTATTGTCATTTTTTTAATAGTAAATTTAACTTAACCCCTTCAAAGTAATTTTTTCAACTACAACCCATCTCTTTATTTTTGTTTGAATAAAATCCAGTTTTTTTCTAAATAAAACCCAATGACTAGGATCTAACTCGGGAAGTTACCTAATCAAACTCAAAATCAAATTTATTGTACTTTTTTAATTCCTAAATTACCCCCAACTAAGCCATTATTATATTTTTTATATTAATATAGGAACCAACATAGAAACAAATTTTAATTGGATTGTAAAGATCTCCAAATGGATGTCGGAATTAATTTGGAAACTTTTTTTAAAACTTAACAATACATTCAGATTTAACATTCCTAATCAGGTTACTCAATAAATTTTTTTATTTACTTATGAAGTATATGTGATTAATTATCTATTAAATTATTGTTTTATAAATATAATAGCATACATACAATTTTATGTTGAAAAAATAACATACCTAGGATGAATTTACTTATTATTCAAATAATATACCCAACTTTTATAAAAGTATTTTGGATATAGTTTACCTAATAATTTCCTATTATGCAATAATATAACTTGTAGTTTACCTATTATGGGTAAATTTGTAGGTATACTATATTGTATTGATAATAATTTACCTATTATATTGTATTAGATATATACATATTGTATTGATAATAATTTACCAATTATATTTTATTAGGACATTATTTGATGAATTTTTTATTGGTCGAAAATTTAAGGGGTTAGAGGGAATGCCCAAAAAAAAAAAAAAAACCAAAGTCATTCATATGCTATAAATGATGAAGTATTAATTAGAAATCAGGGACTTACTGACATGCTTGAAAACAATGAGCTAGACTTATTGGAAGTTTAGTGGCAAGCAATGTAAATATGTAGGGGTAGTATGACTTTTTATGTATTTTAGTTTAAATTTGAATTTTATATATAGATTTCAAAATTAATGGGTTGATGTATGGAGTCTGAGGCGCAGGTTTACGCAAAGAAGAAGACAGACCTAATTTCTTTTGTTAGAACGACACCGTTCACTTTCTTTGATCTCTTTTAATGAAACACATCGTTTCATTTAAGCTTCAGTTCTCCAAAAGCAAGCGTGCATTTTGGTGGTAAAGCCCAAAAAGATGGGCCTCAATAACCTATAAATGGGACATGAGTAATAACATATCTAATATTTATTAATTGGTTTATGTTTGGTCTGAGAAAAACACTCTGGAATTCACTATTAATTGAATAGGTTGTAGTTTCTCGTGCCCACTTATTAACATATCTAATATTTATTAATAGACCATCTTTATTTTTTTTGTCTAAATACTTTTTTTGTGTGTGGAACTTTTAGGGTTTTTTTGGTAAAGAAACTTTTAGCTTTTTAAATGGTGCTCCTCTTTTGAAAAATTTATGGATCCACCACTGCCTATATCTAGCCCGTTTTTAAATAAGGCAATGAATGATGGAACAAATATAGGAACAAATGATGGAGCCGGCGGTGAATGGAACGAAGAATGTGATTGTTGCAGCGGCAGAAGCCAAGGTTAAAAGGGTTGTGTTCACGTCGTCAATTGGTACAGTGTACATGAACCCCACCAGGGGCCCTGATGTGGTGGTCGATGAGTCTTGTTGGAGTGACCTTGAATATTGCAAGAACACCGAGGTTAGACATAATATTATAACAAATTTAATATTTTATCTCTCCAATATATATAGTAGATGCATAATGACTCATTATGCACACAAACAAACATCAATGTTTGATATATTTATCACTCACTATGTCTCATAATTAAGAACAATTGTAGTCAATTAAGAATATATTTCCTAATTATACAAGGATATGTCAATTATATAAAATAAGGAAGCAAATCACCTAATTAATCAAGGAAATAAATCTCCTTGATTAATTAGGATAGCTCACGTCAACACTCCTCAAGTTGGTACATACTCGTAACCAATGCCAAACTTGGTAAGTGAGTCATAAAACACTTGTCCACGACAGGTTTTGTTAAGACATCCGCTAATTAATCTTTTGATTTTACAAAAAGTAGACAGATGATCTTGTTCTCAATTTTTTCTTTGATGAAATGTCTATCCACCTTAACATGTTTAGTTTGATCACGTTGAACCGGATTATGAGCAATATCGATAGCTGACTTGTTATCACAATGTAACTCCATTGGCTTTTCTGGTTTAAAACCCAATTTTGTCAAGAGTTCTCTGATCCATAATAATTCACACACTCCTTGAGCCATTCCTCTATACTTAGCTTCTGCACTAGACCGAGAAACCACATTTTGTTTTTTATTCCAAGTGACATGGTTATCTCCAACGAATGTAAGGTAACTTGATGTAGAGCGTCAATCTATAATGGAACCAGCCCAGTCAGCATCTATATCCAACAAATTCAAGATTTCCATTCTTAGAGAACATTAGTCCTTTTTAGGGGCTAACTTTAAGTATCTTAAGATCCGATCAACTACATTCCTATGAGAAACACTGGGAGAATGCATAAACTAACTAACCATACTCACAACGTATGCAATATTTGGTCTTGTGTGTGCCAAATATATCAACCTTCCAACAAGGTGTTGGTATTGTTCCTTATTGGTAGGCACCCAGTCCATATCTTCACACAGATTGTGATTCATCTCAATGAGTGTGTCAGCAGGCTTATATCCAAGCATTCCTGTTTCAGTGAGTAAATCCATCACATACTTCCTTTGAGATGGAAATATACCAGTTTTTGACCTTACTACTTCAATTCGAGGAAGTATTTTAGAGCAACTAAATCCTTCATCTCAAATTCCTGAGACAAATACTTTTGTAGCTTCTGTTGTTCTACTGTGTCCTTCCCAGTTACGACCATGTCATCCACATACACAATTAATGCAGTGATTTTTCCGCCATTGCGCTTTAAGAACAGGGTATGGTCTGAATTACTTTGAGTGTATCCAAAATTCTTCATGGACTTGATAAATATGCCAAACCATGCCCTGGAAGACTGTTTTAACCCATATAATATTTTTCTAAGCTTGCAAACTTGATTTTTCTTATTAGGAGATACATTACATCTTGGTGGTAAATCCATGTAGACCTCTTCCTCCAAATCTCCATGTAAGAAGGCATTTTTAACATCAATATCAATTTGTTGCTAGAGACAGTAGGACTCTGATAGTGTTGATCTTGACTACTAGGGCAAAGGTTTCCTGGTAGTCCACCCATATCTCCGTGTGTACCCCTTCACCACTAGTCTAGCTTTGTATCTTTCAATGGATCCATCTGCTTTGAGTTTCACAGTATAGATCCATCTGCATCATACCTTATTCTTTCCTTGAGGTAAAAGTACGAGTTCCTATGTGACATTCTTCTGGAGCGCTCACATTTCTTCATTCATGGCTTCTTTCTGCTTTGAGTCTTCTAGTGGTTCAGTCACACTATTGAGGACAGATATATCGACCAACTGCTTCACAAAGTGTACATGTGATTCAGACAATCTGCTTAGAAATATATAATTATTGATGGGGTATTTCCCTTTGGCTTTATGATCTGCTTCGTGCTGTACTCGAGATTTACCACGGTTCTTCCTTTCTATAAGTTGATATGTAGGCTCTGTGCATTCTAAAATCAAATCATCATGGTATATTTCATTAGTATTATTAGATTCAGGGGGAGATGTTACCTAAATGACTTCCTTAGAAAGTGATTGGTGTGGTACTAGAGCTGAAGGCGGGTTCAGAGCGGACAAAATCTCATAAAACAGTTCAACTTTCTCCTTCTGATTTTGGTAGCGTGGAGTTGACTGGTCATTTTCCACTGGAGACATAGGCTCAATGTTCGACAAAAGAGGACAAAGCAACCGATCGTTTTGACACAGTGGCTCCGCCTGTGAAGGAATAAAAGGGGGCGACCGGCCACTTTGATGTTAAATCTCTTCCGTTGTGAAAAAATCCAGAAAATTCAGGGTGTTTGGCTGTAGATTCTCCTCCTGTGCTTCTGAAAAATACATGTTGTGTTCCCGGAACACTACATGTATGGAGCTATATACCTTTTTGACTTGGAGGGTGATAACATCAGTAGCCTTTCTGATGAGGGGCATAGCCAATGAAAACACATTTTTCTCCACGGGGATCCAATTTGTTGCGTTGGTAATCATGTAAGTGTACGAATACAACACAGCC
This sequence comes from Prunus avium, assembly GCF_965620075.1. Taxonomy (NCBI): domain Eukaryota; kingdom Viridiplantae; phylum Streptophyta; class Magnoliopsida; order Rosales; family Rosaceae; genus Prunus; species Prunus avium. Next base: position 8,916,421 of record NC_142286.1, read on the forward strand.
GAAAATCTGTGGTTCAAGGTTTAGGGTGGGAGGTATTTGGATATGGTGGTGAAGTGTTTGAAGAGCAGTTTGGAAATTCAAGATACTTAAGGGAATCCTATTTATAAGGTAAGCTATAGAGAGGACGGCCTTGCCCCAAAAAGATCTAAGCATGTTGGCAGCCACCTCATTTTGTTGGGGGAGTATATGGACACGGGGGTTGATGTATGAAGCCATTGTCAAAACAGAGAACCTGTATTTGGGCATGAAACTGAGTCGCCACCATTTTATGGAACTATTGAAACGTTAAATTGACTTCCCCTTTGATTTTGATAAGGGAAACCCAGGTCATTCGGGTGCAATCATCAGTGAAAGTGACAAACCATCGAACTCTAGCCAGAGTGGCGATTTGAGTTGGCCCTCAAACATCAGAATGAATAAGGGAGAAGGGAACCAGACTTTTATTTGTACTTAATGGGAATGGAACATGATGACTCTTAGTGAATTCAAACGTATCACACTGGAAGCTGGAAACATCAAAACTGGAAAATAATGATGGAAACAACTTCTTCAGATAACCTTACGAGGCATGCCCAAGACGTTTATGCCATAACCAAACTTTATCTCTCGGCCTCTCAGAACTTGCTCCCCTTATTGTGAAAGCTTGACCAACCTTGGTCTCACTATCCGATGCCCAATCCAAGTAGTAGAGTTTGCCCTGCCTAGTACCACAACTAATCATCTTCCCTGAGAGGATGTCCTGAAAAACACAATGATTCGGCCAAAATGTTACAATACACCCAAAAGTAGTAGTAAGTTGTGCAACATACAACAAGTTATGTCTAAGGGGGGAACAAGTAATACAGAATCCATATGTATGGAGTTAGAGAGAGATAGAGAGCTCTCCCCAACCACAGGGGAGGGGGTACCATTAGCATTAGACACCACCGACTGAGTGGTTGGTTTGCAACTAATAAGTTGCTAGGATCAAATGTCATGTGATCCCTAGCACCTGAGTCAATAATCCATGTGGGTTTTGGAGAGGAGGTATGAAAAGCAAAATCTTTGGTGGCGGCGATAGAAGCACAAGCCCGGGAAGTTGGTTCGGTGTTGTGTAGATACAGCTGCACCAAAATGGATTCAGTTGCATCCTCAACTTGTGATACTCGCAAGTGCACGAGCCGTTGGTAGTTTAGCATATGTAAGTGCGAGGTCGATCCCACGAGGATTGGTGATTGAATGATCCAATTCATTTTCCCTACACAAAACAGAAATGAAAAAGAAATGAAATAAATAAAACAAGGAAGAAAGAAATAACTAACTCAAGCAGATAAGTTCCCAAGTTCAATTAGATTAATGGATTGATTCTAGCTAAAGTATGATTAAGCCATGGTGTGTGGTCATAACCTTGTGTTCCTAATTCCCTAATTTGATCATTTGTTGTCTAACCTAAAATTAAGCATTAGGAACCCATTAAGCATAGAAGAACAATTTAAACAACCAAGCATGTATCTAATCCCTGTTGTCGAATGTCCATACATACTCTTCCTATTCATAGTTCAATTCGAATTAAAGCATGGTGTCTACTCTTAATTCAAACCAAGATAGCTAACATGCAAGCCTAAATGGTGATCAATCATTCAAACTAGCATATTAACTTATAAGCATAATGAATAAGAACAAAAACCATAATTGAAACTTGGAAACTAATCAAACTTGAAACTAAAGAAAAGAATTTACATAATGAAAAGTAAAGTGGAACTAAGAAAAACTTAAGGAAAATTTCAACACAAAAGATTTCATTACAACAATTGAAAACTAGAAAGAGAAACTAAGAGAATTTGAGGGAGAGAAGGGAAGGGAGCTCTAGAGAAGTGTTTGAGAGCTCCCCCCCCTTGGGGTGTGTTTACAAGCTTAGAGAACTTCCCTATTTATAGGCCTAGGGGAAGTGAAAATCTGAATTCAATATGGCTAATGCATACAACACTTGTTTTATAAAATCTGAAATGGTTGATGCACTTGTATTAGAAAATCTAAATTGGGTGATGCACTTGTATTAGAAAATCTTGAATTGGTTGATGCACTTCACCAATAGATCCCACCAGCAGCCCTAGCTCATCTTCATGTCACCATGACCAAGCTTCCAACCAGAAATAATAGCTCATCCTGAGGTCAGCATGACCAGCAACTTCAAGGGCTTACGAATTGGGCTTCCCTTAAGCAAATTAAGACTTTAAGTACTCAAACTTGAAGTTCAGAATGTCTTCTTTCCAGCCATATATCATTTGGGCCAATCCAAGGTCGGAGGAGGAAGTTAAGGCCAAAACAAATTGCTAACTCATTTTGCGCGCTGATAAAATCCATCCTGAGCATGGCTCTGTGTTTGCTAGGTAACAGACTCCATATTTATCCAATGGGGCTGAATTTTGGATATGTTATAGTACACACCAATTGGAACAACTTTCATGAAGAATGTGGCCTCATTCGAGCTATGTAGGTTGTTGAAACAAAGCTTGCAATATGACCTACGGAACTGGACTGGCAGGGGGCTGTAGCCAAAATGAGTTTGTCATTAAGCTCTTCTTCCCTTCATCCAAATTAGGCCTTAACATGCTTGAATTGCATGAATTATGCTCTCTAAAGCCATCATTATTACCTAAAGCTCAATGAACTGAAAGATAAACACAAAAAGGATTAAAAGCACAAGTTTAACTCAAAAACATAACCAAATCATAAGCTAGAAGGGTACAAAATGATATACAATTATGAACCGATCATTCGGCAGGAGTGACCGCATGCTTCTGTGAGTTTGCAAGGAGGAAGTGAATCGTAGGGGGTCTTGACATCGCAGCGGAAGTAAGACTTAATATGAGAATTTGAGGAATTTGATGTATGAATTTGATTTAGGGATTTGATTTGACAGGTATGTGTTTAAGGAGTTTGATAAGAGGATTTGATTTGAAAGGTAAAGAATTTGATTTAGGGTTTGGGTTTGAATTTGAGGGAATGATGTGAGGGATTAGAGACAACTTAGGCTTGATTGCTCTGATACCATGCTAAAATATGAATATGGTTTGAATACTTTAGGTTTAATTGTATTCTTCTCCATAATAAGGCATATATAGGAGTCTACAAGAGTATTTTACAAGGAAATAGATACAGTAAAAAATTAGGAGAATATCTCCTAATTATACAAGGATATGTCAACTACATAAAATAAGGAGAAAATCACCTAATTAATCAAGGAAATAAATCTCATTGATTAATTAGGATAGCTCACGGCTACAATATCCACAAAAGTAAATGAAGGAAATTTGCTTGTTGCTTGCATGTTGCTTGTAAAATGACCAAAATTCATACTCTTCTCTTGCTTGTTGCTTCCAAAATTTAATATATTCCAAACCTATGTAAAATAGTTTTCCCTTCAAACTCATAGTTAGACACTCGGAGAAAAATTTGCCCCTGCCATATGCATGGGCTGCATGCTCATAGAATCCTGCTAGAGAGAAGCATTTGCCAGCTCTTTCAAGTCACCTTCGCCGCACTTTTCCAAATAAATATTAGCTGCATAAACAAACTTTTATAGTTGAGACGTGCCACAAAATTGATTATTCAAATGCAACTAATGATACTCTGGAAGGTTCATCACAACACAGTAGCCTTTAAACTATCATATGACTGTTGGAAGGATATGTAGAACAAATGTTAACTTCATACCTGCCCTTTCATACTTCCCCAAATAATAGAAGCATCTTGTAGCCGAATCTGCATTGCCTATAGATGCAAATATTTCCGCAGCAAGCGTACGTATTTGTCCAAATAAATCCTAGCTGTACCAGTATAATATAACACTTATGACAAGCAACAAATATGAAGATTTAAGTTCATTGTGTATACCGTGAGAGGTATCATCAAAACAAAATAGCCATTTTGGCATGAATGCTGGCAGGATAAAGATAACAGATGTTAACATCATACCTTATCTTTTCTACTCCCTAGAATCAAAAAAGCATTGGGCAGCAGAATCTGCCTTCCCTAAAGATTCAAAAATTTCTCCAGCTTTCTTGAGGAGAGAATTAGCCTTTTCAGGATTTGAAGTGCCGTTATGGTCAGCCATAACTTTAAGGCCAGCAGCTTTCGACCTTCTTTCCCAATAAGTATCACCAGCTCTTTGAAAACACATTGTGGCCATTTCATAGTTATCCTCTTGATAGAGCTGGATGAAACAAATGAAATGGATTAGATTAATACAATTGAAAATAATGGTCATACATACACTATGCTTTAAGGCTTAAGGTAACCATGATGATAATTATGATGCTTAAAGTGATAATGAATTTGACAAATACAAAATAATATATATGCAGAATTGGTACTGCTATGCGAAAACAGTGGCAGAAAAGACAGCTTGGGAAGAGGCCAAGGAGAAAGGGGTGGATTTGGTGGTGGTGAACCCAGTTTTGGTGCTCGGACCACTTCTCCAACCAACCATCAACGCCAGCATCATCCACATCCTCAAGTACCTCACAGGCTCAGCCAAGACTTATGCCAATTCTGTGCAGGCCTATGTGCATGTTATGGACGTGGCTCTGGCCCACATTCTGGTGTATGAAACTCCATCTGCCTCTGGAAGGTACCTTTGTGGTGAGAGTGTGCTTCACCGTGGAGATGTGGTGGAAATCCTAGCCAAGTTCTTCCCAAAATACCCAATTCCCACCAAGTACAACATCATCCTCATCAATTTTTTTTTCTTTATTTCTTGTCTAAATTAGATATTTTATGAGCTACATGTTAACAAACGAGATGGGGATGAGGACGAGGGCCAGTGATGGTATTGTCATACCCAGCCTTAAAATCCCTGTTGGCATCCCTATTTTGGTATAAGTGAAATGGTAAATATGTTTGTTCATGCATACGTAGTCAACTCTAGAAGTGATTGATTTAGTGTTTGCTTATGGTCCATTACTTAATGTTTTTATAGAATAAAGAAATTTTTGGCTAATCATTGGTTTACTTATAGATTTTAAATGGTGCAAGCATATTTTTTTTATGGATTTCTATTTTGAAACTATTTTAATGCAATACACATATTTGTATTTTTGAAAGTACTCTTGTCTTTTAATGTTGTGGGATTAAATTAATTAGTATGTCATATATTTATAGGTGCTCAGATGAAGTCAACCCAAGAGTAAAACCATACAAGTTGACAACTCAGAAGCTACAAGACTTGGGCGTGGAGTTCACTCCAGTGAAACAGTGCCTGTATGAAACTGTCAAGAGCTTGCAGGAGAAGGGCCACCTTCCAGTGCTGAAACCTCAAGAAGATTCCATTAAAATTCAATCTTAAATCTTGTTTTTAGTGTGGAAATAAACGTTGCAATGGTATTTTATTTTTGGACAAAGAATGGTATTTTAATATTAGATGACAAGTTTGTGAGAATATTTTATATATATTATGTATGGCCTACATGAAGTGACTTATGTGATAAATAAATTATTTAATTAGTTTAATAAATATTATTAATATATATTGGTCAATTTTTTTATTTTATTTTATTATTATTATTATTTTTTATATCGAAACGCACTTTCATTAAGAGAAAGGGAAGGGAGCCAAATTAAGAGAAGTAATTTCATAGGCTATGTGGGGAGAGAAGTTTTGACCTAGCAACTCTCTTCTTGTGTAAATCCTAAGGAAAAACTCAATAGAGGGGTAGGAGGAAAAAGTGTCACTGTCCCTCCTCCCCTCATCTCTTCCTTTTGAGTTAGTGAATAAGTCTACTGGGCATTTTGGATAAGAATCCCCTTGTGGTGATCTCTTCTGGGCCATGCTTAGATTGAAGTTCTCCTTTACCCCTTTTGGGCTATATTCTCAATCAAATCATTCTCCCAAAATCTGCCCTCTAACACTACTCATGTTCTCTAAATTTGGTTCTACATCATATTTGATAGGGGTTGCTACAAATCACCTAATTGTTCTTTGCCATAGTTTTTTTGTTTTCATTTTTTTGTTCGATCTTATGCGCATGTTGATCGCTGTAAATCATATTTTTCCCAGATCTGTTACGGATGCGATGTTAGGTGTGGCCGCGGCGGCGCTTCTTCAGGTGGTGGTGATAGGGTTCATGTAGGCTCATGGGTCGCTTTAGAGTTTCAGTTATGTTGGGTTTGTTGGCTTCGTCTGGGCTTATGGTTCATTGTGGTGAGGTTAAACTAGTAAATTTCCCCTAAACTTGTACCTATTTTTCAAAGGAAAGTGAACACGATGACTCTTGACCAACACACAAGTATTACATTGAAAATCCTCAAGACTAAAACCACAAAATAAAGATGGCATAAGATGTCTTTGGTAGCCAAAAGATGGATGTTCTAAACGAGAATGGCACAATAGAATGCATTGTCAACAATGTTTGACAGAACCTTTGGTAAGATGAACCCGGACTTGACAAATATCATCAACATAATACAATCCCCTCTCTTAGTAGCACAACCAATGATCTCCTTCGTGAGAATATCCTAAAGAAGACAGAAAAAGGGTACATTAGTACAAAATAATTAAGTTGCTCAGTGACTTTGTCCAACATACAAGAGGTTATTGGAGAGAGAGGGCACAAGTAAACAATGATGTAAGGAGAGAGAAGGCACAAGTAAGCAATGATGTAAGAAGAGAGAAGGAGTTAATTCCATTGTTCATGCACCTGTAACAAGACTTGAGTCACCATTAGCATTGGCCACACTGCTCAAGTGAGGTGAGGTACGATACGTTAAGTTTTGGGAATCAAAGGTCATATGATCAGTGGCACCAAAGTCAATTAACTCGTCAAAATCTGAATGTAAGCCGGAAGAGTTTTAGGTTCAATTAGTGTTACCTTGGGAGTTACTTCCAGAACTCATACTTCCCTGAGTTGGAAAAGTTCTTTATTTACAAGAGCATAAGTCTACTCAATTATCAGCAAGCTATTCACCCCTTATGTTTTATTAAAACCGTATCCTATTGGCACCATCACTCTACTATGGTTTGTGTCATTAACTTTGCTCATCTATAGCATAGTTTAGAACCTGTTAACAAGTATTGTACCCTATTTGTTCATATTGTTTCATTTGGCTTCTATTTTTCTGAATTTTTCTGTACTTCGTTTCTCTTAATAGTTGCAACTTGTTCTTATTAGTAATATCCTTTGTTTTGAGGATGATCATGAGCATGAATTTTGACATACAGAATGTCAAGCAACAACAGCAGTAGTGACGTTCGATATATGCTAAACATTGTAGGAAAAATGTGATGGTGCTGGTTTGGAATTTAGAATATCCAGATCAACCGACAATTAAAATCATTCTTATTGGGCATGCACTAAGTGTGGACAGCTTAGTGAGTGGGTAAATAGAGCTGAGATAAATACAATAGGTTGATGCAGGATCGTGAGAAATTATTTTCAACATTTAACGATATGTCTACCGAACTTGAAGTAATTGGTGAAGATGTTCGAAGGTGCTTGAAGATAAACAAGAGTCTTCAATGTAATCTTTGTACTATTTTTTCCATTGTAATGGCAATATTTGTGTTAATATTTGTCCTTGTAATTTCACATAAAAAAAAAAAAAAGGAAAAATGCTTGCCTTGCTCACTTAAGTTGAACAATATTATGTATGTATGGCTTCATATCTCGTGTTTCTGTTTTTCCTCTATCCTTCAATGTCCCTGTTTGTTCTACCCCGGAAATTCATCTGCGGCGGCCTGGTTGTTGGCCTCGGGATTGTTTTCGTGTTGTTTGTGTAGGCATGCCACTGTTTGCAGCGAAAGCTCCAACAAAAGTGATTGAAAAATGTAAAATGCACTCCAATATCGACTCTAAACAATCGATAGTGAGTTGGGTGGGGAACTGACCCAATATAGGTTCTTTTATATGCCTCAATGAAGAGGATTTCAATATTTTTCTAGTGCGAAGATAAGAACAAGCAGAAAGTAGAAAAAAAAAACATAAATAAAAATGAGAAACATGATATGGAATTGAAGATTTCTCGATTCAGTTCATTATCAATGCAAACTCAAAGCAAATGATAGATAGCTACCTTAAATTGAGGATTTCTCTACTCAGTTCATTGTAACTATAGACTTGAAAAGTAAATGACAGTAATGAAAATGATGAATTTTCATATGAAGATTTCTCTATTCATATAAACAATGAATAAAAGTAAATAACATAGCCTGAAAATTTCTCTATTAAGACTTTATTTATAGAGAAAATGAAGCCGTTGAGTGTTGAGCCCAACAACCAATGAGAAGTACCCACTTGCCATTGATTTTGGTTAGTGGGTTGCTGAAAAAACAAGCAAAATTAGAAAAGTTGCTTTGGTGTTGTTCCCTAGGTTAAGCTCCCTAGGTAATTCAAAATATCTTCCAAGCAAAACTTGTTTCCCTCCATTAGCGAGCTTATTTTATCATTCATTTTTTAAAATAAGCTCAGGACTCCATCCTGACTCATGCACCTAACTTAACAAAAGTTGGCCAGCATGCCCCTTAGCTTCTTCTCTGATCCTGCTTTGAAGTGTGACGATTCGAGCATGCTATGTTTATCCAAATGCTACTAAATTTTAATATGTTGTTCTACACATATAGAGGAACAACGTTTGTGAAGAACTCGAATCCACTTGAGACTGGAAAATACGATTTGGCATGGCTCAAACTAACTAGTCGTCAGAGATAGTTCCTTCAAGTAGACTTCATTGTTTAATTCGCTGAGTATTCTACTCTTATCCAAATGATGACGCTACATTTGGACAAAATATAGTAGACACTCATTTGAACCATTTTTATGAAGAAGAAATATTCATTTGAGCATTGAAAGTTGCTTATCGGATTGGAAGTTTGGCAGATTGGGCTGGAAAACATGTTTCAGTATTTCATGCCCTGAAGACTCAATACGTATCCAAATGCTGTAAATGTGGGGTATATTGTAGGAAACATCCAAATGAACAACTTTTATGAAGAAAGAAACTTCATTTGAGCATTGGAAGTTGTTCATCGGGCTGGATTCATCTTACTACTACTACTGTCATAAACACTTCCTTCTGATATGCTTTCAATGTTTGATAGTTTGAGAGGCTACGTACGCTTATCCAGATGCTTCCCAATTTGGATATGTCTTAGGAGAAATCCAAATTGACAAATTTCATGAAGGGGAGGTTGTCATTGAATGAGATTTTCTTGCGCAAACAAGGAGGACTTGCCATTGTTGGTGTAAACATTTTGATGCACCTGTCATGAACACTTTGCTTGAACATTGGAAGTTGTTCATTTGACTCACTCCCTTTGACTAGCCATGAATGTATAGTCATGTTTTAGCTATATTGATGAACTATAGTTTCTTCATTCTAATCCAAGGCAAGTTTCCAATTTTGGTTCAACTAGTCCCTTTGCTAGTCTGTCATATTAATACACTCCTAATTTCGTTTAATTATTCTTGGTCTGGATGGTTTTTGCCTATGATATATGAATATGAGAATAAGGCCTATAATATAATATGTTAGTTGGGAACGACTTTGATAATGGTATGTTCGCTGACTTTGATTAGTCACCAAATGTCACCAAATAATGATGATTGTTGTCACTTATTTTTGTAGTGCATGTTGGCATTATTCTTTATTTCTATACAATGTTCTTTAGAAAGGCTCTACATAAAAATAAAATAAAATTCCAAACATAAAATTAGGGAAAAGAAAAACTATATCACTTGAAAGCAAAGATTCATAGAAAGACGAAAAGGGTGTTTTCCCAAATATAAAGTCATGATTGGACCATAGGGGCTACATTAGAAACTGCAGGGCATGAGACATTGTTGAAAAGATTTACACATATTTCATCTCTCAGGATATTTCATCTTCAGTTTGATAGCTTGATTTCAAAACCATCTTAAATGAACATGTATATTATGTTTTTATGAAGTATAATATCATGGATATTATGTTTTTATTACATGTTATGAAAAAGAATAGTTTCGGATGTTTTCTTTTTTAAATGAGTATAGTTTCACACCGCTGTGTCTCCATATTAAATACATAAACATCTCCAAAGCAGTTGATGGCTGCCAACCACTGCCTATCAGAGCTGAGCTGGTGAACATTTTTGTTATGGGAGGTTCACTAGGTGGTAATTCTTGATCCTGCAAATCACGGCAAGGGGTGAACCTGTGCACTAGTTCTGCTCAGCATCTCATTTCCTTATCCTTTACTGGTTATTATTTCAAGTCTAATAATTGTTTGAACCACAGATATTGAAGTGGCCAACATAAAGGAGTGCAATTATATTAAGGCTAATAACCATAATGTCCAAATCAGCTGGGTTTGTTAGAAGAGCACATGGATAGCACGTGCTCTAAGTCAGATTTGTTAAACAAGTTGTTAAGTCGGTTACTTAGCTTCTGAGATTGTAATTAGCTATAAAGGTTGTACTGTTACATTGTAATTATAATTACGAAATCAATAGACAATTCTCAACTTCAATAATCTCTGCTATCTTCTTCACTCTTCTGCTTCCTCTTCTGCTTCTTTATTCATTCTTTTTCATTCTTCTTCATTCTTCTTCTCTACTGTTATCATGGTATCACGAGCTTAGGTTCGATTTTGAGTTCTATTCGCTTCCGCATTCTATTCTTCCTTGTTCCTCTGCTTCTTTCTTCTGTCAATCTCAAATCTCAAATTCTCATTTTCTCTGCAACTTTCTCCAAACATTTTCGTTCTTTGAAACCCTAATTTTGTTTTCATGGCTTCCTCTCTCAAAATTGATGGCCTTTTGGGCATGCTTACCATTCGGCTTAACGATGACAACTTCCTGAAGTGGAGTTATCAACTGGAGTCGGTCCTCCAGGGCTACGATTTGTTCGGCCACTTTGATGGTTCATATGTTTCTCCTCCCAAATTTGCCATTGTCGGTGAAGAAGGCGCTACTTCTGAACTCACTGCGGCCTATAAAGATTGGATTCGCACAGACAAGGCACTCTTGAGCCTTCTTATTGCATCTTTGTCAGATGAAGCACTTGAGTATGTCATCGGGAGTCAAACGGCTCGAGAGGCATGGCTTCATCTCTGCGATCGCTACGCATCTGTTTCTCGAGCAAGAATTAATCATCTGAAAACAAAACTGCAGACTGCTCAAAAAGGTGGATACTCCATTGAGCGATTCTTGCTTCGTCTTAAACACATTCGTGACCAATTGCGTGCGGCTGATGTGCTCATTTTCGATGATGATTTTGTTATCGCTGCGTTGAATGGTTTACCCCCAGAGTATGCCATAATCAAGACTATTCTGATTGCTCGTGATTCTCCAATCACTCTTAAGGATTTTCGCGCTCAACTCCTAGCTGCAGAGCAAACTGCTGAGGCTCGTATTGTTCATCACTCAGGTCTGTATGCTGCGAATTCATCTTCTAGTGTTCGGCCCTCTTCTGTTGCTTCTGGTCAAGGCTTACTGCCTACTCCTTCTCATCCTCTGCCTCATGTGCATTCTTCTCGTGGCTTTTCTGTTGCCAATCCCCGGCAACGGCGCCAAAAACTTGTTGCGTCGATTCAGCTGCACCAAAATGGATTCAGCTGCATCCTCAACTTGTGATACTCGCAAGTGCACGAGCCGTTTGGTAGTATAGCATATGTAAGTGCGAGGTCGATCCCACGAGGATTGGTGATTGAATGATCCAATTTGTTTCCCCTACACAAAATAGAAATGAAAAAGAAAATAAATAAAACAAGAAAAAAAAAAAATAACTCAAGCAAATAAGTTCCCAAGTTCAATTAGATTAACGGATTGATTCTAGCTAAAGTATGATTAAGCCATGGTGTTTGGTCATAACCTTGTGTTCCTAATTCCCTAATTTGATCATTTGTTGTCTAACCTAAAATTAAGCATTAGGAACCCATTAAGCATAGAAGAACAATTTAAACAACCAAGCATGTATCTAATCCCTGTTGTCGAATGTCCATACATACTCTTCCTATTCATAGTTCAATTCGAATTAAAGCATGGTGTCTACTCTTAATTCAAACCAAGATAGCTAACATGCAAGCCTAAATGGTGATCAATCATTCAAACTAGCATATTAACTTATAAGCATAATAAATAAGAACAAAAACCATAATTGAAACTTGGAAACTAATTAAACTCGAAAATAAAGAAAAGAATTTACATAACAATGAAAAGTAAAGTGGAACTAAGAAAAACTTAAGGAGAATTTCAGCACAAATATTTCATTACAACAATTGAAAACTAGAAAGAGAAACTAAGAGAATTTGAGGGAGAGAAGGGAGGGGAGCTCTAGAGAAGTATTTGAGAGCTCCCCCCCTTGGGGGTGTGTTTTGAAGCTTGAAGGCTTCTCTATTTATAGGGCTAAGAGGGAGGAACAACATGATGAAATCCAACACCACCATTCCTCTTTTGCTGCTGCACCTCAAGCATCTTCACATGGGTTCAAAGGTGATCAGTTGTGGCTGCCTTTGCTGCCAACCCATGTGATTGCCTTTTGGTTGCTGAAAAACGAGTTTTCTGAACCAGGCTTGGTGTAGGAAGGCCAAAGGTTTCAAAACGTATCCAATGGGGCTCAAATTTGGATATGTTATACTAGACACCCATTGGAACAACTTCTATGAAGAAAGTATTCCCATCGGAGCAGTAGAAGTGTGCGTTTTGGGCCTTGCAAGTTGGCTGCCGAACAGAGACTGGAATTGACTTCATTTCATTTCATTTCATTCTTTTTGCTTCACATGCATGCACATGCCTTCTCTATAATAACTCCAGCATGTACCAACTTGATCCTTTAGACTTTCATAGCTGGAATGCCTCCCCACTTCACTCATTATGTTGGATCCAAAGTCAGTTGCAGCATGGGTGAGGCACATGGCTTAAAGGAGGAGACAAGGCTCAAAGCTGGCAGCTGCAAATCCTCCTGAGCATGGTTCCGTGTTGGACGGGCTAAGGACTCCACATATGTTCAATTGGGCTGAAGTTTGGATATGTTATACTAGACACCCAATTGAACAACGTCTATGAAGAATGTCTCCTCATCCGAGTTGTGCAGATTGCTGAAATGAGACCTGCAAGGGGACTTACGAAACTGGACTGACAAGAAGTGTGGCCCAACTTTGGTTTTGTCTTTAAGCTCTTGCTCTTATCCCAATCAGCCCTTAACATGCATGGATTGCATCAAATGTGATCTCTTGCTATCTTAACCTACAAAACACACAAACAGAGGTAAGTGACTCAAAATAAAGAGAAACTAAGCAAAATCACTAAGTAAAGAAGGCAAGCAAGTGTATGAAATTATGGACTTATCAAAACAGAAAATGGATTAAAAGCACAAGTTTAACTCAATAACATAACCAAATCATAAGCTAGAAGGGTACAAAATGATATACAATTATGAACCGATCATTTTCTTCTAGTCGTGGAAGGTTTAATGGCGGCCGGAATCAACATTCTCAGTTTCACTCATCTGGTTTTCGTGGTGCTCCCTCTTCCAATTATGGTACTCCTTCTTCCAATTATGGTGGTTCTGGTTCATACAAGGTTGTGCCATAATGTCAAATATGCAGCAAACATGGTCATACGACAGCGAACTGTTATTATCGCAATGCTCCCTCTTCAGATGCTCCTTCACCTGTTGTTGAGTGCCAAATCTGTGGCAAACGAGGGCATGCTGCTTTGGATTGTTATCACCGCTCTAACTATGCATTTCAAGGGCAAGCACCGCCATCTTCCTTAACTGCTATGAAGGCTCAGTCCTCTTATTCTCCATAGCAAGTCTGGATTGCTGACACAGGAGCTTCTCATCATATGGTTGACAATGCCTCTCACCTGCATATGTCACTTCTTGTGATGTGACTGAGAATGTCACTGTTGGTAATTGGGAAGGTTTGGAAATTCTTAATCTTGGCACTACCTCTATTTCTTGTGCCAATACTAGATCTTTATCTCTGCCATCTGTGTTTCATGTTCCCAAACTTAAAGCCAATCTATTATCGGTTCATCAATTGTGTAAAGATAACAATTGTCTTATCACCTTTGATGCCTCTGGTTTTTGCATACAGGACAAGCTCACCAAGCAAATTGTTCTTCAGGGCAAGAGTAATCAAGGCCTCTATCACATTCCTCTAGCTGCTTCTTCTGTCTTGAATCGTGCCTCCTATTTTTCTTCTGCTCCAGTTGCCTATCTTGGCCAACAAATAAAGTCCTCTCTTTGGCATCAAAGGTTAGGTCATCCAACAAATGAAGTTGTGAAACTAATGCTTCAAGCTTCTACTGTGTCTGTTTCTGTTGATTCTGTTTCTGCCCTATGTTCTGCTTGTTTGCACGGCAAAATGCAAAAGTTTCCTTTTCCTAGTTAGCATATTAGGTCTACTATAGCTTTTCAGAGGATCCATAGTGATGTATGGGGTCCCTCTAGAAATAAATCCATAGATGGATATCGTTATTCTGTCTCATCTGTTGATGAATGTACTGGTTTCCTGTGGCTTTATCCACTGTTCAATAAATCTGGAGTTTTTGAGATCTTTCTTAAGTTCTATGCCTTTATTAGTACTCAATTTGGTGCTCATCTTCAATATTTTCAAAGTGATGGGGGTGTTGAATTTAATAGTTCACAATTTTCCTCTTTTCTTAACTCAAACAGCATCATTCACCAGTTGTCTTGTCCTTCCACTCCTCAGCAAAATGGTCTTGCTGAGAGAAAGAATCGCCATGTTATAGAAACTGCCTTAACTCTGTTAGTTACTGCTAGCCTTCCTGGTCAATTTTGGTATCATGCTGTGGCACATGCTGCTTACTTGATCAATTTCATGCCTAGTATTGTTCTTAGGAATCAGTCTCCTTTTCAGAAGTTGTTTGACAAGCCTCCACCTCTTCAGCATCTAAGGGTCTTTAGCACTGCTGTTTATCCATATATTAGACCATTTAATGAACATAAACTTCAATCTAGGACTGTACAGTGTGTTTTCATGGGATATTCTCAGGGTTACAAAGGTGTTATATGCTATAACACTACTACTCAACCGATTCCTTCTCTCTAGACATGTGGTTCATGATAAGAGTGTCTTTCCTTTTAAACACTCCAAGCCTTCACTTCCATCTAGCACTCTTTCTTCTTGTACTCCATCTTCTTTCAAGGCTCTACCTATTGTAGTTTCTTTTTCACACCATGTCCCTTCCTTGGCTTCTAGTCCAGATCCTAGTCTTGCTTCCTCCCATTCCTCTGATGTCCCTTCCCATATTTCTGCATCTTTTGGTGGTGATCCAGTTTTAGTTGCTTCGAGTGTAGACTCTACAGAGAATTTCCAATTCTTAGTGATCAACAATTACAAGTTCTTTTGCCTTCTCATGAATCTTCTTCACCATCTATGCCTCCTCCTATGCATCCTATGCAAACAAGGTCTAAGAGTGGTATTGTCAAGACTAAGCCATTTGAGGATTATCAATGCTATCTTACTACTATTCCATCCCTTCATGAAGCTGCTGAACCAGCTACTTATAAGGCTGCTTTTAGTCATCTGTTTGGATACATGCTATGAGGGAGGAAATTGAAGCTTTGCACACCCAAGGTACCTGGGATTTAGTTCCTATGTCTGTGGATAAAACATTGTTGGTAGCCGATGGGTTTATAGAGTCAAGAAGAACTCAGATGGGTTTGTAGCAAGACATAAGGCTCGCTTGGTTGCACAAGGTTTCAATCAAGCTCCTAGTCTAGATTTTAGTGAGACTTTTAGTCCTGTTGTAAGGCATACAATAGTTAGATTGGTTTTGAGTATTGCTGCTATGAACATGTGGTCTCTTAGACAACTTGATGTGAAAAATGCTTTTCTTCATGGTGACCTTGAAGAAGAAGTGTTTATGCGCCAACCTCAAGGTTTTGAAGACTTTGCATATCCAACCCATGTTTGTCGATTGAGAAAATCTCTTTATGGGCTAAAGCAAGCACCCCGGGCTTGGAATGCGAAATTCACAGGTTATCTCCCAGCCATTGGTTTTACTGCTTCTCATTATGATCCAAGTCTCTTTCTTAAGCATGTTGGTTCAGATAGTGTCATTCTTTTACTCTATGTTGATGATATTATCTTCACTGGTTCTAAAGATAGTTTAGTCCAAGAAGTTATTGATGAATTAAGTGCTGTGTTTGAAATGAAAGATATGGGTCAGTTAACCTACTTCTTAGGTTTACAGATTTCCTATAATAATAATGGAGATATCTTTGTCTGTCAAACGAAATATGCTAAAGATTTACTTATAAAGGCTGGTATGGATACATGTCGACCTTGTACTACTCCATGTAAGCCACATTGTCAGCTTTTGGCTTCTGAGGGTGATTCCTTATCTAATCCAACCATCTATAGAAGTATTGTTGGCGCACTGCAGTATTTGACATTCACCCAACCTGATCTTTGTTATGCTGTTAATATTGTATGTCAGTATATGACTCAGCCTTCGGATTTACATTTTCAGTTGGTTAAGCGCATCTTGAGATATATTCATGGTACTTTGGATCATGGTCTGACTTTTACAAGTGGATCTTGGGATCTTCATGCTTACAGTGATGTAGATTGGGCCTCAAATGTGAATACTCGCAGGTCAACTACTGGTTTTGTGGTATTTCTTGGCAACAATCCAGTTTCATGGTAGTCTAAGAAGCAAACTTCTGTTTCTAGAAGTTCCACTGAGGCTGAGTATAGGGCATTGGCTAATGCAACAGCTGTTTTGGCTTGGGTTCGACAAGTTTTACTTGATTTGAAGGTATTCTTACCACAGCCTCCTACAATACATTGTGACAATCTTTCAGCCCTTGCTTTAAGTTCAAATCCTGTGTTTCATTCTCGAATCAAACATTTAGATATTGACTTTCATTTTGTACGGGAAAGGGTACAGAAGAAAGACTTGATTATGCAGTATATTCCCACTGAAGAACAAGTACCAGACATCTTCACAAAGGGATTGCATGGTCCTATTTTTCTGAGACATTGCAGAAATTTGCAACTTAGCAGCTCAGCTGGGTTTGAGGGGGAATGATAACCATAATGTCCAGATCAGCTGGGTCTGTTAGAAGAGCACATGGATAGCACGTGCTCTAAGTCAGATTTGTTAAACAAGTTGTTAGTCGGTTACTTAGCTTATGAGATTGTAATTAGCTATAAAGGTTGTACTGTTACATTGTAATTATAATTACGAAATCAATAGACAATTCTCAACTTCAATAATCTCTGCTCTCTTCTTCACTCTTCTGCTTCCTCTTCTGCTTCTTTATTCATTCTTTTTCATTCTTCTTCTCTACTGTTATCAAAGGCGATTTCGAAGGAAAAGAATCTTTAGGGAGGAGAATCGAATAAGGCAAGATGACAAGGCTTTTCTTCTTATTCCTTTTTTCCGGGTGAGATATCAAAAGTCCTGTCCCTTTTTACAAGAACTCCTACTCTATTTATAGGGGGAACAAAACATGAATTAATTTACAAGCTGACCGCCTCGTCTTGGAGCGGAGCTGTTTGTGTCACATCATATCTGTCATATGATGGGTGGTTGGGATTTGTCCACGTCCTCCGCTCATTATGACCTTCTTACATTTCTACTAGGGGCGGGCCTAGACAGAATAGCCTTCTGCACACGCGACGGCAGTCCCATTTGGTGAGGTGGTGGTTCGGGCGGTTTACATCTGGCTTTCGAAAGGACATGGGCACGTTTTATGAGGCGCAATGGGTCCGCAATCAGAAGGGTCTTGTCATTGACGTGGCTGGCTTACATCCTTTCGATCATCCCAAGACAGCCCGGAGGCCGAGGCCGAGGGAATCTTGCTTGTTTCTTCCGGTGCATTGTACGAGGCCCATGTGTCGTGCTTTTATTGGGTAGATGAGCTTGGTGTGTGCCGAGTGTCAACAATAATGTTTCTTGTGAAGCTCCAATTCCAATGGGCCCTACATTCGGACTTCTAGACAAGAAGCACTTCCCTACTCTAAGAGATTATCTTCTAAAATTTGATTGCTCCGAACAAATAGCTTTTGTATTTATGATGCTGAGGTACGTACCATACTTATTGCTTGATATATTTTGATCCCTTTCTCAGTTTCTGCCATTAATTCTTACCAGTTTCACCTTTCTATTTTCTTGTGCATGGACGACCGTGTAGGTTTACATCTTTCCAGAAAATTTGAGAAAGGCCCTCCCTCCACCATTGCCTAGACTCAAATATCTTCAGGTCTTCATGCTTACTTCTCCAACAGAGGCTACAGGTTCTGCATTGTGGAACTCTTTGCTTTGGATGGCACCTTCTGCTAAGATTAGTTCTAACATAATTAATTGGAAGGGGATTGTGAAATAGTTTGAATGAAAGTTAAATTTGTTTAGATGCTTCTCTTGTTTCTAACTAGTCTATTCGAAATTCAGTTTGCTTTTTTTATATAATTGTTATCTATTATTATTAACCCAAAACTCCCCCCTCCTCCCTCCTAAATAAGGGGGAATGCTATCTACATTCTCACTTACCTTCTCCTTTCTGCCTCTCAGCTACTAACTTTGAAAGAAAATAAATAAATAAATAATCCAATGATGTGCGAGATCTCCTTTGTTTTGCCAACAGTTAGAAATCTTCTTCACCACTGCAGGCTGCAGCTTACATTTTGTTTTCAATCACGTTGCATTACATATGACCATCTCTATATTACTTAAATCTCTGGCGCCCATGCCCATCCCCGTTATGTTCTTCTTCTTCTTCTCTAAATTGAGCAAATGAACCTACATGTATAAACTGGAGTTTTTTTTCTTTTGTTGGTTGTTGCATTTTTACCGAAGCTATGAAAATATAGAAAAATCTTTCTGGGTTTTGCTTTGCAAATTTTGGCCAAATTAACATACCTTCGTACCCAAATTTACATCTTTCTAACGTAAATTTTTTTTAAATAAATCTGAAATGTGTCATAGAGGAGATATGGGCTACAATGGTGAGAATAATGAGCATACACCGTCACACAACTATGGGTTAAAGAGCTATCGAGAGTTTTCTTTGGACTGGTTTTAAGCAAATTGGTCGAAGAAAATTGAATATTGTGCATTAATTATATGCATATATAGTTTTCATAAGCTTAAATTCATATTAATAGGGGTAAACATGGAATAAAATAGTTAATCATTTCAATGGATTAAAGGAGTGACACATAGCACACAAAAAAGGGAGAAGGTAGTAGAGAGGATAAGGTAAAGAGAATAAGAGGGAAGGTAAATAGCATTCCTTACTAAATAAATCCAAAAACTCGGTTACATTTTCATTAAATTCAAAAAATGCCCTTACTAAAAAAACAAACATCAAGGACACCAGACAAATATCTTGGTCTCTCCGCCATTTAGGGTTGATCAAGGAAAGAGGATGTCAGCTACATTAGAGAGTGAGTCAGACAAAAGATTGAGGGATGGAAACAATGCTATTTGTCAATGGCGGGCAAAGAGGTGCTAGTGAAAGCAGTGGCTGCAATTCCAGCTTATTGCCTTATCCCATGTCGTGTTTCAAGCTCCTAGCTGCCACCTGCAAAGAAATCAACAGCGATTTAAGATCCATTGGAAAGCTTGGGGTAAGCTGTGCCTTCCCAATGATCAAGGATTATGAAAATTTGCACGTTTTTATAATAAGCCAAAGTGCTTCTTGTTAGAGTATAGTGCTTTAGATTGTGACACTTGTCACAATCTTAATGTAGTGGTTAGTTAGTTAGTTTTCTGTAGCTATATCTAAAACTATCTCATGTAATTACTTATCAATTAAGAGAATATATCAGATTGTTCTTTAGCCTTTCTCTCTCTCTCTCTCTCTCTCTCTCTCTCTCTCTGTGTGTTCTTGATTCAATCTACAGAGTACAGTATATGTTTGATCAGTTGATATAGCTTAACATGGTATCAGAGCAAGGTTTCACGTGTTGGGCCCAACGGCCACACGTGCTCCCACGCCACCCAATATGTGTTGTCCACGTGTTAGGCTTGAAAGTTCGCCACACGTGCGGGGGCGTGTTGAGAGTATTTGTCCCACATTGAAAAGTTAAGGGACCTAGCCTGGGTTTATATGGAGTTGGGCTACTCCCCCCATTGCCAATTGGTTTTGGGGTGGAACCTCAACTTCCTTCATGGTATGGACAACACAACCTGTAAAGTATCAGGAGAAAAACCATGCATTTCTGCTCCAATTCAAGCCTCTCCTCAGATCCCTGTGGCACCTGACATCAGTTCTAGTTCTGGATCATACACACATGGTTTTTCTCCTGATACTTTACAGGTTGTGTTGTCCATTCCTCCACTCAATTTGCATCCCATGCAAACTAGAAGCAAAAGTGGGATTATCAAACAAAAGGCTCTCTTAGCAAGTGTTCAAGACTCTGGGGGAATTGATATGTGCTTGGTTGAACCATCTAGTTACAAGTCTGCAATCAAAGTCCCTGTGTGGTTACAAGCCATGCAAGAAGTTAATGCCTTACATGCTCAAGGCACTTGGAGTCTAGTTCCTTTACCATCAAACAAGAATCTGGTTGGATGTAAATGGATTTTCAAGATTAAGAGACACTCAGATGGGTCTATTGCCAGACACAAAGCACGCTTAGTTGCTAAGGGTTTCAGTCAAGAACCTGGATTGGATTATGGGGAGACTTTTAGCCCTGTGGTGAAACCTACCACAGTCAGGTTAGTTCTTGCTCTTGCTGCCCATTTCAATTGGCCTCTTTGACAATTAGATGTCAAAAATTCATTTTTGCATGGCATCCTACAAGAGGAGGTATACATGTCACAACCTCCTGGTTTTGAAGATCCAAATCATCCTCAGCTTGTGTGTAAACTGCTTAAATCCCTCTATGGGCTAAAACAGGCTCCTAGGGCTTGGAATGAACGTTTTACTCAGTTTCTTCCTTCTTTGGGCTTTGACAACACATACTCTGACTCCTCTTTATTTGTTAAGCATGTTGGTCATGAGATTGTGGTGCTGCTCCTCTATGTGGATGACATCATTATAACTGGCAGTGCTTCTAGTGCTATTACACAGGTTATTAGTGCTCTTACTACTGAATTTGATATCAAGGATTTAGGGTTACTCCACTTTTTCTTAGGGATTCAAATCACTAAAACTGCAGCTGGTTTGTTTCTCTCTCAAACTAAATATGTTGCGGATCTGTTGGTTAAATCTGAAATGTTTGAAGCTAAACCCTGTGATACACCATGTCTCCCTTACAACAGGTTACTCAAAGAGGATGGAGACCCTTATTCAAATCCTAAGTTGTATAGAAGTATTGTAGGGGCTCTACAATACTTAACTTTCACCAGGCCAGATATTGCCTTTTCTGTGCACCAAGTCTGTCAGTTTATGCAG
This sequence comes from Prunus avium, assembly GCF_965620075.1. NCBI lineage: Eukaryota > Viridiplantae > Streptophyta > Magnoliopsida > Rosales > Rosaceae > Prunus > Prunus avium. Next base: position 8,937,753 of record NC_142286.1, read on the forward strand.
AATCCAATGGTGTCCCATTTTACTGCAGTTAAACGTATCTTACGATATCTAAAAGGCACAATGCAGTTTGGTATATCATATACTAGAGGTGATTTGCAGTTAAAGGCCTTTAGTGATGCTGATTGGGCAGGGGACCCTAATGATAGGAGATCTACTACTGGTTTGGTGGTATTTTTGGGTAACAATCCAATTTCGTGGTCCTCTAAGAAGCAACAAACTGTTTCCAGATCATCAACCGAAGCTGAATATCGTGCTTTATCATTTACCTCAGCTGAATTGGATTTGATCAAACAGTTATTAGCATTTCTGCGCATTCCACTCCCTAGTGTGCCTGTACTCTTTTGTGACAATCTGTCCGCCATTGCCTTGTCCTTTAATCCTGTTCAGCATCAAAAGACCAAGCACATTGAAGTAGATGTGCATTTTGTTCGCGAAAGAGTCTCTCAGAAACAACTATCAGTGCAGTTTGTATCTTCTCAAGAGCAGTTTGCCGATATTCTTACAAAGGGTTTGAGTGGCCCTCTTTTCAGAACTCATTGCTGCAATCTCATGCTTGGTTCCTCAAAGCAAGATCTTGAGGGGGGATGTTAGAGTATAGTGCTTTAGATTGTGACACTTGTCACAATCTTAATGTAGTGGTTAGTTAGTTAGTTTTCTGTAGTTATATCTAAAACTATCTCATGTAATTACTTATCAATTAAGAGAATATATCAGATTGTTCTTTAGCCTTTCTCTCTCTCTCTCTCTCTCTCTCTCTCTCTGTGTGTTCTTGATTCAATCTACAGATTACAGTATATGTTTGATCAGTTGATATAGCTTAACACTTCTTAGAGAAATAGTCTCAAACAAGATTTTTAAAGAAAATAGTAGCTTCTTAGAGAATATGGTGCTTCTTATCAACTTGCATTATTTTGTAATGATAGGAACCGTTTATTTTTCATGTCTTCCCTTCAATACAAAAACTCATTCGAATCAGAAACCATTTGACCTTTTCTTTTTTTTAGAACAAAACCATTTGACCATTTGATTATATGGTTGTCGTAGTGTTTTTGGGAAGCACCATATTCCATCATTTTCTTTGTCACAAAGAAGTCTTAAAGGTTCACTATGCCAAAAAAGGGCTTTAGCAACGGATAAAATCCGTTGCCTATTACACATAAATACCGTGGTATTGGTGACTGTTGCCTATTCCTATGTAATAGGCAACGGATATTCTCCGTCGCTGTTTGTCACTTACTACATCGGATATTTGGTAAACTCCGATGCGTAAATGATTTTCGAGTGCCAAAAAAAGGTTGACTTCTGATGCCTAAACCCGAAACAGCATCAGTAGTTTCAAAAGGGATGAGGTTAAAGAGGTCTAACAGCATCAGTGACATCTACTATGCTGATGCATATTATCAATTACAACATCGTAGAAATAAATAATGGTGTTGTGAATTGTGTTATACATCATCGCTTTTTTTATTTTGTAGACGTGAAAAGCCTCCAATAGTGCTGGTGGTTATATAAATGCTGATGCTACTTCTCGTTTTAGGCATCAGTGATAATAGATGTCTGGTTGTTGTTTTTATCTTTCAACTTCAGTTATTTCTGGAAAAATGAAGTTGTTATAAACAATAGGCATCACTTATATAAGCAAAGGGTAGGTATTTATCTTGTTTCACATCACACTTTACTTAGTTCTGTGTTAGTATTTAAGAAAGGCCTGATTTCCAAATCATGTTGTGTTGCCATTGCTCATTAAAAAACACATTATATAAACAGTAATTTAAATATATCCATAATGTCTATATATATATAAGCAAAATACTTGAATGATCCATACTTATCACATCCAAATCACAATTCTACCAGCCCTACACCACAAATTATCCATACTTGTCTATGCATAAGCAAAATACTAGCTAGAAAGACATGTAAAATGAAGGAATGTTTAGCTCAATCAAAAAGCCATTCTAGGACATGAGTTGCCAATTCTTCTCGCACCTCATCCAATTCCATTTGGGTGTATGTGTCCTTCCTTCTAGCTTTATACTAGGAAAAAAGAAAAAGGAAAAAAGCATGTAAATTGTAAACACAAACAGCAGAAATATAAACATAAACTTAAAAAATCCAAGGTACTAAATTTGCATAAGATATGTTGTCATTTCAAATTGACCAATATGCAAATTTACCAAATCATATTGGTGAACAAGAAAATCTAATTTGTCAACCAAACTAATTAGATGACAGCAAGTCATTAAATGGATCCCACTTCATGTTTCAACTAGGAATTAAATGATCATGTGATGGGGTAGAGAGTAAGCAAGAATCAATTTTTCTGTTAAGAGTAAGATAAGAGTCAATGGTGAACCATATGCAACCAGACCTCAACATAAGAGTCAATTCTATTAGTTTTTTTTTTATCTAGAGAAGAAACTTCATAAATCATGAACTCAGCAACAAAAAATCAGAACACATTACTTCATTAGACATGCGACCATCACAGTCATGAAACTTTCACACAATCAGGGAAAAACATTAATGTTTTGAGATCATAATGCACATGCCAAGAGAGGTAGAGAAACTACACCAATGCCATCAATATCAGAGATGTTACCAGTTTGACAGTGTGTGTATCATACTCCCAAGTTGTCCAGGTCTGGGGTCTCTCCCTGCAGCAAACTGGACCTGCTTTTCACAAGATTGAATACTTAAAGGGAATGAGCAGAAACCAAAGAGAAGAAAGAGGAAAGCAAAAACAAAGAGAAAAAAAAATCCAATAATTTAAAGCCAAGGCAGCAATAAAGCTCAAACCTCCAATAATTTTAGCAGGCACCATAACCTATTACAATCAGAATTCAATTTTAAGCAGTGGCGGTATTGGTAACTGCACTCAATTTGCTCCAAGTGCAAGTAAGACAAATTTATATCCAAAGGACTTGTCCAAAAGTGATGCATTTTTCACTATATCCTTTCATTTTTTATTTAGAATGACATTTGTTAAGCATGGAGAACATAAAGTACCAGAAGTGACACACTCCACATAATCACATTGAAACCATATAGCCTTAACCATTACTACACATTCAGAGATGTAAATCACCAACAACTTTTGAAAAATAAGAGGATTACGCATTTGAATCATGCCTTGTTTGTCTCAGCTAGTGTAAGAACAGTGAGCTGTTTCAGCTTTAGGACTTGATCAGGGACCAATTGGGGAAGACGACTGGCATCACCTACAATTGAACTATGTTTCAGTTTCTTAAATTCCATCACAATAAGAAATAGAGAAGCTTGCATAATTTTTTTTTTACAAAAACTCAGAAATTTAAGGGAAATAGTTCTCTAAAATAAAATAAAAAAATTAACCATAAGGAAAATAAATAAATAAATAAGAAAAGAAAACCATGGACTTAATAATGTTACGGAGTTGATGACAGAGGCAATGGTGCATAAAATTATAGCTGTGTTCCCTTTTAAAATGGTCAACAGTTAACAGATGATTTCTTAAGACATTATATCAGACATAGAAGCAGAAAAGAAACATTAATCGAGTTGGTGCAAGAAGGCCAAAGCAATCAATAGAGATTCACTAATGAGAAAATGGACCAAAAGATGAAGCAAGTTTTGCACGCTCACTCTTGTAGTCACTCCATGTTCCTTGTGAAAACAAGCAAAGCACATCCAAGTTCATAGAAGTTTTTGTTCCTTCAAGCTGCAAATATTACAGAGTCAAAAGAACTATTCCTACAATGACATTCGTAGCATGAAAACCCAATAACAATAATAAAAAAATTTAATTTTCTCTTTGGCTACACCAAAATTCTGATTTAGACATTTCTTGTTCATAAACAATGACCTAACTCCTAAAACAACAGAACCCTTCTCTCAACCAAAACAAGAACAACATTTCTGTTTAGCTAAGAACAACATCCCAAATAATTAAAATTTAAAATTTACCACATCATATTCCACCACATCCATTGGCCATCGTTAATTGGGAAAAAAAAAATACCAGTTGTAGCAGTGAGGATATCATCTCCTATTTCCTAACTTAACATTCAAATTCTCCATTCATTCTTAGTTTCTACCACCACAGAGCAGAAAAGGAAAATTTACAACAAAACAGAGAAGGAAAGAAAAAGAAAAGAAACCTGAACCAAACATCTCCAACTGCATCTTTTTGACTTTCTTTTTATATGCCATGGCATCTCCAGTGCTGCAAGCAAACCTGATGCATAGATTCATGCCTGCTATTTGGCATTGAATCTTTAGAAGGTTTGCAAATCTACTAGACCTAAGCAGTGAGCCTCCCATTTATCACATATACAACTTATCAATATTTTACATGAAACTACGCAGATTGAGTAAACAACAGAAGAATAAGAAGAAAAAACAGAATAATTCAAAACAAATAAACAAATGCCCATCAACAGCATACAGTTGTGACAAAATCTTCATTAAATTGGTTGATAGGTCCTCTTTTTGTTCCTCAATTATATAAAATTACAATCCATGCTACAATAAAAAGGTTTTGGCTTGAAAATCTAGGGTTTCTTCTAAGAAATTAAAATCAAACAGAGAAACCTGTTGAAAATGGCAGCAAGAGTATTGAAGTTGAGAGGGTCCTCGACGAATAACATGAGCTGTGCAGCCCTAACGGCAGAGCCAAACCTAACAATTGGAGCTCTGGTCATGGCGCCTATTGATGCTGGCCACCAAGGTACCCTCCGTCGTCCGCTCCAAGGCCTCGCGTCGGATCGCTGCCTCTCTCCGGCACTCCCCAAGTTTCAACGCTTGCTCGTACGACACCGTCGTTCCGGACAACACCGATTGGAGGATCTCGCTGTGAATCGTAAGAGTTGAGCATCTGATGGTTTTAGCAAGAATGGGGCAGTGACGGAGGAGAGAGAAGAAAGAGAGAGTTTCAGAGGGACTGAAAAAAATGAGAGGGCGAGGAGAGAATTTTTCAGGAGATGAAGTTTTGGGGTGACAGTTTGAGAGGGAGTGAAAAAATTGAGAGGGAGCTGGAAGTAATTGGGGCTAGAGTTTGAGAGGGAGATGAAGTTTCGGGCAGCGAGTTTGGAGGGAGAACGTGAAAATTTTGGATTAGGGTTGACTCGACTTTAGGCATCAGAGGGATGTTATCAAAAAATGTCCTCTTAAAAATAAAATAAAAACCAATCACTTTAGGCATCTGTAGTTATGTAGATGACGCTAAAGGGGAATAAAGGCATCGTCATAGAAAAACAAAAATTTGTGCTGATGTCTTTATATCTGTTTAGTATCGTTATTTATGAAATCGATGCCTAATCTACTAATAGCATCGATTTCGTATTTACCGATGCCTATGTAGTGTTGCTAAAAGTGAAATTTGGCATAGTGGTTTCAAATTTATCTAAGCTTTTGTGATAATGATCTGTGAATTAAGAAATGAAAAACAGATGGTTCGGATTGATAGAAAACAAAGTGGAGTCCCTACTTACGCATAAAAGAAGAACAAGAAGAAAGAAAATAAAGGTACTAACACATTTTGGATGGCCAGAATCGCCTACTTGCTTCAAATTTGCTGACTTGTCAAATAAAATTCGCCTACTGTGAACCTGCGGGCGGTACACGTGCGTTAGTTTGTAAGAGAATCTTGTGTTTGGCGCCAAAACTCTTCCGAGTATTGTCGACAGTTAAGAGAAATGGTATATTGGTTCTCTTCGATTCATTCTCCCTTCATTTTGGCTTCTATAAGAACTGTTCATCGAAACCACCAAAAAGTATAGTTGTCAAGAAAAAAAAAGTAAGAAATAACAAACCAATTAAATACTAACGTTCTCCAGTCACTACTCTTCCTATTCTCTTTCTGCCTGCTATTGTTTAGTTTTCAAGAAAGTTTCAAGATGGATCCAAGAAAGAAGGACGAGCCCTCATTTGAATTATTTGAAGCTCTTGTGAAGGCTACTGCCACCATACAAAAGCATGGCGAAATAATGGCCATGCTACCTATGTAAACTTAATATTGGGTAAACCATATTCATGACCCAAGATCTTGAAATTCATGATTTTTACAATAGCATTAGGCAGAAATTCAATTAGACTTAAGTTACATACATACCTTGAATTAGGGGTGGGCACGGTACGGTATGGTACGGTATTGAGCCCGTACCGCTACCGATACCAGAAATTTAAATCGGTATGGTACGGTATGGGATTATCGTTTGTCAAAATTGGTACCGTACCATACCGTACCGTGTCGGTATCGGTACGGTATCGGTACCATTCGGGTACAAAAATGACACAACTAAAAAATGAACCAATTCAATATTCAACATATTCATTTACCAAAATAAGTGATGCCTAAGTTACAAATTCAAAGATTCAACATATTCAATTATCAATATCCAAATCCTAATCAACATATTCAATATCCATCAACATATTCAATATCCAAATCAACCAAATCCTAATCAACATATTCAATATCCATTGAATATAACATATTCAATATCCATCAACATATTCAATATCCAAATCAACCAAATCCTAATTAACATATGCAATATCCATCAACATATTCAATAGAAAATTATATATCTGAATAGTATTCGGTACGGTACGGTATTGATCGGTACCAGATACTTGATACCGCTACCATACCATACTCTATTGGTACGGTACGGTACGGTACCGAATATTGATCGGTACCGAATGAAACGGTATGAAATCGGTATGGTACGGTTCTGTTAGGGTACGGTTTCGGTATTTCAGTTTTAGATGCCCACCCCTACCTTGAATGATTAGTCTTCTACCATATCAAGATATTTGTTTTGGGCGATCCGTAGGCGAGCTGTCAATGTGGAGGAAATAGATTTCTCTCTCTAGTTTTTTGCGTGTTTAGAAAACCCTAATACGTGTTTTCATCAGAGTACACATAAGATGCGTATGTACACTATTATAGACAGAGAGATGACCCGTTTGCTAGTGAAGTCCATAATCAAATTACCACCCATCACGGTAATAAAATAGGAAACTACTTCTCTTTATTTGACTAATATAATTATTCTGAATAATATTTATTAAACCAATTAAACAATTTATTTACCACATAGGTCACTTCATGTGAGCCACACAGAATATTTATTTACCACATAGGTCACTTACAACCTACCGGAGGGATGCCCCAAAAACACCCACACCTCATTGAGTTTCTCCGTAAGTTCTGTAAGTCAACTTATCCGGCCGAAAAACAAGTGGCCGAGGCGGTGCTGGGCGTCACCAATAAGGACGAACTCACCGAAGCACTTCTTCCCCTAAACCCTATTGTTTAGTTTTCAAGAAGAGTTTCAAGTTTCCAAGAAGGATCCAAGAAGGAAGGACAAGCCCTCATTTGAATTGTTTGAAGCTCTTGTGAAGGCAGCTGCCACCATACATAAGCAAGTCAAAATAATTGTCTTGCTACCTACCGGAGGGATGCCCCAAAAAACCCCACACCTCATTGAGTTTCTCTATAAGCCTTGTAAGGCAACTTATCCGGTTGAAAAACAGGAGGCCGAGGCTGTACTGGGCGCCACCAATAAGGACGCGCTCACCGAAGCACTTCTTCACCTTCTCACTTGCATTAGGACCCTAGGCCGGGAAGTAGAGTTACTCCATGTGATAGTCACTAGGCTGTGGCCAGCTCTACAACCATCTCGCCGCCTGGAGTATCAAAACTCGTTTCTTTAAATCTTTAATTCGCAGCGGTCGTCTCCATTCTTGGAGGAATTGAAGGATGACATCGTTAGTGGCAAGGATTGACGCATGGCCGCAACTTCTGACATGGCTCCATGATGACTTCTTCCTAAAGCCAAAAGAGGACAAGCGTCTTTTGTTTGGGCTCATTTTGGGCTCATTTTGTTCTCAAGATTGATGTATGAGTGTGCCCATCATATTAAAGAAGGGATCCATGGAAAGGCAGATCGACACTCTAATAAAGTTAATGGGCCAGGATGTGAACTTGGGCCTAAAGACTGAGATGGTGAGGGAATGCGTTCTTTTAATGTTTCAAGTTCACTTTGTTTTAGGCGATAAGACGGTGAGGGATGCTAGTACTAAGCTTAAACAAGTGGTGGAACTCATGGTGTCGATTGTCTTTAGGAAATTAGGAGCTGATGCAAGCGCAGAGAAATTTCCGGATGACCACTTTTTTAGCCAAGACTATAGCCCAATTCGTGACCGTGAGCAACCCGCAGGAATGGACGATGATACTATTGGGATTGTACAGCGCCTCGCGTTTTCCCTAAGAGGTGCGAGGTTTTCATTCGCATGTACCCAAAGTTAATTGGACAAGTCGATTCTGACGACTGGAGGCCTAGACATGCCTACTATATTCTACTGGTAGCGTCATATTTTAGTCATATTTCAGTTTGTGTAGCATGTAAGTAAAAGTTGTTTTGTAGGTATGGACGAATCTGTGTGCATGCTTAGGGGAAAGCAGTTTGTCGTTCCTATCTGTAGCTATCCTAAGCCTAATTAAAAAGGCCTTCGAAAGTGTAGGATTGAGGTTGATGAAAATCTAGGTTTAGTATCAAAAACTGATAATGAGAAAAAGAATAAGAAGAAATAATTTATATTTGTAGGCTCCTAGCTTGCACTGTGCTCCAAAGTCTTGTGGACACATAACCTGTGAAAGAGTTGTGAGGAGAAGAAATCAATGGGGGGTTGTACCTCACACTGTTAATCTTTTTGCTGAATGGGTGCTGAACCAGTCCGCTACATCAGTTCTGGAGCTATCAAACAACATGATGCGTAACTATCTTTCAGTCTTTTCTCAGGTGAAGATTAATTTTATTTGTTTTCTTATGTGGTAGCATTGATTACTTCTGGTTTTTATTTTTTTATTTTTTTATTTTTTTTGCGTAGATGAGATGGTTGAAAAGTCTAACAACAGCTAATGTTGTGAATTTTAGACAACCTACAAAATGGTAATTATAAAGGTTAGTCTAAACACAAATTATACTCGCAAGTGCACAAGGTCAATCGTAATTTAGTATGCCACATACGAGGTCATTCGCATGAGGATTGAGTTCAACTTCCAATTAGTCTAACCTAATTTACTTCACAAAATACTTTGATTACTCTAATTATATAGACAAGAAATTAAACACAAAAGGGGTTTTTGAATGAGTGATTTATTTAACAAAGAAATTAAAAGACAAAACAAGTAGAAAGCCATGAAACACAAAGATGAGAAATTCAAATTGATAAAAGCACTAGGACAAGGAATTCACCACTAGTAATCCGATCTAGCCTCTTATTAACCTATTAACTAACCATTTGATGTCACCGCTTAGTTTTCCTTTTTCATGAATTACCTATGGTATTTAGGCTAACTCGTATATTCCTACATGCAATTCGCCAACGGTATATATTTAGGTCAAATATCAACACGTAGAAACTCATTAAGATCGGTGAAAACCTCCAACAAGCATGTAAATCCTAGGAGTATGGTATTTACCCTAGACGAATTATAAATTAAGTATGGTATTTACTCTAATTTGCTACTTTGACTGGGATAACACGCCAGTTGCTTTGCATGCACATTTGGAGTCGTTTCTCCTCCAAGAAAATTCGGGAAAAATATGTAAATTGTAGATCTTTGTCTTATCTTTCTAACCATATATCGCACGCCTTGAGAAACAATCAGAAAGACCTTCAAATTTTCTTTTTCGCACAGTAACTAAAATCTGACTGAATTGCACTTATGTTGACTTGAGTTCAAAGACTGCTCTCATTGGCTACTCCGAAAATTCTAGAAACATTCCACAATCATCTTGAGGGTCTTAGCTTCAATCTCCAACTAGCTTTACACAAAAACTCTACCAAAAGTCGTATTTTTGTTCAAAATCAATTAACTGCTTAGGAAATATGAAAATAGAGAAAATAAAGTAAAAAGTCGTTTTTAAATCTAATTCTCTAACTAAGTCTAAAGAGTACATAAATGTGTAAATTTATGGGCTTATCAGCTGACACCAAGGAACGAGTTCTGGTGCTTTTGGATGCTATCAAAGTGATCCTCTTGGGAATTAAGGTGTGTAGAATTTTGGAAAGAGCAACCGAAGTTGGGATGAGAGCACAAACACAATCTGCGGTCTTCAGTCAAGGTTTGAGAATTGAAATTGGAACCTCTGATTCAATCATAAGGGACTTACAATTCATTTGAAGTGTACAATGTAGTGCTTATAAAATTGTTACAATTTATTTTTCATTGAGGTCATGTTGTCTATTCTTAGAATTTAATTTTGAACCTCTGATTCAATCAAAAGGGACTTACAATTCATTTGAAGTGTACCATGTAGTGCTTAGAAAAATGTTGTTCATGTCCAAACCTGGAATCAACTTAGAATGATGAAGTATGAAGTCTTCAGCAAGGATTGAATGGTGAGGACCTTTGGTAAGGATGCCTTCAGCAGTTAGATCAACTTGCAGAGGGAAACGAGACAAGCATCCGTCAAGCTTCGGGCACCAGTGTTGTAAGGGTAAGGGTCAAAAGTCAGCAAGTATGAGGTAAGTGGTAATTTTGGCATAGTAAGAGTAAGGGTCAAAAGTAGTTACCTTTTTACCTTAGCACTATTCCCCTTTTATAGAAAAAGGGAAGTGGATGTTTGCCCAAAGTTTCGATATGGGACTTTGGGCAAATCATTATCGTAGTGACACGTGTCCCAAGGTCTAGATTCAGCAGGCTTGGCCTTTGGTAGTCTGTTGCCTTATCGGAGAAAGATGTTTCTTCGGTACCTTCAGTTGTGATGACGTCATCAATACTCTAAGTTAGAGGTTTTCTAGAGGTGTCTCTTTTTTGGCAGTTTGTGGGTCTGTCTCTATACCAATCCCCCAATGCCGAATGTGTTTGGTTGATTATGGTACAGACAGTAATCCCCCAAGTTGCCGATTGAGAAGTGGCTTCTAGGTTGGGAACTTGTAAAATGTCAAATATTCATACCAAGCTGTTCGGCATGCCGGAGGTTGTCCTAAGTCCCCCTAGTTTGCAATCTAGAAGTTGCTTTGGCATGGAGATAACTGGAGGTGAATTAAGACATAGAGGGCCAATCGCGCGATAGAGTCTTCTACACAATCCCCATGTGTCTTCCTAATCGGTAGGGAGACTACGTTCATGTTGCGTGAGAGTTTCCTACACGATCCACACGCGTCTTGTTGATCGATTAGGAGACTATGTGCATCTCACACAAGAGAGTCTCCTACAAGATCGACATGCGCCTGGCCGAGAGAGTCTCCTACACAATCAACATGCATCTTGCCAATTGGTAGGGGTACTACGCGAAAGTCGTGCTAATTTTGAGAAAGTTCAAAGGTTGGTAATCAAATGCATGTCACGTGGCAAAAATGCTTTGAGTAATCAGATTGTAATGAAGGTCGTTAGTGCTGGAAACGAAGCATCATTACAGGTAGTTGAGTTGCAATGATGTGCATTGGCTCATGAATTGAAGCGTCGGTATGACACAAGGGTATAAAGTCCTTGCCTAGGGTAGAAGATAGAACACTTAGCATTAGAGAGAAATTTGAGAGGGTTGTTGTACTAAATTTGAGGGTGTCAAAGATGAGGGTACTGATTATGAGTTCCTTATAGAAGATCCTATAGAAGACAATAGGATAATCTTCTATGATGGAGGAATAAGTCAACAATCGGTAGACTCAAGTGAAGCCAGGCACGAAGCAATGCAAGTTGAGTTCGCCAACTTAGACGAAATAGCCGAACGTGTACTTGCACTTCCCTAAACTCCTAAAGTGGTGTCGAGTAATTAGGCGGTAGCTTCCACCTCTGGTGACTCATTGATAGCATCAACTTCAGCAGGTATTGAGATACCGATTGGGGTGCCTCTACCGAAGAAAAATATGATGATTGAAGCGGAAATAGAAAGGCTCAAAGAAGATTATGGCGTTCCGTCTTCAATAGGGTGAAGATTGTGACTTTCTTCTGGTCATCATTGTTTGGAATCTGGAATTTCAATGGTAAGATTCTTAAAACAAATTCATTTATTTTTTAATTGTATTCAGGGGAGAGGGAGAACAGGAATTGAACTCTTACTGTGAACATAGGGAAGAAACCCACATCTGAACTCAATTAGAGTCCTCTTGTGCTTGGCTTGTAAGTTTATAATTTTCATATATTCTTCTTATTACAACACCTGCCATTATGGTGGCATTTGCTGTATTATTTTGCCTAGTCCTCTCTTTTTTCCATCTTATTATTTAGGGCTTGTCCAATATAGATCCCTACATTTCCTATTGCCTAGATGTATACCCATCACTCTATAAATCTATGTGTAAAACCCAATTTCAAATTTAAATGTCTAGTATGATATAAGAGGTCGTAGTATTCCTATGTTTTTACATCGTTGCCACCAGACTTCATATTTTATTTATAATTTATTTCAAGCATTTCATTAATTGCCATAATTGTAGTTAATACTCCCTATTAATAGCATATTAATCACCCCATTTCTTTTTATTGTCATTCCCTCTCACATATCGCCCCCTAAAATTGCAAACCAAAAAAAAATCTGTAAATTACATATCCAATAATGTACCTATGAAAAATATAAATATATTATTAAAATTAAAAATAGGTATATTATTTACCAAAAAAATATATATAAAAAAACTAAGTCCAGTTACTTTGTAATTGAAATTTTCGTACATTTTTCATAAATTAAAAATAGGAACACAATAATTTATAGAAAATATAGGTACATTATTTACCCATAGGTAAATTATTTTACAATATACCTATAAATTTGTATAGGTACATTATTTAGAGAAAAAAAAAATAGTATAACAGTATACTTCGTTCATACTTAGAGAAAAAATAGGTACATTATTTAGAGAAAAAATAGGTTCATGTTTAAAAAAAAAAAATGTTTTTCATAAAACAAACAATAAATAGATTATCAAAATATTTTTCAACATAATTAGAATGTACACTATTATTTATAAAACTATAATAAAATAGATTACTAGTAGTATAATTCATAAAAGAAAAACAACATAATTTTTTTATTAAATAAACCAAAACGTTAATCACATGTAGATTACTCATACGTTAATGTTGAATTTAATATTTAATTTCAAATAAGTTTCTAAATTAATTCCTACATCCATTACAACCATTTAAAGATCTTTCCAAATTCAACGTGTGTCATTAGTTACACCCCCACATAATACATTAACTTGTAAATAAGGGTAGTTTTGGAATCCGAAAAATAGAATAAATCAGATTTTAAGCTAGATTAGGTAACTTGCTTACTTGGATCCTAGTCATCGGGTTTTATTTGAAAGTATTTTAAATAGAAAAATAAAGGAAAGGTTTGTAGGTGATTAAAAATGAATTTTATAGGTCTAAGCTCAATTTACTATATTATAAAATATGGTAGTGGAAGGTGTTTTTTTTTTTTTTTTTTTTTTCTCTCCAGTTTTTAGGACCTTTCCTATTGAGAAGGGCAATAATATACTAAACTTACACACACTACACGGATACTAGGACTTGAATTCAAGACCTTGTCTAAGAGAGAGCAATTACTCCAAACTACTACACTAATGGGTCCTTTGCCTAGAAGTTTTGTTTAAATTGAAGAGATATGAGACTCAATTGGCACCTAATCATATGTAATTAATATAACCATCTTAGGCCTTGAAACTATATAAAGAAGTCCCTTGTAAGGGGTTTGTAGCTCATATGATTAAAAATAGTTACCCCTACACTCAAGGTCATGTGTTTGAGTCCCTTGCCAAATTTCTAGCCTTCCAAGGGGGCGTCCGACCCCTCTTGTCCCAACCCCTACCTACGTCCAATATCGTTTACAAAAAGAAGTCCATTTCTGACTCTTGTTCTTTGTGTTGGCCGAGTTGCCCTTCTTTGTGACATCTAATCATTCTTCGTGTAGGGCATGCGGGGCTTATTGCCGAGTTGGTTGAACTTGAGACTTGAGAGTTCCTTTTGGTTTTGGCTCTCTTTCATCTGTTAGACGTTTTGAAGTGCACGCAAATTAGCTCTAGGGCTTTCTGATGCAAGTATTATTGGGTCGATTTCTGCGTAAAAAATGAGTGGGCTAAAACTAATAATGAAGCTTAATTAGAAGAGTTCTTTCATAAAAGAGAAAAGAGAGCTTCATTAGAAGAGTGAAAACTATGCCATAATCCTTTGTATCATGCCATCATATCACGCAATTGACAAAGTTATACATGGATATTGGGTGAGAGAGTTACAGCTTATGGTGATTTGACATTTTTGAAAACCTAGTTTTCTTGTTCATTTGTAAAATATGTGGGGGTGTTCTCTAAAATGTGGGAATTGCAAAGCCAAAGAAATTAAAACAAATAAAAAACAAATCTGTAAAACTGTGGGAATTGAAAAGCCAAAGAAATTAAAACAAAGAAAAACCAAATCATGAAGTCCATTTTTTTTCTTTAATAATTTTTTCTATTAAAAAGTTTGGGGAGGATGCATTTGATTAAAAGAGGATTCGAGAACTTGGTTGGTAGACCTTAGAAAATCCCCTTTTTGTCAACATTTGTGCCCTCCAAGATTGTCTTGTTCGAAAATTGTTGTTGGGTCTTGACTTGTGTTTTTTCTTAACCCGAAAGAAGAGTCTGGCTATTTCATTATGGTCAATTTATTTGTATTGAAAAGTGAGCTCAATCAGGGCCGTTTGATAACAATTTTTATGTTATTTTTAATTTTTTTATGTTAGAGTATAGAGGAAAATAAGAGTAAGAATGGGAGTTAGGATGAGAGAGAGTAACAAAAATGAAAACAATTTCAAATAGTTTTCAGTTTTTTGTTTTTGTTTTCACTTTTGTTATTCCTCCCTCTCATCCTCTCCTCTTCTCTTCCCTCTTAATCTCATATTCACTCTCATTCTCTTTTTCCGCTATATTCTAGCACAAAAACTAAAAACTAAAAACTTAAATTGAAATGATTATCAAACGAGCCCTTGGATTTCATCTTTTTCTTAATAAAAAATCTTACATCCCAGATCGAACTCTTTTATTTTCTTATTAGCTTTCTCTGCACTTTATTGGAAAAAAAATCCCAAGTTCCAAACTTCTGTTGAGATGTTAATAATAAAATATCATTATTTTATATAGAGATAGATGGAGTTCCACGACAATTGAGTTTGATTCTTTGAGCAACCGAAATGTCTTTTGGTTGAGAAGGAAAAAAATCAACCAATATGTCTTTCAGTTGAAAAGATACAAACCAACCAATACATCTTTCGATTGAAATGGTACATACCAACTGATATGTCTTTAATTGGTACATTATTCTGACTTGATTAAATGTATTATTCTTTCAACATACTTGATTAATTGGTAATGTCTTTGGAGAAAGTGGTGTTGCACAGTTTTAGATAAATTGAATGGATGTCTTTTGCTCTATACATACTTGCTGTTGTCAACAGAACAATATGTCAAAAACTAATTCAAAGACAGTTTACTACTCTCTTCTTCTCTACAACCATACAATTTCCTTATAGTAATTTCTAAGGGAATTCTTCGAGTTTTTACCATTCGCTGATTTCAAACTTTGTTGTTTCTTGAAAATGATTTGCCAAGAACCCATTAGCAAACTTAATTGAGTGGGGGACAAATAAAACTTTAATTAAGGAGATGATTCAAATTGAGTCTTTCTACATATTTAATTTCATACTCAACAACTTCCCTATTTTATTTAAAGAACTTGGAGAAAGAAAAAAGTAAAGGCAGTCAGTTGAGAGGATAGGTTCTTTTTCTCATTAAAACTGCTAGAAGTACAATTACAACCAAAATTAAATTATATATTATATATTGGATGAGTAGCCTTTTGCTAGCAGAAAAAAGTAGACATGGTACTTGTGAATCCTTCTCAACAAATAGGCTAAGCTACAAGCCTAAATTTTCCCAATAAATGGGCTCTACTATTTGGACTTGGTCATTCTTAGAGCAATTCCAACGGCCAGCCTTGGCCCGGGCAGGAGGGTGCCCAAGCCTCAAGTCGACGTTCCAGCAGGCTTAAGCAGTCTGGGCAGCACGTGGGTCCCAGTAAATCGGGCCAACCCAAAGGTAAAACGAGCCCGTGCTCTAGCCTGAGAGCTGCCGATGTCAGCGCATGAGTTTAAATTTTTTTTACCGATGCACGCACCAATGGTAAAAAAAATTTAAACTTCCGTGCGCTGACGCCTTGATTTCCACCAACGGCTAGAAGCCATGTGTTAAGTTCTGGGTTGTCCGATCTTTTTTTGTCCTCCAATCCAATGGATACCCTTTTTTTTGTGTAAAAAATCCGAATTTTTTTTTTTAAATTACCAAAAAATTTTGAACTTTTTTTCTATAAATACCTACCAATATTCTTCACTTTCAATACCAAATCTTCATACATTTTCTTCTCCTTCTAATATTATTCACTTTCTACACAAAAATTTCTTCACTTTCAAATTTCATTTTTATTCATCATCTTATGGCATCTTCCATCGAGGCCAGAGGGACGTGGACAACTATGGAAGATGTTCTGTTCTGTAAATGTTGGGTCCAAATTAGTCATTGTCCGATCATGGGCAATGAGATGAAGTTCTCTCATATGTGGAGAAAAATTCATACCAAATTTTGTGAAAGATCGGGTTCGCCTCGTGTGGAAATGGCCTTGGCTAGTAGGTGGAAAATTTTGAATAAATAGTTGGGGAAATAGAGAGATGCGTTAGCAAAAGAAAGGGACAACCATCAAAGTGGTGAAGATCTTGGCAATGAGGTAAATTATTTGTAATTTCCGTTTTATTAAATTTAATGCCCTAATTTTTTAAATGTTTCTTGCATTTCCAATATTTTTTTAATAGATTATGCAAGCAAAAATGTGGTTTGGTGCCATTGGCCAAGGCATAAAATCTTTCAACAATCACCAATGTTGGGAGGTGGTGAAAAATTTTCGAGATTCAAAATTATTCCCACGAGTCTAACTGTTGTGTTGAACGAGACACTGCTCCACGATTCAACTGCATCGAATTCGCCTTTGGATTCCCCGATGAGTCAAGACTCACCAATCCAAAAGGAGCAGAGGCCTATTAGGAGAAAGGCGGCAAAGGCCAAGAGAGGGAGTAATTCCACCAATGATATTGCAAAACTTTTGGAGCAAATTGCTCTGAACGGCACCATGAGAATTGAGAGAGACATGAAAAAGATGCAAATGAGATGGCAGTGAATGAAGAATATGCAAGACAAAGGGAGTATATATGCAAACAAGACATGGAGAAGAAGGATTGGGAAACCGTGGCCATGGATACAAGCCATATGTCCCCTGAAACAAAGTCATTTTGGAAGCTAGAACGAAGGGATGTTATGATAAGAAGGCTTTTCTGGGACGATGGACCTAGCAACACCGATTGGTTAAATGATCAAAATCATTAGGTTGTATTGCTTGCCTTTTATTTAATTGTATTAGTTGTTTTTATTTATTTAATTAGTTGTACTGCTTTTCTTTTAGTGAAATAAAGAAATCATTCAATAAAATACCTTTTTATTTAACACATTGCATACATCAAACTAAAGCATAATTAAAAACAAAACACAAACAAAGCACAATTCAAACAACGCATACATCAACACAAAGCGTAATTAAAAACAAAGCATCTTCACTTGACTTCATTCACTATTATTGCCTCTCACCGCCCATAAGTGCTCCATCAAGTCAACTTGACATTGTTCATGAATATAAGACGATTGCATCTCCGTATATCGATCAATCATACGGTTGTTGAAACGACTGTCTCTAACCAACGGTTCATGCTCTAGTGGTTGTCCATTTGCTCCCATGGGCCTTTCATAAATTCTTGTCAATGTCGTGTTCATGGGATCAGGTTCAAACACCTTTGGAGCATCATAATCATACTCATCCTCCACAATCATGTTATGGAGGATGATGCACGTCATCATAATGCTCTGAAGCACCTCCTCATCAAACATACGAGCATCACCCCTAATGATTGCCCACCGAACTTGGAGGATACCAAAATAACTTTCCACATCTTTCCTGTAACCCTCTTGATAGGCAACAAATAATTTTTCCTTCTCCGATCAAGGATGCGGAATTGTTTTGACAAATGTCGTCCACCTCAGGTAGAAGCTATCTGCTAGGTAGTACGCACCCGAGTAGATGGTATTGTTGATTTCATAGGTGATCTGAGGGGCTTGACCTCTCAACACATTGTTGAACATCGGGGATTGACCGAGCACATTGAGGTCGTTTTGAGATCCGGCAACTCCGAAAAAGGCATGCCAAACCCATGTATCAAATGAAGCAACGGCTTATAGAATGATACTTTTTTTCCCTTTCCTATTCCCATAATCTCCTTGCCAGGCAGTTGGGCAATTCTTCCATTGCCAGTGCATACAGTCAATGCTTCCAATCATGCCTGGAAAACCTCGAGCTTCGGCTTTTTGTAGAAGCCTTTAGAGTTCCCTAGGCATAGGTTTGCGGAGGTAATCCCTAGTGTAGAGAGTTTCAATTGCATCACAGAATCTGACCAAGCTCCATAGGATAGTGGACTTCCCTATCCTTGCAATCTCATCCACATGGTCTGCAGATGCACCAAACGCCAGCATTCATAAAGAAGCTGTAAGCTTTTGCTTTGGAAGAAGCCCCAAAACCCCAGCAACATCACACTTTTGAACGAAGTATGCGTCATAAGTGCAAACATCATGCATGACTTTATTGAACAAATGGGGTTGCATTCTATATCGCCCTCGAAAATCAACAGTAGGGTACATAGAATTTGGGATAAAGTAATCTTCCAAAAGATTCTTACCCCGAGAATGCCTATGTTTGTCCACGTTTGGGCCACGACCGACTTGTGAACCACGGTGGCGGCCTTGCCTTGATAGCTCGAGTATACCCACTGCCATGGCAACTTGTTCATCATCTTCTTGCTCCTCCTTTTCTTCTCCAGCTAGTCTACGCCTTCCTTCTTTAATTTCTCGCTCTTGCCTCTCCAAGCATCTCCTCATGTTCGACATTAAGAGTGGACTATGAAATCTAAAATCTAAGAAATGAAATGATAGAGAAGATATGGTGTGAGAGGTCTAAGTTGAGCCTCTGATTTTATAGAGAGACTTAGAAGATAGATATGACACATGGCGCGATTTTAGAGGGTGAAAATCTTATCTGAAATCTGATATTTGTATTTTTATCCAAAAAATTCATTCGAATTATGAAATATGAATTTTTTAATAAATATTGACACAATCTTATCCGAAAATCTTATCCAAATTAATCGTTTAGGTAAAAAAAACTAAAATTGAATAATATTTGCCCTTTGCCATGGCAATGGGTGAAAACACAACAAACCTTTTGCAAGGGCTGCCACTATTCACATGAATAGTAACAGCCATTGCCTTGCCCTTGCCTTTACCATGGCAAATGGGTGGAAGTGCTCTTAGCTCCATTGTTGTCTCTAACAGAATAAAGTAAGTCTTTTTTTTTTTTTTTTAAATTTATTTCAATTTTATTCTTTAAGCCAACAGGTCTAGCTCAGTGAAAAATGGCTTTAATTTGCATATCAGTGATCTCAAATTTGAATCCCCATATCACCTTAGTAGTGTGTGTGAGAAACTTCATCCCCTTGTAGTTTAAATTATCGATTAAAAATAAATGAGTAACTTTTATTATTCTTTTTTTCTTTTTTGGTGGGAAGAAATCATTTCAATAAATTAAGGGCCAGAACCAAAATTAAAGTAAATTATATTTAGATCAAATCAGACATCGAACCTGGGTTGCAAATGACTTAACCCAACCCTACCCCCCCCCCCCCCTCTCTTCTAGCGCCGCCAGGGGGGAAGTGGTCACCGACCCTTCTCCCCTCCCCTTCTTGCCTCCTTGTTCCTCCTTTCCTCCCTTCAGCCTTCCCCCCCTTCTCCTCCCTCTTTCTGGTTCTTTTTTCTGTTTTTTTCTTTTGCTTTTCCTCCCTCTTCTCCCCCCTTTCTCCTTCGTCCCCCCTCCTCTCCTTCCTTTTCTATTCTCTTTCCAGATCTCTACCTCCGCGTTTTTTTTCTTTTTTTGCTTTTGCTTTCTTTTCTTTTTCTCTCCTCTCCTTCATTTTTAATTCTTTTCTAATTTTCTCCTTCACCCCCTTTTTTTCCCTACCTTCTCCTCTCTCTTCCTTCCCTCCCCCTCCCCCCCAAACTTTTCCTCCATTTTTGGGTTGCTGCTATGTTTTTGTAGAGCCAGCTCCTTTTCTTTTCTTCTTTTTTTGTTTCCTTTTTCCCTTTTATTTAAGTTTATTTTGTTTCATCTTTTAGGCCGTGAAGGCTTCGGTTTTATTTTTCTGGTGCTTTTTACAGGTTTCTGCAATGCATTTTCTCTCCTCATTGTTGGAGGCTGCGTCACATCGGTTGGTCTGAACCACTATCATCGGCTCCTTGACTCCACAGATGTTTCTTCCGTTGTTTATCCTCAGTGGAACGGATGGAGTTTGGGATGCCCTTAAAGTGCAAATCGCACTTATTGCTTGAATTATGGTAGCGCTACTCCTACTAGGTGTAGCTTGGGTGGCTTGCTCACCACCATTTTCTGTTGGTTACTGGTTTCTCTTTGGTGGTTGTCGGCTTGCTATGGTGGCGCGGCTTGTGGCTGTAGGATTGTGCGGCACATATCTGTTAATGGTGTTAGGGTTTCCTAATGTTGTGTTGTGCTTTGTGGGCTTTTTGCCGTTATGTGGGCTCTTGGCCTCTATGTGGGCTTTATGCCTTTATGTGTGTTCTATGCATTTTATTAGTTTTATTTGTAGTGGGCTCTATGTCTATTTGTATTGCATTTTGTGTGAACTCAATTATTTGAGTTCAATTTGATGTAATCTGGCTTTGACTTTCTCTTTAACGAAACTCAATTTCGAACAAAAAAAATGACTTAACCAACCCCACCAAATTGACTAGAAACGTCTATGGACTTGTGTCTAATAAATTAAAAGACAAAATTTTCAACATCCGAATAAAATAATCACAGGAAGAATAAAATATCAATTTGTGTCAATTCTTTTTTGGTACAAATTCGTGTAGTTTCGCTTGGAGTTTATATTAAAATTGTGATATCATAGACGAAGAACACTAGAACACGATCTAATTTTTTTGTCGTGTCATGGAGAAATTTCTAGGTGACATGTCATTATGTTGTTCAGAATTTACTCAAATTATAACACTTGTAAAATCATTAGAACTACAATTTTTTTTAGGTTTATTTGTTGAAATATCCTATGTGATTTCAAAATTGTATTAGGTTGCCTTTTAGGGCATGTTTACATATCAGTAATGGAGAAAGTAAGGAATCAGAGAATTTAGGAATCGGGGAACTACTGAATCGATATGGGAAGAATCATTCCCATTAAGCTGTTTACCAAACATATGGAATTAGCAAAGGAATAGGGTTGATTCCCATTGTTATTGTTTACTAATTTTCATGAATCAGAATCCAAATTAATTTGATTACTAAAATGCCCTGCATATTTTCACCACAACATATATATATTATATAATTCTCGAATTGGCTAAGGAGACCAAACTAATCCGGTAGCAAACTAGTAAATTTTTCAATGGGTGGGCTAACTAAAGTTATTAGCTTAAAATCTAATGATAATTTTTTTTTACTTACATTTTCTATAGTTTTTCTAGAAATAAAAGTATACATTAAATCATATAAATCATGCTAATTGTAAACACAAGAAGAAAAAAAGAAAAGAAATTAGAGTCATATTATGAAATGGTGAATTTCATTTAGAAAAATGCTTCTCTTTTGGAGACAAATTAATATAATTTTTTTAAAATTGATGTTGGGACAAACTTTGACACCAAATACAAATGTGAAAGACCTCTAACTATGCCTATTGTTGTTGAAATTGTATTTATTTTTAATTAAAATATTAGGCTATATGTATATTTAATTTGTTTTTTTTTCCAAACCTTCTCTGGGCTACAGCCAAAGGCAGCCCTTGCCTTGGTTCCGCCCATGCTCTTATTACTCCGACTCTTGCTTGCTTTCTTTTCATTTGTGGAATGTTGGGGTTGTGCTGATTTGCTTGATCATCATCGACTTTTATTTTATTCTTTTGTAGAATCATGGATTAAGAGAATTGTTTGAATTGATGAAATGGGTTGTTCATAATTTTTCATTTTCTTCTTCTTTTCTGAATTTAATGGGCGATTAACGTGAAGCTTAGGAAGATACATGTGGAGTGTGACAAAAGCAATTCATTTTTAGAACAGATTCTGAGAATCAAGTATTCTAAGAGTTGTTTGTCATTAAGAAGAGTGGGGGAAGGGGTGGGACATTGAAGCAATAGAATGGGGAGGGAGAAGGTGGTTGCTAGGGGTTGGGAAGGGCTGCTGGGTTTTTAAATATTTTTAAAAGTTAATTTATTTTTAAACATTTAAAATAATTTCGCCAAAGAAAAAATATTTATTTGAAAACTACACATGCGTAAGTGAAATTAACAATTTTTATCTGAAAACTAACGGAATTAGGCAACTTTGGTAACAGAATGGAAGTTCAGGGGGACGTTAAGTCATTATAAATTTCAAAGGGCAATCTGAGACAATTTCGAAACCACATGGGGTATTTCAACAAATAAGCATTTTTTTTAATATATGTACAAGTGATATTGGTGGATGAAGCAATCAAACACATGACCTCAAATACAATAATAACTCCTCATAACCACTTGATCTACAAGTGCAATGCAGTTTAAAATATCAACAAAAAAATTTAGGAGAAAGGGAAGTGGAAGGTGAATGGGAAGGAGAATGAAGGGATATATTTTGGGAATAATGAGGATGAGATGAGTATATTTTTATTTTATTTTATTTTATAACAAATGTATGGGAGTTTACCCCTGCACCCCAGTTCAATTCCCCCTTCCCTAATATCTCAGTATTAAAACAAAAAAAGGGTTTTTTTTTAATCACCAATGGTCCCATAACTTTCATAAGTCCTCATTTGAGTCTTTAAACTTTCAAATCAATCAATGTGGTTCTTAATCTTTTGATCCACACACAATTTGGTCCTTCTCATCGCATTTGTCAAAATCTTCGTTAAATTTAGTCACTTAACCAACTTTGAAGGGGTATTTTCTTTCAAATACAACCTATCCACCAACAACTCAAAGTAATTCTCACATATTTTACTCAATAAGGCTATCTGTTCTCCTTGATGGATTCTAGTGTAAATCTTAATTGGTAAGATATAGCCTTTTTGAGCAAAAATGTGAGTATTAGGATTGAAATGAACTACAACTAGATGACAATATTCCTTTAAAGTGGCTCATGCGATGAGACACAATCAATTTTTATTGAAAATTTTGTCGGAATGCAACAACAAGAACCAAATTGATGTGTCAATCCAAAGATGAAGGACCACATTGATTGATTTGAGAGTTTGAGGACTAAAATTAAGACTTCAAAAAAAGTTTAGAGATTAGTTGTGATAAAACCCAAAAAAAAATGCGGGAGTGTATAGATAAGGCGGGTGGTAAGAAGAAAAAGGGTGTTTAAATTATTTTATAAAATTGATCAAAATGTCATTGAGATGATGATTGATTGGTTGTGTACTCTTATAAATAAAAGATTATAACCAAACTCAAACGTAAGAATTCATAAACCACTCATTTAAAACGCCACCAATAACACCAATTAAAATATCATTATTCTACAACGAAAAGAAAAGAAGAAAAAAAAAAAAAAAAAAAAGGTCATGTGGCTGATGTGACATTTTCTCTTCCACTTGTTAGACAAAGCAATTGTTAAAGCCTCATTTTTACTCAAATAATTTTTACCGGCGGTAGGTGAGTCTGGCAGGCTCTTCTCCTCCTTATAAAGCCACACTCGCAGCTATTCCATTACAAAACACAGACTTCAAACTCTCTCTCTCTCTTTGTCTCTACTCTGATCTCTTCCAATCCCACCAACCAAAAGAGAAAAACAAAAAATAATTCCCCGAAAACCAAGCTAAGTATTAAGATGCCTACCGATAGTTCTTCAGTTTCAGGCCATGGCCAAACTGTTTGTGTCACCGGAGCTGGAGGCTTCATTGCTTCCTGGATTGTCAAACTATTACTAGAAAGAGGCTACACTGTTAGGGGAACCTTGAGAAACCCAGGTCAGTCCAAATCATTATCTTCTTGGCCTATGAGCTGTTTGTTTTGTCCTACATTCGGGTATCGAAATGTTATGTTGTGAGACTATGAATTAGAACCAGCCATTAATTCATTTAAATTATATCTGAATTTGAGGTTCTTATTCACAGTTTGATAAGGTAACACGTAACATATATGGGGATACATAATTCTTCCTTTTATAGATATGTTTTTTTTCCTTTTTGGTGCTTTTCTTATTTTGGGTTGATCACAGATGACCCAAAGAATGCTCATTTGAGGGAGCTTGAAGGAGCTCAAGAGAGGTTAAGTTTGCGTAAAGCTGATCTTCTTGACTATGAGAGCCTCAAAGAAGCCATCAACGGCTGTGATGGCGTTTTTCACACAGCATCACCGGTTACGGATGACCCGGTGAGTTTTTTTTTTTTTCTTTCTCTGTTTCCTTACTTTGTTTCTTCCTTTATCTGTTTGGTTGCTGAGAAAATGCCGGAAAATATGCACACTTTTTCTCTTTAGTTTTTACCAACCCACTATAACAAACCATGGGTTCCTAATATTCCAAATCGATCTGTTTGTCAATTGTGATGTTTGTGGACCTCCAAAAATTGTTCTCCGAGTCCCATAATACCCAATAAATATTTTACTATTTAAAAGGAAAAAAAACAAAAGATAAGAAGGAATACTTTGGTAACGGATAATGGTTTTGATTGGGTGAAGAATATTTTTCCTTTTCATATTTCGGAAAGCAACTTTTAAATTCATGTCCCACTTTATAAGGCCTATAAGAAAGTTATAGTAACTTACTTTTTCCCGTACCATACAATAATTTCTTTAAATATAACTCATACTAGAAGAACTCCCGAAAGAAAAATCCTATTGTAATTTGACTCAAAATAAAATTTGCTAATGATTTTCTACTATAACATCTTATCTCTTTGCTATTAAAATATTTTGAAGGGATTGGTTTTTTTTATTTTTTTATTTATTTAAATTGACATTTTTTTTAATAAGGCAATGAATGATGTGTATATATAGGAACAAATGGTGGAGCCCGCGGTGAATGGAACAAAGAATGTGATTGTTGCCGCGGCAGAAGCTAAGGTTAAACGGGTGGTGTTCACGTCGTCAATTGGTGCAGTGTACATGGACCCCACCAGGGGCCCTGATGTGGTGGTCGACGAGTCTTGTTGGAGTGATCTTGAATTCTGCAAGAACACCAAGGTCAGGGCATAATATTATTTATTTTATTATTTTATCTCTCCAATTTATATAGTATGATGACTCATGATGCACACAAAATTACATCAATTGTTTGATATGTTTATCACTCATTGTGTCTCATAATTAAAAAGAATTGTTTTTTTATATACAAGATTTACAATATAATAAAGATGCTTAGAACTTCTTATAAATTACAAAACTACCATTAATTTCTTTAAAAAAAACCAAAACACTCAATATGGCATCAAAGTAATTTAATAATCAAAATTAAAGTCAAGTCAACAGGGCCAGCCGTTATTTTTTGAGTTTTTATTTTTCGATTTCTTTATAGAAATTAAATGGTGTATAATTTATTTATGTCACTAGTCCAAAGAATGAGTATGTAATTAATTATTTAAAGTTTAAAACAATTAGATGATAACATTTTAAATCAATACAACACCATAGGTGTGATCCAATATATGATTGGAAAGAGAAAATTGTTTGTTAAAACTTAAACATATATAAAGAGTTGTTAAAAAGTAAATGAAGGAAATTTGCCCATACATTGCGATGAAAAGTTGAAAACGACCAATTAAAACTTGGTTGTTAACATGTAATGACTAATGACAAGCCCTGCCTAGCTGACATCCGAAAGTAACCTATTCAGTTGGCCTTTAGTTCAATTTACCAATCAAAGACGAAATCACCAAAAACAATTCAAACCCATTTTACAGAAGATCAAATAGTCTTTGAAATCCAAATAAAAATGATCAAAATCTAGTTTGTTTTTGGCAAATTATAATTAACAATGAGTCTGACAAACATAAAATCATATATATTCAGAACTGGTACTGCTATGGGAAAGCAGTGGCAGAGCAGGCAGCATGGGAAGAGGCCAAGGAGAAAGGGGTGGATTTGGTGGTGGTGAACCCAGTTTTGGTGCTTGGACCACTTCTGCAACCAACCATCAATGCCAGCATCATCCACATCCTCAAGTACCTCACAGGCTCAGCCAAGACTTATGCCAATTCTGTGCAGGCCTATGTGCATGTTAGGGACGTGGCTCTAGCCCACATTCTGGTGTATGAAACTCCATCTGCCTCTGGAAGATACCTTTGTGCTGAGAGTGTGCTTCACCGTGGAGATGTGGTGGAAATCCTAGCCAAGTTCTTCCCAGAATACCCAATTCCCACCAAGTAAGTACATCATCATCATCATCCTCATCAATTTTGTTTTCTTCATTTCTTATCCAAATAAGATGTTTTCTGAGCTAGATGTTAACAACCGAGATGGGGATGGGTGCGGGGACGGGGATGATATTGCCATACCCGACTTTGAATTGGTCTGTTGCCATCCCTAGCTATTTTGGTATAAGTGAGATGGTACATACATTTACACATGTACATGTGGATGACTCTCAAAGTGATTCATTAAGTGTTTGGATATGTAGACGGCTCTAAGCCATTGATTTAATATCTTCTTAGTCTCTAAATTATTGATTTAGTGTCGGCCAAGTCCATGTATACGTAGACAGCTCTAGGTTAGTAATTAAGTGTGGGACTTGCGGACGACTATGATTAGCAAAGCTCTTTTGGATAATTTAAAGGACAGTTGACGCGATTCTTATAAAGAGTAGGACCACTTAGCAAATTTAACCTAAGAACACTACTTCTCAACTCCCGTGACAGACAAGTTTTTTTAAGTTATATTTTCTTGAGTAATATTAAATACATCTCATTTTCAGACCATATTAACAGGGTATATCATGTGGGAGTTATAGGATCGTGGAATCAGGATATGGAGCTTTTTTATGCCCCAGTTGTAGGAGTTGAGAAGTAGATACAAAAGGATAAACATCCCCGTTCTGCTCTTGAAAGCTCAATCTCTATCATGTTTTACTTTAACCAATTAGCTAGACTTTCATTCTATTGAAATTTACCTCCACTTTTTTAAGGTTTAAAAAAATGAATTGAAGGCGATAGAAGTAGTTTATATAGAGCTTTCTGTCACTAAATAAGTTCAGGATTCCTCCTGTCTAACAAAATTAAATACATGAAATGTGTGCACTTGAATTGAATATACAAGACAAAGCACTAAATTTGTATACAACTTGTGTCGAAGATTCAAGTTTAGAATTTTGTGGCCAACAACGTTTAGCTTATTGAAAAAAGACATTAACCTACAGATTAGTAATTTGAGATTCGAACTTTTGATATTTTGCTTAAATGTTGTTGATATGAGTTTTTTTTCCTTTGCTTTCCCAAATTGTATGATTTGATGCCTGACTAGAATAGAATGGAAGACATCATGTGTATGCTTTTGATTGCTTGTGGAGGTGGGGCAGTTGGTGCACCAACTATGACTTGTCTGTATAAAAGGACTAGACGCCCCAAAAAGTTGAAACTCTAAAATGGATCAAAATACTTGTGGAGAAGATGAGTCCTTACCTAATCCAAGACTCCACCTCACCCTGGCTTTTATATATATATATATATATATAATTTCTTTCTTTTTCAACATGTCATTCTCATACTTTGAATATGTGAGTCTTTTTTTTCACCTACCCATTGTTCCCTGGGCCTGCAAGTTCATGGAGGACAGCATCTATTAGTCTTCTGCATGGAGACTAAATGGTCCTTTATTTATTTTTTATAGAATAAAGAAACATTTGGCTAATCATTCGTTTTCTTTTATATAGATTTTAAATGGTGCAGCCATTTTTTATTTATGGATTTCTATTGTCAAATATTTTAATGCATACACATATTTGTATTTTTTTATATAATTGTTGTGGAATTATATTAATTAATTTGTTTGCCATTCATTTACAGGTGCTCAGATGAAGTCAAACCCAGAGTAAAACCATACAAGTTCTCAAACCAGAAGCTACAAGACTTGGGATTGGAATTCACCCCAGTGAAACAGTGCCTATATGACACTGTCAAGAGCTTGCAGGAGAAGGGCCACATTGCAGTGCCTAAACCACAAGAAGATTCCATTAAAATTCAATCTTAAATTAATCGTGTTTTGGGTGCTGCCTGCTGAAAACAATTGCATGGTAATTATAGAAATTAAGAAGAATCAAAATTTGGAAGTCCTTAACTGTTTGTCCAATTATATTGGTGCTTAAATGAACGTATTTTAATATTATATGGAAAGTTTTCTGGAAGGATTTATTTGCAGTTACATTTCAGATAAACCAAAATATTTTTATAACTTGTGAAGCAGAAGTAACTTTGAATGGATTTTTCTGATTTCCTTTGATAATTGCCAGCTAATAATGGATTTGATAAAAGCATAGAAAATCTTCCCACATTGAGCAAAGGGAAAAATCAAAGTCAACGCTGTTGTGCAAAGAGTTAGATAACTTGATCTATACTGGCATTTGAGTTGGTATACCTTGCATATCAAATCATGTCCCTCCTAAGAATTTGGAATTTATTGCAACGTGGAACTGTCAACTGTTATAGCATGAAACGGGTACGTGATGAGACCAAGTCAAACAATATGGGTAGAATATTTTCATATTATATTTCATTTTTCAAAAGGAGGTATTTATAATACAAGGTTGTGAACTCTAGTAGGGTTATACAAAGAAACAAGATAAAATTCTAATTACACAATATCTATACAAAAAAAAAAAAAAAAAAAATCATAATAGACTAGGAAATAAGTCTACTAATTAAACTAGGATCTCGCTAACACTTTCCCTCAAGTTGGAGCAAAGACATCACGCATGCCCAACTTGTCAAGCGAGCTGAGAAAAATGTACTTTCTTAATTACTGGTAATATCAAATCGGTTTAAAATCCAACATACCAATTTCGACAAGCAAATCCAAGATATACTTTCTTTGGGACAAAAAGATGCCATGTTTAGATCTTGCAACTTCTATCCCTAAGAAATACTTCAATTCGCCCAATGATTTCATCTTAAACTCAGAAGCAAGATAATTCTGAAGATTTTGCATTTTTGCCTGATCATCCAGTTACAATCATATCATCAACATAAATACTTACCTAAATTATGCTTCATAAACAAGGTGTGGTCTGAGTTACTATGTACGTAGCCAAATTTCTTCATAGATGCAACAAACCTCCCAAACCATGCTCTTGGGGACTGCTTTAACTCATATAATGAGTTTTACAGTTTACACACAACACCTTCCTTAGTGGTCACATTAATACCAGGAGGAAGATCCATGTAGATTTCTTCCTTGAGGTCATCATGCAGAAACGCATTCTTAACATCAAACTGTAACAATGGCCAATCTAGATTAGCAGAAAATGACAAAAGTACACGCACAATATTGAGCTTTGTTATTGGGGCAAAGGTCTTTAAATAATCCACTTCATAGGTTTGGGTATAAACCTTTGCTACAAATCTAGCTTTGTAACGTTCAATGGAACTGTTAGCCTTATGCTTTAAAGTAAACACTCATCTGCACCCAACAACTTTCTTCCATTTTGGCAAAGGAACTAAATCTCAAGTGGCATTTTTGTTCAAGGCTTCCATCTCAACATTCATTGCATCCACCCATTTGGGATCAGATGAAGCATCCTGCAACTTAGTTTGCACACATACACTATATTAATTGACACAAATATGATGCATATGACTTAGATAAATGATGATTTGACACATAATAGTTAATAGGATATTTGGACTTGGCATGTATATAAGGAGAATATTGTACTTTAGGTTTCCCACAAGTGATTCATGAGGGTAATTGATAAGTCGATAGATCATCAGAAATTACTTCACTATTATCACGAGTTGATTGGGACAGTGGCAGGATAGAGGGGGGTATCGCATCAAACTTATCCGAAGAAGAATCATTGTCACCATTTTCAGAACCAGGCGACCGGTCGGTTTCTGACAAACGACTGGTAGTTTCTTCACTGACGCCAAGAGTTTCACTCTCAATAAAAAGCGACCGATCATTTCCTTTTGGGCTACCAATCGTGTCTTTTTGGGCGACCAGCCATCACATCATTGTTATCAGAATTTTTGCTTTATGGAAAAAGCAGCCAATTGTTTCTTTGGAGGCGACCAGTCATTTCCTGCCTGAGGGAAAAATCTTCACTTTGAGCTCCTCCACCAGAAAACTCCAATTCACTCCCCCTATCCCTCTGAATTGGAGAGGCAGATGAGGGAGACACATAATAGAATACATCTTCATGGAACGTCACATCCAAAGTAACATGCACTTTCTAGGTAGGAGGATGGTAGTACTTATAACCCTTCTAAGTAGTAAAATAGCCAATGAAGACATAGTGTAGAGCAGATGGATAAAGTTTACTCTGTTGATAAGAGTAGACATGGACATAGGAAACACACCCAAACACCTTCAGGGGCAACTTAGAGACAAAAACCGGCCAAGTACGACCATGCAACACATTAAGCGGAGTCTTGAAATCAAGAACTCGACAAGGAGTATGGTTAATTAAATAGGCCCCGCCCAAAATAGCATGGCCCTAAAGGTGATGAGGAACAAACATATCCAACCTAAGCGAGCGGTCAACTTTAAGTAACTGACGATTCTTGTGTTCACACACATTATTTTGCTGGGGAGTAAATGGAGTAGTAGTTTGATGAATAATACCTTGATCACGAATGAAACATGCCAAGGTATTATTCCCATAATCTCCTCCGTTATCAGTCCAAAATACTTTGACTCGAACATGAAACTAAGTAAACACCATGACACAAAATGCAGGAAGAATGGAAGCAACATCATGTTTATTCTTCATCAAATACACCCAAGTTAAGCGAGTGCAATCATCAATAAACATAACAAACCAAAGGAAACTATTAGAAGTCACAAGAGCAAGGCCCGATATATCCGAATATACTAACTCAAAAGGCAATGCAACTTTATTATTACTTAAGGGGAAAAAAGTACGGTGGCTCTTGGCCATTATATAAGTCTCACATTTGAAGCTAGACTCATCACACGAACTAACCAAGCAATTATCTTCTTCCCATTCAGCATGGGCATATGAGAGTTTGGACGGAGCAGTCTTCCCATTGATGAAACTTCTCATACGACAACCAATAATAGTAAGGTGTGCATCACGAGACCAAGAGGCATAATTGGAGCCATCTAATTTGTCATGAATAATAGTAGCAGAGTAATCATGTGAAGGACGATCCTCCTTCATTCCAGAAGCACTAGAATGCGACACAACCTTGGAATTATCACCCATGATTGCAGCGGAAATACAACACAGAGCAAATAGAGCACACGACACCACAAACACACAAACCTAATATGGCACACACGATACAGACACAGGCACAAAAGAACCCTAAAAAGAAATTATGGCACACAATAGAACACGGGTGGGCACAACACACAAGGTCATTAGAAAAGTTGGCTCTGATGCCAAGTCAAACAATATGGGTAGAATATTTTCAGATTGTATTTCTTCTCCAAAAGAAGGTATTTGTAATACAAGTTAGTAAACCCTAGTAGGGTTGTACAAAGAAACAAGATAAAATCCTACTAAGGGCCAGTTTGGCATTGCTATGCTCTAAAAATAATCGCTGCCATATTTGCAGTGAGAGAAAGCAGTTTGGCGTTTGGTAAACTTTTTGTTAAAAGTGTTGTTGGTACTGATTCCCGCATAATTATTAAATCTAGCGCATCTTCGAAACTGATTCTCGCATAATTAGAAAATGAAAACACCTTATTAGCTACTTTCCCTTATAGCTTTCTCTCACAACAATTTTTAACAATTAGTGATTTTCTCATAGTTTACCAAACGGGCTGGGCTTCCCAAAATTTTAAAAAAGTCACTTATCACTCCAAATAAGCAATGCCAAATGAAAAGAAATAAAATCCTACTAGACTAGGAAATAAGTCTCCAAATTAAATTAGGATCTCGCTAACAAGAGATAAAGAGAATAATTACATGAACATGTACGCAATTTTTTTTTTCTTCCCAAAAACAAGGGTCTCAAAACCATATGAAACTCTGGTAGAATAAATGGGGTTTCAAATCTTTTATTTTGGTGAAGTTTAGAAAAGAATCTCAAATTTGGGATTGAGACAACTCCCACTTGAAATGCTAATGCTTAGTTTGGTATTACTGTGCTTTTAAAAAAAAATGCTTCTACTGTCCTGTGAGAATAAACAACTGTGAAGTGAAGCAACTAAGTGTTCGGTAATCTGTATTTGTAAAAGTGTTGTGAGTATGAAAAGCAGTGTCAAAGTGTTTGGTAAACTTTTTTTTTTTATATAGAAGTGTCATGAGAGAGTGTATAATGACAAAAAAGAGTATTATGATGAAAGTTTTTTTTTAACTAAAATTATCATTAAAAAATTAAAAATGTATAATTTAAGTTAACAAATAAAAAAAAATTAGTGTGCAAACATATAAAATATTTTTAAAAAAACAACTCAAAAGCAGTTGCTTTCAGTTGACAACTTTCTTTTTTCGTTTTTCTCATTTTTCTTTGTTTCTTCCTCTTCACTTCCTTTCTTTCTTCTTCTTCACTTCCTTTCTTTCTTCTTCTTCCCTTCCTAGGTACGTTTTTTTTTTTCCATCCTCCTTTCCTCTTCCTTCCTAGGCCCTTTTTTTTTTCCTTCCTCTTCTCCTCCTTTCTCTTTTCTTCTTCCTTCCCAAACTTCTTCCCTTCCCATGTATTTTTTTCTTTCTTCCTTCCCACGCCCCCCTTTTTTTTTTCTTCCTCTTCTCTCTCTCTCTCTCTCTCTCTCTCTCTCTCTCTCTCTCTCCCTGGCAGTAGTTGAGAATGATGGGTCGGAGGAGATGGGTTTCTAGAGTTGGGTCGGAAGAAATTCCTAAAATACGTTATTTTATTTTGTTGTTTATGTTGATGTATAAATTGTTTGTTACTGATTTACTATTACTGTTACAGTTGGTAGTGACTAAGTTATAGCTTAGATCACTTGAATGGTTGAGATTTTGTGGCTGAAATACCTATAAGAAATAGCCAAGTGTCATACACACATTGGCAAATCTTTTTGTACCTTTCCTGATGTAAATCATTTGATAAAAGAAGAGATATAGATGAGCTATTAACATAGCAGCTTATACAATCTTGTAGAAACAAGTTTTCCAGCTCCTTCTTTCATCTCCTTCCCTCTTCTCCCTAAAATCCAAATCATTACCTAATATTCCAAAATGGTATCATCGAGCCAGGTTTGTTCTTGAATCTAGGTGTCGATTTCGCTGCGGGTATTCGAAGATTTCAACACAAAATCTTCATATCCTAAATCGATTCAGTCTCACATGGCTGGTTCAGTTGGAAGAGAGTCACGAACTCCAATTTTCAATGGAGAAAACTACGAGCTCTGGAGGATTCGTATGAAGACGATTCTCAGATCGTACGGAATCTAGGAATTAGTTGAAGAAGTACCAATTCCATATCCAAAACGCAAGAAGAATGAGATGGAGACATTGGACAAGTTGTTGTCTAAGCTCTTGAAGCAAGATGCAAAGGCGCTGGATCTCATCCAAGGAGCTGTTTCAGATGAGCTCTTCCCCAGAATTTCAAATGAGGTGACTGCAAAAGGAGCTTGGGATCTGTTACAGCAAGAATACAGAGGAGATGAGCATGTCAGGTCAGTCAAACTACAAGGTTTAAGAAGAGATTTTGAGTATACTCGTATGCGTGAAGATGAATCTCTATATGCTTATTTGACTAGACTGTTTGAATTGATAAATGAAATGAAGAGCATGGGTGCCCAAATTAAAAACTCTGAAGGAGAGTTATCTAATACTAGAATTGTGCAGAAATTATTGATAAGTCTTACTAAGACTTATGACCTTGTTTGCACGGTCATTGAACAGACCAAGGATCTGGGTACAATAGAAGTGCAGGAGGTTGTGGCCACCCTGAAGGTGTTCGAGCAAAGGCTTGAGAGGCACTCTGAGAATACTGTTGAGAAGGCGTTTGCTAGTATGAGTGTGAATGGAGCCAGTTCCTCATCCTCTATAGGAGGTGGTCAATCCAAGAATAGTTGGAAGACTAGAGGGAAGAAGTGGGAGGATAAACCCAATTCGGGTGGGAAGCAAAACTGGAAGAATGAAAGCTGGAGGAGTGATCAATCTAACAAGAATGATCAGAACAAGGGAACCTATAAGCACTGTAACAAGCTGCATTATGGTGAGTGTTGGTTCAAGGATAAAGTCAAGTGTCACAGATGCAGCAAGTTTGGTCACATTGCCAGAAATTACACTAGCAATATACAGAACAAGCCTGGACTAGTGGCACATTTTGCAGAAAATCAAGTTCCAGAGACAACAAACATGTTTTATGCCTTTCACTTACCTTCAAAACCAACTGACATGGGTGTTTGGTATGTTGATAGTGGGTGCAGTAACCACATGACATCTCATGAATCATTGCTCTTTAACATTGATAGAAGTGTGAAGTGCAAGGTGAAGATGGGAATAAGGGAATTAGTTCAAGCTTCTGGAAAGGGGACACTTGTGATTGAGCTGAAAAATGGTCCTAGATATATACAAGAGGTGATGATAGTGCCAGGCTTAAATGAAAATCTTCTAAGTGTTGGGCAAATGGTTGAACATGGCTATTGGCTTTTGTTTGGTGACTTTATGGTGAATATATATGTTGACAGAGAATTGAAAGAGTTGGTTGCTAGTGTTCCAAGGAAAGGAAATAGGTGTTTTCCTATGAAGTTTGAATTCATGAACCCTGTGATGACAAATAGAGCAACAGTTGAGGATCACTCATGGAAATGGCATAGAAGATTTGGTCATTTAAACCATGTTGGGCTGAAGATGCTACAAGATAGAGAAATGGTGCTTGGACTCTCTAGATTGGAGAAGTTTGAAGATGTGTGTGAAGGATGTGCTACGAGTAAAGCTCACAGAGAAGCATTTGACAAAAATGAAGTGTGGAGAGCTTCACAACCATTGGAGTTGGTTCACTCAGAAGTGTGTGGCCCGATGCAGGTCACTACAATTGGAGGAAATAGATATTTCCTTACATTCATTGATGATCATACAAGGATGTGTTGGGTCTTCTTCTTGCAACACAAATCAAGTGTATTTTCAGTGTTCAAAAGATTCAAGGCCATGGCGAAGTTGCAAAGTGGGTTTCAAATCAAGAAGTTAAGAACAGAAAGAAGAGGTGAAGTTAGATTTGCCTCATTAATCTCAATGGTTTTACATTTTTTTTAATGCAAACTGACTCAACCAATGCCTACACTGCTAAAAGAGATTACCTTAAAGCTCGACATGGTCCATTTGGTAAAGCAATGCGAATGAGATATGGCTACGGTACAATCTCATATTCAGTATCAACACATGAAAATACCACGTTTCTTGGATCAATTATGATTAACTGAGTGATACATTTGGGTGTAGAACCACGTCAAGGGTCAAATATAACACTTCTATGAAGATCCTATTTTCATGGGTTTGTATCAAGCACGAGGTTGTACAACCCAAAAAAGAAGAAGAGATATTTAGTCATATACTCATTCTTAGCACTAAAACTATAAATAAACCCTACACCAATTAATTTCTTTGCCATATAGGGTTTTTTTTTATAATTTAGTCATATCCCCTAAACCATATAGGGTTTTTTTAGTCATATACCCTAAACCATATAGGGTTTTTTTTATATATAATTTGGGCTCCTATATTGGGTATAATAGTAAATCTCCCAAAAAAAAAAGAACACTCCGAATGACAACCAGCGTCAATGACACATGTTGAAAAATTGTGCAACTGGTAAGATACAAGTAACCAACCGACCAAGGAGCATTTACCCAAAAAAATAAACAACGACCAATTGAGCAACTATGGTTGGTGATGCATGTGTCCAAACTACCCAAAAACAATATGAATGGTTATAGCTTAGATCACTTGAATGGTTGAGATTTTGTGGCTGAAATACCTATAGGAAAGAGCCAAGTGTCATACACACATTGGTAGATCTTTTTGTACCTTTCCTGATGTAAATCATTTGATAAAAGAAGAGAAATAGCTGAGCTATTAACATAGCAGCTTATACGGTCTTGCAGAAACAAGTTTTCCAGCTCCTTCTTTCATCTCCTTCCCTCTTCTCCCTAAAATCCAAATCATTACCTAATATTCCAACAGTTTGGTCCAATCAGATCTTGGAGCTTCAGTTTTTTCAATCTCAATTTTGTTGAAGTGAAAGGTTCATGCTTTGTTGGGTAATTTCAATTATGATCAACACATGAAAATACCACGTTTCTTGGATCAATTATGATTAACTAAGTGATACATTTGGGGGTAGAACCATGTCAAGGGTCAAATATACCACTTCTATGAATATCCTATTTTCATGTGTTTGTATCAAGCACGAGGTTGTACAACCCAAAAAATAAAAAACTCCGAATGACCAACAGCGTCAATGACACATGTAGAAAAACTGTGCAACTGGTAAGATACAAGTAACCAACCGACCAAGGAGCATTTACCCAAAAAAAAAAAAAACAACGACCAATTAAGCAACTATGGTTGGTGATGCATGTGTCCAAACTGCCCAAAAACAATATGAAGTCGGGAAGTTTTGGGCTTAAAATGAAGACTTACACCAACCTTATTGATAAAAATATTATGTTTAGAAATATTTAATTGCAAAGTGGACCCACCACAACTCAAAATGCCATGCGCATGTAAAGCTGTCGTATTAGCATTGTCATAGATAACATGATAGGTGTGGAGAAAGAAACATTCTAAGATAGACTTATATGTCAAAGGGTAGGTAAAGGGGTCTGTCCACTGAATAGTGTGCATATTTTGACCTTATTGGTCCTGCAGAAGGCTTCAAAATTCAGAAAGTTGGGTAGCAACTGTTGCTCAACGAACATCCCACCATTGTAGAACTGACTATTTTCTTCGAAGTTTCAACTACGTACCCATTGCATTTATTTTAAAAATTGTGCACATAACAGCGTAAGATAGGGTAGTTAGTCAGGTCAATGAACCCGCTTCTTTGCACCGAAATTCAGATCTCTTTTTCTGTAAGCTTGCTCGTATAAAAAAAAATTGTACATATATTTCCTTTCGGAATAAGTTTTTCTAAGTGGGGATTTGTAGCTCCACAGTTGAAGCCAGAGTTTCAACTTTCGTCCGTTCTCTCTCCAGACTTTAGGCTCCCTTTGCAACCAAAGAAAATAATTTTCTTTTCCTTTTAATTGAAAGCAGATAAATTGGTATATTATATTAGAAAAGGGACAACTTTATATTTAGCTGCCTATATTTAGATGACCCATCATGGATCCCAGAAGAAAGCAAGTATTGCGGTGGGTGGGAAATGAGAAGTAGACCAGTTTTGTCAATCACTTTTAATCATGTGTTATGTAATAATCACTCCACTCAAAACTGTCACCTATGTTGCACGGACACGGGTACGGGGACACGAAAACGCGATACGGCGATACGAAAAATCTCAAAAAAGTAGGACACGACAATTAAAATAATAATTAATTAATTCTCAATATTTCAATGTCACATAATTCCATAAAACAAAATAAATAACTCATGTTACACTATCCAATTGCTCCCTTGCATTGTTTTGGAAGGCTTTTTCAAGAGGTCCACTAAATCCCTTCCTTTTCTTTGGTTCCAAAACTTCTTCATTCATGCCAAAATCCAAATCAAAAGCACTAGCACTCGAAGAACCTTCTTTACTTGATGTGGCCAAAGAAACGGTTCTTCTAGCGTGGGCATTTTTTATTTTCAACTCCGCATCACTAACTCTTCTACTGCTGTGAAGAGGGAGATAAGAAAAGAAAATAGAGATAGAGAACATAAATAAAAGAATTTGAAAACAAAGGGAAAAAAAATTTGAAAAGATACTTACCTTTGCAAAAGCTGGATAAGAGGAGAAGAGCTGCGCGGAGGAACTGAAGTGGCTGCTGAAAATGTAAGATTCATTTAGGTTTAAAAAAGTCTTTTTCCACTTTTAACCCATCTTTTTAAAAATATTTCAAATCAGTCCACCAAAGTTTCAAAAATCACATTTAGACCCCAACTTTTATTTTCAAAATTTCAATATGGTCCCTACCGTGTCTTGTCTGTGTCGGAGCCGTGTCTTGACCGTGTCGGCGACGTGTCTTGACCTTGTCCCAGCCGTTGACCGTGTCCAACGCGTGTCAGCGGCGTGTCCGACACTCCGACACTCCAGCAGTTTGGAGTGTCGGTGCAACATAGACTGTCATGATGTTACATATTTTACCAAGTACTAAATATTTTTTTTAGAGCTAAGGTTAACTATGATGTATTCAGTAATACGCTTGAATGAAGCAAATCTGTCAACACTACGGTTAAAATGGATGGAATGTAATGAAATGAATCAGATTGATGTGTAAGATTAAGGAATATTGTTTGATTGAAAGTTTGAGGATTGTAATAACGATTTTTAACAAATTTAAAGATCATTTATGATAAAAATCCAAGACTAAATAAAATAAGTGAATAGAAGTCTTACGAGAGCTGAAAAGGTAGAGCCTATGTTGCATGAACACTCCATTAAACTTAAGTGTCGGAGTGTAGGACACTCGGACACTCATCGAACACCCGTGTTCAACAGCCAACGCCGTGTCAACGGTCAAGACACTCCCTATACACAGTCAAGACACTCTCCAAACACAGGTCAACTCATACTAGGGTCAACTAATGTGTTAATTCAATTATAATTCATAT
Organism: Prunus avium; assembly: GCF_965620075.1. Taxonomy (NCBI): domain Eukaryota; kingdom Viridiplantae; phylum Streptophyta; class Magnoliopsida; order Rosales; family Rosaceae; genus Prunus; species Prunus avium. Next base: position 8,976,762 of record NC_142286.1, read on the forward strand.
AAAATTAATAAACTACATTTGAAAGGCTTGGAAAGTTTGACTTTCACTATATGTGGTATTGTGAAATGGGAGTATGAACATCAATATTTTGTTTTTAAAAAAAATATATAAGTATTATTATTAGTATTATAAATAAAAAAATAATTGTCGTGTCTCCGTGTCGTAGTTATTTGAGATTTGCCGTTTCCCCATGTTCCCTTATCGCATATTCATATCGTCGTATTCATGTCCAGGCAACATAAGGTAGAGCGTTACATTTAACTATTCAACTAAACGAACGTTTTTCATGCAAATGCTAAAGAAATCATTCGAGAAATATGATTGTCTGTCTATAGATTGCTTCAATTGACTATCCTGCTTTTGCGGACACAGATTTTGTCATGCAACTTGTCATTACAAAAGAGCCTTAATACTAAACTATGAACTATTTGACAATCTGAAAATTGGTTCCGCCGCCACGCATGACTCATCAACCGCTGAAAATGCGTCACGCGTTCACACACCATTGACACTATCCTTTTACTTGATCATTTGATCTTACCCAAGTATCTGAAAACATAGGTAAGCCAATCTATCCCGTCCAAATTTTCTTTGCAGACGCATGACTGGCTCCAATCAATGAACATAATCAAGCTAGATATGCTTAAGCAGGGCGTAGGTCCATCAATTTTGGAGCCCCGGGGGAAAAATGAAAAATGAGGCCTTTTTTGTTTAACACTAATCTCATTTTGAAAATAAAAATATAATAAAAGGTTTCAAACTTAGGTGGTAAGTAAGTTAGTTTAAGGAAAAAATGCCCATTATATGAAAGATAAAGAAAAAGGCCCAAAAATGTTCAAAATAAAGCCATAAAAGCACTAGTTTCACACATAAAAGACCTTTTTTGCTAGTATATTTATTGGACTGGAGGTGTGTATGAGGCCCCATTTTTTTGGGGGCCCTATATACTGTCGCCCAGCCCGCACACCCTGTGTGCTGGGCCTGTGCTTAGGAATACTACCTACTCCCTCCTTCTACACATCAAAATCAATATTTCATCATTATTAAAGCACTGAAAAAAGGAGTAGAAGTAGCTTATGGAGAGTGCAAACAACATTTCTCCAGGGTAAAACATTGACAACACTAGATTTTGAGCAAAATTCTGGATTATATACAATGGGAAAACTAGAGCAGCAGACTATATCAAAATAAAAACTTAAGCATTTACACGTTGTCTTATTTTCAAGGTACACCAGTCTCTAGAAATTAGCATCATTATTTTTCCTTTGGGGTTCCTAAATTTCCTAGAAAAGCTGCATTATTAATCTAGCTTACAAAAGTATTCATCAGTCAAGATCTTCGGTAGACCTCCTTTGAGGGAGCTGCATGCTCACGATGTCTTCTCTTGCCAGACAGTACATCGATGCATTACCCTGCTGCTCAATTGCCAGTTGTCTGCTTTCAGGTGTTGTTAAAGCCAAAAGATGCGTAGCCTCTTTATTTTTACGGAAAACCAGATATGCAATTCCAGCCAAATACAATCCCATACCTGAGAATCCTAAAATTCCAAGAAAGACGACGGCCAGAACTTTGAAGTGGCTATGAAGAAGCAACTTGATAAATCCACTAATCAAATAGTATACATTTATGGCCATGAGCAGAGAACCAATGATCCAAGTGATAGCAGAAATCTGCAATTGGAGATAGATCCAATTAATAACTAAGTGAAGAGCATACAGTAAACTTACAGTTTGGTGTACTTTACTGTATTATGTCTAATGATTTAAGTTAATTATAGGAAAAAACGATTTTTCCAGAAATTCGTAAATGCGTCTATGCAATGCTGAAAGACAGCGGAACATATATCCAACAATTGGCATCTCAAAGAGCTTGTAACAAACAAATTAAAGGACTAGCAAACAGATTTCTTCAGTTATAATTGACTAACAACATAACTCAATCAAAAGCTTACTGCAGTAGAGTTGGCATATGCTCCCATCTTGGTCTTGCTGCTGGTGAACTTGAGAAGCGGAATAAGAGCAAAAGGCAGCTCAAACGATAGAATCATCTGCAGAAACAACATCAGAAGTAAGATATGATTTTTGGTTAGCGACCTGAGGACACAAGCTACTAGACACATAAACTATTTTACCTGACATAACTTTTTCAATTTTTAACAGGTTTGAGGGTCTGTGTCTATGCAATAATACCATTTCCAAAAACAAACAAAAAAGAATAATAACAATGCACAATTTCCTTAGCAATAAAGTATATTACTCAAATCGGGCACAACATGAAGGTAAATGATGTAATATAAACAATAAATCTCTAAATGAGTGTTAGACACAGACAAACGACATGTCCAATTTGCCAATATGCAAAATCATAAAGCTGTTTAGTGACTTCAGGGCACATCCAAAGGAACCTAACAGATCTAAATAAAATCAGACAATCATCAATTCATTTTCAGATTAAAACTTAACTTCATTTTGACAGAGCTTTGCGCTTTACGAAGCACATCTCCTGCACTGATATAGTTACTCAACCATTGGAGAAAACGTGAAAAGAATATAAGGGCCAGAGTCAATGTATTAAGTGATTTCTGACAGGTCACCTATATCTGCATTGGATCATGTGAAGAACTTCATAAAATAATGCTAATTCCCTTTTAACAATATTTGACTATTGGTTCCATTTGCTTTAGTAGCAAGAGGAAGCAGTTCATATTATTCTGATTCCTGAGCATGAAATTGGTGATTTGGTACTCACGATTTTGTATGTAACACTGTCATTAACTTAAAAGCACAATTTAATATGTTTTCTAAGGAAAAAGTATCATTATGCACTCCAAGCATACTAATATTCTGCGCACATAAATTATACAAACCAAAAGTATGTGTTCAAAAGAAAACAAGGCAATGTTCAGAAAAAGAGAACCCGTGATTTGGAAGTAAAAGCATAATTTACAGGCAACTTTATCTTACTGATGCAATAATAATCAGCTTTCCAGCCCCAGAAGAGCCACCAATAACTGCAACAATTAAACTAGGGACTATTGCCAAGCATCTTGTTAAGAAGTTCCGAAGCCATGGTTTCAATCGTAAATCTAGAAAGCCCTTCAACAAGAAATAGAGAAACATAAAGTAAAAATAAAACATGATGAGACAAGAAATATAATTGTGCTGTTTTACATTTCAACAGTGGTAGAGAAACGTTTTCCGAGATACAAAGCAGCAATAAATATGTACACCTCTATCTAGTTATTGGTGAAAAACATTAAGAAGCTTTGAGCACTAATTCACAGCATACTGATAAGTTGAGTTAGAAACAAATTAAACTCTCCAATAAGAAACAGGAAAGTCGTCCCGGAATCAGTCATCAATATTAAAATTAGCAATATAAAAATAAAATGCTGGTACCGGAGTAAATTTAGGCTTATTTCAAAGTATATATTGTAACTTCATAATAGTTTTGTTTAAACAGTGACCATGCTTTAAAGGGAAAGAGTTTTATTTCTCTAGCAAGATACCTGCATAACATATTGCCCTGCATATGTTCCTGTTATAGTAGAACTTTGACCTGATGCCAGCAATGCTACAGCAAAAAGTTTGGAACTCCAACTACCTAAAACATTCTGTAAATAACCATTATAAAACATCAGAATGAAAGTGAATTTTCTGTGAAATTCAGTATACAATACATTTCAGCATAGCATATGATAACCAATGCATTACATACTCTTAGTAAAAAGGAAGCTTTATTCAAATCCAAGTCCTTGCAGTTCATCTGATCTTCTGCATTCAAATCCGCGGAATTGCAAACCGCACCACTTACAGAAATAACGGATACATTTATTAGGAAGGCCACCATGAGAGCAAAGCCACTTTCTATCATATAAAATCTGCATGCTTCCTGCAAACAAGAAATTTTGTCAGATAAAGCTCCTTAGTATGTTCAACCATATTCCGAGAACATTATGCTATGGGACAAATTGAAATCATCTTGTCTGCAAAGTCTTTGTAGAGGTGATTTCAGTAAATATCCAAGCACCAATAAATAAAAGGGAATGATTGAAGTGGCTAAGTAGCAACTGTGGATTGGAACTCTTCTTATTAATTTATCATTTTTCAATAAAGTATACAACAAACTTCTCACCACACTATAAATTAGAAACACTAACAGAAATAAATTTCGTTTTTCACCCAAAAACATTTGACAATTTAGACTCTACCACCAGCTACACACGATCTAGTATGACCAAGATGTAATTTGGATAACAATATGACCTTAGATAATAATTTCCAAATCAATAAAAATAATAATAATAAATAAAACTGTGCCCGCTGTCAAAGCCTTTCATCTGCACCTTAAACTTGCCAATTAAATAAATTCTAGAAAATTATGGAGCTAAGGCAGGCTCAAGAGATAGAGGAATGTTAAAGATTGACAAATAGCAATGGACAACTTTGCCATTCATGAATCATCCAGCTAGGGATATGTTCCACCAATAAAGAGTTATTCATATTACTCACATATGTTGTCTTTGTGAGGAGGATAGCCAAAGAGGCAAGAGTTAAAGAATAATAGACATGAAGGAACCATTTTTCAGACATATTTACATTAAAGTTTTATTTTAGAAAAAAGACATAGTTCAAGATTAGTTTATTGAAGAAAAAGTATTACTTTGATGCCACGGACAGATCGTGGTATTTTCCTAGAGAGCACCAATGCAGAGTGGAGGAAGAGATTGTGCCTGTAACAAGTAGATAAAGTTAAAAATGGGGAGCAGAAAGAATTAAATGAAATAACTCAGAAATATATGAAGCCACTAGAAACCTACGGCATAACCATAGCACCAAGAAGTGAAATTGCAAGACCAGTAGCGCCACTTCCTTTGAGTTGAGGAACAAAAAGCCCGTTCAAAACTTCAGCGGCATCAGGTTTTGCGTAGCCAAGCTCAGCAAAGAAGCATCCAGCAATTGTGAGTACAAGGAATGCAATCAAGAATTCAAGTTTCCTAACCTGTAAGTGGAAAAATCTTCGGATAGCTCATTTTAAACTGTAGGCATGGAAAACAAAGATCTCAAAGAATCAAGGGATATAGGAAACATATTGAGTTACCCCATATTGTTGTAATGCAAGAAGAAGCAATGTACTAAGTCCTGTCAGAAGAACGCCAATCCATATAGGTATGTTGAAGAGCATGTTCAATGCAAAGGCAGTTCCAATCACTGGTAAGGAAGAGCAGTTAGAACAAAATGAAGAAACATGTGTCTGATCAATTCAGCACTAAAAATAGATAGAAGTGATACCTCATTATCTTCCTATCTCATCTTAATAATCAAAATCATTTAGAATCAAGAAAACTGTGGATTTACACATGCGGATGCACAAACATATATATTTTTCGGGTTTTTCTGTTTATAATTAGTCATCAAAATATAGATTAAAATCACGCAGCTGCAAAATCCTGTATTTACAATTAAAAAAAACCTAGTGCAATTTGACTATAAGGTAATTAAACACAGCACGGGCAATTGTTCAAGAAAATTATGTCTAAGAAAAGTTAGGACTAGCCCTGCATGCACATAATGTATGTGCACGGGCATGTAAAATAAAATTTACCTAAGGTGTATGGGAGTCCTTTTAGCACTGACAAAAGAATATTTATTTACTTCTAACAAAACCATTTATGAGCAATAGTACTACTGAGAAAAATCGATTCCTACATAAGCACTTCCAAATAGGCCTCTAGTCTCCTCTGAGACAGGACAGCTAAACTAGTTGTAGCTTTAAATTTCATCAGAACCATGAGTACCAGAGAAAAGGTTCTAAACATGGTTAAAAATCATTATCTGGTTCCCTTCTGTCTGAATTTATACAAACATTTGATGAGTAAAAAACTGACCTTCAGGAATGTCACATGCAACTATAGAAATCTCAGCAAGAACCCAAAGGATGAAATTTGTTACTCTAGGATATTCAGCTCGACAGTGCTCTGCCAAATGCTTTCCTACAAATTGAAACAACATTTTGTTTGATAATGTGGAGAATAATGTTTAGTTATAAAAATTAAACAAAAGTAACTGACTTAAAAAATCACATGCCTGTGACTACCCCAAGATTGGCTGCAAGGGACTGAATGACGAGAGCAGCACATGAAGCAAGTAATATTATCCAAAGTAGCTGCAAAAAGAGATTTCTCTGGAGCGTTATCATCAATTCTATGCACTATTTCATCCTCTCGTTACGAGAGAATAAATAATCCATGATAAGATGCTCTCTACAATTATCATGTAGTTGGTAGATTGATAAGGAGGATGACATAGAATGACAACACTCCAGTCCAGAAATTCAGGACATGGTACAAAACAAAATGACATTTTATGATGCTCCAGTCCAGAGCCCTTATTTTGGAGATGCTAAAATTGTCTAATTTCAAAGGTAAAACAACTTCATTGATGATGAAATACACACCCCATACTTGTATTGTGCCCCTGACTGCAAGTCCGTCTCAACTGCAAGCCAACCGCAAAAGATGAGGTTATGTTAAAGAGAACAAAATAAAAATAGAAGCCAAAAGTAAATGAATAGGTTACAATCTCACAATTTCCAGGATCTATATACGCAATTGAAACAAGAAACCCCGGACCCATATAGGCAAATAGGTTTTTCCAGCTTGTCTTCTGCATGAAGAAATGTTAATGGTCATCAATCAAAGAATTTCCAGTGAACATTTATTGCCCTCAAGATTCCTCACATTAGCAATAATCAAGAAAAATAAACTAATAAATAGACAGTGTTAGATAGGCATATTTTGTTCAGAGCTGAAATCCAGATGATATAGACTGACATATCATTCGTGTGTGTGTGTGTGTGTGTGTGCATGTGTGTGTGTGTGAGAGAGAGAGAGAGAGAGAGAAGTGAATTCAGTTAAAAATACTCAATGAAATTAGCTATTCATATGGACAGTATAGAGTACAGTAACCAATTCAGTCTATCACCCACTGCAGGTATCATGGTGAATTCTCTGCATCCCAACGGAACACAAATCAGATTTTCCACTTTTACTTGGATTTTGTTAATACCGTGTGTCAGCTCCTGAGCTTGCCTATATCTTGTTTCTTTTTTCTTTTTCTTTTTGTGACCAACAGGGAGGGAAAATTCGAACTTGAGACCTCTTCTTCCAACATTAGGAAGAGAAATACCACTGAAGAGCTAGTTGGTGGCTATATCTTTTCTTTAACCAAAAAAATATATATATTCAAAGAATGTTTTCAGTTAATCATCCACTTTCTATAGAATGTTTTCAGTCATCCACCCCAACACCCCTGCAGCCCTCTCCACTTACAAGGTGATGTATCAATGAAAACCACCTAAGTTTGTCATTCTTACATCATTTCCAAACACAACGTGATTCCTGTTTCTGATTGACCTAATCCCATTTCACCTTCTAGGCCTGATTTGCTCAGCATAGTTAAATCATTACCAAAAAAGTACACAAGAAAACAAATTCTCAGGACAGATCATGGAATTTCTTATAAAAATATACAAAGAAGTAAATGTTTCATTTAATCCAATATATGCTTATTTCAAACAATTTGGGGTTGCCTATATACCAATCTCCGCCCTAGCCTAGTCTGACTATGAGTTAAAATTGCTTTCACTTTCCACTCTGTAATTGTGGCCATATTTCCCATTGAATGGCATAAACAATGATAATATACTAAGATTGAAACAAATTGCATAAAATATGACAACTAGCACATCAAACTCACATCAGGAACAACAATTTGATCTGTATCTGTGTTCTCAATCAGCGGCGCATTTGAGAAGCTTCGGTTTCCAGTGCTTGCAATGAACTGTGGCTGCTCAGAATTCGAACTCGTCACAGCCATCTTTTCCACCCTCTACTTTAGCACTGCTGAAAGAGAAAAGCTTCTATTATAGTGAAGAAACCTCACATTACAGTTCACCAGTACTCAAATTACAATGAGAATCTGTTTTCTCATGACAGCACTTTCAAACTGGGATAACTTAACATAAAGTATTAATTACAAAGCTGGGATATGATGGGAACTACCCTCTATTTGGTGGTAAAAGGCTGAAAGAAAAGTAACCAACTTTGAATGAATTTCCAGGACAGGATTCTGCTGCTGCCCAGTTGAAAATGAAAGAAAAAAGAAATGGGTTATGCAACCAAAGCTCATTTGATGGAACAAAATTACAAAATTGGATCCCAAATAATGATAAGCCGTTAATATTCAAATCCACCTTTCTTCAAATACTTTGTGGGCAACCAAGTATAGGTAAATAGAGAAAGATGGAAATCCAAGCACAACTGAATAGACATATTGAGAAGGCTACACAAACCTGGATTGAAGTCTTTTTTCCAGAGAATGAGCAGAAACAACAGTTCACATCACATACATCAGAACCCTTATGGCATCAACTTACACAAACAGAAACTCAACTCTCTCTCTCTCTCTCTCTCTCTCTCTCTCTCTCTCTGCGAAAATGGAGTCAGTTGCTGAATGGCTCTTCCCCTCGAGTGCTCTTCTTAAAGAACGCAAGCTAGCAGCTACACTAATGTCTCTATCTCTCTCACGTATAGTCAGAAAGACTCATTCTCTTTTAACAAACACTTTGTTTTGTTTGTTTGTTTGTTTCCGATCCCACCAAAAATACTGAAGTACGTGTGTGTCTCTTTCGTTCCCAAGTTTCATTACTTTATGCTACTATTTCCATTTTTATTATCTCCAGAAAATGATTAAAAAAAATAATTCTCAAAAAGATATTTTCTAACCTTTTTTTTTCGCACCAACTAATTAACGGGTGTATTCAATCATGGTTTGAATGAATCTTAAAGAAGCTTAAAATTTGAGGGGTATTTCATGTGAATGTGTATCCAATTAAAGTTTTAGGTGTATTTCACGTAACTTGTATAAACCATACACAATTCAGGTGTATTACAAAAGTTATTGACTTTGAAGGAAATACATAGTGAATTTTAGGCCATAACAATTCCAACTTTCTTTATCGATTTGGTGGATTTCGAAGACTTTTTTTTAGGCCAAACTTTCTAAGACTCTCCTTTGTGAAATAAAATTTTCTTAAAGTAAACTCTAGATGACATTGAATTACCCCACAAATGAGGTAACCTTTGAATATTCATACTTTAGAAGTTTAACCTAAGACGTCTCGTACCCAGGGGCGGCCCTGACATGGTGCAAGTGGCGCCACCCCACAGGGCCCCCGAAATTTTTTTTCTTTATATTATATTATATATGTATATATATATATAATATTATAAAAACTGTATATATACTCTAGCATGCACCACATTAATACATAAGTATATTTGATCGAGTTGGTTTTTAATGCATAACTCTTGGTACAAGGCCCAGATTCAAGTCTCAATCAATCTATTCATAATTTTATTCTTTTTTCATTATAACAACAACATTTAAAATAGTTTTAAAAAAGAAGCACGTGAAAAAAGGGGAAAGATCCAACTAAACTGATAGCAATATATATCACATCCATATTCTTTCTCCTTTTTTTATAAAAAAAAAGTACTTTCTTCCACTCAAAACAAAACCCAAAAAAATTCATGCATTCTTCTTTCTCTTGAACTCTTATTTTTTTTAACTGAACATACTAATATTTAACTTTATCAAATGAAAACAATAAAAAATATATATATATGAATTTGATTTGTGATTGTTATTACATGCTAATTGATGATGAATTTTAAGTATAAAAAAATTGATTTATGACATTAAGTCATGAGGAAAAAAAATTAGTATTTTCATATTAGATTACGTGAGGGCTCCAGTTTAAGTTTCACCCCGGGCCCTCAAAATCTCAGGACCAGCCATGCTCGTACCAACTCCTTTACCATTAAAAAATCATGTGAATTTGTAACTTCCTACCCTAGTAGTACTTATGCTTACAAATATTTTTTTAAATTTCTCTCTTGCACTTTGGTAAAAGAAAGAAAAAGTTTTTAGTCGTGGCGTGACTTGAAGAGAAGAAAGGAAAAGAATTGTGAGACAAAACAAAATAAATGAAAAAAATAAATGCAACATAGTATTAAGAATTTGTAGAAAGAGTAGAATATTAGGTGAGAATTATATTATCTTTTTTTAAAATAATATTTAAAGAATATTAAACACAATTTTCTCCTTGCTTTAATAAAGTAGACTTTGGACTAAGAATTAATTATCCCCAAATAGATGAGAGCGCATATTTCAATTTCATATTGCAAAAGAGAATATTTTTGATAAAGACATAATACATCTTTTATAAATAGTGTTTGTGACAAAGACTCCACAAATCTTGACCGAATCCAACGGCTACCATTTTATGTGGTCCTTACCTGCCACTATTTGAGGAGATCTACGATAAATTCCCCTAGCCCGTGGCCGTCGTGCGTTTTAAGCCCATGAATCGCGAAATGACAGGTCAACTTTGTACGTATTTGTTTAAGTCAGAGATTTCACTATTTAAAAAAGAAATAAAAATAGAATAAAATTTGGTGTGGTCTACCAAAGCATCGTCCATGTACTTTGGTTGTGTGGTTTATAACTTTAGATTAGATTTTGTGCGGGGGACAAGTTGGAGAAAGAATCGGACGGCTGGTAATTTCTATGGATGACATCGAACGGATGGGGAGTGGAATAGCATTATGGTATTTTCCTCCAAGCATAATAATATTCTGCGCAAATAAATGGTACAAACCAAAAGTATGTATTCAAAAGAAAACAAAGGCAATGTTCAGAAAAAGAGAACCCATGATTTGGAGAGCCACCAATACAGGCAACTTTATCTTACTGAGGCAATAATAATCAGCTTTTTCTCAGGGGCACAATAACCAATTTTATTTCAGTTCCAATTTCCAAGCAAGGGAGGCCCTTGGCATAACTAGGCAAGGCAGTCTTCTAGGGCCCCTAAATTGGAAGGGCTCCCAATTTGTATAAACCCCTATATATAATTACCTATGTGATTTGAACTATTCATATATATTCGTCCTCTTCCTGAGTTCAGTATCTCCTCCTTAAAATTCAGTTTAAGTTTAAACAACATTTTTGTAGTGGTTCATGTCGGTAGGTCAGGTGGAGTATGTTTTTTATGGAAGTTGGAGGCTAATTTACACATATGATCCTTCTTTTCTTTCCCCATCATATTGACGCATAACTTGGTGGGATTGGTGACAAAGAACACTGGAGACTCACATGGTTTTATGGACACCCCTCCACCGAAGACAGACACCTATCTTAGGACCTTATTCGCCACCTAGCACAGAACTCATCGCTCGCATAGGTCTGCCTTGGTGATTTGAATGAACTCTTTGTTAATAGTGAGAAAGAAGGTGCCAACCTTGGACCAGTCAGAAAAGTGCTACATTAGCAGATTGTGTGCTTAGTTTTGTGGGATCCCTTTTCACCTAGTTCAATCGCAAGCATAAGGGGATCAAAGAGCGACTAGACAGTGTACTCCCAACCATCTCAGATCACATATCTATCCTACTCCAACTACATCATCCAATTCATGAAAATAGAAAGGAACATCCCTACTTTTCGCTTTGAGGTAACCTAGCTTCAAGCGAAGGATATTGAGCAAGTAATAACCCAGGCGTGGAATCCAATTATTTCGAATGTCTTGTGCATCAGAATATAATTACTTATGACATATGCATTATAGAAAATTCCAAAATTCTTGCAGTAACTTTTACCCATACAGTTGATGACAGTTAAGCTATAAAAAAAAAAGGTAAAATTGACTAAAATAACCTTTTTCACAATTCTAAAATAGCCCCCTCTTGCATTAAAAAGGCATAGGGACAATAAAGAGGAAATTATAGGGACAACAAAGAGACTGTGTGGAATCGAGGCTATTATAAAATAAAAGTTGTGAAAAGGGCCTTAAGATCGAGATCTAAGGGGTTTTCCTCGGTAGTGTTTATTTACCTCCATCTTGAAGAGACTTATCCATACGGTTAATGACAGTCAAGATTTTCAACATTTTTTAGTTCACACTCATTTTCTTCACCTTGCCAAGTCCAAACAATGTCCTTAAGTGCAGGCCTCACGTCCTCCTCACAAAACTTGGTGTACTCAAGGAGGTCACCGGCCAATTTTGAGAACTTCACCACCTCCACTTCCGTCGCCACCTGAAACAACTCCGCCGACACTGCCAACTTCCCCTTCCTCCCCTCCTTTTTCCCTTGCAATTTCACCTTGAATTCCTTCTCACACACCACTCTAAAATTCAACCTCTCCGCCACCACCCGCAGCTTCACCATGATCGCGGAGGCAGAGCACTTGGACGTGAACATCGACCCCGATTTCCTCTTGTCCTCGAACATGTTCGACAAGTCAAACCCGGATGACATGGACGATATGAATTCGAAAGCATTGAAAAATGGTGGAGATGATGATGAATATTTTGTAGTACTAGTAGTAATGTTACCACTTCTTGACCTACCCAAATTTCCATTTCTATCATCCTTTCTGTTTTGGTCGCTTTCAATGGAATTGGGAACCCTAATTGGCCTAGGAAAATTTGAACCCTTTTGAAACCAAGGATCCCTCATTATCTCCTGAAACGAAATTCTCTTTTCCGGGTCAACAACCAAAACCTTTTTTATCAACAACCTTGCCTCCCCTGAAATCCAAGGTGGAAATTCATACTCAGCTTTGAAAACCTTCGTATAAGTTCTCATCACATTCTCATCCAGAAATGGCAAGTAGCCGGCAAGAAAAACAAAGAGAACAACCCCACAAGACCATATGTCTGCCTTTGCTCCATCATACCCTTTTTTCCTCAAAATCTCAAGCGCCACGTAAGCCGGCGTGCCACACTGCGTGTGAAGCATACCGTCGCTCCAATGATGCTCTGGTAATGCTGACAATCCGAAATCGGAGACCTTCAGATCTCCATTTTCGTCCAGAAGAAGGTTTTCTGGCTTTAGGTCGCGGTGTGAGACACCGCGACTGTGACAAAATTCAACAGCGCTTACGAGTTGTTGAAAGTACTTTCTAGCAACGTCTTCCTTGAGTACATGCGTAATAAGACCACACAAGTGGTGTCAAACTGTAATTTGCAAATAAAGACGTGCACTTTCCTAATAATACTGCAACATAAAGTAGGGACCGTATGCAAACGAAAAGTTTTATCCCATGTAGTATTTCCTGCATAAACTTACTTTCATGAAACATACAGCTGCTAACTTTTTATGCAGTTTTCAATGAATAAATAAAAAGAAGCTTTATCTGTGCACACAGGTGTTAGTTTAATAATTTTCATTATTCTCAAATGAATCACAACCATCAGAAAAATGAGCATCATATTGAGAACATGATACCAAGTATCATTTTGTTGACCAATAACAACCAAAAGGCATATATGTTGTGAAACAGGTTTTTTGAAGCTTTTAACTCTATGGTTGTCACCACCATTGAAACTAAGATCAAGATCAAAATATAAAATATTTGGTAGTTTAGAAAAGCTTTTATTTCCGTTCATGAATTTTGATGGATCTGGTTTTATAGTTTAGAGTCCAGTGTGTATCCACCTCCTACTTATATTGTCAAAATAAGTGCATTACATTTTTATGGATCTGCAAGAAAAACCGAGAAATCAATTGATGGCCGATGGAAATTGTCATAACATTCCATTGCACATTCATAAAAGCATGTCATGTTAAACATTTCAACGCTTGGAGAAGACGTTTCGATGGTTGAGTTCTCCATTGGCTTGCATGGAAATATTGCCACAAATATAATCACCAATACCATTGTCTTCCACACAAGTCTTCTTATCATAATTGAAAAATTTTGCTCTAGAAAGTTGGGTGCAAACTATCCAAGTTATCCTTGAGATATATATGCTTCCGATAAGGAAGCTTTTTCATAGGATTTAAAACAAATTATATTTTGTTTTAAAGAAAGAGCATACGTTTTTAATGAAATAAGGAAGCTTTTTTTTAAAATTAGTTATGGCAACTTAAATTTGTTGTTATCATAAAATATCCAAAAGGCTCATAGCATTTGTTGTGTTTTTTTGGGTCTCTTGGAAAATATTGGAGACTATTTACTAAAAGTTAATTATTTTTTTTATAAGTAGATTAGAGTTTTAAAAGGTAGCTATCGAAACAGAACAATCTCTTTGGAAAGAGTCAGATACTGAAATTTGCCATTTCAATAAAACATAAAGATGCCATGAACTTTCGTTGCTTCAATATTAGTTGTAATTTCGTTAAGTCAATATGATTCTTCACTACCAAGATTATTAGTTGAAGTACTTTTTTTTATTAGTAGGTAAATTTAAGTTGTTTGATTGGCCAATGTGATCATTACCTCTACATTCCTATGTTTAGGTAATCGCTTAGCGTCGTACATAATATTCTCTATCTCTTTCCTCACGTGATCAAATATAATATTCTCTATCTCTTTCCACACGTGATCAAAGAATACGACCAAGGACGGTTTGGTGTAAATAATGACATGATTCATACTTCATAGTGTACAACTTGTGCTTTTGGGGGATGGCTTGGTAGAACCAAGCAAAATCCAACCAACCTCAGATTAGAATGATGAGTTCTAAAAGCTCTTTCATGGGCTTTTCGAACTTTTTCAATGAGAGAAGGCACAACGCTTTAGGTTTCAACAAGAGCCCACATTTTTGTTAATTGGGCTGCTGGGAAAAACTTATCAAGTGAGTGGGTTTGTTTGAAATCCACTTTTTTTCTGATTCCTTTTTGTGACTGAAAATAATTAGTCAATAAACACACGATAAAATTTTATTAGATCAACATGAGAAAAAAGAGAACAAAAGACGACTTTAAAGGAGCCGTCTCATTATCAGTATGGCATACATGAGTAAAAACTTTTCCAATAACTTGAGCCGACTCTAAATAACATGGGGTTTTGTAAAAGAAAATTGAAAAAGTCAAAAGCTCTGATTATTCTTAATTTTCAAAATATTTCCTCATTAGCTTATCTTCCAGGCAATATATATATAGACAGAGATAGAGAGCCATGTGTATCAATCATTTTACAGCTTTCACATGTTGACGAGAATAATCTCCGGTCATTTCCCAAGTCCAATCGGATATTTATGTTTTTTGGAATTAAGCAATTACCACCATAATAAACCAAACCAAACAAATTAATATTTAATTGTCATTTTCAGCAAAATTTGGAAAATTATTATCTAGTCCAGCTAATCAAGCGAGAAGAATTTCTGAATTCTCAGTCTCTCACACACGTGCAAAGAAGGAAGACCGAATCATTAATTTGGTTCGTATATGTTCTTGTTTTCTCTCCAAGATTAGTATTCGTACGTAAATTTGGTCGTATATATAATCTAATTCAACGCAGACATGAAAAGGCAACAAAAAAACCTCTATTCATGAATGAGAACACGGAAGACTGCGTTTACAGGTTCAATGGATATATTGACCGTTACGTCCTATATTTATACTTATCTGGTCGCCATGGCCCATCAGACATATTTAGTCCACGCATATATCTATATAACGATATAAAACATGATCCACTTGCAATTCAACCTGCATTTTAATCAAACTTTGCACTTGATCAACCTACTAAATACACTGTATTCGAGGTTTAGAAGCAATATTTCTCCTATGTGCATACAATTGCGTGGTTGGATTGCCAACGCTTTGTGCAAAATACCTACTAATGTAGTGGTTTAAGGCAATTGCTCGTCCAGAAAAGGTCATGGGATTAATTCCGAAATGTCCTAAAAACATAAGAAGATAAACGTGGTATAATTTGTTCACAAAGTTGATATTTATTGATATTAATTTCTAAAAATGAGAAATATCAACTATGTCGTCCACCCATATTATAACATGAGTACGTATTCACAGCAAAATTTTGACTTTTCATCTACTCTCCCCCTTCCCTATAAATCAAACTAAAAAAAAATACATTGCATGTATTAAACTTAACACAACCCAAGTCATTAAGGCAAAGTCTTTCATGCCCCACCCGAACGACCCGGTTGGTGTTGGTTTAATTACATGTATCTGGAGGCGTAAGGGGCTGGATTCATAGTGGAAAAGAGCGACCCGTCTTGACCCAGTTTCGCCCACCCCACCATCTTTGCAATTAATTGTCTAACTTCCCTCATTTAACTATTCTGCATAATTGCTAAAATCCAGTTAATCAGACCACGTAGGTTTTGGGTTGAAGTCTTACCTGAAATTCCTCTTTTTGTATGCTTGAGTACAAATTTATAAATTTTTAATTGCATTCAAGCCCTTCATTGATTTTAACCACTTGGGCTTAGTAATATTCGATACTTGCAACAATTCTTAAATTCTTTTAAGATCAAATTTATTTAGAAACAATGTTAATTATACAATTATTCTCAAAAATTAGTCAATATATAGAGATGTATTTCTGAAAAATGTGCGTCCAAAGATGACTAAAATCCTTGATTCATCAACTAGAAGCACAAGTACTCAAACCTGCTATAGATTCGTCGTGCAACGGCAAAAACGACAAATCCATATCGAAAGCCAAAGTTAAATAGAAATAAAACAATCTAATGATAAGACAAACCACAACAAACTCCTAAAGAGTTCTTAAGAATTATTAGACTTAAACAAACTAAAGCAGTACTACCACTCCACATCTTCTTGAGCAACCAAAGGGAGCCATAGCGCCAATGGCATATCCAGGAATTTTTATAGCGGTAGGCTAAATTTTATTTTTTACAGGAGATATATTATAAGCCTTTTTTCACTTGAAAAAAAAATGTAACTAAAATTTTATAAATCAAACTTGACAATAGTACGAGCAAATATAACACAAAGAAGTACAAAATATAAATAAATATAAAATCAAACACATTGTTCAACTACTTGAAATCCAAGTTGAGTAAGTTCCTCAGGAATTGAAGTATCAACATCAAATGCAGAATGTGTATCCTTGTTATCGTTATCACTTTTTTTGAAGAATGAATAAATAGTTTTTCCTCTCTTTGCCTGTCTTTTATCATCATGTGACATGATATCCTAACAAGAAATATTAGGCACCAAAAATCATATATGCTAATTAATAATTCAAGTTACAAAAATAAAACATATATAACAATGCCCAAAAGTTTTCACCTAAACCCTAAATCATAAAAACTTAACAACAACAATTAAAATGGGAAATTGAATATAAAAAAAGAGAGAAAAACTTACCAAGATTGAAGAACCCACTGAAGATAGGTTGGTACAATTTTTTAGAGGGGGAGACCTATTTCTTCTAGGCTTTGAAGGTTCAAATATGGCATTTTGGATTGCTATAAGAAAAATTTTAATGTTTGCTTCTAATCAAATTTATATAGGTTATACCCAAGGGGTTTGGTTTAGCAGATACTGGCTAATTCTTGCAGTTGGGGGAACGAAGTTCGAAACCCAGCATGTGAAAAACACCTCATGGGGAGAGCTTTACAATAAACAGTCCCAACTCGGAGTGATAGCACACTTTGGTTCACCAAAAAAAAAAAAATTATTGGTTATAGATTGCATGTTTACTATTTCCTATATGCTTCAAGAGTGGGCTTATTTCTACATAGACAGATAGCCTTATTTTAAATAGAGGGCTAGACTATTATTTACTTTACTTAAATTTGGCTTATATCACTAAGCCTACGGAAAAAAAACACCAGCAAGTGCATATCCGCTCTAGAGCCATACTGGCTAAATCCATAGTGCCTCATTGACTAAGTCTAAATTCGATGCAACCCGACATGTTCCTTGTATGTGTGGGCCAAAAGACGATGACTATTTCATGGCGACGTGGGTAGGAAGGGAGGCCATTGTCCCGAAAAGGGTGGCGACTGAGATTTTTCTTAGGGTTTTTCTTTATGAGAAACCTTTGCTATTACGTTTTAATAGCTCCTCAGTTAACAAATTTTTATGAGCAATGGTATGCTAGCTCATCAATCGAAGGCTCCCATACTCAATAACCATCCAAAATATTAAGGGTTTAAGTCTCCACGCTATAAGACTAATAAGCTGAGTTTGGTGTCTAGGGTTAGAGTAATTATGAACGAATGAAATTTTTTTTTATTTTTTTTTGAATTATGAATGAAATTTACCAATTCCAATAATCCCCATAAAATATCTTGTAACTATTCAATTTAATCCAAACGTGAGCATACCGTCTAATTAAGTTGTTTATACCTTTTCTCCATGTGCATTTGTACCAACAATAGTCTAAATTCCATCTCAAGAAGTAGTGTAAGCAAAGTCAAACCCAAACGTGTACATGTGATTCATTGCCAATTCACTTGAAAACTTGTGTTCCACGTCTTCAAAGTGAGCGTGCAGTTTATTTACGTCACACTCCAAAAGTCTTCAGTCAACTCCTACTTGGAAGACCATGGCAATTTCATATTTATTTTCTTTTTCTTTTTCTTATCTTTCTTCGAGCAAATTAAACAATTTTGTAGCTCACTACAGGCACTGTTCCTATTTCGGCTTCAATAATACTTGAGCCATTTAAATCAAGTTTTTGGTAATTTAAATGCTATGGAATTGAAAATTGTTTCACTTGGTGAGTAAAGATTGAAGAAAACGACATGCGTGACTGACTTTGTATTCTATGAAAAGTGAAAAGAATATTTTCAATCATACCACAATAAACAAAAAGAAATTATGGAAATAAAACGTGGTTTTTGTAGTTTTGTTTGGAAAAATTGACAAATTTGGGACCACATGATTGTGATTTGCCAAATCCATGCATCTCCAAATGAAAGCTGACCTCATTCGTGGCGTCTAAGGGCAACTTGTCATTTGAAACTTCTGATACAGATATATTTTTTTATGGTGTGTGAGACATGTGTGACTACAAATCATTTTAATTCAGATGTGATTAATTTGATATTTTATAGATAGGAGCCATTGATTACTCTCATTTATAGAAGAAAGTAAAAGTGGTTGAGCGAATTATTCTCTTATTAGATCGTCTAACACATTATTTTATAAATTGCTATTATTTGCTTTCTTACCTGTTAATTCTTGTTTTGTGACATTTACGAATTAACGAGTTTTAGTGTGGTTTTTATCTGCTTTAGTTTTGATTAACATGTTCGTTTATTACCCTCTTAAAATGAGTACTTTAGATGTCGTATTGATGTCTTTAGCTGTACTGTTGAAGTTTATCTAATAAAAATTTATAATTGATAAAATAAAATAAAATAAAAGAATTAACAAGTTTAAAACGACAAAACCCACGAGGTATAGTAAAAGAAAGAAAAAACATGCAAAATACTGAATTACTAATAGGTTAAAAAAAAGGAGCTTCTTATTCCATGAGGAATTTAAAGAAGAAGAAAAAGATGTCATTTTTCAGGTTCATTGTCATATGGCCGACACAAGTGGGTGACAATATGACAACATTCTCATTAGTCAATGTCAAGGTCAAATTCTCTGTATGCTTTTTTGTCTCTTTCTTTCTTATTATAATTCTTATTTCTGTTTTTTCTTTTTTTCTTTTTAAAGAAAAGAAGGTAACGCATTCAACCCAAATATAACATTACATGATAAGAACAAACGTGTTAATGGCGGCCTCGTTAAAATCTTTCCGGAGAAAATCACTTTCTAGAATTTATTTCTTTTTCTCTTCTTGCTTAACTTTCTTTCTTTCTTTCTTTCTTTCTTTCTTCGAACAAAAACAAGAAAAGAAAACTCTGTTTATAATTGGTGGGGACCTACGTACTTTTTTAGTAGTTGAGCCTCCCCAATCAACCTTGCAAGTTGAACTGAGGGAGTTCATTTGTCTCAAACATGTGCTTGGAAGTAAGACCACAGAGTTTGAATTCCAATGTCAAAATTCTTGAAATTAAATGGATATGGACGTACATGAAAAATATAAAAATCCATTCATGAATAAGAACGTGCGTGGACAATTTGTACAGGTTCTATTCAATGGACCGACCCATCAACAATAATATATATTCTACTGTTAGTCTATAGTTAAATTTCCTTTAATAATTTGGTCATGGTCTCCATGGAACTTGAGTCTTGTTGTACTTCTCAAGGATTGGGTATTTGACTTTTAGCGCCCAATCTGATCAAGCTCATGACCTCATTTTCTGACGCCACCGCCCAATTCATCAAACTATACAATGTGAAAGTCTAACTTTAACCACTTTTTATCTAAAATTATTCGCCCCAATCAACCAGTTTAAATCCACTTTGAATACTTAAATTGGATTTTTTTTTTTCCTATGCAAACGATATTCTACTTTAATGTAATATGAGGGAGTTTTGAATTCGGGTGCAGAGTAGGGGGTAAATCCTCTCTAACCAGTTTTTTTTTGTTTTGGTCAAACCACTCTAGCCAACTTGACTAAGTGATCATATTTAATAAATAAAAATGAACTAGTTAGTGCACCAACAATATGATTATTTCTCATGTCAAAGATGCATGTTTTATTTTCACGAACGGGTGAAGTCATGAATCAAAGAACTTAGATAGGGAAATCAAGGAATTGGAATTGAATTAGATCAACTGCTCCCCCTTATAAATCTCATTCATGATTTTGAGGATTTAAAATTATAGATTTTAACGTGAAACCCACATAATGAATCCACTAACCCCCAATGGGGGCGACAACTAGAACTTTTCTCACCTAATGGTTTTCTCTCTTATTTATTATTATTTTTTTGGGTAAGGAGTGACTTAAAAGTGCCCTTTCTTAACATGCACTTGTTTACTTACCAGAAATGAGTATTGGAATGAATTCAATTCCTAACCATAATTTAAAATTATGTGGGTTTCTAGTTAAAATCCACATAATGAATCCAAAATTATGGTTAGTGCCCTATTTATTAACACATAATGAATCCAAAATTATGCGGGTTTCACGTTAAAATCTATAATTTAAAGACATAAAACAACTTTGACCTCGCAGCTGCACCTAAGTTAAACCTTAGATTGCCTAGGTACGCTTCTCAAGATATCAAGTCACATGTAGTTTTTGAATTAGTAATCAAAATATAGGAAAACAAAGCTTAAATTCGATCTCAAATCCATCTCAACTTACATAAACAAAACTCCAAAATTTCCACCAATATGCTTAAAATAACTTAAATAAAACATTGAAAACTGTAGTAACCATTTCCTTTCAAACCCGATCAATGAAGATAAAAGCCACAATGATTCATAATCAATATGTTTCTAAAAACCAATTTCTTTCCACATCGATCAATGAAATAATAAAATATAAAGATAAAAGTCACAATAATTCATAATCAATATGTTTCTAAAAACCAATTTCTTTCCACATCAATCTGTATACTGTAGAACCCATAACACATGACTTAATTGCCAACTTATAAGTATATACTTAATACTAATACTGAATATAGTATAAAACTCTCACCAATAAGTACCCAGAGGAAAGTAATGGCCAGACATGTGTGGAGTAATCTCGACACACGTACGAGAAAAACTAATCATATATGTACACAGGGAAAAATGATAATATCACCATATCTGAAGGCAATGGGGGGAAAGGCTGGCCGTATACTTGTGCAGACAAATTGAACAGGTAAGCCGGAGAAAATCCTGGCAACCACACATGCAGGCAAATATATTCTTGTCGAATACGTGCAGAGGAGGCTCGATGAATGTACATTCACACCAACATAGCAGAAATATGCACATTCACACAAGAAGAGCATGGATATGCTGGTCATGCATATGTGTGAAACACATTCTCCAAACTCAACATAAGTATATAAAAACCCAAGGGCAAATCCTTTTATAAACCCTTTAAAACGTTTTTCTAATCCTTCCCATATCTCAACACATAAGTATATATATCCATTTCATTGAGAGATTCATCAAATAATTTTATTTGAATGACACCCTTTAGGGTATTCTATGATTTTTTTTCAACGATCCAAACAGTTTATTTTTAAAGTCTTCATTCATAGATCATCCTTACGAAAAATCAGACAAATTGAAAATTATTAAGGCATTTAATTGAGACCAACAAAATCAATTAATATGGTACTTCAAGAAAGTACTTAAATTTCAATAATTTAATTGCATGGTAAATTGTTATCGAATTCAAGTGATTTTTTGTAGAGATGATCTTTGAATGAATATCTACAAAATAAAAGGTTTGGATTAGATGCAGAGTGGGCCCTACAAAGGTTTTTTTCACAGGTTTCCATCGGTCCACAACATGTCGTAAGACATACTCTAAGGTCAAGGAGGCCTCGAATGGCATTCGGTCAACCAAACCAGTGGGGCCCATCATCTAGATAAATAGCCCAGTAGGGCCCATGATCTAAGATTTTCGATCTGAAAGTTCCTAAAGGTACCGATTGGTCAACTAAACACATTCAATAGGTTTGGTCACGATCCAAAGGTTAGATCGTCATTGATCACACAATCGGGCATCGATCATTAACCTAACCTTAGAATCGTCAATTCAGAAGATCTGAACCTCTGATTCTAGATCCGTAAGTTCTTACACACCCATGGAAATATGAGGAGCAACATATCTCATAATGGGATCCATGCAACGGTATGATCGTTTCAGATGAAACAACACATTATAGGAAAACCTCCAATTGTCGATCAAGTGATAAAATCTCACCAATCGAAGCATACCGTCATGCTGGGGATGACATGATGTTAATTTTAGGTCTAAAATAGGTCACCAACAACCAACCCTCGTGCCACCATCGACAACGGTGTTTTGGGGGTAATTTCCGGTGAAGGTAAAACTCAATATCACCTAGGAAGGCCCATCCCAAAATGTTTGGAATGACAAGAAGAACAACTTTTGTTCTAGTCTCGACGACACTAGATGGTCAGTTTGGCCTGACACACCCCCAAAACTCGTAGCTGTCGTGGGTGTTTAAATCAATACCAACCATTTACACCAATAGCTAGAGCATGAGGAGGGGATGAAGATACATACCTAGATCAACGAAAATAGTTGCTACTATCGTCGAAAACGGCGTCAGAATTTTCAGAAACCCTTGGCCCTTTTAAAGCTCACAACAGCGCCGTGAGGGACTGAGGTGGCTGGGTCCTTGGCCAGGTAAGGTCAGTGGTCTGCACGGAGCATTTTCTATTGGTCTAGTCGTCGGCTGTGACCGTTCCTGTAGCATGTGTGGTGCTTATTTTGAAGTGCCAATAACATCTCTATATAATCTATATATATAAAGCAAAAGGCAGAGAATGGTGAAACATTCAAAATACCAGAAAATGCCCTTAGTTAATGCAAATATTAAGAATTGAAATTATTAATTAAATGAGGATAATATGGTAAATTCACACTTTTTCATATTTAAAAAAATAAAAATAAAAATAAAAATCAAATAATGGATCCTATTTTTATGGAACACAACTACCCATGATCTTTTTTAATTCTAAAATAAATTTAAAAGTTTTTAAAAAAAGCCTCTGCAGGCGTGGAAGCGCGTGTAGAGAGGCTAGTAATAATAATAATAATACATAAAATAATGTCACTTTATTATTCTCCCCCATCGTTAGTTGAACCTAGATTTGAGCCTCGATAGCAAGTCAATTGAAGCCTTGAAAATTTATAAAGAGGAGGAAGAGAAGGGAATAATCTCATTTGCGAAGTCCACAAAAGATGCACTCATGTGAGAAGGAAGAGTTTAGAAAAGAGAAAAAAAAAACGAGTAAATTAATAATAAAAAGGAAGGCAATTCCATATACTTGTTGGGAATGCTTTAACACTCAGCATAAATATATAATATTCCATAATTCATATATAATTCAAATTCATCATGCATATTATTAAATTATAAAATATAAACATGTATTTTGTTTGAATATATAACACACATATGGGGCATTATAATTAAGTAAACACTACTAATAATAGTTTACTGCAGCTGATGCACATGCTTTTATCAGCACATAATCGTCATTATGCGATTTAATTAATTCTATGGGTCCGATTAAGAAGAGTCTCGTTTGAGTTGCGGTACAATATGGTTATGGAAGTCAAAAGTTCCGATAAAATCCAGATTAGCAATTAATTACTCCTTTTGAACATGAGTTTGAGTTGAGTTAGCAGCCAACTTTGACATTAACTTTTTAACCTCAAAAGTATTTATTTTAAAACTTACTACGATTAATAAATCATTTTATAAAAGAATGTGATGACTATAATGGCATGTAATGTCTAAATGTCACCGGGGAAACTTTTTATCTCTTAACACTAGCCGCCATGCATCGCATGAGCACGTACAAAAGTTAGGGAAGTTACTGTAGGAAGAGAAAAAGAGTGTATGAGAGAGAGAGAAAAAATACTGTTCATAAATGTCAAAATGGTCATAGTGTGTTTTCCTCTGTTAGCTTATGTTGGACATTCCGTACAATCACATTTAAAAATGTCATAAACTTTTATAAAATTAATAATATAGAGTGGTGATTTCCCCACTCCAATTTTGTCCACTTACACTCCATTTTATAACTGAAAAAGGAGTGTAAGTGGGAAAATCATTACCCATATATATATATATTTGGGAGGAGACATGCGACTTCAGGAGATAGAAGGAATAGGTGATTTGATAGTCGGGGATCGAGCAGGCTAGGGTGGAGGGGAGATCACATTGCCTCAACGAGGGGCGCTAATGAGAAGGGATGTAGCTATTGGGTGGGGGCGGCGGCAAGGGTGGGTGGGTCGTCGTGTGAAGGGATATCAATGCTGGGGGTGGTAGCTGGGATCGGTCGGGTTGGGTAGGCGGATGGTAAAAATCATTACTTTTATTTTAAAAATTTTGAAATGGAATTTTTAGTAGCAATAATTAGAAATTTGTATTAATTTTAAAATGAACTCTAAATTTTTTGAACATTAACTATATGTAATAATAAACAACACCTAGTTACTATATGACTAGTCAACAACTAGTCATAGACACAAGAACACTACTACACATTAATCATATCTCCAATCAAATAATCAATTTAACTTGCAAGTCTAGAAGAATTCTAAATTTAGGACTCCCGAGTGCTAGAAACAACTACATTAATCAAGGTGTGTACATTCATTCACTATCACCAAACAAGCAAAGAATGAAGAACACACTACAAACACAGTCAACACCAGAAAAAGTTTACCCATAAACCCACCACGGGGAAAAATTGGGGATTATCAGTCCGACCAATAAATCCACTAAATTTGAGGACACTTGACTAGTCGACCAAACTAATCAACCAGGTACCAAAAAAAAAAACATGAATATTGAAAAACATGATGCAATGCAATATTTGTGAGTGATTTACCTTTGTTGATCATGAATTGCAGCTTAGCCGATGGTTAAATACATCATCAATGAATGAACCTTCTCTGATCGTCAACTTAAGAACCTAACAAATGGGGCAAGAAAAGCCAAAACTTAACTAGAACCTAACGAATATTTTTTTTCAATGAATATAATAGTGTTAATCAAGGAACGTGTAATTTAGTAATATTTCTCTTTTCAATATTAAAGAATATCCTTCGTCAAAATAATGGGATGATAAAAATCATCCCCCGAAAGAAAGTACTATGAATCCAATACATCTAATGTAGTGATGAATGAAGTTCGTTTCTGTCATATCATTCATCTGGGAATTCTACAACCGCGTTGACAGCTTTGGACTCGGCAAACAAAACGTAGAATATACACTGTTATCCAATGTAAAAATAATACATGGTTTTCATTTCATGGAACGTGGAAAATGTTTCAATCTGGAAAACGTGACAGAAAAGTAAAGCAAAGACCCCCCCACGCCCAACAATTACCCCACTATAATAAAATAAAATAAAATTACAAAAGTTAATACACATGACAGAGACAGCGTCGGGTCAATATAGAACTTCTATATGTTCCCCTTTCTATTCTTTCATTTGCTGAAAAAGAAATTAAATCCATAACACAATTCAAATGATTTTATTTATTTAATTTGATATGGCGTGCTTGACTTTTCACATCTTCTACCCAAGAAATTCAACGCTCACGACCGACATGTCGTACAACTTGCAGTCTTTATAATATTCCTCTGTATACAAACAGCACAGCACACCAACTCCAGGCCAGTCTCTTGGCACTATTTTATTATTATAATAAATATATATTAGTATATATATGGAACTAAAAGCTCATGCCAGCTCTTCACTGAGACTACTCGTTTATATCTTTATCTTTCATTCTCTTTCTTCCCAGCTTCCTTTCTGGTTCTATATATTTGCTTCATCCACCCAAGTTTGGTCAAGATTTTGGTGAAGGAGTCTTCTGCCTTGTGATTTTATTATTTCTTCTTCTTCTTCAAAGTCAAATTCAGGAGTCATATATATAATATACTTGGTGGTGAGAGATTTGCCTGCTTGCTGTTGAGGATTTCTGGAAAACAAGAATTCAAGTGTTGTTTTCAAAAGGATATGGACTACTCATCTGCTGCATATGATGATACTTCTTTGGATCTTAATACCAAGCCTCTCCGACTTTTCGATGATACTCCGGTAGGTGCAAACTTTATGTATCTAGAGAACTAAGCGCTCTCTCTCTCTCTCTCTCTCTCTACTAGATAGTTATCTTTGAACTTACAGAAGTTGATTGTTTGTTTTCAGATCAAGAAAGACGTGCATAGCAAAATATTGATTGACTTTGGGAGGCAGCTTTCAGCAAATGAAGAGGTTTGTTTTCAATTCTTTCTCCACCTTAGCTTCTCTATCTTCTGTTTTGTGGCTATATCAATGAAGGCCTTGAACTAGGATTTAATGTGTCTAGGAGCATATTTTTCAAGCTATTATCATATTGGATCGAAAGCGCCTAAATCTTCGACAGACGTCTTACAAATTAGGATGATTAAAGTACCAAATATGAGACATTAAATATCAAATGATTTATTAACTATTGGATTGCATGTCTAAAGAGTTTGTTAATTTTGTTCTCAGAGTGGTGCTCTATTGGAGGAACTGCAACGGGTGAGTGCAGAGAACAAGAAGCTAACCGAAATGTTGACGGTGATGGGTGAGAGCTACAATTCTTTAAGAAGCCAGTTACTGGATTACATGAGCAAGAACCCAGAGAAGGAGCTTAGCCCAATTTCAAAGAAAAGAAAGTCTGAAAGCAGTAACAACAACAACACCAACAGCAACAATATCATCAATGGAGCAGTGAATGGAAACTCTGAGAGCAGCTCCAGTGATGGAGAATCTTGCAAGAAACCAAGGGAAGAGACCATCAAGGCAAAGATTTCAAGGGCTTATGTTCGTACCGAAGCATCAGATACAACAAGCCTGGTAAGTAATTAGTCCTTAATCCATGTCTTATACAATGTCACTGAGGAATGTTCTTGTTGGTTTAGTTAATAATTTAAGGTTTGTATTGAGCAATTTTTTTGTGTATTTATAGGTTGTGAAGGATGGATATCAATGGAGAAAATATGGCCAAAAAGTTACTAGGGATAATCCTTGTCCTAGAGCTTACTTCAAATGCTCTTTTGCTCCAAGCTGCCCTGTCAAAAAGAAGGTGAGCCCAAATTCAAAACCTTCCCCCTCTTAATGCTTCAAAACTTATTATGTATACAGAAGAATTAATTGGTTTTAAGAGCAGGATTTCTGTTCAGTTTTTTCCCCCTTTTAAGTGGCATATTAATTAAAGGTTCTTCTTGTCCATGGTTTTTGCTCTTCAGGTGCAGAGAAGTGTTGAAGACCAATCTATTCTGGTGGCAACTTATGAAGGTGAACACAATCATTCCCACCCTTCTCAAATTGAAGCAACATCAGGCTCAAACCGCAGCATGACCTTAGGATCAGTCCCCTGCTCAACCTCCCTTGCCTCATCTGGACCTACCATCACTCTTGACTTGACCAAATCCAAGTCCAGTGCTGATACTAAAAGTATAAAAACAAGAACCGAAACACCGGAAGTTCGAAAGTTTTTGGTGGAGCAGATGGCTTCTTCCTTGACAAAAGATCCCGATTTCACGAAAGCACTAGCAGCAGCCATTTCAGGAAGAATACTTCAACATAATTCTTACTGAAAAGGAATGGTGGAAGTCAATTAAGAGAATTGGTTTTCACTTGGTCAGACTGGTTTTTGAAGATTAGGTGTATATGTAAATACAACATTGGAAAAGAGGACAACTTTTGAATTCACTTCAATTAGGGCCTAGATTTCTTCCATACTTGGACTCCGAGTTTCAGCTTATATAAACTGCAGTGCCTGGCTATCGATTCAGCTAGGCATTGATCTGGAAACCGGCTTTTGTAGCTCTGGAAATCGATCATTTCATTCTTGCTTCAAGCATGGCCAAGACTCAAGAGGCCAAGAAAATGTATTAAACAACTCTTAGATCGTTTAGCTGTGACACACTGTATTATGTACTTTTTGTAGTTGCAATGCATAACAGTTTTTCTGTCAAAAAATTCTTGCAAATGCTGCTTCTCTTTTACATGTCCTACCAAATTTGGCATCCACTCTAAAGAGGATGCTCAGTTGCCAAAACGGAATTGAGTGTAGATAGTTGATGTGCGACTAAGTTCATAAAGGATCTTTTTCGACCAAAAAAACAAAAAGCAGATGAAGGATCTCAACTACTGTGAGATTCTTTTGCCAATTGAAATCTACGACAGTCGGTGTTTGTTTCTCGGTCAATGTTAGACAGAGGAGGCTTTCAAAGAGAACATTGTCTTTGACAGAACCTACCATTGCGTTGAGTCAAAAAGAAAAAGGGAAAACAATGAGGCAGTTGAGCGAAACTGGGAAAAAAAGAGGGGAAGAAAACAAAATCAACTGCATTAATAAATTGTGAGCAAACAAAACTGACCCAAATATATATTTTCTATAGAGAACAAGAGCTAGACCAGTCTAATGGAGTAATTTACATGTAATGACCTCATTAGTTATCGTTGTGAAAAACAAGTTATTCATAGCTTTCTAGTCCTAAGTTGGATCCTTAAGCTTCCTCCAGCATTTTCTCTTCGGTTACTCGAAACAGCGATCTTGTTCACGTGCTTCTGCTGCGTCGGCACTCCTGAAACGGGAAGGATCCATTGAGATGATCATTTGTTAGTCCACCAGCTCCATGGAAAACTTGAGTGAATGTAATCAGCCTCAGGTGGTGATTTCAGCAAGCAAAAGAAGGATTTTGACCAGCTCCATGTTAAACATTTGTACTTTTCGGTCACACAATCTCCTAAAACTTTGTTCCTCAAAAGATATCTATGGTCTAAATTTAAAGCCTATACGGCTCGGCATGGCCAGTAGCATGTAAATTTGGGTGCATAATATTTAATCCTTCAAAACCAAATTACAGAACCGAGAAAATAATTCAACAATACAAGTACTGCATATTACTATACAAAAACGAAATCATTACACTATATGAAGATACTGCAAGTATTATCATCACTTCAGATCAGAGAAAGCCGTGACCTTCTTGGTAACAGGGCTGGTAAAGGACCAGAGAGAGCCGAAAAGGTCCTAACCTTACCCACAAGCTGCTCCGGGTAAGAGAAAACGCTAGTTGTATTCTCTCCCTCACAGACAGCTCTGGCCAGCACCGCCTTGGCAACAGTAGCTCTGATGTCATGCGTCTCAAGCCACAGAACCCCCAACCTTCACGCTGTTTAAAATATTAAACCATTTTTACCCAAATTGATTTAGACGTTGGAGTAATCGACTGTGACTGAACAACGTGGCGATGGTGGGGCAATGAATTTTAATGTGTGAATCTGTTGGTAATAGTCCAAAACCAAGCATCAATGGCTTGTGTAGTTACAGAGAGAAAACAAAAGGTATCAATGGCTAAACCCAAAACCAAATACGACTGCCAGCTCAGGTACTTTTTCTCCTTCTCTCTCTTTCTTGACCATTTTGTCCTCCTCAAAACTCAAGCTCTTGTATACCCACATGTGTTGGATTTGTCTTTTACATTGTTTGTGGTTCTTTGATTGTGTTAAATAGGGCCAAGCAATCAGGGAAGATGAGGATTGGGTGGGAAGGGGGTTAAGGACTATATTGCCCTCCAATTCTGTTTCACATGAGCCTCACGTGTGAATATCAACAGAATTTTGGTGAAATCCGCTACAATCTAACGGCAGGTGTGAAATTGACCGTTTTTAATTCAGGGGGTTAAGTTCGACTAGGGTCCTAGTTCGGGGGTGCATGGCAATTTACTCAATTGGAAAATTAAACACCATTTTATTTTACATTCCTACACAAACCAAACATGTGAAAGGAATATAAAGTGGTATTTCCTGTTTACTTTCCCAAAATTACCAAACATGGAAAATGAATTTTCCATTTCCCATCTCTTGAAAAAGATATGGGAAGTTATTTTCCATCAAATCTTTTCCGCGAACGAAATGGGCCTAAGAGAATACATATCGCAAATCTTGGGCTTGTGTTTCTTCATCAAAGTAGGTATTGGAAATGACATAACATACGAGTAAACCTCTGACCAAAAAAAAAAAACATACGAGTAAACCCAAAGAGAAAAAAGAGAAATAACATACTAGAAAGAGATGCTCTGCTAATTTTTGAACCAGAGAAGAAATTATGTAGAGTATAAGAAATCGGTGTTGTTCGGAGGATTTGGGAAGTTTCCGGGGAAATCTGAAAATTTCCGAAAAAATTCCGAACACGTTCCAGTCCAGAGAGGGCCCAAAAGAAAGAATGACACCCCCCACATCCAACTAGTGGACCCAACTTATCCAACTACCTTCCACACAACAAAATCACAACGTTTTATAGGTCCTGCTAATTCCCCATAACAATAATTCAAAAAACAAAGAAAAAGAGGAAACTTGGCAGCCACAATTCATGGCCACTACAACATCTCTGCTTCCCAAATCCCCCTCACCATTTCTCACCAACACACCTTCATTCCCTTCAACCCATTTCACCAAGCTCTCATTTTTGAGCCCATCAGACCACCCCAATTGCACAAAAAGGCAAAATCTTCACACACAAGCCAAAAAGAAGAACCCCTGGCGTGACCCTTTTGATGATGGAGAGGACCCAGACATGGGGTATGGCTCTCTTTTTGCAGAGGGGAAGCAGGAAGAGGATGACAGACCGCCTGAAAACCCGGATAATCCATACGGGTTCTTGAAGTTCCCAATGGGGTATAGTGTGGAAATTGCATCATTGGCTTTGAAAGTGAGGGGGGATGTTAGGAGGTGTTGTTGTGTGGTTTCTGGTGGTGTATATGAGAACTTGCTGTTTTTTCCGGTTATCCAGCTTATCAAGGATCGGTACCCGGGTGTGCAAGTGGATGTAGTGGCGTCTGCCAGAGGGAAGCAAGCTTATGAGTTGAATAAGAATGTGAGATGGGCTGATGTCTATGATCCTGATGATCATTTTCCTGAGCCTGCTGAGTACACTGACATGGTTGGACTTCTTAAGGTTGGTTTGTTCTTGTTCTTTTAAACTATTTTCGTAATTGATTTATATCTAAAAGTTGATAATTTCTTTTTTGGGTCAGTTGAATAGATATTGATGAGCTTAAATAGAATGTTATCTGGGTGATGTTGATTAAGATATATAGTGTTTAAGGCTCTTTCTGCATATACCTGCCAAAATTGTCTTTCTTCTATTTGTTTGCAGTTATACCACCATGTTTCAATGGAAAATGTGGTGCTCCAATATAGGTTGGGTATGCTTAGTGTAAGTTAGGTGCTCCAAGAGGTATTGGACTGTAATGAGAAGAAAAAACAGAGAGAGCATTGAGGGCTTTTGCATGAATGGAAGCTGAAAAAGGAATTAGTTGTTTTCACTAAAAAAAAGATATGATTCATTTGATGGTTAAAGTTTTCAATCAGTGCAATTCAATGTTAAGTTTATTTAAGATGAACTAAAATGCAGATGTTCATCAGTTTGCTACAACAGCAGCAACACGATTTTTTCAAGGTTTAAAAGTTTTTATCGGTAATGTAGCCAAATTGTGTTTGTTATAAGAGTAGTTATATGGCATGGTTCTTTCTGTTTGGTGGAGCTTCTCCAAAGAAATATTTTTTTGGAGATGTTCTCTTACAGTGTCGTGTTAGAAACTCCAGCTTCTCGAAGGAGACGTGGTTTTGCTTCTTGGATAGCAGATAAAGGATTTTCATATTTTGCAGCCAAATGATTCTCTCTTCTTGAATCACAGATAATTAAGAAAATAAGATTATCATCAAGAATGATATTTCCTTTTTTGTCTGCAATGCGGCATTGGACCAATTAAAGATCGACTAAAGGGGCTTTCATACTCAAGTACACTAAAAACAGATTATTACAGGCCTACTACAAATTTAAGAATCCTGCTAAATCTTGGTGGCATTATGTATTTGTAGTTCATAATTATTACTACTTGATTAAAATTTGTAACACACTGCTCTGTTTTTACAGAATAGGTATTATGACATGATCTTATCAACCAAGCTAGCAGGGATCGGACACGGAATATTCTTGTTCATGACAACAGCCCGAGAACGGGTGAGCTATATTTATCCAAATGTAAATGCTGCAGGAGCTGGATTGTTTCTATCTGAAACATTTACACCAAATAGCATGAATCTCTCTGAAGGCGGATATAACATGTGAGTTTACAACATATCACAGATTATTTTGATACTTGTTGGGAAATATAGAAACCTCTGGAATACAATAGTGAGAATGTTCCTTTTGAGCAAAGATAGTAGTAACATGAATTGGTAAAAATATTATGATATGATTTTGATACTTCCTTTAGATTCTGTATCTAGAAGATTCACACATGTTTGTCCATTCAGGTATCACCAGATGGTTGATTGGTTGGGTAGACCGGTGCGGGATGTGCCACGGCAACCTCTGCCCCCACTTAAAGTATCAATCTCAAAGAAGCTAAAGCAGGTTGTAGAGTCCAAATATCAGAATGCAGGTGTAAATAAAGGAAAATATATTGTGATTCATGGGTTGGAATCGGATTCGAAAGCCTCAATGCAGTCTAAGGGGGATGCTGATAGCTTACTGCCCATCCAAGTGTGGGCTACAATAGCTCGTGGTATAAGGTATGAAATTTTATGGATCTTTTAAGGCATTTTAGATTGAACTAGCTAGCATGTTTACTTAATAGTTATATATTATATATTTATATACTCTTTTTCTGTAACAATGGTTGGAGGTTGACAGCAAGTTATTAATGTAGAATTGCATTTGATATTTTATGTTTCAACAGGGAATTTAGGCCAGTTTTTGTCATTCCACATGAGAAAGAAAGGGAAAATGTGGAGGAAGTAGTGGGAGAAGATACCAGCATTGTGTTCATGACAACCCCTGGGCAGGTATGGATAACTTTGCTAATTTCCCAAGAAACAATTGTTGAGCAAAAACAACCGAACTTGGAAAAACGACATGCAAGAGAAATTTTGGAGTGATTATGGTGAATATATGGGTGGGTAGGAGAACCATCTGTGTCATACAAATAATTTTTCTGTGCCTATCTTGACACTTATTCTCCTACTGCCCCCAAGAAACCTCATTTGTTTCGTGATATCAATCCTCCATGTAGAGCAGTGTTTTAAATAGCGATTTCAAAGCATGCTTTGTAGCTAGCTTTATGGCGTAGCGCTCGACTTTTTCTGTTAAGGTTGTTTCAGAGGTGACAGGATTGACACTCTTGAAAGCACAAAGCATGTTCAAATTCTAATGGTTTCACTTTACTTTCACTCATTTTTTCTTCTCTGTTTTCTGCTTCAGCTTGCTGCCCTTATCAATGACTCAGCTGGTGTAATAACTACTAACACTGCAGCTATCCAACTTGCAAACGCACGCGAAAAACCCTGGTAAATCACATATGGCAAGACTAGTTTGCTAACATTACATAAGCACTTGCTTGAACACATATCTGTTGTGTTATTCACTTATTTATTTGCCATTGAATTTTGAGCTTCAAATCGGTTTCCTTCCAAAACATACACCATATCATCGAATTCATTTATTCGAAAACGTCATTGTTTTGCAGCATTGCATTATTCGGTTCTGAAGAGAAAGGGAAACTATTTGTTCCCAACACAGAAGAGAAGAAGAATTGTGTTATTGTTTCATCCAAGACCAGACAATTAAAGGATATCGACACTGAAGCTGTTAAACGCGCACTTCAAATTTTCAATGTGTCCTTAGCTCTAGTCTAAATGGGGTTGGGGGTTATCCTGATAACTGATTAATTTTTTTTTTAAATTATTTTAAATGTTGTATTATATGCACTCTTTACCTCAGTTTGTATAGCAGATCATTAAGCTACAATAACAATTAATAAAATTGATTCTCTCAACGTTGAACATAGTCCCAAATCATTTGGGTACAAATTATCCCTATTGAGTTTAACATGATTACAAATCAGGAGATCCCGGGTTCGAATCCCGGTTGTTGCAACGTGTAAGTGTCCATTTGACATTGCTTATTTGGGGTGATAAGTGATTTTTTTTTTTTAAATTTGGGAAGCCTAGTCCGTTTGGTAAACTAAAAGAAAGTCACTTATTGTTAAAAATTGCTATGACAAAGTTATAAGGGAAAGCTAATGAGGTACTTTCATTTTCTGATTATGAAGGAATCAGTTTCAAAGAGGCGCTGGGTTTAATGATTATGCGGTAATCATTTTCTAATTATGCGGAAATCAGTACCAACACTTAACAAAAAGTTTACCAAATGCCAAATTGCTTTCTCTCATAGCGATTATTTTCACAGTACAACAATGCCAAATTGACCCTAGTTGCATTAGTTTCTGCCTTATAGATATGAATTTGCTA
Organism: Prunus avium; assembly: GCF_965620075.1. Classification (NCBI taxonomy): domain Eukaryota; kingdom Viridiplantae; phylum Streptophyta; class Magnoliopsida; order Rosales; family Rosaceae; genus Prunus; species Prunus avium. The sequence continues at coordinate 9,011,529 of NC_142286.1, forward strand.
GTTTCAACGTATCCAAAGTAGATATTAATCTTCCACTATATGATATTTTAATATAATTTTTATAACATATGTTATTCTTATTGTGAGAATTATTCTTATTCAACACGAATGTATTATTGAAAAATACGTACGTACATATATATGTAAAAGACTATAGCTGCTCGTCTATGCTATTTATTAAAGACAATTTTAAAAAAACCAGTAAAGCCGTTCGGCTATCCTATTTTTTTAAAAACAAGTAGAAAAAAATCGATTATAGCCGAACGGCTATACTATTTACTAAAAAAACAGATCAGCCGCACAGCGCCTGGGCGCCTACATGTGAAATAGTATAGCCGTGCGGCTAGACCTTTAAAAAAAAAACTACGTATAGCCGTGCGGCTGTACTATTTTTAGTATAAAAAAGAGGACCCCAGCGATTAGGTGCCACGTGTCAACACAAAGTCTATGTTTGAAAAAAATAAAACACGACGTATAGCCGTGCGGCTGTACTATTTTTTTAATTACAAAAAACCCTCTATCCATTATAGCCGCACGGCTATACTATTGACGAAAAAAAAAACAGAGCAGCCGCACAGCTCCTGGGCGCCTACGTGTAAAATAGTATAGCCGTGCGGCCATACATTTAAAAATAAAAATAAAAAACTAAGTATAGTCGTACGGCTATACTATTTTTAATATAAAAAAAGGACCCCCAGCGATTAGGCGCCACGTGACAACAGTCTATTTTTGAAAAAAATAAAAACCCGGTGTATAGCCGGGCGGCTGTACTAGTTTTTATTAAAAAAATAAGACCCTCTATTGATTAGTGCCATGTGTCAAAAATAAGTATAGCCGCCCAGCTATACTATTGAATTAAAAAAAAACTTAAAAATAAAGGACCCTTTTATTTACATTAGTTTGTACCTTATACATATTAATTTGTTAGTTTCAACATATCCAAGGTAGATATTAATCTTCCACTATATGATATTTTAATATAATTTTTATAACATATGTGAGAATTATTCTTATTCAACACGAATGTATTATTGAAAAATACGTATGTACATATATATGTAAAAGACTATAGCTGCTCGTCTATACTATTTATTAAAGACAATTTTTAAAAAACCAGTAACGCCGCTCGGCTAAACTATTTTTTTAAAAACTTGTAGAAAAAAATCGATTATAGCCGAACGGCTATACTATTTACTAAAAAAAAACAGATCAGCCACACAGCGCTTGGGCGCCTACGTGTAAAATAGTATATCCGTACGGCTATACTATTTTTTAGTATAAAAAAGAGGACCCCAGCGATTAGGTGCCACGTGTCAACACAATGTCTATTTTTGAAAAAAATAAAACACGGCGTATAGCCGTTCGGCTGTACAATTTTTTTTTTTTAAAAACAACCCTCTATCGCTTATAGCCGCACGGCTATACTATTTACCCAAAAAAAAACACAGAGCAGCCGCATAGCGACTGGGCGCCTACGTGTAAAATAGTATAGCCGTGCGGCCATACATTTAAAAAAAAAAAACTGAGTATAGTCGTACGGCTATACTATTTTTAATATAAAAAAAGGACCCCCAGCGATTAGGCGCCACGTGTCAACAATCTATGTTTTTTTTAAAAAAAAAAAAAACACGGTGTATAGCCGTGCGGCTGTACTATTTTTTTTTATTAAAAAAAGGGTTATTCGCAGCAATGGTCCCTCAACTATACCCGTAGTTACACTTTGGTCCATCAATTCAATTATTAGTTACGGGGGTCACTCAACTAGGTGCTATGTTGCACCAGTAGTCCTTCCGTCAAACTCTGTTAAATTTTCTGTCAAAAATGCGGGTAAGTTTGGAAATTCATCCACAACCCCTCCCTCTCCTCCACAACCATCCCTTTCTCTCTCTGAGCGAACTTAAAATTTGCAGCCCCATTGGTGTAGAACAAAAGAAACCCTCTACACATCCCTATCCCCAGCAAACAATAAACTCATGAATATTCATGGTCCCAACCTTTTAAATTGAAACAGTAACCTCCACATAACCACCATTAATCCCGATTCCAACCACCTTCTGGTTACCATAAAACCCAACCACCCTCTTTCTCTCAGTGACTCACTCTCTCACTCGTGAAATACAAGTAAAAACACAAAGCAAGCAAACCCCAACTCGGAAGCTCTAACTCACTGAGTTAGGCATGGCGGTGGCCTCCACATCTCTTGCTTCCCAACTCTCTGGCCCTAAATCCATCTCCTCTTACTCCGGTCTGCGACGATCGTGCTCCAAGTTGGACCATACCCAGTCTCTCTCCCTCTTCCAACACCTTCACTCCCAGCTCCGCCTCTTTTCCTCCTCCCGCAAAGCCTCCAGAGGCATCGTCGCCATGGCCGGCACTGGAAAGGTCTTATATTTATTTGAACTTCCTTGTTTTTATCTCTCCTTGTGTTTTGTTTTCGATTCCAACCACCACTTAAACAGTATAAAGAAAACCCAGCCACCACTGCAACATAAACAAGAAAACCCAGTCGTAGAGTTGACGCCGGCGCCATTTCAGGTGATGTGAAATTGACGATGGTGGTTTGAAGAAGCAGAGAAAAATAAATTTATAAAAGACGAAAAGAAAAATTAAAATATAAAAACAGGGGAGGATTGTGACCTTCGAGAGGTTGAGAGGGAAGAGGGGTTGGTGGGTTATGCTGGTCTGAAGGTATTTATTATGAATATTTGAAAATATTCTTGTTGCTGTGCGGCTTCTTCTTAATTGAATTTTTTGTTGTTGGCAAGGATTGGGTTGCAGCAATGGAGGGTTGTGGAGGAAATTCCTAATTTATCCTCACTTTTGACAAAAAATTTAAAATATTTGACGGAAGGACTACTGGTGCAACATAGCACCTAGTTGAGTGACCCCCGCAACTAATAATTGAATTGATGGACCAAAGTGTAACTACGGGTATAGTTGAGGGACCATTGCTGCGAATAACCCTTAAAAAAATAAGACCCTCTATTGATTAGCTATACTATTTAATTAAAAATAATAATAATAATAATAAAGGACCCTTCTATTTACATTAGTTTGTACCTTATAGATATTAATTTGTTAGTTTCAACATATCCAAGGTAGATATTAATCTTCCACTATATGATATTTTAATATAATTTTTATAACATATGTTATTCTTATTCAATAATATGTGAGAATTATTTGTATAATACGTGAATTTAGTGTCTTAATGAAAATTTTGTAAAAAATACGTGTATAAAACATTAGAAATACGTACGTACATGTACAATACGACTATTGTATGTTTGCTTTTTAAAAGACGTGAGACGTGTTAGTATAAAGAAATGATGCTTCGAATCCCGCCCTACTGAGAGGTCAATTAGATATAAGAAATTGTTGAAGAAAGAACAAGATGCGTATAACATGTATTAGTTACTATTAAACAGGCCCTAAGGACCAATAAATAAAACATATCCAGTACCCTTTTTGTTTCTCAAGGATCTAAATTAGAGCAAAAAACTTCATTGAAGTATCATTAAACATATGAAACCACTAGTGGAATTGCATTGTGTTTAGCATTAAGATCAATGGTGGTTGTTTAGGCTTATGTAATGCTAGATTCATTTACAGGGCCTTTAGGTCCTTTAACTCAATTCCAAGGTGGCATGGTGGTTTAGTGGTGAGGTGCTGTATAGTTAGAGCTGGCAAACGGGTCGTTTTAACGGGTTCCGGGTCGTTAACGGGTTGACACGAACACGACCCGTTAAGTTAACGGGTGACAAATACTAGACCCAAACACGACCCGCGAATATCCTACACGACCCGTTAACCCGTTAAGAATAAAAAAAATAATAATAATAAAAAAAAAAAAAAAAAAAAAAAAAAACTATCACAGCTTCTCTACCAACACGCCTTCTCTGTCTTTTTTCCCCCAACCCTAACTTTTCTTCCCTCTTTCCCTCTTCATTTCAGTCCTCTCACCCCAAAACAGTATATATATCTCTCTCATAGATATCTTAAAAACTCAACAACTAAATAAATTGAGGAAGAAAGAAAATTCAAAATTAACTGAGAGAACCAAAACCAACAACTCTAGAATCAATCACCCTCTGTGGACCGACCTAGATACCTCCTCCTTGATCCCTGGTGGCTGGGTTGGCGAAGTCATCCCTGGTGGCTGGGTTGGCGGAGTCTATTGAGTGGAGAGAAGAAGAGCAGAAGAGAATCTTGACAAAAAGATAGCAGAAGAGAAAAAGAGAAGAACAGAGCAGAAGAGAAGAACGAGAGGAAGAAGAAAAGGAAAAGGGGAAAGAAGAAAAAGACAAAAAGGTAAGAAGAAAAAGACACGGAAAGAAGAAAGAAAAGGGGAAGAAGAAAAGAAAAGAAAAATATTTTGCAAAATTACAAAATTAACCTTCTTAACGGGTGGTAACGGGTTAACCCGTTTTCGACCCGAAACGACCCGTTAGCTTAACGGGTGGCTAACGGGTTCACCCGTTTTCAACCCGACCCAATAAGCTCAACCCAAATACTGATAATTTCGTGCGAATTCGTGTCGTGTTAACGGGTCGTGTGCAATATTGCCGGGTCTATGTATAGTGGCTTTGTGTGTGGCAAAGCAGTGCACTGTGAAGATTTTGTGGACTTTAGCTTGAAGGTTTGGAACTTTAAATCTTTGTCGCAAAACAATTTGTTCATCCAAATACATGCGGGAAATCCTATTTATTTAGAATTACTGCTATGTCATCTTCTGAATCATTTGGGATCCAATTCCAATAACATTAACCTTTTCTTAATTTTTTTTTATGGGATATTAATTTTTTATTTTTTCTATTTGCTGACATTTGAGAAGATTGACTCTTGACCATAGTCTAAAATATCGATAATATCGACGAAATATCGAGATATTATCATTTTTTCGGGTCACAGATATTTCGGAACGTGTCCATACACATATCATATAAATATCGATAATATCAAAAAATATTAATGTCAATAATTTCGCTCACACTTCAGCATTATTTTGTCAAAATATCGCTATAATATTGAAAGGGAGCTGATTTCCCCACTCCTCTTTTGTCCACTTACACTCCCTTTGTTAGAAATAGTATGTTCCCACTCCTCTTTTATCCACTTACACTCCCTTTTTTTGTTAAAGTAAAAACTATTAAAAAACAAAAGGGAGTGTAAGTGGACAAAAGGGGGGGGTGGGAAAATCACCACCCTATTGAAAATATCGATCTAATGGAAAAAAGGAAAAAAAAAACACAAAGCACACACGCAAAGGGGATTCGAACCCCTACCATTTCACTCCTCCAACGCCTTAACCACCACATTGCTTATGTTTTTGTCATAATATACAAAGGGGAACTCTATGTGGTACTAAGTCACTCATGTATCTTACCATGCAATGTATAAATTGTAAAATATTGTAGTAAATCATTATATCTAAATGATTATGGTGTGTTTAATTTTCTTTCATTAATTACTACATATTTTCTACACTCGTAGTGTTTGTCACCTCGCTATATAATCAACTTAAATCAGTTAAACCCATCATGCAATGCATTTCCTTCCAAATTTTTGTGATAAATTAATAGATAATTGACCAAATAAACATCCTCCAAATTTTCAATAAAAATTTCCAAGTTTTTCTTACAATTTCCGTGGTTTTTATTCAATTTTCATCGATATCGATAATATCCCGATATTTCCATCGAAATTTTTGTATTTTTGAACTACCGATATTTCCGATACCATCGATATTTTGGACCTTGCTCTTGACCAATCCTATCTCACTTGAAATTAATAAATAAAAATAGATTATTATAAATAAACCCAATCCTAGGCATGTATTTATAAAAAAACTCACACACTATTTAAACATAGAAACACACCCAAAATCAACCCCAAAATCAACAATTGTATATTTTTTTGGTGTGTTTATAAATGGGTTTTGAGTGTGTGTAATGATGGGTTTTGGGTGTGTTTATAAAGTGTTTTGGGTGTTGGGTTTTTTTTATAATTTCAGCCCCCATTTTGGGTGTTTTAGTGAAACCCCCAAATAAAAAAAGGTTCTCAAACCCAAACCCAAACCCTAACCCTAACCTTATTTCAGAACCACAACAAAAGGGGGGGTGGGGTGGGGGAGGTGGTCTCTACCCCTACTCCCCTCTCCCCCTCCTCTTTTATCCTCTTCCCTCTTCCCTCTTAACCCCTCTCTATTCCTTTGTCCGAATTTCTGAGGGTGACTCTTTTGAGTTGTTGCCCCCTTGTAAAGAAGCCACTTCTCCCCCTTCCCCCACCCTGTATCTCTCCTTCCATCCCTCCTTTTCCTTCTTCCTTTCCTCATCTTCTTAGGTTTCTTTGTTGTTGTTGTTGTAGGTTCTTGGGTTGCAGGTATTTACCTTGTCCCCACTGTGGCGGCAACGACTGTAGTAGAGGCGACAATGGCGACGCCTCTGCAATTTTTTTGTTGTTGTTCGGGTCTGCCTTCTTGCAAGCCTTAGTTGTGGGCCTTGGTTAGCTTTGTTTGGTTATGAGTTGTTTGGTGTTTAATAAGTGCACAGTCCTACAAAAATTGAAATAGACAATGGGAAAAAATCGTCGTCTTTTTCTTTTGAAAACCGTCGTTAAATCGACCGCCATCTTTTGAATGTCAAATTACGACGGTAATTCACCTTCATCTATTATTTGTAAAGACGATGGTTCTTTCAGAAAAACCATCTTCTATTAGATGTAAACACGACGGTTTTTCAGAAAGAAGCGTTGTCTATTAGATGTAAAGACGACGATTTTTCTAATAGAACCGTCGTTTATTATATCCAGAGACATCGATTTGTTTAAAAATCGACGTCTAATAAATCTAAAGATGACGTTTTGTTCCAAAAAACCGTCATTTATTAATTGTAAAACGTAGTGATTTTACATTTTTGGTTTTTTATTTTTTTATATTTTATTTTATAAGGTTTTCAACAGCTCTACAACGATTTTAACTAGAAAAACAACCATAATGCGTTATGAACAATAAATTCATGTCCAAATCTTCTATTTAGTAAAAAAATATTTATTTCATAAAACTTGAAGATTCAAAAGTAATTACATTGTTAACCAATCTTGATTCCTACTATATCCATACAAAATACCATCTCCATAGCATTAACCTATAATTACAAAATACCATATCCAAAGCATTAACCTATAGTTCTTGTATCTTCCACAATTTGTACTTGGTCTCCACATTCAACTGTCATCTTGGTGTTTACAAATCTGCTGTAATAATAGTATGTCTGCTGCACCTCTATAGCTCAGTGGCCTCAACCTGCTGTAGTATGTATGAACCAAACATTAGCTAACAGCTGTAGGATTTCAAAACATTTTTCCGAAGTTCATTTGAATATTAAACATGCATTAATCAAATTAATCGCAGCGGAAGTCTATGGTGGTTGTTTAAATTCAAAAACAAAACTTCTTCCAAGTATCTTAAGCCATGAACATTGATATGTTTTTCATAAATGAAAATTCAAGAGAAAGGATAAGATCTAATTACCCTTGAAGCAATTATATGAACCAATTTGTGTTTGGTCTTCTCTTGATGATTTCCTCTTTGTTGATCTCCTCTTTGATCTTTGCTCCTTAATCTTTCTCCTCCATGTGAGCCACAAAAGTATATGGCCTCTAAGTCTCCACACCAATGGAACCTTGAGATGAGAAGAAGTATCTTGAGAATACTTGGATGCTAGTGCAAGATTCTCAAGATTTGTTTCAATCTAAACCACTTTGAAAAATGAAAGTATTTCACTCTTGAAAACTCTCCTTTTTCTCTCTTTGATCTCCCAAACCTATTTGGTTGATGTTGGATTGTGTTTTTGTGTTAATGAGCTTTTTGGAAACAATTCCCATACACATTCACTTAACCATTTTCGGCCAAATCCCATTGGGCTTCCAAAATTGGGCCTTATGACACTTAAACCATAATATTTAGGTGTCTTAAGCCCTTGGGCTTGCTACCCAACCATTTGGGCTTCCCTCTAACTATTATCGAGGCCCAAATACGTTTTTACACGTAGTAAATCATCCACATCAAATCAATCAAATTGATTTCCTCATTCTCATTTGTATTACTCAAAGTTAACCATTTAAGGTGTGCGATCCATTAGGTTCTAATTAGCAAGGCAGTGGGAAAATATTAGAACTCTTTCTAACCAACTGGAATTAAAACCCCTTTTTAATTCTTCCTTTATTTGGATCGATCACAATCAATCCTAGGACTTCCACAAGCCAAGAGTGACATCTAGCAATATATCAAGGCTACCCAAGCTAACCAGAATAGATGAAGAACCTATTCAGTTGGAATTGCAATGCAATACGATCCTTCTCTTATACAATGTTTCAAATCATATTATTAGGGTACGGATTGTTTATGTCAAACCCCTAATATGATTTATAACCTCATGTGATTCAAAAGAACATGATTAAGAACAACTTTCTAAATCAAGCTCAAAATACTTTGGCCAAAGATTTACTGAATCACATCTTGAAACATTCTCCTTCTTTATCGAAAGTAGAGATTCCTTATTGTACATTCACATGCCCCTATGATGAATTAAGAGATCCCAACAACACTTAAGACAAATCTTTTACGGCTTGCCTTTAAGAGCTATCAAAGATCAATAACGCATCACAGGACAACCATGATGCCTCAGGTCTAAGGACTAATTTGCATTATTGCAACTATGAGTTCTCATTTAACATATAGATAAATACTCCATATGAGAACTACGGTTGATCGCGTTCAGTGTACTCATTCACTAATGAGCACCCACATACTTGTATTAGTGTCAACTACACAAATGGTTTGAGACTAACCATCCTCCCAATTGAGCATACATAATATGTGCTAATCTTGACGGTTTATCAATGCCCATTTGATAACCTATGATTAGGAACATTTTGGGATGCTACAGTTAGAGATTAAAGGTCTCCCGAATCCAATCTTCTTTAGATTACTTTATCTCTTGTTTAGCATACCCGGGACATTTGTTTCTTTACATGATGTAAAAGATAACAAATAAGTTTGCCCTTTATATATCATATACGAAATGTATTCTAAGGAGATTACATCAAATGTATTGGCTCTTAGGGCACATTTCTAACAACAGCAAGATCTAATTTAGCAAAATATACATGAACCTGGGCAAAATATTCAATGCATCTCATAATGCAAAATATATAGAAATTGCTTCCAACATGCATATCCAATTTAATTGCTTCCAACATGCATATCCAATTTTTGTGTCCTCTTTTTCCCATGAAAACGCAGTCGGCTGCAAATGGGTATTCAAGATCAAACGATGCTATGACGGATCGATTAAAGCACGTCTTGTCGCCAAAGGGTTTCATCAGCAGTCTGGTATCGATTATTTTGACACGTTCAGTCCAGTGGTCAAGTCGACCACTATTTGCACCCTAAACCTTAAAAATGCTTTTCTGCATAGTTATCTCTTTGAGGCGGTGTTTATGCAACAACCTTCTGGCTTCGCTGATCCTCTTCGGCCTACTCATGTTTGGAAACTCCATAAGGCAATACATGGTCTCAAGCAAGCCCCCTGCGCTTGGTTTTAGAGGTTTAGTGGTTTTCAACTTCAGGTTGGTTTCATCAAAAGTCGATCAGATTCATCTTTGTTTATGTATCGTGATTGCTCGCATGTCATGATATTACTCCTCTACATCGAGGATATCGTGCTTACGGGCAGTAATCCCTCTCAACTCTCCGTTTTCATTCATGCTCTTGGTATTGAATTTAAGGTCAAAGATCTTGGTAGGCTTTATTACTTTCTTGGCATCGAAGTCTCACATCTAAAAGATTCTATTCACCTTACACAAAATAAATATACACTTAATCTTCTCCAGCAAATTAATCTCCTAGAGTGTAAACCAGTCTCGACCCCCATGGCCTCCCAAACTAGGGGTGTTTTCGGTGCGGTAACCGCACCGAAACAAAGAAACCGTTTACCGGTCGACTACCTGCGGTTTAGCCAAAATCCAAACCAACGCCGCACCGCACAAAGACGGTTACCGTAGCTGCCGGTTACCGTGGGTAGCTGCGGTATCGGTCGGTTACCAAACCTGGAATAACAAACCTGCAAAAAAAAAAAAAAAAAAGTAGAGAAAGAGAGAGAAATAACCTTGATTCATCACAAACACAAAGAAGGAGGGAGAGAGAAATTTAAAAAATAAAACCAAACTTAGTTATTAACCTAAGAACCAGAGAGGAAATAGAGAAAGGAAGGGGGGAGATAGAGATGAGTTAAAGAGAGAGGGGAAGAAGAAGATAAGGAAGAAGGCTCGTGGTTTTTTGTTTTCTTGGGCAGTGAACGGTGAAAGGAAACCTTGGCATTTATTAACACCCATTTAAAATATTAAAAAATCCCATGACAATCAAAAGTTGTTAATATTTAGAATTTAAAATTAATTACATCAACCCCATTTGCCCATTTCCCCACTAGAATATTAAAATATTGTATAGAATATCAAGGGAGGGAGAAGAAAATGTAACAGCAGAGAGAAACATTTCTCTCTCCTTTTTATTTTTACCTTCTTCTTCACTTTTCTTTCCTTCTATCTTTTCTCTCTGTTTCTCATTTTCTTTTTGTTCTGCGTTTCTCTCTTTTCTTTATTTTTTTCTTTTTCTTCCTATTTCGTTGCTTCTCTCTTCTCTCTGTTTCTCTTCTTCTCCTCTTTTTGGCCTGGTTTGGTGGGGTTTTTGGCCTCCTGTTTCTCAGATTCAAAGGGAAGATGAGGAAAGGAGGAAATTCAGAGACGACTAGGGTTCGAATTTGAAGGGAATGAAATGAAATGAGGGAGAGTCGATCTCAAGCTCTAGTTTCTTCGGCCAGGTGTATTAAAAATATATTTTAATATATATGTATATATATATATATATATCGGTCGGTTGCGGTTGCTGACGGCTTTGGTATCCTGCAACCGCATCCGCATCCGCCGTATTTCGGCTCGGTCGTCCAACCGCAACCGGTCATTGACCAGAATAGTCAACGGTTTGCCGACCTGAAATATTGATCGGAAACCGCCGGTTTCCGGTATTTGCGGTCCAACCGCACAGCACTATCCCAAACCTTTGCTTCTTGCACTGATGGGTCTCCCCTTACTAATCCAACTCCATATCGCCAACTCGTGGGTGGTCTTCAGTATCTCACCACAACTCACCCCGGTATAGCCTACACAGTTCAACATGTTTCTCAATTCATGAGTTCTCCTAGTGATACACATTTGGAGGCTATGAAACAGATACTTCATTACCGCAAAGGAACTCTTGGCCATGGTTTATCCCTTTGCAATTCCAATGATTCTTCTCTACTTTTGCATACTCGGATGCCGATTGAGCAAGGTGTCCAGACACTCGTCAATCAACTATAGGGTAGTGTATCTTTTTGGGACCCAATCTCATTTCATGGAGTGCCAAGAAGCAACGTACAGTGTCTCAATCTAGCACCGAAGCCGAATACCGCGCTCTAGCTTATGCATGTGCTGATACTATTTGTATTCAAGGCCTTTTACGTGAACTTCGGTATTCTCTCCCTTGTCCAATTATTATTAATTGTGACAATCTTTCAGCTACTTACACGGCAACTAATCCGGTCTTTCATTCTCACACACAAAATTTTGGTCTTGATTATCATTTTGTTCGTGAAGGCATTGCCACTAGAAGTCAACAAGTTCAATTTATTCCCTCTACACACCAATTGGTTGACGTTTTCGCCAAAGGTTTACCCACAGATTGGTTCAATCGTCTCGTTTCCAAACTTGTCACCTCCCTGGAGTTAAGTTTGCGGGGGAGTGTTAAGTAGTTACATCAGTTACCACCAAATCAATGAGATCAATTCGATATGATTTGTAACAGTTTTCAGTTATGAGATTAATTTGTAATTTACTTTGTAATTAGTATAGGACTGTTACATTAAAATCCCCTTTATAAATATTGTATTCTTGTATCCTTCTCAAATCAGTAAAGATAAACCTTTTCTACACTAATCATAGTGACCTTGATTGAATCATAAGAGACGTCCCGGACTCCATGCGACAGGGATCCACAACTCAAACTGCCACTCTGTATTTGCACAGAAAAACCCCAGAAATTAAAGTAACTGAGAATTAACATAAGCTTCTTCTCTCCACCCTAACAAAAACACTTCATCTTCTTCTAATATTTATTTATCGTGTATGCTTTTCAGTTGACAATAGGAATTGGCTAGCCATACGCTTTTATAAGCCTTGCTCCTACAAGAATATGATTTCTTTTGTACCTATGTTCGGAAACAGCGATGAGAATGGGGAGGGGTAGAAAGATGACTGGGGAGGAAGGGACAGGGATAAACGTGTAACCCAAGTTTATTATTATTAAGTTTTTATATTTTTGGGTTAGAATGGTTAGAAGGAGTAGAACAAGGAGTATGAATGAGGGTTTAAACTACTAACAACAAGCGCCGTTGGATTAATCCAAAGGTTTTTATTAAATAGTTGCTCACAGGACTTTATTTTTAGGTCCTTAGGTGAGGGTGACTGCAATAGATAGTACCTTACGCAGGATTAATGAATCAATGTCATTACATAAGATGTTATGGCAGATGACAGAGAAACCAAATTCGACATGAATGACGCAGGACAAAAGAGAAGAAAAACCTACTGCAATCTCAATTCAACAACTTTTGGTGTTCTAAACATGACTGATTCTCTGGTCTAATTCAAAATGTTGAATTACGAAGGTGGCTTTGCACGAGTTGTAGGATCTTCCTTTGACTCCACTTGTATCATTACAACATAGCCCAACGTCCACAACAAAATGTATCGAAATGGTACACACCACAGGCATGCGAGAAGACTTAAAATACTTCCCACATACTGAGGATCTTTTATGTACCCAAATGGAAATTCTGTCACCCAGGGAATGTTCTTCCCAAAACGTACTCCATAATAAGTACCAGATTCGCCGAGCAACTGATAGACCCTAAAAATTGACAGGAAAATAATCAGATATAGATATTTGGAACAATCAATCTTTACTTGGCAGCTTAAAATCCCTGCTGCTGAACTCTTGGATAGACATAAGTTACAGGCTACATTTAATGATTAAGAGATTTCATAGTTCTTTTAAACATTCCATGCTATAGTTTCTTGCTGACCACCATATAATTGGAATGTAGGCTACAGTTACATCTAGCTTACGGTTGAGACAAACTGAGCTTCAAAGAGAGATTTCAAATCAAGGACATTTTCATACTTTAACAACCAATGGAATTAATGAGTCCTTCCTCACTTTAGGCCTATCTTACTATCAAGGACCCTTGCAGATAAATTCAATTCACTGAACAAACTAGTTTATTAAGTGTAGTAAATGCAGTAATGCCTTAGTATAGCTACCGAGTGGAGTAGGCTGATAGGGGTCACACTCCCCATCCAAACTCTTCATCCTCTGCGTTGTCTTGGGCAGTGGGACAGAATGGATCATCAGAGGGTGGAAATTTCCTCCAATCGGATTTATTCTTTATGGGCAAGATTCTTGCCGCAAGAATAACTATCACAAGATGCTACTCAGTACTCTCTTCTCCTTATCTCCCTCTTTCTTGCATTACCCTACAAGTCTAAACTCGTTTTCTTTGGGATGGGGAGCATAAACTTTACCTTAAAAAGTTTAACTGACAGGGATAACACACATAATTTGTAATGTGTTCAAGCAGATGTTCACCATGAAAGAACATAATGGTGCATCAACCAAACACCAGTTCTAGCATATTGATTCTTCTAACAGATGCCTACTAAGGAGAATCATTACATTAAAAGTACACACGCTAGTTTTGTCTGAACCCTTACTCTTTCCTTCTTCCATTACACCATCAAGGAAAATCATTTCCCAACCCTCATGAAAATCACTATATTTAACTAGCCATACCAGAATATTTCATTCATATGAATTATATGATTTCATAAATTCAATGAATCTTTCTTCTCTCAGTCAGGATTTTTACACAAAAAGGCCTCCTTTCCCATTAACTAGGATTAGCTGTCTATAGACGCACAAGAAGAAAGAATGGCCTGTAATGTGCCATAACCTTCAAGAAGCATTTGAAAAAGGATGTTGGTAGAAATGATGACAGATCTCACATCACTTTGTCTATTCTAGGATCACAAATACGAGCTGAACCACGTTTGGTGTGGACTAAAATGCACCCTGCACTTCACATCAGACATGAAAAATATAGGCATCACCAGTACCCATTAAGGGAATTCATTTTAAAAGCAAACAACCTGCCATAGGCTGCAGCTGTGCAGCATGACACATAACAATGGCCAACATGAAAACCATTTGCCCTGAACCATCAGTTCTAGAACAAGAACTAATTAAAGATGATTAAAAGGAATTTTCTCAATCCTATATGTTTGACAAAAAGAAGATGGCCAACAACCTCAGTGCCCAAACAACCGTAAAGAACTCTGCAAGTGTCATACATATTCAATTCAGGTAAATTAATTCCTGCCATTAAAAGACAGAGCTTCACAAACTGCCTAATCAATGAACCCATATATTAGTTGCACATGGGTCAGTGAACAAACAACTACTCTCCAATCTTTCCACATCAACACATCCAAATTAAACTGAAAACTACCAATGTCCCAAAATCTTGTCAACGTGGCAAAATGAACATGATATAGTGAGCTTCCAATCACACAACAATTAAAAACACATGAATATGTGTAAATGAATATAGCTGGACTGACCTGAAGTTGAGGAACTGGCCAAAGGCAATGAGGGGCCAGAAGTAAAGAAGGGGAGGCCAAGTGAGGGTGGAGACTGAGAAGAGAGAGAGGAACTGAATCAGTTTGAGGAAATGAGACACATAAGCCATCACTGTGCATGGGTCACGCCCTTTCCCACACAGGTCCACCCATGTTTGTGGGTAAGTCCATAGCCAATAGTAGAATGGGAAGGGTGAAAGCAGACCTAGTGCAGCTGCTATCCCCATTTCTTTTCACCTGATCTTCTCTCACTTTCTCGGGAAAATTCCTTCATCTGTGGTGCAGCGAATCTGAGCTGAGGTATTGTGTGGTGTTTGTGTGAATTTCGAAGTGGGACAAGGGCCGTACCATGGCCAGGTACAGAGGCCCATTCTCATAGCCCAATGTGTAGCAGGCTTCGGGTTTTCTCATCTTTGGGAACCATACATAAAGGGCCCGCCTATGGATGTCAGATGTTGATGATCCAATCGAGGGACATTGTTTAAGAAGACCTAAGATTGCAATTGGACAAAATATTAGAATGTGAGGATGTAACGCATCAATCGGTAATGATGGTTAAAGAGACTCAAAATCATTTAACTAGGCTATAATTTCCCGACGTGGGATTCACTCTCAACACAGAAAATCGAATGAATTGTTCAGACCAATCAAACCAAACCAATTTGTTGTTTGATTCGGTTTTCACATTAAAAATACTTAATTTTGGATTATACCCAATCAAACTGCAATTAATTATTTTCAGTTCGGTTTGTCTATTCTGAACCACCTAAACCAAACCAAACCAAACCATCTATGTTTTATCCCACACATCAATATCAACCATTAAATATATATATATATATATATATATATATATATATATATATAATTAATTAATTAATTAAACTTACAATATGATGCTCCCTGTGGTATATGTAATAAGAGAATATAAACTATTTGCTTAATTGCTTATATGATAGGGAAATAATCAAACCAAACCAAATCTAACCAAATTGAAACCTCACTCCCTCATGATGTTGCATTTGTTCATTGTACGATTTGAGGTATAAATCAAACCACGTCGGGCCACACCTATCCCTAAAAATCAGCCAAATAAAAAATTAGTTACTCATCTAATTGTGATGAAATAAATAGAGAAAACACTTTTGTTTTCATAGAAATGATCCTTGAAGTATCGCAATAAAATAGACGGTTTCAATTATGAAACCACACCACGCGCTACTGGACGAGGCAGAAAAATGAGCAGATACAAGGTTAACGGAGAAGGTAGTAGCAAGTCTCATATTTCTTTTAATAGATGATGAGTACCACACTCACTCTTTCAAATTAGGACAAACTACAGTAAACCCCCCAACCTATAGGGTCATTTACGAGTTCATACCCGATTTTGGGGACATTTACCAGTACATACTCAACGTCGTGGGAACCTTACAATTTGCCTCCTCTGTTAACGAGATCGTAAAAAAATCCGTTATCTGCCTACGTGGTATCTAGCTGGATGATTTTTTGAGGGCATTTTCGGCATCTCATGTCCATGGGTTTCGCGCCCAAACAACACGTGGCGCTCTTTACCCCAAGCTTAACTTCGAAACACCCCCACACCCCTCATACCCTAAACCCCAAATCGACAGAATTTGTTGCCTAGGTTCCAATTCGAAGAAGATGAAGACGATGAAGACGACGATGTCGACAAGGTTAACAATGTCTGCAAATCGAAGATGCGAAGTGGGCCCGCCCATTTGTCACTGCGGCAATCAATGTCGTCTGACGACGTCGTGGACTGACAACAACCCTGGGAGAAGATTTTGGGGTTGAGTCGATTATGGGGTAAGAAGAGGTTGTGCATTCTTTGAATGGTATGATTCACAAGTATGCGAAAGGTCGAAAATTGTGATATGTGGACTATTGAAACGATTATGTAAGGAATCTTTGTGCTTTCAAGGCAGCTCCAACCTCTATTTTCAATTTTCGGTTTTCCTCTTCTTCCTTATGTAATCGTTTCAATAGTCCACATATGACAATCTTAATTGAAGTGCTAATTTCACATGCTAGTACTGGAATGGAGAGACGCTGGATCTTTCAAGAACGGGAAATTAGCACTTCAATTTTATGGTCTAGAATTTAGGAGACTTGGGTGATGTTTTTTGTGGCCATTTGTGGGATATTTTGGCAATCAAATTGCTTTATGTGTATGAAAGGCATGTTTTGTGTAATCTCCCATGTCAATTTGTATGAAATATGTTTATGTATGAAATGTTAGGCAATTTCCAAATGCACAGACTGTTTGCTTCAAAGCAATTTCCATTATATATTGAGTTCAAAATACATACATACTTTTCCAACATTTGCAGCTCAAAATACAAAATGAACATGATCACCTAATCTGGAATACAACCATTTCCAAGTCATGGAAAAAGTTACCAAAATTTGACAAAATGGCCACATCACAAAACCAAAAGTTGTACTAGTCCAAAATACAATACATGGCATAAACTAAGAACTAAGAGCCTATGCTCTCTGTCTCTTGGATGCTTTCAATCCAATTCTAGCAGTATCAACTGCATTTGGATGGGAAGCATTTAGTGAAGCATTTAGTGCAGCCTTCTTTGCAGCAGCAGCAGCCTTTGCCCTTACATATGCAAGCTTTCTCCTTGCTCTTCCAGCTACTTTTGCTTCTTCCACAGAGAAAAAAACAGTTTTAGGTTATATTGGTGTCAAACAGGAAAACAGTTTCAGGTGATAAGGAAGAAACAACAAAATAGTTTCATAAATAGGCTAGCAATAATAATAGGCACTCACAGCAGCAATTGCAGGGTCTTGGTTAGGTATTTTTCTTGGTCTTCCTTTACCCCTTGATAGGGGTTTTTCCTTTTGAGGTAGATTTTGATGGTGAGTGGTTTTGTTATGGCCAATTGAGCCACAAATACTGCACCTCATTTGCATTCCTTGTCTTCCCAACCATTTTTTCCCAGTCTTATCTATTCTCTCTTCAGCTCCTTTTATCCTCACATTTCTAGGTCTTCCAGGTTGTCTAGTGTAGGCTAGTGGCTTTATTGTTGTTTGGTTGGTCTTCTCCCATAGTTGTGACCCATTAATTGGCATAATCAGATTGTTATAGAGGGTCATGTAACTGTCTTTGTTGTAGTATGAATGCACATAATCCTCCACAGTTGTCCCTCCTTTGTAAGCAATTCCATGAGCACAAGGAATGTCTGACAAGTCCAACTTTCTGCAAGAACAAGTGTGGTTATCCAAGTCCACTATATATTGGTCACCTCTTCCTGCATCCACTTGATTTTTAGGACCACCAGACCATTGCACAGTACAATTGCATGCTTCTAATTTTTTGTCTTGGACATGGTAAAAAATGTTCTTGCATATTTGATGAGGCCAACTGCTCATCTTGTCCCTCCTCCACTGGATCCTTCTCATCAACAAGCACCTGATCATCTCTAGCATTGTGATAATTGGCTTGTCCCTTGCTGTCTTGATACTATTGTTGAAGCTTTCACACAAGTTATTTTGCAGCATGTCACACTTAATAAGTGTTCTGAAATGAGACTTAGACCATTGTGTTGGTGGCTTCTCAGCAACCCACTCCCAAGCATTGCTATCTAAGGTCTTCATTACTTCCATTTGATACTTAAAAGAAGGCACATTGGTAGATCTAGCACAGGTCCATAACTGATCCCTCAAAACTTTACCTTTATAAGTTTTGTTGAAGTTATCCCAAAGGTGCCTCACACAGAATCTTGTCTTAGCATTAGGCACAATGTCTTCAAATGCACCAGGCAGTCCTTTTTGCTTGTCAAATATAAAGGCCCATCCATGGGAATTAACAATGTCCACATCCTTGGCCAACGGATCAATGAACCATGTCCATGACTCCCGTGTTTCCATCTCAACCATAGCATATGCTATCACTCAAGTCTCATTATTGGGATCGATCCCAACTGCTGTAAGCAATTGTCCACCATAAACCTCTTTTAAATGGCATGCATCTAACCCAATAAAAGGCCTACAGTTCATCTTAAACCCTATCTTTAATGGTTCTAAACAAATGTACAATCGCTTAAAAACTGTTTCACCATCAACAAACTCACAGTGCATCTTTGTTGTAGAGCCAGAGTTTTTGTCTTCTAGCTCATGGCAATAATCCCAGAGCATGGCATATTGCTCAGCAATTGTTCCTTCAATGATTCGAAGCGCCTCTGCCTTTGCCCTGTAAGCTTTCATCCTAGATATACCTACTTTAAACTCAGAAGAGGCTGGGTTCACTATAAACTGTGGAGGCATCGTGGGATTGGACTGAATTCTAGGCAGGAACTTATCTCTCAACAATTTACTTGAGGCTTGTGTGTTTTCAAATACTCTAACACAATTATGAATAGGATTATAGTATTTCACCACCAAGCTTCGATTTGTAGGGTTTTTTCAAGCCACATAAATCTGCCAAGGACAACTCACTGCTTTACACACTGCCTTCAGCTTATACCTTTCATTTCTTGTGAAAGTAACATGTTTCCCACTCAACGAGCAATATTCACGAACAGCTTCTCTAAAAACCTTGTAGTCACTAAATATCATTCCAGTATCAAATACAGAGTTTTGTTTGTCTGTTTCATGGTTATAGTGTTTGAATTTTTTTCACCCTTGCAACTGTTTCATCATCTTGATCTGAACGAACACTTCTCAACTCATCCTCCACTGCTTGATCCACCTCTTCCAATCTGGTGTCTTGAAGATCTATATAGTGAAAATCCTTAGTTCGAGAAGGCAGCTCCCTATTTTGACTAGTCTGTGAAGGTTGGTTTTCATTTTGACCAGTGTGTAAAGGGTGGTCTTCATTTTGAGGAGTCTATGAAAGGTGGTCCCCACTTTGACCAATCTATGAAGGTTGGTCCCCACCTGTCAAGTTGTCAGAATTACGGACCCCACATTCACCCTCATTAATAGCACCACTTTCACCCTTATTAACAACACCACCTTCACCCTCATTTCTCTCTTCATCTTCAAGAGGCCGAAAAGTATCTTCAACTAGGGCATGGTCTCTAATCCACTGTTGCAAAAAATTGTTTTCCTCAGCGATCTCGTCAATGTTATCCCTCCCATACTCACTGTCAACAAAACTAGATGCATCAGATAAGGATGCATCACTATTTTCCCCTTCTGTTGCACTTGTCATTGCCACACATTTACCCTTTGAAGACCTTGTAGCCATTCCCCTCTTTGGTGCCTGAGGTGCAACCACTACTTTACCCTTTGAAGACCTTGTACCATTTCCCTTCTTTGGTGCCTTAGCCACTGTTTTACCCTTTCCCTTCTTTGGTGCCTCAGGTTATGAAAAATCCCCAACATCATTCACTGCTCTCCACTATCTTCACCTTATGTGGCTCAAGATATTTAGTTGGTTGCTCAACATTGCTAATTCTCTTATAAGGAACAACAGGACTACAATCAACATATCCTAGATCCTCACTCACCACTGACCTATGTTTTTGTACCCCGGAACCTTCCACCCTTTGCAGCTCAATTTGTTTGTGTTTGTTTAAAAAGGTATAAGGGTCATCAGTCAATTGTGTCAAATAAATATCTATCTTCCTCACTCTTGGCACACATTCACACATTCACACATTTTCATAACATCTTCATCAGAGAGAAGCTTTTTTTTACAGAAGAAGAGTTGGGAAGCTCATAGTGATATAACACTATACCATCATAGCCTAACTCCTTAACCATTAGACCAATTTCAAATATAGACATTTGGTCCTTATTGCAAAAATCAATGAAGTTCATAGTCCCATTTACATACAGGTTGTCACATATAGAACCCCCATGGTTCATTCGAATAGTAAACTTATCATCTTCACCTACAAAGCCACATAATAGTCAAACCTATCAATAAACAATTGTTGAATACAGAAATGGTGAATAAACAAGGACATAAACAAATGCAAAGGTTTTGGACCACTGAGTATTGTCTGGAATCCAAAGCAGGTTGGTCTGACAAAAAAAAGTGTTTTTTTTATAATGCTTTTCCAACAACACACCGACATAAATGGACCATGGACCACAAATATCACTCTCAAGCACACTTCAAAGCAAATCAAAGGTTCAGAAACAACAAAACCACAAGCCCTTTATGACGAAACCAAAAAGCTAGAAGGAATAAAACCCCAAGCAACTTACAGTAACGAGGAGCACGACAGCTAGGAGGACGAAAACCCCACGGCATCTCAACTTACAGCAACCCAGCCTTCTCTGTGCTTTCGATCGAGTATCTGGAAATCGATTTGGGGGGCCTCTGGACGAGTATCTGGAAATCGATTTGGTGTTTTTTTTGTTTTTTGTTTTGAATTAAAGAGCACCACGTATTGTTTGGGCGCGAAACCCATGGACATGAGATGCCGAAAATGCTCTTAAAAAATTGTCCAGCTAGATGCCACGTAGGCAGATAACGGATTTTCTGACGATCTCGCTAACGGAGGGGGCAAATTATAGGATTTCCACGACATTGAGTATGTACTGGTAAATGTCCCCAAAATCGGGTATGAACTCGTAAATGACCCTATAAATTGGGGGATTTACTGTAGTTTGTCCTTCAAATTAAGTTTGAACTACCAGCTTTCTCAGGCAACCTAAAACTTTAAAAGAAGGGGAGGATGCCAAATGCCTACAAGGTCTTGGTGCTAGTCAATGAGAGCAAGTTCACATGGTTTTCCATCTTCTTTCCTATTCATATAGGCGGCGCCACAAATTTTTATTTTTAGGTGATGATCATGGACCACTTGTCCCATGTGATGCCAGGTGCCAAGAGAAAAAGCCTACCCCTTTTTTTGGCAAAGCAGGACATGCATGTACCTTGCATATATATTCATTTGAAAAGTTTGAAAACGCATTATGGATATCTGCATGATTTTCACACTGCTATGGCAATGTGATTGTTTGCAAGTGGAAACCAACAACAAGTTTTCTCTTTTGGCTGCTCTACCTATAAAGAATATATCATCTAAATCTTGTCAAGAATTTATGAGCAACTGGGTATGCATCATTTTTGTGCTTTTTATGACGTTTGACATGAAAGAAGAAAATATACGTCTGGACGCGGTATAGGAGAATATATATGTTTTTAACAGATAAAAAAGAAAAGAAAAAGTTACGGAAATGACAGGAGACTCATATGCTTATAGTTGTAGGAATTTTTTTTCTAAACCATACGTATACATACCGTTTGGAACCAAGGACTTAAACCGTGCGATTGCATAATGTAAAGCAGCTTTATAAAGCAAGGGACTTGAATCGATTCCATGGCATTTCTTTTGTATATTCATTTATATATGTTGAGAACCAAATTTCCTATAAACCATTTGTTTCACTTTGCTTCTAGCTAATCTGGAATATTATTCTGAACTTTTACCATCAATACAGTCAACCCAACTTGCCAATAAATCTTAGACCAAAAAGTTTACTTCGTTATTACAATTATTAAACCAATCATGTGAAAATTAATCAACAAATTGGTGGTAGCAATAATTGGATCACTTCAAAATAAATATTTCTTGGATTTATGCCAATTACATATTTCCATTAGTACAAAGAACCCACTAGTATAGTGGTTTGGAGCAAATGCTCCCTCCAGGAAAGGTCCTGGGTTCGAGTCCTAACATCTGTATTGTGTGTGTGTGTGAGTTTAGTGTGTTATCGCCCATCTAAATAGGAATGATCTTTTAAATTTTTTAAAAATATTTAGTAGTAAAAAGGAGCATGAGGATAAGATTATGCAAAGCATGGTCATTTTGATCATGTTTGTAAAATGAGGGAATATTCTCAAAACAAGAAAGAGGGCAGATACATACATCACTTCTTCTTTTTTCTTTGTTTTTGCCACACCAACAGTGAACAAGAATAAAACTTGCATGCCCCAAATTATAATTCAATTAAACACCCTAATTTATCTTTGTATGCACCTTTATGCAACTAGAAAGAGTGCACAGATTGCGGAGATAATGGCCATATATACCAAAGGTTCGATAATTGATCAACAATTCTCTTCGGTGAGCATCTCCAAGATACAAGGCAAATGAGGCAAGACAAATTTACCTTGTCAAAGGCTCTTGGCTTAATGCTAATTTAATCCATTGGAGAAGGTAAGATCTCTCATACACGAAACCCAATTATATAGATGAGCTTCACATGCGCATGCATTCCATCTTTATAAAAAAAAATGTTTTAAACACTAGATTTAAATTAAAATTTAAAAGCTTCTTAAAAATATGCTAATAATATTGTATATCAAGTTAACATCCTTCCTCATGTGCAGTCACATTATGAACTCTGTTGAACTTGTGTGATGACACGTTAGGCAATTATTTGGACCCCAAAGGCATTTTTTATTATTTTTTATTATATGAGCGATATTATAGAAAGAAGAAATTGAACCGAAGACCTAAGTGAAATGATAAACGCTCTTAATCACTTGAATTACAAGTCCCTTATCCACCTTAAAGATATTAATTTTTAAAGAACTAACCAAGAATGCATAAGTGTAAATGTGGTACAATTTAGTTTTATTCTTTTGGGATTATATTGGAGTCCTATAAGTATAGAGGTACGGGGCTCGAGGTCAAATGGGGACAAGATAATGAAGTACATTTTGGCTGATGTGCGAACATATGGATGGTCATAATCTATCCAGTAGGATATTTCAGGCCTTTTTGTTGACAATGACGTCCTTTTTTTTTCTTTTTTCTTTTTTGTGAGTGTGCTGATGATGTCTCATTTCTGTTTATGAACAACTGCGTATTACAATCCTAGTAAATATGTCGAATATCAAACGACCATATATAGTTGAGACTTGAGATAAAACGTTCTTTCCTAAGATAGGCTTTTGTCTAGGAAAATTGAATCACACAGGTACACAACGTGTCTCTGGCCAAGTCTTACAAATTAAAGAAAGCAACACTTGTTTACAAATTACAATATATGTAGGGTTTAGGAATATCTCAAATAATTTTATTTAAGGGACACTCTTTAAGATCTTTTACAATTTTTTTTTTCAACGATCCAAATCATCTATCTTTTAAGTCTACATCATAGATCATCCTTGCAAAAAATTAGACAAATTAGAAACCGTTTCGACATTCAATTGTGTCATACAAAATCAACGAACACGATGCTTCAAGAAAGTACTAAAATTTCAATAACTCAATTTAGTGGTGAACTGATATCAGATTCAAGTATTTTTTTTTTTGTAAAGATGATCTTTGAAAGAGATCTAAAACATAAACGGTTTGGATTAATAAAATACAATTCGGAGTGAGCCCTACAAAGATATCCTTCAAATAAGGTTATTTGAAGAATCCCACAATTGATGTATATATATAAGCTGAGAAGCAAGCATCATTCCTTTTGGTGGTGATGATGTACTCACAGGACCATTTCACATGCTTAACAATTACGTGGTGCTCGCATGCTTCTCTCTCTTACTACCTACACCAATAATTGGTGATACAAAATTAGTATATTATGTTTATATTTATATGATTTGGGAATGGTTTCTATGTGGTCATAATATATAGGCTTTTAATTATATGCATTTTGGTAATCTTAATGCTAGCACACAAAAAAATTTGGGGAAGGAGAAAAGGAGAAGAATATGATAGTTGGATTAAAATGTTATCCAATTAGCTATTGAAAAACAAGGACTACATATGGATTTTGAGTGATTAAAAGCGTTAATTTTTGTGTCGTAGGTCGAGATATTGCGTTAAAATTTCCCTTTCCAATTATTACTTGTCTTGAGAAAAAAGATTACCTAATAAAAGAATTTTTTTTATCCAACTAGCTAGAATACATTTGAGTATGCCACATCAAGTATATTCATATTGCGTACTGATTACATTTTTCACAAAGATGAAATAGACATAGGCACATGAATCTCAAATCTGTAATGGATGTGTGGTCCACATAATTTTATTATACTTACAAAACAAAACTATACATACCCTCACTATATATTTTGCCTATATAAAAAGTGCAATGATCGATGTATGACCACAGAGAATCCTCTATCATAAAAAAACTATATAGGTGTACATATGTCATAAAATATGATCATCATTAGTCATATAGTTATATCATAAAAATCCCCAGTTGACACAGTCCTCCACATGATAAATACCACTCTCTCTCTCTCTCTCTCTCTCTCTCTCTCTTTGAATTTTCTATTATATGTTGTGTGCTTCATAGATATCATGTACCTTATTTGGTGTTGGATTGAATTTGATAACTTACTAAATTTAAAGTATGTAGACGGAGAAAAGTAAGATATGTGTTGTCCAAATTGAAAGTAGATGATATTTATTTATGAAGGAAACTTATCCCATGAAATCCTCATAAAATGGTAGAATATCAACATCTTATAAGGTATCGCTAATAACCCCCTTCAAAATGAAAAATATTTAGCATCTACCTTCATTTTTTCGTTTGACATATACCTTCAATTTAATAGTGAATTATCAAATCCAATCAAATCCTAACACCAAACCAAACTTATGAGCCAATAATTGAAACAACGTCCAGTCAATTCCCCAATGGAATGGTACATATCCTGCGGCAGTGTGAACTGGTGGGGTGCCACATCAGCACACCTCTACTTATAAATAAGAAGAGAGATTGAGGCACAGAGAAACACACTAGAGAGATAATACCAACTCTACTTTGAGCATCATAGTTCTAATTTCTTTCTCTACTATGGTGCCAACTAAGGTAGCTGCTGAAAATTCTCCATCTCTGGTGCTGCCACTTGAAGTGGTGGTGAGAGAATATGAAGAGAGAGATAAGGTGGCGGTGGAGGAGATGGAGAGGCGGTGTGAGCTTGGGCAGCGGGGAAAGCCTTCTCTAGTCACTGATCTCATGGGTGACCCTATATGTCGCATTCGCCATTTCCCAACACACGTTATGCTGGTAATTAACCTCTTCATCTCCATGCATGCCTAATCACAAAATTAAATGCATTTGGAGGGTTCATAGGGTTTTATTGCTTGTTGTCTAAAGCCTATTTGGTTTACTATTCTAATAATGACTTGTTTGTGAAGAAAGAAAAACGTTAGGCACGACATATATTAATAGTATATATAGTAAAATACTTTTTTTTTTTTAATTTTTAATTTGAGTGTTTTCCTGGAATTAACGAAATGTAATTGGTAACCCCAAAAAAAAATTGTAATTGTGAACAGGTTGCAGAGTACGGAGAAAATGAGATTGTAGGTGTCATAAGAGGTTGTGTAAAAGAGGCCACAAGAGGAAATTCAGTTTTTGTAAAGCTGGCTTATATTTTGGGACTAAGGGTCTCTCCCACGCACTGGTTCCCCTCTCTCTCTCTCTCTCTCTCTCTCTCTAATTTCTTGTACTTTATTTGTCGCATTAATTCATTATTTTGTTCTAGCTGCATTAGCATAATAGCATGCACATCATATATATAATATATTTATAGCTCTAATATATGTTAGGAAGATAATTTTCACTGAATAGTTAAGTAATATCCTATGCATGAAATTGGTTTATTTCTCGGATGGTATTGGTAATAGTGAAAGCAAGAAACACAGTAATT
The DNA here is from genome assembly GCF_965620075.1 of Prunus avium. Classification (NCBI taxonomy): domain Eukaryota; kingdom Viridiplantae; phylum Streptophyta; class Magnoliopsida; order Rosales; family Rosaceae; genus Prunus; species Prunus avium. Next base: position 9,037,933 of record NC_142286.1, read on the forward strand.
AATTTTCACTTCTTTATTCTTTTTGGCTTCTCTTGCTTTTGTACTCCAAGTTTGCTCCTTGTACTACTGAGAACCTGTTCTCTTGCTTTTGTATTTCCATCTGTACATTTCTTAGCACAAACTCTCTCTCTCTCTCTCTCTCTCTCTCTCTCTCTCTCTCTCTCTCTCTCTCTCTCTCTCTCTCTCTCTCTCTCTCTCATGTGAATAATCGTAGCTTGATTCTAATCCCACTCCCACCCCACATACAGAGAGAGAGAGAGAGAGAGAGAGAGATTAGATTCTAGCATAAAGAGAAACGTAATGTTCCTGGTATCATGGAAAGGAGCAAAAGCATGCAAGTAGCTAGCCTGTCATCGACACATGTATCCACCAGCCGCTACTTTTGCTATAAAAAAAAATAACAGATCAAATCTCTTTTTAATGGAATGTACTCCTCCCCATCCCATTCTCTCATTTCTTCCATATTGTATGTACGATTTGCTACTAAATTGCCTCATCCACACAGTGTGCTCCATGATCCATCCCCTCTTTTCTTTATTTTATTATTCTTATGTTTTCATCCTTTTCCTTCTTCGCTATGTGTCTAGACAAAACCTCCAAGGATGCATGTCAAAGAAGCATGCAAGAATAAATTGTTACTTGTGTATATTAGCGCTGGGAAGATATAGGGTACTTGCGTAATATTAACTAGTTATACATTTTAATTGAAATTGTTGTGAACTTTCCATGCAGGAGGCTAGGCATTGGCACCAAACTAGTGAGACATTTAGAAGAATGGTGCAAGAAAAAGGGAGCCGAGTATGCATATATGGCCACAGACTGCACCAACGAGGCCTCTATCAATTTGTTCACTATAAAATGTGCATACAAAAAGTTTCGTACACCCACCATTTTGGTCCAACCAGTCCACGCCCACTACAAGCCAATATCTTCATCAGCCAATTATAATATTGCAATTGTTCAGCTCCCCACAACCCTAGCAGCCTCAATCTACCGCCAACTCTTTTCCCAATCATCAGAATTCTTCCCCAAAGACATAGACGCCATTTTAGCCTGCAACCTCAGCTTGGGCACTTTCATGGCCCTACCAGAAAAGTCCCTCGCAAAATGGGACCCGCAAAAGTGGACCCTACCTCCAAACTTCGCCATCCTTAGTGTTTGGAACACCAAAGAAGTGTTCAGGTTACAAGTGAAGGGAGTTTCAAGCCTAACATATGCATGTTGTGTAGGGACAAGGATCGTAGATGCATGGCTTCCATGGCTCAGATTGCCTTCGTTTCCTAATTTCTTTAAGCAATTTGGGGTTTATTTCATGTACGGGCTGCACATGGAAGGGGAGCATGGAAATCGGCTGATGAAGGGTTTGTGCAACTTCGTGCATAACATGGCTAGGGATGATCGTGGATGTGCTGCTGTGGTGGCTGAGGTGGGCCAGAGGGACCCAGTTAGGGAGTCGGTCCCACATTGGAGAAAGTTTTCTTGGGCAGAAGACACGTGGTGCGTCAAGAAGCTTGATGAAGCAAGGCAAGGAGGAGAGAGATCATCATCAGATCAGTTTGACTGGACCAACACTCCATCTTCTTCTTCATCGCATATTTTTGTTGACCCTCGTGACTTTTAGGCATGTACTCACTTGCGTCGAGAAGGGAAAGAAAAAAAAAACATGTTCATAGTTACATCTTATAGAATTGCAAGTGCAGTACGTATAACCCTAGATCCAAGTCAACTGAAATAAGAAATAAAAGGAAAAAAGAAAGCATGTTACCAATGAAAAGCAAGAACCTTCTACAATTTAGGTGACTATAAAATAATCAGAAATACAGAGATCAATTGCCATTCCCACCATGGGTGCAATATTGCGGTCCCAGAATCTTTGTTGAACAAAAGCTGAGGACTTTGACACTTGTTGTGAGGGCCTAAAGCAGATATGCAGCTAAATTCTGGGTATTATTTTTCTTGTGATTTTTTGTTTTAAGTACTTTTATGTTAAAATTCATATATATATATTTTTTTGGAGATTCATAATTATACCCAATATAGGGGCACATTAATTATTAAAAAAAAACCTTATATGAAATGGACTTTAAAAACACACCCAAAAGTCATTTACAACATAACAAAGAAGCTTTTAACTTCTTATAAATTACAAAATTGTCATCGATTTCTTAAAACAAGCCCAACCTTAAAACCTCATAAAAAAATCCAAAACACTCAATAGGACATCAAAGTAATTTAATAATCAAAATTAAATTCAAAAAGGACTAAATTATCTATATCATTAGTGTTAAGAATGAGTATATGACTAAATATCTCTTTTTTTTTTTTTTTTTAATTCTGTTTTATTATTCTCACGTAACTTTTTTAAAGTTGGTCCTTTCAAAGGTTTTGAGACATTTTCTTCCCCGTGTCAGTGGGGACCAAAGATTGAATTATACTGCAATGGCACGTTAACGATGGGTTAAAAGGTTTTTAAAGGTGCATCAACGCAATCTTATAATTTAATTACAAATGGTAATTAGGCCTTTGATTCTGATGCTTTAGTCAGTGGACTTAGTTTTAGAGGTGTGATGTGGCTACAATACTATAAAAATATGGTCCTCAATTATATTTAATCGCCAACAAAAGAACCTCTTCTTTCTCTTTCTGCTTCTTTGCTTTTGGACTCTTATGTTATAATGTTAGACGTTTTCATTTGTTGATACCCTCAATAGATCTTCAATTGTTTAGAGGAAGGTGAAGTCTTGCCACACCCGCTTCAATCAGTTATTTTGTCGGAAAGCCAGACCATAAAGAAAGGGGGAAGAGCTTGTATGTCACGAGGATAGCACTGTTTTACTATCCCCAACCAATCACGTTCCGTCATGTCAAAAAGTTATCACACATTGCAAAATGTGATTAGTTGGTATAGCAAAACAATTACATCCCCGCGATATACAAGTTTTTCTGTAAAGAAGTGCTTAAAAATATAGCTAAAATGCACCTTCAGCAGTTTTCTACTTCATTTCTACCTTCTTTTTTTTAATGAAAAAGCTCTGTTTGTAAGATAATTTTATCAGCGGTCTCACATTTGGCCAACTGATAGTTCACCCAAATAACAATTCCCTGGTATGATCCACATCAGCTCAGGATCCTTGGTTCCTATGCAGTTGAAAGCATTCAATATGAATAACTCAGATGACCATGGAAATTTTTATACCACTGTAGATGTTATTACCAGGAGAACTTCATGCTTCTTCTAGACCTCTATGAAGGAAAGTCCATGGATTTTAACATAATTATTAATGGGTGGCTTTCGGTCTTCCATTTCCCAAGCAGCCGACCAGTTAAGGTCAATTAGAGATTCATTCATCGCATGTTAAACACTACTTGGCCATATAGCTTATATTTAACAGTGACCTTCAGTATTGCCAACTTAGGCTTTTGGTCTTACATAAAACTTGCAGATTGCGAGAAGTCAGCGATGAGCACAGCAATGCTTGTTCGGAAATCACATTGTAGAAGCTTTAGCAAAACTTGAAAATCTGGAGGACTCATTTTCTAGGAGAGCCTGCGGATTTCCTTGTTCAACCTACATAGGTGCAGAGAACAAGATAAACGGTTTTTCAAGTCGGTGATTTCAGAAGGCAAGGAAACATTTTAGCCACTCAGTCAGTACTGCAACTGTAGATGACACTCTAGTAATGTAATGAGAATGAGGTTGACATTTAATCAGCAATCTGGAAGGCAGATGGCAGCCGATTTATTCTGTTGAAGATATATTTAATCTTTATAGGTGCTGTGATATTGGCCTTTGCAACCAATATAATCTAACGTTTTAAAGATGTCTTCACTTTTCTTACAAACAAACGTTATTTCTGGATGCAAATCATAGACATCAAATAGTAACAAAAAAGATATAAGGAACACAGGAAAACACACAGGTAGATACACGGGAAAGCATATGACATACCAGGATACCATGGTCAAGGACCAAGACACTGTCCATATTTAAGACAGTGGAAATACGGTGAGCAATTGTGATAACTGTCATCCCTCTGCATTCACTAGATATAGTTTTTTGTATTATCGATGCTGTTTGCGTATCAACATTAGCCGTGCATTCATCCAAACACAGGACCTGAAGGTTTTCAATATGATCAGTCTTTATATGTTAATAAAGTAAAACACCCCTTCCCCAAATGATCCATGCAATGCAACACATGCCTGTAAAGAACAGCCATACATATGTACACTTAATTTTAACTTCAAGGTGGAAATGCTTACTTTTCCATCTATTTCTTGTTTTTTCTTCATTAATTGTAAATTGATTAAATAGATCATATAGAATTTTGAAATTGTACTGGAAGCATAATCCATTCAATTTCTCAGAAATAACAGGAGAGACATATAGACATAAATAGAGGTACATATTACCAAAGAATTTGATAGAAAAAGAAAAAGAAACGAACAGAATTTGAGTTTGACAAGAAGGCGGAAAACTTGAAAAAAGTGGCATAAAAGGTCAATATCGCTGAAATCCAGTAATTCATCCAAAGCAATCACTTTAACCAGATTGAAATGGTTGCAAACACAACTGGCACGTTCTGTTGAGTGATGCTGATGCTCTGTTGAGTGATGTTTAACAAGTGATGTTAAACGGATCCTTGGAAATTTTTATAAAATTGAATAATCAAGAAACTTGCAGAAGTTCATATTTCACAAATATTGCAATTTCGGCATATGGTTATTTCATTGTGCTGTCCCTGAAGTATTTATCACTGTACCTTTGAAGACTTCAGAAGTGCGCGTGCAAGGCAAAGAAGCTGTCGTTGCCCAACAGAAAATGACATCCCTGATTCCTTCAGGTGAATATCTAGCCCTCCTGCTGCTTCTACTTCCTCTTTGACATGGCATCTCTCTAAAGCCTTCCAAATTTTAAAGTCATCACTCAGCAGGAATGGATCTAGATTGTCCCTAGAAATTTGGAAGAAATGCATGAAAATCGACTTATTAATTAAAAGAGGTCATCTGACCAATATTAAAGGTTACAGGGGTAATAGAAAGTATGAGATCTAAAAAGTTAACATCAAAAGAATATACCTTAAAGAAAATATACCACAACTACGAGGACTTAATAGAGTACCTTAATGATCCTTCAAATAAAAAAGGAGTCTGAGGAACAACAGAGAAATGTCCACGAAGATCTCTGATAGGAGCACTAGCTATGTTTATGCTATCCACGAGAATGCATCCTTTACAGATTGGTGTGAGGCGGAAAAGGGCATTCAAGACACTAGACTTTCCAGCTCCTGTCCTTCCAATAAATCCGACCTAATTAACAATCAAGGGGAAACAATAAATGAGCATTATCACATAAGTTCTAACCTTTAACATCAGGCTGAGTATGTACCAACCTGCATCCCTCCCTCAATAGTAAAACTAATATCACGGAGTGCAGCTGGTAAAGACGGCTTGTATCTCAAGGTTACATTCTGGAATTCAATCTGTCCTTGATAGGGCCAACTGGGATGTAAGGGTTGGGATCCATGCAGTTCTTCTTGTGGAACGTCCATATACTGTGAAGTGTAAAATCAGACATAAGTAATTTGTAGCAATCTATATCAGACAAAGATCCATCTTTGTACCTCAAGAGCTCTTTCAACAGAAACCATTTCCTTCTCCGTTTCAGTGAAACTTGTCAAAAAGCTTCCCAGTAAAGACACAACTGGAGCTGCATAAGACAGAGCCAATCCTACCTGTATAAGAATGCACATCCTTTAACTCTATCTTTAATTTGACAACACATGGAAATGGATAAAAGACTTCAACTTTGACTCAAATCTCAAAAAATGAAATTTTATTGTAATAGGTTGAAGATAGATGAAGTTCTACAGAACTTACCAACCCTGGGGTACTGAAATTGATTGGTAAACTGCCATGAGATCCAATAACAGCCATGACAGCAACAAATGAGATGATAAATGCTGCTAACAACTGAAAGAAGATCACTGCCAGAACGTCAGAGAAGGCCATGAAAAACTTTTCTGGTTTGCCATAACTTCTAGCAGTTATTTATATTCTAAAACACTCTGCCTTACATGTAGCTCTACTACTAGATCTAGATCCCAACCGACAAAACTCAACTTATACTAAAAGGCTTCAATTGCAAGGATTTGAACTTAGGATTGCCAGTTCTGATAACCATGATAAAAACTTGTGGGATTAACTGCAATTTGCAAAATATTAAGCTGTCAGGATGTGGGCTTACAAGTATTTTATATTCTAACAGGTTATACTTTTTTCTCCTAAACTATAAAACTTACGTTCCCTCCTTCTAGCCATACAATTTAAAGCCTTAAAATCCAAGCATATAGTCTTACTGTTAAGAAGAAATCATGCTTAGAAAGTTCACTTCACTACTAACTTGTACCCCATTTGCTTCAGATTATTTTGTTCTTATGATGAACAAAGCTCCAGAGTATAAATGTGTACTAGTAACTAAAATTGACTAAAAAGGGTGGTTGTTAAATACTGAGATATACCTGAAGACGCAGGGAAAGCCACAAGCTTGCTGTTAACTCTGTGTAAGAAGTTTGTTGATACATTTTGACCTGCTCAGTGAATCTGGCGAAAAAGAGGTCCTGTCCACAACCGGAATTGATTGGTTGCAATATGTCTATCAATTTTACTATAAGCAAAAATCATCATCAAGACCAGTAAGAATAAACGCAACAAACAAGCAATCTTGTACAAACAATAGTACCAATAAAAAGAAAAAAGCAGATATGTACTATTTCACTCAAGCTATTTTTACTAAAGCACTAGAATAAACTTTATCATCCTGATGGGTAACTATAATTTCAATGATACTAAGCTATGTTTCTTGTTTAGTTGGGCTTCATTTCTTCTGGTTGGAGTGATCCTGATTGTAATTGTCCTAATAAAAGTCTCAAATAAAGGATGCTACGCTATGAATCCAAGAAATCAGAACACAATAATACTTAAATCTCATGCACCTCATACCACTTCCACTAAGCCCATTATGAGCTGTCTCAATGTTTTTTTTCCTGAACTATCCTATAAAATTTTAGGTTTTACCATGTCTCTAAAGAATTTCAAAATTTATAACCATGCTCATTTTTTGCTTCATCCTATGATCCAAACAGATTCATTTGTTATATGAAATTATGAATGTTCTTTTGTTTTTTACCGACTGGATAAATGAGAGCAATCCTCTAATAACATCTTTCACAAATTATTTAATGTGACTGGTGCAACTGGGAAAAGTGATGCTACTACAGAACATAAGTATTCCCAATATACACTTGCTTTAAAAGGGGAATGGAACATTTAAAATTAGCAGTACTTTCTAAACTTCATTTCACAATTTGAGGACCAACATACCACTATTAACTGCAGAAAAAAGAGGAAGCAGATATTGTCATACATTTTGAAAATTTTGAGGCTGTATACTAATTTTTACTGCACATACAACTCATTTACGAATGTCGTGGTGCACCTTTGTTCATGCATATGTATCCATGAGTATCAAGGACCTTTGAAGCAATTATACATTCTTCCCCATGATATCATCATATAAATAATGGTCGTCGTCACTTGGCAGTCAATCTTTTACAAAATATGTACCTCAGACTTGAATGCTCGAATAGTTGATGAGCCATCAAGTGTCTCTGTGAAGGATGTATAGATGGGAGATCGAGAAACACTGTCCAGCCTTCGCAATTCCCGAGATGTTGATCTGTAGAAGAACTGTATAATTCTTCAACAATCAGATTATTCTTATTTTTTCTATATAAAAATAAATTTTCTAAGCAATGGATAGACCATAAAGTTGAAAGATGTCATCTGCCACATTCTTAGGATTGAATCACATTCTGTTTTGATGTGATCCCAAATTATGTTGTATTCTAACAATCTCCTCCCATGTTTGGTGTACACTATCCCTGAAGAGTTGTGCAGGTCTAACACGTGGCAGTTTCAATGTAATATAAAGGCTTTGTCCCGTATTTCTTTAAAATTCTAGGTTCCAATGGTGTTTGAACTTTGAAGTATCACGAGTCCTCCACTTGCTTTGTTTAAAAATCACACTAATCATTTTCATGAAAACAAGATATTCAGTCCTAAATTCCTTTGTTAACATATGCTAGAAAATGATCCAAAACATGGAAATATTTTACATCATTTGTTAGACAGGGAAAAAAGGTAATATTACAAGTAAAATTTCATATGAAAAAAGAACCGGCTTACCCTATAAAAAGGGGGAAATCTATTGAACTCTATGTAGAATTAACAATTTTGTGTCACTATTTTAAATTGCCCTAGTCTCTTAGAGCAGTTCCAGCAACAAGGGCTGGGGGGGGTTTAGGCCCAAAAACGTTTCCAGCAGCAAGGGCTTGGGGGGGGCAGCTGCTGGGGCCCACGAAACCAGGCCAGCCCTCAGGCAAGATGAGCCTTAGTTCAAGCCTGAGTTTGCTGACGTCAGCAACAACAAAAATTTAAAAAAAATCTTTAAAAAATACAAAAAATTTCAGATTTTTTTTAAAAATAAATACTTAGTCATAGTTTTCACTTCCCACACAAAAAATCTATACAAATTTCTCTCCTCATATCTCATGTGAATAGTTGTTGCCATGGCAATTGGTGGAAACACCACAACCTTTGGCAAGGGCAGCCACTATTCATGTGAATAGTAGCTGCCCTAGCTCCCCCCTTGCCATGGCAAAGGGTTCACTGCTGGAAGTGCTCTTAGAACATTGCATTTTCCATAACTCGATTTCCCAACCTATTTTATGAAAAAAACAAGGAAAGTATAATAAAACTTTCCATGCGCCCGGTCGCAAGTTTCGTATATTAATTAAACATTCACAATCTGAACTTGGCTTAGACCAAAAAAAAATGAAAAAAAGGGCATGAAGAATACCTGAAGTTTGCTGTAGATATACCAGAATGGCAATAGCAAAAGCAAGAAGAGGACCTAGAGACAAGCATAAACCTTTAGAACAACATTTCAACGAATGAGGATGGCCAAAAGTCTGGAATTCCAGAAAAATGCCCCACAAAAGTTAAACCTTTGGATACCTGTACGTATGACAAAACTATTGCAATTCCTAGCAGGCCAACAAAATTGGCTAGCAGAATGTTAAGAATGAAGGGGAGAGAATCATCAATTGTATATAGATCTGAAGAAAACCTACAGGCAAAACAAATACATAGAATTTAACAAATTATAGCTAATAAAATCAGGAAGATATTGGGAAGGAATCTTATAATAACCTGTTTAGTATTCTTCCGCCAGGTGTCTGATCAAAGAATTGCACTGGTGCATTGATGAGCCTTTTCAGCAGTGTATCATGCACCTTAACAGCAGCTTGTAAGCCACCAAATGCAAATGAGAAAGCCCTCACTAATGTAAGAATTGAATTTACAATGCAAAAGATGCAGAGTATAACCTGCACTAATCCAACAAAAACAGAAACAAACGTCTTAATAAAAAATTAAGGGCATTTCCTTTTCTTTCTTTTTTTTTGGAAAAAATAAAATATCACTGACCTTCTTAGTTACAATATGAGCTGTCTATAAGCTAAATTCATAATTTCAGCAACAAGAGTAAAAGATTCATAAGCTGGTATGTTTATCGATTGCAGTACACAGTATAGATAGATCACTTCAAAGTTCAAACCAAATTTATAACCCCCAAAAAAAAACACGAATGGACAACTTTTCCCTTCTTATATTTTAACCATGCAAGGGATTTCTTCAATATTCCACTAAAATTAGTGTTAGAAAATAGGGACAGAATAGTAAATAATTAGGATTCCAATTCTTGGAATCCCTTGTTTAAGGGGGTGCTCCATATTTTGTTGTTTCCTAATTTGGTTGTATATCATAACGTTGTTTCCTATTCTGAATACGGCTGTAAGGTTTATGATAGGGTACAACTTACAACCCTACAACCAAATCCGAAAACCGGATCACAGCCCTGATTCAAACCAAATCTTCCTGGAATCATAATCATAATGTAATTTTATTCCAACTATCAGAACTCAAAAATAAGCAAAGAGAGAGTATGAAGAACTATCTATTTATAACATATTCACATTTAAGTCTTCATATTTTGACGATCTGATTATCAAATTTGAATGCATAATTTGGAGCTAGCATACTGTAAACCACTTGAAAAAATTTACAATTTTTGGCCTTTCTGAAGGCTTCTACTATTTGAGAGAATCAGGACTCTTGGTAACCTTTTAATTCATCAAAGTTTATTTTAAAACGAAAAATCATGCCATAATTTGGAAAACTGTGGAAGTTGTTTACCAGATAAAAGGATGTGGAATATTCTTTCCGACTGCTTCTTGTTGCATCAACCCAATTTGAGAGCCACAGATCATTCCCATTACGAGAAGCTTGCATTAGGATTGCTGACAGGCATATTACAACTGAAATGAACCAACCAGAAAATGTGGCATAATTCCTGCAATCATAATTAATATTAATCCCACAGAATAGATAATGGAAACCCCAACTATATCCACAGCCAATACAAAATTCTTGTCTCTTGCATGCCGTGAAATGTTAAATCATAAACTTTCCTGTAAAAGATATGAACTATGAAGTCAGCAAATTTTTATTTTTTTTTTGAAGAGAAACGATATATTAAAGTAGTTAGCAAAATAAATCAACAGAACAAAATTGATATCGGTTTTCAATGCAGCGGAATGTGATACTCACTTGTAGATGGTAAGTTCCACTCTGCCCTCTTTTCGTGCCTCAACTTCAATGATCTCTTGTGTTCTATCTGAAGCAGCCACGGTATCTTTTTCTAGCACGAGATTTTGTTGGCTTTCAACATGAATATCTTCGACTGCACTGCATTCTTGGCTTTCATTGTTTAAACATATATCAATTTCATTCAGTGGAGAGAATGTTGAATATGAAGAAACGGGCCAATCAGCCGATCTTCCTACCCACTTGACATGTCCTTTGTCCATAACAACAATTGTATCGGCAGAAGATATTGCCTGTGCAGTAACAGATGGAATCATTTGCAAAAGAACTGGTGATTGGAATTATATGTGGAACAGTTTTCTATGACTTGAAGTGCTTTATAGTTTCTCATAAACCAGAAAATTTTGCGACTACGATGATAACAACTTCGTCAACTGAAACAAAATATATTTTAATAATACGAAAAAATTGTATGATGACAAGCAATCATGCATCAAAATCCATTCAATGTAAGAAATTCCAAACAAATTCATAGAAAATGTTGTTCTGGTGATCAACTGAGTTCTGTTTAAGTCAAAATAATAAATTTAAAAAAACTCTGGGGAAACATGTATAACCTGAACATTGTGGGTACAAAGTACGCGAGTCTGTTGTTTCATAAGCGGACCCAAAATGGCGTTATACAAAATACACCGAGCAACTTGTGCATCAACTGCACTTAGGACATCATCAAGAATAAACATATCCGAGCCATTATACATAGCCCTGCAATTGCACAAAGTTACAACAAATTTGATCAGATTCAAGGCAAGAAAATAGAAGAAAGAATTGAGGCCCATTCATAGCTAGCCATGGTGGGTATAGAGAGAAGATGTAACCTTGCCAAAGCAATTCTAGCTCTCTGTCCACCTGACAAGTTGATTCCTTTTTCTCCAATGTAAGCCATGTCACCTCCAACCATTAATGAAATATCAAGGTCTAGAGCACTTGCCTCTAAAGTATCCGAGTATCTACCAACAAAAAGGAAAATCACAATAAGAAATTGGGGAGAACATTCCACTCCAAGATAAGAAAAGGATCCACTTGCACAAAAACTGGAGAAAACTCGTTCATAACCAGGGTCGGCCCAAAGTAAGGACACAGTGGGTGACCTCTTTATGCCCCACATCAGAGGGCTGAAAAAATTTAATCTATATGTATGGTAAAAAAAAATACAAAGACCCCAAAAAATTGCATACGTACAGGGGCCCCTTTTCTTTTAGAGAGAGGCCAAAAACGTATAATATGTAAAGAGATATCATACAAACAAACTCAAACTTTTGGAATTACTCTAGTTACATTGGGTCATTTGAAAAATTGAATTTCAAATATACTTCTTAAACTAATTTCATATCATGATACATGCCATAAGCCTGGATATGCTACATTATTTTATGGGCACTAAGATATAGTTTTTCCTTTAAATAAGGTTTGAAATATTGAACTACAATGCAGAGTGGGGCCCACAACGTGTCTCTTAAATAATCCTATTTAAGGGATCCCTCAACTGAAGCTGACTATGTACATATGTGCATGTGTCTGAAAAGATGAGGTTCTTCAGAACCCTCCACCTGACTGCCCTGTCAGTACTCATGGATAGGCACTACATACTCTTCAGGGTTTAAATTCAAGTGGTTACTTTCTAAGTTCAAACTCATCATAATAGTTGGCTGGACTTCGGGTGCTATCCACCATCCAATCAAAGGCATCTACTGTAAAACCCATGAGCTGTGTGTATTTATTTTGCAAGCATTAAACTAAACCAGGGCTGCCTTAAGCTTATTATATATTATATATGTAATGTCTTCTAACCATTAGGGAAAATAATTCTTGTGAGAGACCGTGGATATGTACAAAAGAACCCCATTGTTTGTTGTGGCCCTAGGGCCCAAAAAACTCAGGGTCAGTCCTGTTCTCAATTCTAAACTATCCAGAAACGGGCCCCTTCAATTAGAGCAGCTCAGGCAGTCCTGACATGCAATATATGATCTCTTTGTAACTGGCCCCCTTCATTTCAGAAAGAGGAGCAGGATGTGTTTCCTATGAAACTAGCACGTTCACGGTAAAACACAAAATTGAAAAATTAATATTATATCAGACTACATCATTGGAAAAGGACCACACCTTTTGGGATCATAATGCTTTCCAAACAGTATGTTGTCACGTATTGTTCCAGATTGAATCCAGGGGACCTAACATTTCAAAAAGCAAAGGACAGGTTGATAAATTCTATTTCATAAGAGTGTAGCTATAGCAACCACACTAAACTAATCACAAACCTGTGGTACATATGCTATAGAACCACACAAATATACTGATCCATGGACAAGTCGCATTTCCCCCAAAATTGAATTCAACAAGGATGATTTACCTGAACCAACCTGAGAGAATTCAACAAACACACTGAATGGTGAATGCAGCAGATGTCAAATTAATTCCCCCATCACGAAAAAGAACTATATCACATATTCTTGTAGTAAACCAAATCTGATATATCTAGTTACAAAACTTTTTCTTATAATAACATTCTTGAAAAACTTTACATGGAATTTTATTGGCTTCACCAAAGCCCCAATTTCATGCACTACAGAGTCCCACATCGCCTAACAGTAATATTTAAGTCCATTAGAGATTGCAATCTTCTCTTTTATTTTTATTTTGAGAGGAAACAAATTTAATTAAAAGGCAATGAAAAGTACGTAAAAAGAGTGAACAAGAGTACAACGGATTACAACAGAATAACAAAAGTACAACAACCAAGCTATCCTATTGCAGCCTTCCAATTGAGCAAAATAAAAGAGGATTTTAGATCCCTGAACTCTGATGAAACTACAATTTGAGAATTGACATATACACAATACCTATAGTTCATCATTGTCCCTGTCTCTTAAGCATGATTCAGACCCTATTTTACATGAACTATCAAGAGTCACTTATGATTACTCTCAGATTTGATTACACAGCCTTCGTGGATGTCTACTCTGTTTGTAGAACCACAATGTTAAATTGTTTTGCTTTGATAACATCTAACAAATGATGGGAAGAAAATCTGAACAGCATTAGAAATAATCATGTCTTGCTCAAAATAGGGAACTTTTGTGAAACTATTTCCCATTCATAAAAAATCTAACAAATAAGCTAAGAAACTCGGTTCTGCATCCAAAATTGCACTTAAAAGGTATCAGATATGAAATGATAATGAGCATATTTTAATCTTTTCTCACATAACTGACCTCTCCAATCACTGCAACGAAGGAACCCTTTGGAATGCCTAGAGTTACATGTTTAAGCACCAAATCTAAGTCTTTTTCATCGCTGCTTGACCAAGCACAACATGAATCATCAAATACAACAGCCTTATCTTCATGGAAAATTTCAGATTTGTCAGTTGAGAAATATGGTGAAGATGAACCAGCTGTTGTTTCCAGTTTTGATTTGTGCTGAGAGCAAGATAGAAACCTGCTCAACCGCTTGATAGATATGACGGCCTGGGATAGAGTAAGGAGAGTACATGTATTTCAATCAATAATTAGAAAAGTATGAAAAGGCTATACTTCAAACCCACGTAACAAGGAAAACTTACATCAATTAATCCATTAATGACCCATGGAAATGAATTTAGGGGAGATATCAAAGTATTAAACAGAGCAAGACAAGTGAAGACCTGCATTTGGGGTTTTAGAGAGGTAAGTTTTTCTTGGAAATTGCTTCATTGCCTGAACAATATTGAATTAAAATCATTATGCTCAGGGAACAGTGGTTACCGTTGCAGCATCAAGTTGATGTCCCATCAATGTGAAAAGTCCAAATGTGAACAGGGAAAAAAGAGTTGGTGTTGTGGCCCAAAAAAATACACACCACGCATCCAAGTATTTCCGTGTCTAATCAATGTAGATAAATCAAACATTATTCTATGCAGCTAAAGGGAGAACTGGAAGAAAAGTAAAGATATCTAAACAATTGATTGCTCTTGGGTATGCCAAGAATAAAAGTAGTCATACAGTTAAGTGCATAACTTCTAATGATCTTGTCTCCATCAACCAGCTAGAAAACAGAAGCTCCCACCCATGCATCTTCAAAGTGCGGATATATGTCAACAGTTCTCCTGTCCTTCTTATCCTGCCGAGAAGCACAGTTACTGAATATAAATATTGCGAAAACATAATACTACTCTGCAGTTTTCTTTTTTCGTCTTAATATAGCACTTACTACTACTGTTAAAATACCGATCTCCAAAATAAATCATTAGCATGGAGAAATACACCACCAGTAAATAGACATGAAATAAATAATAATAAAAAAATTGCTGTGCCGGACAAAAATAAGAGTCACATGGCTACAGTAATGATTTTAAACCGAGAAATCCGTCATCTCATGACAGAAAATAATTTTTAGATTTAAATAAACATATAACTGAAACTATAGTCATTCTTGGTATCTCCTAAATTCCCACAGTAGAATACCCTATACTTGAATTTTCGAGCAATACATGGCCTGTTGGCTCTGTTTTAAGTTATTAATTGGATTACTTCTAATATTTTGTAGGGTCCGGGTGTGGCCTGTTGGCACTCAATGGAGCTATTTCAAACAGATGTGGAAGAGTCTTTCAAAATTCAAGAATTCCAAGATGAAAAAGTTGGTGAATATTTTGTTCAATTTCATGACAAGCAATTTCAATACTCGACATGACAGGGAGTGTTAGTATGTATGTGCCTTCTGTTAGGCTTGATATACAACAAACTACAATCACTATGTTCGAAGCAAACTTAAATACTGCACAATATAATGAGATAAAACGTACATATACCTCTCATCTTTCTGCTTCATCATTTTCACTGTAGCACTTGCAATCAATGTAGATATCCATTTATTCACTATAAGGAGAAAAAGAGTTTCATTCAGATATATATTGAAAGCATATTTTATCAATTACTTTATGATATACCTTATGAATATATAAGTGGGTGCATAAATGAACCTAGAAAAATTCCATCTCTAATTTACCAATGACGGTACCAAAACAAATATGGGAGCTCTTATTGGCATTCCAAAAATAGTCATCCTAAACCCACTAAACGATGGAGATTACAAACCTATACCCAAATATACCCGAATTCGAATACAGTTCCAAGTCACGCCCAAAGTCATCCATGCAACCAACTCTTTACACACTTCTAAGTAACTTTTAGTATTGCCGCCCGTTAATTACTATTTGATCGAACAAAATCTTTGACTTTCAATAGATGTCATAAATGTTTTGCATCATCTTCACATCTTACAATAAATATAATTGCATAAAATAAAATAAGAACAAGGCTGCTCCGCTTTTCCCAAATGCTGTGTAAGAATTAGGATATTGAGAGGTACCTGGTATCAGGGAGATGGTAATTGCAATCCCAGCAACAAATGCAAATTTGACTTGTGTATACAGAAGGAACAGAGCCACCCCAATTTGAAAGGGTAAGCTGAAACATTCATTAAACAAATAGGGTTGATCAGAAAACCACACTCCTAAGATAAAGGCATGGATACGCTCATTGTGTGCAAGAGTGGTGAGAACATAATGAGCTAGTTTTCTGATCTCAAAAAGAACATTTAATGGCATGACCCATGCTAACAAAGAATTAAAAATGAAATTAATTATCCAACCTTATGATTTACAGAAATGAGAATTATCATCATAAATAGAACAAAAACATAATGAATGGGATCCAAAGAAACATTGATAGGGTAAAAATATGAAACTGATAAGAACACACATAAAAGAAGGAATCATATGAGGATCGATGAAACATGGAGCCAGAGCCCATGAAACATACTTTTTCTATGCGAAACAATATTTTAGTAAAGAGCTTAAAGTCAAATTACAAAACTTAGTGAACCAGAGGTCCACCAAAAAATGATGCAACCCTCAAAACTAGATCCCAAATATACCTTTTTACATTCTTTTAATACAATTCTAAAAACTATCCTAAAACTGCTCCCCAATGAAATAAAATTTACAGAAATGAAAGACCCCTAAAGGCTGGAGAGAGAGAGAGAGAGAGAGAGAGAGAGAGAGAGAGAGAAGACCATAAGGAAGCCCAAAACCTGACTTTATTTATCCCGAGAACTCTCCTCAATATGTAGTTTAAAAAAATTCTTCTATTTCTCTCCAACCAAATTACCCAAGAGACAGATAACACAGCGCAATTTGACAAAATTCTTGCCTTCCTTCCACCACCAAAAGGCCGTACTTTTCATAAAGAAAGTTTGAAAGGTGACTAAGGAATAACCTAATTAGCCCTTGCCTCCCTAACTAACCGCCACCACCAATTCTCATCTTTGTTTGTAGCACGGTACCAAAGCCCATGTATGGTTGAATTAGCATGCCTTAGTATATCAAATCACCTCCCTAACCAGTCTGTAAATCTTGTTCCTTCTAGTTGACAAGAGGACTCGTTTAATACTCCATTAGATTTCATTGACACTGATCTCACTAATGGAAGTGTCAATTAATGTGATCGAATTCTTTAGAATGGAGAAAGCTATTTATTTTAACGAAAGTGGTATCTTCAATTCGTGGAACCTCCAACTTTATCAGATGAGAATATGACAAAAAAATTCTACAGTAAACAACAAATAAAAAGTGTACTAAACAATAAAACAATTATTTCTTAAATTAGTTATACCTTAGAAGCAACAAAATAGAAAAAAGGGGCCTTAGGTTATGAATGATTTTTACACTCAATTTAACATTAGTAACTCCACAAAGGAAAAAATATGGGTGTGGTGTAAAACGAAACGTTACCTCCACATATCATGGAAACTGTTACACAAGTTGACAGTACGATCAGAATCTATTGCCATGAATGTCTGGATTTCCCCCTCAGTAAATTTTGATCGCTCTGCTAGATTGATATATAGGCACTGGCAAGAGCAAACTTAAGATAAAGCAATGGGAGTTCTTTTAAAGTAGACCAATGGCCTATCAGTAGAAAACAGAGGAAAAAAGAAAATCCCACAGAAGCACGCACATCGAGTTTGCCAGCTGAATATTTAATTGCAAGTTCCAACAATCCTTTCCCATAATACAGAAATCAATACCATGATACAGTATCAATGTAGGAGGAGCTCATTTCAAAGTAATCAATCAGCACGCATGCAAGAAATTTACAATCCAAAGCATAATTATAAATGTCAGTTGACAGACAGAAATATATTACTACTTGAAAGGGCAAGCTAGACAATGCAATGAATCATTTTTCTTTCCAGAATATCTGCATGAACCAAAATGGCATAGAGCTTCTATACTGGCCTGTTATAGCCTCTTCTTTCATCAGCACTGTTGTCTCCATCTTGAAGGGGCATTTTCTGTTCATTACTTTCCTTGACTGTTTTCTTGTAAATGGCAATCATTGTTGGTAACAGCAATGAACCTATCTTTTAGTTGATTTTTCACCTTCATTTAATTTTTCTTTATCAAGCCAACCCAGACCAGAAGATAAAATTTTAAAAATTAAACAGAAACTCTTTTCATATTTTCGATTACTCATAACTGCAAAAGTCAGCAGGCACACCATGGAAAAAGTTGAGAATTTTGAGAAATGTAGCATTTCGTAGAAATCACAAACAAATCCTACATAGCAATGTCCTCAAGGTCATCTCAAGAAAGATAAAGTAAAAGACAATATGTTTCTCTCAAATCATATGTTACAAATTACAATGTTAAGGGACTGTCCACAATTATTTCATTTTCACTCAGGTACTAAATTTCATGTCCAAACACTTTAATGAAATGGAAATAGAAAATATATACCTTCTGATAGATAACAGTGATGATACTAGATCGTAGCTTTAGCTTCAGTCTAGAAAGATGAAAACTATATTGTGTATCCAAAAACGACCTACAAAATTGGGAAATTTATTCAACAAATTTTACTGTTTTTGACATGTACTGCAAAATAAATACCGATTTGCAAAATTAAAAAATATATTATATAAAAGAAAAGGACCACACAAAAAAGGTTCCTTTGGATAAATGAGGTATGCAGCTATGGAAAACACATCATAAATACAAGGACAATAGAGTTCAAGAATCAGAATTCTTACTTAAAGATAGATACAAGGCCCAAGGATATTGCAAGAACATAACCATCCCAACTCTCTAAACCTGATAAAAGAAATAGAATAGTGAGAGATTTCAACAGTATATGTCCAAATTCAATTAAACTTTCACAAGGAAGCCCTTAGTGAGCAACAATCAAGGGAACAATAAGGCCGCCATATGTAGTTTTAAAAAAAATCCCATGAACTGGAGCTCAATTGAATGTCAAAATCGAGAAGAGCTCGTCCATTGTATAAGATATCCAATGGCAGAAAGGTCATCAAATGAAATATTGTTTTGTATTCTTTTATCAGATTCACTAAGTTTTGTATTTCAATTTTAAAGCTCTTTAAAAGAATACTGTTTCTCGTCAACAATAAAAAATACAGAAAGGTCATCAAATGACAAATTGGATGGAGGCGCTCGCTACAGCTTTCGCCTTTCCTTTTTTTCTGAATCCAAACCTTCTCTCTCCCTAGAGCTCCCACTATTATTGGGTTAGTTTCATTTTAGTACCCTGAAATTTTCACAGAATGGCATGTTAGAATCCATGCTTTCAATTTTTAAACTTTAGTACATAGATGTAAGTGCTCTGGACCCTACTAGCACACAAGTTACAACGATAGCAACTCTTGCTCTACCTCCTAGTCATATAGAATCAGAACTAGTACTAAAGATAAACAAGAGCTCCTATGACCTTCTTTGTAGAAAACACCTGTTTCATAATATCCTGAGCTATACAATTGTATTTACAAAATATACACAAACACACACACACACACACATATATATATACTTATATTCAAACACAACTCCAGTACAGGCAGCCGAATAGAAACTAATGAGACAACACAACTAATATGAAAGTCATTACGGCACCCCAATTTAAAATAAACGTGATTTTATACAGACTCGTGATTTGGATAAAGTAGTCGGTTGATCTAGATGCCACATCAAAATAAGTCACACATTACTGTGAAAGTCCACTACACCCTACAAAGTATTTTTCAGAAAACAAAGTGATAGCATCAATAATACTATAAATATTTTTCCATATAACAATCAATGAAAAGGAACCCATCAAATTCTGCAAACCTTGTTGAAGGAAGCGAATCAGTTTATTGAGAAGCAATGGTGCCGCAAAACCAACACAATCATTGAGTACCTAGAAAAATTGAAATGTTACCATGATCTTTTTTCCAATTTGGAGTCCATTTTTTTAATTATTCATTGTTATGAAATTTGTACCATGACTTGCCTAAATACCAAGTGTCTAGAAAAGTATATCATTGTTTAAATATCTGACTATCCAACGTATATGGACTAAATAAATTTATAAAGCATGCATTGCGCACAACCACAATGCTTTTACTGTTCATAATGGCTACCCAATATGCTTCTACAATGCAATTCTTCTATTTCACTTCTGTAAACATAAGCATCAATTTCCAGTAACTCTATAATATAAGTGGAGACATTATATGCTGACTTTAATTATAGAGCAGAAATATGTAAGAAACCGATTCTACAAGTAACAAACTGCTAAGGACACAGTTACAAAGAATAGAATATCTGAAAGTAAAACAATTTCTGCAAAATACTAGTGTTCTTTTCAGTTTATTTTGTTTTAACATGCTACTTTTTTCTATATCACACTAAAGAAAAATTTATGACCAACAAAAAGCAGCAGCACATTAATTAACCAGAAATTTGTTTAAAATTCATCCCCTTTGCATTTTATTATACTTCAAAGAAAATAGGAGGAAAATCCATTAGCAGAAATAAGTACCTTCAACAAGCCCAGACGAATGTATGGCCATCCATATGCACAACAGATTGCCCTAAACAGGGAGGGATCAGGGCAACTGCTCTGTTGGGATTGCCAACAGCTAAGCAATGTATCATGACACGAACAGGGATCCATATCAATAGGAAGCTGAAGCAAATCTTCAAAATCAAGTTGCTTTGTGACACCATGATTCATCACAGAAGTGATAGATCCGAATGTCATAAGATCGAAATAGCTCTGAGTGTCTCCCTTAGACAATCAATAAACATTGTAAGTATAAGCTTAATAGTTGCAACTTAAAAATCAAGACTACTAACAAAAAACATAGAGGAGGAGGCATCTCGTTCTCAATGGTTACAACCTTTAAAACTGAAACAGCTATCTAAGGAAATAAGCAGCATCAAACCCTTCAGTTTAATTCATCTTGATTGTGTGGGAGTTATGAGCTGAATGTAATGTAGTTACAGCTATTCTCTGGTCTGGTGAGAACAAATGGACATGATACATCTCTCACTTATTTAACAAAGGTTTTAAATGGTGTGTTCTTCATACAATTGTGAACTAGAAAACCGCAAAATCATAAACAAAAGAATATGAGAAAGCACATTCTTGGACTATCATATTAAATGATATGCTCAATGATGATTGCTATATGTGATGCAAAAACTGTAGTGGCCAATATGATATGTGGATGGAACATTATGTTTGATTTGGTTTATGGTTTTCTATTCTGTTCACCTTTCATTCATAATTTTCTTGCACGATACTAAATCATAGATGTAACCATTCATCAAGAAAAACCATTAGGAATTAATGATTGGAGCATGTCCGCATCTATATTTATACTTACTACAATGTAAAGTGGAACTTGAAAATAACGTAGGAAGGCAAAGGGAAAGATCAAATATCCAAATTTAATTAAAAAAATTTATAACACAAACATTATTAATACAAATGGAAGAAATGTAGAAGTAGGATGGATGAGAAAATCCATGATATCCAGAAAAACATCCTCAAGCAAAGAACGCATATTACATTAAAATTAAAACTCTCCCCAATCACAATGAATTACACCAAAAGGAATATCTCTAAAAGATTCTGACCAAGACACCCAAATTATACACACCCAAAATCATAATAATAAAATAAATTTGATGTCTGAATCTTATTGGCGTAGGCATTTATTCAGTAATACTTTGATAAAGAATACTTGTAATGGTAAAAATATTTGCATAAAGTTATCTATACTACCGCAATAAAGGTTACAGAATTTAACTCGACTGAACCATAAAAAATCTAAGATGGAGGAAGAGAACATTCTTTAATAAAAGAATGAATGGTTAAAACAACAATGTTATGTGTGAAAAAAAAATTTATATATATAGTGTTTCCAGAAAAGATGTATCGTTACCAGTATTTAATTACAAGCTACTTGTTAGTTGTTAGGTGTTACCCTTGAGAGCAAAATTTATCAAACAATAAAAATAATAAAAAATATATATTAAAGAGGTTAATATCACACCATTAAGTGTAATAGCTAAGAAAAAGTAGCATGACTGTACACAACTTACAGATTCATTAAGGCAGCCTTCCTCAACATCTGTGTTAGCAGAAAGAAGTGAATCTTCCAGAGAACTGCAATTTAACCAAGCAAGCAGGACAGTTAAAGTATCTGAAATAAAGGATTAGGATTAGGCTGTGAAGGGATCAAGTCTATACAAGAAGAGATTACAGAGAGAGAGAGAGAGAGAGAGAGAGAGAGAGAGAGAGAGTTGAAAACACCCCAATGAAAGGAAACTTGCAACTTTTACTTTCCAATACTCTCTAGTTCATACTCTTCATTGCATTGATGAGTTATTTTTTTTATAGAGTATAGTATTTCATCATTTTATGAATTTCACCAACCTACTCCATCAGGTTGAACTCACAATCATTAGGCTACGTCTGTGGTCATATTCAAAGTTTGTATCATGGGTGTAATTCAACCAGTATCCCAATTTACAGTACAAATTGCACACAATGTTTCCTTTGTAACTATGATCAGAAAGAAAAAAATTAAAAGAAAAGAATTAAGTAGCTGGCACCTTCTCTTGTATGATGCCTGCTTTATTCTGATAATGTTTATTGATATGCCAAAGATGATGTCTAATGAAACAGTACAGATCTCTTTAACGCATAACAAGACCTGTCAGAAAGAACTTCTAAATTATTAATTCCATTTTAAAAGCAAAATAATCAGACACCATTTCTAGAACCCAAGTATTTAAATCAACCTCATAGAGTTGAGACTAGATGCCCCAAAGAACTATTATAACCACTATTTATTTCTTTGGAACTTTATGAGAAGCTGATTGATAATTAAACATAAGTGCCATAAAATATGGAGTTCATTCAACAACAAATTTTATCTATCTAATCTTAACCCGTCAAAAGCTGGGCAAGTTGGGTACGTCTTATTACCAAAGCTAACCAATTTCAAAAAGAAAATGTCCACCTTACCAGACAACATCCTTTATATAATCTCTTCTTTCAAAGAGTTTACTGGCCTTTTATATATATAATCTCGTCTTCATCATGGACTGGAATTTTAACAAGATGAAAACTACACTGAACAACAAAATGGCAATAAAAAGCTTCTAAATCGGAATGTACCTGGAATGAGGGATATGCTGTGAGCAAATGAAGTATTCCCAAAAGCAGTTTTACAATCCACCAGAAACACAAGATCCGGTTGCAAAAAATGTAGCAACCATTGAAACACTTTGAGAAGAGTATGATAAGAGTCTACAATTTTTTTTCAAAACATGACTCAGTGAAAATTCTGAAAAAATCATAACATGCTGTTAACATGTCACTGCAATAAAAAGGAAAAAAAGGGAGGGGGGAGGAAATACCTTACCCATGATGCAAACTGAGAAAATCTGAAAAACCATTCATGATGTGCAATAAAGACGCCATGATGTGCTTTCTTCAATAGTAAAGCAATGTCCACAAAGGATATACATGCTCCAATGGCAGGAAGAATGACAAAGAAAAACTTTTCCAGAAAATTCATCTGAGGAATAATTGTGAAGCCATCAGTATTATGTAAAAATCTTCAAGGGAAATTATAATGTAGAGTCCTTGTCTCACAACTCTAGAATTCTCCTTTTGTTATAAATGAGAATTTTTAGAAGAAAAAAAAAAAAGAATATACACTAGAAGGAGGACATTTGTCAAGCGAACCTAGGAAACACCAACTAAAAACAGAATACATGTAAAAGATGTAAAATATCTAGAGGCTTCCATCCAAATTATATTTAAGCTCATAGACTAGTCTGCTCAGTATGGGTAACATGTCTAATTTAACAAGAAATTTCTTATAAAAAATTAATAAATTGGCAGGTCCAATAGAACTTGATATTGTTTCTATAACGAGGAATAGGAGTATAATAAAGATTAAGGATGTAAATATCAAGGTGAGATTTTAGACTACTAGTTCATTTCATGTTATGAAGTGTAATAAAAAGTTAAGGATCATCACATGGTATTGAGGACTTGAAGGTTTTTTCATGACCAAGGTCATGGCTCATAAGCACTTACCGAGGTTTAGTGAAATACATGAAACTTTTAAATCAGATCAATCTTAAGTGATAATAGGCTTAAACTAGGTAGAAAGTGGAGCTTCAAGCCACATGCACTGTTTAATTTCAAAATAGAAATCATGTCATCTATTTAAAAGTTTCATAAAGTTGTAAAACTAGATAAGGCATACAGTTTAAAGAAGTAGAATCACCTAACACACATTCAGACACAGAAGTGAACAAGAGCGTGTGCGAAAGAGAGAGAGAGAGAGAGGGGGGGGGGGGGGGGGGGGGGGGGGGAGGGGTGTAATCATTTAATACTAAAATTTTCAAGTATATTGAGATAACTCAACATCCGACTGTTTAAGCAATGAATCTGCCTTCCAGAAGAAGAGTTGGGAGTCTTCAAAAAGGAATTTATTATAAACTAAAACATAGAGCATGTAAGCTTCAGTTTCAAAAGAAACGTTAAAAGAAAATTACGAAAATAAAAAGAAACAACACTAGAGATTAAGTTTAGTAATGAAATGACTTTTCACAATGAGAAAATGAAATGTGCCCATTTCACTATCTTTGTCAAGTGTGCATTTACGTATATGTTTGCATGTGAAACAGTTCCAAGAAAAGTTAACATCATAAACCTTAAACTCAGGCAGTGGCATGCTATGGTTCAGAGAGTCTTATTGTAATTGGCTTTCCTTATTTTCTTTCATTTTTTCTACATTTTCTGAGAAACAGAAAAAGAATGCTTCGGGAGAGTGTAATTATAGCAATGCAAGTAATATACTCCTGCATTTTCAACAACCAAGAACAACATAAATAAAACCCACCCTTCGACTTCTTTTGCCAGTCCGTTGATTTATTCCAAGTAAAGCAATCATAACAATAGTCACTGCATTTGCACCAAAACCTAAAACAGTAGGGACTGTTAAGGAGAAGCAGTTAATAATTGAAATAACAGGTTCATCTTATGAAACATAAATTCAAAGCACCAAACTCCAAAGGATATATGTTTCCGAAACACTTGGAAAGTCTGCTCCCATCCCATACCTGAAAAAGATGGCAGCAATTTACAATGAAAATCAGTTAAATTCATTACTGTAAGAATGAAATTATATTATTCTGTATGAATTCAGAAAACCAATTGAGCCATCAGTTTCCTTGACTCAATAAAGCACATAGGTGCAGGTTCTTGACACCAAACTGAGTTCACTTCTTTTCCTTTCTACTCCAAAACATATTTCTTAGCTTCCAAACACAGCATATGAGAGAAATTTTTTTAAAAAAACAAAACAAAACAAAACACGAAATTATGCTGACTAAATTTAAAGAAGATGAGCGGAAGAAAGTAGAAGAACATAAAAATAGAAATGAACAGAGAGAGCGTACGGATGGAGAATTAGGGCAAATCAGGTTCATGAAATCGTCCATTTTCTGATGCTTCGTTTCCTTTGCAGAGAAAAGTGACCGGTTTCTTCAAGGCACAAAGCTGCAGACTGTTACATTCTAGCGAGTGGGCAATTTTCCTGGGCCCAAAAGAAAGAGAACAAAAAAAGCAAACACAAAAGCGAAACCCGAAAAATAAAAAAGAGTTAAAAAAACAAGTGAGTATATTCGATGTCACGTGGACTGGGGATGGGACGAGAATGTCGACCAATAAATAAATAACATAACAATGTGAATGTCGTCGACCAAAAAATCAATAAAATAGGAATGCGAACGTGGACCGAAATATAAATAAAATATAATGGGATGAAAATCGAGATTCAAAGAAATGAATTAGAATGAAAAGGGAAATTGAAATTGAGATGCGAATTAATAATAAGAATGAGAATATAATTAGTCTCAAATCACACACAGTTTTTTTTTTTTTTTTGGGTTCAAAGAAATCACACTTAGTTTAGACGACTCTGAATAGCATTGCTCTTAACTCGATTGTTTGGTTTTGATGCTTGTGACTTGAGATTTGAATTTTGGGTCAAGCCTAGATGTGAAGTTCGACTGAGTTATTGTGATGTAAGAAATTGAAAGAGTTCTAGTGGTATTTATCTCCGTTTAATTGGAATAAACTTGACAAACAAAACTTAGTTTATGTAATGCATTAATAACATTGTTTTAAGAGAGAAGTTGCTAGCATTCCCCAAATCTATATTGGCGAGGAAGAGTCGAACACATTATTTATTGTAGAGTCATAAGTGAGGGTCAATTAATGAGATTAACTAGTTTTAACCATCATTAAGCACTAACTATACCCTTGTCTCCCTTAAACTTGTCAGATTGGCTGTAAAAACACAATGGTTTTCTCAAATCATTCTTCGCGCCAATTTCTTTCTCAGACTCATGTGTAATGGAAACATTTGCTGGTTTATTATACAGTTGTTTTCAACATTGGACTAACAAAGAATTTAGTACTGTGACTTCATATAGTATCTTTTGAGTTTTCAAATTAAGAGCAGACACATTTCTGCACTCATTAAATAATTAGTGTAATTTTTCTTTTGAAATTTCAGATTTATTGATAGAGCATATAGTATCTTTTGAGTTTTCAAATTAAGAGCAGACACATTTCTGCACTCATGAAATAATTAGTGTAATTTTTCTTTTGAAATTTCAGATTTATTGATAGAGCAAAAAGATTCAACTAAGATCGCGCGGGGATACCCTGGGAAACCAAAAAAAAAAAAAGATTCAACTAAGTCCAGTGAGAAAGTAGGAAGGAAGAACCCACAAAAAACAGGAAAAGCTAAAATGAATTCTGCAGGAAAAAAATGAAGAAGCAATGGCATTGAAGTATATTCTGCAGAAAGCCTTTCCTAAACCAAACAACAGATGGAAAACAAGTAAAACGCATAGCAACATAATGTAGGAAAGAAACTAACTGCAACATAATGGAGATCCTCAGTTGCTCCAAGTTTTTTTTGAACCTGTTTACCTTCATCGTCTAGAAGGCGATTCAAACTTGGAACTTGTATGCGCATGGTATTACGACTAAACAAAAGTAAACAAAAATTAGGACAGAGGCCTACAAATGCTTTAAGACCTAATATAAACAAAACCATTTTCAACAAATACTACCCAAGGATTCTGCAGAAGTAAAAGCATTGAAATGGTGAAGTAAAAGAACACGAAAAAGTAAAATGAATTTTGCAGAAGTAATGGCATTGCAGATTCAAATGATTCAAATGATTTAAATCCAATATGGTAGCTTATTTATAAACCTGCCACTTGTGGTGTGTTGAATGGAATTCAAGGGACTGTACAAGTAGCAAATATGACACCATTCCTTTTCCAGAATTAGGCAAACACAGGACTAATAAAAAGAACTCCGGGCTATAATAGTTATAAACTTTGCATCATTCACCTAGTATATAAATTTGAATTTTTTTTTTTTACAATTTCGTGGTTATGAACTTGAAATGAATAATTTCAAGTGATCGACTTTACAAATAAAACAAATACAAGAATAAAGAATCCTAATGTCCAGCTGGTATCTGAAGACCCGGTAGGGGATGAATTCTGGGAACAGTGGCAGTGCTTGCGCTGTAATCTGCTTTCAGTTTGAAGCAAGAGACACCATACGCATAGCCCAAAGATGAGTTGACCACCTTCAACTTGGCATGACCCGCTTTTGATGGTTGAGGTGGCGCTACGAATGGATGAGACAAGAGCCTTTCCGCTGTTGATCTTTCACAGGACCTCATGGCAAGGCAATTCTCGAGAAAATCCCTGGCCACATCTGACATCTCAGCCGGAATTTTGGAAGTACGTAGATGATCAAACACCGTCACGTCGACGGAATTGTCAAGATCACAACCAGGCTTCAAATCCCAGGGGGAGTTTCCGGTTAGCATCTCAAACACAATACAACCAAGAGCCCAAATATCACAGGACTGATCTTGTTTGTTATCAAATAAAGCCTCTGGGGACAGATACCTAGGAGTGCCTCTCCATCCACTATAGTTGTCCTTGGTTTTCTTAGCCAACCCAAAATCTGCAATCTTGGCTACAAAACTAGTAATAGCACCAGAACTAGCTGTAGTGGTAGTGGTAGGCACAAGCAGAATGTTGTCCGGCTTCAAATCGCAGTGAACATAGTCACACTTGTGAATGTGTCTAATCCCTTCAAGAATTGACCTTGTATATCTTCTAACATCATATTCTGGCAATCCAAGACCGTTGGATTTTTGTACGAAGCCATCAAGGGTTCCTCCAGAAGCAAATTCTAACAACAAGTTGTAGACCTTGTCACCCTTGTCTGTGGTTGTGGTCTCTTCACCAAAGCGCTCGATAACGAAAGGGCAGCCCTTGATCTCAAACAGAACCTCTGCCTCATGTTCAATAGACTCCGAAGCAGACACCTTTGCCGATTTCACCGCCATCACTGCAGGCAAATTGACCATACGGCTAAACTCACCCCTTCTTCGTTTCTTGGGAGTAGCAAGAAAAACAGAACCAAAGCTTCCTTCTCCAATAAACTCCCCTCTCAACCAGTGCTCTCCATGACTCCACATGCTGTGCTTTTCACCTTCTAATTCTTCTTCAACCTTTCTTTTCATTCTTCTTCTTCTTCACTCAGTTCTCAGTTCTCTGTTTTCTCTCCACAAGGAAATAAGTATTTCTCTGAAAAAAAAAATTAGCGGCTTGCTTGCTCGATTGTGCCCTATAATGCTTTATAGTATTGGTTTAGGGAATAGGAAGATGCATGGAATGTGTGGTTTATTAGGGTTAACCAGATGTATAAAGTCGGTCAGGTTTAATTGATGCTTTTGTAGGTTTTGATTTGTGACGTAGCCACCAAGCTACTAGCTAACATACAAGAATTTCCACAATACTTTATCTTCGTTTTTTTTTTTTCAATATCGTTTTGTCATTGGTCTGAATTTTTTACCGTTTGGAACGAAGAGAGAGAGAGAAGATTTGACAGCTGTAGGTAAATCCATTTACATATA
The DNA here is from genome assembly GCF_965620075.1 of Prunus avium. Classification (NCBI taxonomy): domain Eukaryota; kingdom Viridiplantae; phylum Streptophyta; class Magnoliopsida; order Rosales; family Rosaceae; genus Prunus; species Prunus avium. The sequence goes on from NC_142286.1 coordinate 9,067,087, forward strand.
TAACATGGAAACCTTTCCTAACAAGAAAAGGAGTTAAATTTATTATTATTATTATTATGGAAGAAAAGAAGTTCAAATTTATTAAAGAAACATTACCCTCCGCTTACTGACAAGGAAAGGAATTACCCTCCGCTTATCACAAGTTAACCCTCCAAATTGCTTTTTAGCTTCTTTGTTCTGCTCTCTCTCTGCCTCTCTCTTTGTATTCTTTAAATTGGATGGTAATTATCTACAAAACCACAGTTTATTGTAGAAAGATTTTGGATATCAAAGGTTGTAACAAATGGATACATTGGGAAAACTTTCCTGACAAGAAAACGAGTTAAAATTTTATTCCAAGCCACGTAGGCACACAATGACATTCTTGTTGATCTCAGTAACGGAGTGGGAAAAATGTAGGTTTTCCGGGAATTTCAGTCCCCACCACAAACAAAAGAAAAATTTGGAGAAAAATTATGTGGATGCAATGAGCTTTGAACTTATAGCCTGCTGTAAAGATTCCAAAATTAAATGGTGGATTGTCACCTTCAGCGGTGCAGCTCTTACTAAGAACATCCACTCTGATATCTGACCATTCTGCAATTTTTCTATTTGAGATATGATATATGTAAGACACAGGTTAAAAAATACCAGCAACAGAGTTTGACTCATCAAATACGGACTGCAGAAAGCCTTATGAGGAAAAGAAACATTATAACAATCAAGCATAAAAATGAGAAATCCTTCAGAATGTAAATAAAGCAAAAACAGGGTAATTGAATATGGTATAGTTCAATCACAAACTCTAGAAAGATGTATCTTGTGGGAAACAAAGAACATCAATCAATGTATTTGTTGGAAAAAAGAAAACATTTTAAGGCTATCCGCTGCAAACTACTAGAAAATGAAACTACAATCAAACATTTTTTGCAATCGGTTACATAGATACGAGGCTAGAATGTGATAATTCACAGGCAAGTCCCAAGATCAAAGTAAACAGATGTGATGCTGCCATGGATATATTGAAAAACAGAAAATATAAAAAATGCCATTTAAATCTCAAAATTACGGTCAAACAATATTATAGAGCATGAGCCTGTTAGATAACCATTTCAGTTTACAGTTCTTAATTTGTAAAAAAAACTGAAATTTTTTTTGGTAAAGAAAAAAACAAAAGCAAGACCTCAACTCCCAAGAGAAGACAAAACAAAGGAAATAACTAGAAACCTAGATATAGGCGAAAGTAAAAATGAAGTCCAACTTACAAGAACCCCAATTAACTCACTTAATAATTATGTTAAAAAAAAGTGACGTAATTAAGTTATAGTTCTTAACTTACAACAATATTATTCATAATTCTCTTCTAATTGATGCTTGTAACTGGGGTTAGGCATTACATCTTCCCGTTCTTTTCCGGTTATGATTAATAAAGATCCCTCGTACCATCGAGGTTCCTACAATTTGATTTAAACTATAGTAACCAAAATCGTAATTTGACAATATTAAAAATTAGAAGAGGTAAATAAAACCACTCAATAAATTGTGAAAAGTGTCGAAGTTCAATTGCCTCAAAGTTTGAGGACCCAACAGCAACAAAGTCCATAAAGAATTCCTTATCATCATCATCTAATCCATTTCGGCTTTTTTTTCCCTCCTCTTCTTCCTCACAGCAAAACCAAATCAACCACAAAACACAGAGATGGCCATTCCCACCATGGCCTTCTCATCGTCACCTTCCATTCTCTCTCCACATTGCGCAACTCACCAACCTCTTGTTCGCTCCCACACTTCTCTCTCTTCATTACCCAAAACTGCTACTGCCCTCTTCAGCTTCTCAACTTTTCAAACGGTTCCAAAATTCCCGTTGAATAGTGACAAAAGAATCCAATGCGCTGAAAAAGGCTCTTCAGCTTCAAGTCTTGATCCCAAGTCCGGAGTTTCAGTCTACAAGCCCAAGTCCTATGAAGTTCTTGTCACTGATGCTGCAAAATCGCTTGCTTATGCTCTTGAAGATGGAAAGACCCGCTTGGAGATTGATTTTCCGTAATTCTTTTTTGTCCTTTTTGTTTGGATTTGTTGAAAATTTCTGGGTTTTGAGAAAGTCGATGAGAATTTGTGGAAGGTTTTGAAGTAGATATTGTTCGCATTTTTGGTCTTTGGGTTTTGTTTGTTTCATGGGCATTAACCAAAATTGATATGGTATGCATGATCCATAACGTGTTACCGTTATGATGTTGAGCACACTGCAAGTTTGGTACTATGAATAACTTGCCGTCTAGAAGAAAGATGGAAAATATCTTAAAAAGGTTGAGAACCTGAATGTGGGAAAATTGCTTGATGAAGATAAAGAACCTAAATTTGGCTAAGATAGGGATGCCTGATAAAGAAAAACATTATCTTGGAGGTGCTTTAACTGTAGTGTAAAATGTTTGCGGAAGCTTGTTAACTAGCTTTTATATTTAATAGAAATGAGGTTATGTAATTTAGAGACTACTATATCAAGGAATTACTTTTCCTATCAAACCATAGTAATGTGAGTTCATTCCTGTTTGGCATTCCAAACTGCTTTTCCACTAGGAAATTTTGGTTAGCTGTATCTTATTGTTTAGGCGTTCTAGTGGCTTTCATATATACTCCTAATACTTGTTCTTTTTCATGTACCTTATTTTTTCGAGCTTGTGCGTCCAGACCCCTGCCTAGCAACATATCTTCTTATAAGGTATCTCTCTTTGCTACAAAATTATTAGATGGATGAATGACCCATCATGGTTTACACCTGCTTACTGGAGATTGTTTTCACCTATTGATTGTAAAAGCATCCTGTTTTGACTCCATTTAGTCTTCACAGTTGTTTGTTGATTTGTTAGTTTTCGGTCAGTCCTTATTTTTGATATAGTAAAAGGCTTTATAATCATGCTATGCTTATGCCCCAACCCGAAAGAAAAGATGCTATACTATACCCTACTATCATTGTTCTTCTTTGATTTCCTCTTATCAATCACAGTGATATAGCTTGTTGATGACACATAGCAATCTGAATACATGAGACATGATTTTCTCAACTTCCTAAACATGTAAAAGGGGTCTTCAGATGACTTCATTGATGCCAATGTACAACTGGCCTTGGCTGTTGTAAGAAAGCTCAAAGAAAAAAGGGAAACGAGAGCTTGCATTGTAAGTTGAATTTTCGTTTCATATAGACGTTTTATATCTCCCATTTGAAGAGTATGTTAACAAGATTTCTTTCTTCAGGTGTTTCCTGATAAGCCAGAAAAGCGCAGGGCCTCTGAGCTGTTTAAAACAGCTATTGACACGGTAAAAAATAACTCATGATTTTACTAATCGTTAATTATTTTTATGTAATCAAGTGTATCAGAATCTCCTCAGCCCACAAATTCAGAATTGGTATAGTGGATTGGGATAAAATTTTGGTTCACAGAAAAAGGCTAAAAAAAAGTAAATACAATTCGTAACATGCTTTTAAATAAAATTTGCATTTGTTATGTGTTTATACCTTTATCTTATAGCCACGAGAACTATTCACAAAGTAGATTACAGCTCAACAACTCCTTGTATCATTGTTTTCATGATGATTTTTTTCTTCAGCTCGATGACATAACCATAGGTTCCCTGGATGATGTCCCCGGTGGTCCAGTCACCAACTTCTTCAGATCTATAAGGAACACACTTGATTTTGACTTTGAAGATGAAAATGAAGGTTGGTCATAACTTATAGGACTCAAATGCTTGCTTGGTTTCCCTTTTCAATTGATTGCTTGTATTCCTTTTCTTAGCTTTCACCTCAACTGAAGAATTTTCATGCTAATTTGATAGTTTTTTTTTTTTTTGGGTTCAATGCATGATCCATCTATATAACGAAGAGTATTAACTTTTTTTTTTTTGGTGAACAAAATAATCATCCTACAACGCTGGGCACACATTGAAGAGTATTAACTTTAATCTCTATGTCATCTCTTAAAATTGCAGGTCGTTGGGCATCCAATGAGCCTCCCTCTCTTTATGTATTCATTAATTGTAGCACCCGTGACCTTGCTTCAATAGAGAAGTATGTGGTATGGTCTCCTCATTGTTAGCTCTCTCAACCATTTTGAAGTTTTGACTTTCAAATATAATTTCAATACATTTTTTGAATGAATGCTCTTTCCGACCATTAACTTTTGTTCTACCTATATATGGTTTTTATGCCTGATGATTGTATACTTGTATAAGAATTAACTATGATCTTACAACTTCAATTCTTTTAATGTTTTTTTTGGGTGTCATGACTTGTTGATTCTTACTAATTATATTAATTAATGTTTCCCAATGATAATATTTTGGTAAGAATCAGTTTGATATGAGTTCATCTCTCTAGTGATGCAAATTCATCTATTGGAATCTAAAAACCACTGTTTGATCTAGAAATCTAGAAACAGGCCCAAAAATGAAAGAAAGATATAGAAAATCAAGAAGATTGGCACAATTGGGGAAATATTTGAATGCATGTACATATACTTATCTATATGTTTCAACAAATTTATTTGCATTCAAATTCAGCCATTTCGAGACTATGAACTTGAAATTTACAGCTCTAGAAATTGAATGTGCTAACACTGGTTATTTGTGATATATTCAATATGTGCTCCCATTTGCATTCCTGAATCTGTGGTGTGTTGTTTTAAGACTAATGTTGGCTGTGTTTCTCCCCAAAATGTAGTGTTATGTGTATCTTTCAACATGCATGTGCTCTTTTTTTTTTTTTTTTTTTTTTTTTTTTGGTGTGCATATTTACTAAATTCCATTCAGGGAAATCATATGATCAGTTTATATTTGCATTTGCTGGCTGCCTGAAATTAACCATGTACAATAAACTAAGAAAATTGTAGTTCATGGGCATCTGAAAATGTGCAGGCATCTTATGCTGTTTCCTGGCTGCATAATCTTATTCCAGAGTCTAATTAAATTTAGCATAGAGTCTAATGGTGTCATTGTCTTACTCTAAGTTTGAAGTGTATGCAGCCTGAATTTGACAATTTCACATGTTAATCATGAGGATAATGTGGTTCCTCTTTTCCTACTGTGACTCTTCGAGATTTACAGGAAACATTTGCCATGTCAACCCCGACACTTCTATTTAATCTTGAACTTGACACATTGCGGTAATCCTTATGGACCATACATCCAAATTTGATTTTGCTATTCTCTGACTATAATTTTCATTTTCAATTAGAATCTGTTAATTATGCAGTGCTGACTTGGGCCTTGTGGGCTTTCCAACCAAAGATTTGCACTATCGCTTTCTTTCTCAATTTATTCCAGTGTTCTATATCCGAATAAGAGAGTACTCAAAGGTATAATTTATTTACCTTTAATAATTATTACTTGTTTTCTTTCTTGATTTAACTTTTTGGTAACCATTCATTTGTTAACTCCTAAGACAGTAGCAGTAGCACCTTATATAGTGAATTACAATGGAGCATTGTTTCGCCAATACCCTGGTATGTATTAAAAGATTTCTTATATACTGGATTGTTGCTTTTTCTTTATCTTAACTTTTTTTTTTTGAAAAGAAACAGTATTATTCAAATAGGATAGAGCGAAAAACACGAGATGGCCAAGGAGGCCATCTTACAAAACAGAAAGAAAAAGCTCTGCACTACAACACTACTGCTTTCCAATCTAGGTGGATAAGCTGAAAGCTGATATCCTTAAATTCTACAGAAACAGAGGCCCAGAGAGATGCCCAGACTCGGATACGATCCCATATCATCTCTACCTCGTCCCCCACCACATTCTCAAAAATTCTCCTATTCCTTTCCCCCCATATTTGCCAGAAAATTGCCATCATGGCACAGTTTCCCAACACTAAACCCTTCCTCCTCCCACCAAAGAATCTGAACCTGGCTTCCAACACCTCACTGCAAGTTGCAAAGTTTCCCCATGTTATCCCCGTCTCCCGGGATAGCTTAGCCCACAGGGACGAGGCAAAGGGGCATAGCAAAAAGAGGTGATCCACAGTTTCATTTTCTTTTTTGCACAGGACACACCAATTAGGAGAGAAATACCAGCTGGGTCTTTTCCTTTGGACCAAGTCGCATGTGTTAATTCTGCCTTGAGCGATTAGCCAAACTAGTACTTTTACCTTAGGGGGAGCTTTAGATTTCCAGATTACAGCTGGAGGGAAGCAGAGATTTGGATGGGGATTTACCATCAGGTGCCTAGTAAAAGAAGTACAGGAGAATACTCCTGAGGGCTCCAAGTTCCAAACTCTGGTGTCGCATCTACTAAGAACCAACACGACCTGTTCCAATCTGAAGAGTAGCTCAGATAGTTCCTCTATTTCCTCATCCCTTAGGTTTCTACGGAACCCAAAGTCCCAGCTAAGTGGAAGGGCATTCCTGTCTATACAGATGTCTGCGATTTTGGCATTTTGTTTACGAGATAGCCGGAAAAGGCGAGGGAACCTCTCCCCCAAAGTCGTATCTCCCAGCCACACATCTTCCCAAAATCTTACTCTTTCACCATTTCCGACCTTGAGGCGACAACAAGCAGCAAAATAACCCAAAACTTTGTTTATTTCAGTCCATGGACATCGGCTGGAGCCGACCGATTTTATTTTAGAGTCCCACCCATTCACCTGTAACCCATACTTACTCTTAATCACATCGTACCAGAGGGTATTGGTTTCATTTTGGAATCTCCATAGCCACTTCCCAAGTAAGGCCTCATTACGTTTCCTTAGATTTCCAATCCCGAGTCCCCCATTTTCCTTTGGTAAGGACACTACCTCCCATTTCACCAAGTGGTCCTTCCTACCTTCCTCCACACCTTCCCACAGAAAGTTTCTGATTGTCTTCTCCAGCCGATTTGCCACATTAGCTGGAATTCGGAATAGTGATAAATAGTAAGTTGGTAGGCTGCTCAATACTGCCTGAATTAGAGTCAATCTTCCCCCTCGAGATAGAAACGCCTTGCTCCAACCTTCTAACCTTCGATCTACTCTCTCTAAAACCGAGTCCCAAAAAGGTAAGCTCCTAGGTTTTCCCCCAAGAGGCAGCCCAAGGTAAGTCAGAGGCCAGCTTCCTTTGCCACAACCTATCTCAACGGACAGGTCCTCTGTTTCACTGTTTTCTGCATTAATTCCAACAATTGAGCATTTTCCTCTATTTATTTTCAGACCAAAACACAAGTTGAAAACCTCCAGAATATTTAGAAGATTGCGAAGATTTCCTTCCTTGTCAGATAGGAAAAAAATAGTGTCATCTGCAAACTGAAGGTGTGAAACCATCACCCTATCTCTTCCCACAACCAGCCCCTCCACCAAACCCCTTTCTCTGGCCCTTGTGCAGAGTCTGCTCAGTGAGTCTGCTACCAAAGTAAACAGAAAAGGAGACAAAGGGTCTCCTTGTCTGATTCCCCTAGAGGCTCCAAACTTTCCCCTTGGCCTTCCGTTTAATAAAACTGAGTAGTTTGCAGATTGAAGGCACCCTTTTATCCATTTCCGCCAAGTCAGACCAAAGGCCTTTTTTTCCAGCACATAATCCAGAAAGCCCCAATCAACATGGTCGTAGGCTTTCTCAAAGTCAATCTTGAATACGAACCCCTTTTGCTTCTTCTTTCTCGTTTCCTCCACCACCTCATTAGCAATCAATACCGCATCCAAAATCTGCCTATTCTTTATGAAGGCACCTTGCGTTTGAGGAATGGTGTCCTCCAACACCTCTCTCAAGCGCGCTGCCAAGACCTTTGCTATGATTTTGTACAGGCTTGAGATCAAGCTAATAGGTCTAAAATCGCCCACTTTGAGTGCTTCGACCTTTTTAGGTATTAGGCAGATGTAGGTCTCGTTAGTAACCCTATTCACCACACCTGACTCATGAAATTCCTCAAACACCCTCACTAGATCGCCTTTTACGATCGACCAGCAGTGTTGAAAACAGGCCAAGGACATACCGTCAGGGCCTGGAGACTTGTCCTTCCCGCACTCGAAGACAGCTCTTTTAATTTCCTCTTCTTCAAAAGGTCTTTCCAACCATGAAGCCTTCGTCTCCTCCAAGGCACTCCAGTCTAGACCATCTAGTCTAGGCCTATCCCGGTCCTCACTTGTGTATAGGTTCTTGAAATACAGCAATATTTCCTGTTCTATTCTGCCATCATCCCCAGTTAAGGACCCATCTGCCAATTCCAATTTTTCAATTAAGTTTCGCTTCTTTCTGCAGTTTACAATTCTATGAAAAAACTTTGAGTTTGTGTCCCCCTCTTTTGCCCACACCACCTTTGCTCTTTGTCTCCACATACTCTCTTCTTTGAAAACCAGCTCTTCATATCTTAGCCTCAACTGAGCTCTTTCCTGTCTTCCGACTTGTGATAGATGGCCCCCCTCCTCCATTCGGTCGAGATCCTTAATTCGAACCTCTGCTTGTTTCAATTCAGAGATCAGCTCACTGTTAATTTCTTTACTCCAAGCCTTCACTCTATCTTTCACAGTCTTTAATTTCTTCATGAACTTGAAGCCTTCCCACCCTTGTTGATGCTCTTCTAACCACCATTCTTTGAATTTTCCTCTGAAGTCGTGCTGCTTCAGCCACCAATTCTCAAATTTAAAAGGCACCGGTCCCCATTTCTTTGCATTCAGATCCAATAAGATAGGGCAGTGGTCAGAGATTACCCTAGGGAGAGCCACCAGCCTAGCGTGCGGAAATAATTCCTCCCAATGTGGATTGAACAAGAACCTGTCCAACTTTCTTAAAACTGCATTCTCCCTCATATTTGACCATGTAAAAGCGGCTTTGTGAAGAACTGGATCACATAGGTTTGTCTCCCATATGAAGTCATTAAACACAGTCATACTCCTTGTGATTCTTCCCCCATTAGATTTTTCAGATGGGGATCTAGTAATATTAAAGTTGTACTTCCCTGAATAGCTTCTTTATCTTAACTTTCATAGGTTTATAATCTATTTATCCCAACAAATTGGACGACAGTCCTTAGATCGTTTAGATTATACGATAAGGACTTCTTGGAAGAACGATTAAAGAATAATCTGAAGTTATTTGAAGTTTTGCTAATTTGTGCAAGACCTATTATTCACATCATAGTGGTTTCTCAACACTGATGCTGGTCTGGACTTGATGAAGAATACATTGTCAATGTTTGAGAGTTGAGATCAAGGGATTTTGTTCAGAAGTCATCTAATACTCACCTTGATGGTTGGCCAGATTAGGAAAGGACAGGTGTAGTGGTTACGTGATGAACAAAATATATAACCCAATATTAGCGCGTCATGCAATATTTACTCGTTTTCTGCGGACAGTTTAGAGTTTGATTATTTTGGGACCATTTGTACAGCTTGCAGAGTGAATTGGTTATCTTTGTTTTCTTTATGTTTGAATATCTATTCTGCAAAATAGAGTTTGTTTGGAAGAAATATTAGAAAAATTAATGTGTTCGGGAAGTAACTAAAGTTGTACTGTTAGCTTCTCTTTGGGCATCTTTGTCTAAACACTTAAAAGATATTCCTTTTAGTGTTATTCTTCTTGATTTGGGGGAGCCTTGATTTTATTGTAGTTTAAAGTTGTACTTAGGGTGTTGATTGACTTCTCTTTCGTCCCATTAGTGTCATTTTATATATTAACAAAATTTTGTTCCTGGGAGATGAAAAAAAAAAGTTCTCACTTTTATTGTTTTTATAAATTTTAGAAGTTAGTAAATTCACCATATAGTTCAATTTTTTCCTTCTTTTACTTTTTTGAAAACATGACAATGTCGGTAACATGCTATGCGTTGTACAATTGATAGATCTGATTCTCATTGGACATTTACTAAAATTTACTATGCGACTGCTTTCAGTGTCTATTTGAGCCTTTGTCATTTTTCTACTACTATTGTTAATTATCTCCTAATCAGTTGGCATGGATTTATGTTATCTTCTGTGCATTAGCTGGAATTGATTTTATGTTTTCATTATGGATGCGCTTTTGTAACCCCAGGAAGGTATTGCTGTACAATCAGCTTGTTTGTGGTTGTTAACCGTGATTTTGTTGCACTTTATTTTTCTAACAAATCCACTGTTTTCTTCAATATGCATGTGTGCTTCATTCAGCATGCGGCGGTGTCTCATCTTTTCTCAAATTTGTGCAGGGCCTTGGCAGGTAATGCTTAAACAAGCCGATGGTTCTTTTGCTTGCGTAGCAGAGAGTGCAACACGCTTCACTCTGGGTGAAGTATATATCTTTCTCAAGCTCCAGTTATTAGTTACTTTCTGTTAGTTGCTGGGAATACTTTGGTATGCTTTCAGGCTGATTATTTGTGTGGTCTTTAGACAAAAGAAGAACTGTTGAGGGTCCTGGGACTGCAAGAGGAACAAGGAAGCTCACTGCAATTTCTTCGTAGAGGCTACAGGGTTAGCTCTCCTTATCTTAAACGTTTTCCTTTGTCTATAGATAGTTTTTCCTATTTTTTTGTCTCACTAATTCCTTACTATAATAATATTATAAATTTAAATTGGCAATCCCCAACCTTAGTTTTCCCTATGTTTTCATGACAGTTAAACTTTTGGAATTTAAATAACCAATCCCCAACGTTCATTCTCTCTCTCTCTTTCTCACATTCACTCACATGCTCACATGCATACACACACCCTGTCATGTTTCTTAGTGGTTCTGCAATCTGTGGCTTTCTAAAGGTTGTCCATTTCCATTAGAAAACGGAAGATTTAAAGGAAAGCTCAATTTGTGAAGTTAAGTAATAGTTCCCCTTGATCCAATAAGGGCCAAATCATTTATACGGATTCCTAAAATTTGATTCATCTAAATCAAGTCAAGGCACTCAGTTGGTACGGTGTTTTGGATGACAATCTCCTTTGTTTATTGAAACCTTTGAAATTTTTCTTAGGTGCATTGTTATGCACCATATTGTATGGCACAGTTACTGAAATTTGTTGCTGCAATCTGGGATCATAGTAAACTTCTGCTCTCCACAATAGATTTTGGCAATGCATAACTTCTGCAATCTGCTTTTCTGAAATTTTGTATAAAAGATATGAATATGTTTAAGATTATGAAGTTTCTAAGGAAAAAAAAATCCTTTAGCAATGCTACTAACTCAAAACTACTTGAGCATTGAGAATTTAAATCCAAAGCCCAAAGTGGTGTTTCCATGAAAAAGAACAAAATTGTTCTACATCGATGTTACAGAATAGTTCTGTGGATTGTTACACATTCTTGCTTCATAGAGCATACCATGGGACACATTGTAAATAGTGTATCTTGATTGTAATGCATTTTTGGTAAGTGGAGTGCACCATGTTCCAGTTGCTCTTCTGTCTACTGCTATTGTCTACTTTCCTCACAACACCGTTTCACACAGATAACCTAGGTTGCTGGTTCTGGTTTGGAATTTCTGACTGCAAAAATTTCAAACAATGTCTTACCAGCTGTTAAATATGACTAACTGAAATGTTATTGAACCGGTCAACTTGATGAAATGGACTTGAAAATTGAATGTCATGGAGCACCTTTTACCTTGTCTATGATCATTTCTCTCTCTTTATTTAACCAATTTCAGAAGTTACCAGTTTCCCTCTCAAATCATTTAAACATTCAAATGCAAAAACATATTATGAAAGGAAGAACAATAACTTGAAAATCTAATTGGATGGGATGTGATCTAATATTGCAGAGCGCTACTTGGTGGGAAGAAGATGTTGAGTTGGAAGTATCTTCTGCTTGGCGTAATTGAGCAGCTGAAAGAGATGAATGCCAGTGTTCCAATGGATCCGGGATACTCAGTTGAGTTGGATAATACTCAGATGTAATCAAGGCATGATGTTTTTTTTGGGATTTTTGTGGTGAAATGACCCAAAATGAAAACCAGTATGCAAAATAACTCATTTGTTTCTGAAGTAGAAAATTAACCATTTCTCTATTGGGAAAGACCATCGTGTCCGAGATATGAGTTGAGATGGATTGAGATGAGCATATAAAGTGCTTTCCCCATATGCAGAAACAGTTGGTTTTTCAAACTTTTGAAAGAAGAGTTAGTTTTCATGATTTTTATTTTGGGTCATTGGAGCATTAAACCAATGTTTTTGCCCCTATTTATTTTATTTATTTCATCAATTTTATTCATATATTGTATTTATAAAGTTTGTTTAGTTCGTAGAAAATGTAAGTAAAATAATTTCTATCTCTACGAAGTTGAGGTAGCCCACCTGCCATAGCCAACCACTTTAAACGAGAAAACAGAGGGAGCCATGAAGCAGACCTTCAATCGAATTGTGATTTTCACATTTAAAAGAAAATTGGCATTTGGATTGCTAATCTAGTTTTGGAGGGTTTGAAAAATAGCCGAATTTTGTTATGCAAGTTCTGTTGACGCGCAGAATTTGGCCAAACACCAACATTACTATCTTTCATAGCTGGTGGACTCTAACAAGAGATTCTTCCCCTTGATGAATAATATCATACAAGGAAGACTATGGCTACCATTTCATACAGCTACATAATGTTGGCATCCATTTGATTTAATGACACATAAGGTCTATAAACATATAATAAACTGCCACCAAAATCATGCTATGACAATTGTTTGTGTGAGTGTCTGCCTGGTGGTATAAATTTTATACAGCTCTTGGATTTTGGACATCAATTCTTATCATCATAAGCTGAGAAGTCAGGTTCAGGGGGCTTCTGCAGCTTCATCAGCTCCGTGCTACCCATGCTACCTGTGCTACCTGCATTGTGACGCCTACGACCACGAAGCGCTTTTGCTGCAAAGCGGGATGCAATGAAGGTGGCATGAAGTTTGCTTGTAATAGAACCGCCTCAATAATCATCATCATCATCATCATCATCTCCTTCGCTGTAGTCAAAGCCTTCTTCCTCCTCCTCCTTACGCTGTTTTTCTGCAAATTTTCTCCTGTAGTGGTGCCAAGCAGCTTGGATAAAGCAGGCTGCCCAAGTACTCCACTGCTGGGAGTAGAAACGGAAGGTGTACTGAACCTGTCTGCTATGAAGGTGCCTAAACTGGCTGGCAACAAATTTCAACTCCTCTGCTTCTAAAGCAAAAGCCTCAACCTCAGTTATAGCCGGGGGCGGAGCCAATTAAGGTCTAGGAGGGTCATATGACCCTTCTGACCCAATGGTAACAGTGTACAGATTATCTTATTGACCCTTCCGACCCAATGGTAACAGTGTACATATTACCTTATTTCCACTTTCAACATTTAAGTAAATGTCTTTGTCATTTTACTTTTATTTATTTTTATATTACTCTATTTACTTAAGTTTACAATGTAAATAAGGAAGTACCCCCCATTTGGATTCAAATAAAAATACTAGAAAATCAAATTCCCACCAAATCAAAATATGAAAAATCGGTTTTAGTGTAAAATACGATTTAGGCTAAAAATGATGGCTCATTAAGTCAATATATACTTCATACTAAATTCCCATAAAATCAAGTTTTCTTATTTGATGTGTGAGGAATAAAAGCCGCCAAAAATTATCTTCAGAAAATGATTATTCCAAAAACCCAATTTTCATACTTAGTCAATATTTTTACATAAAACAATTTTTCATGTATGATATGAATGCATGAAGGAACTAAGGTCAATCTAGGTAAAAAGCCTAATCCACTATAATGTTAAACCCTATTTGGTTTATGTTAAAACTTATTGAAAATTAGTTTATGGAGCTATGAACTAGCATGGTTTATATGATTTAATGTTTACTTTTATTTCTACAAAGACTATAGAAATTGTAAGTATACGTACCAAAAAAAATAATCATTAAATTTTAAGCTAATAACTTTAGCTAGCCCACCCGTTGAAAAATTCCTGATTCCACCCTTGATGAAGCATATGGAAGTGGGTGGTAGAGCAACTGGTTTGACCTTCTACCACGTAAGTGTTTTTATTCATGTTCAGTTTAATTAGCAACATCTTCCAATATTGTCTTAAAACCCATTAAATATTTTTGGAACAACAACCATCAAAGTTTTCTTATATAATTGAACTTATTCTAAAATATTTATGTAGAAAAACAATGGATACTTAAGATTTTAGGTTATTAATCTATTATCTCATAGTTTTATTCTCATGGCACATCCTTGTATGCATTTTTCTTCTCCTCTAAACCATCATAGTCCAAGTCTGGTGGTGGTATGGCTTTTCCATTTATCTTGGCTAATAATGTTGACCCTCCTTGAGAGAATTCTTGGCTACGCCGCTGGTTATAGCGTTCACATTTGAGTAGATGATGGTAAGTTAGAACTAGCTTTAGGATCCAATGTCCATGTTAGGAGCTCTTCACCACAAAAGTCTCCTTATTTTAGCACACCGCTGTTGAAAAATCCATTCCTACCACCATCTGTCGTCACACTTTCTAGGCGACCACGAATGATGAATAACATCTCACCAACTGGTTTCAAGCCCCTGGCCAAGTGTACATGCTCTCTATGAGCATCCTCATCTTCAACCAACATTTCCAAAATAGACGAATATGAAGCATCCACAACATTAATTTATGCCTCACCTGTACATTTCCAATCAGAAGGGCAAAGAGGATGAGCCCAAAAATGCCTATCCCTACGGAAAATAGAATCTCTAAAGCAAAGGTTCTGGTTTCAAGGCCCTGGCCAAGTGTACTGCAACAAGCACTGGAGTCTGTGGTATCATATGGAGACTCATGCACAATGGAAAAGCCATACCTCAACAACGTGTCATATAAAAGTGACCATACCTCAACTTTTACAATTTTATGGATTCGTTTTATATTATACATGAACACAACTACGAAAGCTGGGTGTTGAGCTTTGAATTTTATCAACCATTAATTTTCTTGTGTATTATATACCAATTTTGATATATGAATCATGTATGAGTCCTTGTTTTACAATTATGATGATGGGTTAGTTCATGTAATCTTATCTTATAGATTTTGGCAAAAACAAAAGAAAAAAAATCTTGTCATATGAATCTTCCCCAAAAAAAATGATGTCACATGAATTTCACTTTTCACTTAAATTATCAAAGCATTTAAAAAAATTAGTTTGATCCAATGTTACCCGACGGAGCACCAAACACAATATAACTTAGTCAGAATATTTATCCGAAACAACACCAAACACCTAATAAATAAATTAATATTATCCGATAGAAATTAATCTGTATAGTCTGACGTACCAAACGAGCCCTAAAGTTCATCAAATATCTTACTTGGATGACTTTGGAGGGGAGAATTTGAACTTAAGACTTATGTGGGTTGAATTATCTAAACTATTAATTGAAGCCTTGTCCACTTCAATTACAGAATAGACAACAAAATCAATCTGATTACCTATTCCAATTATGATTATTTTTATAAGAAAATCTAGGCAACATGCTTTAAATGGAACTAGCCGTAATTTACAGAAAAATAACAGGTTTTCTTATTAATCAATTAAATTTCCAGAAACTAAAAAGTAACAGAAAATGATAAATAAAAAAAAGTTTTCACATAAGACACAATGTTAAAATAGTCCAGCTCCTTCAAAATTGGACAAATCGGTCCAATTACTGTCCAACAATTACATGAGAGAACTCTTATGTCACTGTTAGACAGTCACCCGATAGTTGTTTGAGGGACTGGACAATTTTGTCTTGGTGTCCTTCTATTTGTCCTTATATGATAAAGCCCCAAAAAGTAATTGTCCGGTTTGTAACATTAATGAATTTTTTTTGAATATTTTTTAAAAATTAGTTAGAAACATTTCTTGTCTAGTTTTCCGTACTTGTATTAGTAGATAAGTATCCACCGGCTTTATTCTTTCCTTGGTTAAAAAGTTTCCAATTTTTCCGTTCTCTTTCTTACCTGGCTGTAAATTAGTAATTTCGCAGCTGTCAAAAGAGCTAACTTCGTAGTGGGTTTGAGTTAGCTTGGCGTTCACGTCTCAATTCAAACCAATCAAATAAAACTTGACCGTTGGAAAGAAAATCCAGAACACACTAGGACTTCCTACTTCTCCTCAAACCCTAAACCGACACATTCATGTGCCCTATCGTATATAAACACTGCTGATTCTCCAAACGAATACCCTTACAATTCACCAAACAAAATAAAATTTCCTAAGTTTCTGCGAAGGAAAAGAAACCATGAAAAGAAAGTCCGAACAAGAAGAATTTGAAGAAAAGAAAAAACAGAGGATTTGGAGTCATGGAGAGCACTGGCTGAGAGGGGAGATGGTTGGAGAAGGAAGCTCTGGTTCTGTTTTTCTTGCCACTCCCAAAAACCCAAGAAGGGGTGAGTTTGGTAGCATGCTAAACTTTCTGGGATTGATGGCGGTGAAATCGGCAGAGGTCTCTGATTCGGAGTCAATCCGGCATGAGGCAGAGGTTCTGTTGGATATTAAGGGTTGCCCTTTTGTCATTGAGAGCTTTGGTGAAGAAATCACAACCAGTGAAGAGGGTGGTGATCACATGGTCTATAACTTGTTGCTGGAATTTGCCTCTGGAGGAACTCTTGGTGATCTGATTGAGAAATCCAACGGTCATGGATTGCCTGAAGCTGAAGTTAGAAGGTATACGAAATCGATTCTTGAAGGGATTAAGCATATTCACAAGTTTGATTATGTTCACTGTGATTTGAAGCCAGAAAACATTCTGCTTGTACCAAATCCAGCAACTAGTACTGGTAGTTTTGTGGCCAAGATTTCAGATTTTGGATTGGCTAAGAAAACCAAGGAGAATTACGGTCAATGGAGAGGCACTCCTACGTATCTGTCCCCAGAAGCCTTGAATGATAGTGAGCAGGAGCCGCCCTCTGATATATGGTCTCTTGGTTGTATCGTACTTGAGATGCTAACCGGCAAGTCCTTCTCAGATTTAAAGCCTGGTTGTGAACTTGAAGATTTCCACTATATGTTTGATCACGTATGTATTCCCAAAATCCCTGCTGAAGTCTCTGGTGTGGCCAGGGATTTTCTTAAGAGTTGCCTTGCCATGAGGTCTTGCGAAAGGCTGACCGCTGAAAAGCTATTGCTTCATCCATTCGTTGTACGGCCAAAGCCATCGAAAGCAGCTCGTCATACAAAGAGGAAGGTGGTTTGCTCATCTTCAGGCTATGCAGATGGCTCCAAACCAAGTGCAGATTGTCACACAAGCCCTGCCATTGTTCGCAGAATTCCGCCACCACCCGGTTTTGAGATACTTGCTGCTCTTGTTTGATGTGATAAACTCAGTACAAATGTGTTAGGTTCTTTGTTGTTGTATTCTTTTGTATTGTAAAGTCCCTTACTTGAAACTATTCGTTTCAAGTTCATCAACACGGAATTGTTCAAAGTGATTCAAAATTTCTGTCCTGGTTTTTTGTTTACTTTTGTTCGTACTAAGTTGTGTTTACTTTTGGTTGCCCTGATTTCTTTGTGCTTTATTAGCTCTAACAATGTGCGCATGACCGTAGTTGCGACCTAATCCTAATTAAGCTACTATAATTTAGATCAGATGACTAATGACGTATTTCAATAATCTAGACTCAGCTTCTGCACTGGAGATAAATAGATTCACAAAGATTTGCAGTAACTTTGGGACTATTTGTCCTTTTATTGCTTGGCCTAATTCCGCGATGGTGGAAGATTGCTCACTTAAATATTTTTCTATTTTTAAATTCCCTTAATAACCATTTCAAAGTTTCAAGTTTATAATGACAGAACTATGCAATCACTCAAGTTTCTGTCCAATTTCTGATGCAGATTCACTCTCCCTGATGAGTGTACACTTCATTTGATTTGCTACTTCTTATTAAAACGGCTGTTTTGGTTGGTACTTGCTGCTATGCATGGGATTTTCCCATAGGTGGTGCTTGTTACATTCTGGATTAGTTTTTGACTAACATTATATCTGTTGTTGGCCTTGGTCTTTTATGTTTATCGGAGAGGCTTTCTTGTTTTTGCAGAATCGAATTCATTTTGATTTTTCCAGATAATTGTGATTTATTTCTTCCTCTTCTTCTACTTGTTCAATTTACTTAGTGATACGGTTGGTTCATTACTTTACCCATTAATGAAGCTTGTTTCAGCCTCTCTCTGCCTCATTATGTTTCAAGCTTATAAGCTACTAGGATTTGAACCACAGGGACCCTATATCCATCAACATGCTCAGGGTGCTTTTGCTACTAATTCTTAGATAATTCTTATACAAGTTACCAATGAACAAAATTTAAAGAACAAGACAGACTACACCAATTAACGTATGTATAAGCTGGACATAATAGACAGCCTAGACTAGCTAGCCTGTAACCTTCTGTAGTCTGTGGTAGCCTGTAACCTTATGCATACCATATGGAGACTCATCACCACTGGCAGTAACAACAAGGAGGCTTGCAATGGGAAAATGAAGTTGAACTAAACTCAGCAGGAATAAATAAAAAGAATGGTGTAATTACTCACTTTTTCCTGGAATTAGAACATCAGCTATAATATACATATATCAGAGAATATTTATTTTTAAAAAAATATTGATAAATGAATATAATACCTCAAACAGAACAAAAATTTGGAGAAAAATTCTGTGGATGCAATGACCTTTGAACTTATAGCCTCTGTAAAGATTCCAAAATTAAATGGTGGATTGTCCCTTCAGCGGTGCAGCTCTTAATAAGAACATCCACTCTGATATCTGACCATTCTTTGTATCCTGGGACATTTTCAGAAATGCCACAGTACAAGTAGTTTATCGTACATTTTTTACTTTCAATACAAGCCTCCTGCCAGCATGTGTCATAGCGCTCTACAGCTAACAAGTACCAGGCAGCCCCAGTGACCTGTAAAATTTTATCGAACAATGGTCGAAAAATTTCAATAAATTGGTTAAGACACCCCTACAATATACTTGAGCTACTAGTATTCAGAAATAAAAATGCATGAGAAGTAAAGGCTTAAACCATAATAAAAACTTAAGCTTGTCATGAAGATTCAGTCAGATCAGTCCACTATGTACATAACTCGGAATAAATGCTGTGCACTGTACTTGTTCGAAATATTACATTTTTGTATGCAACTAACACTTTGCTGTGCTGGTCATATCAATCTTACTGCATTAGAACTGTTAAACAAGCACTGGACCAAAAAGCTTAAATTGTTAGGGAATGGGTGTCAAGCTAACACCCTTCCTCACGTGCAGCCTGTAAGTAGAGAAGTGAAGAGATAGGACACATGGAAACATATAGGTATAGCCCCACCTGCTACTGCACGTTGCAAACCAACAAAGAACAAGGGAATGGGGTTGGTGTTTTCGAACTCATCACATTTTGCAACCAGACCTCTGATGCCATATTAGACAACTACTAGACTTCAAGAATTTTTTTTTTGGTCAAGAGACTCCAAGGTTAAGCTGTTAGGAATTTAGCCAACAATGTTTATCAATTTTGATCAAATGCTACACATACCACATTGCTTTTACCCAGATATACAGGGACAATGACCTCCCTTCCACTAATAAAAGAACCCACAAATTAGTCTGATTAATCTCAAAGAAATTTATCATCTTTGTAATTTTTAAAACGCCAACTCTATACAGGCCAAATTACCCCAGTCTAAACTCCACATTCCTAAATATACAACTTTTCTTATGCTTTGAACAAAGGCAAGGTAATTATGATAATTAAAAGTGAAACAAAAAGTTCCAGCACATCACACAGCGTAGCATATGCTTTTGTAGTCAGGGGCCGAGCTAAGCAAACAAGGTATCGAACCAAAAGTCAGATATTTGAATTCATCAGGATATCACCCCATACCTAAAGTCATGATGGTTAGCCTGTTTTTAGTACGTGACAATACATATATATTCCGCAAAGATGGATCAATATTGACAACACTAGAGCTAACTCAATTCTGCATTGCAGCCAACCTTCCTATTCTTCTTGGGAATTATCTGGTAGGAAATTTCATTAAGGAAAAAGTTGAATGGCTGAAGCATGAAGATCGACCAAAATGTAGAATGCATAGAGATGACAAAGGAAAACAAAATAAAAAGAAGAAAACACCATCCATGTCTTCTTCCTCGATGGAAAGCAGATAGCCCTTTTACTTGTCAATGTTTTAGTTAGTTCTGAGTATGTTTGTTCAGTCATACTTAGACAAAGATATAGATGATTCGACCAAAAAAACACAGATGTAGACAATGTAATCTACCTTTTGGATAAATCTCAGTGATTCTAAAGAAGCAACTCTAATTGATTAACAAATGCCTTAATTTTAAACAAGTGGATGATGAGTATTTAAATTCTAGGCATTGTTGAACAAATGGTTTAAGACCTAACCAACAACAAATAAACAGAACCAAAGTATTGGCATCAACTAGCCATCAGTTTCTGCAGGATTAGGACTAGTTAAAGTAAACAAAAACTAGACATGGATTATGCATGAGTAAAGTCATTGAAATGGTAAAGTATAAGAGGAGGAAGAAAGAAATCACAAAAAACAGGAAAATGGCATTGAATGGATTCTGCAAAAAGCCTATCCTGAACAATAGGAACACTAAAATACAAAGCCAGAATGTAGATAATAAATGAAGGGAACACCCATCTGTAAGCCAAAACCAGCAAAACAAGGACCTAACAAACACACAAATGGTAAAATGATGGACCAACTACATCTGTAAGCCAAGATACTATTCTGCCCCATTTCAAAACTATCAAACCAAGGAGATCCTGAGTTGCTCCAAATTTTTGTCAAACCTGTATACATTGAGAGTCCAGAAGATTCAAATGGTTCCAACACGGTATCAGATTTAATCCTAGCTGGTAGTTTAATTATAAACTTGCCACTTGTGGTGTGTGCAATGGAATTTCAAGGGACTGTACAAATAACCAATCTGACACCATTCCTTTTCCGGAATTAGGCAAAACAAGACTAATAAAAAGAACGCAGGGCTATAATAGTTATAAACTTGCATCATTCAACTGATTTATATCCTAGAAGCATAATTATAATAATCTCACAACTAAGAACCTGCACACGCTACTAAAGCAAATAAAACTACAAAAAAACAGGACTAGAATAAGTAAACAACAACTAGAACAAACAAACAAACAACAGAGGTAGGCATCTTTGTGGTTCTAGAACAAACAAAAAACTCGTTTAACCAGAATGATCAGAAAATAAAACTGGTCCAACTGGTACAACTAAAACAGTTTTGCCACTCAAAAAGTTCTTTGTGCTTGGATCAGATCTCCACTGTTACAAATATTACTCAATCTATCTTTTGGATAAATCTCAGTCATTCTAAACAGGCAACAAAAATAAGGACTAACACAAGTGAAAAGAAATCAGGATTGGCAGAAGTAAAGAACAACTCGTATATATGTTTGAATCATTTTGTACAATTTCGTGGTTATGACCTTGAAATGAATCATTTCAAGTGATCGACTTTACAAATAAAAAAATACTAGAATAAAGAATCATAAGGTTTGTATCATGAAATAGAACCTCAACTTCTATAGTCCAGCTGGTATCTCAAACCCCGGTGGGGGCGGAATTCTGGGAACAGGGGCAGAGTTTGTGCGGTAATCTTCAATTGGTTTGAAGCAAGAGGCACCATCTTTGGAGCCCAAAGATGAGCTAAGCACCTTCACCTTGGCATGACTTGGTTCAGATAGTTGTGGCTCCTGTACAAATTGATGAAGTAGGAGCTTTTGAGCAGTAAACCTTTCCCATGAGTTGACTGCAAGACACCTCATAAGAAAATCCCTTGCCAAACCAGAGATTTCAGTAGGGATTTTGGGAGTTATTTCCCCAGCAACCATGTCGAGGAAATCATCAAGAGTCGAATCAGGCTCCACATCCCAGGGGGGCTTGCCTGTTAACATCTCAAGCACAATAGCACCAAGAGACCAAATATCAGAGCACTGCTTTTGCACATTATCAATCAAAGCATCTGGGTCTGTATACCTAGGAGTGCCTCTCCATCCATCCATATCGTCTTTGGTGCTCTTAGTCAATCCGAAATCAGCAATCTTGGCCACAAAACTAGAACTACCAGTGGTGCTAGTATCACTAGGAACAAGAAGGATGTTCTCCGGCTTCAAATCACAGTGAACATAATCACAATTGTGAATATGTACAAGCCCTTCAAGTATGCACCTTGTGTAGCTTCTCACATCAGACTCAGGCAGCCCATGACCTCTATAGCTCTGAATCAGACCATCGAGGGTCCCTCCAGCAGCAAATTCCAAAGCCAAGTTGAATATTTCTTCACCTGTGTCATCAATGGTTGTGATTTCTTCACCTAAGTACTGAATCACAAAAGGGGAACCTATAAAATCAGAGAGAATACCTGCCTCATGCTGAATGGATTCTGAATCAGCGAGCTTAGCAGATTTGACTGCCATGACTGGAGCTGGAGGCGTATCATTCAGATTAAGCTCCCAAAGGGGTTTTTTCCAAAAAGCAAGAAAAACAGACCCATAGCTTCCTTCTCCGATCATCTCCCCTCTCTCCCACTGATTTCCATCACCCCACCACATCCTCTGCTTTTTCCCTCTTTCTTCTAATTCTTGCTCTGCCTTCCGTTTCATGATTTCTTCACAGCAAATACAAAATATTTCTTGGGTTAATTGGAATTGTAACTGAGAATGAGCGGCTACACTTGAATTCTTGATTCGGAGAACGGGAATATGAACGATTGGGGATTAGGGTTGAGGAAATGAAGTTTCTTTCTCCAACGGTCGGGTTTTAAGTGCGCCAATACGCGTGAAGTTACAAATTTATTTATTTTATTTATTTTTACTTTGACAACGACAGCTAACTACCCTAGCCAGCTGCCATAAAAAGACAAAATTGAAGAATTTTGAAAATTGTAGGCAAAAAGCCACGTGCAATACGATGAGCAATTTTAATTGAGAAAATATATACTTATTTTTAAAAAATAAAATAAAATAAATTTTTTGTTTATATACATTATAGAGAAATTTTCTCTTTTTTCATAATTGAAATAGGTAATCAAATCAATCATATTATAAGAAAATTTTCTCATAGCTTGCGATATATTTTTAATTTTCTAGCACATCAAATCATCTTAAAATTTGATACCATCAAACTTCAAAGTTTAATAACTAATAAATTAATAATTACAACCCAAAAATCAATAACTTCAAAGTTCCACCAAAATTCAAATTAAAAATCCTTATCTTGTTGGTTATTAGCCAATGAGAATACTATACATTTAATATAAAAATAAATATACAAGTAGTTGGTCTTGTTCAGTTTAGGCGAGTTTACAAAATCTCAAAATTACAATCAAACCAAATTGGGCACTACAATCAAACAATATTATAGAGCCTGAGCCTGTTTGATAACCATTTCAGTTTACAATTTCTAATTTTTCAGTTTTAATTTGTAAAAAAATGAAAAAAAAAATGTTGAAAGCAAAAAAAGAAAAAGAAGCAAGACCCCAACTCCAAAGAGGAGACCAAACAAAGGAAATAACTAGCAACTTAGACATAGGCGAAACTAAGGGGGGTGTATTCAATTGAGATTTTAAAAGATTATTTATGGATAAATAAGTCCAGTGGATTTTAAAAGACTATTTAAGAACATAATGACTTGGAAAGACTTTTTTAAAGATTTTTTATATTCAGGATTTTTTATGTTTGGATTTTAAGGATTTATATCATAAGAATTTATAAGATTTGGAAGGACCACATGGATTTTTTATTTGTATGATGCTAACTAATGAGATTGGATTTTCTGCTCATCCTTACATAAAACGATGTCATTGTTTCACTTTATTATAGGAGATGACTTTAGAAGAGTATGAGAAGGTGCTTGAAGAGAAGACGAAGGCTCTGCTTGCATTGAAGTCCATGCAGCAGCTTTCAAACAAGAAGGAAAAGAATGACATCTTTATCAAATTGGTGAGTCCTGACACAGTCGGATGATGAGCAAGGTTACTAGGCTGCGGACACTTGGTTCAAACAACGGAATGGAGCCATAAATAATAGAAAAGGGATCAAATGGAATGGAACAATAAATAAAAGCAAACATTCAAAGTTACAAGAGTCAATGAAAAAGATAACAAAGAAAGACAAGTTAAAGTAAAAGCCAATAAAATTTTCCCAATCTTTTAATTAATAGCCAATTTGATGTAGCTTCATGTCCTCCTAAGTAGCATTTCTCCACATATCTAAAGCTATGGTAGCCCTCCATGCATTAGCATTTTCTCGTTGCTGCTCTTGGGTTTGAACAATAGGTTCCAAATTATCTTCTTCATTAACTGGTAATATTGAAGATGAAGATTCGTCTGTTGGTTCACCCCCAACAACAATCTTCAAATCCTCATAATCAACAACACTCTTTTCTCGAAGTTCACTGTGACTTGGGTGGGACTAGCAAAGAACAAATTATTCATTGTTAATATATTGTAAATAATATATTGTACTAAACTAGTAAGCTATTAATATATTTAAAAGATTATGAACTAAGCTCACCTTCAAGTAATCTTTCCATACTTCATCACTAGCACTGAACGTCTTTGCAATTGGGTCCCACCCAAAGCCAGAGTTGTCGCATAAGCGTAGACATCTTGTTATATTGCTTCTTAAACCACTTCATTCGGCTCAAGTAATTATTATAAGTTTTTGGGAACCTAATTTTCGCATTAAGACGAGGAAGTATCAATCTTTCTACATTTTGCTTGCTAAGTGACCCATTAGCATCACGCAATCCACTATTGATAGCATCCACCAAGAGGTGCAACTACTCATTGGTATCGTCCATGGTCCAAGATTCATAGTTCTCTTTCTCTTTGCCCTTTCCTTTGTTATTTCCTTGTTGTGAATCCCCCATTAAATTACTACTACAACATATGTAAGAAATTTATTAGTTATTTCACAAGAATACATATCATACCAAACAAGAAAAGAAAAGAAAAGAATTTCACTCATATTTTCTATTTTCTATTTTCTTTCTAACTTTGGTAAATATTAGTTGGATATCAAGAAAGAAAGGGAGTACTGGAAAACTGATTTACCACAGACAATAATAATGCTGAATGAAAAAGGAAATCTCCTTAATGAAACCCAACAACAATAATAATGCAAAACCCGTGCTTCAAGACCCAGTCAGTTCTCTCTATCTCTCTCCATACAATACAAACATGAAAAGGTTTTCTTTTTGCGGTTTGATTTCAGTTCTCTCTCTCTCCATACAATTCAAAACCCAACAACAATTGCTTCAAGATGACACCAGACCTGGACTCTTTTATTTTATTTTTTTTTGTTGGTTGGTACACTTCCTATCAGCATGGTTAATGGAAGTAGCTCTCTAGTCAATCTCAAACCCATATATAAACAATCAGCATGGTTACGAAGTCAACAAACCACATATAAACAATAGACATTATGTATAAACAAATCTTTGTTCTTTCTCGAAGGGCCATAGACACAGAGTCAACAAACCACATATCAGCATGGTTAAACAATCAACAAACCACTCCATACGCCACATATAAACAATCAACAAACCCATGAAGGGCCACATATAAATCGAAAAAGGCATATAACACGAGAAAGAAGCAATACCTTGGTGAAGAGCTGTTCGTCTTCTCTAGCAGACAAAAAAAAATCTCACGTGAAAAGTCTGATGGGTTAGGGTGGGATTTTTGATAGGGTTTGGTATTTATACCTCCCACTAAAAAGTCACACCAATTCCCTATTTAAAAAAAATCCTTCGAAATTAGCAAGTTTTTGAATACCAAAAGACTTTTTGTTACTTGTTTAAAATCCTAATTGAATACCACTAGATTTGGACACCCTCTTTAAAAAATCCTAATAGTCCTGATTGAATACCACAAGACTTGTTAACATTATTTAAAAGTCTTAATTGAATACCACAAGACTTATTTATCCCAAAATAGTCTTTTAAAATCCTAATTGAATACACCCCCCTAATTGAAGTCCAACAAAGGAAGCCTAAAAGCCAATTTTTCTCACACTTATACAAACTTTCCAAAGTGCCCTAAACTATTAGGACAAGAATAAAAATAAAACTAAAAATGTTTGTCGCATTCAAGGTTTGACTTATAATTGAGGGCATAATTGGATTTGGAAAATATGATTATATATAATGTTTTTTTGGACATAAATATAATTAGATATCTTGTGTAGCTATGAGATGTGTGTTGCAACTAAAATTTTTTAGGAAACACAAAGGGCTTGTAGTTTAAGTGGAAGAAGAGGGAGAAAAAAAAATCACAAAAAACATGAAAAACGTAATATATAATGAATGCAGAAAGCCTCTCCTAAACAATAGACGACTAAAACTAACAACTGGAAAACAATTCAAATATTTGTATTTCAAATACAAAGTCATAATGTAACAACTCAAATTATGATTTTGTAGTTTGATTAAGTTCCAATTTGGTCACTCTAATTTCAATTGCTACAATATGAATCATGTAGTTTACTAATTATTGCAATTTAAGGACAAAAACTTAATTATGAAAACTTTTTATATAGAATTAGCACACTAGCGTCTGTGGTGTTTTTACTCTTACAAGAATCCCAATTAACTCACATGATAATTATGTAAAAAATGAAGGAAGTTGAGGTACCACCCCAAATCCAATTGGCAATGGGGGAGTAGCTCAACTCCTTGGCAATGGGGGAGTAGCTCAACTCCTTATAAGCCCTTGCTAGGTTTCTCAACTTTCCAATGTGGGACTTTTTACCTTCACATTCTCACACGCCCCCGCACATGTGGCCGTTGGATTTTCAGACGTGGGCTAACCCACTCTGATGCCAGAGTAGGAAGTTGAGGTTCCACCCCAAAACCAATTGGCAATGGGGGGAGTAACTCAACTCCTTATAAGCAATTGCTAGGTTTCTCAATTTTCCAATGTGGGACTTTTTACCTTCACATTCTCATAAAAAAAGTGACTGAATTAAGTTATGGTTCTTAAACTACAACAATTACTAAACTACTAGGCCATAAAGGTGGTGGGAGTTAATCACTACAACTCCCAATCCACGAGGGAGCTACAAGTAAGCTACCCACCCATGGAAGAAGCTTGAAGACAAGAGCTCAAGCTAGGGCCAAATAGCCCAAACTAATCTAAATCAAGTGTGGTGACCAATAAGCCAATAAGCTAAGAAGGAGGCCAATTAGCCTACACTAAGCCATGTACTATTCTCCTCCAATGTAACAAAATCATTTTGTTCAACTATTGTCATATTGTCCTAAACCCCTTTCACACATAAACAATAATGGTATCAGAGCAACACACATCACACCTCTTAAATTCTAACAAGTGGTATCAGAGCTGGTTCAATCGCTTTGGGCGTAAGGCCTGACTCAAGTCTCTATCAAAGCTGTGTTCAATCAACTCTGGGCACATGGGCCGATTCTAAGGAAGCAAAGGAAGCAAGGTACGTGCTATCAATACTTAATTCAAGGTTTCAAGAAATCTAGAGAAGGGGAAGGAGATCTAGAGAAAGTTCTAGAGGAGGAGATAGTGAAAATAAAAAAGATGGCATGAGAAGAAAAATTTTCCTCCATGTGGGGTGTGCAAAAAGTTAAGACACCCAGAAAAAGAAGCCCAAATGTTGAAACTAAAAAAATTGGGCATTGAGAAGAGAAAAATATTGTCGGCGAAGAACTATCAAGGTAACTAAGAATGGAGAAAGTGCCACAAGAGCACGAACAAATAAAGTGCCACACGAGCACAGTGCTGCAACATCAACTAGATGTTCATCAATACTAGCTTCATAAGGTGCATGCTCGGAGAAACACAAATGCACATTAAATAGGAGTGTTGAAAAATAATGTCCATTTGTGTTCTACACAGTTCTAGAAGAATCATGAATACAAGGATGATTCTAGAATTGAGGAGAACATACTATGTTTGTCACGACCCGACTCCCCTAGCACAATATTGTCCGCTTTGGGCCCCCCTCTCTGCCCTCACGGTTTTGTTTATGGGAGCTCACGAGCAACTTCCCAGTGGGTCACCCATCCTGGGATTTGATTTAGCCCCCAACTCGCTTAACTTCGGAGTTCCTAAGAATCCGAAGCCAGTGAGCTTCCAAAAGGCCTCGTGCTAGGAAGAGAAGTGCCCACACATTTAAAGCACTTCACCTTTCCCTCCCCGAGCGATGTGGGATTGCTCACCGTTCTTGTTTCCCCAAGACACAGGTCTTACAATCCACCCCCCTTGGGGCCCAGTGTCCTTGCTGGCACACTTCCGGTCGGGATCTAGCTCTGATACCATTTGTCACGACCCGACTCCCCTAGCACGATATTGTCCGCTTTGGGCCCCCCTCTCTGCCCTCACGGTTTTGTTTCTGGGAGCTCACGAGCAACTTCCTAGTGGGTCACCTATCCCGGGATTTGCTCTAGCCCCCAACTCGCTTAACTTCGAAGTTCTTAAGAATCCGAAGCCAGTGAGCTCTCAAAAGGCCTCGTGCTAGGAAGAGAAGTGCCACACATTTAAAGCACTTCACCTTTCCCTCCCCGAGCAATGTGGGATTGCTCACCGTTCTTGTTTCCCCAAGACACAGGTTGCTAGACTATGGCAGTGGAACATGATAGCTAAACAATAGCCACAAAAATAATATTCTAAAATATAGAAGTTTCTAGTATAAGCAACACACTTGTGGTTGGAGTACAAGAGACAAAGTCGGTGGACTTAGTGATGTCGGCAAAGAATGCCTATAAATAGGCATGCAATGCAATAAAGCAAGGTGGAGTCTAACAAAAGAACTCCCAAACTATAAGGAAGCCAAGAGCTACCTAAAATCCTAAGCTAGAAAAGCTAGGAAACTAAGCAACAAAGCTAGCTATCTAGCTAATCAACTAAAGGTGGTGGGAGTTAATCACTACAACTCCCAATCCACGAGGGAGCTACAGGTGAGCTACCCAACCTATGGAAGAAGCTTGAAGACAAGAGCTCAAGCTAGGGCCAAATAGCCCAAACTAATCTAAATCAAGTGTGGTGACCAATACGCCAATAAGCTAAGAAGGAGGCCAATTAGCCTACACCAAGCCATGTACTATTCTCCTCAAATGTAATAAAATCACTTTGTTCAACTATTGTCCTATTGTCTTAAACCCCTTCACACATAAACAACAATGGTATCAAAGCAACACACATCACACCTCCTAAATTCTAACAAGTGGTATCAAAGCTGGTTCGATCACATTGGGTGTTAGAGCTGGTTCGATCGCTTTTGGCGTAAGGGCTGACTCAAGTCTCTATCAAAGCTGTGTTCAATCAACTCTGGGCACATGGGCCGATTCTAAGGAAGCAAAGGAAGCAAGGTACATGCTATCAATAATTAATTCAAGGTTTCAAGAAATCTAGAGAAGGGGAAGGAGATCTAGAGAAAGATCTAGAGGAGGAGATAGTGAAAATAAAAAAGATGGCATGAGAGGAAAAACTTTCCTCAATGTGGGGTGTGCAAAAAGTTAAGGCACCCAGAAAAAGAAGCCTGAATGTTGAAACTAAAAAAATTGGGCGTTGAGAAGAGAAAAATATTGCCGGCGAAGAACTATCAAGGTAACTACAAACAGAGAAAGTGCTACAAGAGCACGAACAAATAAAGTTCCACACGAGCACGGTGCTACAACATCAACTAGATGTTCATCAATTCTAGCTTCATAAGGTGCATGCTCGGAGAAACACAAATGCACATTAAGAAGGAGTGTTGAAAAATAATGTCCATTTGTGTTCTACACGGTTCTAGAAGAATCATGAATACAAGGATGATTCTAGAGCTGTGGAGAACATAATATGTTGGCTAGACAAAGAGAGTTGAAGTTGGAAGAACTCTCTAGAGCAAGAACACTCATGTTGCTAGGCTATGGCGGTGGAACATGATGGCTAAACAATAGACACAAAAATAATATTGAAAAATATAGAAGTTTCTAGTATAAGCCACACACTTGTGGCTGGCAAGAGACCAAGTCGGTGTTCTTGGTGATGTCAGCAAAGAATGCCTATAAATAGGCATGCAATGCAATAAAGCAAGGTGGAGTCTAACAAAAGAACTCCCAAACTATAAGGGAGCCAAGAGCTACCTAAAATCCTAAGCTAGAAAAGCTAGGAAACTAAGCAACAAAGCTAGCTATCTAGCTAATCAACTAAAGGTGGTGGGAGTTAATCACTATAACTCCCAATCCACGAGGGAGCTACAGGTGAGCTACCCAACCTATGGAAGAAGCTTGAAGACAAGAGCTCAAGCTAGGGCCAAATAGCCCAAAATAATCTAAATCAAGTGTGGTGACCAATAAGCCAATAAGCTAAGAAGGAGGCCAATTAACCTACACCAAGCCATGTACTATTCACCTCTAATGTAATAAAATCACTTTGTTCAACTATTGTCTTATTGTCCTAAACCCCTTCACACATAAACAACAATGGTATCAAAGCAACACACATCACACCTCCTAAATTCTAACAATAACAAAAGAATCCAATGCGCTGAAAAAGGCTCTTCAGCTTCAAGTCTTAATCCCAAGTTCGGAGTTTCAGTCTACAAGCCCAAGTCCTATGAAGTTCTTGTCACTGATGCTCCAAAATCGCTTGCTTTTGCTCTTGAAGATGGAAAGACTCGCTTGGAGATTGATTTTCCGCAATTCTTTTGGCCCATTTTGTTTGGATTTGTTGAAAAGTCGATGAGAATTTGTGGAAGGTTTTGAAGTAGATATTGTTCGGATTTTTGGTCTTTGGGTTTTGTTTGTTTCATGGGCATTAACCAAAATTGATATGGTATGCATGACCCATAACGTGTTACCGTTATGATGTTGAGCACTGTTAGTTTATGGGAAAAGAAGTTTAGAGAATAGTTGGTTTAGTGTTTAGGACAATAGTCTTGATGTGGAATATAAATTTTTTCAAAGAGTAACAAGGTAATTTTATTTGAATGGGGGAAGAAGGTTACAAAGCTTTACAGACTTAGTTGGATACAAGAGTTAGCTTATGGGAGAGTTAGACAGCTGTTGTTTTCAGCTTTTCTTGATTACAATGAGAGGCTATATGCTTATTTATAGAGAGACTAAGTCGGTAACTTTGGAAAAGTCGGTTGCTCATGCAATTGACTTTTCCAAAGTCATTTTCAGCCACAATTTTTCTCCTTGTTCTAGATTTCTCTAGTTATAGTACATTATATAAGATGTTTCTAGTGACTTTAACTTGTCTACTTTCTCTCATTTTTTCTAGATTATTCTATATTATTCAAGATTTTTCTTTATTATTCAAAGTACAAGTGTGCATTACTTTTTAACACTCCTCCTTAATGCACATTTGTGTTACTCCGAGCATGCTTCGTAGCAGTTCGAATTTTGGTCTTGGAAGTGCCTTAGTGATGATGTCTACAATATGCTCCTCTGTCTTGCAGTACTTGAGCTCAACTTCTTTGTGTGCTGAGACTTCTCGTAAGAAGTGATGCTTGATGGTGATATGCTTTGTCCTACTGTGGAACACTGGATTCTTTGCATTGCTATAGCAGACTTGTTGTTGCAAAATATTTCAGTAGCTTCTGTTTGGCACTCTCCCATGTCTTCAATATTCTTTTGAGCCAAATAGCTTGACATGCTGAACTTGCTGCCGCTACTTACTCGGCTTCTGCTGATGATTGAGCCACAGTCTCTTGTTTCTTTGATGACCATGAAAATATTCCTGATCCAATTGTAAATGCATAGTCTGATGTGCTTTTCGTGTCATCCATTGATCCAGCCCAATCACTGTCTATGTAGACAAATAGTCTTGGATCTATAGTAGGCTTATACCATATGCCATAGTCAATTATGCCTTACAAGTATCTTAATATTCTCTTTGCTGCTCCATAGTGTATTTGACTTGAATTTTGCATAAATCTTGATAGTTAGCTTGTCGCGTACATGATGTCAGGTCTTGTTGTTGTTCAGTATAGTAAGCTCCCAATGAGACTTCTGTAAATTGATTCATCAGCTTTACTTGATCCATCATCTTTTCTTAATTTCTCATTGGTGATAAGTGGAGTAGCCACAGTCTTGCACTTGTACATCTTGAACTTTTTCAAAAGATTCTCAGTGTACTTTTTCTGGCATATGAAGATTCCATCTTCTTCTTGGTTTATTTTAACCCCCCAAAAAGTAGTGCATCAACCCAAGGTCACTCGTCTCAAATGTTTTCATCATATCCTTTTTGAACTCTTGAATTATTTCTTCATTGTTTCTAGTGTAAATGAGGCCATCCACATATAGAGAGACGATCAAGATATCAGAGTTACCTTGAGTTTTGGTGTAGAGAGTAGGCTCCCTTTTGCTCCTCTTGAAGCCTGCGTTGATGAAGTACTTGTCTATGCAACTGTTCCAAGCTCGTGGTGCTTGCTTGAGTTCGTACAAGGCTTTCTTTAGCTTGAGTGCTTTATCTTCTCCTCCTTGCTCAATAAATCCTTGTGGTTTCTCCACATATATTTCTTCTTCGAGCTCTCCATTTAGAAATGTAGACTTTACGTCAAGCTGATAAATTCTCCATTTCTTTTGAGCTGCTAGTGCTACCAGTGCTCTTATAGTATCAAGTCTTGCAACTGGTGCAAAGGTCTCGTTGTAATCTATGCCCAGCTGCTGCGAGTAGCCTTTAGCTACTAGCCTCGCCTTATGCTTTTGTATCGATCCATCAGGATTAAATTTGGTCTTATAGACCCATTTAACCCCAATGATCTCTTTGTCTTGTGGGCGATCAACGAGTTCCTATGTTTTGTTTTTCTCAATTGTTTTGATTTCTTCTTCCATAGCTTTTCTCAAGATTTCTTCTTTTACTGCAACTTCAAAACTTTCTGGATTTATAGTTATGAAGTTGCAAGTCTCATATATATATATATATATATATCTCTTGGAGTGATCTAGTTCTTTATTCTGGTTCTGGAGAGCCTTCATGTTGTATAGATGGAGGAGTTGTAGGTGGTGGAGTCATCCCTGGAGTTTCTTCAGTTTCCTCTGTGCATGGTTGTGTTATAGTAACACTTTTCCTTTCAACTTTTTCTTCCTCCCAGTTCCATGACGCCGATTCATCGAACTCAATATCTCGGCTTATCATGAACTTCTTAGTTTTGGGATTGTAGACTCGATAGCCTTTAGATTAGGAACTGTATCCCAGGAATATACCAACTTCAGATTTTTCTTCTAGCTTGTGTCTTTTCTCCTTAGGAATGTGCACATAGCAAATGCATCCAAATACTTTGAGATGCTTTGCTGATGGCTTTATATTGCTCCAAGCCTCAATAGGAGTCTTATTTTGTAAAGCTTTTGTTGGGCATCTATTTAGCAAGTATACTGCTGTATATACAGCTTCTGCCCAGAATGTGTTTGGCAAGCCTTTTTCAAATATCATGGATCTTGCCATCTCCATGACAGCTTTTTTTTTTTTTTTTTTTTCTGAGACTCCATTTTGTTCAAGAGCATAGCCAACTATTAGTTGATGCTCTACTCCTTCATCTTCACAAAATTTGTGAATTCTTTAGAGGTATATTCTTTTCCTCTATCACTTCTTAGAGCTTTAATATAGTGGCCACTTTGTTTTTCGACATGGGTTTTGAATTTTTTGAAGATATTAAATACTTCTGATCTTTCTCGTAGAAAATAAACCCACTTCATTCTAGTATAGTCATCTATGAACAGGATAAAGTACCTGTTGTTATCAAGAGATGGAGTCCTCATAGGTCCACAAACGTCTGTGTGAACAAGCTCCAACAAGGCCTTAGCTCTCCAAGCCTTTCCAGATGGAAATGCTTGTCGATGTTGTTTGCCAAGTTGGCAACCGTCACAGACATCATGGATTTCTTTTATGTTTGGAAGGTCTCTCATCATATTCTTTTGATAAAGAGTTTTTAGTGCATAAAAATTAAAGTGGCCAAATCTTCTATGCCATAGCCATGAATCTTCTACTTCTACTTTCATGGCCGTGGCTTTTACAAATTTCCATTGGGTAGGAAAATTTCTATTTTCCATCCTTACTTTTGTTATTATGTGATTTTTATTTCTTTTGTCAAATATTGTGCAGGAGTCTCCAGGAAAGTGCAGAGAGTATCCATTTTCA
Organism: Prunus avium; assembly: GCF_965620075.1. Lineage (NCBI taxonomy): Eukaryota > Viridiplantae > Streptophyta > Magnoliopsida > Rosales > Rosaceae > Prunus > Prunus avium. The sequence continues at coordinate 9,101,114 of NC_142286.1, forward strand.
ATCATTTGTCCAACACTTAATAGATTATGCTCTAGGCTAGGTACTAGTAGAACATCTTTAATATATTTGGCTCCTTTATTAGTTTGGATAGAGATTGTACCTTTTCCTTTTGTCTCTACCAGTGTTCCATTTCATAGTTTTACTTGGGATTTTACGGTGTCTATGTTGGGGAAGATGCTTTCATCTCCAGTCATGTGGTTACTACAGCCGCTGTCAATATACCATTTCTTGTTGGTTCCTTTTGGTGTGGCTTGATGAGCATAAAACATATGCTCATTCTTCTCACTTTTTTTTGAGTAATTCGCTTGATAGTTGTTGGTCCGACAGTCTTTTTCTATGTGCCCAAATTTTTTACAGTTTCAACATTTGGGCTTGCCATGGAACCAACAATATTTTTCTAGGTGGTTTGTATTTTTACACACCCTATAGGGAGAATAGTTTTTCTTTCATTTATTTCTTTTTTTATTTCCCCAATTCTTATTGGATTTATAATCTTCTTTTCTAGAACTTTCTCCAAATTTTCCTCCCCCCCCCTCCCACCCTTCTTTAGTTTTCTGAGACCTTAAATTTAGTTTTGACTGAAAGACGATTTCAACTGAATTTTCATTTCGCCTACTCAGTCTTTTTTCATATGCTTCAAGAGAGCCCATTAGTTCAGTCACTGACAGACTAGTTAAATCTTTTGTTTGTTTAATGGCAATAACTAAAGGATCATACTTATCCGGAAGACTTATAAGTATTTTTTTCTACAATTCTTGAATCATTAATATTTTCTCCATAGGCTCTCAATTGATTAATTTTAATTTTAATTTTAGCATAATAGTCTTGTTTGGTCTCAGAATCCTTCATTTTAATGTTTTCAAACTCTCTTCTCAAAGTTTGTAGTTTAACTGCACGTACCTTGGCATTGCCTTGAAATTCATCCTCTAAGGTATTCCATGCTTCCTTTGCAGTTGTGGCTCCCATGATCCTTGGAAAAATCGTATCATGCAAGGCTTGTTGCAGGGCATATAAGGCCTTTGCATCTTTTTGTTGATCTTTCTTTAGTTGCCTCAACTGTTCCACGGTTGGATTTTCTGGATTATTGAAGCCACTATCAACTATGTCCCATAAATCTTGAGACATAAAATAGGTCTTCATTTTAATACTCCAGAAGTCATAGTTTTCTCCAGTGAAAATAGGAAGAGGGTCAGAGTTTTGACTAGTGGTAGACATGATGGAGGACTAGAGTGAACCAACGCCCAAGGTTGATCAGAATGAGCTCTGATACCACTGTTAGTTTATGAGAGAAGAAGTTTAGAGAACAGTTGATTTAGTGTTTAGGAGAAAAGTCTTGATGTGGAATAGAAAACTTTTTCAAAGAGTAACAAGGTAATTTTATTTGAATGGAGGAAGAAAATTACAAAGCTTTACAAACTTAGTTGGATACAAGAGTTGGCTGATGGGAGAGTTAGACAAATGTAGTTTTCAGCTTTTCTTGATTACAATGAGAGGCTATATGCTTATTTATAGAGAGACTAAATCGACAGCTTTGGAAAAGTCAATTGCATGACGGAAAAGTCGGTTGCTCATGCAATTGACTTTTCCAAAGTCATTTTCAGCCACAATTTTTCTCCTTATTCTAGATTTCTCTAGTTATAGTACATTATCTAATTAGTAGGATGTTTCTAGCGACTTTAACTTGAATACTTTCTCTCAATTTTTCTAGATTATTATATATTATTCAGGATTTTTCTTTATTATTCAAAGTACAAGTGTGCATTATTTTTTAACAAGCACACTGCAAGTTTGGTACTATGAATAACTCGCCATCTAGAGAAAAGATGGAAAATATCTTAAAAAGGTTGAGAACCTTGTGAAAATGAAAAAATGTAACAAGACATTCGGGAAAATTGCTTGATGAAGATAAAGAACCTAAATTTGGCAAAGATAGGGATGCCTGATAAAGAACAACATTATCTTGGAGGTGCTTTAACAATAGAATGAGGTTATGTAGTTTAGAGACTACTAGATCAAGGAATTACTTTTCCTATCGAACCATAGTAATGTGAGTTCATTCCTGTTTGGTATTCCAAACTGCTTTTCCACTTGGAAATTTTGGTTAGCTGTATCTTATCGTTTAGGAGTACATTCTCGTTCTGAGAAATTTTTGTAGGGGACCGATACACCAACTGGCTGGTGTACCCACCAATAGGAATATGACACGTGTAATTATTTATTTTTAGCCTTAAAATTGTAGTAACTTTTAACTCCGTTAGCCTTTTAATTTATCAATTTTCAGTTTTTCAAACAAAACCCTAAAGATACAAATTTTCTCTGACAATAACCCTTTTGCCGTCAGATACACCAGCCTGCTGTACGTTTTCAGCTACTCTATCCATGGACAAAGAAAAAGGTGATGACCTTCTAATTTACTCAATTTATTGATGCAAATGAGCATGGAGAATCTTTACAGGTAAGTGATAAATCATCAGTGACTTTGCGTCGGAATAGTTTGATGCGAATGGCTTATGATATATAAGGCATGATGTTTTATTTCGGGATTTTTATGGTGAAATGAAAACTGGTATGCAAAATAACTCATTTGTTTCTGAAGTAGAAAATTAACCATTTCTGTATTGGGAAAGACCATCGCGTCCGAGATATGAGTTGAGATGGATTGAGATGAGCATATAAAGGGCTTTCTCCATATGCAGAAACAGTTGGTTTTCCTAACTTTTGAAAGAAGAGTTCTTTTTCTTGATTTTTATTTGATGACGCATAATGTTGGCATCCATTTGATTTGATGACACATCAAGCCTATAAACATATAATAAACTGCCACCAAAAATCGTACATTTATACAGCTCTTGGATTTTGGACATCAATTCTTATCATCATAAGCTGAGAAGTCAGGTTCAGGGGGCTTCTGCAGCTTCATCAGCTCCGTGCTACCCATGCTACCTGTGCTACCTGCACTGCGACGCCTATGACTGCGAAGTGCTTTTGCTGCAAAGCGGGATGCAAAGAAGGTGGCACGAAGCTTGCTTGTAATAGAACCGCCTCGATAATCATCATCATCACCATCATCATCTCCTTCGCTGTAGTCAAAGCCTTCTTCCTCCTCCTTACGCAATTTTTCTGCCAATTTTCTCCTGTAGTGGCGCCAAGCAGCTTGGATGAAGCAGGCTGCCCAAGTCCTCCATTGCTGGGAGTAGAAACGGAAGGTGTACTGAACCTGTCTGCTATGAAGATGCCTAAACTGGCTGGCAACAAATTTCAACTCCTCTGCTTCTAAGGCAAAAGCCTCAACCTCAGTTATAGCCTTCACGGTTCGAGTAGATGATGGTAAGTTAGAACTAGCTTTAGGATCCAATGCCCATGTTAGGAGCTCTTCTCCGCAAAAGTCTCCTTCTTTTAGCACACCACTGTTGAAAAATCCACTTCTACCACCATCTGTCGTCACACTTTCTAGGCGACCACGAATGATGAATAACATCTCTCCAACTGGGTCCCCTTCCCGGACAATATAGGTATTCTCTGTGCATAAACTTGGTTTTAGACGCTCACAAATGGCATCAAGCAACCGCTCATCCATATTGGCAAAAAGAGGCACCTGCATATATATGAGTCAGGACCGTGTGAAGTTAACTGTCATCACAATACAGAAGCGCAAATATGAGAAGACGACATGGAAGAATTATAAAGATCATACAAGGGGAAGTTTGCAAATTTAAAGAAAAACAGAAAAATTCTGTATGAACTTAAACCCCATGGCCAAGAAGGTAGCATGCTTCCTTAATTTAACTTGACCATTCTGAAGGAACAGCCATCTAATTAGCTGTCCACCAAAGCGCATTGATATGTATGTGTGCATTCCATGCATAAGATTGATAAGGACAAAAACAGGCATAGCTCAAGACTGTTGATCAGGGAAAACATAGCCTTTGTAAACATATATCTGTAATTACATTATAACATTAATGAATAAGAATGAACATTGACATAAGTGTGGATACTTACCCTTCTAACCAAATTCAAGCAGAGATGCCGTTTAATGTCCCTTCTGAGATCTTTTGGAAGACTCTGGACAATGCTCTCCTCATCTACACCTCGAGTCTCCAACCACTTGTATTGATCGTAGCGTCGAACCCTTTCCCTAAGATCTTGTGGAAGCCAGCGATGGTGCATCCACTGCTCAGAGTCACGCTTTTTAATCCTCATCTCCTCGAGACGAATCGTGAGAGACTGAAGGTAGGTCTGGTGAAATTCATTAAACGTATCAGTTTTCTATGGCTTAAATTTTAGAAACCACATACAAAGTAGAAAGCAGAAACAAGTATGCAGAATTATGGTCTGTTCCATAAAAATAGTTTCTGGTGAATCTAATTGGTGGAATGTCATAATAATGATTCGGATCAACAATAACCAACACATCCCCATCATGAAAGCAAAGGCTCTCTAAGAGCATCCTCATCTTCAACCAACATTTCCAAAATAGACGAATATGAAGCATCCACAACATTAATTTACGCCTCACCTGTATATTTCCAATCAGAAGGGCAAAGAGGATGAGGCCAAAAATGCCTATCCCTATGGAAAATAGAATCTCTAAAGCAAAGGTACTGGTTTCAAGCCCCTGGCCAAGTGTACTGCAGAAAGTGAAATAACAATGTGCTGAAATTAATCAGATTTGAGAACCAAAATCAAAACATTTTGCGCACTTTAACAATACAAAATATTCACTGAACTTTGAATGCAGAGAAGATGGCTTAAAAGTTGATGAGCATTGCATATGAAGGATGCATTAGTTTCAGATATCACAGAACAACAGTCAAAGCATATGATGTCAATATGCAACAGAATTGAAGCTTATCTAAACACACTAGGAAGAAATCCTGCCTACACAAACTCTTCCTTCTCTGCACTAACTTTCTTTCACAGTGACGTTGCGTATTTTTATAAGGTATGCATACAGATGAGGCACAGGTGAAGTAACAAGACCATATGGAGACTCATCTGAAGTCTGTGTTATCATCACCACAGGCAGTAACAGCAAGGAGGCTTGCAATGGGAAAATGAAGTTGAACTAATCTCAGCAGTTAAAAAAATAGGTACAAATAAAAAGAATGGTGTAATTATTCACTTTTTCCTTGGTATTAGAACATCAGCTATAGTAAACATATATCAGAGATAATTATTTTAAAAGCATTGATAAATGAGTATCATACCTTAAATTTTTCAGTCCCCACCACAAACAGAATAAAAATTTGGAGAAAAATGCTGTGGATGCAATGACCTTTGAACTTATCGCCTCTGTAAAGATTCCAAAATTAAATGGCAGATTGTCACCTTCAGCGGTGCAGCTCTTAATGAGAACATCCACTCTGATATCTGACCATTCTTTGTATCCTGGGACATTTTCAGAAATGCCACAGTACAAGTAGTTTATCGTACATTTTTTACTTTCAATACAAGCCTCCCGCCAGCATGTGTCATAGCGCTCTACAGCTAACAAGTACCAGGCAGCCCCAGTGACCTGTAAAATTTTATCGAACAATGGTCGAAATTTTTTCAATAAATTGGTTAAGACATCCTACAAGATACTTGAGCTACTAGTATTCAGAAAATAAAAATGTATGAGAAGTAAAGGCTTAAACCATAATAAAAACTTAAGCTTGTCATGAAGATTCAGTCAGATCATTCCACTATGTACTTGTACTTGCCTGTTAGACAACCACTAAACTCAATATCTTAAGTTCTCAGGAAATGAGCCAACAATATATCAAGCAACAAACTTAATCATGTGTAGCCCCATACGAGACATATAAGTGCAGCCCACCATGCACCTTGCAAACAAACAAATAAGTGAGGAATGGAGATTGGTGGTTTCAAACTCAGACCTCTTAAAAACAAGGATTTGATACCATGTTAGACAACCACAGACCCCAAGCCAACAATGGATATCAAGCTAATAAACTCCACAAAAAGCAAGGAGAGAGCTATACAGCAAACCACGAAGGAGATGAATTATGAAGTAAAACAGTATGCTTATGTAACACGAGAGTAATACTTACTTGAGCAGCCAGCAAAAACCAGAGCAAATAGTATGCAGCCCCGGCCCAAGCACTTTCGGCAAAAGAGCCTGCACTCTTTTTAAGGTCTGAATTTAAAGCTAGTAAGCGGATAAATCTTGGCAATAATTGAAACCAGACAATAAATAGCAATGCCTGTTTCGTAGCCAATACCTCTGACCCTCTTCCATGCAAGAATCTCCAAACCACAATCTGTTGTAATGAACAAACATGATAAGAGAAGAGAACCATCTTTTTCTATTCCGAAGTTTATTGCCATCTAAATTAGCTTACAGTATATAGTATTAAGCCATTGGAGTCTTGAAGTTTAGATACGAAAGTACAATATGCAGCAAAGTCAGTGTGTCAAGAACAATAACAAATATTCATAAATGCATGCGGACTAAGAGAAATTAAGCATGATTTTTCAGACCTGTGGTAAGGGTAGCACGGAAACCAAGTCGACAAAGAAATAGCGGTGTAGATATCGCTTTGCTATCTGTGAAGAATCTATCACAAGTTCACCTCTTCCGAAAACCCGAGATGATGGGGCAATATAAGCTGTGCGAAACTGTAAAGTCATGCGAATAAGGTAGAAAGCATCTACTAATGACCGCACAGTTATAGTTGTGGCTGCTAAGTTTCTATCAATAGTGAGGCAATCTTGATTCTCATCGAAGATTGGAAGGTAAAAGAACAAGGGATCAATGGATATTGCAAAGATACATGATATGACAAAAAGCCTGTTCCATAACAGAAGGGACTTGTCTTGGGGGTCAAATATCTTTCTATCAGACACTTTAAGATCTTCCGGGAACACTGCACGGGTGACCCCAGTTCTTAATGTTCTACCAAATGTCTTTAGTCCATCTGATCCCCTCTGGATTCCATACTTCAATGATTTTGATGATGTTGCCTTTCTGTTTCTCCCAGTAAAAGGTAATGCCTCAATATGAAATACAGATTTCTTCATTTTACTTGTATCAGCACTCATCGATATTGTAGAATCCAAGTCATCCAATCTACAGGTACCAACATATGCCAAGTCATAATAGAGAATTACAATACATCATTGTCATAACAAGAATCCATAACGATTTTGTGGCATCCAGTCTGCAATTTTTCTATTTGAGATATGATATGTGAATGACACAGGTTAGTGTCGTAATTGTATACTTGTTAAAAATACATAACCATATGGTTATGAGAAAATTGCATAAGTATATTTTAAACTCTCAGCGTCTGAAATTTGTCATGTTTTCAGGGATTACCATAACCACCCAACGCAGCCAAATCAAGCAAAAACAGGGTAATTGAATATGGTATAGTCAAGCACGACCTCTAGAAAGATGTATCTTATGGGAAACAAAGAACATCAATCGAACTACTAGAAAATTTGTCAATTCCAAGCTCAAAAGTGGCGAAATCTAGTGTTCTACATTACGTAAATACGGTTTCATTAAGCAAAGCTTTTGAGTTTTTGAGTTGACCCGAAGTCTCAGATAAGGCCTACATGTTGACAATCATAGTCTTTAGAAGAAAAAAAAAGGAAAATATGGAAATCAAAATGCAAGGAGTAACAGATACAATGTACATTACATACCTGACAAACTTCTCTTTCTGGCCACCAATGTATTGTGACTTGTAACCACAATCAAACATTTTTTGCAATCGGTTACATAGATACGAGGCTAGAATGTGAGAATTCACAGGCAAGTCCCAAGTCAAGTCACTGAGTGGCATAACATAAAGCACAAATTATTCCATCAAAGTATACAGATGTGATGCTGCCATGGATACATTGAAAAACAGAAAATATAAAAAATGCACTCAAGTCTCTGAGCTTCATATTGTCCAGAGAGAGAGAGAGAGAGAGAGAGAGAGAAGATAAACAAAATAGAATGCAGTTACTTATCTATGATCTTAAGAGAACAACATGGTAGACATTCACTCATGCTTCAGTATCCAGCTAAACCAATCTCAGTGCTTTTGAAAGTCAAATAAAATTAACAAAGCAAAATCATGCTTCAATATCTTTCCATGCTGTGTGCCATAACATAAAGCTTGAGACTTCTTCTTTCAGGTGATTTTTAAGTTTATAAATTAATTGTGTAATTGGTTGTATTAAAACTTTATTTCCCCTTTTTCCTTTTCCTTTTTACATTTTCACTTGCCTAAGTAAAAACACAAAAAACAGGGGGGGGAAGCCTATCATGAGAATGAAGCATACAAAATGATGCAGCCAAAACCAAACCCAACTAGGCCCCAAAAATGGGAAATTCCATGTTATTGAGGTTCTTTGAGTTAATCTAATTTCAATAGAAACTTGGGCAAACTGTTGTATTGATTCTCAAAACATTCCTTTATGTTAGTTTCTGGTGCATTTATCATTCTCAGCTCCAAATGCCTTAACCCAATAAGTCATTCATGAAGTCCCACATCATTTTTGAATTCCTAGTGCTAATTTCCATGTTTCTAAGTTGTGCAGGAAAATGTGAAAACAAAATTTAGACTAAATGTAATTTCTCCATTAATTATCTGGATGTTTTTTCTTCTCATTTCCTACCAATGATCCAAGTATTTGGCATTGTTAAGGATTGCATCATGATCTATAATCTCACATATAATTTAATATTTGAAAACAGAATCAAGAGGAAAATAAGAAACAAAATATAATGAAAGGATGAACTTACATTGAAAATATTCAGCTTTGATTCTCTAATAATAATTCATGAATCTTTTGGAAGATATTGAAAAGATTAGGGTTTGAGGAGGAGAAAGACGGTGGCTGATTTATAGAGAGAAAGGTGGATCATAAGGAAGGCTGGTATTGAGGACAATGAGGAGGGTGGGAGGGGAGCCAGACCGTTATACCGGTCATGCAAAGAAGTTAAATCCAAAACATAGAGCATGGTCGACTTGGGCTAGTAGCTTTGCTACCTTTGTTTTCTATTTTAAAATTTGCAGTGGGTTTGTAGCTCAAGTAGTTAAAAATAATTACGTTATACCGGTCCAACTTTTAATTCATCAATTCCTCAATATTGCTTGTATAAAATAATAATAATAATACAATTCCATTAAAGGCAAATGCATTGCCTCTCTCATCAAATCAATATAAAGTAACATGTAGACTTGGCAATGTGATTTATTGTGTGTATGTGTGGTGCCAGATTATGCTTAATCCAAATCCAATTCATTAACTTATCATACCCAAATATATAATACAATTCTTTTTGCAAATTTGCATATCGTACCGTGTCGTGTCATGTTTCATCGGTTTACCCATTTCTCTCTGTTTTTTTTTTTTTTTTTTGTTGTCAATTGAACACCAAAATATAATATATTATCAAATAATAACAAGTGTAAAACAAAGAGAACACCTTATAATACCATAAAAACTTATGCCAAAGAAATTACATAACAATTCACCCATCATTTTACCCAAAAAAAAAAATAGATATTTATAAAAATACCCAATCCTAGACATGTATATATAAAAATACACAAGCACTATTTAAACATAGAAACATACCCCTTTTTTCCTAGACATGTAGAGTACTCGCCTAATCCTCTAGGGTTTGAGCCTGATTTTTGTACTTGTTACCCCTTTTTTCCTATTCAATAAAACACTATCGCCCTTGTGTTTCAAAAAAAAAAAAAACATAGAAACATACCCAAAATGGGTTTTGGGTATGTGTGTAATGATGGGTTTTTGGTATGTTTATAAATGGGTTTTGAGTGTGTGTAATGATGAGTTTTGGGTATGTTTATAAAGTGTTTTGGGTGTTGGGTATTTTTATAATTTCAGCCCCCATTTTGGGTATTTTAGTGAAACTCCAAAAAAAAAAACATACATTGACCTTGAGAAAGTAAAACTCCTTCAAACGGCCTGATCAGCCAAAAAGAGAGAAACAACGTTATATTAACTTACTAACTGATTAGTACTTGAATTATATATGTTCTAAAAATATATATAAACTTGATACACATTCAGCTCATTCCCTCGTAGTTCAAATATTTTGAAACCTAATGATTGCAGCACCCATAAACACATACATTACTGTATAATACACTAACTTTGACTTTGAATTGTAATTTGTACCAGACAAACATCATGTGAATGAGTCATGTCACCATGATAATCCATTTTGAAAAGAAGAGAAGAAGATGCCGTGACATATTTCCTAAACTAAATAAGCATCCATTTTTGATAAAGATATGATGTCTAAGTACTTAATGATGAGACCTCTCATAAATTCTGGTACAACGAAGCAAAACTTACCCAATTTTTTCATACCAATCTATCATGTTTCCGTTGAGCTCTTTCAATATAAATCTTAAGGCAGTAAGACACCACATTTTTTTTAATTCTTAATTTTTGAATAATCATTGTCTTCAACTTGAGAAAGAAGGCCCATATCCTGACGAGCATTTTTGCTCATTAGGTGTATCATAACCACCATCTCAACACTTGACACGTGTCCATGAATATAACCATCGTTCCATAAATACAAAGCAAAGAGTTAACTATAGTTAGGCTTATAGACACATGTCAAGGGTTGAGAATAGTGGTAAAAGTACACATTAGGTTAAAATGGTGAACAAAAATATTTTCATATCCTGACTAGGTCTCCTTGTGCATTTGAATTTAACTATGTAATCTTGTTTTATTTTATTTTTATAATATATGCTATCTTAGTACTAAATATTGTTTTTCTTTTGTCAGAATGCCTACTTCTGTCACGTATGGCCCTGGCCTATAAGGGTGGACTTAAATTAAAACATCTTATTTATCCGCATAAGGATTATGATACATGATTAGGACAACCTTTTTTTTTTCCCTGAAACGTCATGCAATGTTGGTATGCACAATCGTCTCTTCAATGTCTAAATGAAATAAGTGTGATAGTCGTAATTGTTCTAATCATTAACCTATTATTAGTGGACAACAAGGATCAATTTTACATTTATAAAGTATTGATCACAGGAATGCAATTTGTTGATTTTTTGTAATTACTTATGCGATGAAAGATATACAAACATACCAACAGGAGTTGGTCCAAGTGGAAGGGGCTTGGATCCTTTAAACAAGAGGTCCTGGATTCGATCCCAGGCGCTTGCGAATAGAGCAGACTTTGTTGGGAGAGGTCCCCGCTTTGCGCCCGACAGTACCTCGAGGGTTAGTCCCCGTAATCGCGTGGGGGATACCTTGGTTTTCACCAAAAAAAAGATATACAAACATGGTTGTATATGAGTTCTGCTATTTTCAACCCGTGCTTTATTTCTCCACTCACCTTATCTTCCCACCCACCATGTAAATTTGAAAAAACATAATCTTATCTTTTCACCCATCATTATTACTAAAATACTCTTTAATTATTAATTCAAGCAAATTCTTTGTTAATCATTAGTAGTTGAGATATGGAGAGGATCAAGTTGTGTTAGACAGATTGGATAAATGTTTTAGTATAATATTTTGATTTTCTGGATCTTTTAGTTTTTTATTCTTTGCATTGTAGTTTCTAAAAATATTATGGATAAATGTGTTGAGGTCTTTTCCCCAAGTCCTTAGCAGTATTTTACAAAGGGTAAATTTGTCTTTTAAATTTTGAAGATAAGGTGGATAGAAAAATAAGACATGGGGTGGAAATAGCAACACTCTTGTATATAAAAGGTGAGATGAAACATTTTCTCTTGAAAGCAGGCTAGGTCAATCTTGACATCTTTAATACCTAAACTAAAAGGATATGAGTTCCTTTTTTTTTACTATTTATTTATAATGAGCATATAAAACTACATGTTACACCACGGTCGTACAAATCCAAAATACAATTTAATATTAGATTTGCAAAAAAATAAGATCCTTATAGTCCCTTCCTCTTTGGCGGATAGCTTCAATATACATTGGTTATCCTTTGAAAGATGCTCGTCTTCATATGGTGCGACATATTTATAGGGAAGCTGGTAGCTGATGCTCTAGACAATTTTGGTTGTGTAATTTTCCTTTATTTTTTTTGTAAAAATTATGTATGGATGTTCGGAATTTAGGGCTTCTTAGAGGAGCCTTTGTGTAATTTATTTATTTATAATGAGCATATAAAACTACATGTTAGAGGAGCCTTATCTAAGAATGACAATCTAATTAATTTATGTTTGATTCCGTCCCATCATAATACTCTCTCTCTCTCTCTCTCGTTTTGGCCTATTCATCCCTTTTCCTCCATGATGAACTTGAAGCCCCAAACCAATGCGATGCGACACCAAGTTATTTTGTGTTAATTATGTAAAACCAATACATTTCACTGCTTTCAAGTCCAATAAATTTTAAATAAAAATAAAAATAATAAATGATAGGGCTTACATAACCCAACCCTTGCGTGCCCTTAGGATTCAAAATTTTTGGGTCCGGATTGGGCTTCATGGGTTTTTTAAATTTTTCGGGCCAAACTGAACTGAGATTTCAAATGTCAAGGCTAGAGTCTGCCATTAGGTTGGGCTGGACTTGGCCTAGATTGGTCGACCCTTTTTTTCTTTTTATAAGTATTTTATAACTTAATTCATAACATGTGCAAAAAAAATAAAAAGTTTATTAAGTTATTCTACACATTATGGTATTTTGATTAAGTCTAAAATGAGGTTAATGAGTGCATCAATTAAGGGCCTGTTTGGGAGTGCTTCTGAAAGGGCCAAAAGCGCTTTCTAATAACTAAAAGCGCTTCTGACAGCGTTTGGCAGAAAAATTTAGAAGTGCTTTTGGGTCATAGAAGCGCTTCTTGGAGAAGCACCTGCTATGTGCTTCTTCAGGAAGCACTCCTAAGTGCTTTTCCACGAAGCACTTTAATTTTTTATGAAAATTCAAGATTTTTATAATAAAAGCGCTTTTGTTAGAAGCGCTTATGAGCAGAAGTACTTCCTAGAGAAGCATTCCCAAACGAGCCCTAAAGTCTTAAAAAAAGAAGGTCCTAGACGGGCTGGGCTTAAACGGGCCTAGGCAGGTCATGGGCGGGCAGAGGGTTTCAAATTCTAAGCCCATGTCCTACCCAATTCAAGAATGGGCTGGACTGAGCGGACCTAAAGAACAGGCCGAGCTAGGCTTTGGCCCAACGAGCCTCGGACTACCCACTTTTGTCTATGGGCTTAGGGCCAAATGATGATCCCTACGTGCCCTCATGTTATCTTCTTCCTCAATTCACAGTTTCTCTCCTATCTCTCCCTTCTCTTCATCACCTTTTCTTTGTCTCTCTACCACACACACACACACCTCTCTCTCTCTCTCTCTGACTGCATTTTCTCTCGCTTCACGAAGCCTCGCCTACAAACCTCGCCGCCTCGCGCGCTACCTCACCTCGATGTGAAAACCAAAACCAAACCACATCGAACCATTCATTCCGGTTAACTGAGGGCGCCGGTTTTTTAGGGTGGTGGTTCGGTGTCAGTTCCAAAAATCCCTTCACCGAGGGTCTTGGTTCGGCATGCAGTTTTGGCTTAACACTGAACCAAACCAAACCAAGCCTACCCCTAAATAAAACACATAATTGCAACACAAACATACGTATAGCACAACAAAAAATATGAGATAATTACAAAATAAATAACTGATGGAGGGATGGCGACATAGAAAAAGGATATATATAAATCGAAGTGTGAATCTCACCTCCCATCTGGTGGACAGGTCCCACACACACCCAATATCCATGTTCCATGTTCCATGTTCTTGTGCTCACTGTATGCTAAGCGCTCAAAAGCAAACTGTGTGCCCTAGACAGCATTTCACAATAGCAACATTGCACCCATAACCTCATTTCTTTCTTTTTTCTTCTTCTTCCTCTCTTTCTTTTTTGTTTTGTTTTTTGCATTTCATGCATAAAAAGCACACTCTCTGCATATCCTCACTCTGCGCGTGCAAAGCATTCTTAATTTGTAGGCTTTCTAGAATTTTCCTTGAGCCTTTAAAGCGTGGGCATCCCAGACAGGTCACCTACCCTAAGGTGATAATTATGTACAGTACAAGCCTGACTTGTAAGGACCACTACTACACCCAAACAAATCAGTCTAAGTCAAGCTAGAAATTTTGTAAAAACCAACCACATGCATAGCCTGTTGTGATTATCAAATTAAAATGTGAGTATCCGATTCAAAATTAATTGATAATGAATAAAGACGTCTAAAATCTTTTAAACTATCAGGTAATGCTGTAATTCCCCGGTGTAAACAATGCATGAACTTCTAATCGGTGAATATTAATTGGTTTATCCTAAAAAGAAAAAAATAGGAAAAGCAACCCTATTACAATTCATAGGTACAATATGTCAATGTGAATGGAGTTTATTATGAGTTGAAACATATTCTCTAATTATAATGACATGAACAGGTCACTATGGTGACATATTGGACCACTAACACTAAATGCAAGTTGAAACATATCCTTGATCAAGCATACATGAAATTATTATAATTCTTTAACTTTTTAATTATGTTTTTATGTATTGGTATTATTTTAATTCTCAACTTTCTTTATGTCGAATAACACTGAGCATGTTTACTAATCCGTAATTGGATTAAAGGGAATTGAATTAAGGATGAATTGAATTGAGAAGGAATTTGATTGAGGAGAATTAGAATATGGATTTCTATTGAACTTGTTTACTAAATCATATGGATTGAGGGGAGTTAGATTTCATATTCCTATTGAAGTTGTTCACTAAATCATATGGAATTGGGGTATGAGTGATACTAATTACTCAAATGTCATTGTTGTTGGGTTAAAGTAGATGACAAATTTAAAATTTTGAATATTATGTGAGGATATAGTATGGGTAAAAAAGATTGGTTCATTCTCCAGGAATTAGAATACCTCCCACCCAGGAATTGAATTCCTCCAAAATTAAAAATGAATTCTTGATTTTGTGTGGGCTCCACTTACTTTTCAATTCCTTGATGTAAAGTAAACGCAGAAATCCTCCATATGCGGAATTCAATTCCTAATTAGTAAACACACCATGAATCACGAATTATACAAATTCTTCACGAAAAATTAAAAAAAGTAACTGATTACATACTCATTCATTCTCTTTCTAATTTGTACCTTATTTGATTCACGACTTCTCCATTTCAAGAAAACAAATATGGCACAAAAAAAGTCATTTAAATTTACAAATGAGAATGATGGAAATTTGGAATCTCAATGACGTGTGCACAGTACTCACAAACATGTGAACCTATTTATACCTGGAGTCAAATAAGGAAACAAAAAGTAAAGTTAAAATTCCCTCAATAAATCTAATCAAGTAAATGTATACACGTGCCTTATGGCCTGTAAGACAATCATGTTCAACAAAACATTCCACAAGTAATGAGTATGAGAACTTATTACCGACCGAAAAAGAAAACAACTTATTATGGAAAAGGTGGATACATGAACTACAATCATTCATAACTTAGGCTAATCATGGCGGATTTTTTTAATTATTTAATTGCATAATAAAATAATATTATTGGATGAGATTATCATTGTCAAGTCGAATGTTGTATTTATAGATATCCGAATCTAATACGTATGTAAATTATACCTACCTTTTTACAAATAAATCACGAAACTGCTTGCCTCATTTTCTGTAAGTATTTTGTTTTTTTCGAATCACTGTTTGATATATATTAAAAAATAATTCTTAAAAAGCATTAAAAGAAATTTTTTTACACATATGTCATATTGTTATTGACATGAATATAAAAACTCCTATTTATATAGTATTAAGGAGGGAAATATTTTCCTTCGAATTTTACCAACCATTCATGGTAAATACTAAATAGTAAAAAGAATGATAAATAGAATTTTAAAACTGGAACCCACCCTTTTTAAGTTATATTTCACCAACCAACTGGAACCCGCGTTTCCCTCCAATTTATTTTTTTGTTTTTGTTTTCTTTTCTGAATTTCAGCTTGATATGACTTTCTCTGCAAAGCCTTTCTCTTTAGTCAAAAGCACCTCCACCTTGGGGCCCTCCCTTCCACACTCTACACCCCACTATTTTCTAATCCTAAATTACAGTCACAACATTAAAAAACAAAACCAAAACAAAAAGGAAGGCACAATCAAAACCCATATCAAAAGGAGGAACTTGAAAAGAGAATAGTGATTAACAACAATCTCCATATATTATCCAACTGTAAAGCAAGCCCACATTGGATGCTCAAAGACAAAGAAGAAAATTGAAACAACGAAAATGAGAATCCCCAAATCTCACCATCTTCTTCAACCTTTTGTTCATCACTTTTGAAGCCAAACCACAAACCCTGAAGACCCAGAAGCAGAACCCACCTCACCAACACCAACCATGCCTTCAAGACCATTCCCTCCTTCAAGTCCTGACCTTCCAAATTTTAGGCCACCCAATTTCTTGACAAAAACCAGGGTCTTGTTCTTGGCCCTCACAATCTCAGCTTCTTTGGTGATACTTTCATCAATCATCTATTTTCTTTACCACCTTTGGCACTCACTTGTGAACAGGGCTAAGACCATTCCATTTGACTCCAGTGCACCTCTCAAGCTTGAAAGATTTTCATGCAAAGAGCTCAAGAATGCCACTAATGACTTTGATGGTGCCAATGTTATTGGCAAAGGTGGCTCTGGCACTGTCTTTAGAGGCATACTCAAGTGTGGTAAGTTGATTGCCATTAAGAGGTTGGATGCTTTGAATTTGCAGTCAGAGAGAGAGTTCCAGAATGAGTTGCAGATTCTTGGCGGGTTGAGATCACCATTCTTGGTGACCCTTTTGGGTTATTGTGTGGAAAAAAATTGTAGGATTCTGGTTTATGAGTATATGCCCAATAGGAGTCTCCAAGAATCACTTTTTGGGGATGGCCTTTTGACTTTGGGTTGGGAGAGGAGGTTTGAGATCATTTCAGATGTAGCCAGAGCACTTGAGTTCTTGCATTTGGGATGTGATCCTCCAGTTATTCATGGTGATATTAAGCCTAGCAACATTTTGCTTGATTTCGATTACCGGGCAAAGATTTCGGATTTCGGGTTGTCAAGGATCAAGGTGGAGGGTGAATTTGGTGTTGATATGTTTAGCCAGGACTTGGGTAAGAGTCAGGAGCTGTGGAAGAGCCAGGAGCTGTCTGGGAACTTGGCTACGGAAACTCCGGCGATTGGTACCCCTGTGGAGAGTGCTAGTGAGGTAGATTTTGCTCTTGCTTTGCAAGCTTCTTCTTCATCGAAAAATAGTAGAAAATGTTGTGATGTTAAAGCTTTGAACTTGAATTCTGTGAACTATAATGCCAACATTGCTTTTGAGAGTGATATGAAGAGTTGTCATGGTAAGGGGAAAGAGGTTTCAACTGTAGATTTAGGTGGGGATGATTGGAATAATAGGTTTGTGCCTTATGATGATGAGCTTAGTAGCATTGACCATAGTAAGGAGTTGAATTTTGTTGCCGGTTCTGGTGTCGATGATGCAGAGGATACAAAACAGTGGGGGAAGGATTGGTGGTGGAAGCAGGATGGAAGTGGTGAATTGTGTAGTAAAGATTATGTTACAGAATGGATAGGGAGTCAGATTTGCCCATCTACGAATCCCGACTGGGATGACGAAAAGAAGAGCATTCATGAGAAACGTGGGTTAGATGTGTCAACTCCAGTTGATAAATTAGAAAATGCAAATGAACTCCAGTTGCAAGAATTTGGGTTTGGAAATCCCAATAAGGGGTTCCAGAAGAAAGAATCGAAGAGCAGGAAAAATCACAAAAGGAAACCAAGGAAGATGCAAGAGTGGTGGAAAGAAGAGCACCTTGCTGAGATTAGCAAGAAGGGTAATAAGCTTAAAAATCTCGAAACAAAGTGGAAGAAAGGCTTCAAAATGCCGCGTTTTGGCAGATGGATGTACCTTCATAGACGAAAGAACTTTAGGGAGCAGAGTCAGGATAAATGTGATCAAAATGGGGAGTTCAGTTTCAGGAGGGGATGGAAGAAAAAGACTGCACATTCTGTTGGAAGTGACGTCTATAGTGGTGATCTATTTAGCCGTGAGCTCAGCAGCACAACAAGCATGAGAGGGACTTTGTGCTATGTTGCGCCAGAATATGGTGGGTGTGGATACTTGATGGAGAAGGCTGACATTTACAGTCTAGGTGTTCTAATCCTTGTGGTTGTGTCTGGTAGAAGACCATTACATGTTCTTGCATCACCCATGAAGCTAGAAAAGGCAAATTTAATAAGCTGGTGTCGGCAGTTAGCTCACGCTGGAAACATCCTTGAACTTGTAGATGAGAGATTGAAGGATGAGTACAATAAAGACCAGGCAAGTTTGTGTATAAATTTGGCTCTCTCTTGCTTACAAAAGATGCCAGAGTTACGACCGGAAATTGGAGAGATTGTTAAGATCTTGAAAGGGGAAATGGATCTCCCACCACTTCCGTTCGAGTTCTCTCCCTCCCCACCTTCAAAGTTTTACAGCAGGTCAAGGAGAAAACAGACTGCCACTACAGAGTAGGGACTGTAACATATTCTTCATTTCAAGTTTCTTTTATCATTCCCCACTAGGGGTTATGTTGAGTGTAATATAGAAGCAATGATTCGAAATCGTTATTTGAAAGCAAATTTATGGCCTGCATGTTGTGTGTATATTAGCAATTAGGTAGATGATTCTACTCCATTTTTCATTGCTGGGTTAATGTTCAAGTCCTATTGACACTCCCTTTGTTGTTTTTTCAATCATAATCAGACCAAAGTTTCCTTAAACTCCTGCAGTGGAATATACAGGTCCTCTGTTTTATCCAGTGATTCATCAGGCTTGTGCTGTTTTGAAACAATTGCAGATGGTTTGTCAATGCATGCAAGAAATCAAATGGGAAAACTTCGAGAAACAATCTAGCTGCTCAAAAAGCCTCCCATGTTTAAGTTTGTCTCACATTTCCTTACACATTTGAAGGGTTTTTCTTTGGACACATGAACTAATTAAGAAGGTTTTAATTTACACCAGCCAGTAAAACTTTGACAGCCACAGAAAATGATTGATCCTTTAATTTTGGTTGGAGCTTTTTTAGATTGATCATGAAGCACTGAAGTCTTAATCACGGGCCGAAGCTGCTCACTACTAAAGTGTAAATTATTAACCCACGAGAGGCTAAGACTAATCACTCAAAAGTATATATCATAAAGTCATGACTCTATCCGCATAATTTTTCCTGCTGAATTGTCATTGTCATTTTTCTTTTCCTTTCCTAGAAAGAAGATAAAGAAAAGGTTGCTATCTGGGCAAGGCTAGGGACAACTCTTGGAAGCAATATTTGCATTATTTCCCTTATTGGGCTGGAGGAAAATGACCGCAAAAAGTAAAAGAAAAAAAGGATTATGAACCAAAGCTTGCGAAGACTGACAGCAAAAAAAGAAAGAAGAAAACCAAAAGAAAAAAAAAACACTAATGGCAAGTTACTTATATACGATTTGAGCCATCAATGAGGTTTATCTGGTGTAGTTGCTTAGAAGCATCATAGCCACCACTAGTCGTAGAACTTGCATGACACGAGGATAGCAATGTTTCGCTATTTTCAACTAATCACATTTTGCTATATGAAAAAAATTACCATATGTAGCAAAACGTGATTGATTGAAGATAGCAAAACAGTGTCATCCATGTGATATACAATTTTTTCTCCTTTCAGAGGCTCAGACTAATGAGCTCTGTGTTTCTATCAGTCTCAGACCGCACACTAGCTAGAGGGCTCTTTTCCTTCTGAAATCTTTGCCAACACTTGAAAAACATCATTTTGGTGGGTCTATTTCTTCGTTTTCTTTCTCAGTGGGCCATGCTAGACAATGGTGTCTTACATTTTGACCAGAAAATGTCGTCTCACATGTTACATGTCAGATAAACTTGGAACATTATAGAGGAATTTTCTCGTTTGCTCTGACAACATGTGTTTACTGATATTTTCTTAATCTTTCAAGAGATTTTCATTCCACTGAAACAGTAGGAACAGTCATTCCTGAGAATGAGTATCCAACTAAGGGGAACCCCCTCCTCTATCCATACAATATTCGTTGAACAACACCTAGTAAACCTAATAAAGATGACCGATTTAGGTTTTAATCTAATGATATTTCTTTTTTAGTATTAGAACAAGTTTCAAGTTCGAATCCTCATTTTTAAACAAAAAAATTTCAAATTTTGCCCCCCCCCCTTCCCCTCTTCTCTTTTTTGATGCAAAGAAACCAAAATAACTTTCTACTAAGTTTAAGGAAATTGGGAAAAATAAAAAAAAGTTGTCATACGTTCTTGAAGAAATTAAATAGAACTATTTTTCTCAAATAAATGTACTGTAATATATTCTGAAGTTGTACCTGCAGTATTAGTGGTTGAAGATATATATTATATACATATATTTTGATTTCACATGCTTCCATAACTACTGCATAAGTGTAATGTTGAACAAAGAAAATAAAAGGTACAGAAATATATTAGAGCATCCACATGGGAGTGTATGTTAAATATACACCCCGAGTCACCGGAATGGTCTCCAATGGTGAGATGTAAATGGATGTAAATATACATCACCACCATGGGGATGTAAAATAAAATGTATATTTACATCTATTTTTACATCTCTTGCAGGCGGGACCCACCCGAGAAAAGAGAAGAAAAATGAAGAAAAGTCAACATAAAAGGCTGGGACCCACGGCTACACCCCCGAATTTACACCCCCCACTGGAGCAAAAAACATATTTACACCCCCGGAGGTGTAAAGGGGATGTAAAAGTGGCTTTACACCCCCAAATTTACACCCCCACTGTGGATGCTCTTAATAGAGGATTCTCAGCAAATCAAGCATGCATGATCTTTGACCAAGACACAAACAGACCTAGAAAACCAAACCCAGTTAAGCAATAATTATCTCTCTCTCTCTCTCTCTCTCTCTCTCTCTCTCTCTCTCTCTCTCTCTTAAGATGTTTAAAATGGTTTTAAAAAATCTTAAGTCTCTTCATAATAACATGAGATCGTTAACCCATCAAATATTTATTGGTGGAAAGCACTTATAGTCAGCTCTAGGAAATGATCATATTTGTCAATAATTGACCAACAAAACTAGACAACGGAGCTAGGCATTGGTTCCTGAGACCCCTTTCCATGTTTCTTTATTCAACCGAAAAAAACAACAACAAAAAGCATTTGACCCACGTTCAATTTTATCATAATTGGAATTTCAAATATTCAAAATGAGAATGTGGATAAGTTTATTAACATTTTCATTTTGGTGCAAACCAAGTGGACCAATGCAATCATGTCTAGGCGAGTTGTGTATTTATTTTATGGGCTTGTACGGAGAGTCCATACATATTGAAACTTGATTGTTCAATTAACTTTGTGGTAGATGCACATTTAATTACAGTAATTTCAATCTTTAATCTTTTTAACACCTACCCTATGCCAACCGGGTCTAGCCTAGTAAAAAATGACATTACCCAGTAGTCTTAAGTTTGAAACTCCATGACAATAGTGTGTATGAGAAATACCCTCTCCTCCTTCCTAACTGTGACAAAAAAAAAAAACACACTTACCCTACCACCCTGCATTCTGTGACCTCCACCTCCCCCATTAGCCCCTTTAATCCTTGAATGCCCAACATTAGCACCTTCAAGCCTTGAAAACCCAACATTAGCCCCAGCAATTCCTACAATCCCATCCCAAACTTTAGCCCCTTCGAACCTTAACATTCCTACAATCCCAACCTCCCAAAATAGACCCTTCAAGCCCTCTTATCCCACTTCACACAATAATTCCAAGCCCCTCCAAGAAGAAAAACTTATGTACCACCGTTTCATTGCCTGGAGGAGAGATAAAGAAAGGGGGCAAATGAAATGAAGATAGGGAAGTATTTCTCCCCTCCAAACCCACCTACTACTATCCTACCCCAAAATACATTAGTCCCATCAACTAGTCCTACAACTCCATTTGATCCAACTTTAAACCCTCCTCTTAGCACTGCCATTGCCCCATCCATTACTACTCTCACCCTTCCAAACATTGCTCATCCACCACCTCCAGTCCCCATCTTACCACCTCCCCTGCTCCAACCCTTCCTCCCCTTACTTTATGTTATTACCAACTGGACACGGCATTGTCCGAAATCGAATTTCTGCTGCATCATCATGCTCTGCTATTGCAGGCAACATTCATCCATGCCATAGATTGCCAATAAGTTAAATCAATGCTTAGATCAAGAAAAACACATTGTTGCTTATTCATTTTATTATCTTAAATACACTGTGGTACATTCAAACATTTGATGTGAAACAAAGAGAACAAACAATGATATTATTTGACATCTGATAACATTTTGAGTGTAAAAATAAGAAGAAAAAAACAGAAACTAGTTAATACCAAATGCAAGAATCGTATTATAAGTGAAACACAATATTAACATACTTCTCATAAGGAGCTAGGCAGGGAAAGAGAGAGTGATCATCTTTCTATATGTGGTGATTTTTAACAATGACAATTTTATAATTTTATAATTTGACCATTGATCATCTCGATATTATAAGCTTTTGATCAATCTGAGTGATTGTGCTACCTCTGTCATGATGGGCCTGTCATCCGGATTTGTTTTGAGACACCTCTCTATGAGCTTAGCACATTCCACTACTTGCTTCTTGTTTTCTTCTTCCAAGACATTGGCCTCTAAGTAGGTTTTGAAAAGATTTGCTAACTGTCTAAACTCTAGCTCGTTATATGAGCTTGAACTGCCTTTGTTAGAATTCTCCATAAACCAAATTAGTAAACTATCCCATCTCTTTCCTGCAAAGATCTCACATAACAGAATTCCGAAGCTATGGACATCACTCTTTTCTGAAGTACGTCCTGATATAGCATATTCAGGAGGCAGGCACCTATGAGTCCCAGTAATTACTTCAACATCCACATGAGTTTTACCCAACGGAATTGGCACTGAGGTTCGGAACTCAGACAGCTTTGCAACATAGTCTTGGTCTAAGAAGATATGTCCAGCCTTTATATCTCGATGGATGATCATCTTCGGCATGCCATAGTGGAGATAGGCAACTGCATCTGCTACTTCAATTGCAATCTTTAACCTTATCTGCCATTGTAGTGATTGGCCATCTCCATAGATGTTGTGTGAGAGGTTTCCTTTTGCTGGGAATTCGTAAACTAGCGTAGGCAACTCAGACTCGAGGCAGCATCCCAAGAGCTTCAAAACATTCTTGTGCTTGCTCATGTTCGAGGCTATTGCAGCTTCATTTGTAATCAGTTCTAGAGGATCCATGTAACTACTTGAGTCTGCTTCAAACTTTTTCACCAAAATTCCATGGTCTTCATGAACTCCTTTGTACAATCGAGAGTTCCAATCCCGATATGCCATTCCATCCCAGCAATAATCATTCGTTGCTTTCTTGAGCTCTTCTTTGGAGTACATCCGAATCGGATTACAATTCCCACGGAAAGAATGTATAAGCTGTTCTAACATGGCAGCTCCATTCTTCAAGTAGCATCCCTCCTCTTTTCTCTTGTATTTCTTGTTTCTGAAGCATGATAGCATATTCGAAGATTGGTTTTCAGTTGCCAAAGTTGCAGCACTATCTGTGGACTAGCCTGCTTTTGTGGTCCTGTTTCAGCTGACAGTTAACTAGGGGCTTAACTTGTTGACTAATAATTCTTTAGGAACCATCCTGGTTTTTTCTGGGTGTTTTCCTATAAGGCTTGTGGAAGAAACAAAACATCTGGTTTTGGACCACAAACGATGAACAATTATTAGAGTAATACATAAGGTTTTATTCTTGAATCACAGTTGTAGTTTTCATTATTTTGATTTTAATGACACTCTGGCTTATTAGAAGATTAGTTTTCAGTAGGTAACAGAACAGCTCCCTGCCTTCGGACTAATAACAGCTCGCTTTGCTGGTCCACCCTCTCTGCAGACAGTCAAACTTGGGGGGGGAGATTGGGTTTGGTATGCCTTTGAAGACAAAGATAAAATTTGCTACCGTGGGGCAGTCAATTGCTACCGTGGCAGATTAAGCTAAAGATTGCAGTTGAAGTAGCAGATGCAGTTGCATATCTCCACTACGGCACGTGCAAGAGGTTCATCCATCGACATATAAAGACAGAACATATCTTCTTAGACCAAGACTATGTTGCCAAACTGTCTGAGTTCCAAACCTCCGTACCAATTCCTTGTGGTGAAACTCATGTTGATGCCGAAGTGTTCGGGGCTCCACACCACTTTGCTCCAGAACTAAAAATTTGTGGGCATTATAACGAGAAAAGTGATGTCTATAATTTTGGGATTGTACTGTGTGAAATTCTAACAGGAAAGAACATTGCTGATTTACAAGCTTTTCAGGTTTTAGTGAATTCTAAGGAATGGGAAAGCATTTTGAGGGAAAATTTGCATGATAGAAGCATGGGGCAAGTAGCAGAATGCACCAAGCTCGCATTATGGTGTCTCGAGTCAGACTCAGATCCTTATGATAGGCCCACCATGAAAGAAGTGTCAACGAGATTAAGATTAATAAAGACCTTCTAATGTTAATGTTTTGTTGTACTTCACAGTTTAAATCATAAATTTTGAATGTTTTATTCTTCCCTTAATATCTATGCATCTTTACATAGAAATTAATATTTTTGGTCTTCTAAATTTTGTGTTTTCCCCCATCCATTAGGATCTTATATGCATAGTGTATTCATTTGGCTATGTAAATCTTGATTCTTGACGGATAATAAAGTATTAAAGCTACAAAATCACGCAACCTTCTTATTTTCTGGAAATTCTTGTCAAAAGACGGGGCAGAACAAGCAAAATTAGCAAAGACAGTAATGCTTGGGCAATGAGAAGGCAAAGCTCATGGAAAACTATTACCATGGGAACCTTTTTGAATGAACAGCATTACTATGCAAAGAATAAGGCTCGATTATTCGACACCTCAATGTCGAAGTAGATGCAGCTGAAGAACTGCCTACATCAGTTGCAACTGGAAATGGAGAATATTTGATGTGCCTATGGTAGATTAGTCTTGGAAGCTAGCACAATGTAGTCACTGACAAGTCTTTGGTCATAACAGTGAAGCCTGCGCTCCTATTAAACTAGTTTGGATGCCTAAGGAGGCAACTCAAGAGACAGGGTGTTGGTCTAAACCTAAACAGAAAGTCAAAATTGTAAAGTTTCAGAGCGGTAATTAAAATAGTTGAAGGATGATCAAATTGTAAGTTTTGCTAATTTGAAACAAAGTTTAGGCAATACAGTCGAGGGGACAAAGGAAAAAAACCACAAGAGTTCAACCCAAATCATATAATGTAAATGTCCAAAGAACATCAACTAAGGAAAAAAAGAGAAGCTTAAAACTGAGAACAAATAAGAATAAATTGTACACTTCCCTGAGTTACACCAGCTTCCACAACCAAAACACACCACAAGAACTAGACCCATCCGAATCCAAAGCACAGCATTGCCAAAGAAACCGCTAAGGCCCGAAATCCCTGTCGAGGAACAACCAGGACAGCAGAATCTGATGAAGAATTATGGGCACTTGGGGCAGCCTGTGGTGAAGGCAGAGGATGGACAACAACAGAGACCTTCATGCCATTGTAGCATTGACCATTGCCACAAATGAAGTAATACCTCTTGGCCTGATTGAGGGGTATGAAGTCTTTGCCACTGCTCCAGTTCCCTACAGCACTGTCCAAGGTGCAGTTGTCATACCCAGTCTGGTTTACCTCAAACACATTGTACTGGTTCTTTGTGTACCTAAATGCTGCAATTTAACAAGCAATGTACTTTGAGAAGAAAAGGAGGACCAGGATATATAAGAAAAACTTGCACAGAAAAAGGCTAAGACAGATAGCAAATTGTATGATTAGCCCAAAAAGATAGTAAATTTGTGTGTACACACACCAACAGCAATATTCAAAGTACCACAATGATCGGCTATGAACTGTGAAAAAAGATATGAAAGAAAGCTATCTCAGATAGACAATTAAGCTAAAGAAATCCAAAATTAATGTGCTGGGTTCAGTTCAAGTGTACCATAGTAACCATAATATGATATATCTCACTTTTATCTTCTTCTTCTTTTATTTTTTATTTTTTATTTTGGTTGTTAACAAGCAGCCGAAAAGTGAAAACAAAAATACCCAAAAAAGAGAGTGGGTTTTCGAATGCAATTCAAGTGTACCATAGTACCATAATATGATACCATTTTTCTCATTTTTTATAAAAAAAATTTGAACTTTTGTTTTTAACAAGCAGCAGAAAAGTGAAAACAAAAATACCCAACAAAGAAAGTGGGTTCTGGAATGCAAACTGAGTACTTGAAAATGAATCTAAAGACAGAAAAATAGAGAGAGAGAGAGAGAGAGAGAGAGAGAGCTTACAGATAAGATCCCCAACATAGAAAGTTTGGTTGTTGGCCCAGAGGGTGTAGTTGATGCCAGGGTTCCAGCCACGGTTGGCACCAACAATGTGGTCAGTGGCAAGGATTGGAGTGAGGACTGCAAGGCCGGAGATGAAAAGGAGAAACAAGATGAGGTGGGTTGAGTTACAAGACTTCCACATGTTCCTTCTCTGGTTGGTTTCTTCTTTCTCTTCTTTCTCTGTCTCTTGGTTAACGGAAATAATTCGCAGGAGGCAGTTCAAAAAAGAGTCCAGTTGAGTTGAGTTCTGGGTTGTGTGGGCTCTACAAACAAACGATTCTTCTTTCTCCGCATTATTTTGGTTTATTTCACAGAAGAAAAGGGTAGTCGCATTATCAATCTTCTTGATTTAGCCTGTTGTACTCCAAAACAATATTTCCATTAAAAAAATCTTATCAACTTGCAATATAGTAAAAAGAACCGACAAAGAAAAAGTATAAAATGAGTAGATGGATCAGGCATTGGGAAATGGCCGTTGTGGTCTCCAAACACGCAGGCCCCATTTTAATATTTTCTTGGAGTGGAGTAGCTTTTAATAACTTACCCACATTTTTGTCCTTGTTTGGTAAATTGGTGCACAAAATAAGAAGCAACGCGAAATTTTTTATCGTAAGACATTCCGGTGTCGTGGATCAATACAGACTATTGAGAGCTGTGCGACAGTCAGTTGATTGCGGATGTGGGTGATTTCTGTTTTGATCGTTGATTTATGTGATTTTCAATTTTATAAACAATTTAGTTGTCTATGAAGGAGAGATTTCTTACCATTTATGCATATAAAAGCCACATTTTATCAATTATTAGAGAATGTTAATGAGGTATTAACGGGGTATAGTCTACAGAAAAAGGATATTAAGTTGTAGATCAATGATTTTTTGTTCAAATCTCCATAGTACCTTTCGTAGTGTGTGGGAGAAATCCCTTCCCCTATAATAATTCCCATTGTT
The DNA here is from genome assembly GCF_965620075.1 of Prunus avium. Lineage (NCBI taxonomy): Eukaryota > Viridiplantae > Streptophyta > Magnoliopsida > Rosales > Rosaceae > Prunus > Prunus avium. The sequence continues at coordinate 9,128,541 of NC_142286.1, forward strand.
TTTTAACGTTGAATTTTTTATTGGAAATGGTTCAGACTCCACTTATGTTGGCTGCAATGCATCATGCATGGCAAGATCTCGAGCGTAGAAATGCTTCTTGAAGCATGAGCAAATGTATGTGAATATCCCAACTTTTTGTTTCTTTTAGATTTGCATTTCTTTTTTTCAAATATGAACTATGAAATTAATGTGGGTTATTTTGTTAGGCTTTAACATTTTTTATACAAAAAAGGGGGTATTCGGGGTGGGGATGGGGATAGCCCTCTGATGGGGACGGGACGGGGATTCCCCGAAACCGCTTAAAACGGTAATGGTGGCGGGGACATGGCCGGGGATGGGAAGCAGGGACGAGGAAGATATTGACATACCCGGCCCGTTGCCATCCAATGCCATCCCATCACCTATCTGAAGCCAATATTTTCTAATGTGTTTTTCTTAAAAGAGGATTTACACGCGAGTCTATTGAATTTCTTAAGCTGTGAAGAAAGAGAGCAATATAATTTTGAAGGAGGGTAGCAATTGTTACCAAAGTATTCATATGAAACTCCTTCCAAGATTGCTGCCTTAGGCGACTTTGATATTCCTGCTCCTTGCATTTCAATATTTCGTACAGAAATCTCCTCATAATTTGACATATGAAATCATGCCTGGTTTAGCAAGAGGTGGTGGAGGGAGACACTTGAGTAAAAGACAACAGTACTTGTCAATTGAATATCTTCATACAAAGTGTCACATCCTATTGTATCAAGAAACACGTTAACACTTCCATTTTGTATTGGTTTTGCAAAATATGATGCTTCTGCAAAAAAGTGCTCCATCATGGTAATAAATGTATGTATGTTTATAAAGTCTCAAAGACATGGAAAATGCTAGGGAGACCACAATTTGTGTACCAACTCTCTAATAGAGCATGAGACCCATTGTATTGGTGGGCGCCACCTCTATTAGAGAGTTGGTACACAAGTTGGTATCCCAAGTTGGTCTCCCTAGCATGACCCCAAAGACATACGTACATATTCGTGTTCCCATGTTTGTCCATATGAAAACATGACACTTGTACCTCTGCTGACGAATCATAGACGAAAGGCATTAGAACTTTTCCAGTATTGCGCCATCCAAGGCTAAGAAAAAAATAGTGAAAATATCTTACATCAAGAGTTGTTCACAATTATGAGTTATAAAGCAAAGGGTTCTTCGTTCACTTCCTTCTAAACGGATCTGGAAACTCTGTATAAAGTAAAAGGTTCTTCATTCTCTTCCTCCACCAGCATAGATGAGTGAGAAGCTGCAGAAAAAGAAATCACCAAATTTCCAAATTAAAAATACTTATGAAAAGAAACATCCATTCCATTCAGTATGAGCAAACAAAAAACAACAAAGGAAAGGGAAAGACAGTCTACTTCCAAGTCATGTGAACTAAGAAAAAATGCAAATCAAGTCCATGAACCAATTGGCAAACGTTGCATTCATTTGCCAAAATGTAATATGAACATGAGGGATCAAGTGGAATGCGTACCAGGAACATATAGAAACAATAGCATTGATCCCCAAATAAAACAACAATGTGAATCAAATGCTCCTTCATAATATATTTTTTGCACCATTCAAGAGGCTCAGCTCCTTCTTTCTAAATGCTAAATCAATTTTGTTTTGATCAGTTGTCAAGAATGAAAACCAGATAGCACAAGTTGAAAGGTTTCTAGGAGTCAATTTTGCAGAAGAAGCTCCTTAGCAACTTTTCCAACAACAACAACCCATATCTTCCATATGGAATTTGCAAAAAGTTCTGCAAGAACTGGCAGAGAGGATCTTTCCAAGATTTTTGACATGCAGTCAAAATTTCAGATTAGACTATTCAATTGATGTCTTCTCCTCTCTTGATTGGCGTGGACTTTCCCATCTCTTCATCCTGCCTTGCTTTTGATTAACCCTCATCGCTTGCTTGACCGGTCTCGGTCTCTGTTTGCCTTTTACACTACTGCCTCCAACTGGTTCCTTCAAAAGCTTTTCAAGCTTTGGATCTCCCAAAAATCCGTTTGACCTCATCTCAGCAAAAAGTTCCCTGGCCTTCATTAACAAACGACGATTTGCCAGGCCCTGTACCATTACTGTGTAATGTGTAGAATCAGGCACTACTCCATAGTGCTTCATTTCTGTCCAAATCTTCAATGCCATCTCAGGTTGCTCTAATCTGAAGAACTTTCCAAGAATCATAAGAAAGGCATCGCCATTAGGACCTAAATTTGCTTTCTTCATTCGATTAAGAATTTCAAGAGTTCCCTCTAAACCTGTGCTCTGGAGAAATGCATGGTAAGTCTCAATAGTTGGGCTGATATTATCCTCTCTCATTGCGCTCAACATCTGCCTCGCCTCCTCTATCTTTTTTGATTCACATAAAGGACATATCATTGAGTTATAGGTAGTAGAATCTGGCTGCAAACCCATTTGTTTCAAATTGCCCAGCATTTTGAGAGCTTCGTTATAGCAATTTTCACAAGTTAGTGCATAAATCAATGAATTATAAACTTTGAGGCCAGGAACAAAGCCCCTTTTCTTCATTTGATCATAGAACCTAAGGGAGTCAAAAAGCTTTCCAACCCTTGACAAGCAGGAAATCAAATGTGTATAAGAAGTTGCATCTGGTGTAATACAACATTTTGACATTTCTCTCCAAACTCTCTTGGCTTCAAATACATCAACAGATATGTTACACCACCCATTGAGAATAATGTTAAAGCCCTCAGTCTCCAGTGAGAAAAGCTTCTTATTAACAAGCATGAATTCTTCAGCTTCTTCAATGTTTCCATATTTACAGAGAGCATTCAAGAGGGTGTGGAATGCTTCTTGATCAGGAGTCAACCTGAACTTGTCCATCATCTGGAATGTCTTAATGGCCTTACATGGATCATTTACAGATGCATATCTGATGAACACCAAAGGGGAAATAAGGAAAATTAATTTTTCGAATAAGACTAGTGAACCGCGTATAAGTTTGAGAAAGCACAAAGTCGTGGAAGTGGTTGAAGAATTATATAAACTCATCTCATACACCATCATAAAAACCAAAAACCAAATGTCCCAAAGCTAGCAAAATAAATAAATGAATTTCTAATCTATACAGATCCATACTTTACAATATTTGTAGAATTATGCGAACAATGCAAGAAGTATGCAACCCTAGAAACCACTTCTGGGAAGGAACCATCCAGAAACAAAACAAGAAAAGTTAGTTTGATTTCAGAACTTCAGAAGGTCCAAGCATCTTGTTTGATTGCACCAAAGAAGAAAATTACACTATAGAAAATTCTACAACCACGTTTACTTCTAACTAGAAAATAATGTAGCTAAATTAAACCTCCTTTGAACACCATATTCAATTTCAAAACATAATCAACATTCAATCAAAACAATAAAAAATATCAAAAGCTAAGCTCAAGCTCACCTCTCAATCATAATAAGCATAGCACGCCGTGTATCCATCAGAGCCCGATGCAAGTCCCGTATCAAACACCAAGCAGTACTGAACTTTCTGTGACTCCCCAAAACCCATACCATCAAACTACAAGCCTCTTCATCGCAACAACCCAATTTCTCACCCCATTTGAAAGCCAAAAACGCCAATTTCCAGTCTTCCCTCAATTCCCAAATCGCTAAAAGGACCGTATCTCCATTCACCTCAATGCCCGACTTGTCGAGAAAAGGCATGGCCTCGGCTTCTGAGGCAAAATGGGCGGCATGTTTGAGCAATTCGAGAAATTGGGTGAGACCCGACTTGTACGGGTCGTTTGTCTTGAATCGTTGGGCATCGAAGCCCAATGGGTCGTTGAGAGTTTGGGCTGAGAAGGGTTGGAGAGTAGAGAAATGGCGAGGGGTTTGAAAGGGAACGAGAAGTGTTCGATGAAATGTTTGAGAGAGATGCTGGGGGAGAGGGTGTGAAGAATGAGGAGGAGACGGTGAGTTAGAAATGGACGGAAGCAGCGTATGTGATAGGAAGAGCTGGGGATGTTTGCTTCGTAGCCTTCTTGCTATGGAGGGAAGTGCCATCAGTTTACCAGAAGAAAAGACTATGGGACATGTCGAAAGCCACCTTGGCTGAGTTTTAAGGAAAAAGGCAAAGAAAATCTGAAAAATGGTGAAAACGGAACCAATCACAAACTGTCACTTGGAAAGGGTATTACACATGGCATGCCGTGATTAGTTGGAATAGTAAAATAATGTTATCTCAGTTTCATATACACAAGTGTCTCACGCGAGGGAGACTACAACATTGTATGAAATTGTATATCACTAAGGTAATAAGAATTCGTTACTTACAATGCCAAAGTAGCGGGAGAGCCCGAGTTTCTATATTTAGAGATGATGTATTTACTTGCTTTTCATAAAATTTAGACTATCCAACTCATCTAATGCTTATGAGAATGCCACATTACTTGCAATAAATTTGTTTCTATTTTTATAAACGCCGTTTATTGTATCTTCCTCTTCTCTCTCAACTCGCGCACTCACGTTCTTTCTCATGTCGTCCTCACCGTTTTTTTTTTTGGTTACAATATTTTCTTATGTTGGCGCTAAATCTTGAATAGATAGAGATGAGTGCAACTTACAAATGGGATGGACGATCGAGAGATCGATTGAATATTGGATGCCGATTCTTCCTGTCCTTGGATGCTGATCCTGAATAGAAAGAAGTCGAGACTCGTAAGGTCTATGGAACCGGTGTGGAACCAGCCTAAGACCCTCTGATGCTGAAGTAAGTTTGTTGTTTTAAGAGCTCTTGCTGTTGACCATATAGAAGTATAAAAGTCAAGCTGAAAAGTCTTACCCCTGTATTGTAGTGGGAGGGGCATATTTATAGAGGGCATATAGTATGCTCTTAGTGCTCATTTTCGATGTGGGACTCGTGGGAGGGCCCTATGAGGTTGACACGAGTCCCAAGATATTTCAGGCGGGTGCTTCGAGGTTGATTCCGCAGAATCGGTAGGGGATACCGATTGTAGGCTGTGTTGGGCCCTGTAATGATCTTTTGCTGCTTTGAGACAATATCATCAGTAGCCTATGCCGATTGTCCGAGGCCTTGGGTGCTTGGGCGAGTTTATGAGATCCACGTGTCGTTGTACGAGTGGAGGGTCAGATATGGTACAAACATCTTATAAGTTCAATATGAACGGATTTTGGCTAGTAATGTTGTTTTCCTTCTTTCAGTATTCATTATGATTTGCGAAAAAGCCTAAAATAGCTAAATACTTTCATTTCTGAAAAAAAAACTTTAATTTGATAAATTAAAAAATCTTCCGATCTGCAAGATGTTGCAGTGATCGAGAAAAGCCCAAAGTTTTTGCAACTTGCTAATTTGAAAGTTGTACTCTAGTCATCGAGAAAAGCCCAAATTGATCAGGAAAATACCCAATTGATTTCAGTTTAATTTTCTTCAATGCTGGGTTACAAAACCCATCTTCAATTGATGCACATTAAAGTAGAAGAAGAAGCCAAAATTTAAATTTAAAAAAAAAAAAAAAAACTATAATACAAAGACAAAGAGGAAGAACTGAGAGAGACATGGGTAGGCGAGGCTGTAGATGGAGATGGAGATGGAGATAGATGAACTGTTAACGTCAATTTTGAAAGAAAATTATAATTATATCAAATGAATGACGTGGCATACTTTCAAGCATGGCATACTTTCAAGCATTGAATTATTTGGATGGTCTAGATTTTATGAAATGCGGGTAAATACATAGGCTTCGGATTCAGTAATGAGATTGTATATCCTACTTTTTCATAGGATTAGTTATCTTATAAAAATACACTTAATGAATTTATGGTGAGATTATCTTCGTCTATATTTATTTTTTAGTACCAAACATTGGATTGGAATCCTCTACTAATCCTACCCACCGAACGATATTCTAAAGTTGTGCTTGTCACATTTCATAACAAAACTAGAGTCGTGTTTTGTGTCATCAATTTATAGAGAACTGAGAACGCCCTTATTGATAAGCCACTGGTGTTGGTCACGGATGCTTATTATCACAACTACACAAACATATTGGTAATTGTGGGTGTCGCCATTAACTATATGCCATGACAGTAAATAAGCAAACAAGCTCAACCTGATTCCCAATTGAACCAAAAATAAATCAATGATCAAGCCAGTAATTTATTTAAAAATTTATACACCAACTAGTCTAGGAAAACCATGAATTAATAACTACAAAGTAAACTGGACACGACTCGAACACCATATTTTGCTCATTTCATTCTTCATCCCCTATCTATGACTGAGACTAGACTCTCTGAGTAAAAAATAGCTTGTGAAAAATATCTGTCAAGCCCATAAAAACAAAGATTCTTCTTAATATTGTGTGTACTTTGGTCGTATAAGACCAGTTGCCCGCTGCAATCTTCCAAAAGAAATTGACCATCTCTCCAAAATCCCATTGGCTTCAAAAAACCTGTAACAAGACTTATCGAAAGAAGTTTAGTCCAAGAGTCGTCGTCGTCATAGTCTTGTTTGACCCACACGTCAAACCATTGCTCCTGTTGTTTAAATGGATAAACAATCAAAGAGAGAGAACCATTATACGATGCAAGCTCATAAACAATATCTTCGTCCTGCACAACAGTAAGGCAGCTTGGAAGCCCCATCTCGCGCAACACTTCATCAAACATGCTGAAACAAAGAACTCTGTAATAAGCTGTGACGTCCCCAGGAACAAAATAAGCTACCAGCCAGTGAAAGTTTCCCTTCACATAGGTGTTAATAGAAGACTTGGTGATAGAAACATCAACACTAGGCGGCACAGTATCATCAGCCTTTCTCCATGAATTACAACTTGAGCTATATACTAAAACCTGGCGGGGAAAACACAAAGTTTGTGCTTCTTTATGACCGCAGCTCACAATTAAAACCACCTTGTAGTCGTTGGTTTTAGGATCAAAACCAAATCCAACATTTTTCATTGAACACCGATGAGGTTGGATACTCAATTCTGGAAGAACCTGGAATTCTCTCAGTGCAACATTTACCAGCATAATACTGCGAAGATGGTGTAAACAATAGATGCCATTGCAGGGACCAAAAATATCAAGATATAGCTTCTCATCTCTATATGGTAAATCTAGTAGATGGAGAGAAACATCCTCTTCCATGTTGTATGCGTAAAGGGAGTTGACATGATCAGCTGGCTCAAGATGGGTGGGATGACAACGACAAGGCATTGTATGTGTAACGAGGAGACAATTCTCACTAACATTCTTGTTGTTGGAGTACTGGTGGAGGTGTTGGATGATGAAATTAGGGTTCTTGATGAGTTCATACCAGGATTTGCAAACACATTGGAAGCGCTTCAAAGATTTCACAGGGAGTCTGCAAAGAATGTTGGCGAACACATCTGTGGGGATGTTCATCATGTATTTTCTTTCTTTCTTTCGTGTCCGATTCTAGGTTCAGAAGAACATGAGTTAATTAGTTAAACAGAAAGAAAAACTAGAGCAGGTATATTCATCTTGAAATTGAGAAAAAAAACACACACACACACACATATATATAGTGCATATGTGTGTATAAAACATATGTGTTTTATGCAATTTCGAATTTGGGTTGCATTATGAAATCTTTAAAATTAGTATATAGCCGATTTAATTAAAATCCAGTTAAACAGCCAATTTAGTAATAAGCAAAAAATTTCTTCCTACGTACATAAACAATTTATTTATCCCAAAGTTCTGTATCTTATATTAATTTGAGGTAACTTTTAATTAGGCATGCATATTGATTTTCCAAAAAAAATAAAAAATTGAATGAATGAGAAAAAAGAAAAAGAGAAAGGAAGAAACAACTACATAAGATAAAACCCTACATCAAGGAGTCTGACTCTGTTTGAGTTTAATAGAAGGAGAGAAAAGAAATAAATGGTTTAGTAATTAGAGGGAGCAGTTGATCCGATTCCAATTACTTATTCCCTTATTCCTAAGTGCCCCAATTCCTTGCAAGTACTAAAATTTAATGAAACCTTTTGTTTCTCTAGATTTACCTTAATATTTTAGATTTGTCAACTTTTTTTAAATCTTTAGGATGTAAATCTTTCATTAAAGACCAAGTTGGGAAGAGATCAGGCTGCCTTGCTATCCTATGTAATAAAAAAGAAAAAGAAAATCTATTCGCGTGTGTGCAAATAAACTTCAGAATTTTCATGGAGACACAATACTTATCTTTTCTGTCTATAATACTTTGATCCGTCCGAGGATAATATGGTAGATCTCTGTCCTAGTTGCAAGACTCTTCAGAAACTATAATTCAAATTTTTTTTTTTTTTCTGGTACTAGTGTGCTTAACTTTCTTTGATTCACCATATTTTGTCTTTGGTATTGACTTCAGACAGAGTTTTGAATATGCGTGTATAAGGAAGCTGACTGGACAAGCTGTGACTTTATCATATAACTAGAAAGCTGAGGAGTTGCTCTTCAATTTTCGGATTAGTTTCAAGTAGTCATCACTCATTTGAATCCTACAATTTGCCTCACTAAGGTTTCCTTATATTCAAGAACAGATACTTATACCCACCCGTAAAAAATAAACTAAAAAAACATAATAAAAGAGAAATAAAATTAACCCAAATGCACTAAAAAAAACCTGCTAAAAAAATGAAAATTTCTGTCTGTCGGTCTGTTTCTCTCTCCATCTCTGTCTGTCTGTCTGTCTGTTTCCCAAAGTTTCCAAACCCTCTTTTCGTTCTTCCATGGCTGTTCAAATCACAGAAGGGTTTCAGGGTTTGAACCCATATGCCCCCGAGTTCTTCCCTAATCAAAACCTACTATCACTCTCTGGTTCAATAATCCCCTCCTACTTTTACCCCCCACCGCTTCTGGTAAACCCTAACCAGTATTCCTACTTATACTTCTCTTACTTTCATAAATAAATAAAAATGAAAATTTCTAAACTCGGCTGTGCTCATAAAACCATTCCAAGCCAAATTAACAAAATGGGCATCAATAAATCAATCTGACACTGAAAGTACTAATTTCCCATGAAACAAACAAAATCCAAGCAATATCTACTTCAAAACCTTCCACAAATTCTCATCGACTTTCTCAAAACCCAGAACTTATCAACAAATCCAAACAAAAAGGGCAAAAACACTTACGGAAATCAAACTCCAGGCGGGTCTTTCCATCTTCAAGAGCATAAGCAAGCGATTTTAAAGCATGAGTGACAAGAACTTCATAGGACTGAAACTCCGGAATTGGGATCAAGACTTGAAGCTGAAGAGCCTTTGTCAGCGCATCTCTGTGTTTTGTGGTTGATTTGGTTTTGCTGTGAGGAAGAAAAGGGAAAAGAGGCCGAAATGGAATTTTATGAACTTTGTTCTGCTGTTGAGTCCTCAAACTTTGAGACAATTTAACTTCGACACTTTTCTCATTTTTAATTTTGTCAAATTACGATTTTGGTTTGATTGTAATTTTTTTTTTTTTTTTTTGTGTAAGTGTTTGATTGTAATTTTGAGATTTTGTAAACTCGCCTAAACTGAACAAGACCAACCACTTGTGTCTTTATTTTTAGAATAATGCTATTTGGACACACAATATTAACACACTTAGTTGACACCCGTTGATGTGTCAATGTATCATTCGCTGAACAGAAAACGAGGAGAAAAGACGAGCAAATGATACATTGACACATCAGGGTGTCACTAAGTGTGTCAATGTTGTGTGTCCAAATAACATTATTCTTATTTTTATGTTTGATGTATGGTATTCTCATTGGCTAATAACCAATCAGAAAAAAATTCCCAATTTGAATTTTGGTGGAACTTTAAACTTATTGATTTTTGAGTTGTAATTATTAATTTCTTAGTTATCAAATTTTAAGATGATTTGATGTGCTAGAAAATTAAAAATATATATCAAGCTATGAGAAAAGTTTCTTATAATATGATTGATTTGATTACCTATTTCAATTATTAAAACAGAGAAAATTTCTCTATAATGTGTATAAGCAAAAAATTAATTTTTTTTATTTTTTATTTTGTAAAATTGGTCGTCATATTGCACGTGGTTCGCTTTTCATATTGGTGACTCTTGCAGTTGGTTTGAAGGATTGCCTCATATTAATCAAGGTATATTGTTTGAGAATTATATATATATATTTGTTATGAAACAATAAATATATTTTATTCTTGAACCCCTCATTAATGGCTGCGCCCAAAAGTTAAAAGTAAAAAACGTATTTTCAAAATTCTTCAATTTTGTCTTTTTATGGCAGCTGGCTAGGTTAGTTTCCTGTCGTTGTCAAAGTAAAAATAAATAAAATAAATAAATTTGTAACTTTACGCGTACTGGCGCTCTTAAAACCCGACCGTTGGAGAAAGAAATTTCATTTCCTCAAACCCTAAGCCCCAATCGTTCATCTTCCTGTTCTCCGAATCAAGAATTCAAGTATAGCCGCTCATTCTCAGTTACAATTCCAATTAACCCAAGAAATATTCTGTATTTGCTGTGAAGAAATCATGAAACGGAAGGCAGAGCAAGAATTAGAAGAAAAAGCGAAAAAGCAGAGGATGTGGTGGGGTGATGGAAATCAGTGGGAGAGAGGGGAGATGATCGGAGAAGGAAGCTATGGGTCTGTTTTTCTTGCTTTTTGGAAAAAACCCCTTTGGGAGCTTAATCTGAATGATACGCCTCCAGCTCCAGTCATGGCTGTCAAATCTGCTAAGCTCTCTGATTCAGAATCCATTCAGCATGAGGCAGGTATTCTCTCTGATTTTATAGGTTCCCCTTTTGTGATTCAGTACTTAGGTGAAGAAATCACAACCATTGATGACACAGGTGAAGAAATATTCAACTTGGCTTTGGAATTTGCTGCTGGAGGAACCCTCGATGGTCTGATTCAGAGCTATAGAGGTCATGGGCTGCCTGAGTCTGATGTGAGAAGCTACACAAGGTGCATACTTGAAGGGCTTGTACATATTCACAATTGTGATTATGTTCACTGTGATTTGAAGCCGGAGAACATCCTTCTTGTTCCTAGTGATACGAGCACCAGTGGTAGTTCTAGTTTTGTGGCCAAGATTGCTGATTTTGGATTGACTAAGAGCACCAAAGATGATATGGATGGATGGAGAGGCACTCCTAGGTATACAGACCCAGATGCTTTGATTGATAATGTGCAGAAGCAGTGCTCTGATATTTGGTCTCTTGGTGCTGTTGTGCTTGAGATGTTAACAGGCAAGCCCCCCTGGGATGTGGAGCCTGATTCGACTCTTGATGATTTCCTCGACATGGTTGCTGGGGAAATAACTCCCAAAATCCCTACTGAAATCTCTGGTTTGGCAAGGGATTTTCTTATGAAGTGTCTTGCAGTCAACTCATGGGAAAGGTTTACTGCTCAAAAGCTCCTACTTCATCAATTTGTACAGGAGCCACAACTATCTGAACCAAGTCATGCCAAGGTGAAGGTGCTTAGCTCATCTTTGGGCTCCGAAGATGGTGCCTCTTGCTTCAAACCAATTGAAGATTACCGCACAAACTCTGCCCCTGTTCCCAGAATTCAGCCCTCACCGGGTTTTGAGATACCAGCTGGACTATAGAAGTTGAGGTTCTATTTCATGATACAAACCTTATGATTCTTGATTCTAGTATTTTTTATTATTTGTAAAGTCGATCACTTGAAATTATTCATTTCAAGGTCATAATCACGAAATTGTACAAAATGATTCAAATATATACACGAGTTGTTCTTTACTTCTGCCAATCCTGATTTCTTTTCACTTGTATTAGTCCTTATTTTTGTTGCCTGTTTAGAAATTTATCCAAAAGATAGATTGAGTAATATTTGTAACAGTGGAGATCTGATCCGAGCTGCTTTAGTTGCAAATTTGCTTTAGTTGTACCAACTGAGAATGATAAATGTACCAGAAACTAACATAAAGAATGATAAATGCAAATTTGCTTTGGCTGCATCATTTTGTATGCTTCATTCCAAGCCCTCAGAGCTCATGATTGTCTCTCTTTTGTAGCTTCTCCTCCCCCCCCTCTCTCCTCTCTCTCTCTCTCTCTCTCTCTCTCTTTTGCAGCTGATAGCCTTAAAATGTTTTCTTTTTTCCAACAGATACATTGATTGATGTTCTTTGTTTCCCATAAGATACATCTTTCTAGAAGTTGTGATTGAACTATACCATATTCAATTACCGTGTTTTTGCTTGATATGGTAATCCCTGAAAACATGACAAATTTGAGCTTTATTTACATTCTGAAGGATTTCTCATTTTTATGCTTGATTGTTATAATGTTTCTTTTTTTCATAAGGCATGAGTTCTATAATTTAAGTTCATTGAAGCTTGAACTTGTAGTCCGTATTTGATGAGTCAAACTATTTATTTTTAACAAGTATACAATTAGGACACTAACCTGTGTCTTACATATATCATATCTCAAATAGAAAAATTGCAGAATGGATGCCACAAAAATTGCAGAATGGTCAGATATCAGAGTGGATGTTCTTAATAAGAGCTGCACCGCTGAAGGTGACAATCCACCATTTAATTATGGAATCTTTACAGAATTTTTCTCCAAATTTTTGTTCTGTTTGTGGTGGGGACTGAAAAATTTGAGGTACGATACTCATTTATCAATATTTTTTTTAAAATAATTATCTCGGATGTTCTAATTCCAGGAAAAAGTGGATAATTACACCATTCTTTTTATTTATACTATTTTTTTTCCTGCTGAGATTAGTTCAACTTCATTTTCCCATTGCAAGCCTCCTTGCTGTTAATGCCTGTGGTGATGATACCACAGACTATAGCTGTGCCTCATTTGTATGCATACCTTATAAAGAATACGCAACATCTTGGCGGAAGAAAGTTAGTGCAGAGAAGGAACAGTTTGTGTAGGCAGAATTTCTTCCTAGTATGCAAAATGTTTTGATAATCTGATTAACTTTCAGCACATTGTTATTTCACTTTCTGCAGTACACTTGGCCAGGGGCTTGAAACCAGTACCTTTGCTTTAGAGATTCTAGTTTCCATAGGGATAGGAATTTTTGGGCTCATCCTCTTTTCCCTTGTGATTGGAAATATACAGTTGAGGCATATACGTTCTTTATTTTGGAAATCTATTTTGGAAATGTTAGTTGAAGATGAGGATGCCCAAAGAGAGCTTGTGCTTTCATGATGGGGATGTGTTCTTGGTTGTCGAGAATGCAAGAGTATATTACTTGTATTGCTATAACTACACTCTCTTGAAGCATTCTTTTTCTGTTTCTCAGAAAATGTAGAAAAAATGAAAGAAAATACAGAAAGCCAATTCCAATAAGACTCTATGAACCATAGCATGCCACTGTCTAAGTTTAGGGTTTATTATGTTGACTTTTCTTGGAACTGTCTCACATGCAAACATATACATAAAATCAAGAATTGTCTTCCATATATTGTTTTTTGAATGTAAAAAATGATAAGTTTCATATAAAAATGATTGCAAAAAAATTGTCATTAAACTTTTTACTTCTTATATTATAGGGTTAACTATAAAAGACCCCCTAAAGCTATGGGTCATTTTCAAATTCATATACATTTTGTAAGACATTTACAACTCCAAAATCAAACTCCCGGCAAACCTACATTTTTCCCACTCTGTTAGTGAGATCATCAAGGACATCGTTGTTTGCCTACGTGGCTTGGAATAAAATTTGAACTTGTTTTCTTGTGAGGAAAGATTTCCCAATGTATCCATTTTGTTACAACCTTGATATCCAAGTCTCCAAAATCTTGCTATAATAAAATGTGGTTTTGTAGATAATTGCCATATTATCACCATCCAATTTAAAGAATACAAAGAGAGAGGCAGAGAGAGAGAGCAGAACAAAGAAGCTGAAAAGCAATTTGGAGGTCAACTTGTGATAAGCGGAGGGTAATGTTTCTTTAATAAATTTGAACTTCTTTTCTTCCATAAAAAAAATAAAATAAATAAATTTAACTCCTTTTCTTGTTAGGAAAGGTTTCCATTTTGTCGCCATCCAAAACAATCAAGTCTCCAATTAAAATGTGAAAAACACAGAGTTTCTCCGTTCCACAGCTGTCAAATCGCTCTCTCTCTCTCTCTCTCTCTCTCTCTCTCTTCGTTCCAAACGGAAATTCTTGTCTGTTAGCTAGTAGCTTGGTGGATACGTCACAAATCAAAACCTACAAAAGCATCAATTAAACCTGACCGACTTTATACATCTGTTTAAACCCTAAACCACACATTCCATACATTTTCCTATTCCCTAAACCAATACTATAAAGCATTATAGGGCACAATCAATCAAGCAAGCCGCTAATTTTTTTTTTCCAGAGAAATACTTATTTCCTTGTGGAGAGAAAACAGAGAACAGAGAACAGAGAACTGAGTGAAGAAGAAGAAGAATGAAAAGAAAGGTTGAAGAAGAATTAGAAGGGGAAAAGCACAGCATGTGGAGTCATGGAGGGCACTGGCAGAGAGGGGAGTTTATTGGAGAAGGAAGCTTTGGTTCTGTTTTTCTTGCTACTCCCAAGAAACGAAGAAGGGGTGAGTTTAGCCGTATGGTCAATTTGCCTGCAGTGATGGCGGTGAAATCGGCAAAGGTGTCTGCTTCGGAGTCTATTGAACATGAGGCAGAGGTTCTGTTTGAGATCAAGGGCTGCCCTTTCGTTATCGAGCGCTTTGGTGAAGAGACCACAACCACAGACAAGGGTGACAAGGTCTACAACTTGTTGTTAGAATTTGCTTCTGGAGGAAACCTTGATGGCCTCGTACAAAAATCCAACGGTCTTGGATTGCCAGAATATGATGTTAGAAGATATACAAGGTCAATTCTTGAAGGGATTAGACACCTTCACAAGTGTGACTATGTTCACTGCGATTTGAAGCCGGACAACATTCTGCTTGTGCCTACCACTACCACTACAGCTAGTTCTGGTGCTATTACTAGTTTTGTAGCCAAGATTGCAGATTTTGGGTTGGCTAAGAAAACCAAGGACAACTATAGTGGATGGAGAGGCACTCCTAGGTATCTGTCCCCCGAGGCTTTATTTGATAACAAGCAAGATCAGTCCTGTGATATTTGGGCTCTTGGTTGTATTGTGTTTGAGATGCTAACCGGAAACTCCCCCTGGGATTTGAAGCCTGGTTGTGATCCTGACAATTCTGTCGACGTGACAGTGTTTGATCATCTACGTACTTCCAAAATTCCGGCTGAGATCTCAGATGTGGCCAGGGATTTTCTCAAGAGTTGCCTTGCCATGAGGTCCTATGAAAGATCAACAGCGGAAAGGCTCTTGTCTCATCCATTCGTAGCGCCACCTCAACCATCAAAAGCGGGTCATGCCAAGTTGAAGGTGGTCAACTCATCTTTGGGCTTTGCATATGGTGTCTCTTGCTTCAAACCAAAAGCAGATTACCGCGCAAGCACGACCACTGTTCCCAGAATATCCCCTATCGGGTTTTGAAATACCGGTTGGACATTAAGATTCTTTATTCTTGTATTTTTTTTATTTGTAAAGTCGATCACTTGAAATTATTCATTTCAAGTTCATAACCATGAAATTGTAAAAAAAAAGATTCAAATTTATATACTAGTTGTTCTTTACTTCTGTCTATCCTGCTATTTCCATTAAATTGCCATAATATAAGACATAACTGTTCAAAACGACGAAAATATGTGTTCAAGTTTTTGCAAGCTTAAATTCTCGACATTTAACTCAAATCAAATTTCTACAATTAAGTGAAATTGTTTACATAATTATTCAAAATTTTGCCCTGAGTTCTTTTTATTAGTCCCGTGTTTGCCTAATCCTGGAAAAGGAATGGTGTCATATTTGCTACTTGTACAGTCCCTTGAATTCCATTCAACACACCACAAGTGGCAGGTTTATAATTAAGCTACAATATTGGATTTAAATAATTTGAATCATTTGAATCTACAATGCCATTACTTCTGCAAAATTCATTTCACTTTTTCGTGTTCTTTTACTTCACCATTTCAATGCTTTTACTTCTGCAGAATCCTTGGCTACTATTTGTTGAATATGGTTTTGTTTATATTAGGTCTTAAAGCATTTGTAGGCTTCTGTCATAATTTTTGTTTACTTTTGTTTAGTCGTAATACCATGCGCATACAAGTTCCAAGTTTGAATCGCCTTCTAGACTATGAAGGTAAACAGGTTCAAAAAAAAAAAAACTTGCAGCAACTCAGGATCTCCATTATGTTGCCATTTAGTTTCTTTCTTACATTATGTTTCTATGTGTTTTACTTGTTTTCCATCTGTTGGTTTAGGAAAGGCTTTCTGCAAAATATACTTCAATGCCATTGCTTCTTCATTTTTTTTCCTGCAGAATTCATTTGAGCTTTTCCCCTTTTTTGTGGTTTCTTCCTTCCTACTTTCTCATTGGACTTAATTGAATCTTTTTGCTCTATTAATAAATCTGAAATTTCAAAAGAAAAATTACACTAAATATTTAATGAGTGCAGAAATGTGTCTGCTCTTAATTTGAAAACTCATCTTATAGATACTATATGAACTCACATTACTAAATTCTTTGTTAGTCCAATGTTGAAAATAACTGTATATTAAACCAGCAAATGTTTCCATTACACATGAGTCCGAGAAAGAAATTGGCGCGAAGAATGATTTAAGAAAACCGTTGTGTTTTTACAGCCAATCTGAGAAGGTTAAGGGAGACTAGGGTATAGTTAGTGCTTAATGATTGTTAAAACTAGTTAATCTCATTAATTGACTCTCACTCATCACTCTACAATAAATAATGCATCTTTTTTTTGGCAGAAGAAGAGGTATTCAAATTTGGAATCTAAACTAAGGTAATGTGTTCGACTCTCCCTCTCCAATATCGCTTGGTTGGGGGAATGCTAACAACCTTCTCTCTTAAAACAATGTTATTAACACATTACACAAACTAATTTTTGTTTCCCATATTTATCCCAATAAAGCGGAGATAAATACCACTAGAACTCTTTCAATTTCTTACATCACAATAACTCAGTCGAACTTCACATCTAGATCCTAGTATTTCCATTTTGTTGATCTGGTTGAACCAGATTTTTGTTCTGTTTCAGAAGCACATAGATGCCTAGAATTTGGTTTTGTTTTGTGGCGGTTAGGTCTTAAACCCTTTGTTAAAAAATGCCAAGTTGTGCAGAATTTATTTTACTCTTAATCAGCAATCTGCTATCTTTTTAAGGAGGTAATTCATGCTAGTGCTCTTAATTTGCAAACTGTTAAATTCGCATTATATAGTTCCATTTTTCTTTTTCTTTTTTACTGCAAATTGGAAGGATAAACACTTCATACTCACTCATTTAGAAAACCCCTGTTTTACAAGAGTGACAACTTAAGTATCACAAAAGAGACTGCAATCTTGCATTTATTAACAATCGTCCCCTATATTTTGATAGACCTATTACTTGAATTCCAAGTTCCCCAAAATAGAGAGAAAAAGTTACCAGCCCTTCCTAAGAACAGGGCCAAGACTGCAAATTCTGCTGCATGGCAGGATTGACAACTGGGAATGGTACTGATAATAACTTATATGGTGATAGATGAGCAAAGGCAATGTCAAAAGGCAAGAAGAAGTTCTGAACAGCTCTACCATTCGCAAACAAAATCGCAACATATAAACAATTTAAACTTGAGAAGTAGGCAGGGCTAACTGTCTCCACACACGATAGTTAACAAAAAATGGTTCACGATGTGCATAATTTGGATAGAAATGCTTAGGTGAAATGGAGAGGAATTATCTTTAATCATATGAAACACGTGAAATCCCTTTGAGCACAAGCAATTTCTGCAGTTATATAAGATCAGGCTCTAAAATGATTTGGAAAAAGTTCAGTCTGACACCTCGTATATGTTGGCGAGTCCTTACTTAGTTAGGATTTTGGTTCCTTACTATGTTAGGATTTTAGTTACTTACCTATTTGTCTAGTCCAATTATAATTAAGATTTATTTCCTATTGTAATTTAGATTTACTTTCTATTGTAATTAACACTACAATTATGTGGCTTAAAAGAAAAATATTCGGTCATACTTAAAAAGACTAGCTATAATTGTTGCAACCAATTATGTCCAAAGGAAGGAGAAGCTACCAGAGCAGCCCGATGAGACTTGTTGAGTCCTTCAATGAAACTGAGAGTTATCTGGTTTCATATTCTGGAACCTGCCCTTCATTATCTGGTTTCGTCGATTGTGATCGGCACTCTTGGATTTGGTGATGCTATACAGATAGGAAAATTGCTCATAGGAAGGCTCCCCTTCCTCGGCAATGCCGAACGCTGTCACCAACCCCATCAGGGCCACCTAGAAATTGGGATTGTACTGGCCTGGAGCATAGCCGATTTGGGCAAGGATCTTTTGAACGGCAGGCTGCAACGACAACCTAACGCCTTGCTGGAGGACGTCCGTGAAGAAGACGACCTCACCGTCCTCTGGATTACTGAGGGATTCGGTAGGACCTGGGATCCTCATCCTTACCGAATCTGGGATACCGTACTCAAGACGAATCTTAACAAGCTCCCGTACGGTCATCTTATTAGGCTCTAAGTAGTCTACGCCGAACAGATGCTCCTTCGGCATTCCCATTGGCACCCTAGGATTCCCCCGATGAACTACGGTCACCCTCGGCTGGGAAGGAAGTTCGGTAGAAGCCTCTCCGCGGCCAGAAGTAGAGTTCTCCTGTTGACGACTGGTGTACCGATCTGTCACCCGAGTATCCCCCATCTGGGACTCGAAGTGTAGGTTCAGGCCGGTGTGCCTGCCATCTTTATACACCACAGCCAACGACTTTGGCTGGCTAGTCATAAGCCCTTTACCAATGCCGTGGGTGGGTACAGAGCTAATCCTCTCACCGATGACCTCAACATCGGTATCTCCACCACTCTTGGCATCAAGACTCGAGGTCTCACTGCTGGAATCCCCTTGTCCATCCGATGACTCCTCATCAAACGTGTTGGGTTCCCTCTCGAACGGGGACTCGCTATCAGACATCTACAAAACACAAAAAGGGAAACTAAGGGCCATGCAGAAGACTAGCCTACCGATACCTACATCACTACCTATGGCAACTAGACTACCGAACGAAACCCCACTTGCACAAAAGTTCAGTCTAGTTCATGCCAATGAAGGACGCATATAAACAAAAAGTATAGGGTGCCGAACGGTACCTTTTCTCGAACTATAGACGGAGGTGAGTCGACTTGACTACCGAATGATCTCGCCGGAAATCGCCTTAATTGCCGATTGATCACGTCAGAAATCGCCTTGATTGCCGTTAGCTCTCGCCGGAAATTGCCTGGACAGAGCTCTCGCTTCACTCACAAACGCAAAGTGAACTTCTCATCCGGAATCACTCCTATTTATAGGGCGAAGAATTGGAATGGTACACCTCGAGAAACCAAACGGCGCATTAATGGCGCCGCTCTGCATGAGTAGACACGCCACGTGTCACACGATGAATGGAGGTTCTGACAGCAAGCGGGGCACAAAAGACAAAGCGTCATTCTGTCCCATCATTTCTCCTCCCCACCGCGCGTGCCTTGAACCAAAGGTCCAACCTATCCAAGTCGACGACTAATTGGAAAGGCCTGACGGTACCCATTCCATATGGCCTCTGCTACCGAACAGCAACCTTCGAAGTGGCGACCTTTGAGTTCCCAAGGGTATGCTTACCGAACGAAAAGGCGTAGATAAGGGCCAAAGCACCACCCTCTGCCCATCTACCGAATGGTCAAACAACATTTTCACTACCGAAGAAGGAATCAAGTCCTCATCCGAGAATTCTCAAATGAGAACTTGGGGGACTCCTGTTTATACCAAAATGAACAGCCAATAAGAACAAGACACGTGGACAAAATTGAGTCTGGTCAAAGTTGCCTTCGGCACCCAACCTGCCGATCCGTCCATTAGGGCAACGCCCTCCCATGGGACGCGTGGCATGCTCACAATCGACGTCCACAGTCCCACATCGAAATTCTAAACCAAGTGCACACCTCCCAAGGCCTATAAAGGAGGCCAACTATCCCAAAATGGAGGTAATCAGAACTAATGGTATACAAGCCTACTGATCTGTTAGTTTAATTTACTAAATCCGAACTTACTTAAGTATCGGAGAGCCTTCGGCCGGTACCACACTAGTGCCCTAGGTCTTACCGAGCGTTTTCTCATATTGCAGATCACACTCCCTACCGAGGCCATAAGGATACCAAAGGCCCAAAATCACTAAGTTAAGCCTAAGAGTGCAGAACCACTTTTTGGCGTCAATAGTTATCTTATAAAAATGCACCTAATGAAATTATGGTGAGATTATCTTCGTCTATATTTATTTTTTAGTACCAAACATTGGATTGGAATCCTCTACTAATCCTACCCACCGAATGATATTCTAAAGTTGTGTTTGTCACATTTCATAACAAAACTAAAGTTGTGTTTTGTGTCTTCAATTTCTAGAGAACTGAGAACGCCCTTATTGTCAATGTGGGTTCACTCCAAGATTATGGACTAACTAATCTTATTCTAAAACCAATATTGACAGGCAAATTGGTGATTGGAACTTCGAAATGAAGTGGCTCATTGACAACTTAAAGGTAAATTTTTCTCAAGAGGCTAGGTACGGTAGGGATTGGTTGTATTATTTGTAAAGTTTTTAATTAAAATAGTCATTATAAAGTATTTTAGTTAAAGAGCTTCTAAAATAATATTATAATTTGAATATTAATTTTTTTTTTAAAGAGGTTCTAAAATAATTTTAAGTTTTTGAAGTTGAAACTTAACTTGAAAATAGAAAGCACGACTGGAGATGCTAAAAGTCACGCTAAATCAAAATGGAGCTGAATATTAGAATTGAATTCAAAGTTGTTTTTTTTATTGTATGTGTTGCTCTCTTATTGGAATTTGGTATGTTATTAGGTTGATTAGGATTATTATATTTTTGGTCGAGAGGTTGATTAGGATTAAACTGGAACAAGAATATGAAAAGTTTTATTAGAAATTGGTATTTTAAAGGCCAAATATTAATTTTGGGTGTCGAAGAAAATAAAAGTGAAAAGGCATTAGAAATAGGCACGGATGCTTGTTATCACAACTACACAAACATATTGGTAATTCTGCCACGACAGTAAATAAGTAAACAGGCTCAACCTGATTCTCAATCGAACCAAAAATTTATCAATGATCAAGCCAGTAATTTATTTAAAAATTTATACACCAACTAGTCTAGGAAAGCCATGAATTAATAACTACAAAGTAAAGTGGACACGACTCGAACAACATATTCTGCTCATTTCATTCTTCATCCCCTGTCTATGACTGAGACTAGACTCTCTGAGTAAAAAATAGTTTGTGAAAAATATTTGTCAAGCCCATAAAAACAAAGATTCTTCTTAATATTGTGTGTACTTGGGTTGTATAAGACCAGTTGCCCGCTGCAATCTTCCAAAAGAAATTGACCATCTCTCCAAAATCCCATTGGCTTAAAAAAACCTGCAACAAGACGTATCGAAAGAAGTTTAGTCCAAGAGTCGTCGTCGTCGTAGTCTTGTTTGACCCACATGTCAAACCATTGCTCCTGTGGTTTACATGGAGAAACAATCAAAGAGAGAGAACCATTATACGATGCAAGCTCATAAAAAGTACTATCTGAGTCCTGCACAATAGTAAGGCAACTTGGAAGCCTCATCTCGTGCAACACTTCATCAAACATGCTGAAACAAAGAACTCTGTAATAAGCCGTGACGTCCCCAGGAACAAAATTAGCTGCCAGCCAGTGAAAGTTTCCCTTCACATAGGTGTTAATAGAAGACTTGATGATAGAAACATCAACACTAGACGGCACAGTATCATCGGCCTTTCTCCATGAATTACAACTTGAGCTATATACTAAAACCTGGAGGGGAAAACACAAAGTTTGCGCTTCATTACAAGTGCAGTTCACAATTAAAACCACCTTGTAGTCGTTGGTTTTAGGATCGAAACCAAATCCAACAGTTTTCATTGAACACGGATGAGGTTGGATACTCAATTCTGGAAGAACCTGGAATTCTCTCAGTGCAACATTTACCAGCATAATACTGCGAAGATGGTCTAAACAATACATGCCATTGCAGGGACCAAAAATATCAAGATATAGCTTCTCATCTCTATATGGTAAATCTAGTAGATGGAGAGAAACATCCTCTTCTATGTTGTATGCGTAAAGGGAGTTGACATGATCAGCTGGCTCAAGATGGGTGGGATGACAACAACAAGGCGTTGTATACGTAAAGAGGAGACAATTCTCACTAACATTCTTGTTGTTGGAGTACTGGTGGAGGTGTTGGATGATAAAATTAGGGTTCTTGATGAGTTCATACCAGGATTTGCAAACACATTGGAAGCGCTTCAAAGATTTCACAGGGAGTCTACAAAGAATGTTGGCGAACACATCTGTGGGGATGTTTATCATGTATTTTCTTTCTTTCTTTCGTGTGCGATTCTAGGTGCAGAAGAACATGAGTTAAACAGAAAGAAAAACCAGAGCAGGTATATTCATCTTGAAATTGAGAAGAAAAAAAAAACACACACACACACACACACATATATATAGTGCATATGTGTGTATAAAACGTATGTGTTTTATGCAATTTCAAATTTGGGTTGCATTATGAAATCTTTAAAATTAGTATATATCCGATTTAATTAAAATCCAGTTAAACAGCCAATTTAGTGATAAGCAAAAAATTTCTTCCTACGTACATAAACAATTTATTTATCCCAAAGTTCTGTATCTTCTATGAATTTGAGGTAACTTTTAATTAGGCATGCATATCGATTTTCCAAAAAAAAAAATTGAATGAATGAGAAAAAAGAAAAAGAGAAAGGAAGAAACAACTACATAAGATAAAACCCTACATCAAGGAGTCTGACTCTGTTTGAGTTTAATAGAAGGAGAGAAAAGAAAGAAATGGTCTAGTAATTAGAAATAAAAAAGAAAAAATATATGTTTGGATCGATGGTTTTAATCTGCGTACATCTCGGTAACAGTATATTGAGCTTCGGCTTCTTCCTCTTCCTTCATGCCCCTAAACCCTAATTATATATATATATATATAGAACATATAAAAATTTAATGTCTCCAAAAAGGCAAAATGGTAACCTAACCCTAATGTATCCAAAAAACACCCTAAACCCTTATAAATGCTAACCTACCACAATACAATTGTTTTTTATATTTTATTTTAGAATTAAGTGATCCCTGACCATTTATTTTAATACAAAATAAGAATCATGTGGTAGACAGTTATACACTAACATTATATGTGGACTAATAATTTTACCTATTCCGAATTAGTCAGCTAATTTTTCTTCTACTTTCTGATTTTTACTTCGCTCTTATGCTCATATCAAGTGGACTACTAATGGCATGTTTACGTATCAATAATGGGTATAAGAATCATTCCAATTCCTTCATCCCTTGTCTTTAACACTCGGCATTGGAATCCCCCTCGGCATTGGAATCCCCCTGCGTTTACTTACACTTAGAAATAAAAAAATTATGAGAGTTCCATATTAAAATTCATAATAAAATTAGCTAGGGGGAGCAGTTGATCCAATTCCAATTACTTATTCCCTTATTCCTAAGTGCCCCAATTCCTTGCAAGTACTAAAATTTAATGAAACCTTTTGTTTCTCTAGATTTACCTTAATATTTTAGATTTGTCAACTTTTTTTAAATCTTTAGGATGTAAATCTTTCATTAAAGACCAAGTTGGGAAGAGATCAAGCTGCCTTGCTATCCTATGTAATAAAAAAGAAAAAGAAAATCTATTCGCATGTGTGCAAATAAACTTCAGAATTTTCATGGAGACACAATACTTATCTTTTCTGTCTATAATACTTTGATCCGTCCGAGGATAATATGGTAGATCCCTGTCCTAGTTGCAAGACTCTTCAGAAACTATAATTCAAATTTTTTTTTTTTCTGGTACTAGTATGCTTAACTTTCTTTGATTCACCATATTTTGTCTTTGGTATTGACTTCAGACAGAGTTTTGAATATGCGTGTATAAGGAAGCTGACTGGACAAGCTGTGACTTTATCATATAACTAGAAAGATGAGGAGTTGCTCTTCAATTTTCGGATTAGTTTCGAGTAGTCATCACTCCTTTGAATCCTACAATTTGCCTCACTAAGGTTTCCTTATATTCAAGAACAGATACTTATACGCACCCGTAAAAAATAAACTAAAAAAACATAATAAAAGAGAAATAAAATTAACCCAAATGCACTAAAAAAAACCTGCTAAAAAAATGAAAATTTCTGTCTGTCGGTCTGTTTCTCTCTCCATCTCTGTCTGTCTGTCTGTTTCCCAAAGTTTCCAAACCCTCTTTTCGTTCTTCCATGGCTGTTCAAATCACAGAAGGGTTTCAGGGTTTGAACCCATATGCCCCCGAGTTCTTCCCTAATCAAAACCTACTATCACTCTCTGGTTCAATAATCCCCTCCTACTTTTACCCCCCACCGCTTCTGGTAAACCCTAACCAGTATTCCTACTTATACTTCTCTTACTTTCATAAATAAATAAAAATGAAAATTTCTAAACTCGGCTGTGCTCATAAAACCATTCCAAGCCAAATTAACAAAATGGGCATCAATAAATCAATCTGACACTGAAAGTACTAATTTCCCATGAAACAAACAAAATCCAAGCAATATCTACTTCAAAACCTTCCACAAATTCTCATCGACTTTCTCAAAACCCAGAACTTATCAACAAATCCAAACAAAAAGGGCAAAAACACTTACGGAAATCAATATCCAGGCGGGTCTTTCCATCTTCAAGAGCATAAGCAAGCGATTTTAAAGCATGAGTGACAAGAACTTCATAGGACTGAAACTCCGGACTTGGGATCAAGACTTGAAGCTGAAGAGCCTTTGTCAGCGCATCTCTGTGTTTTGTGGTTGATTTGGTTTTTCTGTGAGGAAGAAAAGGGCAAGAGGCCGAAATGGGATTTTATGAACTTTGTTCTGCTGTTGGGTCCTCAAACTTTTAGACAATTTAACTTCGATACTTTTAATTTTGTCAAATTACGATTTTGGTTTGATTGTAATTTTGAGATTTTGTAAACTCGCCTAAACTGAACAACACCAACCACTTGTGTATTTATTTTTATGTTAGATGTATAGCATTCTCATTGGCTAATAACCAACCAGATAAGAATTTCCAATTTGAATTTTTAATTATTAATTTCTTAGTTATTAAACTTTGAAGTTTGATGGCATATCAAATTTTAAGATGAAAATTAAAAATATGTAGCAAGCTATGAGAATATTTTTTTTTTGGTTAAAAAAGAAAACATTCTCTCAATCAAAATTGCTCATCATAGTGGTGACTCATATTAATCAAGGTATATTGTTTGAGAATTATATATATTTTTTATGATTCGTCCAAAAAAAATATTTTTTTTTATATGAAATAATAAATAAATTTGATTTCAACAACAAAAATGTATATTCATTCATGGCTTCACCCAAAAGTTAAAAGTTAATAACCTATTTTCAAAAGATTTTTTTGTCTACAATTTTCAAAAGGCTTTTTATCACAAATGGTCCTTGACGTTTACGAAATTATCACGAATGGTCCTTGAGGTTTTTTTGTGACACTAATAGTTCTTAACGTTTGGACTTTTTATCACAAATGGTCCTTGCCGTCAAAAATTATGTTAAGTGTATGATGTGGAAGATAAGTGGAGCCCACATGTCCAATCACATCGTGACATGTGGATTAAATAAATAAATAAATATTTTTTTTGATGAAAATCCATTAAAAAACCATTTAGCCTCTCTCTCTCTCTCTCTCTCTCTCTCTCTTCAAGTTTTTCAATCCTGAAGACCAAGTTCAAGCTTAAGTTCATCATCCTCTTCAAATAGACAAAGACCAAGAAAAGCCTAGGATGAATTGTAGAGAAATTGAAGCCAATAATACAAACAAACTCAACGATTTGCAGCCACAATTCAACTTTTATGAAGGATTAAGCCATCAGAGGCTGAAACTCAGGAGTAGAGAGAGAGGCTAAATGGTTTTTTAATGGATTTTCATCAAAAAAATATTTATTTATTTATTTAATCCACATGTCATGATGTGATTGGACATGTGGGCTCCACTTATCTTCCACATCATACACTTAACATAATTTTTTACGGCAATGACCATTTGTGATAAAAAGTCCAAACATTAAGGACTATTACTGTCACAAAAAAACCTCAAGGACCATTCGTGATAATTTCGTAAACATCAAGGACCATTTGTGATAAAAAGCCTTTTCAAAATTCTTCAATTTTGTCTTTTTATGGCAGCTAGCTGTTGTTGTCAAAAACAAATTTGTAACTTCACGCGTATTGGCGCACTTAAAACCCGACCGTTGGAAAAAGCACAGAACACCACCGATTTCATTTCCTCAAACCCTAAGCCCCAATCGTTCGTCTTCCTGTTCTCCGAATGAAGAATTCAAGTGTAGCCGCTCATTCTCAGTTACAATTCCAATTTACCCAAGAAATATTTTGTATTTTCTGTGAAGAAATCATGAAACGGAAGGCAGAGCAAGAATTAAAAGAAGGAGGGGAAAAGCAGAGGATGTGGTGGGGTGATGGAAAGCAGTGGGAGAGAGGGGAGATGATCGGAGAAGGAAGCTATGGGTCTGTTTTTCTTGCTTTTTGGATAAAAAACCCCTTTGGGAGCTTAATCTGAATGATACGCCTCCAGCTCCAGTCATGGCTGTCAAATCTGCTAAGCTCTCTGATTCAGAATCCATTCAGCATGAGGCAGGTATTCTCTCTGATTTTATAGGTTCCCCTTTTGTGATTCAGTACTTAGGTGAAGAAATCACAACCATTGATGACACAGGTGAAGAAATATTCAACTTGGCTTTGGAATTTGCTGCTGGAGGAACCCTCGATGGTCTGATTCAGAGCTATAGAGGTCATGGGCTGCCTGAGTCTGATGTGAGAAGCTACACAAGGTGCATACTTGAAGGGCTTGTACATATTCACAATTGTGATTATGTTCACTGTGATTTGAAGCCGGAGAACATCCTTCTTGTTCCTAGTGATACTAGCACCAGTGGTAGTTCTAGTTTTGTGGCCAAGATTGCTGATTTCGGATTGACTAAGAGCACCAAAGATGATATGGATGGATGGAGAGGAACGCCTTGGTATACAGACCCAGATGCTTTGATTGATAATGTGCAGACGCAGTGCTATGATATTTGGTCTCTTGGTGCTATTGTGTTGAGATGTTAACAGGCAAGCCCCCTTGGGATGTGGAGCCTAATTCGACTCTTGATGATTTCCTCGACATGGTTGCTGGGGAAATAACTCCCAAAATCCCTACTGAAATCTCTGGTTTGGCAAGGGATTTTCTTATGAAGTGTCTTGCAGTCAACTCATGGGAAAGGTTTACTGCTCAAAAGCTCCTACTTCATCCATTTGTACAGGAGCCACAACTATTTGAACCAGGTCATGCCAAGGTGAAGGTGCTTAGCTCATCTTTGGGCTCCAAAGATGGTGCCTCTTGCTTCAAACCAATTGAAGATTACTGCACAAACTCTGCCCCTGTTCCCAGAACTCAGCCCCCACCGGGTTTTGAGATACTAGCTGGACTATAGAAGTTGAGGTTCTATTTCATGATACAAACCTTATGATTCTTGATTCTAGTATTTTTTATTTATTTGTAAAGTCGATCACTTGAAATTATTCAATTCAAGGTCATAATCACGAAATTGTACAAAATGATTCAAATATATACACGAGTTGTTCTTTACTTCTGCCAATCCTGATTTCTTTTCACTTGTATTAGTCCTTATTTTTGTTGCCTGTTTAGAAATTTATCCAAAAGATAGATTGAGTAATATTTGTAACAGTGGAGATCTGATGCGAGCTGCTTTAGTTGTACCAACTGAGAATGATAAATGTACCAGAAACTAACATAAAGGAATGTTTTGAGAATCCATACAACAGTTTGGCCAAGTTGCTATTGAAAACATGGAATTTCCCATTTTGTTAATTGAACTACTTTTTTGGGGCCTAGTTGGGTTTGGTTTTGGCTGCATCATTTTGTATGCTTCATTCCAAGCCCTCATGGCTCATGATTGTCTCTCTTTTGTAGCTTCTCCACCCAACAACCACCCCCCCCCCCCCCCCCCCCCCCCCCTCTCTCTCTCTCTCTCTCTTGCAGCTGATAGCCTACATTTTGTAAGACATTTACAACTCCAAAATCAAACTCCCGGCAAACCTACATTTTTCCCAATCCGTTAGTGAGATCATCAAGGACATCGTTGTCTGCCTACGTGGCTTGGAATAAAATTTGAACTCGTTTTCTTGTGAGAAAAGATTTCCCAATGTATCCATTTTGTTACAACCTTGATATCCAAGTCTCCAAAATCTTGCTATAATAAAATGTGGTTTTGTAGATAATTGCCATATTATCATCACCATCCAATTTAAAGAATACAAAGAGAGAGGCAGAGAGAGAGAGCAGAACAAAGAAGCTGGAAAGCAATTTGGAGGCTAACTTGTGATAAGCGGAGGGTAATGTTTCTTTAATAAATTTGAACTTCTTTTCTTCCATACTAGCCTCTCTGTACGCACTTCCGCGCCTGCGAGAGGTTTTTTTTTAAAAAAATAAAAATTCATTTTAGAATTAAAAAAGATAATGGGTAGTTGTGTTCCATAAAAATAGGCCATTATCTGATTTTTCTTTTAATTTTAATTTTTTTAAATATGAAAAAGTGTGAATTTACCATATTATCCTTATTTAATTAATAATTTCAATTATTAATGTTTGCATTAACTAAGGGCATTTTATGGTATTTTGAATGTTTCACAATTCTCTGCCTTTTGCTTTATATATATAGATAAAAATAATAATAATAAATTTAACTCCTTATCTTGTTAGGAAAGGTTTCCATTTTGTCGCCATCCAAAAAACGAAGATAAAGTATTGTGGAAATTCTTGTCTGTTAGCTAGTAGCTTGGTGGCTACGTCACAAATCAAAACCTACAAAAGCATCAATTAAACCTGACCGCCTTTATGCATCTGGTTAACCCTAATAAACCACACATTCCATACATCTTCCTATTCCCTAAACCAATACTATAAAGCACAATCAAGCAAGCAAGCCGCTAATTTTTTTTTCAGAGAAATACTTATTTCCTTGTGGAGAGAAAATAGAGAACTGAGAACTGAGTGAAGAAGAAGAAGAATGAAAAGAAAGGTTGAAGAAGAATTAGAAGGGGAAAAGCACAGCATGTGGAGTCATGGAGAGCACTGGTTGAGAGGGGAGTTTATTGGAGAAGGAAGCTTTGGTTCTGTTTTTCTTGCTACTCCCAAGAAACGAAGAAGGGGTGAGTTTAGCCGTATGGTCAATTTGCCTGCAGTGATGGCGGTGAAATCGGCAAAGGTGTCTACTTCGGAGTCTATTGAACATGAGGCAGAGGTTCTGTTTGAGATCAAGGGCTGCCCTTTCGTTATCGAGCGCTTTGGTGAAGAGACCACAACCACAGACAAGGGTGACAAGGTCTACAACTTGTTGTTAGAATTTGCTTCTGGAGGAACCCTTGATGGCCTCATACGAAAATCCAACGGTCTTGGATTGCCAGAATATGATGTTAGAAGATATACAAGGTCAATTCTTGAAGGGATTAGACACATTCACAAGTGTGACTATGTTCACTGCGATTTGAAGCCGGACAACATTCTGCTTGTGCCTACCACTACCACTACAGCTAGTTCTGGTGCTATTACTAGTTTTGTAGCCAAGATTGCAGATTTTGGGTTGGCTAAGAAAACTAAGGACAACTATAGTGGATGGAGAGGCACTCCTAGGTATTTGTCCCCAGAGGCTTTATTTGATAACAAACAAGATCAATCATGTGATATTTGGGCTCTTGGTTGTATTGTGTTTGAGATGCTAACCGGAAACTCCCCATGGGATTTGAAGCCTGGTTGTGATCTTGACAATTCCGTCGACGTGACGGTGTTTGATCATCTACGTACTTCCAAAATTCCGGCTGAGATGTCAGATGTGGCCAGGGATTTTCTCGAGAGTTGCCTTGCCATGAGGTCCTGTGAAAGATCAACAGCAGAAAGGCTCTTGTCTCATCCATTCGTAGCGCCACCTCAACCATCAAAAGCGGGTCATGCCAAGTTGAAGGTGGTCAACTCATCTTGGGCTATGCGTATGGTGTCTCTTGCTTCAAACTGAAAGCAGATTACTGTGCAAGCACTGCCACTGTTCCCAGAATTCATCCCCTACCGGGTCTTCAGATACCAGCTGGACATTAGGATTCTTTATTCTTGTATTTTTTTTTTTTTTGTAAAGTCAATCACTTGAAATTCTTCATTTCAAGTTCATAACCACGAAATTGTAAAAAAAAAAATTCAAATTTATATACTAGTTGAATGATGCAAAGTTTATAACTATTATAGCCCTGAGTTCTTTTTATTAGTCCTGTGTTTGCCTAATTCTGGAAAAGGAATGGCAGGTTTATAATTGCTACTTGAAATTCTGTGTTTGTCATATTTGCTACTTGTACGGTCCCTTGAATTCCATTCAACACACCACAAGTGGCAGGTTTATAATTAAGCTACCAGATTGGATTTGAATCATTTGAATCTGCAATGCAAAATTCATTTTACTTTTTCGTGTTTTTTTACTTCACCATTTCAATGCTTTTACTTCTGCAGAATCCTTGGCTACTATTTGTTGAATATGGTTTTGTTTATATTAGGTCTTAAAACATTTGTAGGCTTCTGTCCTAATTTTTGTTTATTTTTGTTTACTTTTGTGCATACAAGTTCCAAGTTTGAATCGCCTTCTAGACTATGAAGGTAAACAGGTTCAAAAAAAACTTGGAGCAACTGAGGATCTCCATTATGTTGCCGTTACTTTCTTTCTTACATTATGTTGCTATGCGTTTTACTTGTTTTCCATCTGTTGTTTGGTTTAGGAAAGGCTTTCTGCATAATATACTTCAATGCCATTGCTTCTTCATTTTTTTCCTGCAGAATTCATTTTAGCTTTTCCTGTGTTTTGTGGGTTCTTCCTTCCTACTTTCTCACTGGACTTAATTGAATCTTTTTGCTCTATTAATAAATCTGAAATTTCAAAAGAAAAATTACACTAAATATTTAATGAGTGCAGAAATGTGTGTATGCTCTTAATTTGAAAACTCATGTTATAGATACTATATGAACTCACAGTACTAAATTCTTTGTTAGTCCAATGTTGAAAATAACTGTATATTAAACCAGCAAATGTTTCCATTACACATGTGTTGAAATAAAAAAAGAGATTTTCTATTTAAACCCCACACTTCTCTTTGTTCACCCCATGTTCTAAGTTCACCCCAACTTCTAATTTAAATTTTCACAATTTCTAAGAAAACCCCACTATCTTCCCAAACTACCCTTAAAAACATCTCAATATGAAAAATAAATAAATAAATAAAAGAGTTTTTCTATTTAAACCCCAAACTTTTCTTTGTTCACTCTAATACTTAAATCATTAAATCATTAAACAATATTTGTAGTATACATGAGATTTTGTTGTTTTCACTAGGTTGTTTTTATCATGTGATTGAAAAGGTTAACTACTCAAACAAAGATGTGTGTGGTAGGGTTCAAACCTCAGACCACTGAAATGCAAGTTAAGACCTTTTTTTTTTTATGGGACTAGACTTCATTAGCAATAGGATGTAGAGGAGTTTGTATTTTTCTAAAACTTAATATGAAGAGTGGTGGGGTGTGTGTATAGATAGATGTTCTAGGGTTAAATATTAAGTTGAATGACCTTTTTTGTCTTTTTACACAATAATAAAACTAACAGCTTAATAATTTATGTATTAGGGTGAACAAAGAGAAGTGCGGGGTTTAAATAGAGAATCTCTAAAAAAATTCATTGTCAGCAAACTAAATTCTGGCCCAAGTTTAAAGAAGTTAGACTCATGTTGCTAAATTAGTTTAGGCCCAAAATGAATTAATATTAATATTTTTACAAGAAAATATTAATGAATTGAAAGCAGTAACAGGATATGCTTCATGTACGGAGTTGAGGGGCTGACTGGAAATGGGAAGTTACTCCCACATACAGCACCCACACAGTACATGAGCCTGTAACTGGCTCCACTCCTTTCAGTTTCTCTAGGTCTATAAAAGGGACCATTAGTGAGCAAGGAAAAAAGGGGGACAGAGGGAACGGAGGAGAGGAAAAAAAACAGAAGCAGAAAACGAAAGCAAAAACGCAGAGGAAGAAGTACCAAACTACGGCAGAAATCCAAGGGGAGATACGAAGCTTTGTCACAATACTATTTGAGAAGGTATTAAACTAATTCATTTCAGCATTCTCCTATGTACAGCTAACTTGCAGGCAAAAGAGAAAGTGTAAAAGAAACTGTACAGAAGCCTTGGCAATGGAAGATGTAAACAAATCTTTTCAAAATGATGATAATGGTGCTGCTTACACAAAGAGAGCTCTCGCAAGGACCTCTCTGTTGTGAATTACGGATGGGTTTCCGCAAGAAACCCACTGTACTGAGTGCTATGAACACCTTGCGAGTGTTCATGGGCACATTGTGGTACTCAGAGAAGACCTTGCGAGTGTTCTTGAGTACCAAAAATAGAAAATGGCGAGTTTCATCCTAACCCACCTTCAGCACAGTGAAATCCCAAGTCTGCAAATTGGAGAACGAAGAGATAGCCCACAAAGTCACCAAGACAGCTCTCCTCTACAGTAATTTGCAAATACCACAAAGGGCTCTCACTCTGTTACTAGCGGTACGATAGCCTTCCCAAAAGATCTCTGTCTGCAATCAAATGAAGAAAAAATTGCACCAAAGCATCAGACTGTTGTTACCAAGAGGGAGCAGAGAATTCAAAATTATCTTTGGCCCACAAAAAAAAGAAGAAAATACAGTCAAGCCTTCAAGGAAATTATGAAAATAAAAATCACAGAGATTACAAAAGAGAAAAGAGTTTATCTTCCTTTTCTCTTGACACCAAAAACAAAGGTGTACGACACACGGCCACCGTCGTACACAGGACTGCAGATTAATAGTTCAGAAAAAAAAAAAGCAAAAGGGAAAAATAGCTCACCAATCTTAGGCTAAGAAGCCTCCTCCTTTGTTGCTGCTGCTGAAGAACCCAAGAGCAGCATAAGCAAAGGAAAGAGAGAGAAGGAAAATGAACATAAAAGAAGAAGAAGAAATAATAAACATAAAAGCTCACAGAGAAGGAAAATGACGGAAAGCAAAGGAAAGGAAAAGAAACAAAAGTAACCAGCTAAAAGACAAAAAAAGTTGAAGCCTGGGATGACTTTCAAATAGTTAGTGAACTATTTGGTCAACTCTTACAGAAGGAAAAGACTTACCTTGCTTTGACTTCTCTTTGGTTTTCTCAAAACTCAAAGTTCTTTCTCAATTGCGGCTACTGAGTAACTGAAGATATACGGTTTGGTTCAATTTGAATTAATTTGAACTACTCCAGATAGATATGGGAGTGACTCAGTTTGGATTGATCTCTACTCCAAATGGATATCAGTTTCAAATGGCTGCTGGCTCTCAAAGCCTTTCTGACGTGGACTCTTTTCTTATGGGCCAAATGTTAAGGCCTGCAAATAAATTGATGGGTTGACAAAACATATTACCCATTAACTTTCAAAAACCCAAATTATTTGATGGGTGGTCCAAATAAATTATGTCATCCCCACAACCATATGTGAGTAAATTAATGGGCTTATTAATATGCCTGTTAATTTTCTTTGGACATTGACAATAAACAAATATGGTACAAAACCATTCCAAATTTTCTCATGGGTCATCTATCCGTACAAATTTCAATGAGATCAAATTTAAATCTCTCAACCATAAACTCTTTCAAGGGGTTATTCATTCCTTGAAAGTTCAATCAAATTTTCTGAACTACGTCCGGTTTGATTCCGCCAAGGATACGTAGGCAATTTGGAAATTCAATCCAGAATCTTTGGTTTTCCTTAACCAAATTCGCCCCAAACACTTTTCCAACCACAAAATCAAATTGAATCCTTGGTCCAACCACATTCAACCAAATTCCATAAAAAATTTCTCACACCACAAATTCTTTCAAGGGGTCTTTCATTCCTTGAAAGTCCAATCAAATTCTCCAAAGAACTACAAAAGGCTTGATTCCCCAAAGGGGGTAGGGAGTCTAGGATTCCCTAGATGCAGTCATAACATCAAATCAAATTCCATTATTTATTTCATTCTTTACATTGGAATCAAAGGGTGTTCTCTTTTCAAAGAGATTATAATTAAGAGATATTTTTATCTTGAATGGGTCGTACTCAATTAATAGTAAAAACTCTTATTTGTAAATAAGAGTGAGATTATGTTGGGTGAATTTTTAATTACTATATTACATTTTTTTATCTAACAACATGAGTCTGAGAAAGAAATTGGCGCGAAGAATGATTTGAGAAAACCATTGTGTTTTTACAGCCAATCTGACAAGGTTAAGGGAGACAAGGGTATAGTTTGTGCTTAATGATTGTTAAAACTACTAGTTAATCTCATTAATTGACCCTCACTCATCACTCTACAATAAATAATGCATCTTTTTTTTTTTGGCTTATTATCACAAAACGTCCCTGACGTTTGCGAAATTATCACATTGCATCCTTAAAGTTTTTTTGTATCACTCGTGGTCCCTAACGTTAATATATGTGATCTTAAATAGTCCCTCCGTCAAAAAAATTGTTAAATCCAGGGATATAATCGTCAAATCAATCCAAAATTATATTTAAAAAAATATTTTTTATTTCCTTTCCTTCTCTCTTTCTTTTCTTCTTCTTCTTTCTCTCCGCCTGTTCTTTTCTTCTCATTCTCTCTCTGTTTCTCTTTTTTTCTTCTTTTTCTCCTTTTCTCTCTTTCCTCCTCTTTTCTTCTTCTTTTCCTTCGCATGGCTGTTTCTTTTTCTTCCTCTTTCCTTCTTTGCTCCTTGTTTCTTCTTCTGTCCAAAAGCAACCAGATTCATCCTCTTAGAACAATGCGTTGATTCGTAGAGAATTTGACAGTGAGACTACTCTCCCTTGAGATGAGTTGGATTCCTATGTTTTTAGCACAAGCTCTGTTCTTGTTGAAATTTTATAAACAGGCATCATGGGAGAGAGCCTCCACTTTTCCAAAAGCCGCTTCGAAACTGAAAAGCAACCCAAAAATCCCTGCTTCTGCTTCTCGTTGAAAACAGTAGTGGACCCAATTTCCAGCACCACTAGTCAAAACTGAAATCCGATTGAGTTGCATGCAGCTTCAAACTCCTGTGATCAGATTCAGATGAGTGAGTTGGTAGTTGGTAGTTTCTATGGTAAGTTGACAGCAAACAAACCCAGCAGCCCAGCTTCACTCATCAAACCCAGCATTCCTTCTAAGAGGATGAATCTGGTTGCTTTTGGAGAGAAGAAGAAATGAGGAACAAAGAAGGAAAGAGGAAGAAAAAGAAACAGCATGCAAAGGAAAAGAAGAAGAAAAGAGGAGGAAAGAGAGAAAATGAGAAAAAGAAGAAAAAAAGAGAAACAAAGAGAGAGAAGAAGAGAAGAAAAGAACGGGCAGAGAGAAAGAAGAAGAAGAAGAAAAGAAAGAGAGGGAAGGAAATAAAAAATAATTTTTTAAATATAATTTTGGATTGATTTGACGATTATATCCCTGGATTTAACAGTTTTTTTGACGGAGGGACTATTTAAGAGCACCTATATTAACGTTAGGGACCATGAGTGATACAAAAAAACTTTAAGGATGCAATGTGATAGTTTCGCAAACGTCAGGGACGTTTTGTGATAATAAGCCTTTTTTTTTTTTGGCAAAAGAAGAGGTATTCGAATTTGGAATCTAAACTAAGGTAATGTGTTCGACTCTCCCTCACCAATATCGCTTGGGGGAATGCTAGTAACTTTCTCTCTTCAAACAATGTCATTAATGCATTGCACAAACTAATTTACTTTTTTTTCCAAATTTATCCCAATTAAGCAGGGATAAATACCACTAGAACTCTTTCAATTTCTTACATCACAATAACTCAGTCCAACTTCACATCTAGATCCGAGTATTTCCATTTTGTTGATCTGGTTAAACCAGATTTTTGTTCTGTTTCAGAAGCACATATATGCCTAGAATTTGGTTTTGTTTTGTGGCGGTTAGGTCTTAAACCCTTTGTTCAACAATGCCAAGTTGTGCAGAATTTATTTTACTCTTAATCAGCAATCTGCTATCTTTTTAAGGAGGTAATTCATGCTAGTGCTCTTAATTTGCAAACTGTTAAATTCGCATTGTATAGTTCCATTTTTCTTTTTTTTTTACTGCAAATTGGAAGGATAAACACTTCATACTCACTCATTTTGAAAACCCCTGTTTTACAAGATTGACAACTTAAGTATCACAAAAGAGACTGCAATCTTGCATTTATTAACAATCGTCCCTTATATTTTGATAGA
This sequence comes from Prunus avium, assembly GCF_965620075.1. Classification (NCBI taxonomy): domain Eukaryota; kingdom Viridiplantae; phylum Streptophyta; class Magnoliopsida; order Rosales; family Rosaceae; genus Prunus; species Prunus avium. Next base: position 9,165,056 of record NC_142286.1, read on the forward strand.
CCTATTACTTGAATTCCAAGTTCCCCAAAATAGAGAGAAAGTTACCAGCCCTTCCTAAGAACAGGGCCAAGACTGCAAATTCTGCTGCATGGCAGGATTGACAACTGGGAATGGTACTGATAATAACTTATATGGTGATAGATGAGCACAGCCAATGTCAAAAGGCAAGAAGAAGTTCTGAACAGCTCTACCATTCGCAAATAAAATCGCAACCAACATATAAACAATTTAAACTTGAGAAGCAGGCAGGGCTAACTGTCTCCACACACGATAGTTAACAAAAAATGGTTCACGATGCTGCATAATTTGGATAGAAATGCTTAGGTGAAATGGAGAGGAATTATCTTTAATCATGTGAAACACGTGAAATCCCTTTGAGCACAAGCAATTTCTGCAGTCATATAACATCAGGCTCTAAAATGATTTGGAAAAAGTTCAGTCTGACACCTCGTATATGGAGCTAATATTTACTTGAAATGTAATGGGAAAAAAGAGAGAAATTCGTTTAAACTTTAAACTAATAAAAATATATTGAAAACAACAGAACCCTACAATTATGTAGCTTAAAAGAAAAATATTCGGTCATACTTAAAAAGACTAGCTATATTTGTTGCAACCAATTATGTCCAAAGGAAGGAGAAGCTACCAGAGCAGCCCGATGAGACTTGTCGAGTCCTTCAATGAAACTGAGAGTTATCTGGTTTCATATTCTGGAACCTGCCCTTCATTATCTGGTGCAATATCTGAAAGTCTCCGAAGTCTTCACTTCCATCTCACCAATGTGTTTGTAACTTGAAGGGTGTCGTCTTTGAACACATTAAATGCTAATTTTGATATTTGGGATGTGAGAAATTTTGAACCACTCTTTTCCCTTCTCCTTTTGGCAATGTTTTTGGAGAATTTTACACTTGTTGATCGTCAAATTCTGCAGTGGTATTTTTCGGAGGAAGTATGGTAGCACTTTTATGCAAAAGCAAGAGTCAATCTCTAAGGTATGAAGACTTGGCATTATTTTGATAGAAGCATCTCCTTTCATGGACCTTGCACTCCCTACCCATGCATTCCACTTGAACAAGGATGAAAATCGAAGTTCCCTCAATTTCGGGAATGAAATAATAGATGAGTTTTCTGACCCACCAGAATCTATTCCCAAAAACTCACACCCAACCTTTTTCATGCTATTCATAAGACATATTTCCAGTGATTCAAGGGATGGGAGTTTCCCCAAGGGAGGTAAAGACTCACAATCTGGGCAGGAATGCAGGATAAGCCTTCTCAAATTTGTTAACCGCAGCATCCAATCTGGAGATATGGTGGTGCCTCGATATTTTCGAATCTCTAAAGATTCCAAATTTGGATGTGGTTGTAAAGCTTCAAGTATAATTTTATCTTCAAGTCTCCTCTCTTCACTCCAATCAAAATCTAGATTCAAATCAACAAGGTTCCCTCTAGTAATGAGTTCTACTTTCTCAGCCGCAGTCACATTTTGTAGGTTTCCACACCTACAAATATGAAGATACCCTTCGAGGTTCAAATTTTTCAAATCTCCCAGCTTAAATGCTTCTTCCTCATCATCACATGGTACAACGAGCATATCGAGTGTTTGAAGAGAAGTCAGCTTCGCAATTCCCCTCGGCAAACTCTCTAGATTAAAACAATAATCAAGGTGAAGATGTCTTAAGTTCACTAGTTTCCCCATCCCTTCTGGTAGTTTTCTAATTTGCATGCAATCGTTGATCAACAAGGTTTGCAAGTTCAATAAATCACACAATGTCTCCGGCAATATTTCCAACTCATCATTACTAGATAAATTGAGATATCTCAAATGTATGAATTTACCAACCTCCTGTGGTAGTTCTTTGAACCAGCAGCGACTCAAATTTAATGTTCTAAGACATGTTAGATGCACGAATGTCCCGGGATTTATCGGAACATTCATTGAACACAAAGTGAAGAGGGTGCGCAGTCCTTTTCTGTTGTGCGTTGAGATAGGAATTGCATCCCCAGGTGCTAGGACAAAAGTAGAATGACGAGCCCCTTTAATGTCTGGCTCTCCTATGTAATCCCCAGGTGCTTGGACAAAAGTAGAATGAAGGGCGCCTTCAACGTCTGGCTCTTCAACACAATCAACACCCGTGATAAAGCATTCATATCTAGTGACATATTGGGCCAAGCGATGCACCAAGTCATGCATCTTGCATTTGATAATATTTCCTTTATAATCTCTTTCAAAATCCTGGAAGAAAGACCGCATTGCTAAGTTCATAAAGTATTCTTGACCTAACATTTCCTTCTCTTTGTTTCTGTCAACACTGAGACCAAGAAAACCTTGTGACATCCACATTTTAATTAAATTGTCTCTCTCAATCACATGATCTTTCGGAAAAATTGCACAATATGAGAAACAACATCTTAGTGCAGGAGACAAATCATGATAACTAAACAGGAGCAGGTCAAAAGTGCTTATGTTGTTGGCATGTCCCAATTCCCAGATCATCTCTCGCAAAACAGATTCCCACTCTCCTCTACTACTCTTAAAGTGCAGGAGACCCCCGATGACCTTTATCGCAAGAGGCAAGCCGTAGCACATCTTCACAATTTTCTTACCAATTTTTTCTAGTTGTTTGCACTCACTTGCATCCCTTCTAAAAAATGCAATTTGCCTAAACGTCAACCAAGAAGATTCTTGTGACAATGCATTTAGATGAATCATCCTAGTTGCTCCCATCCTCTTAGCCATGCTCTCAGTTCTTGCGGTCACCAAAATTCTACTGCCCGCCGCACCAAAACGCAAAAGCTTCCAAAGAAGATACCCCTTCGAAAAGTCTGCATCCCGGGGATCCCACACATTATCCAACACAAGAAGGAACTTCTTTCCTGAAAGGGATGCACGAATACTCTCGAGTAAAGTTTCCAATTCAACCAAGTTTGATGTCTTAGTCTTTCGGGCAATAACTTGAAGAATTTCTTCAGCAATCCTCAACTCATGAGACGAAAACGACTTACACACCCAAATTCTCAAATCAAAATGGGTTTTAACCTTTTGATCATTATATACAAAGTGTGCAAGAGTGGTTTTTCCAATTCCACCCACACCAACAATGGAGATGACACCAGGCCCCCTAACCACACCCTCTTCACTACTCTCAGATACCAAATTTCTTATTAACATCTTCTGATCTTCATCTCGACCATATAAACTCGGTTCTTCAATCAATTTATAGGAGGTAGAAATTCCTGTTCCTACTCTCTCCGGCTGATCAATCTCTCTGTACTTTCTAAACCTGAACCCATGACTCTCAGCGAAAATCACACTCAGTCTTTCCCTCAAACACTTAATACGACGTCGTTGACCGACCCGATTGACTAATTGACTGCAGCAAAAGCAAGAGGTAAGCCGAGAGAAGCATACCTTCATCAAAACGAAAGCTTTCTTTGTTCCATGAGTTTCTTCTTCCAATTTGGGTATGGCAGTGCTCAACTCATCCAACACGTCTTCGATGTCGCAGCTCACGTCTTTGAGCTTCTCCAACCACACTCTCACGCGCTCCTCTTTCACTCGCCTCTTCTCTGCATCCTCCAGCACTGGTTCAATGTGTCGGAGGAGTCCGGTGAGCTCGGTAAATTCTTCCTTTCCGTCCAGTTGGTCTAACAGTCTGGAAACCAGGGCAAGTGCGTCAGCCATGATCGGAGCTCGGAGCTTGGAGCTTGAAGCTTGATTGGCAAGAAAGACAGGAAAAGGGGGCGGCTATATACAAAATGAAAAAAGGAATGACAGAGACTTTCATTTTTTTTAAAAAGGAAAGAGAAAGATTTTCTTTAAAAACAAAAGGAAAAAGGAAAGAGAAAGATACATATTTGTACCAAAACTGGAAAGAAAAAACAAATATTTACAGGGCCGAATATTATAAAGGTGAGTTTGCGTAGCTGACAAGGCCTCAACACTTAATTTCTTGTTTAGTCACAAGCTTGGACTATAAGACTGGATAAAATATTTATCAGTTTCTATAGTTTTACCCTAGAAAACTAATTTCACACATCATATGATATGCATGTGAGACCGATATTATTTGACAAGTTGAGCACAAATTTTTAATTAAAAAAAAAAAAGTAAAGTAGCGAGAGGAAAACATGGGAGAAATTTTTTTTTTTTTTGGGTCTTTTTAATAATCATTAATTACTATTTTATTCTTATTATATTAACTTCTTTTTACTTAGTTTAATTTAAACTAGCATCTCTGCGAGCGTGCGACGTGCCACTTCATCAATTATGTCTTCAAGCACCATGAGCCTCTAGGAATTTCATAGCATGCATGAATTCAGAATTTGGGGGGCATTATGTGGAGATTAAGGCCACTTAATTATTGTCATGTAAATTTGTTAATTTCAATTTAGTATCATGAACTCACTTTTAAGGTATGTTTACCCTGTATTCTTAATTTTAACACTTATGTACCCTAATCTTTTTAATTTTTTGCAATCTTATTTTATCATTAACTTCACCTTCAAAATTTCCGTTAATTACCCATGTGACAGACGTGAGTCTCACCTATTCACCTCTTCCGAAGTCAGTTGAAGGAAATGTGTCTTTTGCATGTTCTGTTTTACAAGCCAAGGCTATAGCTCTTCGTAATGCAGTTTATTCGGCCCGAAAGTTTAATTTGAAAAAGCTAATTAATGAAGAAGATTCTCAAGATCTTATTTAGATCTTATGCAAGAAGAGTCAATATCCATGGAATATAGCTTTAATTATTCAAGATATCCAATTCATGATTAAAGATTTTGAAGGGATACACACCTGACATGTTTTCAGAGAAGCAAATAAAGTTGCGATGGGTTTTTTTGTTTTTGGGTTATAAATAAATAAATAAAATAAGTGCGAAGCTGGTCGCTACGAATCCTACACGTGGTTAAGAAATTAAAACCCCACAGCCAAACACGACGCCATAAGATGCACCCGAGCCTGCCTGAGTTTGTTTGACGGCTCAAATAAACCACAAGAGAAAAAGTGCGAGGAAGTGTGAAAATTTGAGGGAAAGTTGCAGAAGCTAAAGAAGATGAGCAGCGAGCCCAAAACCTGTAGCGCAACTGGAGGAGGAGGAGCAGGAGCAGGAGGAAGGGGATTTAGGGCGAAAATGGAGCACTACATGTACAGCGGTGAGAAGAAGCACGTATTTGCTGGCATCGTTCTTGTCAGCGCCGTCTTTGCCGTTCCTTGGTACCTCATGACTCGAGGTTTGTTTATCTTTCTCACTTTTTTTTCGATTTACGCTCTGTCGTTTTGGGTTTAAGCATAATGTAGCTACAAATTTTAGGTTTTGGAATTTTCCTAAATTTTCTTGGCAACCAAACAGTGGAAATGTGTAAATTGGGTCAAGTGGTTCCATTCTACTACACAGCTCAGTTTAAATTAAATTCGTCGAAGTGTGTAAATTGGGTCAAATGTTTACTGATTGCTCGAGCCCCCTTTGTGTATTTAGTGAATAATTAGATTTGGGTTATGATTATCTGAGCTATGGGAATTACAATAATTTGCATTTATGAATTAATGTTTATTCATCTTAATATGCATGTTGTCTTAGGAAATTTGGGGCTCCTGTAATCTCAGTGGCATTTTGTTCTGCTCTCTTGTTGTGTGTTGTGTGTAAAAAAGAAAAGGGAAAAGACAATATGCACTGTGATTTTGACTACCAAATTGTAGGGAAATACATGGTACTATTTTCATGGTAGTTTCTTTAGATGAATGGTTATAATCCATGAATGTGCCTTGTATGAATGGGGTTCATACATCATTATCAGATTTTGTTTCGGTTGCCGGTTGATTTGCCTACCTCCCTTTCCTATGCATAAGAAAGTCATGCTACTGGTATTTTATCTGCTAAATGTAATTCAAACTGTGTTCTCTCCTGTAGGGGCAAAGCATCAATCCCATCAAGATTACTTAGAGAAAGCTGATAAGGCAAGGAGCCAAAGACTTTCTTCAGGGGCTTCTTCTGCTAAATGATTTTGAAAGCTTTCTTGTTAAGGGTGTGTAACTTTCCTCTGCTTTTTTTTTTTTCCTTCTTTTAATGGTTGGAAGGTGCGGTAGGTCTTTGTTGTTTGGCACTGTTTTTGCCTTCTCAACCTGTTCTCTGGAAGAGATACTGGCTTCTCATGATCCTTGAGGAGCAATAGTTTTGTTTATTTTCCTTGTGATAGTCACAAATCTACAGTCCATGAGGAACACATTTTCAATAACCAGCTAGAAGCAAACTTCCATTTCTTGTTATGTCAATCAGGCATCTTTCTGGTGTCATGTTGAGTTGCACTATAAAGTATGGCGGTTGAACCAAAAAAGAAGAAGCCCAGCACTACTTTTCTTAGTCTTGTGCATTTTGAGGTTCAGCATGTCTAGTAGGTGAATGGTGCTCTTTCAACTTCATTCAACTTTTTTATTTGATACAGCCAAGAAAAATTTGAGGTGTAAACAAAAATATGCTTGGTAAATTGTCTCTATGGAGTCGGGTAGACTGGAGTAAATAATGTGCCAAGGGAATTATAGCGGTCAAGAGCATTTACAATGGCACCTGAAGTTGCTTTCGATTTTTCCATTTTCCAATATCGATTGTATCAAAAGTGTCATTGCTAAGGGAAAAATGCCCCCAACCCAATACATACATACTCCAGAGTTTTATAATTTACCACTGCACCTAGTGATGTCCACAACTTGTATCTAACATGTCTCTACTTTGTATTTCATGCACTCTCAAGTAGACCTTATCAAATCACGTACACTATACAACATGAATATGTACAAAAAATAAGTGTTTGGGGCAAGCTCTATCGGGGTAGATCCATAACGGGTGTAGCATTAACATATCGAGTCAGTGTTCATTCGTAAAACACGATACTAACACCGTATCTTTATGCACTATGCTTTTAGTTCTTATTTTCTGTGAAAAATCTTTCAGCCTATAGCTTATATCTTTCAACCCTAAACCCTAAAACTTATATCTTTCTTATGTATGTTGTTTTGTAACTTTTTGAACATTTTTTGTGTAATGTGTTCGACGTAAGTTTTATAGCATTATAACACGCTTCTTTATGTTATACTAAATACTTTTTTGTTGTTGGAGTATTGTTGAAAAAAAGGCTAGAGCAAAACGAGTAAACGGGTGAAAGACACGAAGCTCGCAAAAATTGTGAATAGGTTTCATATATTGAAACACGATGAGTTAGCAGATCAGATTTGGAATAATTTCAAACGACACGACTCGTTGCCAGGTCTACCATCAAAGTATCTCAACCGGTCATGTTTGCCAACTTTCACGGTTGCCCGTCTTAGTTCAAAGAGAAAAACACAAGCAAACAAGCCATTCTGTTTATATCTGTGTAAATAGGGTATCCAAAGAGTTCTTGCTTAGTGCACATTAACAAATAAAAAAGGTAAATCACGAGAAGATAAATTTGCTTAGAAATACTGGGTTTTACTGCACATGCCTTTTATGCTTTTTCAGCGAATTTACATGAATTTGATCTTGGATGAAATTGAAAGAATCGATCCATTTACGATGTGTTTACTAATCAGGAATTGGAATTAGAAATTGAATTTCAAGTATAGAGGATTACTGTATTTACTTCACATCAAGGAATTAAAAAGAAAATAGGACCCACCCAAAATTAGAAATTGAATTTCTAATTTTAGAATAATTCAATTCTTGAGTGGAATGTGATATTCTAATTCCTGTATATCTAACCCATTAAGAATTCATCTTTTTTACCCATTATATCCTCACACAATTTTTAAAATTCCAAAATTTTCATCTACTTTAACCCAACAATGAGGGCATTTTAATAATTAGCACCACTCCAATCCCAATTCCATATGGTTTAGTAAACAACTTCAATAGGAATCCGAAATCTAACTCCCCTCAATCAATATGGTTTAGTAAACAACTTTGGTAGAAATCCAAAATCTAATTCTCCTCAATCCAACTCCTCAATTCAATTCCTCCTAATCTAAAGAAGGAACATAGACAATAGCAATAAATTATTTTTTTTATCTTTTTCATTTGTAATTCCTTCATTGAGGTTTCGCTTTACATCTAAAGTGGCATCAGTCTTCTGTACTTGAAGAACCACACAAATGCAGAAAATATGCAAAAGCCAGTTACACCCGTAATTACAAGTACCCACTTAAATGCACCAGCGTTATCAAACAAAGGTATTTCGAAGTTCATCCCAAAGATTCCTGCCACGACCCCAAATATAGCAACAACAAAAGTTGCAGTTGTGAGTAGTAGCTCAAATTGGATCAGCTGATTTCGGACATTATCCTGCGAGCAAAAACTTTCTAGCGTTAAATTTTTGTTCCCTTCATACCGACAAATTTCAAAGAAACGAAACTGAAAGTAACATCTAACATTATTGTAATCTTTAGCTATAGAATTAGCATTAGCCAACGAATTACGCATGGTATTATAGAGGTTTCTAATGATAAGTCCTCGACAAAATTCAAATTGTATTGGAAAGTCTGCAATAAAACAATGAGGTCCATCAGTGAGCATTCAATGCTAATAACTTAGTAAGTCTAGTGTACTTATTCAATAAAAGGATCATGAAGAGGCTTTTGACTAATAGTACACTTACCTAGCGTCTTTATTTGTTCAATATAATTGTTAAACAGCTTTTGGATATTTGAACAGTGTTTTAGGCAATATTTGAGACTAAAAGTAATAAACTATCTGTTGACCGAAAAAAGAAAGTAATAAACTGTCTCTTTTCTTCTTTATTCAGTTTTTAGACAAATGTTTTAGGCAATATTTGAGAGACATTTATTGAGAAAAAAATAAATTAAACGAGGCGCATACCAGCTGAATGTTTATGAAATCTTCTGTGTCATCAATGTACTCTTTCAACTGAAACACGGACAGAAAAAACATAAGCTTGTATTCTTCTACTCAAGTTAATATGACACTGGAATGATTAGATAGTCATTGATGCATATACTAATGTCAAAGTTCAATAAAACAAGTGCTATGCATACCGATGTCAGCTTATTCAGTGTGCTGTCAATGACAACAAAGTATGCTTCCAACAGCATCTCAAGCTCTTCTATACTCTCTGTAGCACTCTCTGAACTTCTCATGCTTTCATGTCGACTCCTTGCAATGCTCAGGGTTTTCTCAAGCTTTCGGCCATCGGGAGGTGAAGCTACAGGAGAAACAGGAGCAGAAAGAGATGTACCATCAGTAGATCTGTAACCCAACACAGATTGATCACCATAAAACGATGACTCCATACGACTTTTCTTGTCGGTGAGATACATCTCAGCCATATCTCCATCATCATCCATGAGCTGCTCTATTTCATCTCGAACCTAAATAGATGCAGCTCAAAGGTTGGAAGACAGTTTTGGTCATCATTTGGAGGCTTAAGCAGGATGAAATAATAAATGAGATGATTATGCAATACCTTCTGAACTCTCCGAGTCAAGGCAAGGAGTCTACTTTTCAATCGACGTGCACGCTCCAAGTTCAGTGTACTGATCTTTGACGTGAGCTCATCTAGTAATGGATATGCTTCAATTTCTAGTTCAGCTGCCTATAAACAAGCCATTATTAAATGAGTTACAAACTAGGAGAATGTTTAACCAACAAGAAAATGTTCAGACTACCGATGGTGACTTCAAATTTGTAAAGAGAATTTGTGGCCTTATTGGAAATATAACAAATCATGATATTGTTTTTTTTTTTTTCGGTTTGAGAAACGAGGTTTTAAGAACTGATTAACCACACAAGCAAACAAAACAGAGGACAAAATGTCTGCTGAATACCAAAGGTAGAAACTAACAAACAAACATGAGGAATCTGTTAACAACATATCCCTCCCCCTATACAATAATTGGGTGTTCCTTAGACTCTAAAAAGATCTAAACCTGACCAAAATATATTTATATCCCACAAAACCTCCACACTCTGCCCCAAAAGAAAATAACTCTGAATAAATGGATTATTATCATGACGACCATAAAGCATGCAAGGAGTCAATGAAAAAGATTCTTCAAATCATCTGTATTTCCACTGTCTAAGGCCTCGTCCTTTTCAGTGGTAAACACCACACCACAGATACACCTATGTTCAGTGCTTGATGAAAATGAAAGGCACACCAGTTGCTCTAAATAGCAAGGCACTACGTGCTTAGCTCCAATCATCATGACAAAATTTAATCACATAAATGGCTGAGGCACCAAGGCAAGTATCATCATCACTCAGCGTTAGGCACTGACCTCAAAACTATATAAATTTCTACATCATGGACTGTCTTTAAATTTGATACCAGCTGAATACTACAAATTTATAGATTTTCTCTAATCTAAGAAAACTTCATCTCTTCAGTAACTAGTGAAAGAATATTATCATAACATTGTTTGACATCATATCATAACATCAGAGGACAAAGGCATAAACACAAAAAAAAAAAACAAAACAAAAAAAACAATTTCGCATAATAATGACAATCTTTGGTATCATAATAGCATCTTGACAAAAGGGTACACAGACTTTGATCTATCAGTGTAAAATAAAAGGCAAGTATGATTCAGCATTCACTAAAACAGACACAAGTTTAAATTTTAGATGGATCACCACCAGATTTCAGGGACCAAACATAATATATAGTTTGCAAAAGAGTTTTATAACCATATATAGCTACTTATAAACATCTGGTACTTGAGCTAAACAAAATATGGCACAGATATTGTTTCTGATACACTCCACTTCCTTGCATTACATTACAAGTCTTCATAAACTATTATAGTGCAGAATTCAATCAATATTTAAAAGGCAAAGTTATGTGAGTATTTTTAGAAATATGTGCTCAAGGAAATACGACGAGAGATAGAGAACCCAAATTCTTGTGCTCTTTTACACACCTGAGAATCAAGAAATTTACAGGCAGCCTCCAGAGCAACTTCTAAGGCCCTAAACTCAAAGGGCAAATAATCAGGAGATGTGCTTCCAAACACACTATCAAAATTTCTATTTCCCCTCCTCCGACTCAATTCAGAACCATCGGATTGCCAAACATCACCTACCCCATTTGTTGTCAATCTTCTCTGAAGCTCCACCACATATTGCAATACATAGCTATCAAGTGAATTCAAAAGAAGAACCTCATCAGCTGTAATAATACATCGAATCTGCTCTAGGTTTACAACGATAGCCTTCTCTCTTCCAAGGATGGTTGAAGGGTAAACAAATAGAGGATCAAGCAGGCGTAGATCACGGGCAGGTAGATCACAACGGCGCATCATGGTGAACTTGTCAACCTCAATGATCTGAGAATTCCCAGACGTATCAACGCGAATCCAAGACCGAAGGCCCTGGCCCCGCTTCTTCAGCCCCAGAACATCCACACTTTGAAAGGGTTGCCTTCCAAAGGCTGCTGGTCGATAAGATGACTCCCGAAGGCTAATAGCTGATGCAGGTTTTGGGACTTTTGGCGGAAGCAGGCTCTCTTTGAGGTCATCCATTACCTATGAGCTCTCAGTGCTGCAACATTTAAAATAAGATAAAATAAAATAATTTTCTAATACTACACTTACAAATTGAAGTAGATACATGAACTAAAATTTATCCGCTGTCTTTATGTATAAAGTTACCAAAATCATTGATTGCAGGCTTTCGTGTTTGCACAAGTACTTCATTTTATGGTTCATGTGTGCTAGATATGATTAATTGCCCATCTTAGATTACAATAAGGAGACCCAATTCATCAAGAATTCCAAGAAAATAAATTATGTAATAAGGATATGATTTCCACAAAGAATGGAACACCATACATAAACATATATAGCAGAGAAAAAACTTATGCAAACGTGGGAACAAAACCAACTTTATGAACTTCAATCCACAGTTCCACCAAAAGAAAATGGAAGGCACCAAGATTCAAACCCCAAATTCAAAAGCTACAAGTTTGGTGGCTGAATGTCCAAAATCCCAGTTTCCAGACCATAAACACATACCCAGATATATGTACAAGCATGTGAATTGATATATGGAGCAAGAGAAGAAGAGTCACAATCACCTGCAATGAGAAAGAAAACCTGGGTTGCTGCCAGGAGCTGGTGTTCTTGATGATACTCAGCTCAAAATGAAATTGAAAAATTGATTGGTTTGAATAAGAACCCTAGATTCAGAAATCGGTGAGTGGGAGATGAAAACCCAGAAAGGAGAGATGTTTGGCATGCCCAACTGAGCTGTGAATTGAAATTCGCGGTGGGCATATCAGGCGGTTTGCTTACTGGTTTTTCGGAAGAGGAACCAGAGAAGAAGAAGGAATCATTTTCATATGTCCTGGAAACAAAATCCTCAAGTTTCAAAAAGGTATATAATTAAATTAAATTAAATAATGATTTTACTGACAGGAAAAAATTAAAAACAATTTAATTAATAATTATGAATTTGAACACCAGCACAATGCGTGAGTTTTGTCTGCTTTTGTTTCGACCCGTTTTAAATGGATCCTGCATTCCCTCCTACTTCTTCGACAACTTAACGGGTCAACCGGACCTTAACCCGAACCTTAACGGATCCAAATCAACCCAACTCGACTGGATTGTTTTCTTCTTCTTGTCTTTCTTTTCTTTTTTTTTTTCATCTCTTAATAAAACCTAAAAGATAAAAGGATAATAACAAAAGTGGCCCCAAAAGCTCTTTAATCGACTCATTTCGAAATTTAATATTTCTAGAAAGAACAATGCTTTTTTATTTACTTAGACAAAAGGTAGTTTAAAAGACTATAGATTAATTTAATGTACAAATAAGGAGACTCGAATTTACAAATAAGGAGACTCGAATTTAAGTGCAAAAGGATGAGCTAACAATCTTGACTAAAAAATCTAATCCACGTCGACAAGCACAATGCTTCCTTAGATGTAAAAGGTCAATCCAATTAAAGTGGCGTATTGACTTCAAAATAGGATCTTGGTCAATATATATAAATAAATAAATAAAGGGATAGATTATCAAACTGTAATTAGTTTCTATTCAACTTAGATATAAAACCTATGATGATTGTTATTTCAAAAATTGATACTTTGTCACAAATTTAACACTAGAAAAAAAAAAACAGCATAAAACTAAGAGTCCGAACTAAATTCCTTTTTTCAGTGAAAATTAACCAAATTAGTTAAGAGGTTATTTTGAACCCAAAAAAAACAAAAAAAGTTAAAGAGGTTATCGTTCAAAAGTTAAGACAGCCCTTGAAAAGAACTATACCTAAGTGTTGGGCGCCTTTTCTCTTTTTCGAGTTTTTGCCTCTTTCTTTGTCATTTCCCTTTTGTCAAAAGCCGAGCCCACAACAACAGAGGCCGACACTCAAGTCATAGATTTTGAGGATCCCAAACAAAACCTAGGCGCCCATCAACCAAAAACCCAACTTTTTTCCTCTTACGAACTTGAAATAATCCAATATCCTAGTTCAAAACCGAATATGAACAAGTTTCCAACCCCTTTTTTTTTTTTATAATCTGTTTTATGCTTCACTTAAAAGGTTGGTTTTGATTTTGAGTATTATTGTGTATTGATAAGACCATTCACTATTTCTTGAAGCTCGATCTCTCCTCCGAATGAACTATGTAGTCGGGGGAAAACCATGAACCAGAATAGAAGAGCTTGCCCCACCCATGAGTAAATGCTTCGTAGTAATCTTATTAGACCGTACATCTTTCTTTTAACTAGAGGTATCAAATGGAATGTACCGGCTCAAGTACATCCCAATTAAATAAGGCCCGACACAGCGTGGTTTGTATCTTTGAATGAGCCAGAATAAGGTAATTCAACCCAATGGGCCGTGCCAGTCTGAAGTCCAATGAGCCGGCCCATTTAAAGTTCACATCTATTTATTTTATCTACCCGGACTTGGATTGATGATCGCATGCCAACGAATGTTTTAACTTGTTAATTTCAAGTTGTTTCGACTTCATACTTCTTAGGAAATCTATTCCAACGAGGCTTAGAAATTTTTGTTGGTATTAGAACACGATCGCATGGTATAATTAGTCCATATGCTACGATATAGGTGGACGATATAGTTGATAATTACTCTAATACTCTTTGAGAACCACATCTCTTTCAAACTCTTGAACTTGGCTAAAGATTCGATCAAAAAATCAACTTGGCTAAAGACTCGATCAAAAAACAGAACCTTGGCTAAAGACATGCACTGTGTTGGACTGTTGAGAGATGATGATTAACATTAACTCCTCACAGCTTAGATGAGTACACGCAATTTGTTTGGGCTGATTTTAGGTCAATGCTTCACGGCAAAGCTTGCAGGTATTAACATCAATCTACACAAGTCGAGCACATAGAATTTTTTAATATAAAACAATAAAATTAAAATTAAAAGGGACAATTTGCAATAGTGAAAAGAGAAATCTTGAGAACTCTTCATTTGTAAATGGTGAGGGCATTGCCTGCTTGAGCTATGTACAAAAAGGACAATTTGATCCTCAGTTCCATTATATACAAAGAACAACCATTTAGGTTGCAAAGGGATTTGGATTAAACCCATCTATTGATTAATTACATTTCTTCTTCAAATATAAGGATTAATGTGAGATGTGTAGTCCCTGATTCCAGCTCCTTCCCATCCCATCCATTCCTCCCACATGTCCCAATCCGGATCGTTCATTCCTCTCATCGGCTCATCAACTTCTTCATCGTACGTCTCATACATCGGAGATGGAGTAGATTCTCCTCTCAAATCGCTCATAACAATCTGCATAGACAAGAGTATATGATCAGATAATTGTTACAGTATCTTATAGAACACAATGTTTCTATTGGGACCCTACCATTTGATAAAACATCATAATCAGAAAGCTTATCCAGGAACCTAATTACCTAACACACCACACAGACTTTTTTGCAATGTCTCAAAAGATGCCCAATTCCATCAACATCATAGAGACTTTAACCCCCCCAATTCATAAAGATGCTAACAATTATTCTTGGAATTTTAAGTTAGATCACAATACAGTTTCAAGTTTTAATCAGACACTAATCAGATTCTAAACCGGAAACTTTATCCAAAGACTTAGAATAGAAAAAGTGCATCCACAATTTAGTAGTGCAGGATTCTATTCTGGTGACAGTTAATTATGCTTACATTTTAAATGGTATTGCATTAAAACTCATATTCACAACAGGCTTTGACTCTCATCCTATCTGTTCTATGGGGTTAAGAGAGCATCTTTGCCCATGACTGGTTATATGCTTCAATCATCATCCTCAAGATAAGGAACAAAAGAGACCAACAAAATCGTAAACAATTAATTCTCTGATAGCCCAAAAGATAGCATCTAAAAACTTTATTGGAACACCATCTTGCACAGAAATTACAAGTGAACATGACATGCATACTTCCAAGATAAAATAGCAGGCTTGATTGATAATCGAAAATACCAAAGGGAAGACAAATACATACATCATAAGCTTCATTTATCTGGTGAAACTGAACTCCACAATTGTTTCCTCTGCATACGTCTGGATGATACTGCAATTGACAAAGTCCAATCAGTCAACAAAGCCCCCAACAATGATTTAAACTCACAAAATTTTATTATAAATTTAAATAAAACCCTTAAATTGACAATTATCAACTGAACTAATCCCCTAATAAATACCCAAAACGCGTGATTAGTAGAAAATAGCTAATAAATAAATAAAACCCAGCAAGAAATAAAAAACTGTAACAGAAGAAAAGGATCCCAACAGGAAAAAAGTACTTGGTAACATACATTATTCAAAACCAAATACAAAGGGAAAATTTTGTAAATTGGAAAACGAAAAAAAAAAATCCAGAATAAAATAAATAAAAACGGAGATTAAATAAGATGTAAACAAACCTTCAAGGCAAGTTGTCTGAAAGCCTTCCTGACCTCAGATTCAGAGGCACCAGGTTGGATCTTCAAAGTCCGGTAAGGATCCATGACAGAAGAATAAACACAAGACACCATAACCCTATTCACCGTCTTCTTCTTCCTCGGCTTGTCCTTAAACAGATTCCAAGAAGACCCATTACCCCCAATAACACCAGCAGCCACAGCAGCCATTGCAAAACCCAGAAATCAAACTCAAAAACCCAACAAACCTCTGGCTTTAAAAAGAAGAACCCAAGTTATATATATATGAAGAAAAACAACAACGCTGTTTTGAATGGATCAATGGGCACGGCAAAGTGGTTTTAACGGGTTTTGAAAGACTCAATGATTGAAAATTTGTTGAATATAATAATTAAGAGAGAGAGAGGGAGATTCATAGAATGGACTTTTTAAATAGGAAAGAACCTATATTTATAGAGGGAAGTTTGCTTGTGAGGTGGAGAGGTGTGAGCTTGGGAGGTCCTTATCCATTGGGTCCGTTTCCATGGTGACGTGTATTGTCTTATTTTGTGGATTAGGGTAAAAGGGAAAGAGGAGAGAGGAGAGAGGAGAGAGGAGAGAGAGAGAGAGAGATTGCAATTCTTATCTGGTTTGCTCTCACTTGGTCCTAGTCATATTTGGAGACTTCTGTTGTGGAATTTAGGGTTTATATTGGAGGATATTCTCTCTACCGTTTTTTGAGTTTTTCTTCTTTGGCTACCCCTTTTTTATTTTTTTTCGCATTTTTTTTCTCACATATCTAATTGACTAATTCAACTTTTTCCCTCATAGATTTTTTATTTCGTTCGTTAGGCTGAGTCATTGACCTTTTTTTTAAAATTAAATTATTATTATTTTCTTACATCCTAATCTTATTTTCGATTATGATAATGGTTGCTCCTCAAAATTAGGTCATTATCTACTCTCCAATTCCAACACAAAGAACAGGTCGTTATCAAATTTTCTTTGTCTATTGTATTTTCCAACTTTTTTTGGACTACTAAAACATATATATATAAGGACGACTTGTTAAAGTTCGTTGGTAAAGAGACTCTTTCTATTGTTTTAAGGAGTAGATTTATGTTAAAGTCTATTCATCTTCGTTCTCTGTGGTCGTTTTAATTAGACTATGTTGTTTCTTATTTAGTTAGAATTTTGGTTACTTAGCCGTTTATTTAGTTTTATTGTAATTTATATTTATTTCATAAAAAACATATCTTTGTACTTCTTTATGAATATCTCTATATTAAAGAAGAATATATATATATATATATATATATATATATATATATATATTCTCTTATTCGAATGTTCGCACGTTATTATCGTGCGGATCCTATTATAAACAGGCAAGAAAGCAGAGAGAGATAGTACAAAATACACAACGTCCGCACGATAATAACGTACGGATGTCCGCATAAGAAATATATATATATATATAATATCTAAAAATTCCCTTGTTTGACACACATTACCAATGGCCATTAAATTTAGTTTTAGAAATCCAACTTCTCAATTTATTATTGATGGATGCCCTTTAGTTTTATAATTCTTAAGCTGAGCTCATTGGCCAGCTTTTTCTGATTTGATTTTTATAATTCTTAGGCTGAAGTCATTGACCTACTTTTTGTTCTTCTTGCATCCCCTTAATCTTGTTTTTTAACCATAATAATGGGGTGCATGTGCATCTCTAATCTCTCACAATCAAGTCATCATCAACTTTGCAACAACTCATCAAATACCGATATTTTTATTTTATAAAAAATAATTTATTATATTATATTCTCGATTATTTATGAGTTTAATTCAAAAACCGAGGTTTTAGCAACAATTCAATGAATGATAAAAATCTAAATCCTACCAAACTCATGAAGGAAAATTTAATTTCACTAAAATACAAAATATGCGATAGAACATTGCATTCAATTACAATTTTTCAATGCATTTTGGGTGAAATTTCTTTTTTGAAGTTGCCCACCTATTGAATTCAATATGTAGAGTTGGTTCATGAACTTATAGGATTGATATATACCAACCTTTTGATTTCATTACTTTTTTTTATATCACCTTCACGTCGACTCAGCAATTTCGCATTACTAAGTTGGTACGACATCTCTATCCGCCACATCTTAAGTTTGTAAAAAATATACAAATTTGTCATTAAAACCAAAAACTGAAATTTAAAACGTATTTTTATTTTCCAAATGTCTAAAAGACTAAACTAAACTAAACTGGGTGGCGTGACTGAATAATTGTCTCTGCATTTTGTCCTTGCTGGTAAAAAACTGATACCCATGGGGGAGAACGAGGAGAAATTATAGAATGGTACAGTATCACCACGTCAGATAGTGATACTCCCACTCAAAATCTGCCACCTGTCTCTTTTTAAAGAAAACTACAGTATTTTATACAACTGGACTTTCACATCCAATTTTACCCTTCACAATAAAATTAATAAAAGAAAAACCACAAAGAAGAAGATTGCACCACTCCCACCCGACTGAAATTACCAGTCCTGCTCGCCGTCCCCTCTCTCTGAGTTTCTAATCCTCCATCTCTCTCTACTGTACCAGCAACTACTTTATCTTACATTTGTTGTTTATTTCCACATCGAAATTTTGCCCATTTATTCATCTCCCTCAAAATAAAAAGAATAAAAAAAATTAAAAAACTAGAATATTGTACACCAACCACTGCACTCAGCTTTGCCTCCCCTGGCCATCGCCCCCGCTCTCTCAGTTTCTCTCTCTCATCTAGAAGAATGAGATCTGCATATTCCAATTGATCCCAAGTCAGCTTTTGGCCAGGTCATATTCAATTGAAAAGTCTAAAGCTTTCTCATATGTTATCGAGAGAGGATGGAGAGATGGAGGGAAGAAGAGAGAGAGAGAGAGTGAAAGAGAAGGGTGCGGCAGCAGAGGGAGATAGTTTGGGTAACTCGTTCTTTTTTTATTTTTTTTTAAAATTTTATTTGAAAGGGTAAAAGTATAATTTCATATCCAGCTGTAATTAGTTTTTAACTTTTAAAAATAAAATAGACATGTGGCAGATTTTGAATGGGAGTATCACCAGCTGACGTGGTGATACCGTACTATTCTATAATTTCTCGAGAAGGAGAATTGAGAAAGAGGCAGGGGCATGGATATAAAGTTACGTGGCAGGAGGACACGTGGTAACATTTAAGTGGCGATTATAAAGGCGTGCTGCGTGGCTCGTAAAATAAGGAAAAAACAGATTTTGGTTTTTCAATTTCCTGAAAAAAAGCGGTAACACGAAACATACTGGGGGTTGGGTAATGCAGAGTTTTTATTATTTTATTTATACAAATGGGGGGCTCCCTTTTTAAAATGAGTGGATAATAAGATGTTTGAAGACTGACACGTGGCTCCCATGAAGCATGCCACGAGTTAAATAAATCTTTGTGCCCTTCAATTTAGGGATGCTGGAAAGGTCCACACCGTACACATAGTAAATTAATTATTTTATTCCATACTTTGCACGAGTAACATGTTTTTATATTTATTTATTATTTTTATTATTTTAGGAATTATTGTAATAAAATTAGTTTCAACGCGGTTTGAATAATAAACAAGCACCGTGCATGTGCTTGGATTTAAGATTTATTTATTTATTTATGGGTGAAGAAACGAAATTTTATTGAAAAAACATCAAACAAAAGATAGAACTGTTTTATTATCCCAGTTAATTACGGTATGCCCAAGAACGAATCTACACTTATTATACACATATATACGTATTTTCACATTTAATACTCGTGTGTTTTTTACACGAGTATTAAATGGATTAGGAGAATCTGCCCACAATCTGCCCAGCCACGTTTTGGGCTCAAATCTCCTCCAAATCAGGCCCAAGATAGCTTGTTTTAAAGATAAAAACATTTTGAACAAATCTCCAGAAGGCCACGAACCCATCTAAGGACATCTTGGGCTCCAAAAATGCAATAAAAACCCAAAACGTCGCTATTCCAGCACCGTGCACTGCTCATTTATTTTATTTCCAGAAAATAACCACTTGGTAGAAAAATCTGAAATTTTGATACAATCAAGCTACGTGACTCACGAACATCCTCCAATTGGAATTACTCCAAAATTCGTCCATTTGATTATGTTTTTCTCCAGAGGAAGTCGAAAGTCCTATATTGGAAATATAATTCAAAGTATCAAAATTCTTCCAAAATATTAACCAAAATATACTAAGAATGGAGTTAAATATATAATATAAATTATACCCATCAGCACTGTTTTATTATCCCGATTAATTACGGTATGCCCAAGGACGGATCTACACTTATTATACACATATGTACGTATTTTTACATTTAATACTTGTGTTTTTTTACAAATTGTTTGAATAATACAAATAAAATTTACGTATTATATCCCTATTTTTAAAATTATATTAAATATTATATAGTGGCTGAACTTTTCAGTTGTATCTTGCCAAAATTTTACCACATCAAACATGTACGTATTTTAATCGTACTTTTCCCATTCTATATTTTACCGTATAAAAGACATATTATACAAATACTTTAGAGGATTCAATACACGTATTATACATACGTACTATAAAACACATATCTAACATAAAACATTAGAGGATTCAACACTTCAATTTATTATTTTAACGAGAAATGCGTAGGGCTATTTTGGGGCCGAATAATTAAATATACCAATTTTTTTTATCAATAATATACCTTTTCTTTATCAAAGAGAAACTTCATTAAATAATCATCGACAATACAATGAAGACATCAACATAGTTATGTATAGTTATGTATTGTATACTTCTGAGACAACTATTGTAGCTTACTAATATTGTAATGTATTGTTCGTTAGACATGCATCCAATTCAAAACTTTCAATGTATGTGTTCACACTTGGCACAAACAATATGAAGAGAAAAGGAAAAAAAATCTTGATATTTTTTTTCTTGGTCAGTTTACCATCTGAAGCAAGTGTTCAGTCTTAAAAATTTGCAGGCAAAGCTCTTCAAAATCTGGAGGGAACCCAAAAGACAAACTCCCAGACACATGTACAGAACTCGTAAGCTACAACGGTACTTGACAGAACACCGTGAACACGTACTGTCCTGAGAATTCTTTCCTAATCCAAACAAATTTATGATTTTTCTGAGATCACCAAAAGCCCTAACTTGCAGAAAATGCAGTCATTCGATAGTCATGAGAAAATCTATTTAGCTTTTGCTGAGCTTTTATCCTTCTCAGATGATGGATTAGACGAGAGAGGCTTGTCCCCGACAGAAGCAGCTGAAGTAACTGGTTTCTTAAGCTGAACCAAGATCATTGTCATGTTGTCACAGCCCTCTCCACCAGATGATGGTGCCAAGCACCTTTCAAACACTCTCTCACAAATCACTGAGAGTTTACTTTCCTACATTATCATACGAATATTTTATGTTACTCACAGTATATATTTGCATATATAAGGGAAGTCTCGTCAACTTACATGTTTTAATTGTTCCCGAACGTAGTCCACAAGTTGTTGGCTCGACATGCAGTCCCTAGAGAGCGTGCATCAGTGTCAACAAAGTAGGAACATATTAATTTCACTTGTATTTCAGAAATAGAAAATACAGCATTAGAAAAATCATACGACAGAGACACAAGTTCAACAATGTTGTCAGCCTTTTGACCTCCCAAACATGTGCTTTCTAAGAACCTAACAAGGAGTCAATGACATGAAGTAACAACTGGAAGAACAATACTTTGAGGAGCATGTTGAGATCTTGAAACCAATCAGGTAAAGAAGGTGGAGAAAAAGCAAACACAGATAACAAGTAAATTGTTGACAACATAGACAAACAAGAATATGAGAGCATTCGGGAATTGCCTTAGGTAAACAGTAAACCAAATGGCACTAAAAGAAAGTACTCACCTCACCTTACTACCACCCATTCTCTCTCACACATATTTTCTCTCGCATAAGCATTGGATGGATAATAAACAATATTATTAACTTCTTTTTTTTTCCCATGAGAACAAATTTTTGAAACTAAGTTACGGGGGAATCTTGACAGAGAACCACGTACGAATTTACGAGTGCATTCTTCAATAATATTTAGTTTTGGGCTTACTATCACATGATATAATCGAGTAACAGGTTCAACGGAGACAAGTTCAAATCAGCAGACCTTCACATCAAAGATTCTTCCCTTGAAGGAAAACTTTTAAATCCAGATACAGAACACAGGAGATTCAACTTTGATTACTTTCCTCCAACATTTTGGAAAATAAGAAGCTAACAAGGTTATTTGTACATTTATAACCATAACTATATTGTCGGAGAGCTTGCAACACTTGTATATATACTAGTTAAAGCCAAGTGTCATCAGACCGTCAACTATATATAACTTCACTCTTACATTAACCAGTAATTGTTATATTCCATGCATTTACAGGCTTCTAAAGAGATGGTAATTGGTTCTTCCACAGGATGTATTTCTAGCTAACTGTTTAAGTAACAGCCATCTTAAGTTGTGAGAAGAACCCACCACATAAAGCCCTTCCTTCCACCCTTCCAATTTTTCTAGTCTTACCCCTACAGCCTTTGGAGAACATACCAGATGGAGATAAAATATACACAGTAATTGACAGAAACCTATTTTTTCGGATAGGAAAGTATATTAAAAAGGGAAACAAACTTACCATATCCCATCACAAGCTATGATGAGAAACTCATCATCATCACAAATCTCAACCTACATCAAGGGAAATTTTAAAACTTTAAACAACATAAAATTAGTGCAACTGCAAACAAATCTGATAAATGGCATTCGTTTATGCCAGCAAAAGTCTATAAGGAAATAAAAAGTCAAAAACAGCACTTTCTTCCTTTAAAACTTCAAAAGTCTGACTAGCATCTAAATAATATAACTTCAATCCCCAGAAAAGGCTTTTCATCTTGAAAAACAAGACTTAATTTTCTTTCTTGTAAGATTGGTTGTATTGCATTTATATATGGTTAAAAAATTTCAGCCCAATTTATATCATTTAATTCCAAAATGAAATGTCTCATACACTAGTTACGTCTGGATTGGCAGTTACGATCTGCCTTTCAACGGGCAAATGTTTGTTCTGCTTGAATTCTGCATCCCCTGCAAACAACATAATTTTAAACTACAGGCAATTCAAATATAAAAGAAAAGGAGGTTCTTTCTCGGTTTCTCCTTTCACATGGTAAGGAAATATTTTTGTACCAATAGCTCTGGCCAAGTTCAAACTTCCATTGACCCTTCCAACTTGGATGAATCCACCAGCCTTCAGAATTCTTTCTTTTTCATTCTCAATGTCAGGCTTATGATCTTTAGACAGATTATATGCCTGCATTTAAAATTTCAATAAGGCATCACAATAGCAGCTCAGCAGAAAAAAAACCTGTTAAAGATTAGCATCTCAGCAAACAACACAATGGCAGAAAACCAATTGATATATTCCTAGAAACTGGCACAAAAGTTGGGGTCAGGGGCAGGTTGTCAATGCAAGATTCACCGAAATCAAAATCTCAGAAGATGAACATAACCATTCTTTTTGGCTGATATGGATGGAAAAGGAACAGTTCAATGGTAGACTGTGGGGACTATTAATGAGATAAGGCTAGATTTTGGGTCCTTTCTATGGGCTTTGGCCTCTTCTGCATTCCAATTGCCCTGATTGTGTTTGGGAGGCTTTGGTTTCTGTCGTGTGCTCTAAGGATGTTGTACACCTTCTTTTTGGGATAACTGAGAAATTTTTTTATTTTTTATTTTTTATGAAAATGAGACAATTTTTTAAATGTGAACAAAGCTAACCCAAAATGCAATCCTTACATAAAAGTCCATAGGTAAAAATTGCATTAAAACAATATAATACCTGACCCTTCCTGGATATAACACAACGAGAATCACCAGCATTGGCAACAACAAGTTGATTGTTTCGGATGACAGCAACACAAGCTGTGCTTCCAGAATTCGGTCCATTAAAATCAGAGTGAGGCCCCTGGTTTCAAGCCCAAAAGCTTTTCTTCATGAAAATCCGATTACATAGTAAAATATATCAAACAGAAAGTAAACTAATCAAATTCCTAAAACATTCATTATAACATCAAAATAGATGCAGGACTGCTATGAAACCAAGTCTGATGCAAAATTTTAGATTCTTACTTTCTGAAACAAAAGCAATAGGAAATGTAAAGAGCCATTCAATTTCTTCCACTTGCCCAATGGATCATGAGGCAAGGGGAATCCGTTGATTGAATTTATACCGATCATTTAGGCTGATTTAAGAAACAGGGTTGCAATGCCATGGTAAGCAAGGGAAATGAGTTATTTTATTTGTGTAAGGTGGCTGTGAAGGGGTTGAATCTGGGTAGGAAGTAAAAAACGAAGAAACTCATTCCTATGGCTCAAATATTTAAGTATTACATCACATGGAATATATACAAAGCAGGCAGAGAATATCTTCACTGTTTTCCTAGACTTCTTTTTGTGAGATGCATCTGGTGATATGGCTAACAAAGCAAATGGAAAACATAGTGCCATTGTTAAATGCGGCTGAAGTAACGATGGTGTAACAAGTACCTCCTCAGAAGACCACTGATCAGTATGGTCATTAAATGCACCACTCTTAGCTTCAACACTCTTGGGAGAAAAAATGAACCCTTCTATAAGACCAGAAACTTTGTCTATCTTATCTCCCAGTACGGCTAATTCTCTCCAGCCTCTTTGTCCACGCATCATCTCATCCATCCTGCATCAATTTGAAGCAAGGTAAGATTGTGAGTATCTCATTCATAATCACATCTATCTAAATTATCCCTTTGATACCCCTACTACAGATTTCTGCCGCTAATTTTGTTCCATCATAAATTGTATAACTTTGAAAACCAATTCAAAATGAAAGTCCACTGAGATGTTATAATTGGATTTGACAATACAATTTCTGTAAAGTTTCATAACATACTGTCCACGCCCTATAAAATGATAATTAAAGAAAAGGCATGAGCAGGTACAGCAGTGTGAAAATCTATTAAATGAATGGGCATTGATGCAAGTTTACTTATCTTAGGCGCATTAAGACAATGCAGCAATGATAATGGCCGGCAGTGGTAGCAGAACAATGACCTAGTTTCAAGTTCCCAAGCTGTTTATAACATATGACTTACAGGAGAAAGACACCATTCTGCAGCCTTGTTCTTGGGCAAAATTGATAACACAGATGCTGATAGATTCATATTTTGCATATATAATCTATCTCTATTTGCATAGTTTTCGTGTGAAATTGGTTAGTTTAATGTGATTGGTGAAGATTTTGTAGGAAATCATAGTTTAATGTGTTGTGTTGACTCTAATCCTCATAGTTTCAAGTTCCCAAGCTGTTTATAACATATGACTTACAGGAGAAAGACACCATTCTGCAGCCTTGTTCTTGGGCAAAATTGATAACACAGATGCATCCGCTGAAAATTGCTAAATTGAAGATTACTAACAAAAGGGATTAAGTAACCTGAGAAAAGCTTTCTGTAGAGAAGTGCTTAAATCGCCAGCTAGATATGCTTCATCCTTGAGCACCTGTAGGTGGAGATACTTGGCGCAGAAATTTGCCACTGCTTTACCTGCAAATCAATGGACCAGTGATGACAAAACCTCACCAGATAGTACCAACCTATAAAACTTAAACATTAAGCACAAACTGCTCTAACTAACCCTTCCTTTCTGCTGCGGGGCAAAAAGGTGGGAAGGAAAAGACAAACCACTAAAACCTTGGTAACTGCACAATCCAAGACATATGTAAAATAAAAATTCCAGGACTTTGAAGACTAGGCCCTATATGTCAACCTTATGTGTTAATATGGAAATTTGCGCACACATTGTTCCCTTATGTGGCATTATTTTCTTTTTGGTCATATTTTGGGCCGCACACCATGTGTAAAATCCATAAAATCTTCAATTGAAAACTATGCCACTCCCCTACCCACCCCTAGTGCTGATAAATACAACTCATCATACCAACAATCTAGCAATATACTTTGTTGGGCACGTTAAAGTAGCCTTCATATTTCGTTCAGCTATTTCCCTTTTCCTACCATAATATGGCCACAGAACTTTTTTTTTTTTTTTTTCTTCCATTAAATTAATCTTTAGCTTCCAATCACACAATGCAATACCTACTGAATAACACAGGAAAGCCAACTGATTGGTAAAAAAATTTCACTAAATTAATTTAAATAATGATAGATTTTCAATTAAGATCGAGTAGACTTTGGAGGTTTTTCTGAAACACAAAATAAATGCCGATTGCAGGTCTGCAATCATGGTGAGTACAGCTAACTGTTTTACCATGTGATAAAAGTTAAAACCAACCAAACACCAAACCAGATCTCAGGGTGAGATTTTTGAAGTGAACAGAAGCAGAAGGTATAAAGGAAAGCTTAAAATAGAAATTGCAACCATCACAAATTCTATAATAATTAGCATTGTCGACAGACCTTCTGCACCTATGTGCACAAGAGGTTTTTGAAGTGACATAAATTTGTTTTATAAAAAAAAATTGCACTATAAGATGAAAACAATTCAATTAATAAACTCTTCAATGAAATTTTTTGCATATTTTATTTTGCAAATATCCAAATTCAGCTCCATAAAACTCAAGATTATTCAGGCCTGGTTACACCATATATGAGTCCTTTCCAGAAAAACTTGGGCAGTCAAACCAACTATAAATGGAAAAAGTTTCTTAAAATGATAAGAAAGATAGCATTAAGTAGAATTCAATTATAGAGCTTGGAAACCTAACCTCCATGGCCATCATAAACAGCAAAGAAAGATGTTGAACCGTCAAAATCTGGAATAGCAGCATGCTGCAATAAAAGTCAAAAGTCAAGTAGTGTATAATAGGCAAGATAGTACATGATCTATGGCAAGATTAGTATGCTAAAATACTTTTAGTGCACTTTCTGTATTACATATTCAATATGTGTCCATTCTCAGGAAAACCAATTTAACAAGATGATAATTACCTTCATCTAGGACTTCTGTAGTGACAAACCAAATGCCATGAAGTAATAATGCTAAGTATGACAATTGCATGTGAAATGCAAAGCTCACTACGAAAATACAAAGACCAAACAACAAGAACTACTCAGCTGCACTCTCTGAGCGTCATCTAAGTGAATAAGAAGAACGACATAAAGACTTACAGCATCTTCCATGGTTGAACGCCACCCTTGCATGGAGGATGACCCATATCGAAGTTTGTCATTCTCACCATCTTCTGAGACCTTATCAGTTTTGGGAGCACTGAGATATATTCCCATTTGCAGCTGCAACCATATCATCAAACAACACAATCATTTTGAAATCCACATGCATGGGTGCGCTTGTGCACACACACACACACACACACACAAACACACACACACACACACACACACACACATTTCTTTCTTAATTTTCATCATGCCAACATATTCCATATCCCCTGCCCATTTGAGTCTAATCACACACTTGCTCACAAGGAATTGCAGCATTCAAAACTTTCTTAATTTGCCCGTAGCATTTCATATACATATAGTCTAGTTTTAGAAGGAATTCACGTACACCACATCACCAAGAACAATAAATGCACGGATGACCACATTAATTAATTAATGGATCCCTTGTTTGCTACTCAGAACTCATCAAAACTACCCAATCAATTCAATTTCCATAAAAGCCTACCACATTTGTTCCACTAATTTCAAATCTACCATATCCAAACCGCCATAACTAAACTACAACTTGACTCCAATCATGCAGCAGAAACCAAAACATGCCCTTTCGAGTCCACTTGGTAGGCAAGAAAACAGAGGAAAAAATGCCCATAAAATGGAGATTTACTCAAACATAAACACTGGAATTTCTACAACTGGAAGCATACAATTTCCTGCGTTGTCTTGGAAACCAAACGGACCAAACAATAAAAATTACTCAAGATAGTAAAATTATACAAATCAGATTCGAGGCCACAAGCACAATGACGAGGAGCTGAGTGAGAAAATGCTGGCAATAATTATTATTAATTATTTAGAAACAAGAAATTAAGAAAATTCAATGGCTCTAGGGATTGCAGTAAACTTACTAATTGGTTTGAGCGTGTCTGATCGAAGCGCGAGAGAGATCTGATTGAATTGAAGAAATGATTTTGATGAGACTAAGTGGATTTCTATATGTATATGTATATATAAGTGTATATATAGGCTTTGGTTTTCTTTTTGTGTGAAACCAGGGGCGGACACGCGCCATTCATCTGAGAGGCAACAATTGGTCTTTTTTTTTTTTTTTTTTTGGGTCTGAACCACGAGGTGGATGGGCCCCAACTATGGGTGGCACCTTTAAACCTTAATCACAATTCAGACTAATCCCGCTCACACCGGGTCGGCCCGTAAGTGGTAAAGTGCTGGCCAAAGTGGTGACTCCATACGAGAGCAGAGATTGAACCCCTGACCTCTCTTAAGGAATGAGAGTGCCGAACCACTCACACCAACCACCTTGGTTACAATTGGTCATTTCAGTTGCAAGAAAAACCAAGAAAAATTAAACTAAACAATTTGTTTCCTTTTTATTACCCACCATTTTGATTTAAATTTTAAATTTTTTTAAAAATAAATGAAACCAATCAATTACTCACAATTATAACACGTGTATTTATTCATATTATTATATATGTCCCACCATATTAGTGTAATTACACTACAATGCTGATATGTTGTGAATCTAGAATAAAATATTAATGAATAGATACACGGGTTATAATGTAAAAGTCGCATAAAAGAAAGGCTTAAGTGCTACAGTGCCCCTGAAATATTGGTCAATTTTCACTTTACCCCCTTAAAGTTAAAGTGACCCACTTTGCCCCTAGATCGATGTTTTGTGTCTCACTTTGGCATCACCGTTAAGTCTGTTAAAAATTCCGTTAAAAAAGCTGATGTGGCACGGAACCCACTATTTGGCTAAACTAAGTGCCATGTGTGAAGAAAAAACATTAAAAATTAAAAATTGTCTTTTAAAATTCTTAATTTAACTATTAAAAATAAAAATAATACTTTAAAAAAAAAATTCCCCAATTCCCCTCCCCCAACCCCATTATCCCTTCCTAGTCGCCATCACCACAACCACAATGACTGCTCCTCTCTCTTCCTCTCTCGCAGACCCAAGTTCCACCCCTGAAATTTTATGTTGAATTCGTTATCCCACCAACTTCAACCTTTGCCACATCTCTGCTTCAATCCAACATCTTCCACTTTTAGCAAGACAAAACAAAGATTCAATTAATCTTTCTGTGCATGCTAAGGCCCTAATCTATTACACCAATTTTAGAAACACGGGCTGTATAAAACTCAGACCACCCGCACCTCCAGCCACAACCCAAGCCCCACTCCCACCCTTAGCCCTTAAACCCTGCAGCCCCAACCCTCCGCACGGTCATCGACAACCCAGATGAGCCCTGGCCTCTCTTTCTGTCAAACCTCCAGCAGCTACAACCCACCATCTCCATCTCGCTGAATTCGGAAGCCATCAAATTTGGTTGTAGGCCTTCGAGTACAAAACAACAAAAACAATGAATTTTTTTTTGTCTTTCAATTGGTTGGTTTTTGAATTTGCAGAGAGAGAGGGGTGGGTTGGGTTCGGCTAGGGGTGGGAGTGGGGCCTGGGTTGCCACTGATGCTGGGGGTAGTTTAGGTTGTTGGGGAGAAGAAAATACAGAGGGGAGAGGGAGATCACAGAGAAAGGAAAGGGAGAGAGAGAGAGAGAGAGAGAGAGAGAGAGAGAGAGAGAGAGAGAGAGAGGGAGAATGAGGGAGAAGAAATCTGGGAAGGGTGGCTTGGGGATGATGGGTTTTTTATTTTTTTTATTTTTTAAAATTTCTTATATTTAAATATTCATATACACCTAATTTATTAAGAGAAGGAATATTGGTGGGGGATGGGTGAGGTCAAAGCCCTAAATCCATAATTTTTAAAAGACAATTTTTAATTTTTAATTTTTTTTTCTTCACACCTGACACTTAGTTTAGTCAAATAGTGGGTCCTATTGGTGCCACATTAGCTTTTTTAATAGAATTTTTAACAAACTTGACGGTGAGGGGTAAAGTAAGACATCAAACATTGGTCAAGGAGGCAAAGTAGGTCACTTTAACTTTAAGAGGGTAAAGTGAGAATTGACCAATGTTTCAGGGTGCACTATAGCAATTAAGCCTAAAAGAAAATCTCATTAGTCACAAGTTCTTATAAAAGATAAATTTATGTTGCTAATTTTTTCAATGCACAAAATTAGAACGTTGTGCTTGTAATTGTAAAGGAATTCATTTTCATATTTACATAACAGTGAACGCATAAGTCTATAAAAAAATCATTATGAATTTATTTTGGTTGGAGTAGAAATTGCATGGCACAAGAAATTCGTACATATGTTTAGGGGATTGTTTGGTTTGCATAATAGATGTTTGAAAAATGTGATTTACATACTAGAATGGAAAGTGTTTGGAAATACTAGCGAATGGTTATACTATGAAAGAACATTTGTTCCCATTATTTTGTCCAATAAGACCCTAAACAATTTCAAACATTCATTCTGCAAACCAAACAAGCCCCTAAACATATGTGCAATAATAAGTCATTTTTCCCTTAAATTTGAACAAAAATGTAACAGATTATGACAACAATGCTAACAGTGCGAGAGAAAGTAAAATTAAGGGAATACATGCGCCATTTTTCAAAGGGTAAACTGCTGAATTGCCTCATAAACTTGTATACAATTATCAATTTACTCCTTGACCTTTTAATAAAAAAAATTAAGGACTCAAACTAAATTTTGTTCTCAATTTCCCCCTTGCCGTCTAATTTCTCAACATTTCATTAAATTTTCTGTTAACTCATTAAAAATATATTTCAGAGCCCCTCCACTCCACACAGCCGTCGCCGCCTCCCCTTTCAGACCCCACCCCCAGACCCGAGATCATCCTCGTCCCCACCATCGCTGCAAATCTCTGAAGGATCAGTTCGATTGCCTTTGATTTTTGATGCTCAACTGCCCTCAGTTTCCTTATGTCAAAAAGTCGGAAGCTTCACAATGTAATCAAAGAAAAAGAGACGAACCCATCACAGCCCCACCAACAAATTGAAGAGCAGAATCAGACTTCCATGGCGGCTCCGAGATCTTCGAATAGCAGCCAAGTTTTGCTATGACTTCCAAACCCTTTCTTTCACATATCGTTAGGCTCTATCCAAGAAAGGAGAAAACTTTAGCGAAAACCCACATCCCACATCTCTTCAACAATGACAAGCTTTCTTGCTCCTTCGACCTTGAACTCGTTTCTGGGCATCCTAGTGGAGTTTTGGAAGGTAAAAAGAGATGGGTTTGGTTAAGGATTGGCACCCTTGTCATCTGGGCTTGTGCTCCATGTTAAGCCAATAGATTTTGCCCAACATAGATCCACATTGATACCCTCCAAACAAAGAAAGGCTTCTGGGTCCTCCAATCAAATTGGCAAAGAAGTAAATTATTAAGAATTGGGTGTGCACTAATAATCTTAACTTGTGAAACCCAGTTGGGGATTTTGGGTCTTGGGTCGTAGAGAAAGAGAGAGGGCAGAAGGGGAGAGGCGGAGGTGAAGGGGGTAGGGTGGGTGGGTCCCACTCCTTTGTTTATAAAATATTTTTTTTCCATTTTTTAATGTAATTTTACTTTATTCAAAAGTATTTAATTATTTTTAACATATTAGATGACCAATTTGCCCTCATATTTAACGGCAAATTGGATGAGATGTTGATGATTTAGACGGCAGGGGTAACATTGAGAATAAAATTTAATTCGAGCCCTTAATTACTAAAAAAAAAGGTCAGGAGGTAAATTGATATTTATGTACAAGTTTAGGGGGCAATTCGGCAGTTTACCCTTTTTAAAATTTGAGGATCAAAATAAAAATCGAACATAAGTTCCAAAGATTATTGTGTTTGAGTCTAATAAGAATTCTCTCCTGAGTTTACTAGTGCAATCATACTTTGTATTCACAGAGCCTTTCGATAACCTTGTTCAGTTCTAACATTTGGTATCAGAGCTCCATCACGGGGCCTGACTCAAACCTGCAGACACAGTTACCAGTGTGAGAGAACAAGAACATGACATCTGAGAATAGTTTTGTACAACCTGCCATTCCAAGGTTAGATGGGCACTATGATCACTGGAGTATGCTTATGGAGAATTTTCTACGTTCCAAGGAATATTGGCACTTGGTGGAGACAGGGATCGATGCAGTAGCAGAAAGAGCTGATTCTAGTGACTCACAGAAGAAGGCACTGGAGGAGCAGAAGTTGAAAGACTTGAAGGCCAAGAACTATATGTTCCAAGCCATTGATTGTTCGATCCTGGAAACGATTTTGAAGAAGGACAATGCGAAGGATATATGGGATTCCTTGAAGCAAAAGTATCAAGGAACAGCACGTGTGAAGCATGCTCAATTGCAGGCACTTCGAAAGGAGTTTGAAGTACTGCATATGAAGGTTGGGGAAATTGTCAACGACTACTTTGGCAGGACGCTCATAATAGCCAATAAGATAAGGCTTCATGGAGAAAAAATGGAGGATGTGGTGATCATTGAGAAAATTTTGAGGTCTATGACTTCAAAATATGATTATGTTGTCTACTCGATTGAGGAGTCGCATGACTTGGATGCTTTATCCATTGATGAACTTCAGAGTAGTCTTCTTGTGCATGAACAAAGAATAAGTCGGCATGTTGTGGATGAACAAGCTCTCCAAGTAACTTCTGGAGTTCAACAAGGAGGAAAAGGTGGTGGTCGTGGCTCCTATCGTGGAAGAGGAAGAGGGAGGGGTACATTTCCAACCATAACCTACGCCAGTCTGAAATAGTTCCTCTGTTAGAAACTGGTTTCACCGGAACACTTCATTCTTGGTGGGATAAGCATTTAACAGAAACAACTAAGTCTGAGATCATCCATGGCCTTAAGCTTAACCCTGATGGTTACCCTATTTTTGATCAAAGCATAGGAGCCGGTATTGAAGATGGAGTTAACACTCTACTTTATACCATAATTGAGCACTTTATCGGTACCCCTAGTAATACTACCGCTAGGATCCATGACCAATTAAGCAATCTCCAAAGCGACTCCAATGCCAGTGTGAGAGAACAAGAACATGACATCTGAGAATAGTTTTGTACAACCTGCCATTCCAAGGTTAGATGGGCACTATGATCACTGGAGTATGCTTATGGAGAATTTTCTACGTTCCAAGGAATATTGGCACTTGGTGGAGACAGGGATCGATGCAGTAGCAGAAAGAGCTGATTCTAGTGACTCACAGAAGAAGGCACTGGAGGAGCAGAAGTTGAAAGACTTGAAGGCCAAGAACTATCTGTTCCAAGCCATTGATTGTTCGATCCTGGAAACGATTTTGAAGAAGGACAATGCGAAGGATATATGGGATTCCTTGAAGCAAAAGTATCAAGGAACAGCACGTGTGAAGCATGCTCAATTGCAGGCACTTCGAAAGGAGTTTGAAGTACTGCATATGAAGGTTGGGGAAATTGTCAATGACTACTTTGGCAGGACGCTCATAATAGCCAATAAGATAAGGCTTCATGGAGAAAAAATGGAGGATGTGGTGATCATTGAGAAAATTTTGAGGTCTATGACTTCAAAATATGATTATGTTGTCTACTCGATTGAGGAGTCGCATGACTTGGATGCTTTATCCATTGATGAACTTCAGAGTAGTCTTCTTGTGCATGAACAAAGAATAAGTCGGCATGTTGTGGATGAACAAGCTCTCCAAGTAACTTCTGGAGTTCAACAAGGAGGAAAAGGTGGTGGTCGTGGCTCCTATCGTGGAAGAGGAAGAGGGAGGGGTACATTTCCAACCATAACCTACGCCAGTCTGAAATAGTTCCTCTGTTAGAAACTGGTTTCACCGGAACACTTCATTCTTGGTGGGATAAGCATTTAACAGAAACAACTAAGTCTGAGATCATCCATGGCCTTAAGCTTAACCCTGATGGTTACCCTATTTTTGATCAAAGCATAGGAGCCGGTATTGAAGATGGAGTTAACACTCTACTTTATACCATAATTGAGCACTTTATCGGTACCCCTAGTAATACTACCGCTAGGATCCATGACCAATTAAGCAATCTCCAATGCCCTAAATTAAGTGATTTTAGATGGTACAAAGATGTTTTCATTTCTAGAGTTATGCTTAGAGATGATAGCAACCAAGCCTTCTGGAAAGAAAAGTTTATTAACAATTTTCCCAACTTATTTGCCCATAAGATTCGAACAGTCTTAAGCAATGAATCTGGTCAGATATACTATGATGAGTTAACCTATGGTAATATTGTTAGCACAATTAACCAAGTAGGTATGAAAATGTGTATTGATTTGAAAATAAGTAAGTATGTCCAAGTCGATAGAAATAATGCCAAGTATGAACTAGGAAACTTTTGTGAGCAGTATGGTCTAGCACCTTTACCACCGTCTAGACTGCACAAGAAAAGCCATGATAAGCGTTTCAGTAAAAGCCGATATTATTCTCGAAGAAGAAATTCTTTCAAGGATAATAATGAATTTTATAGCAAAAGAAAGTCTTTCCCCAAGCCAAAATGGTCAAAAGATTCCCGACAAAACAAAAAGAAAAATTACTCTAAGAAAGAGTCCGACAAAAGAAAAGTAAAGTGTTTTAAGTGCAAAAGATTCGGTCACTACGCAAATGAGTGTAAAGTAAAAGATACGATTAAACAATTAAAACTAGCTAGCATCCGAAGATGAAACCAAGTTAATTAAAGTCCTTGAGCTAGATAATTTTGAATATGACCTAATGTCTCAAACCAGTTCAAATAACTCCAGTTTTAAAAATTCCCAATCCAGTTCACCCACCATCCAACTAGGATGTAAACATAAGTGTTGTAAAGTCTTAAGCAAGTATGTTTGTGTCCTCACGAAACAGGAAGAACAAGAAGAATTATTAATTGATTTAATAAGCAAGATCGAAAACCCAGAGTTAAAGTCTGAATATTTGAAAAAATTTAGAAAAGTCATAAGTCTTGAAGATTCTAGTTCACACACACCCCCTAAGATAAGTCTTACTACCACCTTGGAACGATTTAGTAAGAAGAAAGAAGTCACCCTTCAGGATTTGCAACTAGAAGTCAAAAATGTGAAAAAAGAGTTAGTTGAACTTAAGCAAATTAGCCAAAAGTTACAGTCTGAAAACTATGAAATTAAGCAGGACTTAATAAGTCTTATGGAGAAATTCGAGCCAAAAGCCCAACCTGAGTCTGAACTAGAATCCTCTGAAACTAAGTCTGAAGCCGAGAAAGATATTGAGCCTCTAGATAATGATGCCAAAGTGGTAAAACTAATGAAGCAGATTAATTTCAAAAAATGGTATGCAAAAGTTAGTATTTTTATTAATGAATTTGAGTTAAAAACAGTTGCCCTTTTTGATTCAGGAGCCGACCTTAACTGCATTCAGGAAGGTTTAGTTCCCACTAAATTTTACCATAAATCTAAAGAAACGTTAGGAACAGCGTTTGGTAAGCCATTACAATTAAATTTTGAAATACCCAAAGCCCATGTCTGCCAAAATAAGATTTGTTTTAAGACATCCTTTGTCCTAATCAGGAATATCACAGATGAAGTTATTCTAGGATTACCCTTTATTTCTCTGCTTTACCCATTTCAGGTAGAGTATGATGGAGTCACGTCTAGTCACCTCGGTGAAAAAGTAAAATTTGAATCTTAACTAAGCCTGAGTTACACAGCCTTAAGTCCCTCCAAAAATTTGCAGTTTCTAAGTCTGTTTGCCTAATCCAAAGTAAAAGCAAACAAGTTAAATTTTTAAAAGAAGAAATCAAGTTCAAACGTATAGAACAACAACTAATTGATAAGGTTCTACAGTCCCAAATCATTAAGTTTGAAGAAAAATTGAAAAAAGAGGTTGTTCCGACTTGCCCAATGCTTTCTGGCACCGAAAGCAGCATGTCGTTACTTTACCTTATGTCAAGTCCTTTAGTGAAAAGCAGATTCCCACTAAAGCCAGACCCATCCAGATGAGCCAAGAATTAATGGAATTATGTAAGCAAGAAGTCACGGACCTGGTCAAAAAGGGTATAGTCAGAAAAAGCAAGTCTCACTGGTCTTGTCCCACTTTCTATGTCCAGAAAAATGCCGAATTAGAAAGAGGAGCCCCACGCCTAGTAATCAATTACAAGCCACTAAATTCTGTCTTGGAATGGATTCGTTACCCTATCCCTAACAAGAGAGATTTAGTAAACAGATTAGAAAAAGCAGTCATATTCAGTAAGTTTGATATGAAAAGTGATTTCTGGCAAATCCAGATAAAAGATTCCGATAGGTACAAAACAGCTTTTGTCACCCCTTTCGGTCACTATGAGTGGAACGTTATGTCTTTTGGACTAAAAAATGCCCCAAGCGAATTCCAGAATATCATGAATGAAATTTTCAATGACTACAGTGCGTTTTCCATAGTATATACTGATGATGTGTTAATCTATTCTCAATCCATAGAGCAGCACTGGAAGCATCTTCATAAGTTCCTTCATATTACTAAAGCCAATGGTTTTGTTCTCTCAGCTAAGAAAATTAAGCTTTTCCAAACCAATGTCAGATTTCTAGGTTTCAACATAAGCCAGTCCCAAATCAGCCCTATTGATCAAGTTATTCAGTTCGCTGATAAGTTCGCTGACCAAATCCTTGAGAAAAGCCAACTCCAGAGATTTTTAGGTTCTTTAAATTATGTCTATGATTTTTATCAGAATTTAAGAAAGTTGTGTAAGCCCTTGTTTGATCGTCTCCAGAGCAATCCCCCTACCTAGATTTATGTTCATATAGAAATTGTCAAGCAAATTAAGGTTCATGTTAAATCTCTCCCATGCCTAGGAATTCCTTCGGTCAATTCCTTCAAGATTGTCGAAACAGATGCCTTTGAGTCTGGATATGGTGGTATCCTAAATTGTCCGATTCCATTCTGGTATTTGGACTTCCTCCCAAGCTAATTACAATACTGTTAAGAAAGAGATTTTATCTATTGTTTTGTGCATAAGCAAATTTCAAGATGATCTTTTAAACCAAAAGTTTTTACTACGAGTTGATTGTAAAAGTGCTAAGCATGTCTTGGAAAAAGATGTTCAAAACATAGCATCAAAACATATTTTTGCACGATGGCAAGCTATTTTAAGCATTTTTTATTTTGATATTGAGTACCTGAGAGGAAGTGAGAATAGTATCCCTGATTTCCTCACCAAAGAATTCTTGCAGGAAAGCTAAAAGCAAAAATGTCAGAAAGAAAAAACAAAGACAAGCAAAAAACCCAAGCCAGTCAACCAAGCCAAGCCAGAGTCCTTCCAGCTACCCTGATGCCTCCCAAAACAGAGTCTGCTTCCCAAGTTGTCCCTTACCCAGGACATTCCCCAATTCAAATCACAAATAGATTCAGCTCCCTAGGTTCTACTGTAAGTCAAACTAAGCCTAATTATCAATCTGTTCTAGTCTCTTCCTATGATCCTTTCCAGATCACCCATACTACCCAACCAATAAGCCAAACAAGCCAGGAAAGATCTCCTTACATTTTTCGAAGTGAGAGTCACCTCTTTGTCATTGAGTCAAACTATGATCATCTCAAGTCTAACCCCAATGCCATCGCCAAAGCCTACTTCCCTCCAAATTTTCATTTTATTCCAGTTCATCATTCTAAGTCTTTGTCTTACTACAGGGATATCCTTTTGGAAACCCAGCCAGTTGACATTAAGCCTATTCGAGATAAAGAAGACCCAATAAGATTCTTTTTCATTCTCTTTACATTCGTCAGATATTAAGCCAAACAGATTGGAAAAAGTCCCCTTATACTACAAGAACCCTTGAATCTTCCTATTCTTACACTTATTATGATTACATTGAAGCCTGGTATAAGATTTTCCTTCACCAGACCCCGGAATTCAGTCATTCCTGGTTTATTAATTTTGACACTAAGTTCAGAAGCCCTATTCCCCGATGGTTCCTTCATTGGTGGGATATCCACGGCCCAATCACCGACATTCTTCCATTTGATCTCCTCAACACCCTTGAGTATTTTGCCAGCAAATACAATTTTGGCAAAAATGAGTTATTCTTTCCAAGTCAATTGATTTTCACTACTAAGTACAAAGTTCCTTGGATTCTGAAGTGGTTCTACAAAGTCAATACCCAAGATAGCATTTTGGTCCGCCATTTTACTGTTAAGTGGTGGGATAATTTCAAGATTCAGAAGACTATTGAACTATTGATCAAGTTTGCCATGAACTTGAATCGAATTCCAAGCCACTAAAGTCGAAGCCTGAAACTCCAGGTTCCTCTCATTCTTCCATCCCAATCGAAGGAAGATCTAAGTCAGAACTTCGTGAGCTAGCCAACCAGCTAATAATGCAAGCCAGCCAGAGGGACGATGATGATACCTCCCCCAAGTCTGGATCATCCCGTGCTTCATCTTCCTGTCAACCTACTCAATCAAGTCAAAAGCTGCCATCCTCTAGTATGAAACCAATCAGGTGGGCCGACTACCAGGATAGTCAGGATCCTTTTGATATTGGATCCCCCTATCATCTTGCTGACGACTAAAAGCCAAAGCAAAAGCAACCGAAAGCAGAAGCTAAAGCAACAGTGCCCAACAAGTAAAAGTAAAGGCAAAAGCGTTGTAATAGTAAGGCTTGCGTGCCTCAACAGTTACTTTTCCAAGTCTATAAGATGTAAGCTCTCAATCATTTGTAAGCAGACTTTTTTAGGAACTAGACTTCACTGAGTCAAAGAATTGTAAGTCAGTCAAAAGAGATCTCATCGTCCTTCTTACTATGACTCTCAAGCGAGTGTAAACACTTTGTAAGCACTGAGTTTAAGTCCTCAATAAAGCCAAGTTTTCAAAGTAAGATCATTCTTATTTTGCCTTCACATTCTAAATTCATGCCAAAGCATTATTTTCATTTTCAAGCATGTATTTAAATTATGCCTATTTCCTTTACTATTATTATATTCTGATAATTTGCATTTATTCCATTCTAAGCTTTTATTTTTATTTAAGCCTATTTACTTGGTCCTTTATCTCTATTTAATTCCACTACTTGTTCCGCATTTCTTCTGGCGTCTAGATCCCCATTTGATATATATATGAGGTTATAAAAACGAGCTATCGGTTTGGTCTCGGCCTGTACCATGTGAGACGAGACTTTCCGTTTATATTTTGTTATTATTAATATTATTATCATTATTATTATTATTATTTTTACTATTTTTATTAGTGCCATTAATATTATTTACAAAGGATTATGGTGACTTTGTGTGAGATATGGTGTTTTGGATTTTATTATCTTCTCTTAGGGGATTTTCAGAGATTGTATATTCCTAAGTATATGAGTAGTGTTTTGAATATTAATAAAATCGAAATGGTTTACTTAGGTTTGGTGTTTGATTAATTATGATTTTATTTTGGTTTTCAACAAGGAAGTATGAGTGTTATTTTATTATATATATGTATATTTATATATATTTAGGTTAGATGGAAATGATATGTTTGGTAATGGGTATTTCGGTTAATGAGGCTTATAATTAATTTGAATATGGATTATTGATCAGTTCATAATTGTATATCAGTTTGTACCCCTCTAGCTTATGATTTGGTTATGTTATTGAGTTAAACTTGTGCTTTTAATCCCTTTTTTGTTTATCATTCAGTTCATTGGGCCTTAGGTAGCAATGGTGGCTTTGGATAGGAAAAGATGCAAAATGGTTCAAAAACGAGCAGACTGAGTTAGCAATTTGTTTCGGCCTTATCTTCCTCCTCCCAACTTGTATTGGCCCAATTAATATGTGGTTGGAAAGAAGAGATTCTGAACTGCAAGATGGACTGCTAAAACATATCAATTGATGAAGTCAAGCCCAATCCGTGGGCCCATCAAAATGCACACCATACATTCCAGTCTATTTTCGGCAGTCAACTTGCAAGGCCCAAAACGTACACTTGTACTGCTCATATTGGAATGCATTCTTCATAAAAGTTGTTCCAATGGGTGTCTATTATGACTTATCCAAATTTGAGCCCCATTGGATACATAATGAAACCTCAGGCCTTTCTACACCAAGCCTGGTTCAGAAGAATCTTTTATTTCCAGCAACCAAAAGAAAACCCACATGGGTTGGCAGCAAAAGGCAGCCACAATTGAACACCTTTGAAAACCCATGTGAAGAAAGCTTGAGGTGCAGCAAAAGAAGTATGGGATGGAATTGATTCCAACCACACTAACATAGACAAGATAAAGTGGGAGTTATGGGTTGTATTAAAGGAGGAATGGTGGTGTTGGATTTCATCATGATGTTCCTCCCTCTTAGCCCTATAAATAGAGAAGTCTTCAAGCTACAAAATTCACTCCAGCCATCCTCCACACTTCCATCATTCCATCAACACATCCAGAAACCATCCTCATACATTTCCATCAACCCCATACACCCTAGCAATCAACCCAATACTCTAAACTGCCCCAAATCACCAAAACAGCTCCAGAAAACCTCCCTTCCATTTTCCTACGAATTTCCTCTTTCTTAGCCATCACCACTCACCCAAACTCATCCCAAATCACCTACTAGCTGTCATACATCATTCTAGACGTGGGGAAGCTCTTGGAGAAGCATTAGACGTGGAGAAGCACTTGAAGAAGTCTTGGACACCACAAGAACTTCAGAAAAGGGGTTTTTCTACTCTTATTGCATTCCTTATGTTTTCTCATTTCTATCTAAGTTTCTTTTCCATTATGAGCAGCTAATTTCATAACTAGGGCTTCGATGTAACCTAACATGAATATTCTGGGTTTATAAGTTTCAAGTTTGGAGTTTCAAGTTGGATTCATGATTCATGTTCTTATTCATTATGCTTATCAGTTAATATGCTTGTTTGAGTGATTGATCACCATTAGAACTTGTATGTTAGCTATCTTGGTTTGAATCAAGAGTAGACACCATGCTTTGATTCAAATTGAACTATGAATAGGAAGAGTATGTATGGACATTCGACAACAGGGATTAGATACATGCTTGGTTGTTTAAAATGTTCTTTTATGCTTAATGGGTTCCTAATGCTTAATTTTAGGTTAGACAACAAATGATCAAATTAGGGAATTAGGAACACAAGGTTAGAACCAGACACCATGGCCTAATCATACTTTAGCTAGAATCAATCTTTGAATATGAATTAGACTTGTTACTTGACTCCTTATAACCCAGAATTGAATTGTTATGGTGATTCGAATGCCCTAGTCTCCAAATCTGTTTTCCATCTCTTAAAACCACTCTTTGTTACATTTGTTTACTTGCTTTAAATTCTGTTTTAGACATAACCTCCTACTTTCTTGAATTTGGTAATCTAAGTACATAACTAGTTTTAACTTCTCAGTCTTCGTGGGTACGACCTCGTACTTGTCTTGCTATACTACTAATTGCCCCGTACAATTGCGAGTTAACATAATATTAACAACAATTATATGTGTTGAGGAATTGTTATTCACTCTATGATTAAATAATTGGGCAAGAGATTAATATAAGATGAGGTACTTTATTGTTTGGTTATGTGAATATGGGATTACACCGTGCTAAGTACCCTCCCTTGGTTATTGCACCCACACATGGCATTGGATTCTTCGGCGTGTGGGCTTACTTGGTTATGTTGTACTTTATCACATGTGGCGTTGGATTTTCCGGCGTGGGTGCTCACTCGGATGCTAGTTACCTTACCATACATGGCGTTGGATTATTCCAGCGTGTGGTAAAGGATCCGGACACTCTGGTTACTGTTACTTTACTACGCGTGGCATTGGACTCTCCGACGTGTAGTAAAGTAATGGGTAGAGTGAAAAACGATTATTATACTATGTCGGGAAAAGATTAATGTTTAAAAAGGATTATGTTTGGTATGATGTGATTTAAATAAAAAGGAAAAGATAAGTCTAGAATTAACTTATTAGTATTACTAAAAATGATTGTATGTTATCTGAACTGTGATTTTTGTAATAAGAACTACATGTGGCTTGATCCCTTACAAAGGGGTACGTAGGTAGCCTGGGGTTTTACCTAGGTGCAGCTGTGGACTAAATTTTATTTCTGGAACTTTAATTTGGTCATTTGGACCTAGTCTTACTTCTTTTGTTTTTAATGAGTTTGGTTCAGACTTTGTCGGTGGTCCTGAGACTCGAATGAAACCGAGGCATGATTAAATGAGTGTGCATTTTCTAGTTTGACTAAGTGACGGTTGTTAAAATGTGTTTGTGGTCAAGACAGGTATGGAACCCATTTTGGGATTGATGTACGATTTGGGTCGAGTCTTTAAACTATTTGCGATTGTGTTTGGATGGTAAACATCGCACGATGGAAATTGGGAAGTTATTTTAGGTTGATTACAGCGGGCAATCATAAATTTGTTTGAGTTCATTATTTGTATTGTTTAATGTATTATTTGACTTAAGAGCTTTGCTGGTGGTTCTGTTTCGAATTATTTGAAGGTCGGAGGCCTATTATGTGAATTGCATGTTATTATCTTGTGTATGATGCTGTTGGGATGATTATGATTGTGTTTTAACAAGTTGAAATTTTTTGGGAATGTCCATTTTTCAAGGGAGACTTTGCCAAAATTTCGACAAAATGTCTCGTTCATCTTTTCCCTAATTTGGGAAAAGAAAAAAAAAGAGGCTATGATGTTAGTTAGTGGGCCCGACATCGGTTTGATGTCGAAAAAAACTGCAAGATCCATTGCGGGTTCTGAGGAATTCGAGGCAGGTCTTTTCATGGAGAGCTTCCAAGATACTACAGTTGATACATGCTGACATATGTGGCCCAATAAGTCCAATCTCAAATAGTAAGAAGCGATATCTCATCACTTTTATTGATGATTACAGTAGAAGAACTTGGGTTTATTTTCTGGTGAAGAAATCATAAGCCTTTGCTATGTTCAAAACGTATAAAGCTAGAGTGGAGAAGGAAACATAAGCATTTATAAGAGGCATGAGGATCGATCGAGGAGGTGAGTTCACATCACATGAATTCACAAATTTTTGCAATACGAATGGCATTCACAAACAGTTGACGGTTGCCTACACTCCTCAACAAAACGGCGTTGCTGAAAGGAAGAATCGAACTATCATGAATATGGTTCGGTGCATGGTGTCAAAGAAGCAAATTCCAAAGACTTTCTGGCCAGAAGCAGTGAATTGGGCAGTACATGTGTTGAATCGAAGTCCAACCCTTGCCGTGAAAAACAAGACACCTGAAGAAGCTTGGAGTGGGAGCAAACCATCGGTGGATCACTTTAGAGTCTTTGGATGCCTATCTCATGTGCATGTACCTGATAGAAGCCTCAAATGCATACTGTTGGGGGCAAGTGAAGAGTCCAAGGCTTACAGATTGTTTGATCCCATTTCACAGAAAATTATTGTAAGCCGAGATGTGTTTTTTGAGGAAGATCCACAATGGAATTGGGATGACAGTTATGAGCAAACTATTTTAGTTGATCTTGAATGGGAAACTAATGAAGAAACAGTTACAGAAGATTAAGGAGATGAAGACGGATCTGGAGCTAATGAAGATTTGGTAAACAATGAGTCTGATGGTAGTGATTCATTAGAAGCAGGAGATATAACGAATGAAGGCAGTGCAACTCAAGAGGGAAGAACTCGAAGGCCACCAATTTGGATGAGAGATTATGAAACCGGTGAAGGTCTCTCTGATGAAGAACGCGTGAACTTGGCTCATCTAGCCTTGTTTACTAATGGTGATCCCACTACTTATGATGATGCCGTGAAGAGTGAGAAGTGGAAACAAGCAATGGATCAAGAAATATAAGCCATAGAGAAGAATGATACGTGGGAATTAACTAATTTTCCATCAGGGGGAAAGACTATTGGAGTAAAGTGGGTTTTCAAGACAAAATTGAAATGAGGAGGTGGACAAGTACAAAGCTCAACTTGTTGCCAAGAGATATAGTCAACAATATGGAGTGGATTTTTCTAAAGTGTTTGCACCAGTGGCTCGATTGGATACAATTCGAATGGTTATTTCCCTTGCTGCACAAAAGAGTTGGAAGATCTACCAACTCGACATCAAATCAGATTTTCTGCATGGAGAGATTAATGAGGAAGTTTTTGTTGAACAGCCACCTGATTATGAACAGAAGGGCAGCGAATCCAAGGTATATTGTCTCAAAAAGGCACTACACGGACTCAAGCAAGCTCCACGAGCATGGTACCGTCGAATAGAGTCATATTTCATCAAGGAAGGTTTCAATAAATGTCCCCACGAACATACATTGTTCATCAAGATAGCCAATGAAGGTTAAATTTTGATTGTATGTCTCTATGTTGATGATCTTATATTCACTGGGAATGATGAGTTGTTGTTCGAGCAATTTAAAAGGTCCATGATGGTTGACTTTGATATGATTGATCTCGAAAAAATGAGGTACTTCCTTGGCATTGAAGTGGTGCAGACAACGGATGGCATATTTATTAGTCAACAGAAGTATGCACAGGAAGTGTTGGAAAGGTTTAACATGAATCAATGCAACTCAGTGCATAATCATGTGGTTCCTGGATTTAAACTTACTCGTGATGAAGGAGGAGTGGGAGTTGATAGCACGCTTTATAGGCAAATGGTTGGAAGTCTCATGTACTTAACAACTACACGTCCTAATCTTATGTTTTCTGTAAGTCTAATCAGTAGGTACATGGAGC
Organism: Prunus avium; assembly: GCF_965620075.1. NCBI lineage: Eukaryota > Viridiplantae > Streptophyta > Magnoliopsida > Rosales > Rosaceae > Prunus > Prunus avium. The sequence goes on from NC_142286.1 coordinate 9,209,790, forward strand.
ATCCTACTGAGTCTCATTTATTGGTAGCTAAAAGGATTTTAAGGTACGTGAAAGGCACTGTTGGTTTTGGAGTATTCTACAAGAAGGGAGGATGTGAAGAACTTATTGGCCACATGGACAGTGACTATGCTGGTGTTCAAGATCACAGAAAAAGTACTTCAGGTTATGTCTTTATGATGAATTTAGGAGCAGTTTCATGGTCCTTGAAGAAGCAACCAGTGGTTACTCTATCCACTACTGAAGCAGAGTTTATTGCTGCAGCTTCGAGTGCGTGTCAAGTAGTATGGTTAAGAAGAATTTTGAGAAGTTTAAACTTGAGTCAAACTAGTCCGACGGTGGTTTATTGTGATAATGTCTCAACCATTAAGCTTTCAAAGAATCCGGTAATGCATGGTCGTAGCAAGCACATAGATGTGCGGTTTCATTTTCTTCGAGACCTTGTCAAAGATGGGGTAGTGGAGCTGTTGCAATGTTCTACTCAAGAGCAGATTGCAGACATCATGACAAAGCTGTTGAAGCTTGAAGTGTTTCTGAAGCTGCAAGATTTAATGGGTGTTTGCAAATACCCTGGAATAAACTGAATATCAATGGTATTTAGTTTAAGGGAGGATGTTGAAGTTGTTAAGATTCTAGCGGTTAGGATTCCTTTATTCTAGGGTTTATTCCTAGACGTGTTAAGAACCCTCCTTTACTTGAGGGACAAGTTTATTTTTCTGTTTCTAATCTAGTCACTTACCACGATTTTAGGACCTGTATAATCATGGGTTGTTATCTTATTCCCTGTTTGATGTAAGGCTATTTAATAGCCAAGTTGGGTGTTTGAGTCTAATAAGAATTCTCTCCAGAGTTTACTAGTGCAATCATACTTTGTATTCACAAAGCCTTTCGATAACCTTGTTTAGTTCTAACATATTGCTCCTAAAAATCTTTTTTTTTGTTGGTATATTTATCAAATTAAATTTATTTCATGCCCATTTTTGAAATCCATTTTGAGCCCCAAAATTCTCAAGGCCAACCCTTTGATTGTTCCATTCTTGACACTTGATTGTTCCATCGATCTATCATTTTGTTCCTTGGCAATCCAAAATGAAGCCGGAACAGCATCTGCCAAGTTTAAATTTCTAATGAACTATGCAGGTTTGTTCAAGCATAATCATAATGCAACAGCTTGGAAAATTTAGTGTAAAGCTTTATCGGCATGGTCCTAGATGACACTATAAAGGTTTAAATTAAAGAATTAATTCAATCTCCAAATATTCCAATTGTACAATTTATTTTTCTTTCCTACTAGTTGCTCTCTTTTCATGGAACTACGACTTTACAGTAACAAATTTACTAACAACTTAAGTTGACAATAAGATGGTGTGCTCCAAGATAGTTGACAATTGGAACGAGGAAAAGTTTATCAGTTTGAGAATGGTGTCTTATTTCCAGGATGATGTGCTTGAACGGCTCCTTTGGCTATCATATCCAGATTGTGGTCCACTCATGGCATCCTAAAGAGAAGGCCAAACAAGAAAATCAAAGGTGAGTTTTAGAAGAAAAAAAGAAGCAAAACACAAACCAACAAAAGATGTGAAGATTTAGAGGTAAGTCTAGCATGAACATTTTGGGATGTTATGCAGTTCCTTGCATCTTACTTGTATTGAGGTATTCGAGCGTTGTCTCGGGGAGAATACTCCACCAGCACCGTGCATGACACAATTCAAACTCTCGTCCGCCAGTGCTCTCAATCTGTTAAGTTCAAATAGCACAACCTTGGCAAGATCCGGTCTGTCTTTTCGCCTCATTTCAGCGCACTGTAAACACATCTTGGCAAACTTCAAGGCTTCCTCAACAGGCCAATCAGGGACTGCAGGGTCAAGCATCTCAGCGAAAGTCCCCATCTCAATAGCCCGTTCAACATGATGCGTCAACCCCATTGGTGGCTTGGCTGTTATTAGCTGTAGAAGCATGACCCCAAGTGAGTAAATATCAGATTTTGTTCCAAGCATGCCGGTTTGCTGATACTCTGGGTCGATGTAGCAAAATGTTCCGGCCGTTGATGTCATGTGATACTGAGTGACAGAGTCGGCTACTGATGGAGGCACAAGCCTAGCCAAACCTACATCACTGATCTTGCTCACATAGTTATGGTCTAGCAAGATGTTGCCGGGTTTTAGGTCACGATGTACAAGGGGTTCTGGCTTGGCTTGATGAAGAAACAAAAGCCCTGTCGCAATTTCTGCAGCAATTCGGAACCTTAGCTGCCAAGGAATAACTAGGGTGTTACCTCGCCGGAACAGACAATCATCCAAGCTCCCATTAGCCATGTACTCATAAACCAAGCAACCATACTCTGGGCAAGCTCCAAGGAGGAGAACCATGTTTGGATGCCGTATGGAGCTCAATACTTCAACCTGCATCGCTAAAAACTGTCAGATATATATAATCCACAACAATGCATGATCAATAAAATTAAGGGCTTGTCTAATATAGGTCCCTATAATTTCTATTTCCTAGACATATACCCATCATTCTATAAATCTATGTGTAAAACCCAATTTCAAACTTAAATGACCAGTAGGATATAAGAGGTCATAGTATTCCTATGTTTTTACATCGTTGCCATCAAACTTCATATTTTATTTATAATTTATTCCAAGTATTTCATTAACTGTCATACTTGTAATTAAAACTCCCTATTAATAGCATATCAATCACCCCATTTCTTTTGGTTGCCATTCCCTCTAACATATTGCCCCCTAAAATTGCAAACCAAAAAAAAAAGAGTAAATTACATATCCAATAATGTACATATGATAAATATAAATATAAATATATACATATAAAAATATAGGTATATTATTTACACAAAAAATTTAAATAAAAAAACTAGGTAAGTTACTTTGTAATTGAAATTTCCGTATATTTTTCATAAATTAAAAATAGGTTCATTTAAAAAATAAATTTAATATATTTCCGTATATATATATATATATATATATATATATATATATATATATTGGTATATTTTTCAAAATTTTCGGTACATTAGTTGGAGAGAAAAAATAGGTTCATTTAAAAAAAAAATTGTTTTCATAAAACAAACAATAAAAAGATGATCAAATTATTTTTTATAAAAAAAAGTAATAGGTGCTTTATTTAGAGAAAAAAAGGTACATTATTTAGAGAAAAAAAAAGGTACAATATTTAGAGAAAAAATAGGTTCATTTAAAAAAATGTTTTTCAAAAAACAAACAATAAATAGATTATCAAATTATTTTTCAACATAATTAGAATGTACACTATTATTCATAAAATTATAATAAAATAGATTACTAGTCGTATAATTCATAAAAGGAAAACAACATAATTTTTTTATTAAATAAACCAAAACGTTAAGCACCTATAATCACCTATAATCACCTATAGATTACTAATACGTTAATGTTGAATTTAATATTTAATTTCAAATAAGTTTCCAAATTAATTCCTACATCCATTACAACCATATGGAGATCTTTCCAAATTCAACGTGTGTCATTAGTTCCAGCCCCCCATAGCACATTAACTTATAAATAGGGGTAGTTTTGGAATCCAATAATATAATAAATCAAATTTTAAGTTATGTTAGGTAACTTGCTTAGTTGGATTCTAGTCATCGGGTATTATTTGAAAAAAATGGGTATTTTAAATAGAAAAATAAAGGGAAGGGTTGTAGGGGATTTAAAATGAATTTTATGGGTATAAGCACAATTAAATGCCAAGCAATAGTAATAAAATAATCCTAGGATTTATAATTGGTTTTGTTTCCAAACAATATGGTCCCCATTCTGGAAACAAATTGGTTATGTTGTTTAGTGTGTTGTATATTTGAAGATGGTAGTTAGAAGTTTGATAATGTTCCATGTCACAAACCTCCTGGTTGAATTGCGACTGTCCTTGAGCTGCATCTGGACGTAGAACTTTTATTGCCACTGGCGTGTGGTCCAGTTCACCTCTGTAAACTGGCCCATAGCCTCCTTCCCCGATCTTGCGAGCTTGCGAGAAATCTTTTGTTGCCGTCTCAATCTCCTCAATTGTGTATTTCCTGTACCTGGGATCGTATGCCCTCGATTGGAGTGCCTTCTTCTTCTCTTCGGATTCTTTAAAGGCTTTCTTTTCTGCAGCCCTCCGTTTTTGTGCTTCCAATTCAGCAATCCTATGAGATGCTTCGGCTGCCTCGATGGCTGCCTTACATTTGGCTTTCTCCCTCTCTACAAGCGCCAATGCAGCTTCCTCAGCATGTCGTGCCGCTTCTAACCTTTGTTCATCTTCCAATTTCCACCGGTTAAGTTCCCTTTCCTGTGATGATTTTGTCATTAGAATATGTGATTAAATAGTGTTCAAAACCCCAGGTTTCTATTTATTAAATTGAATTTCTCTTTATGTTATGTGTATGGTTGCAGGACATGTAGGTTTGTCATTCACCACTTGCTAGATTCAAGAAGATGACACCGAAACTTAAACAAATTCTACCCCTCAAATAAGGTTTCGCATCAGATACCTTGTGTTTTGCTGTCAGTGCTTCCTTGCAGGCCATACTGTACATCTCCATTGTTTGCTTGAGCTCTAGCTTGAGCCTCCTCATCTCAGCTTCTACATCATCCTTTATTATTGCCAAGGCAAAGCAAGTGTCAACACTCTGAACTATATTAGCTTTTTTTTTTTTTTTTTTTTTTTTTTTTTGAGAAAAAAAGTTTATCGTTGGTGGTGTGCTTGCAAATTACAAGTTTCCCATGCTGGGAAATTATCTTACCATGTTCTGTGATGATGACGATGATTTTCCACTTTCAATCGAGTACGATGAGATTTCGTATTGTGGAGACCCCATATCAAAAAGCCTGTTTCTTGAGTATGATGATGTGGAGCTTCTGCTCTCCATTTCTGAACCAATTGAATGCCGAGAGGGCATTGTTACTTCCGCACCAAAATCATAGAAAGAAGGAGAAATGTGATCGATGCTTGCCCTTCCACTACTCACAAATGATATATCAGTATCAGACGAGAGCTCGTACGATTTGTCCATTGAAGCTCTTCCTCTTGTGAATGGTGACCTGGACATCATTTTTATTGGGTTAGCCCTTCCCATGATTTTACTCACACATCCTCTTTTTCAGCATTATATAGAGTTGCTCACACAACCAAAATGCTGGGCGGGAAGTATCTACTTATCTTTTTAAAAGAGTCAATGCATCGACCCAATGACGGATAAACCTGTTTCTCTGAATCTCTCCTAAGTAATCAAAAGAGTCGAATTAGAGCTTACTTGATTTGAGTGTCAGCATCTGGCGGGCTACGAGCTGAATAGTACTGTGTCCTCTCCGATGCTGTATGAATCAAAGAAATTAAACTTGAATTAGTAATAATTAGTGAAAAACAAACCATATTATAATAATCATGAGGTGGGAAATAATTACACATGCTAGAATTACAGAAGACATTTATATATATATATATATATACCTGATGATTTGGTTTCAGAAACAGGGGTGGGTTGGTGTTGTATCTGATTACGTGGGGCAGATTTTTGGGGTGTTGTAGTAGTAGCACATCGCATGTACGAGACCTTTCCCTTGCCAATCACGTAAACAGAGCAAAAATCTGGTGCCCCCTTTGACACTGTGCTTGGAACGTCTGTGAGTTTGAATCTTTTGGTGCACAAAATAAATATAAAAACAAATAAGAAGGAAAATTTAGGTAATTAGGATCGAATGTAGGAGCTAATTACAATGATTATGATGAATTAATTAATCACCTGAAAAGGCCACTTTTTGTTGGCATACCAAGAACCAAAATCTCAACTGAGTTAGTGACAACGTAATTGATGATTGCTTTTGGAATATCAGTATCCTCGAGTACGACTTCATTGCATTTTATCTGTTTCAAAGATATCAGTCACAAGTGTTAGACGGCCCCCCTAGGCAATAGCATTGTATATATATTTTGTTACTTTTGGATCCAGATCCTCTTGGTTTCTTTTCTGCGATGATTTGCTTGACTTGCAATAAAATTACTTGGTTTTTGCAGTCGTAGGAATTAAAATTTGTTTAATTTTTCCATATAACAAAAACAAAACATCAACAGTTTGTAACAACATAAATAATATTTCGCATTTATCCAGGGTATGTGTAAGACGTATCACATTTTGAAGAATGTGCATACCAAACATGAAAATTGAATTTCATACTCATTATATCAACCCGCATCTCAAATTCCAAAAGATTTGAAAAATAAAACAGTCAATGTGATACTTGAACGTTGATCAACAAACATTTTCCAGAGTTTCCATTAATTCATCTTTCTCGAGCTTAATCTTAAAAAAATAAAAAAATAAAAACTCTTGTGGCATTTCCCTTCCAAATATTTGGCGTACGTAGTTTCGATTCCTCCTTTCCATTCTAGGTTAATTAACATGTGTCGACGAAGAAATTCTGTAATTGTGACGTATAAAATTATACATAAGAAAATAATTAGGAAGTATATTAGAACTCACATTCTTTTTGGAGCAAAAGGAACGGTACGAAAGAAACAGGCTTTGGGCTTGAGCACCACCACCTTGGCTGTCGGCTCCTTCAGAAGAGGATGTGTGCTTAACATGCAGCAACGTGAGAGGTTGGCCTCTTGTGAGAAGATGATCAACAGCCCATTTGATGGCATTTTCACTTCCTTTGTCCTTGTCTATAGCCACTGCCACGGACTCTTCTCTCTTCTCTCCATGCCCTCTGTTAATCCTTGCCATTAATTCTTAATTAACTCTCTTAATCTCCTGTAAAATATAATTAATTTAAACTCTCCAAGTGGGCAGCTTACAGATCCTGCTTACAAGAAGATGATCATATGTTTTATAATCTCCAAGTTTTTTTTCTCTCCAATGCCCCTCTCTCTCTCTCTCTCTCTCTCTCTCTCTCTCTCTGATTATTTTAGAGGCCTGCCTGGGAAACCCTTCTTTGTCCTGTCCAGAGAGAGTTGGTTTGTTTTGTTGAACATAAGAGAAGAGAAGAAAAAAATACTTACCAAATTTCCCTAACCATGTTATCTTTTGTCTCTATTTTGAGTTAGTTCTTTTTTATTTTTAATAACGAACTCTCTATGATGTTTCTCAAATAGACATCATCGTCTGTCGCATGATGTGATCAACTAATGTGACCCGAAAATGTTATGATTTTTTTAGCATGATCCTGAGGACTTGCACATTGTTGCGCATGGTTGTAACTATTGTTTTGTCTTGCCAAATTAGGTGACTTCCGTGCCGCCAAAACAACAAAGGTGTAAGTTGATAAATTCAGCAATACCCGCTTTCTTTGAAGTGTTTGCATTGCGTGGTTATAGAGTTCTTGACAGCAAAGCTTAACAAATTTTGCTCCCCCAAATTTTTTAATTTTAAAAAAATTATATATACGTGTTATTATCTGTATAAATTAATTTCTATAAGAGACATCACTAAAATAGTCTATCCGCTAAGTAAAGAAAAATTATAAAATATCAACTTATTTTCCTAGAATGTGTTGATGAAAGCGTGTATTTTAGAGCCGATGAGTCAAATATAGGTCCCCAAACATGAGACTTATACAATTTATAAAAAACTTGCATGTAACAAACTAATGGACCCAGTACGACATGGCAAGACAGTGCAACACATCTAAATTTAATTGGGTTACATATGTAAACAAGAGTAAAGCTCAATTGAAGAGCTTAATATGGCCCAAGATGATCTGGGCCCAGTTAAGAGCTCGACCTGCTTGTTTTCCACTTTCACTTTGTTCATGTTCCGTGATGCGTCACTATGTAACCTATTAGGGGTGGACATCAATCCGACCAAATTCACCGAATCGGTCGATTTGAACTGTAATGGCCATTTTGCCTTGGTTTCAACCAAGAAAAAAAATTTAACGGGTTTAAAACTGAAGCATACTGTAATGGTTTGGTTTGGTTGCTATTTTGAGATTTTGCAAACCAACCTAAACTGAATCAAAATGTCTGCTTGTATATGTTTTTATGTTATTTTATTTTATATTTCAGGTGTTTTCATTGGATAATAACTAGGTAAGGATGTTTCATTTGAAGTTTGATTGAAATTTGAAGTTATTGGTCTTTTAAATTGTAACTATATTAGTTATTGAACTTTGAAGTTTGATGACATGTTAATTATAAGATGGTTTGATGTGCTAGAAAATAAAAAATATATATGTAGCACGTTATGAAATTTTTTTCTTTGGTTGTAATTGGGCTAACCCCTACAACTTATGGTAAATACATCTAACCCCAATGCTATGATCCTTTTAAATGCATGCAATTAATCACCCTCCTAAAGGATACTATTTGCCTCCTTTCCTATAAGGAGATACACTTCACTTATGTGAATCACAGTTTGACATATATGCAAAAATAACTTATGTATACAGATTACACCGGTATTGACAAGAATATAAGAGCTTATACTTCTGAGTACCAACCACTACCCAAGAAAAACTCCATGATCACTTTGTCATTATGTATTACACTAATCAAATTGATGAGAAAGCTAAAGCTAAAGCTGCATTTGTACCAACCTTTATCTCCCCGACACAGACTAGATGACATCTGTTACGGAAAGGTTACCCAGGATGTCCTGATTGAAAGGTACGTGGGTCCCATACTTTGATGCAAATTGATCAGGAAGGTGAGAGGGACGGCCATAATGGTTTTCCCGAAACCAGAAACAGAAACTGTACAAATTTCTAGTTTTGGGATTTGATGAGCGGTTTGGGCCCTTGGCTGATTGTTTTAAGTGTAAAAAAAAATTATGATATAAAAATGTGGTATACCTTATCATTACTCAATCGGATGTTTGTATTAATTTCTTACCTTGTATGCTCGTATTAATTTCGTATTTGAGCCTTGATTGCTCTCAAATTGTCATCACTTTAGCCAATTTGGTAAATTGAGTCGAGAACTTGAGAGCTTTGGATCGCTATGTCCAAAATTAAATGTAAATTGTTTATCTTATGCTCTTCTCCTCGCACTTACTAGTAACCAAACAGAAACATCTTAAAAAATTCTTCATTTGTTGGCCCCATCAAGTTTAGTCAGAGATGCGTCTTGTAGATGCACATGCAAGCTGTGTGGTCTCACTGATTGGTACAGAGCAGATATTTTCAAAAAGGACTGGTCCAATGTAATGCTTGGCCTGTTGTTTTAAGTTGTATCAGTTAACCCATGGGGTTTGGTCCAGTGGTTGGGGCTGGGTCCACCATGTTTGGCCGAATGTGAGCAGGCTCCTCAGTGAGGTCCTGCGTTCGATGCTCCGCATGTGTAAAAGAACCCCAGGGGGAGAGCTTTAACCTTAACCCCTCCCCGGCTCGGAGTGGTTGCACACTTGCCACCATTTTGTTCACCAAAAAAAAAAAAAAAAAAAGTTGTATCAGTTATTAAAATTTGGGGACCCATCGACGAAAAGCAGCAGAATAATAATATTACCATTCAAAGTGAGTATGCGACCTAAGACCACGTGGAGCAGTTTTAAACCGTTCATGAAGACATCGTGGAACATTTTCAAAGCAAGAACTATTTTCTTTTCTTCTTATAATTGGGCTTGTCCAATATAGGTCCCTATAATTTCTATTTCCTAGATATATACCCATCATTCTATAAATCTATGTGTAAAACCCAATTTCAAACTTAAATGACTAGTAGGATATAAGAGGTCATAGTATTCCTACGTTTTTACACCCTTGCCATCAAACTTCATATTTTATTTATAATTTATTCCAAGCATTTCATTAACTACCATAATTGTAATTAAAACTCCCTATTAATAGCATATCAATCACCCCATTTCTTTTGGTTGCCATTCCCTCTAACATATCGCCCCCTAAAATTGCAAAAAAAAAAAGTAAATTACATATCCAATAATGTACATATGAAAAATATAAATATATATGTATAAAAATATAGGTATATTATTTACCAAAAAAATTAATTAAAAAAAAGGTCAATTACTTTGTAATTGAAATTTCCGTACATTTTTCATAAATTAAATATAGGTACACAATAATTTATAGAAAATAGGTGCGTTATATAATTGAAATTTATGCACTTATAAATTAAAAATAGGTACATTATTTAGAAGAAAAAAATAAGTTCATTATACTAGGTAATTTTTTTTTACTAGGTATACATTATTAGAGAAAAAAATAGGTACATTATTTAGAGAAAAAAATAGATACAAAATTTAGCGAAAAAATAAGTTCATTATACTAGGTAAATTGTTTTACTAGGTACATTATTTGGAGAGAAAAAATAGGTTCATTTTAAAAAAATTGTTTTCATAAATAAAAAGATGATCAAATTATTTTTCATAAAACAAATAATAGGTGCTTTATTTAGAGAAAAAAATAGGTACATTATTTAGAGAAAAAAAGGTACATTATTTAGAGAAAAAAAGGTACATTATTTAAATATAGGTACACAATAATTTATAGAAAATAGGTCCTAACAAATGGTAACAAAACCCATAAAGCCCATAACGAGAATATGTAAATTTTACGAAATGGAATGATTTCTCTTGTAGACTCTCGGAGGATGAAAATGCTTATGTTACTAGGCAAACAAAGTTCTACCCCGTTGAAGATGCTCTAAAGTGGTGGAGGAGTTTTAAGTAGTAACATTATGTGTTTTTTTTAGGGACTTCAAAGAAATTTAATGTAACATTTGTTTTATGTCTCTATCTATGTCATAGCTATTAGGAAGAGAAACCTCGTAATGTGACCAAAGATCCGTTGCACATGGCAAAGATACGTTGCCCCTGCACGATGCCCCAAAAAGCGGGGCTCCACCAATCAGAATGGGTTATAGAAGAATTAATAATATTACAAGGTAAGTTCGGACTTTACTTTTTATTTTATTTTATTGTTTTTTATAGAATTAACAGAGCGAAATTATAGAGAGAAATGCTCTTAATTACTTATATTCACGTAAACTGTAAGCTATAAACGAGTAATTTTTTATGTTTGAGTCACAAAGTATTTATATCTTATGTGTATTGGAAAATATTTTAGTAAATTGAGCTTAGACCCATAAAATTCATTTTAAATCACCTACAACCCTTTCATTTAGTTTTCTATTTAAAATACCCAATGTTTTCAAATAATACCCGATGACTAGAATCCAACTAAGTAAGTTACCTAATATAACATAAAATCTGATTTATTGTATTTTTCGGATTCCAAAACTACCCATATTTATAAGTTAATGTATTATGGGGGTGTAACTAATGACACCCGTTGAATTTGAAAATATCTCCAAATAGTTGTAATGGATGTAGGAACTAATTTAGAAACTTATTTGAAATTAAATATTAAATTCCACATTAAAGTATTAGTAATCTATTTTACGACTAGTAATCTATTTTTGAATTAATGGTGTTTTCCTTCTATGAATTACGACTAGTAATCTATTTAAAGTATTAGTAATTTAAATTCAATATTAAATTTAGGAATTAATGTTGTTTTCTTTTTATGAATTATACGACCAGTATTCTTTTTTATTATAGTTTTATGAATAATAGTGTACATTCTAATTATGTTGAAAAATAATTTGATAATCTATTTATTGTTTTGTTTTTAAAACATGTTTTTTAATGAACCTATTTTTTCTCCAAATATTGTACCTATTTTTTTTCTTTATTACTTGTTTTATGAAAAATAATTTGATCATCTTTTTATTGTTTGTTTTATGAAAACAATTTTTTTTAAATGAGCCTATTTTTTCTCTCAAAATAATGTACCTATTTTTTTTCTTCTCTAATAATGTACCTAGTAAAACAATTTACCTAGTATAATGAACCTATTTTTTTCTTTAAATAATGTACCTTTTTTTTTCTCTAATAATGTATACCTAGTAAAACAATGTACCTAGTATAATGAACTTATTTTTTTCTTCTAAATAATGTACCTATTTTTAATTTATAAAAAATGTGCATAAATTTCAATTATACAACGTGCCTATTTTCTATAAAGGGTATATTAGTGATTTGCCCCCTGAACTTGTACCTAATTTTCAATTAGTCCCCTATTCTTTTTTTTTAGAAAATTAAGGATATGAACTTCTTTTTTTCGCCAATTTTCCCCCTGCCGTCTAAATCATCAACATTTCATCCAATTTTATGTTAAATCATTAAAAATAAATTTATTTTTTTGGAAAAAATTAAAAAAAAGAGAAGAAAAAAATATATGGTCCAGCTCTTCTCTATCTCTCTTCCTCTGTCAAACCCAATCCACCTTATTCAAACTTTTTACTCTTAAAAAGTATGAAAATTAAAAATAAAAATTGAAGAAAAACAAAGCAGGTACCCAAAGTCCCAACCCACCCAGTGCCGACAGCAACTCTCTCTCCCACATGAAAATTCACATTCTGATTTTCACCAAAACCAACTCTAGCCCCTGCCCCAGCCACCCCATGCTCGACCCTTCCCTCTCTCATCCTTTGAAGTCTGGCTATAATCTTTGGATCATCCAATTTGAAGGCTTGAAGCTCTCAAACCACAAAAATTGCTTGTTGGGTAATAATTATTTTCTTAATCTCTTTACTTTTTCATCTCACAAAAAAACGTTGCAGCAGCATCAAAGAAAGCCTTGTCCAATAGAGCGCAGGTCTAGTATGCTCCTCAAAGATTTCCTCAATGAGAATTCTAACGCATGTTCTTCAAGTGGGTTCAAATCATTCCCCAGAAAGCAATCACCATTCAATCCCAGCAGTCCCCAGAAGAACCTCATTGAATTTGATCCAAAACCAACAAGTTCAAACTCAAAAAATAACCCCACCATTACCAGCAAATTACTCAGAAGCAGATCAAAGGCAGCCTCCACCACAATCTCAGCCTCTATCACAGCAACCAGTGACCCACCCCCTTCCCCGAACGCAACTCACCTCCTTCCCCAAACGCAACCCACCCCCACATCCAAAAAACAAAAAAAGAAAACCTTATCCCCACCCACAGACCCAAACCCATTCGCGCCCTTTACCCCTAAAACAAATAATAATCCTTTGTTCTGCAGCTTGATTCTTCTTCTTCCTCCCGCTGTAGCTCGATTCTTCTTCGACCCCTATCCCCCCACTTTGTTATCTCCACTCTCGCCACAAAAAATCCAACCCCCAGCTTTAAACAATTCCCAAAACCTAGCTCCCTACTCTGTCATCTCCACTCCAGCCACAAAAAATCCAATCCCTAGCTTCCCCACCAAAACAAAATCAAATCTTAAAGAGGGAGATGTGCGGAGGCAGTGAATCTCTGAACCCAAATATGAACTCAAACCCGAATTTGCCAAGAATATCTTAACGCCGTCAGCATCCTAAGCCCAGATCGTGATGAAATTTAAGAGAGAGAGAGAGAGAGAGAGAGAGAGAGAGAGAGAGAGATATGGCATGTGAGGTTATTTATTTATTTATTTATATATTTTTAATAACTTTATTTATATTATTATGATTTCAAAATTTAAATTATTTTATTTTATTTTCACATGGAAATGACCAATTTACCCTCATATTTAACGGCAAATTGGATGTAATGTTGAGAATTTAGACGGCATGGGGGAAATTGGTGAAAAAAAAAAGTTCATATCCTTAATTTTCTAGAAAAAAAAGAATAGGAGGCTAATTGAAAGCGAGCTACAAGTTCAGGGGGGTATTTCAGTAGTAGTGTACCTATTTTTAATTCATGAAAAATTTACGGAAATTTCAATTACAAAGTAATTGACCTTTTTTTTTTTTTTGGTAAATAATATACCTATATTTTTTATACGTATATATTTATATTTATATTTTTCATATGTACATTATTGGATATGTAATTTACATATTTTTTTTATTTGCAATTTTAAGGGGCCATATGTTAGAGGGAATGGCAACCAAAAGAAATGAGGTGATTGATATGCTATTAATAGGGAGTTTTAATTACAATTATGGCAGTTAATGAAATGCTTGGAATAAATTATAAATAAAATATGAAGTATGATGGTAAGGATGTAAAAACATAGGAATACTATGACCTCTTATATCCTACTGGTTATTTAAGTTTGAAATTGGGTTTTACACATAGATTTATAGAATGATGGGTATATGTCTAGGAAATAGAGATTGTAGGAACCTACATTGGACAAGTCCTAAATATTTCTACGTTAGACTGGTGTAGCCGCACATACACAAATTTGTTCTTTCTCAATCGCCCTAAGCCTAAGTATGTATATATGTTACAACGTCAGTATAAATAGACGTGCTTTGCCTTCTTCACTGCAAAGAAGGTTAGACAAGTAGTTTGGTTTGGAGGTGAGGTGAGGCCCAGCAAAAGATGGCGGTGGTCAACGTGAGCGTAAGGGAGTCAACGTTGGTGAAGCCAGCGGAGGAAACGCCAAAACGGGCGTTGTGGATATCGGACTTGGATGTCGTGATTTCGGCAACTCACCTTGGAAGTGTTTACTTCTACAGGAGGCCAAACGTTCAAAACGGAGCGCATCATCTTCAAAACAACTATGTCTTGGATTCGGAGGTGTTCAAGTGCTCCCTTGCCAAGGCCCTCGTGCCCTTCTACCCCGTGGCTGGCCGCCTGAAGCTGAACGATGAGGGACGTATCGAGATCGATTGCAATGCAGAGGGAGTGCTGTTTGTTGAGGCGGAGACTGCCTCGGTCCTCGATGATTTCGGGGACTTTGCGCCGACTCCTGAGTTCCGGAAGCTCATTCCTGCTGTTGATTATTCCGCTGGGATATCCTCTTATCCCCTCTTGGTCGTACAGGTATTCAGAGAAAGAGAGGAGACATTTTTTCACTCCTTATTTTCACAAGAGTTGAAATCTTTTTACCATTTTCGTTTTGAATGTAGTTGATTTTAAACTATTTTTTTCCTAAAGGTAAGGTGATGACTTTTTGGTTATTATTATATGGGCTTCTTAGATCCGGTTCAAAACAATTAGCTGTTATTAGATTTAGTCTACGCATTTTTTGTTTTAGATGTAGGTCCTTTGACATTTATTACTTTTTTTGTTGTGTTGATTTTACCATTTGAGGTAAATAAGGAAAACACAGTTAAAATCTAAATTTAATGCATTATTTCCTTGTAATTGAATTTCTTAATTTAAATTTCGAATTCTTTTCTTGATAATATTTACCTAATATATAGATAAAATACAATTTAATCAATGAAAAGTAAAGACCCACATATTATACCAATAGATCAGACAAGCACCAACATGAAATTATGTACTTGACATACAGATAAATAGTGTTATTTTTAGCAACGAAAAAAACTAGGTGATAAATTGTGTTACCCATAAGTTAGGAACCTAAATTAAAAGACTGCATATAAGTTAGGAACATAAATTGGAAGACTACCTATAAGTTAGATACAAGTTAGGAACATAAATTGGAAGACTACCTCTCTTTGATCTGCTCTTGCATGTGATGTATGTTTCTGTATGCATACAGAGGTACTAAACGTTCCACAATCAAATGCTTTGGTCGACAATGTATAATAGTTTGTAACAACGTGTTTTTTGGGATATTTTTGGGATATTTTTCCTTTTTTATTTAATGACAAACGTTATAAATGGCTAATTATTATCACATAAATTACTATTAGACAAACATTATAAATGGCTAATTATTATCACATAAATTACTATTACCTTATTCAAAGCATAAGGGGCAATATTGGAACAAAAAATAATTTTAAAAAATTAAAAATAAAAAGATTACATCATAAAATATTAAAAAAGGAATGTAATCCTATGTGGCACAAAAGTCAAAGGACTTGTATCAAAGTCACCAAATCCGAGGATTAAACCCAACTTCTCAATGGAAATTTGTATTACATCAACTTTTCTATTATTCTTTGAAGCTAAGTTATCATCTTCTTGTTATATATGAGTGGATGCATTTTCTTTTTGGTGGATTAGAGAATAGTTTTACCTCACTATACAATTCGAAGTACTCACCCTTTATTTTATTTCTCTTGCGCATATATCATCCGGGACAATTCTTGACCCTGATATGACTTAAACTTACAAAAGCATGGTTCTGGTTTTACACTGTTTATATATCAGGTCACATACTTCAAATGTGGTGGAGTGTCACTTGGTGTTGGCCTGGAACATCGTGTAGCAGATGGCCTTTCTGGTCTCCACTTTGTAAATACATGGTCTGACATCGCTCGAGGTCTTGACCTTACAATTCCACCATTCATCGACAGGACATTACTTCGTGCCCGAGACCCACCACAGCCTGCATTCGATCACATTGAATACCAACCTGATCCACCCATAAAAACCGGTACAAAAGCTGTAGGTGATGAGAGCGCAACAGTATCCATTTTTAGATTGACACGGGAGCAGCTCAACATCTTGAAAGCCAAGTCTAAGGAAGATGGGAACACAATCAACTATACCACATATGAGATGTTGGCAGGTCATGTTTGGAGATGTGCATCTGTGGCACGTGAACTTCCTGATGATCAAGAGACCAAACTACATATTGCAGTTGATGGAAGGTCCAGACTGCAACCCCAACTCCCTCCTGGTTTCTTTGGCAATGTGATTTTTGCAAGCGCACCAATTGCTGCAGCGGGGGATCTCAAATCAAAACCAACATGGTATGCTGCAAGCCGTATTCATGATACTCTTGTGCGTATGGACAACGATTATCTTAGATCAGCGCTGGACTATCTTGAACTTCAGCCTGACCTCTCACCCCTTGTTCGCGGAGCTTATACTTTTAGGTGCCCGAGACTTGCAATAACTAATTGGTCTAGGCTGCCGATCTATGATGCTGATTTCGGTTGGGGTCGACCTATTTTCATGGGGCCTGGTGGAATACGATATGAGGGGTTGGCTTTTGTGTTACCAAGTGCAACAAATGATGGAAGTTTATCAGTGGCCATTTCTCTGCAATCTCAACATATGAAATCATTCTCCAAGTTGTTGTCTGAGATATAAGGAAATGAAATGGGTCGAATGGGGGCAATACGTTGGGCACACTTTGGGCTTCTGTATGTGTCCTCTGAGTACCGGGACTTTTCATTGACTGTAGCCTAGCTGATCGGAAAGCAGCTGTTTTTGAAAAGTTCAAGTGGTCTTTTGGTTAATTTATATTCGAGTATCTGTTTTAGAAACAACATATAGTACTGAATAAGATTCTCAGAGTATCTGTAAGCTTTGTTTATTGCTGTGGAGGACTTCTTTTTCGGAGTATCTGTACTTTACTGTGATTCTTAATAAGATTTTCTTTCGCCATGAAACAAAAACATACTGAATCACTTTGGTTGCATAAAGGTTATACTTTCAGAAATTTTGGTTTAATGCAAGAGCATTTGGGGCGTTTTTATTTCTCACTATGAAAAAAGGAAGAGTAAATAATCAAGAGGTTCTTGTGCTAAAATATGAATATGGGTTTGAATATGTTAGGTTGTTATTTATTCTTCTCCATAAGGAGATATATAAGAGTTTACATAAGTGCTTTACAAGGAATTAGATATAGTAAAGGATTAGGAAAGTATCTCCTAATTATACAATGATTTGATAACTATATAAAAATAGGAAAGTAAATCCCTTAATTAATCAAGGAAATAAATCTCCTTGATTAATTTGGAGACTCACTTCAACACTCCTCCTCAAGTTAGTGCATATACGTCACAAATGCCCAACTTGGTAAGTGAGTCATGAAATACTCTGCCACAAACAGCTTTGGTTAAGATATCTGCCAGTTAATCTTCTGATTTTATGAATGGTAGGCGGATGATCTTCTTCTCAATTTTTTCGTTGATAAAATGTCTATCCGTAATGGACCCAGCCCAATCAGCATATGTATATCTGAAAACTTCAAGATCTTCATGTTTTGAGAACATTAAAACCTTTCCAAGGGCTGACTTTAAGTATCTTAAGATTCGATCAACAACATTCATATGAGAAACACTGGGTGAATGCATAAACTGACTAACCACACTCACAGCATATGCACTATTTGATCTTGTGTGTGCCAGATATATCAACCTTCCAACAAGGCGTTTGATACTGTTCCTTATTGGTTGGTTCTTGGTCCATGTCTTCACACAACTTGTGATTCATCTCAATGGGTGTGTCAGCCGGCACACTAAATGACTTCCTCAGCAAGTGATTGGTGTGGTACTGGAGCTGAAGTGGGTAAAATCTCATAAGACGGTTCAATTTCCTCCTCCTGATTTTGACAGCGTGGAGAAAATTGATCGTTTTCCTCTGGTGACCGGTCGCTGGATTTTGGCGACCGGTCGGTTTGAAACAGCTTCTCCACTAGCGATTGGTAGTTTTGAAGCAGATTCTCCGTGTTCGAAGAACTAAGGTGGGGCCGGTCACTTTCCACTGGCGACCGACTGTTTGATTTAGGAATTTGATTTGAGGAATTTGATGTAGGAATTGGATTTGGATTTGGATTAGGAATTGGATTTGGATTCGGATTCAGGTTGGAAGGTTGGGATTTGGATTTGGATTCGGATTCAGGTTGGAAGGTTGGGATTCGGATTCGGATTTGGATTTGGATTTGGATTCGGAAGAAATATGAGAAATTTGATATGAGGAGTTTAAAGAACACAAAAACCCTGTGAACATCGGTAGGAAACGGAGCATTGTCACTTTGAATAGTAACAATTCGGGGGGATGAGGAAGTGGATTCGGTGGTTTTGGAAACGATATCCATGGTAGCGGAAGGATTTAAGAATAAGAGAAAAAAAATGTGTTTAGAGTTTCGGGATAAGAGTATATGAGGATATGGGTATGAAGATATGAATCTGAACAAGGAATTTGATTTAGGATACGAGGATACGATACGAGGATATGAGGAATACGATATGAGAAAATTCGATACGAGGAATACGATTTGTGTTTCAAGAAAATTCAATACGAGGATTTAGATCTGGAAATATGAGGAATACGAGATGAGGAATTTGATTCAGGGTTCGTGGTTCAAGAAAATTCGATACGATACGAGGAATACGATATGAGGAATGTGATTTTGGGTACGAGGAATACGATATGAGGAATGTAAAGAACACAAAAACCCTGTGAACACGGCTAAGAACACAGAAACCCTGTGAATTCGGTTAAAGGACACAGAAACCCTGTGAACACGGCTAAAGGACACAGAAACCCTGTGAACACGACTAAAGGACACAGAAACCCTGTGCCATGCTAAAATATGAATATGAGTTTGAATATGTTAGGTTGTTATTTATTCTTCTCCATAAGGAGATATATAAGAATTTACATAAGTGCTTTACAAGGAATTAGATATAGTAAAGGATTAGGAAAGTATCTCCTAATTATATAATGATTTGACAACTATATAAAAATAGGAAAGTAAATCCCTTAATTAATCAAGGAAATAAATCTCCTTGATTGATTAGGAGACTCACTACAACATCTTGTTCTGGAGACTTCAGTGTCAACTTTCAAGTCTGCATATTCGCTGAATTTTCCCAAATGAGAATTCCCAGCTGTTCCTTCCTATGGAAATCCAAATTGCCTCCTAAAGACAAATGCTTTCTTCTTCAAATAAGTAATTAAGGAACAAAGACTTAAGATTGGGTTGAAGCTTCTTAGGCATGACCCTCCTTCTCAGTTGGGTATATCCCCTGGAATTTAGGCAGTTTTTCCGTGCCCTAATCGGTACATTGATTTTTGTCACATCCCGGATCGCTCCGCCGTAACACAACATTGTCCGCTTTGGGCCTCCCTTGCCCTCACGGTTTTGTTTTTGGGAACTCATGAGCAACTTCCCAGTGGGTCACCCATCTTGGAATTGCTCTAGTCTAAACTCGCTTAACTTCGAAGTTCCCATGGAATCCGAAGTCAGTGAGCTCCCAAAAGGCCTCATGTTAGATGGAGGTGGGCATGTACATATAAGGCACATCACCCCCTCTCCGTTGGTCAATGTGGGATGTTACAATTTTGGAGGTCCTTGGCAGAAATAAAAGTTGACCCATTTTATATTCAACACTTACGGCACGTTTGGATAAAAAAACATAGAAATTTAGAAATTCCGCCTGGGAAAAAACATGGAATTTGAAGGTCATAAATCCCAACTTTAAATTCCATCTAAAAATCGTCATTTTTAAATTCCAAGAGAGATTGAGTTTTAAAAAAAAATATAACTTTACAAATAAAGCTTAACTTATGTATTTAAATCCGTTACCCAAATAAGAAACTTTACAAATTCTAGAACAATGATTTCCGTCATTTTAATTTCATTATTTATAAATTCCTTTGTACTTTTAAAATTTCCTCGTCCAAACACGCTTTTCCTAAGCATGTGGTGCCACTGCCACACTTTACCATGATATGATATTTGTATTTATTAATTGATAATAAACAAAACATTGGAAAAATATTAACTATACCGACAGCCTATATAATATACGTGGTGAATTAATACGTGGAAAAATATTAACTATGTCGCACCTAAAGTTGCTAACAGATGAGAGAAAGCTATCGTATTAGGTAATTCCTAAAATATGTATTTCGGAACAATTATTGCCTATTTTTCACCACATAGGCAGTAGCTGTACGACCACATAAAATGAACAATAGCTGAGAAATATTAAAAAAATATTATCCACCCAATTCAAGAATGTGCGACGCTTTAATATCCAGGTAATTATCATGGCACAATGAGCCAGCAGAGTTTAACTCAATTAAAAAAAAAAAAAAATTAGTATTAGTATGTGTATGTGAGAAACCCTCCTCCCCACAATAATGGTCCGCTTTCGATTGCTTACTGTATGTCCTTGGGCTACTTACATAGAGGCTCTTTAATAGATAAAGTATTATATGAGTGCGGGACAAATTTTTATTCTGCGATATAATACATAGTACTAATAAGTATGTATGTTTAGAAAAAAGATGAATTTGGGCTCAACCAAAACAACTGTGAGGTTGGTACTTTATGGAAGCAGAGCACATGATAAGCAAAATAAGATTATCAGAGTATCAGAGTATCTGTAAGCTTTGTTTATTTCTGTGGAGGACTTCTTTTTCGGAGTATCTGTAGTTTACTGTGTTCTTAATAAGATTTTCTTTCTCCATGAAGCAAAAACATACTGAATCACTTTGGTTGCATAAAGGTTAATGCCTTTGGTAAAGCTACACTTTGGTTATACTTTCAGAAATTTTGGTTTAATGCAAGAGCATTTGTAGTGTTTTTATTTCTCACTGTGAAAAAGGATCAAGAGGTTCTTCTTCTGGAGACTTCAGTGTCAAGTCTGCCTATTTGCAGAATTCCCAGCTGTTCCTTCCTATGGAAATCCAAATTGCCTCCTAAAGACAAATGTTTTCTTCTTCAAATAAGTAACCAAGGAACAAAGACTTAAGAGGCATATATATATGGTTTCTGAGTAGTCTAGAAGGAGATCTTGTTACCCCCAACAACTTCAATACCCTCAGTTTGAATGCTGCTATGACTGGGTTGAAGCTTCTTAGGCATGACCCTCCCTTCTCAGTTGGGTATATCCCCTGGAATTTAGGCAGTTTTTCTGTGGGTTGCTGGATGTTATGGAGGAGGAGATGCTGTAGGGCCTTTGTAAGGAAATTCAGAAATAAGTGCTAAGTTGGTTAGTTTAAGTAAAAGATGCCTAATTTTTTTCAAAATAAAGCTCAAAAGGCTTCCGTTAGACATATAAAAGAACTTTTGGGCTACTATTCTGGACTAAAATGTCTTATAGGAATCTCTATTTTTTTAGGTGCCATGTGCCGTCACCCGTCTTGCCCAGTGAGTGAGGGCATGCCATGTATTATTTCAAACTCATCATTTTTTGTCACTCTTTCTTAAAATTCTATCAATCTATCCTCTTATACCATTCATAAATGTATGTATATTCTTGACGTTAATTACGTTTAAGGGTTAAATTACTATCGTTTGACGTCAATTTCTTCAATTACGTTAAAGCCAACTCGTCTAAACTACTATCAAATGACGGATATTTACAATTGTTTGATTTTGAAAATTACCGTCGTCCATATGACTGACAACAACTATTGAGCCTCATCTATATCTATATACACAAGGGCTATAGCCTAGTCCGACTTTGGGCCTAAATGCTTTTGTTTTAAAATCTCTAAGCCACGCCCTCTCCTTTAGTCACGCGCTTTACAAAAATTTTGGTACGAAAATACCATGACCTCCATTACTCGACCCCTGGCCTCTTTCGGTAATTTTCTTCTACCCCAGCTCTCTGTATTATATAGGATTAAATATGGTGGTTCTCCTCATCTTCAAATTAAAGGTAGTGATTATAATATCTATCTAATTAAAAATAATTTTTATTACAAATCATCCTAGAACTTTTTAACTGTCTTAATTTTAGTCCTCAAACTTTCAAATGAATAAATATGACCTCCAATATTTTGGTTTACACATAAGTTTGGTCCATATCATCGTTTGGAGATGTGTAGGCAACGCAGGTGACTTCCCCAGCAAATGTCACCAAATAATGGTGACTGTTGCCACTTTTTTTTGTAGTGCCCCTTAATCACCAAACTATTTATTGTCACTAATGGAAGGTCAAGACTGCAACCCCCACTCCTTCCTAGTTACTTTGGCAATGCGATTTTTACAACGCCAATTGTTGTCGCAAGGGATTTCCAATCAAAATGAACATGGTACGAAGCAAGCCACATTCCTGATGTTTTGGTTCATATGGATGATCAAGGTTTTAAAACGCAAGGCATTGCGGTGAGACGCTTTTGATCCCGCAAGATGAAGCGTAACCCTTTTGAACATCAATTATTTTAATTAAAAAAATAAAATTATATAAAATAATTATAAATGAGTACTAATTGTCTCCTAAGCATAATAATCAAGTATTCTAGGAGGACAATTTAGGGTACTGCATGTTAGAAATATGCCCTTAAAGTCAACTAATTATTAGAGTTAAGGACATCTTTGATAAAAGACATATTATGTTATCAATGAGCAAAAAAAGTTGTTTTATACATTAAATCATCATATATTATCTTTCAATATGTAGAACAAGCATAGTCCAATGAATACATAAGTGGATATGAGAGCTATGTAATGAGATTGCATACATGGAGACTTCTCATCATCCTAAATCCTGAATATGTTCCTGGTCATAGGAATATTGATTGGGTGTCAAGATTTTGCAAAGACCAGTACACACAGTATCGTCTCTATATGTAGGGAATGGCAAGGTCTCAAGTCATTAAGTGTGGAGACACAACGATATGTATGTAGGTGCTTGTAGAAGAACAAGTACACTGAACGCGATCCAACACATGAGTTACAACATGGAAGTCTTTACTCACATGTCAAGCTGGAACTCATAAATTGCAATGGTGCAAACTAATCCTTAGACCTAAGGCATCATAGATGTTTTGTGGCTATGATGTTAATCTTTGAGGGCACTATACGGTCATGCTGAATTAGGCATAGCTTACAGGTGCTCATCATGATTCTCAATAGAGTCATGGAAGCAAATGAATGTACAACAAGGAATCTCTACTCTCAGTAAAGGAGAGAGAGTACTCCAAGATATGATAGGTCAAATCTCTGCGCAGAGTAGTGGATAAGACTTGAAAGAAGAAGTCTTCAAATCTTACCAGGATAATCATATAAAAGGAATGATTCACATTAGGATATTGACAATCGGATTCCATTATCTAATAATGTGAATAAGGAGTATTGACATAAGAGAATGATTCAATTGCACGGTCATTCCAATTTGAATAGGTTCTTTCACAATGTCTCATTTAGCTTGGATAACCATGACTTGCTGTTAGGCGACAACCATGGTTCGTGGATGTCCTAAAAGGTTTCAATTAACCTTTATTAATAGGAAGAATTAAATTGTGGAATTTAATTCGTATATCATCTCTGAGGAGTTGAGTCGACCCACTATCTTGCTAAAGGGAACCTACGGATCTGCACACCCAAAGAATGTGATTAGAGGTACAAATGAGGAGATACAAGTCAATGGTTGATAATGAAATGTCAAAGTCAACGGTCAAAAGTCAACATGTTGACTGAAGCAATTGACCAAAGTCAAATAGTTCAACTGGGTCAATTAAGTAAGACTATAATTGTAATTTAATAGTTAAATTATAATTAAAAGATTAATTATGGAATTAATATTGACATATATAAATATTGAATTGGGCTTTTAAATATGATATAAAAGGAAAGGGACAAAATAGCCCAAAAGGCTACTGGGCCCAAGGGATGAGTGGCATAAGTTGACATTACCCATGGACCAAATGGAGCCCCAAATACCCTCCCAATTGCCTTTTGTGTTGTCCTATTTAAGCTAAGTGTTGGAGAAAACCTAGCTAGGGTTTTTGATTTCCCACTTTGGTTGATGAGTGATCATCTTTGTATCTCATCTTCCATAAACCAAAAATTGGTCCAATCAAGAAGTGGACAAGCATCCATACTTCTTGATTGCCTTCTCTTCATCTCTTGGAGCATTTGGTGTTGTGAGATAGAGGACTCCAATCCTGGAGGCTTAAGGTGAATGAGTCAAAATCAAGAGAAAGAAAAGGTTTTTCCAACAAAGGTGTTCATTCTTGAGAAATCAAGAAAAGGTCATCAAGGGTAAAGATTTATTCCCTTTTTCCCTTTGTATTCAAAGAGACTAGGCTAAGATACTTGGTTTAAAATGAAAAAAGTTTAGCTAAACTAGTATAAACAAAATGAATCCGCCATTTAGAATGTTTTTGTTGTATAGGTTGTGGCTAAAGTTCATTTCCTAAGCATTAGATGCATGTTTCCTTCATTGCATATATGATTTCTGGTTCAACAATTCTACTGGGTGGGAGGGGCATACATAATTACAGGGTATTTACCCCAAATCTCACAAAGTCTTAAAAATAGGCTAAAGATTGTGTTAAATTGCGAGCGTGCCACTATTAGCAGTGTAAAACTGTTCACCCGTTTTGGTTTGGTTCCTGTGATGATAGGGTAAAATTCCCCATTAACCTGAAAGTTATTTGTGGTTGACAAGTCAACTTTCTTTGGTGTGAGAGCGTGCCACTGTTAGCATTAAGAAACCCTAACAGACTTTTGAAAAATGATATAACTTGCGCCACAAGTTACTGACTTCAAACAAGTGATTGTGAATTTGGGTGAGGAATATCTCCCAAGTAAGTTCTTTTCTTGCCTCAGACTGGTGAGGACTTCACAATTTATCACAGTAACTAGAACTGGTAGTTCTGGCCAAAATACAAGTTTGATGATAAATCAAACTGTTTGAAACAAAAACTACCTATCGCACAATATTTAAAACAAAAGAAAAGCTGCCAAGTCTGGAAGAACAGAACATTGGACTTTGACTTCTGCCTGGTTTGGTGAATCGGGCTGGACTGGATATATCTATACTGGAATTGCACGTCAGTATTTTCAACTGATGAGATTCAGCTGGAAATCAATACCAATGTCGAGATTGGTAGAGCTTTAATATGTTCTTGCCATGGAGAGGCTTGCTGAATGAGCAGAATTTGATATTTCTTCAGTCTGGATTGGACTGGACATGGCTGGATTGACGATTGCTGACTTGGAGTTGCACCACAATATTTGTTTTGCTTGATTACGAATCAACCAAGAACTATTCTGACAATTCTGAGAGCTCGAAGCGTCCCTGTAAATTTATTGAGGTTTTCGTATTGTGAAAAACTCGAATTCTGTTTGACTTGGCCTATGCTGAACCAAATTTGTAACAAGAGAAGTCTTATTTCCTTCATGAATTGTTTCTTTGAATTGAAATGACTTAAGTTCTAGCTGTTTTGCTTGAAGGTTGGATGAGTCTGAAGGCTTTTGAGATTTGAATGACTTTGTTCTTTCAAATTTGTCAATATGATTTGAGAGTTTTTGTCTTGATTGATTTTTTTGGTTGTCCTTGAATCTGTTCACCTCCTCTCATATTTATAGAGAACTCTGGAATGCGGGTTTTTATTTTAATCTTTTAATACTGGGCGGCAGATCTTTCAAAAGATTTTCCTTCTCCAATGCCACAAAAAGGGGAAGTTATTATTGTGGCAGAGCAAAACCATCAACGATCAGTTTGTATGATGGTCTTTTCCTTTCTTTTTTGGCGAACAACTGTCTTGTCTACTGTTTTATTTCTTGAAAAACACATCATGTTCCAATGTAGAGTCCTCTATGGATATAGAAGGGCAACTTGGCTGTCCTTTCCTTCTGGTCATTTTGAATGGTTTATGGAGAGTGTTCTTCTGGTTAACCTATTTCCATTAACTCTCCATCAACACCTCAGTTGAAAATTTTGACTTTCAATGTCACATGGGCCTCTTCTTTTGGGAAAAAGATCTTCCAATATATCTACCTTGATTTGACTTGAGATCAACGGTGAAGATCAAATTCTTTGGGCTTTTGGAGGTCTTTGAAACTGGAGCCACTTTCCTTGGTTAGCAATCAATTAGTCTGGATCTTAGTCTAAAATATCGATAATATCGACGAAATATCGAGGATATTATCATGTTTTCGGATCACGGATATTTCGGAACATATCCATACACATATCGTATGAATATCAATAATATTGGAAAATATCGATAATTTCGCTCACACTTCAGCAATATTTTGTCAAAATATCGCTGTAATATCACTATAATATTGAAAATATCGAAAATATCGATGTAATAAAAAAATGAAAAAAAAAAAAAAACACTGAGCACACACACAAATGAGATTCAAACCCTTGCCATTTCACTCCTCCAATGCCTTAACCACAATGTTGCTTATGTTTTTATGATAATATGCTAAAATATGTAATTTATATTGTTTTGTTTTGAACAAGTACATGCAAAACTATTTTGGGGGTTTATCATTTGATGACTACTCTTCACAATACACTTACTCTACATATAGAGATGATGAAGATAGTGAAAAATTTGGTTCTGGCCTTCTTGGCCCCATCTCAGCAAATAAAAAATAAAAAATAAAAAATTTGAACCTCATAAGAACTTTGTGTGTTACTAAGTCACTCATGTATTTTACCATGCAATGTATAAAGTGTAAAATATTGTAGTAAACTATTATATATAAATGATTATGGTGTGTTTAATCTTCTTTCATTAATTATTACATATTTTCTAAACTCACAGTGTTTGTCAGCTCTCTATATAATCAACTTAACTCAGTTAACCCATCATGCAGCGCATTTCCTTCCAATTTTTTGTGATAAACTAATAGATAATTGACTGAATAAACGTTTTCCAAAGTTTCAATAAAAATTTCCAAGTTTTTCTTACAATTTCTATGGTTTTTATTCAATTTTTATCGATATCGATAATATCCCGATATTTACATCGAAATTTTCGTGTTTTTAGAGTACCACCAATATTTCCGATACCATCGATATTTTAGACCGTGGTCTGGATTAAATCAGCCTTTTAATCGCAATTAAACCTCAATTTTGTGATTTTTATTTTTGCTAATCGGTTTGCTAGGGCCTGGACTTCTGGACTTCTGAAAACCATATGGGCTGATCTTTGTCTTTCAAATCAAAGCCCAAAACTCCTTCTTATATGGGCCAATTTTACTTGGGTTGGCTTGTGGAATTTTAGGCCCAAACAAAAACCCTAATAGATCTTAATGAATTAAAATAACTTATACACCAAGAAACCTGACTTCCAATCAAACAATTGTGCTTGGAATGGGGAACTGGTTCAATATGGATTCTTTTCTATGCTTCAAGACAAACGAGGACTTTATTATTTCTCTAATACAAAGCTAAGAGATAAAAAAATAGAAACAAGTAAACAATGTGTCAGATCGATCATATATGGTGAGACCTAAGACTGCTACCTCCTTTGAGTTGCCTCATAGCCACTGAAATGAGAGTATTTTTGCTCATCACTTTAACCCAAGGTGTACCATCACCGCCCTTCTCAACACTTGACACGTGTTTATGAGCATAACCATGGTTCCACAAATACAAAACAAAGAGTTAACTATGGTTATGCACGTGGACACATGTCAAGTGTTGAGAAGTATGGTGAGGGTTCACCTTGGTTTAAAGTGGTGAGCAAAAATATTTCCCCATTGGAATAGCATTAAAATGTCAGGAAGATCTGGTAACAATCGAGCAGAAGCGCCACTAACGGGCAATTCAAGATTATTTCCCCTTTTTTGAGACTTATCTTT
The DNA here is from genome assembly GCF_965620075.1 of Prunus avium. Taxonomy (NCBI): domain Eukaryota; kingdom Viridiplantae; phylum Streptophyta; class Magnoliopsida; order Rosales; family Rosaceae; genus Prunus; species Prunus avium. The sequence goes on from NC_142286.1 coordinate 9,237,980, forward strand.
ACCGTGCGTGATTATTAATTAAGAGCATCCGCAATGGTTGTTCAATAGTTCAATAAATTGATCTTTTTTGGCATCTATTGAATTGAATTGCAGTTTTACTTGCAATGTTACAGTTCAATAGCTTCATATCAATAGTTATATGTACTTACATGTTTTTTCACATACTTAAATAAAATAAAGGGATAAATTTAATAACACTAAAAATTGTACCATTGCAATATTCTCAAAGAGATCTTTAAAAAGAGACTAATTTTGAAAAAAAAAAAAAATTTGATATATATTTTTATTGTATTGAACTATTGAACAACCGTTGCAGATGCTCTTAACAACATAATGCATTAATTACTGTATTTTTTTTTCATTTTTTATTGGCATGTGGGTCCCATGGTTAGCCTATTGCAATTGCAATAGAGGGTTAATCACATAGAACCTTCTATTGCAATTGCATCTATTGCAATGAACTAAATCACACCATTGCAAGTGAAATTTTAGTGTTTTAGTTCAATTTCATGCAGTAAAATTGCATTGATCCTAAACATTGCAGATGTTAACAGGCAATTCCTCTTTTAGCTCCATTAACCTGGCAAAATTCTCATTACTTTATATCAAAATAGTGAGCCCAAGCCATCAATTGGCCCAATTCTTTTATTAATTCCCATGGATTGAAAATAGGCCCAAAACACAGGATGTAACTGAAGCAATTAATATTCTTGTACAAAAACTCAAAATCATATGAGCATGTAGGGGTGTGCATCATTACCGAAAACTCGACCGAACCTGTCGAACCGGACCGCTTTAGGTGGTTTGGTTTGGTTTTTAAACTTAGAAATCACAGAACTGGCAAAAAAACTGGCCGAACCAGGTTGGATCGGTTTTTATTCCTTCAAAACCGCTGAAATCAGACTGGGCGAATATTTTTATTTTATTTTATTTTTAAAAAAATACACGTGTCAGCAGATGATTCGTCGAGTGTATGCCATTCCCTACTTCTTGCTACACCGGATCCGGAGAGAAACCCTAAACATTTCAAGGGTTTCGAAATTTTTTTGGTTCTGCCTCTTTCTGCTTCGTTCTTCCTCTCAGTCACTCTTTCTCTCGCCTCGCCTCTGCCTCTCTCACTCTCTCAGACTCTTTCCAGATTTCTCACACGAATCACGATCTCTCAATCACTCACTCTCTCTGAGTCACTCAGTCTCCTCTCACCTGCTCTCGCTCGCCTTTGCCTCTCTCAGTCTCTCGTCTCTGCCTCTCTTCGTTCTTCCTCTCAGTCACTCTCTCTCTATCACCCACTCTCTCTCAGTCACTTACTCTCTCTCTCACCGGCTCTCTCTTAGCCACTCTCACTCTCGTCTCCCTCAGCCGGTTTCACTCTCTCTCTCTCTCTCTCTCTCTCTCTCTCTCTCTCTCTCTCTCTCTCAGCGCCACTATCGCTCTCTCTCCCCCGCTCTCTCTCAGTCATCAAAGGTCTCCCTCTCTCGATTTTTGTTGGTTTGAGGTATTAATATTTTGAAACCCTAATTCAAAATTTAGGGATTTTTGTTGATTTATGTTAATTCTATTTATATTGTCTGACTTTGTATATATATTTTTTCTAGACATAATTGATTTGAAGGCAAAGTTTTTCCAGATTGGCTTGCTGGCTGTGTTTATTTATGGTATGGAATTGTTGCTGTTTTATTTGTTATTTTTGGTATGGAATTCATCATTAATATGGAATTCAAACCCTAAGTTTCATTTCAGATTATCTTTCAATAACGTGATTTGGCAAATATTGAGTAATAATTTAATTTGTATGATTGGTTGCTGTTTTGGTTGCTATAACACTACTACAAAAAGGGCAAAAGACGACCAGTAAACAACGACGGTAGATCAAAAAACCGTCGTTGTTTTTTAAAAGACGACGGTAATAGAAACCCGTCGTAGAAACATACTTTAAACACCTAAAAAACGGCACACGTATAGATATTTTGAAAGCGTCGTCTTATTACAAAGGTATTTTCAGAGTTAAAATCTGAACCTAAAAACAACGACTGCATCTATGAAATCACCGCCGTAGAAAGTAAAGACGACGATATAAAAATAAGACGCCGTGTTAATTAATTAATAAACACGACCCAATTTTCTTAGTCAGCGACGCATAAATTCAAAGGAATCTACGATGGTTAATTATAAAAAAAATCGCCGATTTAAATTAAGTTACCACGACTGTAAATATAAATTTATCGACTTTTTAATTATACTATACTACGACGGTATCCATAACTCTACTGTCGCATAATCGTACTAACCACGACGGTTTGTTAAATTAACGACGTACAAATTTTATGCCATTATTCGTCTATCATTACCAGAATGAACTCTGTTCCTCATCATAATCGAATCAGAATGAACAAAGGCAATGTTTTAGAAGTGGATGATGTGCCAATTACTCTCACAAGGAGTTTGAGGGCAAGAAGCTTGTCTCAGCCGCCAAGGAAGGTCTCAAGCTTGATGAGAGTGAAGACGAGGCAAAGAAGAAGGAAGAGTTGAAGGAGAAGTTTGAGGGACTCTGCAAGGTTGTGAAGGATGTTTTGGGTGACAGAGTGGAGAAGGTTGTGGTGTCTGACCGTCTGACCGTGCTGGACTGCCAACATGGAAAGAATCATGAAGGCTCAGGCCTTGAGGGATAACAGAGCGGCTGGGTACATGTCGAGCAAGAAGACCATGGAGATCAACCCAGAGAACCCCATCATGGAGGAGCTGAGAAAGAGGGCTGATGCAGACCTTGTTCTCCTTCTGTGCAGAAAGACAATTTTTTAGATGATGTGTGCGTGTTTGTGTCTTTCAGATACACAAACGTGCACACACATCAACATCCAAACTGAAAAATGAAAGCGAGATGAGACAGAGAGGTGATGTGCCTCCAGAGAATTGAGAAAAAGTTGAAACCCTAATTGAAAAATGAAGACGACAGAAAGACAGAAAACCCATTATTTATAAACAAATCTTATATACCACGTCGGTTTTTTAAATTATCGACGTTTATATATAATATACACGTCGTTTAAATTTAAAATAAGGTCGTATAAATTATTTAACAACGACGCTATATAAAAACGACGTTGTAATTTTTTGGAAAATTAATTTATTGTGTAATTAAAAAACTTACACGTCGGTATGAGTAATTAAAACGACGTGGTATTAATTTTTCACGTCGTTATTATTGAATATAAGGTCGTTGGGTAAATTGGAAAATGACGATTCATCTTTTTTGAAGAAACATGCGTCGTGTAATTCGATTTAAAAACGTCGTTTCATTAAAACATACCGTCGTTTAAAGTAATATTATAGGGCAGTGTTAACAATAGCGCCGTATAATGTATCATACTAGGGCGCATACTATTAATAGCGTTGTTTTTATGAAACGGTTTTTTATTATTTTAAACTTTTCGCCTTCCTGACCCATACTTGCACTGTTTCCAAACCCGAGAAAAACTTTCAAGCTTTTCTCATTTTTCATTCTCCAAGAACTGTTTCAAACTTTCAAGCTTATCTCCTCTTCGTCTTCATCTCTGAACTGAAACACCAAACTCCAGAAGAAAGCTTTCATCGCAAGCAAAGGGTAAGCATTTCTGGAAGGATTTTTGTTCCTGTTTTGCATGCGCATATCATTTTCGTTTTTTTAAATCTTTTTACATTTTTTCTTTCCAAGTTTGATAAAATTTGCAGACAAAGACAAAAAGTTTCCAAGTTTGAACACTACTCTGGTTCTTTTACTTCAACTAAATAAGACGACGGTGGCTTGTTATTTACGTGGTTAGATTTATAGACCACGACGGTTCGTCAGTCACCCTAGCGTCGTGTGAAAGTGTTCGTCGTTGTTTTTTAAAATGATATCCTTTTTTTGTTTTTGATTTTTAAGGATATATTCATCGTATGTTTGATTTCTCTGAACAATGGTTTTTGTTTCGAAAATCTTTTTAATTATTTTTCTGCTGAAAATATTTTACGTTGTTCCTAATTTGTTTTTGTAGTATAGACGACGGTATATTAATATTTACGTCGTTTTATTTTCAATACCACGGCGAATTTTTATTATTAACGTCGTTGTAATATTTAATACTCTGTTTTTGATTATATCATAAGACGTCGGTTGTTTATTATTGACGTCGTTGTAATATTTTATCACGTCGGTGATTAATTACCGTCGTGTAAATTTATTATTACGTCGGTTGTTTTGTTCTTACGTCGTTTGAAATATTATAATACGTCGTAGTTTAGAAATAATCGTCGTGATTTTTCTTAATTTCACTGATATATTTTCACTTGCAAGTTTAATTTGTCTGTAACCATGGTTTCTCAATCCCAAAGTAAGGAGTGTGGCTTGAAAAAAAATGAATCCTCGAAGAAGGAGCTTAGAGTTGTAAATCCTCAAACCAAGTCCTCGAAGAAGATGAAGTTTGTTTCATCTTCTGAGACAGAACCAGCCAGCACGGCAACTATTTCTGAGGAGGCAAAGTCAGGTCGGGGTATGAGCACAATGCCCCGTGTTGTGCAGAGAAAAATTCAGAAAATCAAGCCTGTTGTTGAGTACAATGAAGAAGGGAAACCATATGGCCGTGCACATAATGAGATGCAGTCCTACATTGGTGTGTTGGCACGCTCCAGAGTCCCACTTGTGGACAAGAAATGGGTTCAAATATCCAAGGATATAAAAGAGCAGATTTGGGAAGCCGTTGACATGGCTTTTGTGGTTGGTAAAGGGGGCAAGCAAATGGTGCTATCTTCTGCCTCCAAGAAATGGAAGGATTTCAAGTCTACACTAACGAGGTTTCATATCCTTCCATTCATCAAGGAGCAGGATAGATTAAGGCAGCCCCCTGAAACATACAAATTCATAGAGAAAGCTCAATGGGATGCCTTTGTAGCTTCAAGGTTATCTAAAGAATTTGAGGCTGTGCATGAAGAACAATCACAGAGGAGGGAGAAACTCGAGTACAATCATCGATTGTCTCGAAAAGGATATGTTGGTTTTAAGGAGGACTTGAAGGAAATCATGCCTGGGGTAGATATTGATCGATCTACCTTATGGAAAAAAGCAAGAGAAGACAAACATGGTAACATCCCGGATCCAAAGACTGCAGAGAAAGCAAAATTAATTGTAAGCCTACTCACTCTGTTTTAAAAATTTTATTACGTCTGCTGTTATATTTTTGCGTCGTGTGAAAAGTTTTACTACGTCGAAATATTTTAAAATGCGTCGTTAAAGGTCTGAACCTGGAATCCATGCTCTGTTTTTTTGTAATTATATCATAAGACGTCGGTGGATTATTATTGACGTCGTGTTAATAAATTAATAATGTCGGTATTTAGTTAGCGTCGTCTGAAATATTATATTACGTCGATTGTTATGTTATTGAGTCGTGTGAAATATTATATTACGTCTATTTTTTATAAATAACCGTCGTTTGTTTCCTTATTCTGACTTTTTATTATGTCTTTTTGTTAGGATGATTTGCAAAAGCAAGTCTCTGAAGGCACTCTTTCTCTGTCCGGAACCAATGATGTTTTGACATTGGCTTTGGGTCCCGAGCATCTAGGAAGAGTTAGAGGGGTAGGGGCTGGGGTTTCCCCTAAGCAATACTTCAATTTACCTAGACAACAGAAGGTAAGGTTTGCTGATCAATTGAAGGAAAGTGTAAGACTTGTCCTTCAAGAAGAGACTTTGAAAATGGAGGCTAGATCAAGGGAAGAGAGTTTAAAGATGGAGGCTAGGACCAAGCAATTGGTAGAAGCTGAGAGGGAAAATTTGCTGAGTCAGCTTTCAAAAATCATCCCCAATTTTGATCCAAGCGTGCTGAAACTGAATACATTGTCCCAAATCCAAGGGCAAAGTCCCAAAAATCCAATGTCGGACAAAGCAAGCTGCTCTGGGGCACTTGATGTTAGAGCCCTACAATTTGAGGAGGATACTGCCAAGAATGGGGAAAAGCAGGAGGAAATGTTAACGTCTTTGAACTTTGAATTCTCTGTTTCTCTGTTTATATTTACCGCCGTGTTAAAGTTATACCACGACGCTTTTTATTAAACCGTCGTTTGATGTTATTCAGACGTCTGTAATTATTTCATACCGTCTTCTGTTAATGTTTACCACGACGGTTTATTTATTTGTTTTAATTTTTCTACAATGTCATTTATATATTTCTTTCTTTCTTAAAACAGAAATCAGGGGAAGTAGAAAAGAGAGTAGAAGGAAAGATACTTGAGATAGTTGAACAGGTAAATTCTCATAACTTTGCTTTTTTCATTTTTTTTTCAATAAAGGAATTACCACGACGTTTAATGAATGTTACACGTCTGCAATTATTTAATTGAATGTTTAAATTGTTGTACAAGCTTAGATACCGTCGTAGTATATGAAATACCACGACGTTTATTATTTACCGTCGTTTGATTAAATATACACGTCTGTAATTCTTAAATACCGTAGTTTGTTATTATTTCCACGACGGTTTAATTTAATTTTTTTACTTTTTTTTTGTTGCCCTTTTTGTACTATGTCTTATATATATTTCTTTATTTCTTATAACAGAAATCTGGGGATGGTGAAAAGATTGAAGAAAAGAAAGATGAAAAGGTAAATTCTCTTAACTTTGCCTTTTTCATTTGTTTTTCAATTTTCAGACGTCTATATTTTCTTTCAACCGTCGTTTGTTTTAAATTTCCACGCCATTTTTTATTTAGTTGAATGTTTAAATTGTTGTACAATCTTTCTTATATATATATATATCTCTTTATTTATTAAAACAGCAATCCAGTGTTGGAGAAAAGAAAATTGAAAAGGTAAATTCATTAATTATGAATTTTGCATTTGAATTAGAAGTCGGTTTTATTTAAACGACGTAATAAAGTATTCATTACGACGGTATTTTTTTACCGTCGTGTAACTCATTTTAAGACGACGTTTTGTTATTTAAACCGTCGTTGTTATTTATTTACCACGTCACTTTATGTTGCTTTATTTGTTCAAACAGAGTACTGAAGTACCAGATTATTCAAAGCTGGAGTTGCCATCTTCTTTACAATCCCTTTGTAGTTATGTTGAATCGACACTAAAGCCTCAGGAGAAGGCTATGACCTTTACTATTGAGAAGGAGGTGTTTGGCATAGATCGTAACACCTTCGTCTTGCAGGAAGATATTACCCAATTTGCTGGCATGGAAGAAATTGGGGCTACTGTCGTTGCAGTATATATGAGGTTTGTCCTTATCAAATATTCATTTGACACTCTCCTTTATGTTTTAAAAAAAAAACACTCATGGTTTCAATCCATATATTTAGGTGCCTGTTTGATCATCTGAAAGCTGCAAATATGGTGAATATGGTTGGCTTTATAGACCCTGCTGGAGTTAGTAACGATGCTGGTTCATTAACTGAAAGATCACGTATCGTAGCCAGTCGACTTCAAAAAACAGATGGTGAACAGATTTTCCTGATGCCTTACAATCCAGGGTTAGTCTCCAAACAAAAAACAGGATTTTGTTTGTATGATGCTCTGCATATAAAACTATTTAACCTTTATATTTATTTTGTGCAGCCGTCATTGGGTCTTGATCATTGTGATAGCAAAGAAGGAGACCGTCTATTTTCTGGATCCACTGCCTGGAAATCGTGTTGTGGATGAGGACGGGAAAAACATAGTGAACTCTGCTCTAAAAATGTATAATACACACATAGGCAGAGTAGGCCGTAAAACACCTCTTTGGAAAACTCTGCCCGGCACTCCAAAGCAACCAAGCAGTGTAGAATGCGGGTATTATGTCATGCGCTTTATGAGAGACATCATAAAGGATACTTCCCTGGAATTTGAGAAGACGGTAAGAAGAAAATTTTCAGATTTATTTTTATGTGGGTTTTTATATTATCAACGACGGTAAATTAAAAATACCGTCGTTGAATATATATACTACGTCGGTAAATGAATAATAGTGTCGTCTGTGAGATTAATCTTTGTTTATGGACTGCAGTTTGCCAAAGGAAAGGATCAAGCGCCATACCCCCAAGCTGCCATTGAAGAAGTTAGGAAAGAATGGGCAGAGTTTGTGTGTGTTCATATGGAGTAGAGGAATTTTAGCATACTTAAACATTTTTATAAAATGTACAAATTTTGTTAGAATTACACAAGTTTTTGTACAAAATTGGTTAGAATTAGCAAGTTTTTGTTGACGTCAACGTCCCTGTAAATTTGTTGAGGTTTTCATGTTGTGAAAAACCCAAGATCATGCTGAACCAAATTTGTTGAGGTTTTCATGTTGTGAAAAACCGTAGTTTCTTCAAAAAGACGTTGTAGGCACATAACAACGTTACAGTTTTTAAAAAAGCGACGTAAAAGGTTGTTCAAACGACGCTCTTGGTTCTACAGACGACGTTGTTTTCTTGATATTAGACGGTGAGAAGTTAAGAGTTGTGGTCGTGGAAAATGGTTTGTACGTCGTTTTATGTGTAAAAATGGTCATGGTTTAGAATTTAAACGACGTTTTGTTTTAAAATTAAGTCGTTTATAATAATTTAAAACGTCGTTAATTTATTAACGCCGACGTGGTTTGTGGGTTTTATTAATAATATTTTATTCCATTTAATTCAAATATTCATAATAAATTTAAAATAAATCCAAAAAATGCAACGTCAACTCCTATGAAGTCATTGCGATATTTTCTTCCCCCTTAAGCTTTAAAAAATTAAGTTTGAGTTATACAAATTTAAAATTACCACCAAAAAGAAAAATGTTTTCATGAGTCACAACATCACTTATACTTTAATGGTTTAGGGTTTAGGGTTTAGGGGGATAAAGGTTTATTTTTGGGGTTTAGGGTTTATGGTTAATATATATTAGGCCCTAAAACCATAAATCCTTTTCTATAATTATTTAAAAATATATGTATAATTTAGGGTTTATATTTTATGGTTTAGGGTTTAGGGTTTAGGTTTTAGGGTTTAGGGTTTAGGGTTTAGGGAATAGATGTCATATTTAACGACGGTTTTATTGTTTTCCGTCGATGATTTACGAAGAGTGCATTTCTAAACCGTGGTTTCTTTAAAATGACGTTGTACACACATAACAACGTCATATTTTTTTAAAAAGCGACGTAAATTATTATTAAAACGACGCTATTGGTTATATAGACGACGTTGTTTTCTTGACATTAGACGGCGAGAGGTTAAGAGTTTAGGTCATAGAAAATGGTTTGTACGTCATTTTCTTTGTAAAAATGGCCATGGTTTGAACTGTAAACGATGTTTGTTGTTAAAATTTAGTCATTTATTATTAGTTAAAACATCGTTAATTTATTAACGCCGACATGGTTTGTGGGTTTTATTAATAATATTTTATTCTATTTAATTCGAAATATTCATAATAAATTTAAAATAAATCCAAAAAATGCAACGTCAACTCCTATGAAGTCATTGAGATATTTTCTTCCCCCTTAAGCTTTAAAAAATTAAGTTTGAGTTATACAAATTTAAAATTACCACCAAAAAGAAAAATGCTTTCATGAGTCACAACATCACTTATACTTTAATGGTTTAGGGTTTAGGGTTTAGGGGGATAAAGGTTTATTTTTGGGGTTTAAGGTTTATGGTTAATATATATTAGGCAGTAAAACCATAAACCCTTTTCTAAAATTATTTAAACATATATATATAATTTAGGGTTTATATTTTATGGTTTATGGTTTAGGGTTTAGGGTTTAGGGTATAGATGTAATAAGCGTCATGTTTATTTATATTGTTAACGACGGTTTTTTTTGTTTTCCGTCGATGATTATCGAAGGGCGCATTTCTAAACCGTGGTTTCTTTAAAATGACGTTGTACACACATAACAACGTCATAGTTTTTACAAAGCGACGTAAAAGGGTTTTCAAACCGTCGTATTATAAAGTTATAACGACGGTAAATAATTCATAACTGACGTAGTTATCACAACTGCCGAACGACTGTGTATTCTAATAAACCGACGTGGTTACTTTGGGGTTCTGAAAACGACGTCGTTCTCTTTTTAATACTCGCCAAATGACTTTTGGATTTCCGATGTAGTTATGACGGCGCTTGTTTATCTAAAATGACGTTGATTGTTAAAATATGACGTCGCTATGTATATTAGAATCGACGTTGTACTTCGATAATTTGTTTAAATATGATTTTTTCACGCGTTTTTTAACTCTCAGTTTTCAATTAGGGTTGCAGAATGATTCCTCATAAGAAATTGTCTTTCTGAAAGCAAATGGGTTTGCAGAATGATTCCTCACAAGACCAAGCATGGGTTTGCTACATCCTCCTGTGTAGCAAGGGTGAAACCAGCTTGAGAACCTGCATGGGTGTTCCTGATGCTCGCAGAGACGGACTCAGGTGGTGGCTGTAGTTGGGAGTGGGCTTGAGGTTCAGAATGAGTAGGTGGTGTCTGTTCATTCTGAACCTCAAGCCCACTCCCAGCTTCACCCCAAAGGCACAACCCACAACAGGTTCTAAGGCTGGTTCCACCTTGCTACACAGGAGTTTTGAAGTTGATCACTGTGGAAAAGGGGACTACAATGTAACCAGGAATCGAGGAGTGAGGGTTCACACTTTGTTGATTTTGATTTTGATTTTGATTTTGATTTTGATTTTCAGGAATCGAGGCTGTGCAGGAGCTTGAGAACAAGAGGAAGGAGAGGGCCCAGCTTGCATATGAGAGGAAGAAACAGTTGAACATATATTTGCCACGATGTATTTGCCAAATTTGTGTACATATATTGTGTAAATATTTAACACGAAGAGATTTTCCTTTTAAGATGAAAATGTTGTTGAGGATTGAGAATTAAATTTTGTTTTGTGTTAAGAAAGATATTACCAAAATAAAAGAAAAATTAATTAATTTTAAAAAGCTATAAAAATAAGACGGCGGTTTACAGAGAAGGCAGACGTATAAATTGAAAAAATACGACGGTAATTTGAACTTAGGACGTGGTAAATAAACACGACAGTAGTGTTGTAGGTACCGTCGTAGTATACTCCAAGTCGATAAATTAATCTCTCGCGTCATGGTATATTATTTAACACGTCGTTTTTTGTAATATACCGACGTGTATTAATTACATTATACACGTTTAGGTCGTGGAAAATGGTTTGTACGTCGTTTTCTGTGTAAAAATGGCCATGGTTTTAACTTTAAACGACGTTTGTTTAAAAATTACGTCGTTTATTATAATTTAAAACGTCGTTAATTTATTAACGCCGACGTGGTTTGTGGGTTTTTAAAATAATATTTTATTCTATTTAATTCGAAATATTCATAATAAATTTAAAATAAATTTAAAATATTAGGGTTTAACGACGGTAGTTTGGTTTTGCGTCGTAAGGATATTTACAACGACGTCATTTTTAAAATAGGCGTCATGTTTAGGTTGAACTTTTAACGACGATTGTGTTTTTGTTTCCGTCGATGTTTTTTAAAAAGCGCGCTTTCTAAAAATTTCACCTAGACCTAAAATTTTCAGATTTCGCTCTAACTCTCATACAAGTTGACCATAGTCTGTGTCCTAAAACATTTCGCTCCGCTCTCTCACTTCAACTCTAATTCAAAGTTGGTCTCTCCGTCGAATCCAAGTTGGCCATAAGCTGTGAGCTCTGCCTACCTGTAAGTGCAAACCCTAATCTCATGCTTGTAAATTCATTGAATGATATTCAGTTCTGTGGTAAAGGGTTTTGTGATTTTTTAATGTTGTCGACAGTATGGGTTAATGGATTTAATGTTTAATATTTTCATGAATCGGGTTTAGGGTTTAATGTTGTCGGATCTTTTAATACTCTCTGTTATTATGAATCGGGAATGGATTTAATGTTTTCATGCTTAGTATATGTTGGTTTCGTGCTTAGTATTAATGTATATGTTGTGTTCTTAATACCCTACATAAAAATTAATGTATATGTTGTGTTTTGAATATATTCTGGGTTCTTGAAAATAAACAGGGATTTCGAAATCTTTTTTATGCATACGACGACGGTTTTTTTAACAAACCGTCGTCTATAAAAATATACCACGACGCTTGTTTTAACTACCGTCGTGGTTCAAGTTCGCTGGCGTCTGTTTCTTGCTAGCATTAGACGACGTTTTTTTAAAACCCGTCGTCTATATATGTGTAATACGGCGGTTGTTGTTTAAAAACCGTCGTCTGTATACTATATTATTTGCTATTAAAACCTTATATAATCTGCTATAGTGATAGTCGTTGCTTGTCTTTTCACCTTATTATAGATAATAGGATATAGTGTCCAAGATGGATAAGTCATGGATGCATTTGGATAGAAGATCGAAGGCATATGAGTTAGGGGTGGAAGCATTTTTGTAATTTTCTATAGAAAATCTTCTAACTACAACGCATATCCGTTGTCCATGTGTTAAATGTGCGAATTTGAAATTGTTTGGGGTTGGAATTATAAGGGATCACTTATACTTTAATGGAGTTGACCAAAGCTATAAGAATTGGACATTTCATGGAGAACCTTGGGAACCAACACTACTACAAAAAGGGCAAAAGACGACCAGAAAAAGACGACGGTAGAACAAAAAACCGTCGTTGTTTTTAAAAAGACGACGGTAACAAAAAACCGTCGTGGATAAGTGACTTAAACAACTAAAAAATGGAGATACTGTTGAGAATTTTTTTATAACGACGCACACAAATAAAAAAGTGTCGTCTTATTAAAAAGCTTTTCTTTAGAGTTAAAATCTGACCAAAAAACAACGACAGCAGGTATGACAAGCGTCGTCTTTTAAAAATCAAGTGTCCTTTTTTTGGTAAAGACATGGTTGTTTTGAAAGAACTGTCGTCTATTATATGTAAAGATGACGGTTTTTTTATAAAAAGGGTCGTCTATTATTAAGTAAAGACGACGGTTTTTTTTTATGAAAAGGGTCGTCTATTATATGTAAAGACGACGGTTTTTTTATAAAAAAGGTCGTCTATTATATGTAAAGACGACGGTTTTCATATAAAAAGGGTCGTCTATTATATGTAAAGACGACGGTTTTTTTTATAAAAAGGGTCGTCTATTATATGTAAAGACGGCGGTTTTCATATAAAAAGGGTCGTCTATTATATGTAAAGCCGACGGTTTTTTTCTAAAAAGGGTCGTCTATTATATGTAAAGACGACGGTTTTCATATAAAAAGGGTCGTCTATTATATGTAAAGACGACGGTTTTTTTTATAAAAGAGGGTTGTCTATTATATGTAAAGACGACGGTTTTTTATAAAAAAGGTCGTCTATTATGAAGTAAAGACGACGGTTTTTTAATAAAAAGGGTTGTCTATTATATGTAAAGACGACGGTTTGAAAAATAGCGTCGTTTGAAAAACATTTTACGTCGCTTTTTAAAAAACTATGACGTTGTTATGTGTGTACAACGTCATTTTAAAGAAATCATGGTTTAGAAATGCGCTCTTCGATAATCATCGACGGAAAACAAAAAAACCGTCGTTAACAATATAAATAAACATGACGCTTATTACATCTATACCCTAAACCCTAAACCCTAAACCCTAAACCATAAAATATAAACCCTAAATTATATATATATGTTTAAATAATTTTAGAAAAGGGATTATGGTTTTACGGCCTAATATATATTAACCATAAACCCTAAACCCCAAAAATAAACCTTTATCCCCCTAAACCCTAAACCATTAAAGTATAAGTGATGTTGTGACTCATGAAAACATTTTTCTTTTTGGTGGTAATTTTAAATTTGTATAACTCAAACTTAATTTTTTAAAGCTTATGGGGGAAGAAAATATCTCAATGACTTCATAGGAGTTGACGTTGCATTTTTTGGATTTATTTTAAATTTATTATGAATATTTCGAATAAAATAGAATAAAATATTATTAATAAAACCCACAAACCACGTCGGCATTAAGAAATTAAAGACGTTGTAAATCATAATAAACGACTTAATTTTAAAACAAACGAATGACGAATTATGTAAAGACGACGGTTTTTTATGAAAAGGGTTGTCTATTATATGTAAAGATGACGGTTTTTTTTAAAAAAGGGTCGTCTATTATATGTAAAGATGACGATTTTTTTATAAAAAGCGTCGTCTTTTAAAACACGCTAAAAAAAGGCCGCTTAAGTGAATTCGCGCTCGACAAATTTTCAAATTTTCCCCTGTCTTTGAAAACCTTATCTCTCATTAACAAGCGTCGTCTTTTAAAACACGCTAAAAAAAGGCCACTTAAGTGAATTCGCGCTCGACAAATTTTCAGATTTAACCCCGTCTCTGAAAACTTTATCTCTCCCTCCTTGAAACCTCCTGAGCTCCTCTCTTCTTGAAACCCTCCTGAGCTATCTGAAACACTCCATCTCTCACCTTTCTACTCCTCATACGTACCTACCAGCCATCGACGCCATCGAAGCAGCGACGCCGTCAACGCCATCGACGCAGCGACGCCATCAACGCCATCGTTCTTCGCATCAGTCATCACTAGCCGCCATCGACGCCATATTCACAGTCAACGACGACGATGTCCTTGAAAACATATCTAGAGACCTTGCGAGATGGGAAAATCCTAGAACATCAGATCTGGTCTTCGATGTCGCCTGAGGTTCGATGACAGATCTCCATCACGCCTTCTTGTTGAGCTCTCGCCATCCACGTCACAGAAGCAACTCTAAGTTAGTCAAAATGTTCTTCTGTATTGTGTTACAAATGAACTTTTCCTGCATAAGCTTATGCTTGTATAGATGATGCATATTTTTTGTTAGTTAAGATGACCTTGAAAACAGATCTAGAGACCTTGCGAGATGGGAAAATCCTAGAACATCAGATTTGGTCTTCGATGTCGCTTGAGGTTCGATGACAGATCTCCATCGCGCCTTCTTGGTGAGCTCGCCATCCACGTCACAAAAGAAACTCTAAGTTAGTCAAAATGTTCTTCTGTATAGTGTTACAAATGAACTTTTCCGGCATAAGCTTATGCATATTTTTTGTTAGTTAAAATGACAGCAAGATAATGTAATCTTATTGTGGTTTTTGATTGCTCAGGTAAGATGACATGGCAAATAGGTGCTGCAGCTTATATCAAGTGTAGCTCAAAGGCCAATATGACAACTTAGAAGAATATAAGATCCATTTGACCAAGATGACTTAGAACACTACTCCAAGATGACAGCTGAATGTGGAGAACAAGTACAAATTGTGGAAGATACAACAACCATAGGTTAATGCTTTGGATATGGTATTTTGTAATTATAGGTTATAATGTTATAAATATGGTATTTTGTATGGATATAGTAGGAATCAAGATTGGTAAACAATGTAATTACAATTGAATCTTCAAGTTTTATGAAAGAAATGATTTTTTAGGATATCTAAAATGAAATTAGTACATCATTTTTACAGATAATAAACGGCGATTTTTTGGAACAAAACCGTCTTTTTTAGATTTAATAGACGTCTTTGGATATAATAAACGACGGTTTTTTCAGAAAAAGTGTCATCTTTACATTTAAATAGACGACGGTTTTTTCAGAAAAAGTGTCGTCTTTACATTTAAATAGACGACGGTTTTTCAGAAAAAGTGTCGTCTTTACATAAATAGACGACGGTTTTTTCAGAAAAAGTGTCGTCTTTACATTAAATAGATGACGATTTTTTCAGAAAAAGTGTCGTCTTTATATTTAATAGACGACGGTTCTATAAAAAAAAGTGTCGTCTTTACATTCAATAAAGACGGTTTTTTCAGAAAAAGTGTCGTCTTTACATGTAATAGACGACGGTTCTTTTAAAAACTGTCGTTTTTACATATAATAGACGACGGTGAATTACCGTCGTAGTTTGACTTTCAAAAAGACGACTGTCGATTTAACGACGGTTTGAAAAAGAAAAAGACGACGGCGTTTCCCCGTCGTCTATTTCAATTTTTGTAGTAGTGCAATTGCAACTAGTAATGCTAGTAGAAATGTTGAAGAAGATGATGACCATAGTAGGTACAGTTTTGTGTCTGAAAAAATAGAGATGGATGATAATGATTTTGGTGATTTTGGATCCGATCCTTATGAGTTTGCTAATGTGATTGGGGATGGAGATCAACCATTGTACCCTGGTTGTAGAAAGTACACCAAGTTATCAGCATTAGTGAAGTTGTATAATTTGAAGGCAAAACATGGGATGAGTGATGTATGTTTTACAGAATTATTGATACTTCAGGGCGAGTTGCTTCCAGAAGGAAATACAATACCGGCCTCTTTGTATGAGGCAAAAAAGACTTTGTGTGCATTGGGGCTGAGTTATGAGAAAATCCACGCATGCCCCAATGATTGCATCTTGTATAGGAAGGAGTATGAAGATTCAACTAATTGTCTTACTTGTGGTATCTCAAGGTGGAAGGAAACCAAAGATGGATTCTTGAAAGAGGGTGTGGCAGCGAAGGTGTTGTGGTATTTTCCTCTAATTCCAAGGTTTAAAAGGATGTTTCAATCACATGAGACAGCTAAGAATTTGACTTGGCATGCTGCTAGAAAATCAATTGACGGTCAGATGTCTCATCCGGCGGATTCCCCGTCTTGGAAACTTGTTGATGATAAATGGCCTGAGTTTGGTAATGAGCCGAGAAACTTGAGATTGGCTCTTTCATCTGATGGATTCAATCCCCACAGTTCTCTAAGTAGCAGATATAGTTGCTGGCCAGTTATCTTAGTTACATATAATCTCCCACCATGGCTGTGCATGAAACGAAAGTTCATGATGTTGACTTTATTGATTTCCGGTCCTAAACAACCTGGAAATGATATAGACGTCTACTTGGAGCCTTTGATTGATGATTTAAAATCTTTGTGGGATGGGATTAGAGGAGTGTATGATGCACACATAGGAGAATATTTTACACTCAAAGCTGCATTACTGTGGACCATTAATGATTTTCCCGCCTATGAAAACTTATCTGGTTGTGTTGTTAAAGGATATAAAGGGGAGAAGAAGTGCTGCATATGGTTGAAGATATTAATTACATATGGGGATCGAAAAAAGGAGGTGGAGGTGAAAATGATGGTGACAGAGTTTGTTGGAAGAAGAAGTCAAAATTCTTTGATCTTGAGTATTGGAAATACCTTCCAGTGAGGCATGTCCTCGATGTTATGCACATTGAGAAGAATGTTTGTGATAGTATCATTGGTACATTGCTGGAGATCCCTGGAAAAAATAAAGATGGGATTGCTGCTCGGTTAGATTTATTGAACATGGGGGTCAAAACTTATTTGCAACCCGAGTATGGAGAAAGAAGTACTCGTTTGCCTCCAGGGCCTTGGAATTTGTCAAGAGCAGAGAAGAGAGCGGTTTGCAATTCTTTCTATGGTATGAAGGTCCCTGAAGGTTATTCTTCAAATATAAAAAATCTTGTATCTTTACAAGATTCAAGACTTCTTGGCCTTAAATAACATGATTGTCATACCTTAATGCAACAATTGCTCCCTGTGGCAATTCGTTCTGTTTTGGAGAAGCCTGCAAGGTATGCAATAACTCGTTTGTGCTTCTTCTTCAATGCTATATATGCAAAGATGGTTGATGTTTCCAAGCTAGATAAGTTGGAAGAAGATGTAGTAGTTACTTTGTGTTTGCTTGAAAAATACTTTCCACCTTCATTCTTCGATATCATGGTTCATCTAGTAGTACATCTTGTCAGAGAAGTTCGTCTATGTGGGCCAGTTTATTTTAGATGGATGTATCCGTTCGAAAGATATATGAAAGTTCTAAAGGGGTATGTTTAGAATCGTACTCATCCCGAAGGTTGCATTGCGGAGCGTTATATAGCTGAAGAAGCTGTAGAATATTGCACTGAACATTTATCTAATATTAGTACAATTGGAGTGCCATCAAGTCAGAAGATAGGAGTTTCAAAGCCATTATCAGGTTGCACAGTGAGCTTAGTTGATCGGGACCTGTTGAACCAAGCACATCTATATGTCTTGGAGAATACGGAGGAAGTTCTACCTTATATCGAGTATGAGTTTTATTCCTTAAGTTTCCATTTTAAATTATTCCTTATGTTTATCTTATATGTTTGGGACCGTAATGCTTGAATTTTTCATGTCATGTAGGGAACATATGATCCACATCAAGGCCGCTTATCCAAAATTTAGAAAGAGAACAAAGTGGCTGCAAGATAAGCACAATAGCACTTTCATTCAATGGCTACACTTCAAGGTATATGTTATTCAATAACATATTGGACTTTTAATTTTCTTCTTTCTATGTTAATTTGCAGGTTCAAAGTGAACTTAATGAGGGAGGCAATCATGGGGTATCAGAAAATTTAAGGTAGCTAGCAGCTGGTCCAAACATGGCAGTGCCATTATATAGGAGCTATCTTATTAAAGGTGTTAAATTTAACATCAAGGCACAAGATGATGTGCGGACAGTTCAAAATAGTGGAGTTTATTTACTTGCACATACCATGCAAGTTGCTAGTGCCAAGGATAAAAACCCAATTCTCTCAAATATGGGTTTTTATGGTGTCATTCAAGAAATTTGGGACCTTGACTACCAAAAGTTTACAATCCCAGTCTTTAGGTGTGATTGGATAGATAGTACTTCCGGCCTTGTAGTCGACGAACTTGGATTTACCCTTGTAGATTTGAGTAAAATTGGACATAGGAATGACCAATTTGTTTTGGCTTCTCAAGTCAAACAAGTATTTTTTGTTGACGACCCGATGCATCATAGTTGGTCGGTAGTGTTATCAGCACCTAATAGAGAATATAATGATGATGTTATTGGTGATGATGTCTTAGGTGATGTGAGAATTGAGTGTGAGCCATTTACTAGAAGGATGCCAAATGTTGACACATTTGATGAACTAGTGGGTGAGTTTGGGAGTCAAAATATTCGAGATGGGTGTGAAGATATATGGATTGAATGATGCTCTTGTAATTTATGAAATTATTTATGCCCTAAACAGCACTACTGTATGATATTAATTTTGTAATAAATTGTAATGTGTTTTCTTCACTTTCAATATGCAGGTTTTGGACACAAAACAATCAGTACATAAAATACTGGTTCAGTATTATAAAACGACGGTCCTTATAAAACTGTGAAAAACAGACGTCTGTTGTCATAAAATTGTCAATAAAAAACGAAGTTTTGGAGCATTCAACGACGGCATTGAATTTACCGACGTCTAAAAGTGAAAAAGACGACGTTATTGTGAAACAGTTATTAACGATATCACGTCGGAGAAGGATAAAGAGCCGACATGTAATTACAAATAACACGACTTCAGTACAATAATACCGACGTCTAAAAGGACAGATATCGAACCTGAACGTTACAAAAGACGATGTCTTGGATGGATTAGACGACTATTATTTTACTAAAGACGACGTATAAATAGAGAAACACGGCTGTCTTTTACATGATCACGACGTTGTATATATCACATACTACGTCGTTTATAGAAAAAAATATGTCGTAAGTCATGAGCCTAACATATTTTCCACGTCGGTTATATAAATATATAAGACGTAGTAAATATGAATAACGTCGTATTTTATTTATTTAAAGACGTAGTATATATATACACACGACTGTGTTTGTATAAAATAGGTCGTCTATTCTTCTGCATGACAATTTTTTAGTTCATTTTTCAGTATACAGACGTCGGTTTTTTTGCAAATGACGTTGTTTATTACAACGACGAAGGTGATTTACCTTTACCGCTATTTCCACGTCAATATTAATGGAAAAACTGAAGTAACAATACTATTTCACGACGGTTAGACGTCGTATGGTTTAATAACGTCATATGTTATTTATTTAAAGACGTAGTGTTTTCTTTTACACGACGGATGTTGTATAAAATAGGTCGTCTATTCTTCTCCATGACAATTTTTTGGTTCATTTTTCAGTGTACAGACGTCGGTTTTTTTTTGTAAATGACGTTATTTATTACAACAACGACGGTGATTTACCTTAACCGCTATTTCCACGTCAATATTAATGGAAAAACTGAAGTAACAATACTATTTCACGACGGTTATATAAATATATTGGACGTCGTATGGTTTAATAACGTCATATGTTATTTATTTAAAGACGTAGTGTTTTCTTTTACACGACGGATGTTGTATAAAATAGGTCGTCTATTCTTCTCCATGACAATTTTTTGGTTCATTTTTCAGTGTACAGACGTCGGTTTGTTTTTGTAAATGACGTTATTTGTTACAACAACGACGGTGATTTACCCTAACCGCTATTTCCACGTCAATATTAATGGAAAAAACGAAGTGGCAATACTATTGCACGACGGTTATATAAATATATTGGACGTCGTATGATTTAATAACGTCATATTTTATTTATTTAAAGACGTATTGTATTCTTTTACACGACGTATGTTGTATAAAATAGGTCGTCTATTCTTCTCCAGGACAATTTTTTGGTTCATTTTTCAGTGTACAGACGTCGGTTTTTTTTTGTAAATGACGTTGTTTGTTACAACAACGACGGTGATTTACCCTAACCGCTATTTCCACGTCAATATTAATGGAAAAAACGAAGTGGCATTACTATTGCACGACGGTTATATAAATATATTAGACGTCGTATGATTTAATAACGTCATATTTTATTTATTTAAAGACGTATTGTATTCTTTTACACGACGGATGTTGTATAAAATAGGTCGTCTATTCTTCTCCTGGACAATTTTTTGGTTCATTTTTCAGTATACAGACGTCGGTTGTTTTTTGTTAATGACGTTGTTTGTCATAACAACGACGGTGATTTCGCGTCGTGGTTTTACTTTGCAAAAGACGTCGCTCTATTTTACGACGGTTTGAAAACCAAATTCACGACGGTGAATTCCCGTCGTCTTTTGCCTTTTTTGTAGTAGTGTAACGTGATTTGGCAGAGTGCTTTATTTACAGTGTATAGAAAATATTGATTCATATATTTAGGTGTTCTTTCTTTTCTACATTAATCAAAATTTGTAGTTTCTTTAGGTTTTATTAATTCATATATTTACTAACCTTTTTTTTTTCTTTGTGAAAAGGTGCAAATTTGATTTGAGAAGTATGAAACTCATGGAATTGTATGTGTATATGTAATGAAAATTTATTTGTTTTCATTTGGATTTTCTTTTGAACTTTGCAAATATGGAGATTGTGATTGAGATTACTCTTACAATCTGCTATGGTCTGTAATAATTATTGGATTATTTGGACATGTGTGGTGGGTGATGATGTTCTTAGATTTTAAGGGTTTTTTTAGTATTGGAATGATGATAAACTTTAGATATGCAAAGCTGGAGAAACTGGAAAAACAGAATGGGCCTGGAAAACTTTCAAAA
Organism: Prunus avium; assembly: GCF_965620075.1. Taxonomy (NCBI): domain Eukaryota; kingdom Viridiplantae; phylum Streptophyta; class Magnoliopsida; order Rosales; family Rosaceae; genus Prunus; species Prunus avium. The sequence continues at coordinate 9,259,345 of NC_142286.1, forward strand.
AAAAGAATGAGCCTGGAAAACTTAAAAAAAAAACACCTTCAATTGTTGCTTTTGTTGGGCCTCGACATACATCCGAACCGAACCAACCTAACCCGCCTAATTCGGGTTTCAATTTAAGTAAAAAATGGGCCTAATAAACAGGTGCACGATTTACCATGTGGGCTAGCCGACATGGCCCGATTCGGCGTACCGTTCGAGCCCATAACCAGCCCGACCCGACCCGTGTGCAGCCCTATGAGTATGCTCTCATCTTCGCATGGTATCCGAGTTTCTCCTCTTCTACTGGTGCACGTAAGATATAATGCATACTTTAAATTTCTTTTCAAAGGTCTCATGGCATAGTATTAATTTTCACAAATCCACAAATCTGTTTTGGTTGTTCAAAGTTAGCTTTGTTATTAGGTTGATGAGAAATACGCACATTGTGTTGATGAAAGCGTGTATTTTAAAGCCAATGAGCCAAATATATGTCCCCAACGACGGTGTATGAAATAATTGTGTCGTTTCCACTATCATGAGACGTCGGTTTAGGGAATTACTGTCGTGTTCAAAGGTTAGTCATTCATATACACATACATCTCCTTAGTCATTGACTGTTCACTAATTACAAAACAAATATGTACATTGTAACTCAAAATATCTAGTCTATATGAAGCCTCACAAATTCTGCCCTCCTTCCTAACTTCATCAATGTCTTCTTGGGCATACGAAATGGGTTATTTTTTCTTCTCAAACTGCAAAAAATAAACAAAGATTATTCAAAGATACATGTACAACCGACGTGTTATAGCAATACAAACGATGGTAATTAATAAACCGGCCTAAAAAAACCGTTGTGTTATAAAAATACAAACGACAGTTTTTCCAATTACAGTTGTCGTAGTTTACAAAAAAAAATCAGAAATTAAATCTTAAATTTATTTTTTTACCTTCTTCTCAAATTCTAGGGTAGGATCCCTGATTATATCTCTCATAAAACGCATCACGTAGTAGCTACACTCTACATTGGTTGGTTGCTTTGGAGTGCCTTGTAGAGTTTTCCAAATGGCTGATTTGCGAGAATGTTTGCTTGCGTGTGCGTTATACATTTTGATTGCACTGTTTCAAGACAACAAGGTGTTAATGAAAAAATGTTTTAGCCTATGAACACATATTACAATGTAGTAAATCAACTTACATAGTCCCTATATTTTTGCATTCCTAGTCAACCGTGCGCTATGGTAATGAATCCATATAATATACGGTCTCCTTTTGTGGTCTCACAATTATCAACACCCAATGACCCCTACACAAAATGAGGACATGTTAAATAGTTTAGAGATGCTACCTAATTACAAAGATTATCTTGTTAATGGGACTAACCCTGGATTATAAGGCACCAAAAAAATTTGATAATCCCCATCTGCCTTTTTCAGTTGGTTTGCTAGATGCCGTGATCTTTGAGTTAGCGATCCAGATTGAGCGCTAAATTGTGCAGAGTCGACAAGGCCAATAAGGTTTATCATATTTGCCATTTTTAAAAAGTCAAACCTTTCCCTTGCCAATCACGTAAACAGAGCAAAAATCTGGTGCCCCCTTTGACAATGACACTGTGCTTGGAACGTCTGTGAGTTTGAATCTTTTGGTGCACAAAATAAATATAAAAACAAAAAAGAAGGAAAATTTAGGTAATTAGGATCGAATATAGGAGCTAATTAAGATGATTATGATGAATTCATTAATTAATCACCCGAAAAGATATCAGTCACAAGCAAACACAAGTGTTAGACGCTCCCTGGGCAATATCATTGTATTTTGTTACTTTTAATTGATTGATCCAGATCCTCTTAGGTTTTTTCTGCTATGATTTGCTTGATTTGCAATTAAATTACTTGGTTTGTGCAGTAGTATGAATTAAAATTTGTTTAATTTTTTCGTATAACCAGAAAAAAACACATCAACAGTTTGTAAGGACATAAATAATATTTCGCATTTATCAAGACTATGTGTATAGACGTATCACATTTTGAAGAATGTGCATACCAAACATGAAAATTGAATTTCATACTCATTATATCAACCCACATCTCAAATTCCAAACGATTTGAAAAATAGAACAGTCAATGTGATACTTGAACGTTGATAAAACATTTTTCAGAGTTTCCATTCATCTTTCTTGAGCTTAATCTTTTTTATAAAAAAAAAAACTCTTGTGGCATTTCCCTTCCAAATATTTGGCGAACGTAGTTTCGATTCCTCCTTTCCATTCTAGGTTAATTAACATTTCTCGACGAAGAAATTCTGTAATTGTGAAGTATAAAATTATACATAAAAGAAAATAATTAGGAAGTATATTAGAACTCACATTCTTTTTGGAGCAAAAGGAACGGTACGAAAGAAACAGGCTTTGGGCTTGAGAACCACCACCTTGGCTGTCGGCTCCTTCAGAAGACGATGTGTGCTTAACATGCAGCAACGTGAGAGGTTGGCCTCTTGTGAGAAGATGATCAACAGCCCATTTGATGGCATTTTCACTTCCTTTGTCCTTGTCTATAGCCACTGCCACGGACTCTTCTCTCTTCTCTCAATGCCCTCTGTTAATCCTTGCCATTAATTCTTAATTAACTCTCTTAATCTCCTATAAAATATAATTAATTCAAAACTCTCCAAGTGGGCAGCTTACAGATCCTGTTTACAAGAAGATGATCATATGTTTTATAATCTCCAAGTTTTTCTTTCTCTCCAATGCCTCTCTCTCTCTCTCTCTCTCTCTCTGTGATTTTTTTAGAGGTCTGCCTGGGAAACCCTTCTTTGTCCTGTCCAGAGAGAGTTGGTTTGTTTTGTTGAACGGAAGAGAAGAGAAGAAAAAAAATACTTACCAAATTTCCCTAACCATGTTATCTTTTGTCTCTATTTTGAGTTAGTTCTTTTTTTACTTTTAATAACGAACTCTCTCTTATGTTTCTCAAATAGGCATCATCGTCTGTCGTATGATGTGATCAACTAATGTGACCCGAAAATGTTATGATTTTTTTAGCACGATCCTGAGGACCTGCACATTGTTGCATGGTTATAACTATTGTTTTGTCTTGCCAAATTAGGCGACTTCCGTGCCGCCAGAACAACAAAGGTGTAAGTTGATAAATTCAGCAATACCTGCTTTCTTTGATGTGTTTGCATTGCGTGGTTACAGAGTTCTTGACAGCAAAGCTTAACAAATTTTGCTCCCCCAAATTTTTTAATTTTTTAAAATTATATATACGTGTTATTATTTGTATAAATTAATTTCTATCAGAGACATCACTAATGTAGTCTATCCGCTAAGTAAAGAAAAATTATAAAATATCAACTTATTTTCCTAGAATGTGTTGATGAAAGCGTGTATTTTAGAACCAATGAGGCAAATTTAGGTCCCCAAACATGAGGCTTTAGCCTCATGGGCAGATTGGATTCATAAGTCAGTCCTCCATAAACCCTTGCTTACCCAAAAGAGCTTGGTTGAAACTTAATTAGTGTCGAAAATCCAAAACCCCTTGGATTCTTCATATCATATATTTAGGAGTTCTCACTTGGATTGCAATTTATAAAAAAAACTTGCATGTAACAAACTTATGGACCCCAGTACGACATTGCGAGACAGTGCAACACATCTAAGTTTAATGGTTACATATGTAAACAAGAGTAAAGCCCAATTGAAGAGCTTAATCTGGCCCAGTGAAGAGCTTGGCCAGCTTGTTTTCCACTTTCCCTTTGTTCGTGTTCCATGTGATGCGTCACTATATAACCTATTAGGGGTGGACATCAATCTGACCAAACTCACTAAATCGGTCGATCTGAACTGTAATAGCCGGTTTGCCTTGGTTTCAACCCATGTTTTTTTGTGCGACTAAAGCCTTTAGTAACCTCGCACATTAGTCACCAAATAATGGTGACTGTTACCGCTTTTTTTTATAATGTTGACTGATTGTTTCAAGTGGACATACGTACTTTGGTTGCCCGATAAGGACGGACCAATAAATGTCTAGATCTAACCCAAATAAGCTGGCCCTGCCCTTTCCTTTTCTAATGAAATGGAAAATTAAATGTAAATTGTTTATCTTAAGCTCTTCTCATCGCACTTACTAGTAACCAAACAGAAGGGGTTTTCCCAACATCTTAATAAATTCTTCATTTGTTGGCCCATCAAGTTTAGTTAGAGATGCGTGTTGTAGATGCACATGCAATTTATGATATTTTTCGCATGATGGTGAAATTTGGGTAAAAAAGGAACGTGTAGTGATTTTTTTTCATGCTATCGAATACCATAAATTTCGAGTAATTATAATTAGTGTAGTACAATAATATGGTCACATGATATAATATGTTCATGTATTATAATATATAAATGGAGATTTATTGATACTATTCTCTAAAAGAGGAAAATATCAATCATATCGTCTACCTATATTATAATACATGAATAAATTATATTACATAACTGTACCATTCTAATACCACGTGGCCGTATTATGTCTGTACTCAATGTCAAATCATTATGTACCATTCTAATACCACGTGGCCGTATTATGAACCATTCTATAATTTCTCGAGAAGTCCAAATCTTACAAAAAAGGTTCCGTGTGATTTTGGCAGGCTGTGTGGTCTCACTGTTTGGTGCAGAGCTGATATTATCATCATAAAGGACTGGTCCAATGTAATGCTTGGCCTGTTGTTTCAAGTTGTATCAGTTATTAAAATTTGGGGACCCATCGACCAAAAACACCAGAATAATAATGTTAGTATTCAGAGTGAGTATGCGACCTTAGACCACGTGGAGCAGTTTTAAACCGTTCATGAAGACATCGTGGAACATTTTCAAACCAAGAACTATTTTCTCTTCTTCTTATAATTATTAAAAAGATACCCTTTGAGGCATTGAAGACAGACACAACTCGACGGTATTCTTTATTTGACAATGCTGTATATGGAGCATCTTCAACACGGAAAAGAAAAACAAACATAACTCTCTACTTCAACAAAAGTGACATGTTGTCTATCTATTTACCTCATCGAAAAAATTTGTAATTTAAAAGAGACTAGGTAATACAACAAGGTTTAGTTGCATGGGTCCTAACAAATGGTAACATGCAACTTCATTTTTTTCTTGTGCTTGATTTGTGCAAATTCCTATTTAACGTGGATTTTATTAATGCACATATTGTGCATTAATATGTTAATCCACTGCCACTTATTTTATTGTGTACTCCTTTTATTATTCGTTGATAATACAATCCACTCATATACTATTATTGTTTTTTTTTCCCATCTTGTATGTTTGTTTTAGGTTTTAATTTCATTGTTGTGTAGCTTTTTGTAGTATAATGTTTTTTTTTCCACTCTATGTACCTAAAGATTATTAAAAAAATTTCAATTGGTTCTCACCAATTGTCAAGTTGTACTATTTTTTAGTTTTATAACTTTCCGAAAGGGATTAATAATTCACATGTTTTTTTATCCCATCTCATTGTACTCGTTTATTTCTTCTTGAACTATCTAATAGGTATAGTACATATTTGATGCACCTCAGTACTGGTAAAACACATATTGGATGCACCTCAATGCCAGTTATACTAGGTATTTTAAAAAATTAACATTATGACAAAAACATTCCATCAAATAATTTTGGAAAACTCAATATATAAATTTATAGCTAAAAGGTACGTATATGCTACCAATTTAATAAAGCTACGAATATAGAATTCTAAAAAGGCTTTTTATCACAAATGGTCCTTCACGTTTACGAAATTATCACGAATGGTCCTTTAGGTTTTTTTGTGACACTAATAGTCCTTAACGTTTGGGATTTTTATCACAAATGGTCCCTGCCGTTATAAATTCTGTTAAGTGTGACGTGGAAGATAAGTGGAGCCCACATGTCCAATCACATTGTGACATGTGGATAAAAAATAATTAAATAATTTTTTATTTATTTCAAGTTTTCATTTTTGTGGGGAATTGGTAAAAAAGTACCAGGTTGTAATTTATTCATCTCTAGTTGATGCAAATGGATTTGAAAGAAAAGATTTTGATAGTGATATAAATGATGAATCAGAAGCAATCTTAATGTGAGATTTTGCTATGTGTAGGGTTTTTGGTATCTGATAGAATGGCCTTCGATCTGAAAGCAGAGTTATCCAAGGAAGCTTTCTTTAATCTAAAGGTCTGGGAAGTAATTGGAATAGCTGTTGCATTATTTATCATAATTATCCTCTCTGTGTTATCAATGTGCCTTACTTCACGTAAGAAATTAAGGAAAGCTAGGGACAAGATTCCCCTTAGTCAAATCCCAACCGTCTCAAAATAAATTAAGGAAGTTCGAGTTCAGCAAATATCTGCAAGTGAATTTGCTCCTCGTGATGGAATTCTTCTCACCATTCACGACAAATCCAGTGACAAAGAATCAGACAAGATCATACTCCATTTGGGTACGGGAAAATCGGAAAATGGAGAGAATAGCAGTCAGTCAGGTTCATTTAATCGATTAGAAAACGATGGTGGCCTGTACCAATCTGGAGAAGAAGGGAGTTCCAGCACAGTTATAGTGTATAAGGCTTCTTCATCGTATCCAATAACTGCCCCGTCTCCTCTAGTTGGCCTGCCTGAATTCTCTCACTTGAGTTGGGGACACTAGTTTACATTGAGGGACCTTGAGGTGGCAGTGGGAAAGAAAAAAACAGAGGGAGAAGGAGAGGACAGGTAGAAGAGATGGAGAGCAAAGGGTGGAGATCGAGGGCAGAGGGGGAGAGAGACGGAGTAAGGAAAGGGATGAAAAGTTGCAGAAAAAAAAATTGGAATTTTTGCTAAAAAATTATTTAATTATTTCTTATCCACATGTCACAATGTGATTGGACATGTGGGCTCCACTTATCTTCTACGTCACACTTAACAGAATTTATAACGGCAAGGACCATTTGTGATAAAAAGCCCAAATGTTAAGGACCATTAGTGTCACAAAAAAACCTAAAGGACCATTCGTGATAATTTCATAAACATGAAGGACCATTTGTGATAAAAAGCCTTCTAAAAAATATAGTTTCAATATGTATATAGCTGAAATTTGAATTAAATAGGTTTTCAATCTGTGAGCCATGAAATCATCATTTAAATTGAATGTCATAAGCTTGATTGAAGGAGAAAATTGATATTTGACAGCGGAGGAGAACGTGAGCTTAATGTTGAGAATGAGAACAAGAAAGCAAAGAACTCACACGCAAGAACTGGATTGAATGACTTGTTATTGAACAGTAACCTTTGGCTATTATATAGCCTTACAAGAACTAACAAACAGCTGAAATACAGCCCACGATTCACACTAACAGAAACGTGGTAACGTGCATAAGGAAAGAGTCAAAGCAGTAAAACAAGTCTCCCTACATAGTAGGGACTTATTCAAAACAGAAAACAAACCTAAATATCTAAGAATCCTATAGTAATAAGGACTCCCAAACCCGTCATTCCCTCCCTTAAACTAACTGCCATCAAGCATTTAGTTTACATCAGCAATCTCACAAACTCCCAACAGACTCCGAAGCTTCTGGAAAGCATTAACCTTTAGTGGTTTGGTCATTACATCTGCCACTTGATCATCACTCCCACAATGAACCAAAGCAATCGAACGCTCCTTTGTAAGATTCCTCAAGAAGTGGTACCTTACATCGATATATTTGCTGCGACCATGCATCACAGGATTCTTTGAAAGCTTAATGGTTGAGCTATTATCACACTTGATAATAGTACAGACCTCATCAATGTGCCTGAGCTCCTTCAATATCCTTTTCATCCAAATTGCTTGACACGCACACACTGCAGCTGCTACAAACTCAGCTTCCGTAGTAGATAGTGTAACAATTGGCTGTTTTTTTGAACTCCATGACACAGCACAAGAACTCAGCAAGAACACATAGCCACTTGTACTCTTCCCATCTTCCATATCTCATGCATAATCGCTATCCGTGAAAGCAAGCAATTTACCATCTCCACCTCTCTTGTAATGAATGTTGTAATTCACAGTCCCCTTTAGATATCGAAGAGCTCTCTTTGCAGCATGTAGATGAAGCTCAGTTGGTTTCGCCATATACCTGCTTATGAGGCTGGTGACGAACATCATGTCTGGTCTCGTGGCGGTAAGATACATCAAGCTTCCCACCAATTGCTTGAAGTACGTCTCATCCACAGTGATCCTATCTTCATCTTTACTGATCTTGAAGCCTGGAACAATTGGACTATTGACCTCATTGTTGTCCAGCATCCCAAATCTTTTTAGAACTTCCAGTGCATACCTTTTTTGACATATAAAGATACCAACTGCTCTTTGAAGTACTTCGATGCCAAGGAAAAATCTCATGCTTCCCAAATCAGACATACCAAATTCTCTTAACATAGAACTCTTGAATTCATACATCATATCCTCATTATCACCAGTAAAAATTAAATCATCAACATAGATACTTACAATGATAATCTTTCCTTCTCTGTTCCTCTTTGTAAACAAAGTTTGCTCACTGTCACACCTCTGGAAGCCTTCATTGATGAAATGTGCTTCGATTCGACTAAACCAAGCTCGTGGAGCTTGTTTTAATCCGTACAAAGCCTTGTGTAGCTTGTAGACCAAATGCTCCTTGCCTTTCTTCTCGTAACCCCTTGGTTGCTCAACGTAAACATTTTCACTTAGCTCTCCATGAAGGAATGCTGACTTGACATCCAACTGAAAAATCTTCCAACCATTTTGTGCTGCCAAAGCAATGATTGTTCTCACCGTGTCCATTCTTGCCACTGGTGCAAAGACCTCTGTGTAGTCTATGCCATGCTTCTATGAGTAGCCTTTGGCTACCAAGCGTGCCTTATGCTTGTCAATCTCCCCATGCTCATTGTACTTGGTCTTGTAAACCCACTTGACACCGATCTTTTTAGCTCCAGCAGGCAGCTCAGTTAATGTCCATGTCTTGTTCTTTTCAATGGAGTTGATCTCACTATCCATAGCTTGTCTCCACTTCACATTCCTCACTGCTTCTTCAAAATGAAAAGGATCTTCAGTTGCCACAACTTGTGCCATATGTGCTTCATCTTCACTCAAGCCTTCTCCACTAACATAATCGTTCAAATAAGGAGGAGGACGTCTCACTCTCCCTTCATTCTCACCAGGCCCATTAGAATTTCCTGCTTCTCTACCCCGTGCGTCTTCACTGCCCTCACTCTCACTTATTTCCCCTCCATCACCATTGCCATCTTCACCTCTATTTTCACTCACCCTTTCTTCACCCTCATTGTTTTCTTCATTCTCTCCCCACTCCAGATTTAACAAGATTTGCGCCTCAAAATTCACTCCCCAATCCCACTGTTTTTCTTTCTCAAAAATAACATCTCTACTCACAACAATTCTTCTAGCTATAGGATCAAACAATCTATACCCCTTGGACTCCTCACTAACTCCCAGTAAAACACAAGGAAAACTTTTATTATCTAATTTACCACTTCTTGCATCTAGAATGTGAACATGAGCTAGGCATCCAAAAACACGAAAATGCTCAACTGAGGGCTTTTCTCCACTCCACGCTTCTTGTGGTGTGACATTCTTCACTGCCAATGTCGGGCACCTATTTAGAACATAGAAGGTCCAATTCACAGCCTCCGGCCAAAATGTTTTTGGAATCTTCTTATCAGACAGCATGGAACGGACCATATTCATCACGGTTCGATTTTTCCTCTCCGCTACGTGATCGGTTCATAATTGTATATCATTTTGTACCCTTCTAGCTTATGATTTGGTTATGTTTTTGAGTTAAACTTGTGCTTTTAATCCTTTTTGTGTTTATCTTTCAGTTCATTGAGCTTTAGGTAATAATGATGGCTTTGGATAGTAAATGATGCAATCCATGCATGTTAGGGCCTAATTTGGATGAATGGATGAAGAGCTTAAAGACAAACTCAATTTTGGCTACAGTCCCCTACCAGCCCAGTTTCGTAGGTCATATTGCAAGCTTTGTTTCAGCAACCTACATAGCTCGGATGAGGCCACATTCTTCATGAAAGTTGTTCCAATGGGTGTATACTATAACATATCCGAAATTCAGCCCCATTGGATAATTGTGGAGTCTGTTACCTAGCAAACACAGAGCCATGCTCAGGATGGATTTTATCAGCGCGCAAAATGAGTTAGCAATTTGTTTTGGCCTTAACTTCCTCCTCCGACCTTGGATTGGCCCAAATGATATATGGCTGGAAAGAAGACATTCTGAACTTCAAGTTTGAGTGCTTAAAGTCTTAATCTGCTTAAGGGAAGCCCAATTCGTAAGCCCTTGAAGTTGCTGGTCATGCTGACCTCAGGATGAGCTATTATTTCTGGTTGGAAGCTTGGTCATGGTGACATGAAGATGAGCTAGGGCTGCTGGTGGGATTTATTAGTGAAGTGCATCAACCATTTCAGATTTTATAAAACAAGTGTTGTATGCATTAGTGAAGTGCATCAACCATTTCAGATTTTATAAAACAAGTGTTGTATGCATTAGCCATACTTAATTCAGATTTTCAGCTTCCTTAGGCCTATATATAGTGAGGTTTCCCAAGCTTGTAAACACACCCCAAGGGGGGGAGCTCTCAAACACTTCTCTAGAGCTCCCTTCCCTTCTCTCCCTCAAATTCTCTTAGTTTCTCTTTCTAGTTTTCAATTGTTGTAATGAAATCTTTTGTGTTGAAATTTTCCTTAAGTTTTTCTTAGTTCCACTTTACTTTTCATTATGTAAATTCTTTTCTTTAGTCTCAAGTTTGATTAGTTTCCAAGTTTCAATTATGGTTCATGTTCTTATTCATTATGCTTATAAGTTAATATGCTAGTTTGAATGATTGATCACCATTAAGGCTTGCATGTTAGCTATCTTGGTTTGAATTAAGAGTATACACCATGCTTTAATTCGAATTGAACTATGAATAGGAAGAGTATGTATGGACATTCGACAACAGGGATTAGATACATGCTTGGTTGTTTAAATTGTTCTTCTATGCTTAATGGGTTCCTAATGCTTAATTTTAGGTTAGACAACAAATGATCAAATTAGGGAATTAGGAACACAAGGTTATGACCACACACCATGGCTTAATCATACATTAGCTAGAATCAATCCGTTAATCTAATTGAACTTGGGAACTTATCTGCTTGAGTTAGTTATTTTCTTTCTTCATTGTTTTATTTATTTCCCTTCTTTTTCATTTCTGTTTTGTGTAGGGAAAATGAATTGAATCATTCAATCACCAATCCTCGTGGGATCGACATCGCACTTACATACGCTATACTACCGAACGGCTCGTGCACTTGCGAGTATCACAAGTTGAGGATGCAGCTGAATCCATTTTGGTGCAGCTGTATCTACGCAACAAGTTTTTGGCGCCGTTGCCGGGGATTGGCAACATAGTTTGGTTCTATTTCTTTTCCCTACTTGTTTTATTTTTATTTTTCATTTTCATGTTTTTCTAGACATTTTCAAGTTTTAAAGTTAATGACGTTAATGGACAAGTTGTGTTTGTAGTCCAACAGAAAAGGACAATTGCCCAACAAGCAATAGAACTGGGTTTAAGTCCCAGCTTACACAACCCATTGGTGCTTGTTGCTTTGAAGCATGGAATTGGATGTGTGTTGATTTTCCTTTTCATTTTAGTTTTTATTTCCTAATCCTTTTAATTCCATTTCAAGTTTGTGTGTTTGTTTTAGCAATTTATGATAGCTTAATAAAAATGGAGAGAGATGGCAACCTCAATCATAAGAATGGGAAGTGTGGAGCAATGGGAGAAGTCGCGACCTCCAAGTGCATCACATTCGACCTAATCGCTTCAAGGGGGAGCATTTCAATCCTTTCTCTTCTTTGAATTATGTTTATTTCCGTCATTGTTTTTACCTTTTGGTCCACGCTGAGTTCTTTGTTTTTCTGTGCTGAATCCAACCATATAAAGAACGTGAAATTTGGACTTACGGTTGGAAAGTTATAGCCTAAAAACTGAACACAGGTCGAAGCTGAAAAACAGAGAAACGAATCTGTCCAAATGGTGATAAACGGGTGATAGAAAGTGCTGTTTGTGTTTTTCTTTGGTTTATTGGTTTGTTTCTTTTAGTACAACAATTTATGTTGTTTGTTTGAATTTGTTTAGAGTACTTAGTTCATTTTCGTTTATGGTTTGTTGTTCCATTTTATCTTAATTTGTTTTTGTTTCTTATCTTAAAAATTTTAAAAAGATTTTTCATATGAGCTGACTTATGGTAACTCCAGTGAGCACTTCCGTCAATACAGTGTCTAGGAGTTCTATAGGCGACACCTTCGGTGTCTAAGAAGTTTGGGTTTTAAGCGGGACCATTGTGACCCCTCCAACCTTCCCGGATCCCCTGGCTGTGTTTTCTGAGGCCCTTAACTGGTCATCCGTGAGTTGCTTGTATATTCGTGTGTTTTTAAATTAAGTTTATTTTTATTTTCTTTGTTTTCTTTTCTGTTGAGTCTTTGTTTTTGATTTGTTTTTGTTTTTGTTTCGTTAAGTTAGTTTATGTTTTTATTTACGTGGTTTGGTTGGTTAGTTTATTTCTGAGTGTTAAAACACATTTTTATTTCAAACATTGCATAAAAAAAAAAAAAACAACAACAAAACAACAAAAACAAAATAAAAACAAAAACAATAAAAAACAAAAACAAAAACAAAAAAAGAAATATTCTTCATCTTCTTCATCATCATGGCTTGCCTCTATTTTCTCGCACTTGTAGAATCTGCAGCAGCTCCACATGGTCCTCATTTTTTCTTTGCAGTGCTTCCACGTGCTGATTGGCACAGTAGAGCCGCTTCTGCAAGTCCGCCACCATAGCCTTCAAGGAAGCTATTTCCTCGCTCATCGCGGCACACTCCCTTGTCCTCGCTAGTAGGCGCATGCCCAAATTGGTAGCGGAGACCGCGTGGAGCACAGTTAAATTGTGGGACTCCTCTACCGCTGCCTTGTCAGACCTCTGTGCCACATGCAGATGATCTGTCGGAGTGAGCTTGCTGCTAATCATGCCTCCTAGCAGCACTGCTCTGTTCGGCAGTGCCTCAGAAAAGTTCGGTATTGCCTCAGCAAAGTTTGAGGCCGTACCGTGATGATATGTGGAGTTTGGGAAGACACGGTTTGGAGGAACCCTTATCTGGGCATTCGGAGGTGCAAGGGACAGCTCAAGGTCGAGATCATCAAGGTGAGTGCATGAGGATGCCATTTTTTTGTTTCTGGATTTTTTGATGTTTTTCCTTGAGTTTGCAGGAAGAAATGCTGGGTATCATCCGCTTGTAGAGGCGTGCTTTAAATAGACATATGCTGATGAAGGTGCCAACACCATTTCGGATTTCCCGGGCATGCTCGACCTAATCGCTTCAAGGGGGAGCACCTTTACTTTCACTTTACTTTTCTTTTTTCCGTGTTTTCTGGTGTTTTATTGTTTTGCCCGTTACTTTCATTTTCTGGAGCTTTGTGTTTTTGCCTTTCCCTTTCGGCTATCATCTTTATTTTATTTTAGTTAGGGAACTGTGCTTCCATTTCCGGTTGTCGTCTTCGTTTGATTTAAGTTTGGAAAGTGTGCTTTCTTTTCCGTTTTCTTTTTCCTTCTGCAAATTTACTCTTTTATTTCCAAAACAAAATAAAGACAAAAACAACCAAAAAAATAAAATAAATTAAAATGAAAACATCAATAATGCAGTAGAAGTCATTTCTTCACAGTGCTCGGTGTCTCGACCATTGGAGCTTTGAGTTTGGCCCTCTGGCTGTCCTCTTCCTGGGCTTCATGCACAATCTCTTGGGGCTCACCACTTGAGCTCCCAAAGATCGCAATCTTAGCTTGAGCGTAACTACTCTCACGATCTGCTTGCTTGCGTTTACCCGGTCGGTCTAGGTCTTCCAGCTGTTTTCGCATGTCGCGAGAGTACAACTCTACCATCTTTGATAGGTTTCTATTCTCGTCCCGCAATACTTCTAGCTGGTGTCGATTCACCTCCACTATCCTTGACCTCTCCCTTTTCAAGCTTTTTATAGCAGTCTGACACTCTTCAACCATACTTCGCTCCGCCGCCAACTGAGCTTTAAGCACCTCTACCTCATGGGACTTCGCAAGTAGGCGATGACCCAAACTTGCGACACATGCTGTACTCTGCACGCTCAGTGCCAGGGCATCACTCGTGACCTGGTTGTCATCCCTTGTCCTGAACACATGTATATCTTTGGGAGTCACTAAATTTCTGCCAACTCCAATGGCAACATCGTTGTCCAGGAGTATTGAGTCATTGACAATCACATGCCCCCGTGAGGAGGCAAAGTAGGGCATCCATACTGGTGCTGCTGCTTGGCCTCGTGTTTGAGTCGGTGGAGCTAGGTTGAGATCCAACGAAAAGGGGTAGGAAGAGGCCATTTGATTTCTCACTTCTTATCTTCTTTCTTTCTTTTCTCTTTTGTGTGTTTCTGAGTTTGTGTTTTTTACCCTTTCTTTTTTTTACCTTTTATAGACTTAGTTTTTGCTAACCCTAGCCATTGCGGTTCTGAGTTCTGTGCGGCCCTTACGGCTTATCTCTATATGTCGCCGCACCCGTTTCCCAACCCCCTTAATTGCATTTTCACCTTTCACCACCTTCAAGTGAAAAAGTCGTCGTGCCTTCCTACGAGTCTAATAATTCTAGCTTGGGGGATGTGAAAGCGGCCTCTGCACGCCGACACGTCCCTCACCTATTTTCCCCGTGACTTCCCAGGAACCAAGGCATCAAGGACCACACTTTTTCTGTTTCGTAAATACCCGCCTTCGCACTCCCAATTCACGTTTCATTAAATTAAAATAAATAAATAAAAAATAAATTAATAATAACATGTGGGCTTCGGACTTCATTGTGGGCTTCGGGTTTTCACCGTTGTTAGGTTTCAAAGTGTGTTAACTTCTTTTGGGTTGGGCTTTCAATCGTTTGGGTTTTGGTTTGTGTAAGACTGTTTGTTTTCTGTTTCGAGTGTTTTACTGTTTCGTTTTTTTATTTTTATTTTTTTTGTTTGTTTGTAATTTTTATTTTGTAATTATTTTATTTCAATTCATGTGTGTTTTGTGATTTTATATTTACTTTAGTACCTTTCATTTCTTGTTATGACATTGCTTGTTCCTAATTTTTAAACATTGAGGACAATGTTCATATCTAGGTTTGGGGGTATTGGAGTTTACCAAGTAAATTTAGTTTCTCTTATTAAAAAAAAATATATATATTTCTTGCTTGTTTTTTTTTTCTTTTTCTATATTTTGAGTCTTGTTTTGTTTTGAGTCACTTTCCGAACACATTTGATGAGATTGTGATAAATGTTTGCATGACTTAAATGAAAATTGAATTTTATTTATTTATTTATTTTTTTTTATTTTTTTTTGTTCCTTGTAAATTCTTCTTGTAAAATAAAAATAATAAAATAATTCATTAATTAATTAATTTGGCATCGTTCTAGCATGATATGTTCGAAACCTTCTTTGCACTTGCCATTTGTTTCATAATTTTCCAATTAAAGGATTTGCATGACCCAAAGAATTGTATCAAGGATAAATTAGACTTATATAACCATATAATGTGAGCTTTTGAGCCTTGTGCTTCATTTCATGAGTGTTATACACATACTCTTATTTTCTTGTCATCAAAGTTGTTGTTTGATCTCATTATTCATTGATTTGGTTGAACACTTAAAAGTCATTCATTCTTATGCAATTTGATTTCATGACATTTAAAGAAATGATATTAAGGCCTTCTTTGGATCGTTTGTGCCTTTCAAGCTAACCTTATGCATGCTTAAGCATGATTCTCCATTGTTAACCATTTTGAGCCTACATGTAAACCTTTTCTTTCATTTTACCAATTATATTTCCTCGCCTTAGCCCGAAAAACAAATATTTACCTTTCTAAGGAACTCATGAGCTCTAATTCGGATGTGTTTTTCATGCTAAGTTTGGGAAGGGATATTACATAGAAGAAAAAAAGAAAAAAAGAAAATCACACAATTGGTGAAAGAAAAGAAAAGAAAAAAGTTATGATTAAATGGTAGTTGAATGAAATTTTGTTTTTGGGTTTCACTGGTGTTTGGAAAGGAGTTTAAATCATTGTAAATGAAGGTATAAGGAGTTTTGATCATGTAAAAGAAAAAAAATCTAATCGTGATGATTCGAAGTCTTGTAAACAATTTTTTTTATGCTCTTACATTGTGAGTTCCTTGGACTTTGTATTATCCATACCTTTCATTTCTCACTCACCTTACACCCTTGGCCCCATTACAACCTATAATAAAGACCTAAATTGATCTTAAATGTCATGTGGTTGAATTGCATTCATTTTTCTACTTTTAAGTGTTTGGCCTCCTTCTTGAGATCATATTAATGCAAGTTCTTCATCTTCCTATTTTTGAGTTAAGTACCTTATGATTTAACTCTAATCCCATGTCTATAACTGAGTGTTGCATTGTAGCCCTCTTATGAGTGATTCATTTGTGAGAGGACAACTTTGGTGAGATTTGAAGTTGCATTATGATTTTTGAAATTGTGTGGAAACTAAGATTGGGGAATTTGTTGCATTTGGCTATCACACTACTACACTTTGAGCATATTATGTTTTGAACTTTGCCGCTTTGTGAATAATGTCTAAAATTGAGCTTTTATTGTCAAAACGTTTAAGTCATGTGCATGAGTCATTTCTCTTCACAAAATGTTCGGAAAGATTGTTTTGAGTTTTTATTTTGATTTTGTTTTTTTTGTTTTTTGTGTTTTGTGTTTTGTTTTTATTTTTATGTTTGTTTTTGGTTTTGGTTTTGCTTAAGAACTAACAAATCTAATAAGTTTTCTAACCATTTTGTTTTGTAGAGTTAGAAAAACGTTTGTGGGTATCGTAACTGTTAAACCCTCAGGAGACACAACTCCTCCTACTAGGGATGCCTAGAGGTTTAAAGGCTTGTTGCATTAGCTCAATGCAATCGAGTTACCTACGAAAGTGGTCTAGTTAACTTCTTGTTTTGTTTTTAACTTTGTTTTGTGTTGTTTTGCTCGAGGACTAGCAAAATCTAGGTTTGGGGGTATTTGATCGGTTCATAATTGTATATCATTTTGTACCCTTCTAGCTTATGATTTGGTTATGTTTTTGAGTTAAACTTGTGCTTTTAATCCTTTTTGTGTTTATCTTTCAGTTCATTGAGCTTTAGGTAATAATGATGGCTTTGGATAGTAAATGATGCAATCCATGCATGTTAGGGCCTAATTTGGATGAATGGATGAAGAGCTTAAAGACAAACTCAATTTTGGCTACAGTCCCCTGCCAGCCCAGTTTCGTAGGTCATATTGCAAGCTTTGTTTCAGCAACCTACATAGCTCGGATGAGGCCACATTCTTCATGAAAGTTGTTCCAATGGGTGTATACTATAACATATCCGAAATTCAGCCCCATTGGATAATTGTGGAGTCTGTTACCTAGCAAACACAGATCCATGCTCAGGATGGATTTTATCAGCGCGCAAAATGAGTTAGCAATTTGTTTTGGCCTTAACTTCCTCCTCCGACCTTGGATTGGCCCAAATGATATATGGCTGGAAAGAAGACATTCTGAACTTCAAGTTTGAGTGCTTAAAGTCTTAATCTGCTTAAGGGAAGCCCAATTCGTAAGCCCTTGAAGTTGCTGGTCATGCTGACCTCAGGATGAGCTATTATTTCTGGTTGGAAGCTTGGTCATGGTGACATGAAGATGAGCTAGGGCTGCTGGTGGGATTTATTAGTGAAGTGCATCAACCATTTCAGATTTTATAAAACAAGTGTTGTATGCATTAGCCATACTTAATTCAGATTTTCAGCTTCCTTAGGCCTATATATAGTGAGGTTTCCCAAGCTTGTAAACACACCTCAAGGGGGGGAGCTCTCAAACACTTCTCTAGAGCTCCCTTCCCTTCTCTCCCTCAAATTCTCTTAGTTTCTCTTTCTAGTTTTCAATTGTTGTAATGAAATCTTTTGTGTTGAAATTTTCCTTAAGTTTTTCTTAGTTCCACTTTACTTTTCATTATGTAAATTCTTTTCTTTAGTCTCAAGTTTGATTAGTTTCCAAGTTTCAATTATGGTTCATGTTCTTATTCATTATGCTTATAAGTTAATATGCTAGTTTGAATGATTGATCACCATTAAGGCTTGCATGTTAGCTATCTTGGTTTGAATTAAGAGTATACACCATGCTTTAATTCGAATTGAACTATGAATAGGAAGAGTATGTATGGACATTCGACAACAGGGATTAGATACATGCTTGGTTGTTTAAATTGTTCTTCTATGCTTAATGGGTTCCTAATGCTTAATTTTAGGTTAGACAACAAATGATCAAATTAGGGAATTAGGAACACAAGGTTATGACCACACACCATGGCTTAATAATACATTAGCTAGAATCAATCCGTTAATCTAATTGAACTTGGGAACTTATCTGCTTGAGTTAGTTATTTTCTTTCTTCATTATTTTATTTATTTCCCTTCTTTTTCGTTTCTGTTTTGTGTAGGGAAAATGAATTGAATCATTCAATCACCAATCCTCGTGGGATCGACCTCGCACTTACATACGCTATACTACCGAACGGCTCGTGCACTTGCGAGTATCACAAGTTGAGGATGCAGCTGAATCCATTTTGGTGCAGCTGTATCTACGCAACACTACGCCATTTTGCTGTGGTGTATATGTTGTGGTTAATTGTCTCTTGATTCCACTTCGTTTGCAAAAATCATCGAAGTCATTTGAAGTGAATTCGCCCCCTCTATCTGTCCGCAGGCATTTGACAAACAGTCCTATCTCTTTCTACACCATCTTTTTGAAAAGCTTGAAGCAATCCAGTGCCTCACACTTTGTTGTCAACAGATACACCCATGATTTACGACTATAATCATCAATAAAACATAATGTGTACCTTTTGCCACTATTGGATATAGGGGAAATAGGTCCACAAATGTCTGCATGAATGAGCTCCAGCGGCTGATTTGCTCTCCATGTACTTATCTTCGGTATGTCATCTCAGTGCTGTTTACCATAAATGCAATCCGTGCATGTTGTGTTTGAAGCTTGAAACTGAGGAAGCCCACGAATCAAGATCGCTAGTGTCGTTTCATTACTTGATCTTGACCGTAGATTAAACGCTTTGCTCAAAATTTCACCCAGCTGACTTGGTTGAATGATAGTTGATGATGATATTTTATTTATTTGGTAATTGAAGGGATAAAAAAACACAAAAAAAAAGAAGAAAACAGCCTAAGTGCCTATTTGACATTGCTTATTTGGGTTGATAAGTGATTTTAAAAAAAATTTGGAAAGCCCAGTTCGTTTGGTAAACTATGAAAAAATCACTTATTGTTAAAAATTGTTGTGAGAGAAAGCTAGATCGGAGAGCCCAGAGCCCGCCACGTGGCTTCTAGCCGTTGGCAGAAATTAGCACGGAAGTTTAAATATTTTTTAGAACGGTAAAATTTTAAACCCGGGCACTAGCGTTAACCATGACGTTAGCAGCCCTCAGGCTAGAGCACAGCCTTGTTTTGCATTCAGATGGGCCCGATTTTGTGGGACCCACCAGCTGCCCAGACAGCTTCAATCTGCTAGAAGACGAATTTGGGGCTTGGACCCCCTCCTGCCGTGGCACGAGCTCAACGTTGGAACAACTTTAAAAAAGAGGAGAAAAACTTTCCTGGTACGGTGGTGTCAAGTCAGCATTACAGCTCAGTATCCCTAGCCAATGAAATGCTGTAGGTGTGAATCTTTTTTTATTTCCTTTCCCTCCTCCCTTACCGCTCTCCCTAGCCCGCAATCCTCCTTGATTTTTTCTCCTTTCCCTTACCTGCCATTCCTTCCGGCCTGCAACCCTCCTCCTCCTCCTTTTTTAATTTTTTAATTTTTCTGGTTTTTTACTTCTATTTACATCTTACCTTGCGTTCTCCTTGGCCTGCAACCCTCGTTTTTTTTTTTTTTTTTTCTGGTCTAAAACCTCAACACTCCCCTCCCTTTTTAATCTCAATTCTTAAGTCTCTCTTCCAACTCACAGGGCTGATAAACTGTAAAATTTCAACGGTAGGTGAACTCTCAGCTAATTGAGAATAGGGAAGAAAGCTACAAAAACAAAACCAATTTCAAGAGTGAATCATTACCCATCAAAATGAACCAAAAAAAATACAAACATAATAAATATGAGGAGAGAACAGGGATGGCCAACACAATCAAAACGCAGGAGCAACAGTTTGACAGATAATATTTTGTATTTTACTTTTAAGCTTAGGGTTTTTGTTTTTGGGTTACAAAAAGCTTTGGGTTTTACAACCCAAATTTGTATTCCACAACAAAAGAGGAGAGTGGCAGAGGTATTGCTGAGGAGGTAGAAGAGCTTGGTCTGGACGGAGGAGAGAGAGAATTTAAAGGGGGAGGAGGTTGAAAGTTCAGACGAGAACAAAGGAAAAAATAAAACAATCAAGGAGGAGTATTGTGCGACAGGGAGAGTGGAAAGGAAATAAAAATGATTCACAGCTGGCAGCATTTCATTGGCTAGGGATCCTGAGCTGTAATGCTGACCTGACACCAAAGAGAAGAGGGTTCATGTTTGGTACAGAGCTGATATTCTCAGTCTCAGGTCCCATCTAATGCTTGGCCCGTTGTTTCAAGAATACCCTTGATGTAAGCACGGACTCAAACCACGAACTATTTTCTTTTTTTCTTACAATCATTACAAAAATACCCTTGATGTACAGAGGAAAAAGACCATTCGACGGCAGTCTTTATTTGACAGTGCTATAGAGCATCTTCAACACGTAAAAGGAAAATAAACATAATTCTCTACTTCAACAAAAGTGGCATGTTGCCTATCTATGTACTTCATCGAAAAAGTTTGTAGCCTAAAAGAGACTAGTTAATACAACAAGGTTTAGTTGTATGGGTTCTAACAAATGGTAACAAAACCCATAACGAGAATATGTAAATTTTACCGCATTAAATGATTTCTCTCGTGGACTCTTGGAGGATGAAAATGCTTATATTACTGGGCAAACAAAGTTCTACTCCGGTGGAGACGCTCTCAAGTGGTGGAGGATTTTTAAGTCGTAACCATTATGTGTGTTTTTAGGGACTCCAAAGAAATTTAATGTAACATTTGTTTTATGTCGGTATAGAAACCTTGTAACACGACCAGCAAAGATAAGTTGCCCGCTGTCCACGATGCCCCAAAAAGTGGGGCTCCACCAATCAATCAGAGTGGGTTATGGAAGAATTAATACAACTACAAAGTACGTTCAGACTTACGGATATTGCACATGGGACTCTGGTGTACCCGCGCATACACAAATTTGTCCTTTCTCAGTCGCTCTAAGTATATAGATGTTACAACGTCAGTATACAGAGACGTGCTTTGCCTTCTTCACTGCAAAGAAGGTTAGACAAGTAGTTTGGTTTGGATTTGGAGGTGAGGTGAGGCCCAGCAAAAGATGGCGGTGGTCAACGTGAGCGTGAGGGAGTCAACGTTGGTGAAGCCAGCGGAGGAGACGCCGAGGCGGGTGCTGTGGATGACCAACTTGGACCTGGTGATTTTGGGCAACCACACGCCAAGCGTCTACTTCTACAGGCAGAACCAAAACGTTGTGCACGGTCATCATAACAACTTCTTCGACCCGCAGGTGCTCAAGCAGGCGCTCAGCAAGGCCCTTGTGCCTTTCTACCCGTTGGCAGGGCGCCTGGGGAAGGACCGCAACGGCCGCAGCGAGATTGACTGCAATGCTGAGGGCGCGCTGTTTGTCGTGGCGGAGACAGGCTCCACCATCGACGATTTCGGGGACTTTGCGCCGACTCTCGAGTTCCGGAAGCTCATCCCAGCCGTTGATTATTCAACAAGGATATCAACTTATCCCCTCTTGGTGTTGCAGGTATGTTTAAGATCGCTAGTGTCGTTTCATTACTTGATCTTGACCGTAGATTAAACGCTTCGCTCAACATTTCACCCAGCTGACTTGGTTGAATGATAGTTAATGATGAAAATTTTTTTATTTTATTTACTTGGTAATTGAAGGGATAAAAAAACACACAAAAAGGAAGAAAACAGCCTAAGTGTCCGTTTGACATTGCTTATTTGGGTTGATAAATGATTTTTAAAAAAAATTTTGGGAAGCCCAACCCGTTTGGTAAACTATAAGAAAATCACTTATTGTTAAAAATTGTTGTGACAGAAAGTTTTAAGGGAAAGCCAGGGATGGATCTAGGATTTGAAAATAGAGTGGGCTAAATTTATCTTAAATACAAATCTAAAAAACTTGAAGGTATGAGTTAATTTCATTGAATTATGAATTTTAAGGTCAATGAGCAATTACATGATAAACTTCTCCATGAAAGGAAAAGAATTGAAAGCATTTATTATCCATTACAAAGAAGAAAAAAAAAAATATGAACCATTTAAATCCATCCAAGCCAACTTAGAAAATAAAAATGAGAAGAAGTATAGCCAAAATTTATTATAGAAAAAAATTGAATTGACATTTTATGCACACTAGAAAAGGTAAAGGTTTTTTTTTTAACAGAAAAAAGTAAAAGATGTTCTCTACGAATGTGTGTTTTATGAAAAAGGTTGAGTAATAAATAATAATTAACTAAAGAAAAAAAAAATTTATGTGGATGGGACCACTAGGATGGGTTGTGTGGAGGAGGTGTGCTTTGGTGGGATGAGTATTAATATTGTACTATAAAATATCAAGTCGCCCCAGCTATAGCCCATGTTAGCACGTGTTTTAATTTTTTGATTATGCGGGAATCAGTTTCGAAGAGGCTCTAAGTTTAATGATTATGCGAGAATCATTTTTTGATTATTTGGGAATTAGTAGAAACAACACTTTTAACAAAAAGTTTACCAAACGCCTAACTGCTTTCTCTCACAGTTCATTTCTCTCAAAGCAATCTAACAGTGATTATTTTCACAGCACAGCAATGCCAAATTCGCCTTAAGCATGTGGTGCCACACTTTATCATGATATGATATTTGTATTTATTAATTGATAATAAACAATAGATTGGAAAAAATATTAACTACGCCCACAGCCTATATTAATATACGTGGTGAATTAATACGTGGAAAAATATTAACTATGTCTCACCTAAAGTTGCTAAGAGATGAGAGAAAGCTATTGTATTAGGTAATTCCTAAAATATATATTTCGGAACAATTATTGCCTAATTTTCACCACATAGGCGGTAGCTGTACGACCACATAAAATGAACAATAGCTGAGAAATATTAAAAAAAATATTGTCGACCCATTCGAGCATGTACGACATTTTAATATCCAGGTAATTATAATGGCACGATAAGCTAACAGAGTTTAATTCAGTAAAAAAGAGTCTAGTATGTGGATGTGAGAAATCCTCCTCCCCACAAAAATGGTCTGTACGATATAATACGGTAAATTTGGGCTCAAGCAAAAAAACTGTGATTAGATGGGATCCATGTACTTCCACAATATCAACTGGCTGATTTTGTTTGCAGATGTCAAATCCATGTACTTCAACTATCTTTGGTTACGAAAATCCTTTAGTACTTCTGGAAACTAATCCTTTAGTCAAATCCATGTACTGGCGAAAAGTTTTGATTCTAAGCATGATTCTCCATTTTTCTATTTATGGGTAATTAAAGAAAGAAGTGTTTTTTGTTTTTCTGTTTTTATCGGTTACACCATTTTAACTGGGATTTGGACTCGGGGGTTTGAACTGGGATTCAATGGGGGGAAAGGGGAAGCCACTACCACTGTGGTGGGAACACCATGTTAACTATACAAGAAAAATGTGACATTCCAACCTGCATTCGTCCGTCTACTTGTTGCCACTTGGATGAGATTATTCTTTTAAGCTAAGTTATCGTCTTCCTGTTATATCTGAGTGGATGCATTTTCTTTTTGGTGGATTAGAGAATAGTTTTACCTCACTATACAATTCCAAGTGCTCGCCCTTTCTTTTATTTCTCTTGCTCATAATATCATCCGGTTTTACTCTGTTTATGCATCAGGTCACGTACTTCAAATGTGGTGGAGTGTCACTTGGTGTTGGCCTGGAACATCGTGTAGCAGATGGCCTTTCTGGTCTCCACTTTGTAAATACATGGTCTGATATTGCTCGAGGTCTTGACCTTACAATTCCACCATTCATTGACAGGACATTACTTCTTGCCCGAGACCCACCACAGCCTGCATTCGATCACATTGAATACCAACCTGATCCACCCATAAAAACCGGTACAAAAGCTGTAGGTGATGAGAGCGCAACGGTATCCATTTTTAGATTGACACGGGAGCAGCTCAACATCTTGAAAGCCAAGTCTAAAGAAGATGGGAACACAATCAACTATACCACATATGAGATGTTGGCAGGTCATGTTTGGAGATGTGCATCTGTGGCACGTGAACTTCCTGATGATCAAGAGACCAAACTACATATTGCAGTTGATGGAAGGTCCAGACTGCAACCCCCACTCCCACCTGGTTTCTTTGGCAATGTGGTTTTTGCAGGCGCACCAATTGCTGCAGCAGGGGATCTCAAATCGAAACCAACATGGTATGCTGCAAGCCGTATTCATGATACTGTTGTGCGTATGGACAACGATTATCTTAGATCAGCGCTGGACTATCTTGAACTTCAGCCTGACCTGTCACCCCTTGTTCGCGGAGCTCATACTTTTAGGTGCCCGAGACTTGGAATAACTAGTTGGTCTAGGCTGCCGATCTATGATGCTGATTTTGGTTGGGGTCGACCTATTTTCATGGGGCCTGGTGGAATGGGATATGAGGGGTTGGCTTTTGTGTTACCAAGTGCAACAAATGATGGAAGTTTATCAGTGGCCATTTCTCTGCAATCTCAACATATGAAATCATTCTCCAAGTTGTTGTACGAGATATAAGGAAATGAAACGTTGAACACACTTTGGGCTTCTGTGTGTGTCCTCTGAGTTCTGGGACTTTTCATTGACTCTAGCCTAGCTGATCCGAAAGCAGCTGTTTTTGAAAAGTTCAAGTGGTCTTTTGGTTAATCTATATTAGAGTATCTGTTTTAGAAACAACATAGTACTGAATAAGATTATCAGAGTATCTGTAAGGTTTGTTTATTGCTGTGGAGGACTTCTTTTTCGGAGTATCTGTAGTTTAATGTGATTCTTAATAAGATTTTCTTTCTCCATGAAACAAAAACATACTGAATCACTTTGGTTATACTTTCAGAAATTTTGGTTTAATGCAAGAGCATTTGTAGTGTTTTTATTTCTCACTGTGAAAAAGGATCAAGAGGTTCTTCTTCTGGAGACTTCAGTGTCAAGTCTGCCCATTTGCTGAATTTTCCCAAATGAGAATTCCCAGCCGTTCCTTCTTCAAATAAGTAACCAAGGAACAAAGACTTAAGAGGCATATGCATGGTTTCTGAGTGTGAGTAGTCTAGAAGGAGATCTTGTTACCCCCAACAACTTCAATACTCTCAGTTTGAATGCTGCTATGACTGGGTTGAAGCTTCTTAGGCATGACCTCCTTCTCAGTTGGGTATATCCCCTGGAATTTAGGCAGTTTTTCTGTGGCTTTCTGGATGTTATGGAGGAGGACATGCTGTAGGGCCTTTGGAAGGGAATTGCAGTTGAGGGCGTTTTTGTTCACCCATTCTCAACCCTGGGACTCAGTTCAGTTACCCTTTCTGCGTTTCCTTTGTTTGGCTTTTTATGAAGTCCATGTATGAGGACCAGTCCATTGATTTTGGAGGCACGGGGCAGAAATAAAGTTGATGCCTTTTATGTTCAACACACACTTTATTTTGAACAAAAATGAAAATAAAAGATTCCATGTTTATGTGCTAAGTTGGTTAGTTTATGTCAAGGTCTAAAATATTGATGATATCGGAAATATCGGTAGTCCAAAAACACGGAAATTTTGATAGAAATATCGGGATATTATCAATATCGATAAAAATTGAATAAAAACCACGGAAATTGTAAGAAAAACTTGGAAATTTTTATTGAAACTTTGGGAAATGTTTATTTAGTCAATTATCTATTAGTTTATCACAAAAAAAATTAGAAGGAAATACATTGCATGATGGAGTTAACTGATTTAAGTTGATTATACAACGAGCTGGCAAATACTGTGAGTGTTGAAAATATGTAGTAATTAATGAAAAAAGATTAAACACACCATAATCATTTATATATAATGATTTACTACAATATTTTACACTTTATACATTATATGGTAAGATACATGAGTGACTTAGTACCACATAGAGTTCATATGATGTTCAAATTTTTCATTATCTTCATCTTCTCTATGTGTAGAGTAAGTGTATTGTGAAGAGTAGACATCAAATGATAAATCCTCAAAATAGTTTTGCATGTAATTGTTAACATGCTACCCCCATATGGATTTGAGATTGGTTGACGTTGTCCATAAGCAAAATCATTTGAAGATTGAGTCTCGGATTCTTTCCATGAGCCGCTCGATTTCATCTCAAAAGGAAAGGTCAAAGATTCATTCTCATGTGAAAATTTGATTCTTGCAAAAAGAATTCAAAACAAAACAATATAAATATAAATATTTTAGCATATTATCACAAAAACATAAGTGATATGGTGGTTAAGGTGTTGGGGGAGTAAAATGGGAAGGGTTCAAATCCCCTTTGTGTGTTTTTTCCTCCCTTTCTCCCTTTTTCCCTTACCCCCCCCTTTTTTTTCTCCTTTTTTTTCCTTTTTTTTTTTCCCATTACATCGATATTTTCGATATTATATCGATATTACAGCAATATTATGACAAAATATTGCTGAAGTGTGAGCGAAATTATCGACATCGATATTTTCCGATATTATCGTTGATATTATCGATATTTATACGCAGGGCCGGCCCTGGGTGATTGAAGGCCCAGGGCAAAACTTTAAGAGTGTGCCCTTTATTCATAAATTATTATTTTTTTAATCAAATAATTAATTGAGTGCTGCTATTTCCATCATCTTGTCCTATTTTCCCACCCATCATATCTTTAAAATTTTAAAGACAAGTTTATCTTTTTGTAAAATAACTTATAAGGACTTATGTAACTCATCTTAAGTGTAAATCCAACATGGATGTTAACAATTTTAAAAAATTATTTTAGAATATTAAAAAAACATGAAAAACTTCATCACTTCCTTCCCAGGCTGCACCAAACAAGCCACCACCCAAACACCACCAGCCACCTAGCAACCACCATCTACCAGAAGCCGAATAGCACCCACCCACCCAGCTAGCTCTCAAGACACCTAATCCCCATCAAACCAAATTATCCATAACCCATTCTAAATAATTACCGACCCAATTTGACAAAACTCATTAACTAGTGTATTGCAATTTGCAAGTATGAGAATCGATTGAAATAGCCTTCCTCACCATTTGAGACAAAAACCAAAAGCCTGATAAGAAAATCCTTGTTTAGAGAAACATAGGGAGGAGATGCGTGCTTTGGGTGAGAGAGAGAGAGAGAGAGAGAGAGAGAGAATTCTTATGCTTGCCACCATTGGTTGGCAGACCCATAAATTTTTTAGCGGAGGTGACCCATAATTTTTTTAGCGAAGGTGGACTAAGTATGAAAAATGGTTTTTCGGAATAATCATTTTCTCAAGATAATTTTTGGCGGCTTTTATTCCTTACACATCAAATAAGAAAACTTGATTTTATGGAATTTTAGTATGAAGTATATATTGACTTAATGAGCCATCATTTTTAGCATAAATCGTATTTTGCACTAAAACCGATTTTTCATATTTTTATTTGGTAGGAATTTGATTTTCTAGTATTTTTATTTGAATCTAAATGGGGGGTACTTCCTTATTTACATTGTAAACTTAAGTAAATGGAGTAATATAAAAATAAATGAAAGTAAAAGGACAAAGACATTTACTTAAATGTTGAAAATGAAAATAAGGTAATATGTACACCAGTTGAGCATAGGGGCAATATAATGTAGCCATACCCATTACTTTTAGTTATTTTATTTTTTTATGAGTACTTATAATTTTGTTTTGCATATACATATATATATTTTTGTCTGATCATATACATATATATAAGCTAATATAAATTTTTTTTGTGCCCTTCTCAATCGTGGGCCCCGGGCGGTGGCCCTGGTTGCCCTGGCCAAGGGCCGGCCCTGTTTATACGATATGTGCATGGATACGTTCCTAAATATCCATGATTTGAAAAAACGATAATATCCTCGATATTTCGTCGATATTATCAATATTTTAGACTATGGTTTATGTAAAAGATGGCCACTATGTGAAAAATAAAGAGAAGTCCCTAAATCTTTTCAACATAAAGCTCAAAAAGCATCCGTTAGACATATAAAAGGATTTTTTTACTACTATAATTCTTGGGCTAAAATGTTTTATAGGAATCTCCATTTTTTAGGGGACTTGTGCCTTCGCCCGTCTTGCACACCTTGTGGGTGGGGCATGCCATGTATTATTCCAAACTCATTATTTTTTTTTTACTCTTTCTTAAAATTCGATCAATGTCATTCCTATCTTCTTATACCATACACAAATGTATGTATATTCTTGACGTCAATTACGTTAAAGGGTTAAGTTATCGTTGTTTGACGGCAATTTTGTCAATTACGTTAAAGCCAACTCGTCTAAACTACTATCAAATGACGGATATTTACAATTGTTTGATTTTGAAAATTACCGTCGTCCATATGACTGACAACAACTATTGAGCCTCATCTAGATACACAAGGGCTAAGCCACGCCCTCTCATTTAGTCGCACGCTTTACAAAAAATTTGGTATGAAAATACCATGACCTCCATTACTCGACCCCTGGCCTCTTTCGGTAATTTTCTTCTGCCCCAGCTCTCTGTATTATATAGGATTAAATATGTTGGTTCTCCTCCTCTTCAAATTAAAGGTAGTGGTTATAATATCTCTCTAATTAAAAATAATTTTTATTACAAATCATCCTTGAACTTTTTAACTGTCTTAATTTTAGTCCTCAAACTTTCAAATTAATAAATATGACCTCCAATATTTTGGTTCATAAATAAGTTTGGTCCATATCATCGTTTGGAGATGTGCAAGCAACGCAGGTGACTTCCCCAGCAAATATCACCAAATAATGGTGACTGTTGCCATTTTTTTTTTTTGGTAGTGCCCCCTTAATCACCAAACTATTTATTGCCACTAATGGAAGGTCAAGACTGCAACCCCCACTCCTTCCTAGTTACCTTGGTAATGCGATTTTTAAAACAACGCCAATTGTTGTCGCAGGGGATTTCCAATCAAAATGAACATGGTACGGAGCAAGCCACATTCATGATGTTTTGGTTCGTAAGGATGATCAAGGTTTTAAAATGCAAGGCGTTGAGGTGAGACGCTTTTGATCCCGTAAGGTGAAGCGTAACTCTTTCGAACATCAATTATTTTAATTTAAAAAATAAAATTATATAAAATAATTATAAATGAGTACTAATTGTCTCCTAAGCATAATAATCAAGTATTCTAGGAGGACAATTTAGGGTACTGCATGTTAGAAATATGCCGTTAAAGTCAACTAATTATTAGAGTTAAGGACATCTTTGATAAATTGATCAGGAAGTTGAGAGGAAGGACGGGACCAATAAATGTCTACATCTTACCCAAGCAAGCTGGGCCTACCCTTTCTTTTTCTAATGAATTCTCCATACATGTTCTTCACGAGCATATAGGGCAATATTAAAGTCGGTCGCTCAACTTTGAGTGGTATAACTTTTGAAAAAAAAGAAAAAAAAATCGAGTGGTATAGCAAAAGACCTATTAGTGTAATGGTTTGGAGCAAATGCTCCCTCTAGGAAAGATTTTGGGTTTGAGTCCTAGCATCCTTCTAGTGTGTGAGTGTAGTATGCTACCGCCCCTCTCAATAAAAAAAGTCCTAAAAAAAATTATGATATAAAAATGTGGTCTCCCTTATCATTACTCAATCGGATTTTGTATTAATTTCTTACCTTCTATGCTCGTATTAATTTTGTATTTGAGCCTTGATTGCTCTCAAATTGTCATCACTTTAGCCAATTTGGAAAATTGAGTTGAGAACTTGAGAGCTTTGGATCACTAGGTTCAAAATTAAATGTAAATTATTTATCTTAGAGTACTGCTACTCTTACCACATTTTGTATATCACATTCCATACCACCTTATGCAGCAGTCGAGGTGGACAACCACATCAATTAAAATTATTTCAATTTTTTATTTCTTTTAGCATTTATCAATTGACAAAAAAAAAAAAAGGAAACAGAAAAACCCAAGCAAACGTGAAAATTGGTTCTCCCCTCCTCTCCTCTTCTACAGTCACCGTCTCCTCTCGCTTTCTTCATCGGCTGGCTATCCACCTACACCATCAATTGGCACTCCACTGTCCCTCCTTTGGTTATTGGTGAGTATATATGAATTTTTTTCTATCAATTTTTTTTATTATTGGGATTTTCTATTTAGAATTACTAACGTACTCTTTTCTTTAGTTCAATTGTTGAGAAGCACGATAATGGGCACTAGAATATCAGCCATTGAATCAGAGGACACTAGCCACATCAACAACAATAGCTCAATTGATCAAGGTAATTCTTTTCATTAGTACAACAATTGGAACTTTGTTTATGATGTTGCACTCTTGAAAATTATGTTATTATGCCTTCTTTTATTTTTGGTATGCGCTCTGGTAAATTAGGTAAATTATGTAGACTTGTATATTAAATCTATGTACTAAAATTTTAGGAATGGAAAGAATCTTCTGCAAGACTAGAGAATAATCAACATGATTATGCAGTTGAAATGAATTTTAATGGGATTGAAAAGGAAAATAATGGGGATGAAACTGAAAATAATGACACTATAATGAGTGTTGAAGAAAAAGTACAAGACCCTCGAGTTGGAATGATTTTTGACAATATTGATGAGGTGATCACATATTACAAACAGTATGGGAGGCAATCGGGGTTTCAACTTTCCAGTGATAAAGAGATCATCAACAAACGGAGGCGATGGATATTTGCAATATGTCACTATTTCTTGTGCCTGAGAAGGCAAATCAAAAAGTAAGTCAAGTAATCTTCTTAAACTTTGTCCAAGAATAGAGAATGATTGCAAGGCTCAGCTTATGGCAGGTTTATTGAACGTCTTTGCACCACCATCCTTTTTAAGGTTTCTTTATGTTTGGAATAAGTCGCAGAGACTCTTTGACAGGACCCGACCCAAATTCCACTTTAGAATCTGAGCCGAACCTTGTGCATGTCCAACACCTGGCAGGTGCCGAGCACACTTGATCAAATTGTCATTCTAATTAAAATTCAAAATTCTTTTACGGTTTGACTTCTGCCGAATTTTCGGCAGAGTCTCCCTTGTTATTCGCTCATTTCCCAAAAATTTTCACATGTACAAAATGCAATTCATATGTCCACAATCGTTCAACATGCATCAAACAAATAAATTTGAATGGCCTTAGGCCTCTTTATACCAAATAAATCATTCTGCCATCTGAAACTGGTCTCAACTCTTAGAACAACATGAATACGTTATCAAGTTTCCATATAACTTAACTGAACAAATTTTCAATTCCATGATTTTCAATTTAATTCACACATTATACCGTCAATTCCTAGTGTCACATAATGTGACACATCCTCGTACTCCTGTGGTGGGTTTGAAAACCATATACCGAAACTTATCATATAATTTCCCATATTCCACAAATCCATATTTCAAATATTTTCTCAACTTTCCAAAAATCAGTTCTCAACTACCTTTGAATTTACACCACATACTGTTGAGAACTAGTGTCCATAATTCATCATTTTCAAACCACTGAGTATATATATATATATATATATATATATATATATATATATATATAGACATGTACTTAGATATTTAGTTCATTTATTATTCACGTCGAAATCTGATTAATAAGCTATTCCCAACTTTACACAATCAAACATAATATAATATCCTTAGAAAGTAAAAGTGATTACATAGTGACTCATAAACATTAAATCATCCAATAACACTCAGTCATATACTTTAATAATAATAATAATAATAATATGTTATAAAACTAGATAGAGAAAATATAGAGAGAAATGATATGCTAAGAATAAAGTTTCACCATATTTATTTATACTTAATCTTTGGTAGAACCGCCTATTTATAGGCTTACAAGATAAGAGATTGAATACCATCATTTACAATATACCTATAGGTTACAAGTACTAATTACAAATACTTAGTGCATAGGTTACATAAAATCCATCGGTGGAATACTAAGAGGTATGGTGGTCATCCACCAACTCATGCATTTACAACACTCCCCCTTGGATGTACACCATACAATGACATAGTTCCCTCATTAGAAACATTGCTTGGAAAACCCAGTGGGACAAAACCGAAAAGAAGGGAAAAATAGTACAACTTTCTTATGGGTCATTGATTTGGTGTTGGACACGCTTATGTTGCCTCATTAAAACCTTGCTAGGAACATATTTATGACCAATTTAATATACCAATTTATGACCAGTACTTATAACATGTTTATGACCAATTTCTTTTTCCATAAACTCAGAGTAATTATGTTTATTTGTCACGTGGTATAACATGTTCATGTATTATAACCAGTGTCTAAAAAATCGATATTATCGCCGAAATATCGGCGATAATATCATTTTTTTTGCAAGCCGATATTCTGGGAACAACCCAAGTATATTTCGTCCAAATATCGAAATTGTCGCAGAAAATATCGCCGACATATCGCTCCAGATATTATCGAGCAACGTCAACACACAAACGGTGATAATATCTCGACATTATCGAAATTATCGATAATATCGAGATCTCACGGCAAGCAATTCGATCGGAGACTTGCTAGGCATGGCGAACTGCGCCTTGCTCCGTTCGTGCCATATGCGCACAAACACAGAACCACCTCACACGAAAGCTAAAGGGTAAAAAGAAAAGAAGAGAAAACCCCCCAATGAAAAATCTCCAAAGAGACAAGAAACAAGTCACAACAAAGACGACCCAGGTAGTGTTTTAGCAGAGCAACAAAAAAAAAATGGGGAATATAAGTTCAGAAAGATGGTTGCTTTGGCTGTTTTGGTTGATGTTGGTCTAGCTGTTCTTCGTCTTCTTCTTCTTGGGTGGTGTTGTAGTTGTTGTTGTTGTTCTCAGTGCAGGGCAGGCTCTCTCCTCCAAGAGAGCCTCCTCTCTCCTTCATCAAATGGCTGTATCTGTTCTCTCTCTCCCTCCCTCTCTCTGACTCTGTTTCTCTTCCTCTCAAAAACTCAAAAACTCAAAACTCAATAACCCAAGTTGGAAAAAGTCCCTGCTAGTGTTTGTACCAAAATTTGCACTTTTTGGCCAAACTCTCCATTCTAGCCAAAATACATTTGGACTTATTTTTTACTCATCAGCCCAACTGGCCATTCGGGCTCCACTTGCCAAAAATTGGAAAAGAAGCCCATATCATTCCAAGAGATAAAATAAGCCAAAATAGCTTTCCCAAGTTCCCAGATTACATATTTTGAAACTTGAGGTCTGACCTTCATTAACTCAAGACCATATCAATAGAAAGGTAAAAGCAAAAGTTATCTCCTATAGCCATTTAAGTCTCAGGAACTACAGACCCGTGTGGTCTCATCAATTAAGATATTTTGAAGCACAAGTTACAAGAATGGCCAGAAGGTATTCAAAAGGAATTCTTAGAGAAAGCATGCTGAGTATCTCTGCAAAACATCCATGTGCCTTCAAAAGAGGGATATTTTCTTCACAAGTTACAAGGAAAAGATATTCATCACAACTGATATTTTCCAGGAGATATTTTCCAGATATTTTTAGGAACCAAAATTCCTATAAATACAAGGGATGAGAGCTGAAAAAAAGACACCCAACAATCAACAAAACAAATACAAAAGAAACAATCAGTTCACTGATCATTCTAGCCTTCAATAGAAGCAAAGCCAACAAAGGTACCAAGGACAAAAACTTGTTGCGTCGATTCAGCTGCACCAAAATGGATTCAGCTGCATCTTCAACTTGTGATACTCGCAAGTGCACGAGCCGTTTGGTAGTATAAGATATGTAAGTGCGAGGTCGATTCCACAGGGATTGGTGATTGAATAATCCAATTCAGTTTTCCTACACAAAACAGAATAACAAGAAAGAAAATAAATAAAACAAGAAAGAAAGAAAAGAAAATAACTCAAGTAGATAAGTTCCCAAGTTCAATTTAGATTAATGGATTGATTCTAGCTAAAGTATGATTAAGCCATGGTGTTTGGTCATAACCTTGTGTTCCTAATTCCCTAATTTGATCATTTGTTGTCTAACCTAAAACTAAGCATTAGGAACCCATTAAGCATAGAAGAACAATTTAAACAACCAAGCATGTATCTAATCCCTGTTGTCGAATGTCCATACATACTCTTCCTATTCATAGTTCAATTTGAATTAAAGCATGGTGTCTACTCTTAATTCAAACCAAGATAGCTAACATGCAAGCCTAAATGGTGATCAATCATTCAAACTAGCATATTAACTTATAAGCATAATGAATAAGAACAAAAACCATAATTGAAACTTAGAAACTAATTAAACTTGAAACTAAAGAAAAGAATTTACATAACAATGAAAAGTAAAGTGGAACTAAGAAAAACTTAAGGAGAATTTCAACACAAATATTTCATTACAACAATTGAAAACTAGAAAGGAAACTAAGAGAATTTGAGGGAGAGAAGGGAAGGGAGCTCTAGAGAAGTGTTTGAGAGCTCCCCCCCTTAGGGTGTGATTTATGAAGCTTGAAGGCTTCTCTATTTATAGGGCTAAGAGGGAGGAACAACATGATGAAATCCAACACCACAATTCCTCTTTTAATACAACCCATAACTCACACTTCATCTTGTCTATGTTAGTGTGGTTGGAATCAATCTCATCCCATACTTCTTTTGCTGCACCTCAAGCTTTCTTCACATGGGATCAAAGGTGATCAATTGTGGCTGCCTTTTGCTGCCAACCCATGTGGTCTTCTTTTGGTTGTTGAACAAAAACGAGTCTTCTGAACCAGACTTGGTGTAGGAAGGTCAGAGGTTTCAAAACTTATCCAATGGGGCTCAAATTTGGATATGTTATACTAGACACCCATTGAAACAACTTCTATGAAGAAAGTATTCCCATCGGAGCAGTAGAAGTGTGCGTTTTGGGCCTTGCAAGTTGGCTGCCGAACAGAGACTGGAATTGACTTCATTTCATTTCTTTGCTTTACATGCATGCACATGCTTTCTCTATAATAACTCCAGCATGTACCAACTTGCTCCTTTAGAATTTCATAGCTGGAATGCCTCCCCACTTCACTCATTATGTTGGATCCAAAGTCAGTTGCAGCATGGGTGAGGCACATGGCTTAAAGGAGGAGACAAGGCTCAAAGCTGGCAGCTGCAAATCCTCCTGAGCATGGTTCAGTGTTGGACGGGCTAAGGACTCCACATATGTTCAATTGGGCTGAATTTTGGATATGTTATACTAGACACCCAATTGAACAACTTCTATGAAGAATGTCTCCTCATCCGAGTTGTACAGATTGCTGAAATGAGACCTTCAAGGTGACTTACGAAACTGGACTGACAAGAAGTGTGGCCCAACTTTGGTTTTGTCTTTAAGCTCTTGCTCTTTGCCAATCAGCCCTTAACATGCATGGATTGCATCAAATGTGATCTCTTGCTATCTTAACCTACAAAACACACAAATAGAGGTAAGTGACTCAAAATAAAGAGAAACTAAGCAAAATCACTAAGTAAAGAAGGCAAGCAAGTGTATGAAATTATGGACTTATCAAAACAGAAAATGGATTAAAAGCACAAGTTTAACTCAATAACATAACCAAATCATAAGCTAGAAGGGTACAAAATGATATACAATTATGAACCGATCAAGGACCTTCAAAGCTATCCTTGATATTCTGCTCAGAATTCCTAGCCACTCACAACTCAACTTGATTATAGCTCTGCCAATTTCAACATTGGTATCGATTTCCAGCTAATATTTATTAGTTGAATGTGCAGCCAGTCCAGTCCGGCCTGACAGTCCAGTCCAGTCCAGTCCAGTCTAGCTTGACAGTCCAGTCCAGTCCAGTCCAGCTTGACAGTCCAGTCCAGTCCAGTCCAGCCACACAATCCAGTGCAGTCCAGCTTGACTAAAATAGTCTCAGAAATGGCATTCCAGGCAGAATTCGAAGTCCAATATTTTGATGTATTTCCGGACTTAGCAGTTCCTTTCATTTACTGAATTTCAAACAGTTCTCCTTGAACTTGTTTTTATTTTCAAACACTTGTATTTTTGCTTTACTTCCCAGTTTTATTTAGATAAATTATGAAGTCCTTACCAGTCTAAGGCATAGAAAAGAACTTACTTGGGAGATATTCCTCACCCAAATTCACAATCGTTTGTTCAAAGTCAATAGCTTGGGGCGCAAGTTATTTTTACTCTCAAGTCTGTTAGAATTGAAAAATTGCTAACGGTGACACGCTCGACACACAAAGAAAGTTAATTTATTGACCAACCATGGTCTTTGGATTAATGGGGAACTTTACCCTACCATCACAGGTACTAAACACAAAAAGGGGTGAACAGCTAGCTCAATAGTGTTTAAGAGGTGTCCTTGTTTTGTGGTTTGGGCTCCAATCTCGAGGATTTCCCTCTAGAGAGATTGAATTTCTGTTTTTTGTTAAATTAAAAATGAGAAAAAGAAAAACCCACAGAAAGAGAGAGATAGATAGGCCAAGAGAGAGAATGTGTGTGTTTCTTTAGTTTGTGGGTTTGTATGTGACAGAGAAAGTAAGCAGAAGAAAACAAACAGCCAATGGCAAATGAAAGGGCAGGTGGATAATCTATTGCTCTCTCTCTCTCTCTTTTATTTTTTGTATTTTCTTTCTTATTTTCTCATAAAATTACAATATACTAGGGGTTATTTGTCAGCTCGTAATATAATCAACTTAAATCACTCAAACCCACTATGCAATGCATTTCCTTCCAATTTTTTATGTCAAAATAATAGATGATTGACTAAATAAACTTCTTCTAAAGTTTCATTAAAAATTTCCATGTATTTATCATAATTTCCATGGTTTTTATTCAATTTTTATCGATATCGATATTTTCCCGATATTTCCATCGATATTTCCGTGTTTTTGAACCACCGATATTTCCGAAACTATCGATATTTAAAACCTTGATTATAACATATAAACAAATCATAATAGTATGTAACCATAATATGTACCATTCTATAATTTCTTGAGAAATCCAAATCTTCTAAAAGATTCCACGCGGTTTTGTCAGGCTTTGTGATCCCACTGTGTGGTACAGAGCTGATATTATCATAAAGCAGAGGTCCCATCTAATGCGTGGTCTGTTGTTTCAAGTTGTATCAGTTATTAAAATTTGGAGACCCATCGACCACAATTCATATACATATTACTATTCAAAGTGAGTATGCGACCTAAATGATAATGATGACCACGTGGAGCAGTTTTAAACCGTTCATGAAGACATCGTGGAACATTTTCAAACCAAGAACCATTTTCTTTTCTTCTTATAATGATTAAAAAAAAGAAAAAAAAAAAAAAAAAAGAACCATGAGATGTGGTGTGGTGGTAGCTCACCTCATTCCTTAACCATGAGGTTGGGGGTTCGATCCCCGCCCATGGAAATGGAGCGCATTTCGTGGCCAGCCGTTTACCTCCATTGGGAGAGCTCCCGCGGCGAAAGGGATTAGTCACTGCTATCGGCGATGGATACCCTTGGATCTCACCTAAAAAGATACCCTTTGATGCATTGAAGACAGAGACAATTTGACAGTAGTCTTTATTTGACAACGCTATATATGGACCATGTTCAACACGGAAAAGAAAAATAAACATAATTCTCTATTTTCTTTTTCTTTTATTTTTTATTTTTTATTTTTTATTTTTTATTTTTTATTTTTTTCGGTCGGACATCATTCTCTACTTCAACAAAAGTGACATGTTGTCTATCTATTTACCTCATCGAAAAATTTTGTAGCTTAAAAGAGACTAGGCAATACAACAAGGTTTAGTTGTATGAGCAGGGACGGTACTATGACTTGTACAACCTGGGCTATAGCCCAGGTGAGTTTTATTTATTTATTTCTTATAGTTAGTGTTAATGTTAATCCCATTTATAGCAGAAATATTAATTTGAACTAATTGGATAATTGTAGTGTTACCCTTAGTTGCCGTGTGTCTATCTGACTCTATCTTTGTGATGATAAATTTTCATTTTTGAATTTTCTTATGAATTTTCATTTCTTTGAATTCATTTTTGTTCATCATGGTAGACCTTAGTTGGCATTGTTGGTGTAAAATAGGTCTTTTAAACAAATAAAATAAAAATGATATGTTCTTACATTATATATATATGATCAATTCCATAAGCCTAAAATCTAACAGTTCAATAAGGTAAATCTAGCCCACCCCATTTTAAAATCCTGGGTCCGTCCCTGTGTATGAGTCCTAACAAATGGTAACAAAACCCATAACGAGAATATGTAAATTTTACAAAATTGAATGATTTCTCTCGTGGACTCTTGGAGGATGAAAATGCTTATGTTACCAGACAAACAAAGTTTTACTCTGTTGGAGATGCTCTAAAATGGTGTTGGAGTTTTAAGTCGTAACCATTATGTGTGTTTTTCATGGACACCAAAGAAGTTTAATGTAACATTTTTTTTATATCCGTACCTAAATTTTCCTTCATCTGGGGGCTTAAAAAAATAAAATTCCAACCAATATATAGCCAACCAAAAAATATTTGGGCTTAAAGTGAACTTGATGGCTGAGTTCTCCACAAAATTATAGAATGAGTAAACTTGGTGGGATCTCTATTCTTCTTTTATAATATAGGGTTTTTCTTTTTTAATATAAGATTTGAGCTTAAAGTGTATGTATTTGATGGGCCATGTTGAGGCTCTACCTAAGAAGGATAAATAAAAAAAAAAAAAAAAAAAGAGTTTGGATGGGATTATAAGAAAAACCTCGTATCGCGACCAGCAAAGATAAGTTGGCTGCACGATGCCCCAAAAAGTGGGGCTCAACTAATCAGAATGGGTTATAGAAGAATTAATAATATTACAAGGTAAGTTCAGACTTTATTTTTTATTTTATTTTATTGTTTTTTATAGAATTAACATTGAGAGAGAGGAATTATGAAGAGAAATGCTGTTAAATACTTCTATTTAACCACGTAAAGTATAAGAGTAAATTTTGCATGTTCGAAACACACAATATTTATGTCTTACGTGTATTGGAAAATATTTCCACATGGGACTCTGGTGTACCCGCACATACACGAATTTGTCCTTGCTTAGTCGCCCTAAGTATATAGATGTTACAACGTCAATATACAGAGACGTGCTTTGCCTTCTTCACTGCAAAGAAGGTTAGACAAGTAGTTTGGTTTGGAGGTGAGGTGAGGCCCAGCAAAAGATGGCGGTGGTCAACGTGAGCGTGAGGGAGTCAACGTTGGTGAAGCCAGCGGAGGAGACGCCGAGGCGGGTGCTGTGGATGACCAACTTGGACCTGGTGATTTTGGGCAACCACACGCCAAGCGTCTACTTCTACAGGCAGAACCAAAACGGTGTGCACGGTCATCATAACAACTTCTTCGACCCGCAGGTGCTCAAGCAGGCCCTCAGCAAGGCCCTCGTGCCCTTCTACCCGTTGGCAGGGCGCCTCGGGAAGGACGGCAACGGCCGCAGCGAGATCGACTGCAATGCTGAGGGTGCGCTGTTTGTCGTGGCGGAGACAGGCTCCACCATCGACGATTTCGGGGACTTTGCGCCGACTCTCGAGTTCCGGAAGCTTATCCCAGCCGTTGATTATTCGACAGGGATATCAACTTATCCCCTATTGGTGTTGCAGGTATGTTTAAGATCGCTAGTGTCGTTTCATTACTTGATCTTGACCTAAACTTATCCCCTAAACAATAGATTGGAAAAATATTAACTATATCGACAGCCTATATTAATATACGTGGTGAATTATTAACTATGTCGCACCTAAAGTTGCTAAGAGATGAGAGAAAGCTATTGCATCAGGTAATTCCTAAAATATGTATTTCGGAACAATTATTGCCTATTTTTCACCACATAGGCGGTAGCCGTACGACACTTTAATATCCTAGTAATTATGATGGCAGATAAACCAACGGAATTTAACTCAATAAAAAAGAGCCTACTGTGTGTATGTGAAAACCCTTCTCCCCACAATAATGGTTCGCTTTCGCTTACTTACTGTATGTCCTTGGGCTACTTTGCATAGAGGCTCTTTAACCGAAAAAACTGTGAGGTTTGGTACTTTAGGGAAGCAGAGCCCATGATTAGATGGGATCTACTCTTCCTCAATATCAACTGGCTGATTTATATGCAGATGTCAAATCCGTTTACTTCAACCCCACTGGCGAGGTTTGGTTACGCCTTTAGTACTTTTGGAAACTAATATTAATGCACACTCAACCCCACTGGCGAAAAGTTTTGATGTTTACATAAACAAAATGTTGCGCTAGCTGCCGATCTTGATTCTAAGCATGATTCTCCATTTTTCTATTTATGGGTAATTAAAGAAAGAAGTGTTTTTTGTTTTTTTTTTTTGGAGTTGGACTCTGGGGTTTGAACTGGGGTGCAATGGGGGGAAAGGGGAAGCCACTACCATTTTAACTGTACAAGAAAAATGTAACAGTCCAACCTGCATTCGTCTATCTACTTGTTGCCACTTGGATGAGATTATTCTTTGAAGCTAAGTTATATCTCACTATACAATTGGAAGTGCTCACCCTTTCTTTTATTTCTCTTGCTCATAATATCATCCGAGACAATTCTTGAACCTGATATGACTTAAACTTACAAAGTATGATTCTGGTTTTACTCTGTTTATGCATCAGGTCACATACTTCAAATGCGGTGGAGTGTCACTTGGTGTTGGCCTGGAACATCGTGTAGCAGATGGCCTTTCTGGTCTCCACTTTGTAAATACATGGTCTGACATCGCTCGAGGTCTTGACCTTACAATTCCACCATTCATCGACAGGACATTACTTCGTGCCCGAGACCCACCACAGCCTGCATTCGATCACATTGAATACCAACCTGATCCACCCATAAAAACCGGTACAAAAGCTGTAGGTGATGAGAGCGCAATGGTATCCATTTTTAGATTGACACGGGAGCAGCTCAACATCTTGAAAGCCAAGTCTAAAGAAGATGGGAACACAATCAACTATACCACATATGAGATGTTGGCAGGCCATGTTTGGAGATGTGCATCTGTGGCACGTGAACTTCCTGATGATCAAGAGACCAAACTACATATTGCAGTTGATGGAAGGTCCAGACTGCAACCCCCACTCCCACCTGGTTTCTTTGGCAATGTGGTTTTTGCAGGCGCACCAATTGCTGCAGCAGGGGATCTCAAATCGAAACCAACATGGTATGCTGCAAGCCGTATTCATGATACTGTTGTGCGTATGGACAACGATTATCTTAGATCAGCGCTGGACTATCTTGAACTTCAGCCTGACCTGTCACCCCTTGTTCGCGGAGCTCATACTTTTAGGTGCCCGAGACTTGGAATAACTAGTTGGTCTAGGCTGCCGATCTATGATGCTGATTTTGGTTGGGGTCGACCTATTTTCATGGGGCCTGGTGGAATGGGATATGAGGGGTTGGCTTTTGTGTTACCAAGTGCAACAAATGATGGAAGTTTATCAGTGGCCATTTCTCTGCAATCTCAACATATGAAATCATTCTCCAAGTTGTTGTATGAGATATAAGGAAATGAAACGTTGAACACACTTTGGGCTTCTGTGTGTGTCCTCTGAGTTCTGGGACTTTTCATTGACTCTAGCCTAGCTGATCCGAAAGCAGCTGTTTTTGAAAAGTTCAAATGGTCTTTTGGTTAATCTATATTAGAGTATCTGTTTTAGAAACAACATAGTACTGAATAAGATTATCAGAGTATCTGTAAGGTTTGTTTATTGCTGTGGAGGACTTCATTTTCGGAGTATCTGTAGTTTAATGTGATTCTTAATAAGATTTTCTTTCTCCATGAAACAAAAACATACTGAATCACTTTGGTTATACTTTCAGAAATTTTGGTTTAATGCAAGAGCATTTGTAGTGTTTTTATTTCTCACTGTGAAAAAGGATCAAGAGGTTCTTCTTCTGGAGACTTCAGTGTCAAGTCTGCCCATTTGCTGAATTTTCCCAAATGAGAATTCCCAGCTGTTCCTTCCTATGGAAATCCAAATTGCCTCCTAAAGACAAATGCTTTCTTCTTCATATAAGTAACCAAGGAACAAAGACTTAAGAGGCATATATATGGTTTGTGAGTAGTCTAGAAAGAGATCTTGTTACCCCAAACAACTTCAATACTCTCAGTTTGAATGCTGCTATGACTGGGTTGAAGCTTCTTAGGCATGACCCTCCTTCTCAGTTGGGTATATCCCCTGGAATTTACGCAGTTTTTCTGTGGTTTGCTGGATGTTATGGAGGAGGAGATGCTGTAGGGCCTTTGTAAGAGAATTTGAGTTGAAGGCGTTTTTGTTCACTCATTCCCAACCCTGATCGGTCCATTGATTTTGGAGGCACTTGGCAGAAATAAAAGTTGAGGCCTTTTATATTCAACACTTACTTCTTTTTGAGGTTCCAAGCTTAAGTGCTAAGTTGGTTAGTTTAAGTAAAAGATTGCACTATGTGAAAAATAAAGAAACATGCCTAATTTTTTCAAAATAAAGCTCAAAAAGCATCCGTTAGACATATAAAAGGACTTTTGGGCTACTATTCTGGGCTAAAATGTTTTATAGGAATCTCTATTTTTTTTAGGGGCCTTGTGCCGTCGCCCGTCCTGCCACTGTGGGGGAATGCCATGTATTATTCCAAACTCGTCATTTTCGTCACTCTTTCTTAAAATTCAATCAATGTCATCCATATCCTCTTATACCATTCATAAATGCATGTTCTTGATGTCAATTACGTTCAAGGGTTAAATTGCTATCGTTTGATGTCAATTTCGTCAATTACGTTAAAGCCAACTTGTCTAAACTACTATCAAATGACGGATGTTTACAATTGTTTGATTTTGAAACTTACCGTCGTCCATATGACTGACAACAACTATTGAGCCTCATCTATACACAAGGGCTATAGCCAAGTGCGACTTTGGGCCTAAATGCTTTTGTTTTAGAATCTCTAAGCCAAGCCCTCTCCTTTAGTCACACGCTTTACAAAAATTTTGGTACGAAAATACCAAAAAAATAGAGATAACTTTCTTGAAACTGGTTTATTTATGGAATTCATATATCATAAAAAACAAAACAAAGAATAACAAATAAATAAAATCAAAATATTAGCGTGCAATATTCTGGCAAAGAAAGAATGGAAACTCCAGTTCTGAACTTCTGTTAAGAAACTGAATAATCTATTTGTATTGAATTGATTAAATGAAAGGATACAAGAGGTTTCATAATACATGTGTGGAAATAGACAGTGGCAGATCCAGACTTTTGTCTATCTGAGGGCGTAAAAAATAATTTCATAGCTGACTCCTACAAAGTCTAGGTTTTCATAGCAATACGATATATATTACAACACATAATCTATTTCAATAATTTTTTAATATATGATTTTGGGCCAAAATCTAAGGCTTTATATATTGGACCACATGTTTATTAAGTCTTGGGCCTTGATATTTTCAATATAGGAGATGTTTTGGGCTAAAATCTTGAAGGCTTTACTTATTTAGGTTACTAAGTGGGGATTTTGCATGCAAAATATTAGCCAAGTGTCTTTTTTTTTTAATTGGCAAAGTGTTTGGCTAGATGGGTGAAGAAAACACTAAAGTGTGGGCAACTGCCCACAGTAGGCATGTATTGGGCCTGCCAGTGGAAACAGAGTTCCGTAATTAAAGACCTCGAAAATAGAAAACATTGACTTACGCACCAGACAAGAATCAATCAAGCTCCTTAGAGCACCTCCACCCCAAAGGGCAAGGGCAAGGCAAAGACAAGGCAATGTTTGTCACTATTCACATGAATAGTGGCATCCTTGCCTTTTTTGGTTCCACCCCAAAGGGCAAGGGTAAGGGCAAATACTATTCACTTTAATTTATTTTCTATTTTTTTATACTTCAACCATTAATTTTGATAAGCTTTTCGGATAAGATTTTCGATTGCCACGTGTCACTATTTATTATATAATTCTCACCTAAAATTTCAGATAATATTTTTGGATAAGATTTTCAGTTGCCACGTGTCCATATGTTGTTATAACATTCAAATCTCAAATTTCAGATAAGATTTTCGGTTGCACCGTGTCTCATTTCAGATA
The DNA here is from genome assembly GCF_965620075.1 of Prunus avium. Taxonomy (NCBI): domain Eukaryota; kingdom Viridiplantae; phylum Streptophyta; class Magnoliopsida; order Rosales; family Rosaceae; genus Prunus; species Prunus avium. The sequence goes on from NC_142286.1 coordinate 9,303,799, forward strand.
AGATTTTCTGATATTTATTAAAAAGATTCTAATCTCATATTTTAGATAAGATTTTCACCCTCTAAAAATACGCCACATGTCTCATTTTAGATAAGATTTTCATATATTTATTAAAAAATTCTAATCTCAAATTTCAGATAAGATTTTCACCCTCTAAAATTGTGCAATGTGTCATCTCTATTTTCTAAATCCCTTTATAAAACTACACCCTCAACTCAGACCTCTCACACCATATCTTCTTTATCCTTTCATTTATCAGATTTTACAAAACACATTCTACTCTCAATGTCTAACCTGAGGAGGGTGTTAGAGAGGCAACAACAAGAAGATGAAGAAATTAGGCGCAGACGTGCTGAAGAAGATCGTGAGTTGGATGAAGAGGAGGAAGAAGTTGTTTTAGCGGTGTGTATGCTTAATCAATCAAGGCAACACCACCGTCGTCGTGCCCTGAACGTGGACATACATAGGCACTCTCGGGGTAAGAATCTCTTGGAAGATTACTTTATCCCAAATTCGTTATACCCTGTTTCTCATTTTCAAGAGAGATATAGAATGCAGCCCCATTTGTTCCAAAAAATCATGCATGATGTTTGCAATTATGACACATACTTCGTTCAGAAGTATGATGCTGTTGGGGTTTTAGGTCTTCTTCTGGAGCAAAATCTTATAGCTGCTTTGCAGATGCTTGCGTATGGGCTTCTGGGATGAGATTGCTAGGATGGGGAAATCAACTATCCTAGAGTGCTTGGTTGCTTGGTCAGATTATGTGATGTAATAGAAAATCTCTACACGAGGGAGTACCTCAGCAAACCTACGGCTAGGGACCTCCGAAAGGCTTGTACAAAAAGCCGAGGCTCGAGGTTTCTCAGGCATGATTGGAAGCATCAACTACATGCACTGGCAGTGGAAGAATTGCCCAATTGCTTGGCAAGGAGATTATGGGAATAGAATGGGCCAAAAAAGTGTAATTCTGGAGGCCGTAGCATCATTCGACACTTGGGTTTGGCATGCCTTTTTCAAGTTGCCAGATCTCAAAATGACCTCAATGTGCTTGGTCAATCCCCAGTATTCAACGATGTCTTGTGAGGTCATTCCCCCCACATCACGTATTGAATCAACAATACCGTATACTCGGGTGCGTACTACCTCGCCGGCGGAATTTATTTGAGGTGGACGACATTCGTGAAAACAATTTCGAATCCCCAATCGGATAAGGAAAAAAACTTTGTTGCCTTTCAAGAAGGTTATAGGAAAGATGTGGAAAGGTGTTTCGGTATCTTGCGAGCTCATTGGGCAATTATTAGGGGTGCTGCTCGAATGCTTGATGAGGAGGTGCTTTGGAGCGGCTTGCATCATCCTCCATAACATGATTGTGGAGGATGAGTATGATTATGATGCTCCAAAGGTGTTTGAACCCGATCCTATGAACACGACATTGATAAGAATTTATGAAAGGCCGATGGGTGCAAATGGACAACCATTAGAGCACGAACCATTGATTCGGGATGGTCGATACAACAACCATTGGAAATGAAATCTTCGTATGTTCACGAGAGACGTCAAGCTGACTTGATCGAGCACTTATGGGAGATGAAAGGCAATCACAGTGGATGAAGTCAAGTTTAATACTTTGTTTGGAATTATGCTTTGTTTTTGTGTGTGGTTTGTAATGAATTAAGGTTTGATTTTAATTATGCTTTGTTTTGTGTGTGGTTTGTAATGAATTAAGGTTTGTTTTGATGTATGAAATATTTTTAATAAATAGCTATATTATTTAATGTTTTCTTTATTGAATAAAAGGGAAACAATACAACAAATTAATACGTATGGCAACTCTTTCAATACAACCTAATGGTTTTGATCATTTAACTAATCTGTGTTGCTAGGTCCATTGTCATGGAAAAGCTTTCTTCTCATAACATCCCTTCGTTTTAGCTTCCAATAGGACTTTGTTTCAGGAGACATATAGCTCGTATCCATGGCCATGATTTTCATCCCTCTGGCCTCCATGTCTTGTTCTTGTGCTTACTGCCTTTCAATTGCATATGCATCATGTCGTGCCTTGTCCGCTTATTCTCTTTTCAAGTCTCTCTCAATTCTCAGTGCGCCGTTAGTAGAAATTTGCTCCAAAAATTGTACACAGTCAGTGTTCGAAGTGCTCTCTCTCTTGGCCTTTACCGCATTTCTCCCAATAGGTCTTGGTTCACGTTGGATTGGTGAGTCTTGATCCATTGGGGAGTCCAATGGCGAATCAGTTGCTGGTGAATCGTGGAGTGGGGTCTCATTCAACACTATCGTCAAACAGTGGAAATAATTTTGAATCTCGAACAATTCTTCACAACGTCCCAACATTGGTGATTCATGAAACTTTTTTTTGCCTTGGCCCATGGCACCGAACCACATTTGTGCTTGCATAATTTATTAAAAAAAATTGGAAATGCAAGAAAATATAAACAAATTGGAAATGCAAGAAAATATAAAAAAAATGAATATGCAAGAAAAAAAAAAGTGACATTAAATTGAATAAAATGGCATTTATAAATATTTTACCTTGTCAGCAAGATTTTGACTGCTTCGAATGTTGTCCCTCGCTTTTGCCAACGCATCTCTCCATTTCCCTAACTTTTTATTCAAAATTTTCCACCTACTAGCTAAGGCAATTTTTGACGGTGGCGAACCCGATCTTTCACAAAATTCTCCATGAATTTTTCTCCACATATGAGAGAACTTCATCTCATTGCCCGTGATCGGGCAATTACCAACTTTCACCCAATACTCACACAACACATTATCTTCCTGAGTTGTCCACGCGCCTCCGGCTTCGATGGAAGAGGCTATTTGTTTTTTGATACAAATGGAAAGTAGTAGAAAAATTTGAGTGGAAAGTAAAAAATATTGGAAGGAGAAGAGTTTGTATGAAGACTTGGTGTGGAAAGTGAATAAATTTTTTATGTATTAATAGGGAAAAAATCCAAATTTTTTTGGTACTTAAAAAAAAAAAAATCACATCCGTCGAATTTCTGAATTTTTTTTTATCGGAGCGTCCAAGAAGGGCCACATGGCTTCTTCTCGCTAGTTTCTGTCAGCGTTGGCGCCAGCCGTGACATCAGGGCAATAGCCCGGTCAAATTTTGCCCTTGGGCTTGCCTGGGCTAGTGGGTCCCACGACTTGCCCGAGTTGGACTGCGTGCGCTGGAGATGGGTTTGGGGCTTAGGGTTGCCTTTTGCCCGGGCCAGGCCCTTGTGCTAGAGGTGGCCTTAATGCATGGGATACTGCCTTCAATGATGATGACTGACTTTACTTCAGGCTTTAACACAATGGAACCATGAATTTTTCGACGGGTAGGCTAGCTAAAATAAAGTAGACATTAAATCATATAAACCACGCTAATGCATAGTTATGACTAATTTTCAATCAGATTTAGCATAAAACAAATACATTTTAAATGAAAATAAAAATAAAAATGATATGATCAAAATAAATATATGTTCAACAACATAATTAGAAGTGTATCTATTCAAGTTGTGCCCTGCGATCCTTGAGAGAATTGAAATCTTTTGTTATAACATCTGAATCGATACTGTTAGCAAGTTCTTTTTCAATGTAGACAATCATAGAATATGCTACAAAGCATGGAAAACAATAGACTTTATCTTCTGAAGGGAAATACTCTAACCATGGAAATTGTGAGAACCAAGAATATTGAAATCGACAATATTGCAATCCAAACTGAGACCTCGGATATTCTGAAAGTTTTGGTTGGTAAGGTCCAACTTTGATATAAGCACGTCGAACCTCATCACGTTGATTAATAGGGTAATCACATATTCGAATACGTTTCCCAGGGTCTTGTTCCAAAAAAGCAACATCAAACTCATTGAGTTCAACTATTGCAAATGTGTGATGAAGTGGCTCAATTGATGGTGAAGCCTTATTATTGGATGTAGAAGCCTTGTTAATGTCTAATTTATCACCATAATCTTTTTTCTTGAAGAATGAATGAATAGTTTTTACTCTTTTACTTGCCTGATTCTGATGTGACATTATAATAAGCTTCACAAATACAAAGTGCAAAATATAAATATAAATAATTAAGTTTATCATATATATTAATTATAAACACAAGAATAATGGACATAAATCAACAAAAAAATTAAAATTGGAGAGTTAGGTTAAGGACTTTACCTTTACCATGCATATGGATGATGGAATTCATTTTTAGTAGAACATAAGTAGAACGCAGCAGCAAGTATTCTTTTGAACCCCTAGGTCTTTTTTTTTTTTGGGTCATGGAACCCTAGGACTAAGTTTCATATATATGCTTCTTTTTTTTGGATTGACTAGGAATTCTAGCTAGACTAGGATGAACGTGGGACCAACTAAGATTAATTGAAGTCAAACTATATTTCTTAATTAAATAGGAAACCACACAACACAATTCATTGAAATAAAATAAAAAGCAAAAGTGGCGTGTAAACCAAAAAAGAAAGCAGCCTAGCAAAAGGAATTCACAAGAAATCTGTAAAAGTGGACCAAATTGTGGGCCCCAAGTTTATTTTATTTTATTTTATTTAAAAATAGAAAACCTTATTGGGCTACAACCTTGTAGCCCATAAGGTGGTTCCGCTTTAACACTCCCCCTCATGTTGAGCATGATGGATATTAGAATGCCCAACTTGCCCAAGAGATTGTGAAAGGCATTACCCAAAGGTGGTTGATAATGAGGTAGCAATGGTGATGTTGTAAATGAGGTTGTTGATGCTGTAAAAGGGCCACCAGTTGCAACCAGTGTGGCTGCTGTAAAAAGCAACTGTGTGGCTGCTGTAAAGGGCAATGGTTGTTGCTATAAATGAGGCAGTTGTAAAAAAGGGCAACGATTGTTGCTGTAAATGAGGCAGCGATGTGGCTGCTGTAAAAAAAGGGTTTGTTACTCCTCAAATCCGACCATGTATGAAAGTCGGGATTTAGAGGAAGTAGTACCCAAATAAAGATTTGCTGATGTTCAGTTGATATTGCCAGGATGGAGGCTGTTGTTGATGTTTCCTATTATTTAGGTTGAATAATGATGTTGTTGGTGCAGCTAATTGATGATGCTGTTGTTGCAGCTGTATGAAAGTAATTGCTAAAATATGAATATGGTTTGAATACTTTTGGTTAAGTTTTATTCTTCTCCATAAGGAGGTATATATAGGAGTTTACATGAGTGCTTTACAAGGAAATAGATACAGTAATCAATTAGGATAGTATCTCCTAATTATAAAATGATTTGTCAACTATATAAAATAAGAAAGTAAATCCTTTAATTAATCAAGGAAATAAATCTCCTTGATTAATTAGGAGACTCACGTTAACACTCATCCTCAAGTTGGTGCATATATGTCACCAATGCCCAACTTGGTAAGTGAGTCATGAAATACTCTTCCACAAATAGTTTTGTTAAGACATTTTCCAGTTGATCTTTTGATTTTATGAATGGCAGGCAAATGATCTTATTCTCAATTTTTTCTTTGATGAAATGTCTATCCACCTCAACATGCTTGGTTCTTTCATGTTGAACTGGATTATGGGCAATATCAATAGCTGACTTGTTGTCACAATGCAACTCCATTGGCTTTTCTGGCTTGATGCCCAATTTTGTCAAGAGTCTTCTGATCCACAATAATTCACAAACTCCGTGAGCCATTCCTTGATACTCTGCTTCTGCACTAGACCAAGAAACCACATTTTATTTTTTATTCCGCCAAGTGACTAAGTTACCTCCCACAAATGTAAAGTAACCAGAAGTAGAGCGTCTATTTGTAATGGAGCCAGCCTAATCAGCATTTGTATATCCAACAACTTTAAGATCTCCATTTTTTGAGAACATTAATCCTTTCCCAGGGGCTGACTTTAAGTATCTTACAATCCGATCAATTGCATTCCTATGAGAAACACTGGGTGAATTCATAAACTGACTAACCACACTCACATCATATGCAATATCTGGTCTTGTGTGTGCCAGGTATATCAACCTTCCAATAAGGCGTTGGTACTGTTCCTTATTGGTTGGTTCTTGGTCCATGTCTTCACATAACTTGTGATTCATCTCAATAGGTGTGTCAGCCGGCTTACACCAAAGTAATCATGTTTTGGTGAGTAGATCCATTACATACTTCCTTTGAGATAGAAATATACCAGTTTTTGACCTTGCTACCTTAATTTCGAGAAAGTACTTCAGATCACCTAAATCCTTCATCTCAAATTCTTGAGACAAATACTTTTGCAGCTTCAGTTGCTGTCCGGTATCGTTTCCAGTTACTGCTATATTATCTACATAAACAATCAATTCAATAAGTCTTCTTCCATCACGCTTCACGAACAGGGTGTGATTTGAATTACTCTGTGTATATCCAAAATTCTTCATAGATTTACTAAATCTGCCAAACCATGCTCTGGGAGATTGCTTTAATCCATATAATGACTTTTTGAGCTTGCAAACGTGATTCTTCTTGTCACGAGCTAAATTACATCCTGGTGGTAGGTCCATATATACTTATTCTTCCAAGTCTCCATGTAAGAATGCATTTTTGACATCAAACTGATGTAATGGCCAATCGAGATTTGTTGCTAGAGACAATAGGACTCTGATAATGTTAATCTTGGCTACTAGGGCACAGTTCTCCTAGGGGTCGTTTGGTACGGCGGACTGTCATGGACTGGACTAAATCCTGGGACTGTCTTGGATTAGCTCGGATTGGACTAAGCTGGATTAAGTACTGACCTACGTTTGGTGCTGCGTCGGACTAAGAAGCTAGATTGTAAAAATAGTGAAGACCTATGTTTGGTGCTGTGTCGGACTAAAAAATAATTCTTGTAATATTTAAATTTAATTTGAAATTTTGACCTAAAAATAAATAAATGCTACAAAGAAACACAATTCAAAGATTTAAAACAATAAAACAAATAAAATTATGATTGTTTATGAAGAATAAAATTTTGATATATTTTTTTTGGCTTCTCAAGATTTATCTTAGTTGCTCCTTAGCCTTGCCCCAAGACTACTACAAATCTTCTATTTTTTGTTGGTCGAAACATTACTAAGGAGCTAAACTCACTCTATATAATTCTACGTCTTTCATGGAAGACCAAGTAAAAATTAATTTAAAATATATATAATTTGTGTATATTTGACTTTTGACTTTAAACTGAAAAATATAATTTAACAAGGTAATAATTGCTTGCGATAAAGAAAGCAGCACATCATGAATTATTAAACTTGTTTCAATATAAAAAGAATATCAAGCATTTGTCAATTATTATAGTTTGATTTTCCAGCACATCATGAATTATTAAACTTGTTTCAATATAAAAAGAATATCAAGCATTTGTCAATTATTATAGTTTGATTTTCCAAATACAAATGTGGTCAAATGCAATATCAAAATAATTCTTGTAATATTTAAATTTAATTACGGATTTTGACCTAATAAATAAATAAATGTTAAAAATCCCAATTAAAAATTTAAAACAATAATAAAAAGAAAACAAATAAAATCCTAATATTTTTTAAAGAGAGGAGTCGGACTAGCGTGTTCTATTTAGGAACGTGCTATTTAGTGAACCACTTTTCGGGCTCACTATATTAGACGGGCGAGTGAGGCCTTTTTTTCACTATTGGACTATATAGTCTCATTTAAGTTAGTCCCGTCTGTTACCAAACATGGGTTTCGAGTGCTATTTAGCCTAGTCCAGTCCAGTCCAGTCCAGTGAAGCGTACCAAACATACCCCTAGTAGTCTATCCCATATATCTGTGTGTACCCCTTCGCCGCTAATCTAGCTTTATATCTTTCAATGGATCCATCTGCTTTGAGTTTCACAGTACAAATCCACTTGCATCCTACTGTCTTCTTTCCATGAGGTAAGGGCACAAGTTCCCGTGTGACATTCTTTTGGAGGGCTCGCATTTCTTCATTCATGGCTTTTTTCCATTTTGGGTCTTTTAGTGCTTCAATCACAGTGTTGGGGACAGATATGTCAACCAACTATTTCACAAAGTGCACACGTGCCTCTGATAATCTGCTGAGAGATATATAATTATTGATAGGGTATTTCCCTTTGCCTTTAAGATCTGCTTTATATTGTACTCGAGGTTTGCCACGATTCTTCCTTTCTGGAAGTTGATATGTAGGCTCTGTTCCTTCTAAAATCAAATCATCATGGGATATTTCATTAGTGTTATCAGTTTCAGGGAAAGGTGTTACATGAATGACTTCTTCAGTAGGTGATTGGTGTGGTACTAGAGCTGAAGAATTCTCCGGAGCGGGCAAAATCTCATAAAATGGTTCAATTTCCTCCTCCTTAGTTTGACAGCGTGGAGGCAACTGATTGTTTTCCTCTGGCGATCGGTCGTTTTGAAGCAGGTTCTCCGTGTTCGAAGAACTAAGGCTTAGTTTGGTATTGCTGTGCTTTTAAAAAAAAATGCTTCTGCTGTGCTGCGAGGATAAACGGCTGTGAAGTGAAGCAGCTAAGTGTTTGGTAATCTATATTTATAAAAGTGCTGTGAATATAAAAAGCAGTGTTGTGGTGTTTGGTAAACCCTTTTGTAAAAGTGATGTGATTGTGTATAATGACCAAAAGGGTATGATAAAAAAAAATTATTTATTTATGTTTCTTTTTCAAAAAAGAAGAAATTTCAATACATCTTTTTTTTTAATTTTTTCTCTCTCCCTTTTCTCTCAACCAATCTCCTTTCTTTCTCTTCAGACCAAAAAAAAAAAATCTTCTCCTTTCTTTCTCTGTTTTGACAGAGACCATTCCTCTCTCTTCTCTGCAAGTCTTTTTTTTTTTTTTTTTTTTTTTTTTTTTATAGTCAAAAGTGTAAGATTTTCCATCTCACACCTTTCTCTCTTTCTCTCCATCCATCCATCTCTTAAATTACATCAAGATGTGGGAGGTTGGGATGTCGCCAACCTTGAGTTGGTATTTGGGTTTGGCGATGATGCTTGGGATGTGGATGCTACATCCCCACCTCTCTCTCTTTGCTCTATGAATGTGAATAGTGGGATTGTAATATTGGGTTGTGTTTTGTTGGGGAAGACAAGGAAGTTGGGGGTTTGCTTTTCTTTTGCTGGAGGAGATAACTGGTGGGTAATCTGGATGTTGGATTTTTTGTGGATGTGAAGATGATAAAGTGCGGAGCTAAGGTTGGGGTTTTTTGGGTTGGAGGGGAAGAAGTTCTGGGTCTGTAAAATAGGGAGGTGGGTTGGTGGGGTTTTGGGTTCAGATGGTAGCTTTGATGGATTGAGAAGGGGAGCAGGTTGCAGAGAGAGGATGAATCGAGCAAGCCAGAAAATCCAAGAGAAATGACACTTGGGAGGCTCGAACCCGGGATGACGAGGATAAAGCATGTAATTGTTTGAAACAAATATGGGCAATATGGGCAATTTGAAAGTTTCATTAAACCCTCCGCAAGATTCTCCGCGCAGCAGATTTTAGAAGCAGGGTGTGAGCTGCTTCTTGTTTTTGGCTGTGAATGGTAGCAGATTTTAAAATAAGCAGCTTGGATTGGTTTTACCAAACACTTAAACCTCCAAAACTTCTTTTCAAAGCTGCTTATTTTTTAAGCACAGCAACCCCAAACCAAGCCTAAGGGGGGCGACCGATTGCTTTCCTCTGGCGACTGGTCGTTTTGAAGAAGAGTGAGGTCCTGGGGAAAAAAATCGAGAATTCGAGGAGTGGTGGATTCTCAATTCTCCTTTTGTGCTGCTGAAAAATATAACTCGTGTTTTTGGAATACAACATCCATGGAGGTATAGACCTTCTGACTAGGAGGATGATAACATCGGTATCCTTTTTGATGAGGTGCATAGCCAATGAAAACACACTTTTCAGCTCGGGGATCCAATTTTCTTCGTTGGTGATCATGTAAGTGGACAAATACAAAACAGCCAACAATTTGGGGTTCCAAGTTTAGGGTGGGAGGTATTTGGATATGGTGGTGAAGTGTTTGAAGTGGTGTTTCGAAATTTAGGATACTAGAGGGAATCCGATTGATGAAGTTGTCTCCCCCAAAAAGATCGTGGCATATTAGCACCAAAGAGAGGCACGAACTACTTCCAATAAATGTATGTTTTTTCTTTCAGCAACTCCATTCTGTTGGGGAGTGTAGGGGCATGAACGTTGATGTATGATGCCATGATCTTGTAAGAACTAGTTAAGATCATGGTTGAGAAATTCTTCGCCATTGTTAGAACAAATAACCTGAATTCTGGCATGACATTGAGTCTCCACCATTTGATGGAACTGTTGAAACTTGGAAATGACTTCCCCTTTAGTTTTGAGAAGGGAAATCCAAGTCATGCATGTGCAATCATCTATAAACGTGACAAACCATCGAACTCCTGCTGGAGTGGCAATTTTAGCAGGTCCCCAAACATCAGAATGAACAAGAAAAAACGAAACCAAACTCTTATTTGAACTTAATGGGAACGGGACACGATGACTCTTAGCCAATTCACACATATCACACTGGAAGCTGGAAACATCAAGACTGGAAAATAATGATGGAAACAACTTCTTAAGATAACCGAACGAGGCATGCCTAAGATGTTTATGCCATAACCAAACTTTGTCTATCTCCCCCTCATAACGAGTTCCATTGGTTGTGAAAGGTTGACCAACCTTGGTCTCACTATCCGATGCCCAATCCAAGTAGTAGAGTTTGCCCCACCGAGTACCACAACCAATCGTCTTTCCCGTGAAGATGTCTTGAAAAACACAATGATTTGGCCAAAATATTACAGCACACCCCAAAGTAGTAGTAAGTTGTGCAACAGACAACAAGTTATGGTCCAAGGATGGAGCAAGCAATACAGAATCCAAATGTAGGGAAGTAGAGAGTGATAGATAGCCCTCCCCAACCACAACGGAGGGGGTACCATTAGCATTAGACACCACCGATGGAGTGGATGATTTGTGACTAATAAGTTGGCCAGGATCAAATGTCATGTGATCTGTAGCACTCGAGTCAATAATCCATGCGGATTTTTGAAAGGACGTATGAAAAGCAGAACCTTTGGTGGTGGAAATAGAAGCACGAGTCTAGGTAGCCGGGTCAGCAGGATTGGCCGCATGCTTTTGTGAGTTTGCAATAAGGAAGAGAATCGTAGGAGGTCCTGACATCGCAGCGGAAGTAAGATGTGATATAAGAATGTGAGGAATTTGATTGGAGGAAAGTGATTTGAGGAATATTATGTATGAATTTGATGTGAGAGGTATGTATATAAGATTTGAGGGTATCTGTTTAGGGATTTTGATAAGAGGATTTGAGGACTTTAGATTTGAGGGATTTGGTTTTGAGGAATTTAAATATGAGGAATTTGACTTAGGGTTTTGGATTTAAATATGAGAAATTTGATATGAAGGTTTAAAGACAACCTAGGATTGATTGCTCTGATGCCATGCTAAAATATGAAGATGGTTTGAATACTTTTGGTTAAGTTTTATTCTTCTCCATAAGGAGGTATATATAGGAGTTTACATGAGTGCTTTACAAGGAAATAGATACAGTAATTAATTAGGATAGTATCTCCTAATTATACAATGATTTGTCAATTATATAAAATAAGAAAGTAAATCCCTTAATTAATCAAGGAAATAAATTTCCTTGATTAATTAGGAGACTCACGTCAATAGCTATTGATGATGGAGATGGCCCATCTATGCTGAAGATGCTGCAACATGCAGCTGATGGAGAAGATGCTGCTTGTGTGTAATACATCAGTTGCAGATATTGCTAATATGTGACAGTGTGTCCATCTCCCCCTCAAATCTGAGGCTCATAGAGGGTCGAGATTTGGAAGAAGACAAAGTGAAAGGACAAAAAAGGAGACTCAAGAGAGAGATGAAGAGAGGTGTGCTGTTGACTATTAGAGTAAAGGAAGGAACATAACCATAATTGGAGATGGACAAGAAACTCTAGTCTATGGTGATGCTTGGATTCCTAGACCTAACTCTTTCCGCCCTATTTCCCCTCAAGTGTTGGATCAAGAAACTAAAGTAAGTGCTTTTATTTTTCCTATTGGGAATTGGAATGTTGATTTACTAAATTTGTGTTTTCATGAGGAAGATGTTAAGGCTATTACCTCTATCCCTTTGAGTGTTAATTATCACAAAGATAGATGGATTTGGCATTATACTACTAATGGAATTTATTATGTGAAAAGTGGATATAGGCTGGAGATGTCAAAGAAAAAGGAGTGTAGTGGGGCTATTGGATCCTCTTCGGAACCAAGAATACTAAGTGCTTTATGGAGAAAAGTTTGGTCCCAAGAGGTACCAAAAAAACTCATATATTTTAATTGGAGAGCTATTAAAAATTATCTTCCTTGTAAATCTAATTTGCTGAAAAGGAAAATAATCTCTGATGACTCCTGCCATTTGTAATGTGAATTCTGAGAGTGTATAATTCATGCTTTATGGAGTTGTCCTAGTGCCCAAAAAGTTTGGAAAAAATTGCAGTTCAGGGGGGTTTTTACAGGGGGTACACTTTTCCAACTATGAGGATTTATTTGAAGTTGCCACTATGTATCTTTCGAAATATGAAATGCGCTTGTTTTTATACATCTGCTGGAACTTATGGCAAAACAGAAATAAAGTTGTTGTTGAAGGTCGTTCTTGTGCACATGAGGCGATTTTCAAAAGAGCTAATTACTTGACTGAGGAATATGGAGGTCTTGTGAAAGGTGAACCTAAATTAATTGTAGAGAAACCAACCAAATGGTCTCCTCCTCCTGTTGGTAAATGTAAACTGAATGTTGATGCTGCTTTTATTCCCGAAACATATGTGGGTGGAATTGTTGCTGTTGTTAGAAATGACAAAGGGGAACTGATGGCGGCTATGGCCCTTCCTCTTGCCACCGCCACCTCACCTAAATATGCAGAGATCATGGCACTTCATTTCGGGATAAAATTTGCTCGGGATGCTGGCTTTTCTTCTATTCTAATTGAGTTTGATTCACAAGGAGTGGTAAATGCTGTAAAGAAGGATGAGGAAGAGTCGTGGGCATCAAATGGGCATCTTATTGATGATATTAAGAGGAGTCTGCAACATTTTGAAGATGTTACAATCTCTTTTAGTCCAAGGGGGTGCAATCAAGTAGCTCATTTTCTAGCAAAGCATGCACTTAATTGTAATACTATAGTGACTTGGATTGAAGAGGTTCCCTTCTGCCTTGAATTAATTGTGAAAGATGACATTGTTGTTTCCTCTTAATTGTTATCAATGAGTTCCTCCTTCGCCAAAAAAAAAAAAAAAAAGGTAAAGACATGTGGTTGGCGGGAGAGGAAGACAGAAAACTTGACACCCACCGAAAAGGTTGAAGAAATGTGGTGTGAAAAAAAAAAATTGAAAAAGTTGTGAAAAAAAAAAGAGAAGGCTCTGAGTTGGAAAACAATATTTTTTTTTTCTTTTGGGGTTTGGATGCCCCTCGTGACTGTAAGTTGGGGAGGAAAATTAAAAAAAAAAGATAAAAGAGATCAGGAAAGGAGAGTAGTGCCAGAGAAGCACATGAGAGAGATCACAAAGTGGTGAGAAAAGAAACCATAAAATAAAAAAGGGAATATGAATAAGAAAATGGAAGTGGTCACGAGTCGAACAGAAGAAAAAAAACTGAAAGCACGAATACATAAAAAAAGGAATAGCAAATAAGAAAGTGGGATATTGGGGTGCAGACAAGACACCCATCACGTGGGCAACAGAGGAAATAATGGAAAAGAAAGGAAGAGCTCAAGAGATAGAGAGCTAAAGCATGTGAGTCATGTGGCAAATTTTAAAATGAAACTAGTGGAAGAAAGAGGAGGTGCTGGAACCGAAAGGAGAGAAAATGATGCTGTGATTGAAGGGTAGATAAATAAAAGGAAGAGAAAGAAAGGCTTATGCGCCAAAGCCATAAAGAAAATAGAGAGATATTTGAAAGGGAGCTCAAGAGAGCAAAGAGAATGAATAAAAGAAAAATAACCATACAAGATGAAGACCCATTATGGGTGAGGGATGAGGAGTGCCAACGACTCTCAAATTGGCAGAGGTTATCATCGTTTGGAGATGTGCAGCAACGCACGTGACCTCCCCCACTCTTTCCTAGTTACTTTGGCAATGCGATTTTCACAACACCGCCAATTGCTGTTGCAGGGGATTTCCAAATGAACATGGTATGAAGCAAGCTACATTCATGATGTTTTGGTTCGTACGGATGATCAAGGTTTTAAAACGCAAGGCGTTGGGGCAAGACGTTTTTGATCCCGCAAGGTGAAGCGTAACTCTTTCGAACATCAATTATTTTAATTAAAAATATAAAAATATAAAAATTAATTCTAAATTAGTACTAACTGTCTCCTAATTAAGCATAATTCCCATGGATTGAAAATAGTCCCAAACACAGGGATTTGACTGAAGCAATTAATATTCTTGTACAAAAACTCAAAATCATAGAGCATGCTCTCATCTTCGCATGGTATCCGAGTTTCTCCTCTTCCACCGCTGCACGTAAGATATAGTGCTTACTTTAAATTTCTTTTCAAAGGTCTCATGCCATAGTATTTATTTTCACAAATCAAGTACAAATCTGCTTTGGTTGTTCAAATTTAGCTTTGTTGTTACACAATGAGGATAATCTCATTTCATTTCTTTCAAATTGTGGCACTGCTTTTTGCCAAATTAGAAAACTGTACAACAGTATTTCCTATATCGGCGGAGATTGTTCCTTAACTTCACGATGTTTTGCTGCATGGGAACTGAGGAGGAAAACAATAAGAAATGTGTAAAGCGAGTGACATTGCTATGTAAAGGTAGAGCTATCTAGCAAAAATAAAAATAAAAATAAAGGTAGAACTAGAGAATGGTAAAACATTCAAAATACTAAAAAATTCTCTTATTAGTTTTTTTGTTGGGAAAACAATGCTCTTATTTAAAGAAAATATTTATTAAATGTGGGTAATATAGTAAATTATCAATACTTTATATTAAAAAAATATTTGAATTAAAAAACATAATAAGGACACGAGTCCTTTTTTCATGAGACACAACTAATCCATGTAAGTATGAGGAAAGTGTTGGCGAGATCCTAGTTTGATTAGGAGATTTATTTCCTATTCTATTAGGAATTTTTTTTTTAATGAACTGGGGGGGTTAAAACCCCAAGGACACACAACAACTACTCACTACAGACTAGCCGAGTCCTAGTGACTCCAAGCAGATCATCAACAAGGCTAGCACCAATCTAACTCGGAGCCATATCAAGAAGACAAACACCTAAGTCCAGATTGTAGCTCCACTGAGCAATACAGTTAGCAACCACATTTCTTTCTTTATAAATGTGTTGAAGAGCACATTTCTTTCTCTTTTGTACAAATCTTGTGTAGTTAGGATTTTATTTGTTTCCTTATATAACCCTACTAGGGTTTACACACTTGTATTATAAATACCTAATTTTGGAGAATGAAAATATATCAGAAAATATTTTACCCCATACTTGTTTGACTTGGCATCAGCCGACTTTCTGGTGACCTGTTTATTATGCCCACCCGTGTTCTAGCCCTATCTTTTTGTTCTATCTGTGCTGTGTGTGTACCTTATTGGGTTTGTGCGTTGTGTTGCCGTATGCCTTTGCTCTTGTTTGGTGTTTCTGTTGCTATCATGGGTGACGATTCCAAGATTGTCCAGAAGGCTAGTGCTTTTGGGAGGAAGGAGGATCACCCTTTAGGTGACTACTTTGCTCCTATTACTCATGACAAGTTGGATGGCTCCAAGTATGCCGCTTGGTCTCGTGGTGCACGCCTTACGATTACTGGGCGTCGTATGGCGAGCTTCATCAATGGAAAGAAAACTCCTCATTTAGAGTACTATGCTGAATGGGAAGAAGATAACTGTTTGGTGCAGTCATGGCTTCTCAATTTCATGACTAAACCAGTTCGTGCCTTGTTTGATCAGTGTGCAACTGCTTTTGATGTGTTAGAGGACACTCGTAAGACCTATAAGGTGACTCAGAATAGTTCTCAGTTGTTTCAACTTTGACAGCAGTTCATTTTTACTTCTCAAAAAGGTGATTCTATGAAAGTGTTTTATGAAAAACTCCATGTCTTCTGGTAGGAGATTGATTGTCTATGTCCTAATGAACTTACCTATCCTGATGATGTGGCTCGTCGTAAAAAAGAAATTGATGTCAATCGAGTCTATGATTTTCTTGGAGGGTTTGATTCGCCGTATAATGGTATTCGTAGCAGAATCCTTGCTCTCAATCTTGTTCCGTCTCTGTTGGAAGCTTATGCCATGGTGATGGAGAAGGACATTCGTCAATCTGCTATGCTTGGAAGAGTTGCCACCCTCAAAGTGGATTCTGCCCGCTCACGACATGTTGCTCGTCATGACTCGACCGGTCGCCCATCTACCCAGTCATCCCACTCCTCTTATGGGTCTCGTTCTACTGGTTTTGCCTATGCCAAATTTAGTTCCCTTCAAGGACCTCGTAAGTATAGTCATTGTGGTGGTGATCATTATTTCGAGAAGTGTTTTAAGGAGCATGATTACCCTGATTGGTTTGCTGACTACAAAGCTTGTATATGTGGCCCTAAAGCTGCTTATACTGTGACCCAAGGAGAGACGGATTTCCCAACTCTGTCTGCCCATCTGTATGCCTCTGATACTCTTCTAGGTATTAGCTCTAATACTTGGATAATTGACAAAACTCTTCCTCACTTGGAAAATCCCGAAAATTACTCTCTCTCTCTCTCTAGCCGAAATCCTCCCCTACTCTCATACTCATGGCCGACCAGCTCAGGCTGTCGTCACCTCTTTTACCTACTCGACTCCCAAGCCACATATCTCTCCCGTAGAGAAACTCTCCATCCTTCCAGTATTATCTGTATCTTCTGAGACCATAATTACTGACATAGGCATCAAAGGGCCCTTGGCCCTCACAACACTGGTGGTTCTTCGTTGAGCACCATTTGTCTTGCAGGGAATCTAGTAAAGGAACGTTTGAGAGAGAAGATTCATCCGCAAATATTCTCCTAGAAGGAAATTTGCACAAACATTTTGGTGCTTTCATTGAGAGCCTCGAAATATGCTCAAAGCGAAGCTCTCACAAATTCGAATAAGGAAATCCGTTTCCTTTCCATTTATCAAATCCATTCGAAGCATTTGAAACAACCATGGTGAAAAGTATCACGACGAGGAGCAAGACAGCGTCCACAAACTCTACTGTGGCACCAAGTCCCCATGGTACCGTCGTCGAGACTAGCAATTCCCATGTCACCGATGCTGCCCAGCTTGGACCGTTCTTGGAGCAGGTGTTGCCGCACCCACCTTTGCCTCCACAACCCTTAAATGTTGCACCTATTCGTTCTTCCGAAGAAGCCCTAGGTTGTCATCAACTTGGCTCCACACAATTGTCTCTTGCCTTCCCAAATAGCCAAGCATACGTCAATTGCAACGTCGACGAGCTAACTAGGAGAGTCGAGGACCAAAGCAATTTGGTTGATTGGCTACTCAGGTAGATTAACTTGGTTCAAGACTTAGGACCAAGGTTCGATGATGAAGAAAGAAGGATGGGTGAACGCACCAAAAGACAGCTTGAAAGATACCGAAGAGATCAAGTAAGGACCATCAGGTAGGAAGGAAGACAAGAACGTGTTGACCAGCATGCTGGAATATCACGAGCATTCGTGAGATGGGACCAGAGCAGGATGAGCGCTCGTTCAAGACTAGGGCCACAGACTAATGTGCACTCAAGATTAGGGGCACAATATGATGTCCACACCCGATTAGGCTCGTAGGGAAGCATCCGTTCGAGATTAAGCCCACAGGGAGACCAACTGCGCAACCATCCACATAGGGAACGTGAAGGAAGGCAATCACCTATTCGAACAAGAAGAGCATATTCTAGGCCATATGTTGTGGAGAAACCTTTTGCAAGCCCAATCAACCAATACACCACGCCGACATGCTAGTCGAAGAGAACAACCCCTGTTAGCCGATACGGAGGTTGACCAGCGACGTGGACATTATAGATATCCTCAGCAAGAGCCACCAGCATTGTGAGTGGAAAACATCGAGAGGCTTGTGAATATCGACTCCAAGGCCTAAATGTCGGAGGAGATTTGGAGGACGCCCTGCGCAAGGAAGTGGACCAAGTGAACTCCTCACTGTTCACCGAAGAAATTGAGCAGGCAACCCCACCAAGGAGGTTTTCAACGCCTACCTTCACACCATTCAAAGGGGACTCTGATCCCGAAAGCTGCCTCAAGAATTTCAGGAGTGTTATGATACTCTACAAAGGCAATGATGCGTTGATGGGCAAGGTGTTCATCATGACCTTGCAGGGAGGAGACTCTTCAACTGGAAAGAGTTACACAGAATTTACAATTCTCATCAATCAAATTCTACACTAGGTGAAAGACAAGCCATGGATGAAGAGACCACCAACTTTGAGATCCGATCCTGCCACAAGAGATACTACCAAGTATTGTACTTTCCATGGAACTCACGGGCACTACACTAGAGATTGCAAGTCATGGAAGAGACATCTTGAAGAGATGGTAAGAGATGGCCATTGCACCGAATTCGTGGCCAAGAAGCCTCCACAAAAGGTCATAAGAATCAACACCATCTTAGTTGACTCCGAGGAGTTCGGGAAGACCAACAAGGAGAAAAAACGGAAGATTAAGTAGGCTACTGTAATATCTCAAGTCCTAACCAGCTGTCTAGCAGTAAAAGATGATCCCGTCATCGGCTTCCGGAAGAAGGACTTGTTCGGGCTTGATATACCACATAATGATGCCCTAGTCATCATCATTTAAGTTGCTTAAGCCATAATCGATCGAATCCACGTAGACAAAGGCAGCACAACGAACCTACTGCAACTTTCAGTTGTCCGGTAGATCTAGTTGTCTATTCTTCTCCAGTGATCAGCTAGCAGATCTTTATGATCGTAGACTCAATCACTCTTTACAATGGAATTTTGGGCAAACCATGGATTTGTAAGATCGATGCAATCACAACTCCTACTTATCAGAAGATACGCTACCCAATTTCGGGGGGCGGTGTCGAGCAAATCAACAGCGATCAGGCAATGGAAAGTAGATGTTCAGCCCAAAGACTGAAAGAAAGCAAACAAACCCAGTTCATTCCCGTAAGTCTAGAAGACTTGGGAGAGAAAGACCTAGCAGAAGAGATGATGAAGCTTATTCCCGTAAGTCTAGCAGACCAGAAGGGAAAAGAAACAACCAATCCTCAATAGCAATTAAAGAACCAGGATCGAGATAAGGGAGTTTGCCTGGAGACTTCTCCAGAAGAATGATGGAGGCCTGAAGAAGATGTTGAACTTATAGATCTTGATCCTAAAAGGCTAGAAAGAAAAGCGTGGATCGGCTCACCCCTTAGCAAAGAAGAAAACATGGAGCTGACCACCTTCGTCCAAGACAACAAGGGTGTGTTTGCATGGTCACCATTTGATGTGCCTCGCATCGATCCGCAAATCATCTGCCATAGGCTACATGCCAACCCAGCTAGCAAGCCAATAGCTCAAAAGAGACGCAACTTCGCTCCCAAATGAGTTGCAATCATCGAAACCGAGATTGACAAGCTCCTAGCTGCTGGCTTCATAGAACAAGTCGCCTATTCAGAATAGCTGCCCAACGTTGTTCTGGTAACCGACAATTTAGATAGGCAAAAACAATTTACCAATCCTTGAGTAGCTCACCAGCAACATCCTTGTAACTAATCCTTTGATTGCTTTCATCTATTCACTCTTGATATTTTCATTGGTGTATAGATAATGCTCATGAACTTTTGACTCTCGAAACGATTTACCTTTTTGCTTTTCTCATTTTTCAATTTTTGTCTTTGAAGAAGAAAAGATAAATCTATAAACAATTATAGAGGTTTTGTCTTTATATCCTTTGCATTTGGCTTCTTAATCCTTGCTTTTCTTGCCTCATCTAAAATTGTTTTTCAATGAAGTGAGATTTTCTTTGATGCCTCTAAATTTGATGAAAAATATGCAAGTAAAGTCTGCAGATTTGTAAAATGGAGAAATTTCAGTCGTATAAAACAAATTACTAGTGATAAAACCATGACTACATAAGTGCAACTGTTTCAAATGAAACGTAGGAGAGAAAAAATTATGCATATACCTGTTTGAGCAAAATTCCGCATAGGGAATATTCGTGGATTGATTCCTCGACCTTCAATCTTCCTTCTCCTCTTCCTCGATCCCTGCGAAATAAATAGGAGTAAATAGACCACACCCGAGAGGTGTTGGCTAAAGTTCCTCCGATGCCTAAGTTAGTTCGATTGGATTTTGATAAAGATACGGCAATAGCAAAAGTGGATGGAGTTTTCTCTCAAGGGGAGAGCCAGGTGGTCGGAGCCATGTGTGGTGGCACTTAGCTGTGTGGGAGAGTGGGAAGAGAGAGTGGCGGCAAGAAAAGGGGTTTTCGGGTGGGAAAGCGTTACCTTGAATGCCTTGTGTGGCCATGTTTTTATAGGCTCCTTGTGTGCTAGGGTTTTGGGAGAATAATCCTTATTTTGTTAGGATTCTTCTTACTCAAAAAGATGATAGGAATTTCTTCAAGAGATTTGATGGAAATTGGTTCATTGATTTGGGGAGATATTCCTATCTTAAATCAAAGATTATTTCCTAATTAAATAGGATTTAATTACAGTAATTAGTTGACCTAAAGAATATTCATTTTCCATCCCTTTTCAAGAGAGACCTCTAGACTAATTCCCTTGTCTTGGTCTTGATCCTTTAATTGCTATTGGGGAATGACTATTCTCTTTCCCTTCTGGTTTACTCGACTGTCAGGAACGAGATCTATTTCCTCCCCTGCTTGCTTTGCTTCCTTCAGATCTGCTTGATTTACAGGGATGAACTGCGTTTGCTTACTTCTCTTCAGCCTTTGAGCTGATCATCTTCTCACCATCACCTGATCGCTGTTGATCTGGCTAACACCACCCCCAAGGATTGGTAATGGATTTTCTGGTGCGTGGCAGAAGTGATGGCATTAATCTTGCCAATCCATGATTTGCCTAGAATGCCATTGTTGGGGGAGACTTCGTCGATGATCGTGATTGTCTAAGCACTGATTACTGGTGGAGAGTAGATATCGAGCTCTAATGTTCCCACAGTGATCGAGGTTGCTTCGTTGAAGTCGGTCAACGACTTGAGTGACTTGTTGATCTTGGCCTCCATGCCTATCTGTTGGACCACCGAAAGTTGTAGGATATTAGCTGCACTGCCGTCGTCTACATGAATTTGCTCGATCATGGCTCACTCGATTTGGATGCTTATGAGAGGGCGTCATTGTGTGGCAGATCAAGCCCAATCAAATCTTGCTTCTGGAAGTCGATCACGGGATCGTCTTCAATTACTGGGCACCTAGTTAAGACTTGGGAGATAATAGTGGTCTATTTAATCTTCCTCTTCCTTTCCTTGCTAGTTAGCCCAGATTCCTCGGAGTTAGCCATGATCGTGTTAATCCTTATGACCTTATGTGGAGGCTTCTTAGCTGCATCTCGATCCTCGATTTGCTAGATGGCCTTCTTGGCGACGAACTCTGTGTAGTGGCCTTCTCTTATGAGCTCTTCGAGGTGTATCTTCCAAGACCGGCAGTTGGCTATGTCATGCACATGTGTTGTGTGGAAGGAATAGTACTTGTTAGTACTCCTTTTGTCAGTATCTCCCTTCAAAGGTGGTGGTCTACTCAGACAGTGCTTGTCTTTCACTTAGAACAAGATTTGATGTATGGAGATAGTAAACTTTGTATAGCCTTCATCTACTAGTGCGCCACCTTGGCATGATGCCTTGCGCTTTCCTCCATGGTTTCTACTGTTGGGCTTATCACCTTTATGACCTGCCTCTTTAGGTGGTTGCTCGGCTTGCTTAGCAAACTTCTTTATTGCGATTCGATCGTCATCCTAGAGAGCGTAGGGCTCCGCGGTCTCAAAGACCTCTCCTAGAGTCTGGCTAGGAGTGATAGTCAACTCGCGATACAGGTTGTGCTTAGCTGGTAAACCCTTCTTGAAGGCAAAGAATGCGATTCGATCATCACATCCCACAAGGTTGGCTTTCTCCACCTTGAGTCTTTTGATGGAGTCTCGGAGGGATTCATCATGCTTGTTGAGCAGGTTGAACAGGTGGTCGGCTCGTTTCTTGATCATTCGGTAGGAAGTGCACTCCATGGTGAAGACGAAAGCCATCTGCTTGAAGCAGCTGATCGACCTGGGCTGCTCCTCGTAAGGTCATTGCAAATACCTTGCACATCAGCGAATCCTCGACCTATTAGAGAATCATGACACTTTTGAAGTGCTTCAAATGGCTCTCGGGATCAGAATCCCCTTTGCAGTATGTGAAAGAAGGCATTGAGAATCACTTCGGTGGAGCCGCCTGCTCGATCTCGGTTGTGAATGGTGAATAGTTCACTTGGTCCACCTTCTTACGCAGAGCATCTTCGAAATCTCCTCCAATCTTTAAGTCTCAAAGTTGGTCATTCACGAGCTTCTCGACGTCTTTTGGACATAGTGCTTGTGGTTCTTGTTAGGGACGTTCACGACGTGGGCGTCGTTGCTTAACTTTCTCATCGGTTGTAGGAGATGTTCTCCTCGGCTGCCCTGCCACTTTCTCATCGACAGTGGTATATTAGTGGATTAAACTTTTGAAGGATTTTTTGCGGCACGTGGTTGGAGATTTGCTATTTTGGTGAGGGCTGGTGAGTGTCTTCCTTCACGTTCTCCATGAGGATGCCCACATGGCTAATCTCCTTGTGGGCCTAACCTTGAGTGAACACTTCCTCATGGGCCCAAATGGGCGTGGATATAAAACTGTGGGGCCTTGTGTGAACGTTGGTTCTTGGACCTAGCCTCGAATGGATACTGTCTACCTCCTTGCTTGCTAGTTCCTACTCGACTTGCTTGGGACCTCTCAAACTGCTGTCGCTCTGTTCGTTCACCCTTCTCTCTTCACCATTGGATCCAAGGCTAAGGTCTCAGACCAAGCCAATCTGCCTGAGTAGCTGTCCAACCAAGTTGTTTTGGTTGTCCGCTCTTTAAGTTCGTTGGTCGACTCTAGGACTGAGGTCTGCTTGACTGCGTGGATCAGGAGGAGAGAATTATGGTGGAGCCCATTTGCACGCAAGCTAGGGTTTCGTTGAAGGTGTACGAGGGAGCCGCAAATGTCAAGCGAGGTGGCAAAGGAATGAATAGTCGTATTTGCTCCACAACCCGGCCATAGGTGGCTATTGCGCCAAGATTGCCATGATGGGAGGTTGTGGCCTCATCATGGGTGAAAATCTCAACCTTGGCCGTGATGTGGATTTCCGATTTTGGCCACGGGGCCTCGAGGGAGGCTATTGGCCTGGGTTGAAGGATCATGTGTTAGGTTGACTGATGGATAGTGGATCAGGTTGATCGGAGAATAATTCATCGGATGACCGAGGATTCGCAGGTTGTTCACCAAGTCGTTTGGTATTTTCCTGATCATTAGTAATAAAACATAATGAATGGGCATGATAAAAGCGTGATGCTGTAATATATGCCAATTATAGTATATTAAATTTAATATTTACCAAGAATATGCATTTTCCTTCATAAAATACTAAACATGAATACTAATTAGAAATTAAAACAATTAAATATATCAAAGAAGAGAGAGAGAGAGAGAGAGAGAGAGAGAGAGAGAGAGAGAGAGAGAGAGAGAGAGAGAGAGAGAGAGAAAGCTTATCTCCGTATAAGTGGATTATTTTTTGCAGCGACAATAGGAACTTCCTTGGTACGTGTTGCGTTGTCGTTGGCCAAAACGGCAGCGAGGCTTGAAGTTCCTACTAGTTGACAAACTTGAGTCCCTGGTTCCACCAGTGGTGATGGCAGCTTCGCGAGGAAGAAAGAGGAATGGTGTCAATGACGCTGGGCAGTTCCGGTGGGATTGTTTATGGCGCGTTGGCTATTTATTCGGCATAAGGCTGCATCGTTTCTCTGTGTTTGTGCAAATCAAAGGCTGGTGGTCGCGACGATACCTGCGGTGTTGCTAGGAGATATCAGGAAAGTCATCAACCACGTTGGGCCACGACTCTCAGTTTTCCTGGTGATGCGCCGGCCAACTCTTAGCGTCAACATCGTTGCCCATTCTAGGTTTTGCAGATCGGAGGTCCGCGAGTTCAATGGCATAGAAAGTGTGACCAGGCGATGGGCGGAGGCTGTTGACTCAACAATGGCAACGGCTGGAGAGTCCTCAACACTGGCTGTGTTGACTCTCCGGCGGCTGGTTACGACACGAACTCCAGTGCTTGTAGGTAGAAGACTCCTGGTCGTTGTGGGATTGGTCGTGCAGCACATGACGGCTCGGTGGTTAGCGCCGATGATGGAGCAAGCTACTACTTTGGATCTTTTTAAAATTTTGTTGCTTTTGTATCGCTTGCCTGGAGATAGAGGCTTGTTTGTAGGGGGTTTTGGTTAATACCCAAAACTTTGTATAAATAATTCCAATATTTATGGTTGTTTTGCTCCCACAAAAAATTAGATTTTTTAGAAAAAAGATGGGTTCGCCTCAACCTTAGGGTGGCTTGAGAGAATTCCGCTGGTGATGCAGTGGTGGTTCTCGCCGTGTTCCTTCGACGGAATGAAAAAGACATATATGATAGAATAGTAACTATAGAATATGACCATAATTGAAATTTAAAATGGATCCTTATTTTGTTCTACTTATTTATTTATACATTTGTACATTGATTACTTTTGATTTCGAGAGTTTGTGGGCCTCTCACCATGGTGATTTGAGGGCTTTGGATCGATGACGAAATAGATTGATGATAGGGTAAACAAATTTCCCTTGATTTGGATTCGAGAGCATTGCATTGAGAATATCTCGAACCTCTCAATGAAAGCACCAAATATGTTTGAGCAAAATGCCAAACGGGGAATATTCGCGGGTTGATTCCTCAACCTTCAATCTTCCTCTATCTCTTCCTCGGTGCCATCGAAATAAATAGGAGTAAATAGACCACACCTATGGGTGTTGGCCAAAGGCCCTTTGATGCCTAAGTTAGTTCGATTGCCTTCGGTACCGGAGCTGTTGTGCCTGTAGATATCAACGCACCTACGTGCCGAACGACATCCTATGAGCCAGAGAAAAATGGAGCCCAGTT
Organism: Prunus avium; assembly: GCF_965620075.1. Classification (NCBI taxonomy): domain Eukaryota; kingdom Viridiplantae; phylum Streptophyta; class Magnoliopsida; order Rosales; family Rosaceae; genus Prunus; species Prunus avium. Next base: position 9,328,973 of record NC_142286.1, read on the forward strand.
CGCCCTAAACCTCGACCTCATCGAAGAGCACCGATTGTATGCTCATCTCGGAACGCTACATACAAGCAGCGAACCTCCTAATACTATGACTCGCGCGTTAAACGTCGATCTTTCAAAATCAGGGACTGGGTCCTATGCAAAGTCTCCCTAGCTACGAAGAATCCTATTGAGGGCACCTTCAACCCTTCATGGGAAGGTCCCTATGAAGTAATCGGTATTTGTTGCTCGGGGACTTATTGATTGCGTAGCTCTGATGGATAGACCCTCGGCCACCCTTGGGATGTTGATCACCTAAAATATTACTACAAATGACGAGCGCGACCTTTGGTCCCCTCACTCTCTAAACTTACACGAGGTTCTGCCATTCAACACCCTCTCTAAGGTACATTATGCCTTCACCAACGCTACAGTAAATGAAAGGCTTCGCACCACCACTTGTTTGTGCCTGATAAATCACGGTCGTACACTAGCCGAAGGGGTTTCCTCCCTCGGCCTCAGCACCTATTCGCGATCCAAAACGCAACGCTTTTGCCTTCCTCAAAAACAAAGGAAAAGCTGCAAAGGGATAGTCATCTCGGCCTTACAACCACGGTATCGTCAGGCCGAGGCCGAAGGAGGAAAGGGACACGGCCGAAGATATTAAGAGTCAAATCGTCACATGGCAGCAGGATCCCACGCTTCATTTAATGAAGTAACGCCTCTGACTAGCAAACCCACTAGCCGCAAAATGGCATTTAATGCACGAGGGAAGAAGGGAAGTGACTGAAGTCAGGATTTGGTGACAGAAATCCGAGTGGTTAAGCGCAAACATACTTACAAATATTCTTACGAATTGAGGTCAGATCACCAACCACCAAACAAGGGCATTAAATGCGTCCCCACAGCCAGAAGCGCAGAACCCACGATCAGGGCGGCTTCACGACCATGCTTCACGATCCCAAATGTCGATTGGACTACCCACTTGCTCTGATCAGGCTCCACCATGCAGATTTTCAGCCTCGATTGCTCCTCCAAGAACTCTTCCTATAAATACCAAGTTCAAGCTACATTCGAAGGGTTCAAACACCAAACTAAAGCCTCCCACGGAGCAAATTATATTTTCCTGTAATGCACTTTCAATATCTTTATTTGCTTTCCTAGGAGTAGTGTTAGTTTGTAAGGAAAATCCGTTCATCAATATATCATACGACCCTTGATTTTCAAGGTGCCGGAGCACCATCTCTGTTACTATTTCATTCACCCCATATATCATACGACCGTCGCTCATTGAGCAACGCACCAGAGCAACGCCCAAAATCCACCATCAACACCACCATTAAACGGCCTTGTAGCTCAGGCCGTGAACCTGACGGCCGAGATCAGTTCCTCTCTCGGCCACAATCGTTTGATTAGAAGTCGAATTCAAACAGGTGCACCACTAAACCATTTTATCCAAATCACATCTTGACGCACGGTAGACCGTGCTGGCACCCCCGCGCACAACCGCACCGCATCCAAAAGAAGGAAGCCACGTGTTAACGCATATCCCCTCAGCCCAGAACCCCAGGGCGTGAGATTTGCGTAGCCAACACCACTTTGTGTTCAATTGTCTTTGCATTCGATATACGCCTACGGCATCCACACCTAAGGGGACCAATACCTGCAACAAACAATTAGAGACTACTTATCTTCGGTAATACGCCTCAGGCTAATTGCCATCGACAATACACCTCGGGCTAATAACATTCGGCATACAACATGAAAACAAACATACATGCAATAAATGCCAGAAATCACCTCTCTCAAGCCTCGAATTTTCTCTCACACGCTAAGTAACCCTTCTATGCAACCCTCCATATTATTTATAAGACGAAGGTAGCATTGGAATACGAAACGACGCGACCTTTCGAGCTTCCTCACACCACATGTCGAGCACAAGCATTAAAGGCTCCACCATGCGTGCATAGAAATCTAAGCGACAAACAAAACACCCACTCGCACTAGAGAATCAACACCATCTACATTCAGCTCCAGCGGCCAACTTGCCGAACGGTAGGCGTGCAAGGTTGAGTTTTCACTCACCCTCCCAAACCGTTCATCCTAACGTGCCGAACGGTAGGCGTGTGTTTGTGCCTAATAAATCACGGCCATAAGCTGGCCGAAGGAGCCCCTTTTCTCGGCCCTGGCACTTGCTCGTAAAACTGAAACGCAGCGTTTCAACATGGTGCTTTGCCTTCCTGAAAACAAAAGAAAAATGCTAAGGCATGATCATCTCGGCCTCGAGCGCAGGCCAAGGCCGAACAAAATCATGGCCAAAGGCATTAAAGGCAAATCATCACGTGACAACAGGGTCCCATGCTTCATTTAATGAAGTAGTGTCTGTTTAATGCAGCAAACCCACTGGCCACAAATAAGCATTTAATGCATGAGGGAAGGTGGGAAGTGATTGAAGTCAGGATTTGGTGATGAGGATCAGAGTGATTAGACGTAGACATTCTCACAAGAATTCTGACAGCTTGAGATATTAGTTCACTAGCTATCAAGGCCATAAATGCGTCTCCACGGCCAGAAACTCAGAACCCACGATCAAGAGCGGTGGCCGAGATTCACCAGGATTTATGGGGTCACACCACCATACTTCACGATCCCTGTTTGTGCCTGATAAATCACGGCCATAAGCTGGCCGAAGGAGCCCCTTCTCTCGGCCCTGGCACTTGTTTGTAAAACTGAAACGCAGCGTTTCGCCAGGGTACTTCGTCTTCCTAAAGACAAAAGAAGAAATGCTAAGGCATGATCATCTCGGCCTCAAGCGCAGGCCGAGGCCGAGGCTGAACAAAATCACGGCCAAGGCATTAAAGGCAAATCATCACGTGACAGTAGGGTCCCAGGCTTCATTTAATGAAGTAGTGCCTGTTTAATGCAGCAAACCCACTGGCCACAAAGAAGCATTTAATGCATGAGGGAAGGTGGGAAGTGACTGAAGTCAGGATTTGGTGATGAGGATCAGAGTGATTAGACGTGGACATTCTCACAAGAATTCTGACAGCCAGAGATATTGGTTCACTAGCTATCCAGGCCATAAATGCGTCTCCACGGCCAGAAGCTCAGAACCCACGATCAAGAGCGGCGGCCGAGATTCACCGGGATTTCTGGGGTCACACCTGTTGTGAAAATGGACAAACACTTTCACTCACTCCCCTAATGATCTTGTTGTTGATGGACTTTGTGACACACACATTGATGGATGAATCACACACACACACACACTTGAGAAAACAACCAAGCACAAAGTGACACAAGCATTTATAGAGGTTCAGCAAATGCCTACATCCTCTTGGTGATCCCCTTGAGAAATTCACTTCATGAAAGAATAAGTTACAACTTTGGTTTACAAAGAAACCCCCTTAGAACTCTATTCTCTCCCCAAGCTCTCTTTTCTCTCACACCCCTTGCTCAACACTTTGATGCACTTGTGAACACTCTCACAACCCTTGGTGTTTCCCCCCTTTGGTGTCTAGACTCTCATGACTACAACACTTCCTCCCTTGATGATTAAAACACCCTTGATGGTATTACAATTACCCTCACCCTTTGTGAACTTAATCACCCCTTAGAGAATAAAGACCATCCCTTGATGAACTTAACCACACCTTGGTGAGATGACCTCCATTTGGAACACAATAGCTCCTAGCTACTTGACCACCTGAAATTAACCACACCCCTTGAGGAATAAAGAGCACTCCCTTGGTGAACTAAGTCACCCCTTGGTGAACCAAGCCACCCTTGGGTGAACCTAATCACCCTTTGCTGTCTTGCTTCCTCTTCCCTTTAATAGACAAGCCTTTGGACCTTGGAGAAGGCTCCTTCTTTCTTCCCACGTTCTGCCCTTGGATACCAGACATGGACCACAACTTGGGCAGACCAAAAGCTAGTCAATTACAGCTGCACCTTCAGCCACCCTACCAACATCATTAGGGTAGGTACTCCTTGAAACAAGCCAACATCTTTCCTTAATTTGCTCTCCCACTTTCCAACAACTTGCCAACCTTCTTCTGACTCAGAAATGACCCTTAGGGTCCTTACAATTCGGTGGAAAGCGATAGCACATGAGAAAAGACTTAAAACCACGTGGGGAACTAGACAGCACAGCAAACTGGCGACCGGTCGCAGATACATTGCGACCGGTCGTGGATACCTTGCGACCGGTCGCTTCCTGCGATTTCTCCAGTCTTCGAATCTGTGTAAAAACGACCGGTCGCCCAAGCCTTGCGACCGGTCGCTCACTCCTTCACTTGCATACTAAATGTGAGCCATTTTTCCAACAACACCACCATGCTTCACGATCCCAAATGTCGATTGGACTACCCACTTGCTCCAATCAGGCTCCACCATGCAGATTTTTAGCCTCGATTACTCCTCCAGAGACTCTTCCTATAAATACATGACTCGAGCTACATTCAAAAGGTTCAACACCAAAACAAAGCCTCCCACGGAGCAACTTATTTTTTCCTGTAATGCACTTTCAATATCTTTACTTGCTTTCCTAGGAGTAGTGTTAGATTGTAAGGAAAATCCATTCATCAATATATCATACGACCCTTGATTTTCAAGGCGCCGGAGCACCATCCTTGTTGTTCGTTCACTCACCCCATATATCACACGACCGTCGCTCCCTGAGCAGCGCGCCGGAGCACCGCCCAAAACCCACCACCAACACCATCACTCAACGGCCTTGTAGTTCAGGCCGTGAACCTAACAGCCGAGACCAGTTCCTCTTTCGGCTACAATCGTTTGATTAGGAAGACGAGTTCAAACAGGCGCACCACTTATCCATCCAACACTCATCAACACATCGACGCACGGTAGACCGTGCTAGCACGCCCGCGCACAACCGCACCGCACCCAAAAGCAGGAAACCGCGTGTTAACGCATATCCCCTCGGCCCGGAACTTCAGGCCGTGAGATTTGCGCGGCAGACACTTTTGGCACGCCCAGTGGGATACTTGTCAAAAATTTATGGTGGAAACTAGGGCACAGGCAAAGCTCAAAAACAAAGCAGTCGAAATGACTTCTGAGACTCCTGAGTCCGCCTCACCAATCACAACTACCGAGACCGAACGTGCGGTTGGGATCTCGGCCAGCGTTCCAGTAATGACGGATTGTACGGCCGAGTCCATACAGGAACAAGCAGTAATGGAGGATTTGATGTCCAGGCAGGCTTGCAGGATGGAAACATCCTTCATGGCCACAATGGACAGATTCTCTTCAGAGCTACGAACGCTTTTCCAGGAGAGAATGCCGGTGACTTCGCCCGCAACACCCCCTGGAGCCGGACATAGAATCCAGGAACGTGAAAGGATTGAGCCATACGGCGAAAGCAGCAGCCTTGGCGTCTTTTCCCGTATCCAAGCGTTAGGCTACGGCCAGCATTCTTTGCCGCCGACCAACAGCTGGGGGCAGTCCCAGCCCACAAGGGCGAGTCCCAGACCAAACCAACCGGCAAAGAAAGCATGTGGCCCACTCCACGCTCTAGCCAAAGCATTCAGGAGGAGTCCTACGGTGTCTACGGCCGAGCAATTCGGCCCAACCCATACTTTGGCCGATCAAGCACAGTCTGGCCAAAGCATTACCACAACAGTGCGAGCAAAAAGGCATGACTATTGCACTATCATTGCAAATACACGATTCGGCCATTCAGACGACAATGCAAACGCGCCTAGGTTCCCTTTATGATACAGATCAGCAGGACCAGGTGACCATACCTCGATGGCCAGCCGACCGAGATTATCTCGGCCAAACCCACGGCGTTCCACTGAAACTACCCGGCTCGGTCATAACGGCCGAGCCCGTTGCTCAAACGGCCCGGCAGGATTGGCCTCGAAACAATGCGCAGCGAGGCAGGCCGTGTCAAGGGTTTCAGTTTGAAGACATCCGGCCTATCGTGAAAGACGATTTAATAAAGAGAGAGCTGGGGGCACCAGATTACCCAAGGCCGCGCCTATCAAAGGAACTTAGCAATGCGCACGATTTATTTCCTAAGATTTTTTGGGCACGCCGTATCTCAGAAATTTCGGCCGTGGGTATAGCCCCTTATGTCTTGGCCAAAGCCCATGACCCTGGTAAAATATCAAAGCAGAGGGTTCGATTTCTTCAAAGTGTCGGGCAGCATGGCCAAGAGAAGAAGGGCCACTCGCAGATGAGGCCCGGGAGTTCAGAGAATTCAGAACAGTCGGAACTCGATGCCTACAACTCGGCGCAAGTTCAAAAGAAGATGGTGCCGAGGACCTACGACAAAAAAGTCAAAAAGAAGAAAAGAGGAGGGTAGGCGAGCAAGGTAAGCAAACGGCGCGGTCAAAATAAAGCAACAATATACATCTAGCTTCAGAAAAGAAGGCCCTTGTATTTAGACAAAAAGGGGCATTACTTACAAACAGAAAACGGCCAGCCGCGGCCGAAATAAACAAATACTTATATATTTGTCTGGTCTTGAAACAAAAGATAAACTATGTGGGCAGATAATTTTAAAAAATGTATGTGAATATTTATTACATCCCAAAAAAAAAAGAAAAAAAGAAAAACAGTTGAGATGGCCGCTCTTCGCCCGCCTAGACCCCTTCGCTGAACATTCCCCAGATCAGGCAGGTGATCCTTCTCCAAGCAATGTCCCCACCGTTGATATCCGCCTGCCATCTCGCTCGAATCAGCTTCCGCTCGGCCAGGGCCTTCTTCGTCTCAGTCGCTGCTCTGAGGATTCGCTTGGCCGAGGATTTCAGCTCGCTCCCGGCTGCGACCGCGCCATCTCGGCGTTGGAGGATGAGATCTCGGCGAGCCTGGAGCTCGGTAATCTGGGCCTCAACCTGCGCAAGCTCTTCATTCTCTCGTTGGACGACGAGGTCATTTTCTTTCAGTCGGGCCATTGCAGGTTGAACTTGTTCTTTAATCACCTCCAGATCCTGCTCGAGCGAGCTCCCCCCGGCCATCCGCGTGACAGCTTCAGCATACCGGCCGATCATCTCCTCGCCTTCGGCCAGACGGGCTTGCAGTTCATCCAGTTGAGCCGAGTCGAGCAGACCGAGCGCCATGGTCGTATCCAAGCAGGACCTAAACTCTGTAATTGCCCCAGCGGCGGTCATTTGCCGAACATCAAGGAAAAGGAACTCCCGGAGCCGTTCAGTAACGGTTTTGGAATCCTCGTCCAAGGGAGCCTAGGCCGAGCTTCCCCCTTCCTCATGGAGGCTGGCGTATAGCTCCACAAGATCATCGGAGGAGGTGGCCTCCTAAACATAAGAGGGAGAAGGGGTAAGAGATAATTAACTAGGACATAAAGGGATTCTCTGGTAACCTTGGAGGTGCGAAAGTTTGATGGGTTTTGGAGGTTGGAGAAATGGGTTTTTGACAAAGCTTGGGCGTCTGAGGATTCTGAAAGCGTAAGGAGAAAGCAAGAAAGTCTGGGTTTTTATATTGGCGCTAGAATTCGAAACGAAAGGGTGTGTCTCTCTCGAGAGACGTAACTTTTTGTCAGCACGCTCAACAGGCGCAACGACGTGTCAAAAGCCCAGAGGCCGTCGCTTCCTCTGATAAAGCGAAGCGACGCCCTGGGCAATGATGGCCTACACGACGTGCTTGAGGCATTAAATGCGCCGACTGGCCTGCGCATTTAATGCCCCAGTTGTCAATCACTTCAGAAAGGAATGCAAAGGGTCCATCCCTTGGAATCCATTCGGCCCCTACCCATTCCGAGGCTGAAGAATCCAGGGATGTGAGGGCAATGTTTGTGCTTGATAAATCATGGCCATAAGCTGGCCGAAGGAGCCCCTTCTCCCGGCCTTGACACTTGTTCGTAAAAACTGAAACGCAGCGTTTCGCCAGGGTACTTCGCCTTCCTAAAGACAAAAGAAGAAATGCTAAGGCATGATCATCTCGGCCTCAAGTGCAGGCCGAGGCCGAGGCCGAACAAAATCACGGCCAAGGCATTAAAGGCAAATCATCACGTGACAGTAGTGTCCCAGGCTTCATTTAATGAAGTAGTGCCTGTTTAATGCAGCAAACCCACTGGCCACAAAGAAGCATTTAATGCATGAGGGAAGGTGGGAAGTGACTGAAGTCAGGATTTGGTGATGAGGATCAGAGTGATTAGACGTGGACATTCTCACAAGAATTCTGACAGCCAGAGATATTGGTTCACCAGCTATCCAGGCCATAAATGCGTCTCCACGACCAGAAGCTCAGAATCCACGATCAAGAGCGGCGGCCGAGATTCACCGGGATTTCTGGGGTCACACCACCATGCTTGACGATCCCAAATGTCGATTGGACTGCCCACTTGCTCCAATCAGGCTCCACCATGCAGATTTTTAGCCTCGATTACTCCTCCAGAGACTCTTCCTATAAATACATGACTCGAGCTACATTCAAAAGGTTCAACACCAAAACAAAGCCTCCCACGGAGCAACTTATTTTTTCCTGTAATGCACTTTCAATATCTTTACTTGCTTTCCTAGGAGTAGTGTTAGATTGTAAGGAAAATCCATTCATCAATATATCATACGACCCTTGATCAAGGCGCCGGAGCACCATCCTTGTTGTTCGTTCACTCACCCCATATATCACACGACCGTCGCTCCCTGAGCAGCGCGCCGGAGCACCGCCCAAAACCCACCACCAACACCATCACTCAACGGCCTTGTAGTTCAGGCCGTGAACCTAACAGCCGAGACCAGTTCCTCTCTCAGCTACAATCGTTTGATTAGGAAGACGAGTTCAAACAGGCGCACCACTTATCCATCCAACACTCATCAACACATCGACGCACGGTAGACCGTGCTAGCACGCCCGCGCACAACCGCACCGCACCCAAAAGCAGGAAACCGCGTGTTAACGCATATCCCCTCGGCCCGGAACTCCAGGCCGTGAGATTTGCGCGGCAGACAATCCCAAATGTCGATTGGACTACCGACTTGCTCTAATCAGGCTCCACCATGCAGATTTTCAGCCTCGAATACTCCTCCAGGAACTCTTCCTATAAATACAAGGCTCAAGCTACATTCAAAGGGTTCAAACACCAAACCAAAGCCTCCCACGGAGCAACTTATTTTTTCCTGTAATGCACTTTCAATATCTTTACTTGCTTTCCTAGGAGTAGTGTTAGACTGTAAGGAAAACTCATTCATCAATATATCATACGACCCTTGATTTTCAAGGCGCCGGAGCACCATCCCTGTTGTTTGTTCACTCACCCCATATATCATACGACCGTCGCTCCTTGAGCAACACGCTGGAGCACCGCCCAAAACCCACCACCAACACCATCACTCAACGGCCTTGTAGTTCAGGCCGTGAACCTAACAGCCGAGACTAGTTCCTCTCTCGGCTACAATCGTTTGATTAGTAGACGAGTTCAAACAGGCGCTCCACTTATCCATCCTACACTCATCAACATCTCGACACACGGTAGACCGTGCTGGCACGCCCGCGCACAACCGCACCGCACCCAAAAGCAGGAAACCGGGTGTCAACGCATATCCCCTCGGCCCGGAACTCCAAGCCGTGAGATTTGCGCAGCAGACAGCGTGCAGGGTCGAGTCTTCATTCACCCTCCCAATCATTTGTCCTCACATGTCGAACGGCAGGCATGCAGGGTTGAGTTTTCACTCACCCTCCCAACCGTTTGTCTTCATGTGAAGAACGGCAGGTGTGCAGGGTGAAGTTTTCACTCACCCTCCCAATCGTTTGTCTTCACGTGTTGAATGGCAGGCTTGCATGGTTAAGTTTTCATTCACCCTCCCAATAGTTCCTTTTCACGTGCCGAACGGAAGGCGTGCAAAGTCGAGTCTTCATTCACCCTCCCAATTGTTCATCTTCACGTACCGAACGGCAAGCGTGTAGGGTCAAGTTTTCACTCATCCTCCCAACCGTTTGCCTCTGCTTACTGTTTACCCGCAACCACATCACACCACCATAAGACTACTAATCGGTAGCCAAGGTCCAAGCTCCCCTCTTCAAAGCTCCCCATCGCTCGGGGACTTGGGGGACCATGGGACTATCATCTGCAATCGTGCATAAATGGAGTTTAGGGTTTAGGGTTCCCTATTGGTATACTTGCTTGGACACGTGGCAGCTTCTACGGACACTCACACGAGTCCCACATCGACATTTCACACCAAGAGGACACCCAAAGCTCCCTATAAAAGAACCTTTTGCCCCAAGGTTTAGGGTAAGTGACCTCTACTTGACATACATGCTTTCGCATTGTCAATAAGCTGACTCTTTTCTCCTTCAGCTAACTTTAGCATCGAAGGGCCTTCGGCCGGTACTTCACCGGTGCCTTAGGTCTCACCTATTGCTTTCTTCTCTTTCTAGGGCAGATCCAAGGTTGCCTGCCGTAGGGAAGTGCTTACTGGAGGTAGATCCGATCCCTCGATTGTCCACATCAACTATAAGTTGGTCCTACCACTATCTGTCTAGTTTTTAGCACCAACAAGCTTCAAGAAGATACGTACGGACAAATTGAAAGAGGTGCCATTTTTCCTTTCGGCGACTCCATTATGTTGTGGGATATACGGACATGTAGTCTGATGAATAATGCCATGGTAATCCAAGTATCTGCACAATTTGGAGTTCACATATTAACCTCCATTGTAGTTACAGAGTACTTGTATTTGTGTCTTAAACTGAATGGCAACCATTTTATGAAATTTATGAAACAACAAATTCACTTCACTTTTTGATTTTATAAGGCATACCCAAATCACATGGGTGCAATCATCAATAAAAGTAACAAAACAGTGGGTTTCAGCCAATGTAGCAATCTTAGATGGGGTCCAAACATCTGAATGAATCAGCATAAACCGAAGGGAACTTTTATTCATACTTGGTGAGAAGGAAGTACAATGGCTTTCTGCCAATTGACAAATGTCACAACGAAAACTAGAAACATCAAACTTCGAAAATAACATAGGAAATATCTTTTGTAAATAACAAAAAGAAGCATGTCCAAGACAACGATGCCATAATCATATTTTAGATTCTTTATTCTTCTCCCATTGAGAACCTTCCACAGACAAAGCTTGAGTCAATCGGCCGGAGATTTTTGACGTCAAGTCCAAGTAGTAGAGCTTCCCTCACCTAGCACCATAAGCAATCGTCATGCGAGTCCGGATGTCCTTCAACACACAAAAAAGAGGCCAAAATCATAATACAATGTAAGGCCATAGTAAGTTGAGCAACATACAAAAGGTTATAGTCCAAGGAAGGAACAAGCATGGTGTCTAAAGAAAGGTTATCATTAGAAGATATGGTGCTTTCCCCAATAATAGAGGAGACATTATCGATAGTAGATACAACGGGTTGTGTGGAGGGCTTTAAGGTTTATACCTGTCTAGAATAAAAACTCATATGCTATGTAGTGCCAGAACCAATTATCCATGCATTATTCGGAACAGATGCATAAACTTTTAGACCCTTAACATTGTTACCTATAGCAGTGACCAAAGCCTATGCTTGTTCAACTACATGTTTAGAATCATCCTTCGTTTCAGAAATAGATTCACGAGACTTGTTGTACCTAGGATTAGGGCTGGGCATCTATACTGTATATACCGAAACCGTACCGATACCGTGTCATACCATAGCGTTTAATACCGTACCGTACGCCTACCGAATTAATACGGTATGGTGCCGTACCGTACCATTCTTGTATGACACGGGTGCGGTACCATATATCAGCCACCGTATGCCACCGTACCGTACCAAATAGTAACCCTAAACAAAAAAATACGCGACTTTTTTACACTCTCGACTCGATCTCTCACTCACCCAGACCCAAACTCTCGAACTCTTCTCCCACTCCCAGCGGCCAGCTCTCTCTTTCTCTCAAACTCTCGATCTTTCTCAGTCACCCTCGATCGATCGAACCAGGCCAAACCCTTGGATCTCTGTCTCTTTCTCACTCTCTCACTCTCACGATCTTTGTCTCACTCACTCAATCTTTCTCTTTCTCTCGATCTCTCGATCTCTGTCTCACTCTCGATTCAATCTCTATCTCTCTCTCTTGACTCGATCTCTGTCTCTCTTTCGATCTCTCTCAGTCTCAGTCTCTCAATCTTTCTCTCTCTGTCTTTCAAGCCCCAAATTGACGACCTAATCTCTCAATCTGTCTGGAAGCCCCAAATCGACGAAGCCTGCTCTGTCTCTCTCTCGATCACTCTCTCTATCTGGAATTGGAAGCCCCAACGGCCGACTCAAACTCAAATGGTAAGTTATGTTCAACAAATTCTCTGTCTGGAATTGAAACTTTTGATAATAAGCTTTTGATTTGCATTGAAATGTTGCTGAATTGATGAATTAGGACAATATCTGCATTTATTTTAGAAAAAATTGCTGAATTGATTATTTGCATTGAAATGTTGCTGAATTGATTAAATATGTTGGAAAGAATGCATGTGAAGCAGAAACTTTATTTTGGGGTTTATTTTGATTTTTGTTAATTCTTGTCATGCAGTCTCGATCAAGTAAGCATAAGGAGAACAGTGGGCTTGCTATTTCTTCAACGGCAACATCACCAGCACCACCACAGTGGATATTGAATTTGTGTGATGTTGATGGATATTGATTTAGTTGATGTTGATGGATATTGATTTAGTTGATTAGGATTTGGATGTTGAATTTGTTGAATCTTTGAATCTTTGGTGAATGAATAGGTTGAATATTCAATTGGTTCATTTCTGAGTTTTGTCATTTTGAATACCGAAATGGTACCGTACCATACCGATATCGATTCGGTACGGTATGGTACGGTACCAACTTTGGCAACCATAATCCCATACCGAACCATACCGGTTTTAATTTCCGGTATCGGTAGCGGTACGAGCCCAATACCGTACCGTACCGAACCGTGCCCACCCCTACCTAGGATCACAGGTCTTGTATAGCCAATAATTTCATAACAGCAATTCTTAGAATTCTTGGTTTGACCATAATGAGGGCATTTATGATCATTCGGTGGGCGAGAGGAGTGGTCAATGTTGCGGCTGGACCGGTTAGCCCCTCCATCATTGGTCGGAGAAAATCGATCTTGGCCGGTTAGGGTGTCGTGGCTAGTCCTATTCTAAAAGGGAAGGCATGCCACCATGGCCGCTTCATTTGACTGGTAATCCTTGCTTTTCATGGCTTCCTTCCTCTCAGCTTCACAGTGAACTTAAGCATAGGATTCTTAAAGCCCAAGTACAGGGTCCTTCCTCAAAATTTCTCCTCGAACTTGATTAAAATTGGCATCCAATCCAGCCAAAAAGATATGAACCCTCAAGCATTCAATCGACTTTGAATGTGCCTTGATAACAAGGTCGGAAGACATAACCACCTTATCGCAGTGATCCAATTCATGAAAAATCGTAATTAGTTCCCCAAAATAATTCGTCATGGATTTTCCATTCAGTTTGGTAGCAAACTCCTTTTGATTCAAGGTAAACACCCAAACTTCATCGGTTGCATTAAAGAATGTCATTGTAACGCTTTATAATTTATGGTGTCATGGAGGTCAACAACCAACTCTTGACTTTCTGGTTTTTGGCATATCACTTGTCGTACTTAGGATCTGTCTCGGCGGGTGCCTTCTCTTTGAAACGAATATACCACCTTTTTTCTCTAACTACAATATGATTCTCCATGAGTTAAGACCACATATCGTAGTTCTTCTCAGTGAGGGTAATTCCAGCATGGAACGCCGCATTGTCAAATTGAACAACAACGTAAGTAGTGTTAGAAGCGACAATAGATTCGTCATCCTTAGCCATCGCAAGAAACTGAAAGTTTGAAGGAGGAATATGAGTGGCGGCGTAGTTGATGTGGAGCCGGTGCGCGATTGGGTTCTGCGCAAGGGTGCAGGTGCCAATGTATGACATGGGTGCGTGATTGGGTTCTGTGCAAGGGTCCAGGTGCCGATGTACGACATGGGTTGGTGTGGCGGTTGAGGAATTCTTGCAGCGGCGGCGCGTGCATATTTAGTTCAGCGCTACGGGTTACTGCAGTGGGGTGTGCGATGGCGGTGTGTTAGGTTCGTGTGGCAGTGGTGCAGTGGATTCGTGTATGAGGTTTCCTTTCTTTCCTCAGCCTAGTTTTGGCGCCAAGAAGAAGAATACTATGTGGCTAATATAGTTGTGTATTATTCATCTCACAATGAGCAATATATATACATAGAGTTACAACCCTAATCCTATTATTACAGGACTATACTAGGAAACCTCATATTACAAATAATTACCTAAAATATAATACAGAAGTCAATAGAAACAACAACAAAATTAGTTAAGTACCTACTCCCACATCGCAAAACATTCCAGGATTAATATAAGCTGGGGTATACTGCCGAATTGCCCCCTGAACTTGTACATAACTCTCAATTTACCCCCTAACCTTTTTTTTAGCCAATTACAGGCTCGAATTAAAATTTATTATCAATGTTCCCCCCACCGTCAAAATTCGAACATTTCATCCAATTTGCCGTTAAATATGAGGGTAAATTGGTCATTTAATATGTTAAAAATAATTAAATACTGTAAAATACAATAGTATGACATAAAATGAAAAAAAAAATCATTTTAATAAACAGAGGGTTGGGACCCACCCACCCTTTCTTCTTCCTCTCTGCCTCTCTCCCTACGACTCCCTCTCTCTCTGCAACTCTCTCCTCTCTGCAACCAAACACCAAAACCAAACACCAAACCCTTTCTTCCCTCTCTCCCTACGACTCCCTCTCTCTCTGCAACTCTCTCCTCTCTGCAACCAAACACCAAACCCTTTCATCCCTCTCTCCAACCAAACGCCAAACACCAAACCCTTTCTTCAAACACCCTCTCTCTACGACTCTGCCCCTCTCTATTGATCTCTCTGCCCTTTCTCTCTCTCTCTCTCTCTCTCTCTCTTTATGCAACCAAACCCATCAGCCCCCACCCTCCAAACAGCCCCATTTTATTCAGATCTTGAATCCATTGATGAGTTGTATGATTTAGGGTTGAGATTTTGGGAGAAGGGGCAATGAACTTGTGAGGTGAAGGGGTCTGGACCTTTAAGGCTGTGGGGAAAAAATCAAAGGGGAAAGGCGCGCGAATGGGTTTGCAGTGGTTATTGGTTCGTGGGGGGGGGGGGGGCGCTGTGGGTGAAAAAAATCTGGGTTCGTTTGGGGGGTGGGTTTGTGGGTTCTGGGTTCATTGGGGTGGGTCTGTGATGGGGGATGGGGGGAGCTCGAATGGGAAAGGGAGGGGAAGAGAGAGAGAGAGAGAGAGAGAGAGAGAGAGAGAGAAAGAAAGATGAGCTTGAGAAACTGCTTTGGCAAGAAAAAAAAAATGGTGGGATTTTGTTGCAGGTCAAGGGAGGATAGGTTGGAGAAGAAGATGCAGGGGGTGGGGTGGGTAGGTCCATAGGATTTTTTTTTTCTTTTTTTTCTCTAATTTTTTCAAAAATATATATTTTTCTTTAATTTTTTTTTAATGATTTGATGGATTATTGGATGAAATGTTAATGATTTAGACGGCAGGGGGAACATTGATAATAAAATTTAATTCGAGCCCTTAATTCGCTAAAAAAAAAGGTCAAGGGGTAAATTGATAATTAGGTACAAGTTCAAGGGGCATTTCGGCATTATACCCATATAAGCTGCCATGCCATGCACCACAATTATATTATAAAAGAGGCAGGGATCATTCCCCCAAAATCCTTTAAACTTAGGAGCCAATCTAAACAATTTTTTGCAATACAGGAGGTTGTTTTGGCGTTTATGGAAGAGATAGTTTCATAATCTGCTGCAGTTAGAGGTGGACCAACTCTCTAATAGAGGTGGACCGTACATATATTTGTCGAATAAAAAACAATGAGTAAACAAACAAACGATGGTGGCGAAGACGGTGAGGTGAAGGTGATCATATGGGAGCCTTAAGCCTTCCTGTGGATCTAGTGCTTACGATTTTTCACACGCCTAGCTGGGAGTCAACCCAAATCCCTTAAACTTAGGAGCCAACCAAAATTATTTTTGCAATTACAGGAGGGCTTTTAGGTGTTTATGGAAGGGGGGGGGGGGGGGGGGAGTAGAGAGATACACTGTACTCAATAATTTATCGTAATCCGCTCTCAACCAAAAGCCAATGGGCTGAAGGTCATAGAAAGGAAATAGGGTTTCATAATCTCCTGCAGTTAGCTCGGTTTAATGAATGAAGATAGGATTAAAGCTCCCAATGTAAGAGAGAGAGAGAGAGAGAGAGAGAGAGAGAGAGAGAGAGAGCAAAAGGCCCAAGAAGGGCAAAGATGACTCCAAGTAATTTTGCCTAAAAACAAAATTATGCCTATCTGTCGATTCCATGCAGAAAACGGGCTTGCCATAAACTAGATTATCTCTTTCCCACTAAAGTCATGTGGAGCCTTGAAATTTCCAACTAATATTAATATTCTGTACCTGTCGATCTACTGCACATGTGCCACAGCACACTTAAGCTGACAGCCATTAGCAAAGTCCTTCGCAAAGCACCATATATAAATGGAGGGTGTTATCAGATTTAAAGCATGTATCTCTAGAGGTGTCTATAGCTTCTAAGATTTTACATTTATTACTATCTTCCTTAGTTTCCATTTCAACGTTCACTTTTGATCGATCCTGGTTGTAGTCGTGTATTTGTGTTGTAAGTTGTGATCACAAGAAAGAGGTCCTAATTTTCTAATCTTCTTTTCTCATAAGGAAAGGAACAGTGTGTTCCTATTAAAGTCCAAAGACAAAAAGAGCATTAGAAAAAGAAAAGATGACGGAGAAGGTGACTGTGAGCATAAGGGAGTCAACGATGGTGAGGCCTGCCGAGGACTCTACTCCTCGGGGCTCGCTGTGGCTCTCCAACGCGGACCTAGCATTCCCACCCGTTCACTTGTTCACTGTTTACTTTTATAGATCAAGTGGTGAGCTAAACTTCTTTGACCAGAGAGTGCTCAAGCAAGCGCTCAGCAAGGTCCTCGTGCCCTTCTACCCCATGGCCGGTCGATTCAAGCTAAACGACCAGAATGGCCGTGGGGAGATTGATTGCAATGCGGAGGGAGCGCTTTTTGTTGTGGCAGAGAGCAACTCTGTCCTTGATGATTTTGGCGATTTTGCGCCCACTTCCGATTTCCTTAAACTCATCCCCGCCATGGATTACTCGGTTGGAGTATCCTCAAATCCCTTTTTGGTGTTACAGGTATTTAATATTTATCATCCAAGGTCTTTTATATTTTGTATGAGTATATATGTATATTCTTGTTGCATCATTTATAAATGTCTTTTCCTGGAGAAATTCTCTCCCGTGTTACTCTTTACATAATTTTGATCTAGTTTTGGAACTGAATAAGATGTTTCATTGAATTTTGTCATTTTAAATTATCAAGTCTTAGGTCAACTAGCTATTGGTTTAATGGCACTTCTCTTCTCAAATAGTTGAAGAGGCTGTAAGATTCATTCCTCCTCTTCATTGATCTGAAAAATAAATAATTAAAACCTTCAAATCATAGAACATATTGATGGAAACTAAATATTATAAATGTCCATTAGGAAATAAATGTAAAGTTAATTAGAGGGTGTCTGTACCTTCTGGTCTGTAATGTAAGGACAGCATGTGGTCCTTCAGATCTGGTTATACCTTTTCTCTATTAGTATTAGGTAAGGTTAGGGGGTTTAGAATCTCGATCTTTTCATGGTCTCGATTTCTTTTCATTTTGGGATCTGTTGTTCCCAATGTTGTTCCCAATGGATCTGTTATAAAAAGACAATAAAAATAAAAATAAAAAAATAAATCCAGTTTGCGGTACTATTGAACACAGCGACAGTGATTGGGGACCCAAAAATTAGTAACTTTTGGTTAACCAAATTTTTTTTTTTAAATTTTGTATTAAAATAAGTTAATTGCTGGAAAGTATATGTGTCAATTTTAGACTGCTTGAGGAGAAATTTCTATTTTCGTTTTGGGCCAGCGACGCTGCAGCACATCCTCAGATTTAACAAATGAATCTGTGACCATCCTAAAATATATTATGTGATGAAAAGGCTGCAAAAAAAAAAAATTACATCCAGTGAAGACCCTTATGTGACGATTTATAAAATTTCCTCACTTATCTTACGTAACTGTGACAAAATATTGGACGTCACATATAATTTCGTCATAGAAGGCTGATTTTCTTGTAGTGTCTTAGCACCAGTTTTTTTTTATTTTATCAAAAGTTCAAAATAATATATTATTGACTTTAACATATTAAAGTTTTATCAAATATTTCTTTATCATTCTCTCAACTTCAGTCATTTTCATCCAATTTTTAAAAATATCAATAGTTTGTCAATATTACAGCTTTTTGGATCATCGATATTTATGACATCAACAAAATTTAAGACTTGATGGGACACTCAAGATAATTTGGGTACATGCATAAATTCAAAAATGCACATGCACGCTTTATGGTTGTGGGTTTTAATTTCTACATGTATATATGCAAACGCAGGTAACGTATTTCAAATGTGGTGGAGTGTCACTTTCAGTCGGAGTGGACCACCGAATTGTAGATGGACCATCTAGTCTACACTTTGTAAATACATGGTCTGCTGTCGCTCGTGATGATCTTGATCTCTCAAATATTAAACCACCCTTAATGAACAGGATGTTACTTCGTGCCCGAGATCCACCTCAGCCAGCATTTCCTCACGTTGAATATCAACCTTTTCCACAGATGAAATTAGCTTATGATCATCTGAAAAGCACAAGTAAAATTACTACGTCCATTTTTAGATTTACGCGGGAGCAGCTCAACATCTTGAAAGCCAACTCTGTGGAAGATGACGGTGGGAATATTAATACAATCAAGTATAGCACATTTGAGGTGTTGGCAGGTCATCTTTGGAGATGTGCTTGCAAGGCACGTAAACTGCCAGATGATCAAGACACCAAACTTCTCATTCCCATTGATGGACGGTCGAGATTTCAACCCCCACTCCCACCAGGTTTCTTTGGCAATGTCATTTTTAGAGTCGCACAAATTGCTGCAGCTGGGGATCTCCAGTCCAAACCAACATCGTATGCTGCAAGCTGTGTTCATAATGCTTTGGTCCAGATTGATGATGATTATCTCAGATCAGCCGTTGACTATCTTGAGCTTCATCGTCCTTGTGCTTCCCCACTTGTTATGGGGCCTCCGTCTATGAGGTGCCCGAATCTCCGGATAAACAGTTGGGTTAGGCTGCCGATTCACGACGCTGATTTTGGTTGGGGTCGGCCCACTTTCATGGGACCTTGCACACAATTTGACGGGATGGCTTTGTTGTTACCAAGCGCAACTAATGATGGGAGCTTATCACTGATGATTTCTCTGCATTCTGACCACTTGAAATCATTTTCCAAGTTGTTGTATGATATATGAGGAAATGCGAGGGTCGAAGAAATTTGGTTCTGTCCGGTTTGAATTGCTGTTATTCCCTTCATCTTTATTGGTGTTCAAATTTGAATTTGTGTATTGGTTCGTGCACGTTGCTTGATTGAGTGTTGAAACTTTATTTCGAAAGTGTGGTGGACTTGTTGTCCACAATGCTGGTTGTGTTGTATTGTGATTCTTAATAGAGGATTCTCTTTCTCATGAAATAAAAAGAATATTGGAATCAAAAGAGTAGGAATCATAAGACTTCATATGGGTCCAGTTACTTACTTAAGTGATGGGTCTAATTATTTACTTTCTTTGGGAGACCAACCTTAAATTTGGTGTAAACAGAAGCTCCTTAAGTTCTAAATTTGGTGTCAACAGAAGCTCAACAAAAGCTCAATAGAAGCCCCTTAAGTTCTAAATTTGGTGTCAACAGAAGCCCCCTAAGTCTTAAATTTGGTGTCAACCACACTACTCTTTTCGATCCAATATGAAGTCTTAAATTGGTCAACCACGGCAAAACCCAAAGGAATAAAATACTCCTTCAAGTTCTGTTAGAGATTCCTATATAAAGACTGCTCAAAGTCGATTCAAACACTTTTTTTTTTGGGGTCTGAAACTCGTCTTCAAAGATTACACATAACGCATTTAAAAAAATCTTGACATATTATCTTTTATTCAAAAACATATTTCTAAATAGATTCCGAAGATTTTAGAGATTTCAAATCATAGGTCACAATAGCCACATATTTCCAATATGATTACGACTTCGAGTCTAACTTCTCCAATTGATGCATATTGTCAGAGTATGATGTGGTCCACCCGTCGTCCCTTTAGGCCCGAATGCATGAGTGCAAAATGGGCATGATTAGGCCTCTTTGTTTAGGGCTTCCTTAGGCGTGGATAAAGGTTCTATGGGCTTTACTTTTGGCCTTTTGGGGCTAGTCACTTACTTAAGTGATTGAGGCTAGTTATTTGCTTTTTTGGGAGACCTTACCTAAATTTGGTGTCGACAGAAGCCCCCTAAGTCCTTGAGCAGTTCCTCTTTGTCGAGGACTTCACTGATCGTGACAAGGTGGGTTGTGCCAAAAAAAGAGCCTATTCCGTCAGTCCCGTTCCCTTGTTTTTGGCATGCACATTACGTAGTAGGCCCCCAAGTTTGGTCAGGAAAACTACCTACTCTTCTACTGAGATCGCTCTCATAGGTGCCAGCGTGATTCAAAAAATGGCTGGTTTCAAACTGGGAGCGCTGACAAGACCCGTCCTGGATTCTCCTTTGGAATTCGCGACGAACTCCTTGCTTGTCCGACATCTAGCAAATGTCGGGGCCATATTACTAAAATGCCCTTAATACAATTGAAAATAAAAAACTAAAGGGTTTGACTCTTGCCGAAAAAGTGACAGAGTTTCCCATGTAATGGACTCAAAACCAAAATTTTCACTTGTAGAAAGAAATACAATAATAGGTTCTCCAATCTTGCACCATGCACAAGATACCACAATCCACAATTCCACATTGACAACTATAGGGTTTCAGACCGTTTAAACAAACTATCGCCTCTCAATCCCCAAAGGAAATATAATAGGGTCTCTCACCCATCAACCATTGTTGTCACGGATACATCTCACTCTAGAATTGATCATAACATATACTACAAAGTGTTTACTCTATGGCTACATCCAGGTCACACCTTAGACTGCTTGCTTACATACTTTTCTTGAGGGATTAAGTAATTTTTAGTTCTCGATTTATTCGAAACCAAGATATAAGCCCACAAAAATTCAATTCCCAGTAGGGTCACAGCATTACAGAGCTAGCATCACCTGCATCTTTTCGAAACAACATGCGTAATATTTATATATCAGTCCCGTTCTCCTGGACCCCTGTAGTCAAAGGTGTTTGTGGTCCCACCCTTGGATCTAATCTAAGGGTGGAGAAAAAACTTATTTTAAAATCCATATTTTTTACTCTATTAGTTAAAAAACACATTTTCTGGAAGAAAAAAAAAAGAAAAAGAAAAGGAAGGGAAGAAAAAAAACACGTTCTGAAAACTTGGAGTGCAGCCGCTGTAGAATTCGAAGAGCCAATTTGGGTCTTATGACTTTTCTTGTTCTTCTTCACCACTTTGATTCAATTTTTCTGATTTGAAATCCTAAATTTGAATGATTGAGGAACCCAGATTTGAAATCATAACTTTCTTGCTCTTCTTCACCTTCGATTCAACACATCATTGATTTATCAACCAACCAATATCAATTTCTCAACCTAAAAAAAAAAAAAAATTGTTTTTATATAAAGATTGCTCTCTTCACTACTACAAAAAAAGGTAAAAGACGATGGGAATTCACCGTCGTGTATCGGATTTTCAAAACGTCGTAAAATCGACCGACATCTTTTCCAAAATAAAACCACGACGGTAAATCACCGTCGTTGTTATAACAAACAACGTCATTAACAAATAACAACCGACGTCTGTATACTGAAAAATGAGCCAAAAAATTGTCAAGGATAAGAATAGACGACCTATTTTAAACAAAAAACGTCATGTAAATAAATAAAAGACGTCTTTAAATAAATAAAAGACGACGTTATTAAAACATACTATGTCACATCTATTTATATCACCGTCGTGAAATAAATTTTCCACTTCGTTTTTTCCATTAATATTGACGTGGAAATAGCGGTTAGGGTAATTACTTACGACTCATGTATTTCTATAAACAACGTCGTCCACAAATAAAAGATAACCGTGTTTCAGAATTTATACGTCATCTTTAAACACAAAACCATCGTCTAATATATTTTAAACTGCTCGAATTTCCAATCGATCGCTGTATAAATTTATATTAACGACATGATCTGAAAATAAACGACGTGGAAAATATGTTAGGCTCATGACTTACGACACATTTATTTCTATAAACGACGTGGTATTTGATAGACAACGTCGTCATCTTGTAAAAGACAGTCGTGTTTATAAATTTATACGTTGTCTTTACCAAAATAATAGTCGTCTAATCTATCTGAGACGGCGAAGTTTTTCATCCAATCGCCATAGAAAATATGTTTAACGACATAAGAATAAAAAAGAGACGTGGATATTCCCATATAACGTTGTTTTTGTAAAAGAACGACGTCCAAATATCACCTTACGTCGACAAATTTACCTATGGATTTCAAATAACGTCGTGAATTGTTAATTTTCCAATTCGTTTATTACATAACAAGTGACGTGGTAAAATTTAAGACGACGATTTTTGAGTTGTTACGGACGAGTTCATGATCTAAGACGTCGTCTTTTGTAAAGTTCAGGTTCAATATCTCGGCTTTTAGACGTCGGTATTATGGTATTGGAGTCGTGTTATTTGTAATTACATGTCGGCTCTTTATGCTTCTCCGACGTGATATAGTTAATAACTGTTTCACAATACCGTCGTGGTTCTTCATTTTTACGTTGCTTTTAGACGTCGGTAAATACGTTGCCGTCGTTGAATGATCCAAAACGCCGTTTTTTATTGACAATTTTATTAAAACAGAGTCTGTTTTTCACAGTTTTATGAGGACTGTCGTTTTATAATATTGAACCAGTATTTTATGTACTGATTGTTTTGTGGCCAAAACCTGCATAATGAAAGTGAAGAAAACACATTACAATTTATTACAAAATTAATGTCATACAGTAGTGCCGTTTAGGGCATAAATAATTTCATAAATTACAAGAGCATCATTCAATCCATATATCTTCACACCCATCTCGAATATTTTGACTCCCAAACTCACCCACCAGTTCATTAAATGTGTCAACATTTGGCATCCCTCTAGTAAATGGCTCACACTCAATTCTCACATCACCTAAGACATCATCACCAATAACATCATTATATTCTCTATTAGGCATTGATAACACTACTGACCAACCACAATGCATTGGGTCGTCAACAAAAAATACTTGTTTGACTTGAGAAGCCAAAACAAATTGGTCATTCCTATGTCCAATTTTACTCAAATCTACAAGGGTAAATCCAAGTTCTTCGACTACAAGGCCGGAAGTACTATCTATCCAATCACACCTAAAGACTGGGATTGTAAACTTTTGGTAGTCAAGATCCCAAATTTCTTGAATTGCCATAAAAACCCATATTTGAGAGAATTGGGTTTTTATCTTTGGCATTGGCAACTTGCATGGTATGCGCAAGTAAATAAACTCCACTATTTTGAACTGTCCGCACATCATCTTGTGCCTTGATGTTAAATTTAACACCTTTAATAAGATAGCTCCTATATGATGGCACTGCCATGTTTGGACCAGCTGCTAGTCACCTTAAATTTTCTGATACGCCATGATTGTCTCCCTCATTAAGGTCACTTTGAACCTGCAAATTAATCATATCTTAATTCAATCTAACATAGAAAGAAGAAAATTAAAAGTCCAATATGTTATTGAATAACATATACCTTGAAACGTAGCCATTGAATGAAAGTGCTATTGTGCTTATCTTGCAGCCACTTTGTTCTCTTTCTAAATTTTGGATAAGCGGTCTTGATGTGGATCATATGTTCCCTACATGACACGAAAAATTCAAGCATTACGGTCCCAAACATATAAGATAAACATAAGGAATAATTTAAAATGGAAACTTAAAGAATAAAACTCATACTCGATATAAGGTAGGACTTCCTCCGTATTCTCCAAGACAAATAGATGTGCTTGGTTCAACAGGTCCCGATCAACTAAGCTCACTGTGCAACCTGATAATGGCTTTGAAACTCCTATCTTCTGACTTGATGGCACTCCAATTGTACTAATATCAGATAAATGTTTGGTGCAAAATTCTGCAGCTTTTTCAGCTATATAACGCTCAGCAATGCAACCTTCGGGATGAGTACGGTTCTGAACATACCAATTTAGAACTTTCATATATCTTTCGAACGGATACATCCATCTAAAATATACTGGCCCACATAGACGAACTTCTCTGACAAGATGTATTACTAGATGAACCATGATATCGAAGAATGAAGGTGGAAAGTATTTTTCAAGCAAACACAAAGTAACTACTACATCTTCTTCCAACTTATCTAGCTTGGAAACATCAACCGTCTTTGCACATATAGCATTGAAGAAGAAGCACAAACGAGTTATTGCATACCTTGCAGGCTTCTCCAAAACAGAACGAATTGCCACAGGGAGCAATTGTTGCATTAAGGTATGACAATCATGTGATTTAAGGCCAAGAAGTCTTGAATCTTGTAAAGATACAAGATTTTTTATATTTGAAGAATAACCTTTAGGAACCTTCATACCATAGAAAGAATTGCAAACCGCTCTCTTCTCTGCTCTTGACAAATTCTAAGGCCCTGGTGGCAAACGAGTACGTCTTTCTCCACACTCGGATTGCAAATCAGTTTTGACCCCTATGTTCAATAAATCTAATCGAGCAGCAATCCCATCTTTATTTTTTCTAGGGATCTCTAGTAATGTACCAATGATACTATCACAAACATTCTTCTCAATGTGCATAACATCTAGGACATGCCTCACTAGAAGGTATTTCCAATACTCGAGATCAAAGAATTTTGACTTCTTCTTCCAACAAACTCTGTCACCATCGTTTTCACCTCCACCTCCTCCTTTTTTCGAGCCCCATATGTAATTAATATCTTCAACCATATGCAGCACTTCTTCTCCAGTTAATGGCTCGAGAGGCGTGCCATATTCAGGTTTCCCATTAAAAGTTGCATGTTGCCTCCTATATGGATGATTGATTGGTAACCATTTTCTATGCCCAATGTAACAAATTTTGTGGCCATTTTTCAACCTGTGACTAGGTGTATCATCGCCGCATATTGGACAAGCTTTATACCCTTTAACAACACAACTAGATAAGTTTCCATAGGCAGGGAAATCATTAATTGTCCACAATAATGCAGCTCTGAGTGTAAAGTATTCTCCTATATGTGCATCATACACTCCTCTAATTCCATCCCACAATGATTTTAAATCATCAATCAAAGGCTCCAAATAGACGTCTATATCATTTCCGGGTTGTTTCGGACCAGAAATCAATAAAGTCAACATCATGAACTTTCGTTTCATGCACAACCATGGTAGGAGATTATATGTAATTAAGATAACTGGCCAGCAACTGTATCTGCTACTTAGAGAACTGTGGGGATTGAATCCATCAGATGAAAGAGCCAATCTCAAGTTTCTCGGCTCATTACCAAACTCGGGCCATTTATCATCAATAAGTTTCCAAGATAGGGAATCCGCCGGATGAGACATCTGAACGTCAATTGATTTTCTAGCAGCATGCCAAGTCAAACTCTTAGCTGTCTCATGTGATTGAAATATCCTTTTAAACCTTGGAATTAGAGGAAAATACCACACCACCTTCGCTGGCACACCCTCTTTCAAGATTGAATCTTTGCCTTCCTTCCACCTTGAGATACCACAAATAGGATAATTAGTTGAATCATCATACTCCTTCCTATACAAGATGCAATCATTGGGGCATGCGTGAATTTTCTCATAACTCAGCCCCAATGCACACAAAGTCTTTTTTGCCTCATACATAGAGGCTGGTATTGTATTTCCTTTTGGAAGCAAATCGCCCTGAAGTATCAATAATTCTGTAAAATAGACATCACTCATGCCATGTTTTGCCTTCAAATTATACAACTTCACTAATGCCGATAACTTGGTGTACTTTCTACAACCAGGGTACAATGGTTGATCTCCATCTCCAATCACATTAGCAAACTCATAAGGATTGGATCCAAAATCACCAAAATCATTATCATCCATCTCTATTTCTTTAGACACAAAACTGTACCTACTATGGTCATCATCTTCTTCAACATTTCTACTAGCATTAGTAGTTGCTTCCCAAGGTTCTCCGTGAAATGCCCAATTCTTATAGCTTTGGTCAACTCCATTAAAGTATAAGTGATCCCTTATAATTCCAACCCCAAACAATTTCAAATTCACACATTGAACACATGGACAATGGATATGCGTTGTAGTTAGAAGATTTTCTACAGAAAATTTCAAAAATGCTTCCACCCCTAACTCATATGCCTTCGATCTTCTATCTGAGTGCATCCATGACTTATCCATCTCCGACACTATACCCTATTATCTATAATAAAGTAAAAAGATAAGCAATGACCATCACTATAGCAGATTATATAGGGTTTTAATAGCAAGTAATACAGACGACGGTTTTTAAACAACAACAGATGTATTTGACATATATAAACGACGGGTTTTCCAAAAACGTCGTCTAATGCTAGCAGAAAAAGAGGCCAGCGAAATTGAACCACGACGGTAGTTAAACAAAAACCTTCGTGTCAAAAAATACAGACGACGGTTTATTAAATCCCCGTCGTCGTATGCCTAGAAAAGCATTCTAAATATCGAAATCCCAGTTTATTTTCAAGAACCCAAAATATATTAAGAACACAACATATACATTAATTTTTATGTTGGGTATTAAGAACACGTATACTAAGCATGAAACCAACATATACTAAGCATGAAAACATTAAATCCATTCCCGATTCATAATAACAGAGAGTGATTAAAAGATCCAACAACATTAAATCCATTCCCGATTCATGAAAACATTAAACATTAAATCCATGAACCCATACCTCCGACAACATTAAAAAATCACAAAACATATATCTAAAACCCTTTACCATTCAATGAATTTACAAGCATGAGATTAGGGTTTGTACTTACAGGTAGGCAGAGCTCACAGATTATGGCCAACTTGGATTCGACGGAGCCTGGAGAGCCCAACTTTGAATTAGAGTTGAAGTGAGAGAGCGGAGCGAAATGTTTTAGGTCACAGACTATGGCCAACTTGGTTCAGGGTTACAAGTATAAGAGTTAGAGCGAAATCTGAAAATTTTAGGTCGCGGGGAAATTTTTAGAAAGCGCGCTCTTTAAAAAACATCGACGGAAAAAAAAATCGTCGTTAAAATTTCAACCTAAACATGACGCTTATTACATTAAAGACGTCGTGATAAATATACTTACGACGCATAAATAAACTACCGTCGTTAAAATGTCAACAGAAATATGACGCTTATTAAAATAATTACATCGTGGTATCAAAAAAACAAACTGACGTATTAGAAACTAAGTATATATGTGGTGTTCGGTTTTGCTGGGATTCGAACTTGTGTGCGAACGGGTTTAGGGTTTAGGGTGGAATGAACAGAAAATTAAATAGACAAATATACCCTAAACCCTAAACCCTAATAAATAAAACCTAAATTATATATATATATTTTTAAAAATAATTTAGAAAAGGGATTAGGGTTTTAGGGACTAAAATATCTTGTCCATAAAACCCTAAACCCTAATCCCTTTTCTAAAATTATTTAAACCCTAAACCCTAAACCATTAAAGTATAAGTGATGTTGTGACTCATGAAAACATTTTTCTCTTTGGTGGTCATTTTAAATTTGTATAACTCAAACTGCATTTTTTAAAGCTTAAGGGGGAAGAAAATATCTCAATGACTTCATAGGAGTTGACGTTGCATTTTTTGGATTTATTTTAAATTTATTATGAATATTTCGAATTAAATAGAATAAAATATTATTACAAAAATCCACAAACCACGTCGGCGTTAAGAAAGTAAGGACATTGGAAATAGCAATAAACGACTTACTTTTACAAAAGACGTCGTTTAAAGACCAAACCATGGCCATTTTTACAAAGAAACCGACGTACAAACAATATTCCACGACTTAAACTATTAACTTCTCGCCGTATAATATCAATAAACGACGTCGTCTATAGAACCCATAGTGTCGTTTGAATAATTTTTTACATTCGTTTTTAAAAAACTATGGCGTTGTTTTTTGTGTACCACGTCATTTTAAAGAAACGACGGTTTAGAAAATGCCCTTGCTTTTTTCACAACATGAAAACCTCAACAAATTTGGTTCAGCATGATCTTGGGTTTTTCACAACATGAAAACCTCAACAAATTTGTTTCAGCATGATCTTGGGTTTTTCACAACATGAAAACCTCAACAAATTTACAGGGAGGTTGATGGTGCATTTTTTGGATTTATTTTAAATTTATTATGAATATTTTGAATTAAATAGATATAAAGAAAAAAAAACCACGTCGGCACCAAGAAAAGAACGACGTTGTAAACTTATAAACGACTTACTTGGAAAACAACCGTCTTGTAATGGGTATCGGGGACGTACATACTATATATCACGACGCAAACAATTAATTTAGTGTCGTCTAAGTTCCTTTTACGTCGGTTGTAAATCTACAGTCGTGTTTTTATTCCTTTATTTTATTTATTAACCACGTTTGTACTCCATAAGACGACGGTGTTTGATATAATTATGTCGTTGCAAGGTTTTTTACACGTCGGTCACGCAATTTCCTTTTTTTCAAAATAATGAAAACCAATTTTAAATTCATAGGGAAAAAAAGAATGTACATTATACATAAAATCTATACAAAAACTTGTCTAATTCTAACCAAATTTGTACAAAAACTTGTCTAATTCTAACAAAATTTGTACATTTTATAAAAATGTTCAAGTGTTCTAAAAATCCTCTACTCCATATGAAGACAAACAAACTCTGCCCATTCTTTCCTAACTTCTTCAATGGCTTCTTGGGGGTATGGCGCTTGATCCTTTCCCTTCGCAAACTGCAATCCATAAACAATGATTATTCTAACAGGCGACGCTATTTTAATTTACCGACGTAGTATATATATTCAACGACGGTATTTTTAATTTACCGTCGTGGATAATACAAAAAATCACAAAAAATAAATCTGAAAATTTTCTTCTTACCATCTTCTCAAACTCGAGGGAAGGATCCATGATGATGTCTCTCATAAAGCGCATGACATAATAGCCGCATTCTACACTGCTTGGTTGCTTTCGTGTGCTGGGCAAAGTTTTCCAAATAGGTGCTTTACGGCCTACTCTGTCTATGTGTGAATTATACATTTTGATAGCACTGTTCACTATGTTTTTTCCCGCCTCATCCACAACTCGATTTCCAGGCAGTGGATCCAAAAATTATACGGTCTCCTTCTTTGCCCTCACAATGATCAAGACCCAATGACGGCTGCACAAAATAAATATAAAGGTTAAACAGTTTTATATGTAGTGCATCATACAAACAAAATCCTGTTCAGGAGACTAACCCTGGATTGTAAGGCATCAGGAAAATCTGTTCACCATCTATCTTCTGAAGTCGATTGGCTATCCAACGTGATCTTTCAGTTAATGTACCAGCGTCGGCACTAACTTGAGCAAGGTCGATAAAGCCAACCATGTTCACCATATTTGCAGCTTTCAAATTATCAAATAGGCACCTCATATATACTGCAACCACAGTAGCCCCAATTTCTTCCATGCCAGCAAACTGTGTAATATCTTCATGCAAGACGAAGGTAGTACGATCTTCACCAAACACCTCCTTCTCAATTGTAAAGGACATAGCCTTCTCCTGAGGCTTCAGTGTCGTTTCCACATAACGACAAAGGGATTGTAAAGAAGATGGCAACTCCAGCTTTGAATAATCTGGTACTTCAATATTCTGTTTTAAGAATTTAAGCAACATAAAGTGACGTGGTAAATCAATAAGTTACATTATGGGAAAAAAAATACCGTCGTATAGAAGGATTTATTACGTCGTATAAAAAAACCGACGTCTAATTCAAATGGTTACGTGGTAAATCAATAAACACGACGGTTTAAATAACAAAACGTCGTCTGAAAATAAGTTACACGACAGGAAACAAATACCGTCGTAAAGATGGATTTATTACGTCGTATAAAAAAACCGACGTCTAATTCAAATGCAAAATTCATAGATAATGAATTTACCTTTTCAATTTGCTTTTCTCCAACACTGGATTGTTGTTTTAATGAATAAAGAGATATATATATATATAAGAAAGATTGTACAACAATTTAAACATTCAATAAATAAAAAAACTGCCGTGGAAATTTAAAACAAACGACGGTTTAAAGAAAATATCGACGTCTGCAAATTGAAAAACAAATGAAAAAGGCAAAGTTATGAGAATTTACCTTTTCGTCTTGCTTTTCTACATCCCTGGATTTCTGTTTTAAGAAATAAAGAAATATATATAAGACATTGTACAAAATGTAAAAAAAATTAAAAATTAAAAAAATTAAATTAAACCGTCGTGGTAATAAATAAAAGAAGACGGTATGTAAGAATTTCAGACGTCTAAAAAGAATTAAACGACGGTAAATAATAAACGTCGTGGTGATTGAGTATTACGACGGTA
The DNA here is from genome assembly GCF_965620075.1 of Prunus avium. Lineage (NCBI taxonomy): Eukaryota > Viridiplantae > Streptophyta > Magnoliopsida > Rosales > Rosaceae > Prunus > Prunus avium. Next base: position 9,359,681 of record NC_142286.1, read on the forward strand.
AGAAAGCTTGTACAACAATTTAAACATTCAATTAAAACCAAAACTGCGGTGGAAATCCACGTCTGAAAATTGAAAAATAAATGGAAAAGGTAAAGTTATGAGAATTTACATGTTCATCTATCTTCTCTTCTGTCTTTTCTACTGTCTTTACTACATCCCCGGATTTCTGTTTTAAGAAATAAAGAAATATATATATGACACTGTACAAAAAGTAAAAAAAATTAAATAAACCGTCGTGGTAAAGAATAACAGAAGACGATATGTAAGAATTACAGACGTCTAAATACCATTAAACGACGCTAAATAATAAACCGTCGTCTAAATCACATAAAATTTTTTAGAAATACATATTCCAGAGAGTACCAGCATTTTTTAGCAGAAACACAGATAACAGCAATTGCAGAGAAAAAGAGTGAGAGAGAGAGAGAGAGAGAGAGAGAGAGAGAGAGAGAGAGAGATACAGTGAGTGGGATTGTGTCAGTGAAGATAGCTTGTAAAACAAGTAAACTAAATAATAAAATAACTCAATCTTTCCACCGTCGTGGTATGAAACACAAACGACGGTTTATTAAACAATTGCGTCGTGGTATAACATTTAAAACGTCTGTGATTCACAATAACAACGTCTAATGGATTTTTAAAAAATAGAGAATTCAAAGTTCAGAGACGTTACCATTTCTTCCTGCTTTTCCCCATTCTTGGAAGTATCCTCCTTAAACTATAGGGCTCTAACATCAAGAGCCCCAAAGCAGCTTGCTTTGTCCGACATTGGATTTTTGGGACTTTGCCCTTAACCTTGGATTTGACAGGGGTTAGTATTTAGTTTTAGCAAGCTTGGATGAAAATTGGGGATGATTTTGGAAAGCTGACTCAGCAAATTTTCCCTCTCAGCTTCTACCAATTGCTTGGTTCTAGCCTCCATTTTCAAAGTCTCTTCTTGAAGGACAAGTCTTACACTTTCCTTCAATTGATCGGCAAACCTTACCTTCTGTTGTCTAGGTAAATGGAAGTATTGCTTAGGGGAAATCCCAGCCCCAACCCGTCTAACTCTTCCTGGATGCTCGGGACCCAAAGCCAATGTCAACACATCGTTACTTCCTGACACAGTAAGAGTGCCTTCCGAGACTTGTTTTTGCAATTCATCCTAACACAAAGACATAATAAAAAGTCAGCATAAGAAAACACACGACGGTTATTTATAAAAAAACGACGTATTATAAAATTTCACACGACTCAATAACATAACATTCGACGTAATATAAACTTTCACACAACGGTACTTAAATAGCGACGTGGTTAATTCATTACAACGACGTCAATAATAAACCACCGACGTCTTATGATATAATTACAAAAAACAGAGTAGTGATTCCAGATTCATCCTAACACAAAGACATAATAAAAAGTCAACATAAAAAAATACACGACGGTTATTTATAACAAAACGACGGTTTATAAAATTTCACACGACTCAATAACATAACATTCGACGTAACATAAACTTTCACACGACGGTACTTAAATAGCGACGTGGTTAATTCATTACAACGACGTCAATAATAAACAACCGACGTCTTATGATATAATTACAAAAAACAGAGTAGTGATTCCAGATTCATCCTAACACAAAGACATAATAAAAAGTCAGCATAAGAAAACACATGACGGTTATTTATAACAAAATGATGTATTATAAAATATCACACGACTCAATAACATAACATTCGACGTAATATAAACTTTCACACGACGATACTTAAATACTGACATGGTTAATTCATCACAACGACGTCAATAATAAACCACCGACGTCTTATGATATAATTACAAAAAAACAAAGAAATGATTCCAGATTCAAATCTTTAACGATGTTTTTTAAAACATTTCGACGTAGTAATATTTTCACACGACGCAAAAATATAACAGAAGACGTAATAAGACTTATCACGACAATACAGTTTAATAAAAATTTAAAACAGAGTGAGTAGGCTTACAATTAATTTTGCTTTCTCTGCAACCTTTGGATCGGGATGTTACCATGTTTGTCTTCTCTAGCTTTCTTCCATAAGGTAGATCGATCAATATCTACCCCCGGGCATGGTTTCCTCCAACTGATCCTCCAAACTAGCATAACCTTTTCGAGACAATCGATGATTGTACTCAAGTTTCTCCCTCCTCTGTGATTGTTCAAAATGCACAGACACAAATTTTTCAGATAACCTTGAAGCTACAAAGGCATCCCAGTCAGCTTTCTCTATGAATTTGTATAGTTCAGGGGGTTCGCTTAATTTCTCCTTCTCCTTGATGAATGGAAGGATATGATGCCTCGTTAGTGTAGACTTGAAATCCTTCCATTTCTTGGCAGCAGATGATAACACCAATTTCTTCCCCCCTTGACCTACCACAAAAGCCATGTCAACGACTTTCCAAATCTGCTCTTTTATATTCTTGGGGATTTCAGCCCATTTCTTATCCACAAGTGGGACTCTGGAGCGTGCCAACACACCAATGTAGGACTGCAACTCAGTATGTGCAGGGCCACATGGTTTCCTCCTCTTATTGTACTCAACAACAGGCTTGACTTTCTGATTTTTCTCTTCACAACACAGGGCATTGTGCTTATACTCCGACCTGACTTTGGCTCCTCAGAAAATGTTGTCGTGCTGCCTGGTTCTATCTCAGTAGATGAAACAAACTTCATCTTCTTTGAGAACTTGGCTTGAGGATTTACAACTTTAAGCTCCCTACATTCATTTTTTTTTCAAGCCAGAGTCCTTAATTTGGGATTCAGAAACCATGGTTACAGACAAATCAAACTTGCAAGTGAAAATATTTCAGTGAAATTAAGAAAAAACACGATGGTTATTTATAAAAAAATGACGTATTATAATATTTCAAATGATGTAAGAAAAAAAAATCGACGTAATAATAAATTTGCACGACGGTAATTAACCACCGACGTGATTAAAAATTACAACAACGTTAATAATAAACAACCGACGTCTTATGATATAATTACAAAAAACAGGGGCTTGATTCCATATTCACACCTTCAGGGGAAATTTTTTTGGATTTTCATTTACTAAAACGACGTTTTTAAAAACATTCGACGTGGTATTGAAATTAAAACGACGTAAATAATAATATACCGTCGTCTCTACAACAGAAAAACAAATTTGGAAAAACGTAAAATATTTTCAACAGAAAAATAATTACAAAGATTTTCAAAACAAAAACCATTGTTCAGAGAAATCAAACCTGTGATGAATATATCCTAAAAAATCAAAACACCAAAAAAGGTGAATATTTTAACAAACAACGAAGAACACTTTCACACGATGCTAGGATGACCGACGAACCGTTGTGGTATATAAATATAACCACGTAAATAACAAACCACCGTCGTCTTATTTAGTTGAAGTAAAAGAAACAGAGTAGTGTTCAAACTTGGAAACTTTCCTTCTTTGTCTGCAAATGTTATCAAACTTGGAAAGGAAAAATGTAAAAAGATTTAAAAAACGAAAATGATATGCGCATGCAAAAATAGTGAGAAATGCTTACTTAGTTGCGTGCAATGAAAGTTTTCTCCTGGTGTTTGGTGTTTCAGTTCAGAGACGAAGACGAAGAGTAGAGGAAGACGAAAAGTTCTCTCGGAGATACAGAAACAGCGCTTTGAGAATGAAAAATGAGAGAAGCTTGAAAGTTTTTCTCGGGTTTGGAAACAGTGCAAGTATAGGTCAGGTAGGCGAAAAGTTTAAAATATTAACAGACCGTTTCATAAAACGACGCATAGTTTTAAGAAAACGCCCTGGTATGCTACATTATACGGCGCTATAGGTTTATACCGCCCTATTAAATTAGTTTCCACGACGCCTAGTTTTAAGGAACGCCGTTTTTATACCCAATTACACGACGCATTGTTAGTCAAAAAGATGTATCCCGTCATTTTTAAATTTACCCAACGACCTTATACTCAATAATAACGATGTGAAAAATAAAGAGCACGTCATTTTAGTTAGGCATACCGACGTGTAACTTTTTTAATTACACAATAAATTAGTTTTCCAAAAAATGACAACGTCGTTTTTTTTATGGCGTCGTTGTGAATTACTTTATACGACTTTATTTTAGTTTTAAACGACGTTTATATTTTCATATAAACGTCAATAATTTAATATAACTGACGTGGTATATAAGATTAGTTTATAAATAAGGGTTTTTCTGTCTTTCTTTCGTCTTCATTTTTCATTTAGGGTTTCAACTTCTTCTTGCCCTTGGCTCTGTCTCACCTCTCTGGAGGCACATCCCCTCTCTGTCTGAACTACTTCTTGCTTTCATTTTTCAGTTTGGATGTTGATGTGTGTGCGCGTTTGTGTATCTGAAAGACACAAACACGCACACATCATCTCAAAAATTGTCTTTCTGCTACAGTCGTCATTTTTCTGAAAGCAAATGTTTTGGATGTTGATGTGTGTGTCTTTGTGTCTTTGTGTCTTTGTATCACAAAGACACAAAGATACATACATCATCAATTTCTAAAATATTGCCTTTGTGTGTTGGTTCGATTATGATGAGGATAAGAGTTCATTCTGGTAAGACTTCACAAATCTTGTCATACTGTTTATCTACCGCTGTAGGAAAAAAAATCCAATAAATAAATCTTAAAAATCAATTAAAATTAAGACGACGGTTTATAGATAATGATAGACGTATAATGGTAAAAATTTGTACGTCGTTAATTTAACAAACTGTCGTGGTTAGTACAATTATGCGGACAGTAGAGTTATGGATACCGTCGTAGTATACTGTAATTAAAAAGTTGATAAATTTATATTTACAGTCGTGGTAACCTAATTTAAATTGGCGAATTTTTTTGTAATTAACCGTCGTAGATTTCTTTGAATTTATGCATCGCTGACTAAGAAAATTGGGTCGTTTTTATTAATGGGTTAACACGGCGTCTTATTTTTAAATCGTCGTCTTTACTTTCTGTGGCGGTGATTTCATAGCTGCAGTCGTTGTTTTTAGGTTCAGATTTAACTCGGAACAAAACCTTTGTAATAAGACGACGCTTTTTTAATTTGGTACGTCGTGGTTTAAAAATATCAATGCGTATACTGGTTTTTTAGGTGTTTAAGTTATGTTTCTACGACGGGTTTCTATTACTGTCGTCTTTTCAAAAACAACGACGGTTTTTTTATCTACTGTCGTTGTTTCTTGGTCGTCTTTTGCCCTTTTTGTAGTAGTGCTTATTAATCAGAAAACAGTAGAAAAAGCAATAGGAGAAACCCAAAAAAGTAAAAGAGCCCATAATTTAAAAAACGAAAACTGAAGCTTTCCCAATATCTTGTTTCTTTGAGAGTCCAGACTAAAAAGTAAAAATAGAGCAAGTTAAAAAATTAAATCCATTAACCCATACCGTCGACAACATTAAATCCATTCCCGATTCATGAAAACATTAAACATTAAATCCATTAACCCATACCGTCGACAACATTAAAAAATCACAAAACCCTTTACCACAGAACTGAAAATCATTCAATGAATTTACAAGCATGAGATTAGGGTTTGTACTTATAGGTAGGCAGAGCTCACAGATTATGGCCAACTTGGATTCGACGGAGAGCCCAACTTTGAATTAGAGTTGAAGTGAGAGAGCGGAGCGAAATGTTTTAGGTCATAGACTATGGCCAACTTGGTTCAGGGTTACAAGTAAAAGAGCTAGAGTGAAATCTGAAAATTTTAGGTCGAGGTGAAATTTTTAGAAAGCGCGCTTTTTAAAAAACATCGACGGAAACAAAAAACAACCGTCGTTAAAAGGTCAACTTAAACATGACGCTTATTTAAAAAATGACGTCGTTGTAAATATCCTTACGACGCAAAACCAAACTACCATCGTTAAATTGTCTGAAGAAATATGACGCCTATTAAAATAATTGGGTCGTGGTATCTCCATACGTCCTAAAAAAAAACAGACGTATTAGAAAATTAAATAGACAAATATACCCTAAACCCTAATAAATAAAACCTAAATTATATATATATTTTTTAAAATAATTTTTCAAAAGGGATTAGGGTTTTATGGCCTAAAATATCTCGTCCATAAAACCCTAAACCCTAATCCCTTTTCTAAATTTATATAAACCCTAAACCCTAAACCCTAAACCATTAAAGTATAAGTGATGTTGTGAATCATGAAAACATTTCTCTTTTTGGTGGTAAATTTAAATTTGTATAACTCAAACTTAATTTTTTAAAGCTTAAGGGGGAAGAAAATATCTCAATGACTTCATAGGAGTTGACGTTGCATTTTTTGGAGTTATTTTAAATTTATTATGAATATTTCGAATTAAATAGAATAAAATATTATTAATAAAACCCACAAACGACGTCGTCGTTAATTTATCTTAATAAACGACTTAATTTTAAAACAAACGTCGTTTAAAGTTCAAACCATGGCCATTTTTACACAGACAACGACGTACAAACAATTTTCCACGACCTAAACGACTAACCTCTCGCCGTCTAATGTCAACAAACAACGTCTTCTATAAAACCAAGAGTGTCGTTTTAAAAATATTTTACGTCACTTTTTAAAAAACATATGACGTTGTTATTCGTGTACAACGTCATTTTAAAGAAACCACGGTTTAGAAATGCGCTCTTCGTAAATCATTGACGGAAAACAATAAAACCGTCGTTAAAAATATAAATAAACATGACGCTTATTACATCTATACCCTAAACCCTAAACCATAAAATATAAACCCTAAATTATATATATATTTTTAAATAATTTTAGAAAAGGGTTTATGGTTTTACGGCCTAAGATATATTAACCATAAACCCTAAACCCCAAAAATAAACCTTTATCCCCCTAAACCCTAAACCCTAAACCATTAAAGTATAAGTGATGTTGTGACTCATGAAAACATTTTTCTTTTTGGTGGTAATTTTACATTTCTATAACTCAAACTTAATTTCTTAAAGCTTAAGGGGGAAGAAAATATCGCAATGAATTCATAGGAGTTGACGTTGCATTTTTTGGATTTATTTTAAATTTATTATGAATATTTCGAATTAAATAGAATAAAATATTATTAATAAAACCCACAAACCACGTCGGCGTTAAGAAATCAACGACGTTTTAAATAATAATAAACGACGTAATTGTAAACCAAACGTCGTTGAAAGTTAAAACCATGGCCATTTTTATACAGAAAACGACGTACAATGTCAACAAACAACGTCTTCTATAAAACCAAGAGCGTCGTTTGAAAAATATTTTACGTCGCTTTTAAAAAAAATATGACGTTGTTATGCGTGTACAACGTCATTTTAAGGAAACGATGGTTTTTCACAACATGAAAACCTCAACAAATTTACAGGGAGGTTGACGGTGAATTTTTGGGTTATATTTTAAATTTATTATGAATATTTTGAATTTAATAGATATAAAGACGACGGTGTTCTATATAATTATGTCGTTGCAAGTTTTATTACACGTCGGTCACACAATTTCGTTTTTTAAAAAATAATGAAAACCTATTTGAAATTCATAGGGAAAAAAATAATGTACATTATACATAAAATTTGCACAAAAATTTGTCTAATTCTAACCAATTTTGTACAAAAACTTGTCTAATTCTAACAAAATTTGTACATTTTATAAAAATGTTTAAGTATTCTAAAATTCCTCTACTCCATATGAACACAAACAAACTCTGCCCATTCTTTCCTAACTTCTTCAATGGCAGCTTGGGGGTATGGCGCTTGATCCTTTCCCTTCGCAAACTGCAATCCATAAACAAAGATTAATCTCACAGATGACACTATTTTTCATTTACCGATGTAGTATATATATTCAACGACGGTATTTGTAATTTACCGTCGTTGATAATATAAAAACCCACATAAAAATAAATCTGAAAATTTTCTTCTTACCATCTTCTCAAATTCCAGGGAAGTATCCTTTATGATGTCTCTCATAAAGCGCATGACATAATACCCGCATTCTACGCTGCTTGGTTGCTTTGGAGTGCCGGGCAAAGTTTTCCAAAGAGGTGTTTTACGGCCTACTCTGCCTATGTGTGTATTATACATTTTTAGAGCACTGTTCACTATGTTTTTCCCGTCCTCATCCACAACACGATTTCCAGGCAGTGGATCCAGAAAATAGACGGTCTCCTTCTTTGCTCTCACAATGATCAAGACCCAATGACGGCTGCACAAAATAAATATAAAGGTTAAATAGTTTTATATGCAGAGCATCATACAAACAAAATCCTGTTTTTTGTTTGGAGACTAACCCTGGATTGTAAGGCATCAAGAAAATCTGTTCACCATCTGTTTTTTGAAGTTGACTGGCTACGATACGTGATCTTTCAGTTAATGAACCAGCGTCGGCACTAACTCCAACAGGGTCTATAAAGCCAACCATATTCACCATATTTGCAGCTTTCAAATGATCAAATAGGCACCTAAATATATGAATTGAAACCATGAGTGTTTTTTTTTTCAACATAAAGGAGAGTGTCAAATGAATATTTGATAAGGACAAACCTCATATATACTGCAACGACAGTAGCCCCAATTTCTTCCATGCCAGCAAATTGGGTAATATCTTCATGCAAGACGAAGGTGTTACGATCTATGCCAAACACCTCCTTCTCAATTGTAAAGGACATAGCCTTCTCCTGAGGCTTTAGTGTCGATTCAACATAACTACAAAGGGATTGTAAAGAAGATGGCAACTCCAGCTTTGAATAAACTGGTACTTCAGTATTCTGTTTGAACAAATAAAGCAACATAAAGTGACGTGGTAAATAAATAACAACGACGGTTTAAATAACAAAACATCGTCTTAAAATAAGTTACACGACGGTAAAAAAAATACCGTCGTAATGAATACTTTATTACGTCGTTTAACAAAAACCGACGTCTAATTCAAATGTAAAATTCATAATTAATGAATTTACCTTTTCAATTTGCTTTTCTACAACACTGGATTGCTGTTTTAATAAATAAAGAGATATATATATATAAGAAAGCTTGTACAACAATTTAAACAATCAATTAAATAAAAACTGCCGTGGAAATTTAAAACAAACGACGGTTTAAAGAAAATATAGACGTCTGAAAATTGAAAAACAAATGAAAAAGGCAAAGTTATGAGAATTTACCTTTTCATCTTTCTTTTCTTCTATCTTTTCTACTATCTTCTCTACTATCTTTTATACATCTCCGGATTTCTGTTATAAGAAATAAAGAAATATATATAAGACATTGTATAAAAAGTAAAAAATTAAATTAAACCGTCGTGGTAATAAATAACAGACGACGGTATGTAATAATTACAGACGTGTAAAATTCTTTAAACGACGGTAAATACTAAACGTCGTGGTAATTAATTTATTACGACGTTAATGAGAATTGAAAAACAAATGAAAAAGGCAAAGTTATGAGAATTTACCTGTTCAACTATCTCAACTACCTTTCCTTCTACTCTCTTTTCTACTTCCCCGGATTTCTGTTTTAAGAAATAAAGAAATATATAAATGACATTGTACAAAAATTAAAAACAAGTAAATAAACCGTCGTGGTAAACCTTAACAGAAGACGGTATGTAATAATTACAGACGTCTAAATAACATAAAACGACGGTTTTATAGAAAAGCGTCGTGGTATATCTGTAACACGGCGGTAAATATAAACAGAGAAACAGAGAATTCAAAGTTCAAAGACGTTACCATTTCTTCCTGCTTTTCCCCATTCTTGGCAGTATCCTCCTCAAATTGTAGGGCTCTAACATCAAGTGCCCCAGAGCAGCTTGCTTTGTCCGACATTGGATTTTTGGGACTTTGCCCTTGGATTTGGGACATTGTATTCAGTTTCAGCACGCTTGGATCAAAATTGGGGATGAGTTTGGAAAGCTGACTTAGCAAATTTTCCCTCTCAGCTTCTACCAATTGCTTGGTCCTAGCCTCCATCTTTAAACTCTCTTCCCTTGATCTAGCCTCCATTTTCAAAGTCTCTTCTTGAAGGACAAGTCTTACACTTTCCTTCAATTGATCGGCAAACCTTACCTTCTGTTGTCTAGGTAAATTGAAATATTTCTTAGGGGAAATCCCAGGCCCTACCCCTCTAACTCTTCCTGGATGCTCGGGACCCAAAGCCAATGTCAAAACATCATTGGTTCCTGACAGAGAAAGACTGCCTTCAGAGACTTGCTTTTGCAAATCATCCTAACAAAAAGACATAATAAAAAGTCAGAATAAGGAAACAAACAACGGTTATTTATAAAAAATCGACGTAATATAATATTTCACACGACTCAATAACATAACAATCGACGTAATATAACATTTCAGACGACGCTACCTAAATACCGACGTTGTTAATTTATTAACACGACGTCAATAATAAACCACCGATGTCTTATGATATAATTACAAAAAACAGAGTAGTGATTCCAGATTTAGACCTTTAACGACGCGTTTTAAAATATTTCGACGTAGTAATATTTGTCACACGACGCAAACATATAACAGCAGACGTAATAAATTTTTTAAAACAGAGTGAGTAGGCTTACAATTAATTTTGCTTTCTCTGCAGTCTTTGGATCCGGGATGTTACCATGTTTGTCTTCTCTAGCTTTTTTCCATAAGGTAGATCGATCAATATCTACCCCAGGCATGATTTCCTTCAATTGCTCCTTAAAACCAACATATCCTTTTCGAGACAATCGATGATTGTACTCAAGTTTCTCCCTCCTCTGTGATTGTTCTTCATGCACAGCCTCAAATTTTTCAGATAACCTTGAAGCTACAAAGGCATCCCATTGAGCTTTCTCTATGAATTTGTATGTTTCAGGGGGTTGCCTTAATTTCTCCTTCTCCTTGATGAATGGAAGGATATGAACCCTCGTTAGTGTAGACTTGAAATCCTTCCATTTCTTGGCGGCAGAAGATAGCACCATTTTCTTGCCCCCTTGACCAACCACAAAAGCTATGTCAACGACTTCCCAAATCTGCTCTTTTATATCCTTGGATATTTGAACCCATTTCTTGTCCACAAGTGGGACTTTGGAGCGTGCCAACACACCAATGTAGGACTGCATCTCACTATGTGCAAGGCCACATGGTTTCCCTTCTTCATTGTACTCAACAACAGGCTTGATTTTCTGAAATTTTCTCTTCACAACACGGGGCATTGTGCTCATACCCCGACTTGACTTTGCCTCCTCAGAAAATGTTGCCGTGCTAGCTGGTTCTGTCTCAGAAGATGAAACAAACTTCATCTTCTTCGAGGACTTAGCTTGAGGATTTACAACTCTAAGCTCCTTACCTTCATTTTTTTTCAAGCCAGACTCCTTACTTTGGGATTGAGAAACCATGGTTACAGACAAATCAAACCTGCAAGTGAAAATATTTCAGTGAAATTAATAAAAAAAAACGACGATTATTTATAAAATACGACGTATTATTATATTTCAAACGACGTAAGAACAAAACAATCGACGTAATAATAAATTTTCACGACGGTAATTAACCACCGACGTGATAAAATATTACAACGACGTAAATAATAAAAAACTGACGTCTTATGATATAATCACAAAAAACAGAGTATTAAATATTACAACAACGTTAATAATAAATATTCGTTGTGGTATTGAAAATAAAACGACGTAAATATTAATATACCGTCGTCTATACCATAAAAACAAATTAGGAAAAACGTAAAATATTTTCAACAGAAAAATAATTAAAAAGATTTTCGAAACAAAAACCATTGTTCAGAGAAATCAAACCTGCGATGAATATATCCTTAGAAATCAAATACAAAAAAAGAATATCATTTTAAAAAACAACGAAGAACACTTTCACACGACGCTAGGGTGACTGACGAACCGTCGTGGTCTATAAATCTAACCACGTAAATAACAAGCCACCGTCGTCTTATTTAGTTGAAGTAAAAGAACCAGAGTAGTGTTCAAACTTGGAAACTTTCCGTCTTTGTCTGCAAATTTTATCAAACTTGGAAAGAAAAAATGTAAAAAGATTTAAAAAAACGAAAATGATATGCGCATGCAAAACAGGAACAAAAATCCTTCCAGAAATGCTTACCCTTTGCTTGCAATGAAAGCTTTCTCCTGGAGTTTGGTGTTTCAGTTCAGAGATGAAGACGAATAGGAGAGGAAGACGAAAAGTTTTCTCTCGGAGATAAGCTTGAAAGTTTGGAACAGTTCTTTGAGCATGAAAAATGAGAGAAGCTTGAAAGTTTTTCTCAGGTTTGGAAACAGTGCAAGTATGGGTCAGGAAGGCGAAAAGTTTAAAATAATAAAAAACCGTTTAATAAAAACGACGCTATTAATAGTATGCGCCCTAGTATGAAACATTATACGGCGCTATTGTTAACACTGCCCTATAATATTACTTTACACGACGCTATGTTTTAATGAAACGACGTTTTTAAATCGAATTACACGACGCATTTTTCTTCAAAAAGATGAATCGTCATTTTCCAATTTATCCAACGACCTTATATTCAATAATAACGACGTGAAAAATTAATACTACGTCGTTTTAATTACTCATACCGACATGTAAGTTTTTTAATTACACAATAAATTAATTTTCCAAAAAATTACAACGTCGTTTTTATATAGCGTCGTTGTTAATTTATTTATACGACCTTTCCTTAATTTTAAACGACGTTTATGTTATCATATAAACGTCGATAATTTAAAAAAACCGACGTGGTATATAAGATTTGTTTATAAATAATGGGTTTTCTGTCTTTCTGTCGTCTTCATTTTTCAATTAGGGTTTCAACTTTTTCTCACCTCTCTGGAGGCACATCACCTGTCTGTCTCACCTCGCTTTCATTTTTCAGTTTGGATGTTGATGTGTGTGCGCGTTTGTGTATCTGAAATACACAAACACGCACACAGCATCTAAAACATTGTCTTTCTGCACAGAAGGAGATGCACTCTTTCTCAGCTCCTCCATGATGGGGTTCTCTGGGTTGATCTCCATGGTCTTCTTGCTCGACATGTACCCAGCCGCTCTGTTATCTCTCAAGGCCTGAGCCTTCATGATTCTTTCCATGTTGGCAGTCCAGCACGGTCAGACGGTCAGACACCACAACCTTCTCCACTCTGTCACCCAAAACATCCTTCACAACCTTGCAGAGTCCCTCAAACTTCTCCTTCAACTCTTCCTTCTTCTTTGCCTCGTCTTCACTCTCATCAAGCTTGAGACCTTCCTTGGCGGCTGAGACAAGCTTCTTGCCCTCAAACTCCTTGTGAGAGTAATTGGCACATCATCCACTTCTAAAACATTGCCTTTGTTCATTCTGGTTCGATTATGATGAGGAACAATGGTAAAAAACGAATAATGGTTCGACTATGATGAGGAACAGAGTTCATTCTGGTAATGATAAACGAATAATGGTAAAAAATTTGTACGTCGTTAATTTAACAAACCGTCGTGGTTAGTACAATTATGCGACAGTAGAGTTATGGATACTGTCGTAGTATAGTATAATTAAAAAGTCGATAAATTTATATTTACAGTCGTGGTAACTTAATTTAAATCGGCGATTTTTTTTGTAATTAACCGTCGTAGATTCCTTTGAATTTATGCGTCACTGACTAAGAAAATTGGGTCGTGTTTATTAATTAATTAACACGGCGTCTTATTTTTATATCGTCGTCTTTACTTTCTACGGCGGTGATTTCATAGATGCAGTTGTTGTTTTTAGGTTCAGATTTTAACTCTGAAAAATACGTTTGTAATAAGACGACGCTTTTTTAATTTGGTGCGTCTTGGTTTAAAAATATCTATACGTGTACCTGTTTTTTAGGTGTTTAAAGTATGTTTCTACGACGGGTTTCTATTACCGTCGTCTTTTAAAAAACAACGACGGTTTTTTGATCTACCGTCGTTGTTTACTGGTCGTCTTTTGCCCTTTTTGTAGTAGTGTACGTCCGTTAGTACAAACATATCAACATCTTAAAGACATACAACGGCGGTTAGCTTACAAAATTTGACGTTGTATATGTAAACAACGTCAGTAACGACTTTAGAAAACACGTTGTAAATACAACCCACATCGGTTATACAAAACAAGATGAAGTGGTAACGTAATAACCCACTTCGGTGATTCAAAACAAGATGACGTGGTAACGTAATAACGTCGTTTTGTGTTCTTTTCGACGTCTAAAATAATCTAGGACGACGTTTTGTGTTGTTTAACATCGTTGTAAAGGGATCCAACATCGGTTATGTCATTTGTCATTTCATTTTAATATGACTTTTATATTTTATTTAATTCCTAATATTCCTAATAAATTCAAAACTAATTCCAAAAAATAAACTAACAACTACCGTGCATTCATTGAAATGTTGTCTCTCACCTAAAGCTTTAAAAAATGTAATTTTACAAATATTTTTTTATTGTATTTAATTACTAATATTCATAATATATTTAAAAAAATCTAAAATGGTGTAAACATTATTAAATTATACAAGAATTATAGGTTGATAAATGGTTGTTGTGCAATTAATTTCATAATAAAGAGAGAAAATGTTTTTTTGAGAACATTTCCTATTGCATAGAGAAAATGTTTCTTTTGGTATAAAAGAAAACAAATGAATATTAATGGGGGTAAACTGGGCATCGAGAAAAGTCAACCTATCTATCTAAAAAAATCAACTACACATCATGACGGCCATTAATTCAAATTTTTATATAAATCCAAAGATGGGCTTAAATTGATCCCACAAAAACCCAGCCAATGAATGCTTGAAGTTTTGGGTTTTTTTTCATTTTGCATAAAAAGGAACACTTGTCAATATTTGAGTAGAGAGATACAGTGTACTCAATAATTTCTCGTAATTTGCTCTCAACCAAAAGCCAATGGGCTAAAGGTCATAGAAAGGAAATAGGGTTTCATAATCTCCTGCAGTTAGCTCGGCTTAATGGTTAAAATTAAGATAGGATTAAAGCTCCCAATGTAAGCTAGAGAGAGAGAGAGAGAGAGAGAGAGAGAGAGAGAGAGAGGAAAAGGCCCAAGAAGGGCAAAGATGACTGCAAGTAATTTTGCCAAAAACAAAATTACGCCTATCTGTCGATTCCATGCAGAAAACGGGCTTGCATAAACTAGATTATCTCTTTCCCACTAAAGTCATGTGGAGCCTTGAAATTTCCAACTAATATTAATATTCTGTACCTGTCGATCTACTGAACATGTGCAACAGCACACTTAAGCTGACAGCCATTAGCAAAGTCCTTCGCAAAGCACTATATATAAATGGAGGGTGTTATCAGCTTTAAAGCATGTATCTCTAGAGGTGTCTATAGCTTCTAAGATTTTACATTTATTACTATCTTCCTTAGTTTCCATTTCAACGTTCACTTTTGATCGATCCTGGTTGTAGTCGTGTATTTGTGTTGTAAGTTGTGATCACAAGAAAGAGGTCCTAATTTTCTAATCTTCTTTTCTCATAAGGAAAGGAACAGTGTGTTCCTATTAAAGTCCAAAGACAAAAAGAGCATTAGAAAAAGAAAAGATGACGGAGAAGGTGACTGTGAGCATAAGGGAGTCAACGATGGTGAGACCTGCAGAGGAGTCGACGCCTCGGGGCTCGCTGTGGCTCTCCAACTCGGACCTAGCATTCCCACCCTTTCACACGTCCTTTGTTTACCTTTATAGACCAAGCGGTGAGCTAAACTTCTTTGACCAGAGAGTGCTCAAGCAAGCGCTCAGCAAGGTCCTCGTGCCCTTCTACCCCATGGCCGGTCGATTCAAGCTAAACGACCAGAATGGCCGTGGGGAGATTGATTGCAATGCGGAGGGAGTGCTTTTTGTTGTGGCAGAGAGCAACTCTGTCCTTGATGATTTTGGCGATTTTGCGCCCACTTCCGATTTCCTTAAACTCATCCCCGCCATGGATTACTCGGTTGGAGTATCCTCAAATCCCCTTTTGGTGTTACAGGTATTTAATATTTATCATCCAAGGTCTTTTATATTTTGTATGAGTATATACGTATATTCTTGTTGCATCATTTATAAATGTCTTTTCCTGGAGAAATTCTCTCCCGTGTTACTCTTTACATAATTTTGATCTAGTTTTGGAACCGAATAAGATGTTTCATTGAATTTTGTCATTTTAAATTATCAAGTCTTAGGTCAACTAGCTATTGGTTTAATGGCACTTCTCTTCTCAAATAGTTGAAGAGGCTGTAAGATTCATTCCTCCTCTTCATTGATCTGAAAAATAAATAATTAAAACCTTCAAATCATAGAACATATTGATGGAAACTAAATATTATAAATGTCCATTAGGAAATAAATGTAAAGTTAATTAGAGGGTGTCTGCACCTTCTGGTCTGTAATGTAAGGACAGCATGTGGTCCTTCAGATCTGGTTATACCTTTTCTCTATTAGTATTAGGTAAGGTTAGGGGGTTTAGAATCTCGATCTTTTCATGGTCTCGATTTCTTTTCATTTTGGGATCTGTTGTTCCCAATGTTGTTCCCAATGGATCTGTTATAAAAAGACAATAAAAAAAAAAAAAATAAATCCAGTTAAGTCATCTCAGCGAGCACCTCCCCCTATCTCTCTCGTTCGCCTCTGCGGTACTATTGAACACAGCGACAGTGATTGGGGAGCCAAAAATTAGTAACTTTTGGTTAACCAAAAATTATTTTTTAAATTTTGTATTAAAATAAGTTAATTGCTGGAAAGTATATGTGTCAATTTTAGACTGCTTGAGGAGAAATTTCTATTTTCCTTTTGGGCCAGCGACGCTGCAGCACATCCTCAGATTTAACAAATGAATCTGTGAACATCCTAAAATATATTATGTGATGAAAAGGCTGCAAAAAAAAAATTTACATCCCGTGAAGACCCTTATGTGACGATTTATAAAATTTCCTCACTTATCTTACGTAACTGTGACAAAATATTGGGCGTCACATATAATTTCGTCATAGAAGGCTGATTTTCTTGTAGTGTCTTAGCACCACCCTTATTCCTACGGGATGTTATTACCCATATTATGTGAATCTATATTTTTAGCTACCCAGTTTTTTTTTTATTTTTTATCAAAAGTTCAAAATAATATATTATTGACTTTAACATATTAAAGTTTTATCAAATATTTCTTTATCATTCTCTCAACTTCAGTCATTTTCATCCAATTTTTAAAAATATCAATAGTTTGTCAATATTACAGCTTTTTGGACTATATTTATGAAATCAACAAAATTTAAGACTTGATGGGACACTCAAGATAATTTGGGTACATGCATAAATACAAAAATGCACATGCACGCTTTGTGGTTTAGGGTCTTGCAAATTTTAACTTAACTAACTGAAATTGGGGATTCTCGATCATGCCGAGAGCTTAGAAAGTATATATTTATATATATGCAAACGCAGGTAACGTATTTCAAATGTGGTGGAGTGTCACTTTCAGTCGGAGTGGACCACCGAATTGCAGATGGAGCATCTAGTCTACACTTTGTAAATACATGGTCTGCTATCGCTCGTGATGATCTTGATCTCTCAAATATTAAACCACCCTTAATGAACAGGATGTTACTTCGTGCCCGAGATCCACCTCAGCCAGCATTTCCTCACGTTGAATATCAACCTTTTCCACAGATGAAATTAGCTTATGATCATCTGAAAAGCACAAGTAAAATTACTACGTCCATTTTTAGATTTACGCGGGAGCAGCTCAACATCTTGAAAGCCAACTCTGTGGAAGATGACGGTGGGAATATTAATACAATCAAGTATAGCACATTTGAGGTGTTGGCAGGTCATCTTTGGAGATGTGCTTGCAAGGCACGTAAACTGCCAGATGATCAAGACACCAAACTTCTCATTCCCATTGATGGACGGTCGAGATTTCAACCCCCACTCCCACCAGGTTTCTTTGGCAATGTCATTTTTAGAGTCGCACAAATTGCTGCAGCTGGGGATCTCCAGTCCAAACCAACATCGTATGCTGCAAGCTGTGTTCATAATGCTTTGGTCCAGATTGATGATGATTATCTCAGATCAGCCGTTGACTATCTTGAGCTTCATCGTCCTTGTGCTTCCCCACTTGTTATGGGGCCTCCGTCTATGAGGTGCCCGAATCTCCGGATAAACAGTTGGGTTAGGCTGCCGATTCACGACGCTGATTTTGGTTGGGGTCGGCCCACTTTCATGGGACCTTGCACACAATTTGACGGGATGGCTTTGTTGTTACCAAGCGCAACTAATGATGGGAGCTTATCACTGATGATTTCTCTGCATTCTGACCACTTGAAATCATTTTCCAAGTTGTTGTATGATATATGAGGAAATGCGAGGGTCGAAGAAATTTGGTTCTGTCCGGTTTGAATTGCTGTTATTCCCTTCATCTTTATTGGTGTTCAAATTTGAATTTGTGTATTGGTTCGTGCACGTTGCTTGATTGAGTGTTGAAACTTTATTTCGAAAGTGTGGTGGACTTGTTGTCCACAATGCTGGTTGTGTTGTATTGTGATTCTTAATAGAGGATTCTCTTTCTCATGAAATAAAAAGAATATTGGAATCAAAAGAGTAGGAATCATAAATTCCTCAAAGAGAAAAAGGTACGAAAACTTTGTAAAGAGATTATCAAAATGGGAGATTCTCCATTACGAACTATTAAAATGCGAACTTGTTACAGAGTTTCGTTTTTAACCGGCTGATTGTTTCTATGGTGCAGATTAAAACAACATTTAATATCCCGTTTCCAACTCTCCATCTCCTTCGTCCCTCTCTTCCTCCGTTCTCATTTCTTCCCCCATCTGTATTGCTGAAATTTTACTTCCTTTTATTTTTATTTTTTTCCTTCCATCTCCCTCCCTTCTCTCGCACTCGTCGCTCCTTCCTCGCTTTCTTCTTCCATTCTCATTTCTTCCCCCATCTGCGTGGCTGAAGTTTTCTTTTTTTCCTTACATCTCCTCCTTCTCTCATTTCTTACGGTAGCTCCTCCTCTGTCTCTCCCTCTAATTTCCCTTCTCTCTGTCCTTCCCTATTCTTCTCTCCTCTCCACAGTTGTTTGCTTTCTTCTGGGATTGGAGAGTTTGTTGGGGGTTTGGATTTTGACTGTGGGGCTTTGGGTGTTTCTGGTGGGGAGCATTTGGGTTGCTGTATTTTCCTTCTTATTCCTTCCTCTTCCACCATTTTGGATTGTTGCTCTGGTTCTTTTGTTTTGCCGTTTTCTCCATTTTTCTTTTTTTCTTTTCTATTCTTTTCTGTTCTATTGTTTTTTTCCTAACTTGTTTCGGCTTCCCAGAAAAAAAAAAAAAAAACCAATTCCTTTCTCAAAACCATAAATTAGTCATACATCAATGCAGAAGAACTCAGCCAAAATCATTATATAAAAAAATAACAGAAGGAAAAGTTATGTTATTGCCATGGATGAAAGCAACAGGGAAGAGAGTGTTGTGGAGGGAGAAGCTTAGGTAGTGGATTGGAAATGGAGAAGTGCGAGAGAAGAGAGGGAGATGGAAGGAAAAAAATAAAAATAAAAAGAAGGAAAAATTCAGCAATACAGATGGGGGAAGAAATGAGAACGGAGGAAGAGAGGGACGAAGGAGAAGGAGAGTGCGAGACGGGTTATTAAATGTTGTTTTAAATCTGCACCATAGAAAAAATCGGACGGTTAAAAACGAAATTCCGTAACAAGTTTGCATTCTAATAGTTCGTAATGGAGAATCTCCCTTATCAAAATAATTAGAAATCTGAACGCCCCTCAAAGGTTATAAAAGTCTTATTTATAGGCCTATAGATACATCTTAATGATTGTACTTGCAGAACATACATTCCTAATGTAAAAATCGCTATTAATGATTGTATGTTCAAGATGCAAATTTAAACCAAGTAATGAATGTACATTAGGAATAGACACTGTACAATCAAGTACGTTGTATGATTCACAATGCACTAATACCTCTATGAATTTTGGCATCTTTATATTAGAAACAATGAACTTTGGGATCGTATCTAAATGAAGTGTTAAATTGCAAAATGGGCATGGTCGGGCCTCTTTATTTTAGGGCCTCCTTAAGCGTGGATAAAGGTTCTCTAGGCTTTATTTTTGGCCTTATGGGTCCAGTTACTTACTTAAGTGATGGGTCTAATTATTTACTTTCTTTGGGAGACCAACCTTAAATTTGGTGTAAACAGAAGCTCCTTAAGTTCTAAATTTGGTGTCAACAGAAGCTCAACAAAAGCTCAACAGAAGCCCCTTAAGTTCTAAATTTGGTGTCAACAGAAGCCCCTAAGTCTTAAATTTGGTGTCAACCACACTACTCTTTTCGATCCAATATGAAGTCTTAAATTGGTCAACCACGGCAAAACCCAAAGGAATAAAATACTCCTTCAAGTTCTGTTAGAGATTCCTATATAAAGACTGCTCAAAGTCGATTCAAACACTTTTTTTTTTGGGGTCTGAAACTCGTCTTCAAAGATTACACATAACGCATTTAAAAAAATCTTGACATATTATCTTTTATTCAAAAACATATTTCTAAATAGATTCCGAAGATTTTAGAGATTTCAAATCATAGGTCACAATAGCCACATATTTCCAATATGATTACGACTTCGAGTCTAACTTCTCCAATTGATGCATATTGTCAGAGGATGATGTGGTCCACCCGTCGTCCCTTTAGGCCCGAATGCATGAGTGCAAAATGGGCATGATTAGGCCTCTTTGTTTAGGGCTTCCTTAGGCGTGGATAAAGGTTCTATGGGCTTTACTTTTGGCCTTTTGGGGCTAGTCACTTACTTAAGTGATTGAGGCTAGTTATTTGCTTTTTTGGGAGACCTTACCTAAATTTGGTGTCGACAGAAGCCCCCTAAGTCCTTGAGCAGTTCCTCTTTGTCGAGGACTTCACTGGTCGTGACAAGGTGGGTTGTGCCAAAAAAAGAGCCTATTCCGTCAGTCCCGTTCCCTTGTTTTTGGCATGCACATTACGTAGTAGGCCCCCAAATTTGGTCAGGAAAACTACCTACTCTTCTACTGAGATCGCTCTCATAGGTGCCAGCGTGATTCAAAAAATGGCTGGTTTCCAACTGGGAGCGCTGACAAGACCCATCCTGGATTCTCCTTTGGAATTCGCGACGAACTCCTTGCTTGTCCGACATCTAGCAAATGTCGGGGCCATATTACTAAAATGCCCTTAATACAATTGAAAATAAAAAAACTAAAGGGTTTGACTCTTGCCGAAAAAGTGACAGAGTTTCCCATGTAATGGACTCAAAACCAAAATTTTCACTTGTAGAAAGAAATACAATAATAGGTTCTCCAATCTTGCACCATGCACAAGATACCACAATCCACAATTCCACATTGACAACTATAGGGTTTCAGACCGTTTAAACAAACTATCGCCTCTCAATCCCCAAAGGAAATATAATAGGGTCTCTCACCCATCAACCATTGTTGTCACGGATACATCTCACTCTAGAATTGATCATAACATATACTACAAAGTGTTTACTCTATGGCTACATCCAGGTCACACCTTAGACTGCTTGCTTACATACTTTTCTTGAGGGATTAAGTAATTTTTAGTTCTCGATTTATTCGAAACCAAGATATAAGCCCACAAAAATTCAATTCCCAGTATGGTCACAGCATTACAGAGCTAGCATCACCTGCATCTTTTCGAAACAACATGCGTAATATTTATATATCAGTCCCATTCTCCTGGACCCCTGTAGTCAAAGGTGTTTGTGGTCCCACCCTTGGATCTAATCTAAGGGTGGAGAAAAAACTTATTTTAAAATCCATATTTTTTACTCTATTTGTTAAAAAACACATTTTCTGGAAAGAAAAAAAAAGAAAAAAAAAAGAAGGGAAGAAAAAAAACACGTTCTGAAAACTTGGAGTGCAGCCGCTGTAGAATTCGAAGAGCCAATTTGGGTGTTATGACTTTTCTTGTTCTTCTTCACCACTTTGATTCAATTTTTCTGATTTGAAATCCTAGATTTGAATGATTGAGGAACCCAGATTTGAAATCATAACTTTCTTGCTCTTCTTCACCTTCGATTCAACACATCATTGATTTATCAACCAACCAATATCAATTTCTCAACCTAAAAAAAAAAAAAAATTGTTTTTATATAAAGATTGCTCTCTTCACTACTACAAAAAAGGTAAAAGACGACGGGAATTCACCGTCGTGTGTCGGATTTTTAAACCGTCGTAAAATCGACCGACATCTTTTCCAAAATAAAACCACGACGGTAAATCACCGTCGTTGTTATAACAAACAACGTCATTAACAAATAACAACCGACATCTGTATACTGAAAAATGAGCCAAAAAATTGTCAAGGATAAGAATAGACGACCTATTTTAAACAAAAAACGTCATGTAAATAAATAAAAGACGTCTTTAAATAAATAAAAGATGACGTTATTAAAACATACTACGTCACATCTATTTATATCACCGTCGTGAAATAAATTTTCCACTTCGTTTTTTCCATTAATATTGACGTGGAAATAGCGGTTAGGGTAATTACTTACGACTCATGTATTTCTATAAACAACGTCGTCCACAAATAAAAGATAACCGTGTTTCAGAATTTATACGTCATCTTTAAACACAAAACCATCGTCTAATATATTTTAAACTGCTCGAATTTCCAATCGATCGCTGTATAAATTTATATTAACGACATGATCTGAAAATAAACGACGTGGAAAATATGTTAGGCTCATGACTTACGACACATTTATTTCTATAAACGACGTGGTATTTGATAGACAACGTCGTCATCTTGTAAAAGACAGTCGTGTTTATAAATTTATACGTCGTCTTTACCAAAATAATAGTCGTCTAATCTATTTGAGACGGCGAAGTTTTTCATCCAATCGCCATAGAAAATATGTTTAACGACATAAGAATAAAAAAGAGACGTGGATATTCCCATATAACGTTGTTTTTTAAAAGAACGACGTCCAAATATCACTTTACGTCGACAAATTTACCTCTGGATTTCAAATAACGTCGTGAATTGTTAATTTTCCAATTCGTTTATTACATAACAAGTGACGTGGTAAAATTTAAGACGACGATTTTTGAGTTGTTACGGACGAGTTCATGATCTAAGATGTCGTCTTTTGTAAAGTTCAGGTTCAATATCTCGGCTTTTAGACGTCGGTATTATGGTATTGGAGTCGTGTTATTTGTAATTACATGTCGGCTCTTTATGCTTCTCCGACGTGATATCGTTAATAACTGTTTCACAATACCGTCATGGTTCTTCATTTTTACGTTGCTTTTAGACGTCGGTAAATACGTTGCCGTCGTTGAATGATCCAAAACGTCGTTTTTTATTGACAATTTTATTAAAACAGACATCTATTTTTCACAGTTTTATGAGGACCGTCGTTTTATAATATTGAACCAGTATTTTATGTACTGATTGTTTTGTGGCCAAAACCTGCATAATGAAAGTGAAGAAAACACATTACAATTTATTACAAAATTAATGTCATACAGTAGTGCCGTTTAGGGCATAAGTAATTTCTTAAATTACAAGAGCATCATTCAATCCAAATATCTTCACACCCATCTCGAATATTTTGACTCCCAAACTCACCCACCAGTTCATCAAATGTGTCAACATTTGGCATCCCTCTAGTAAATGGCTCACACTCAATTCTCACATCACCTAAGACATCATCACCAATAACATCATTATATTCTCTATTAGGCATTGATAACACTATCGACCAACCACAATGCATTGGGTCGTCAACAAAAAATACTTGTTTGACTTGAGAAGCCAAAACAAATTGGTCATTCCTATGTCCAATTTTACTCAAATCTACAAGGGTAAATCCAAGTTCGTCGACTACAAGGCCGGAAGTACTATCTATCCAATCACACCTAAAGACTGGGATTGTAAACTTTTGGTAGTCAAGGTCCCAAATTTCTTGAATGACACCATAAAAACCCATATTTGAGAGAATTGGGTTTTTATCTTTGGCATTAGCAAATTGCATGGTATGCGCAAGTAAATAAACTCCACTATTTTGAACTGTCCGCACATCATCTTGTGCCTTGATGTTAAATTTAACACCTTTAATAAGATAGCTCCTATATGATGGCACTGCCATGTTTGGACCAGCTGCTAGTCACCTTAAATTTTCTGATACGCCATGATTGTCTCCCTCATTAAGTTCACTTTGAACCTGCAAATTAATCATATCTTAATTCAATCTAACATAGAAAGAAGAAAATTAAAAGTCCAATATGTTATTGAATAACATATACCTTGAAGCGTAGCCATTGAATGAAAGTGCTATTGTGCTTATCTTGTAGCCACTTTGTTCTCTTTCTAAATTTTGGATAAGCGGTCTTGATGTGGATCATATGTTCCCTACATGACACGAAAAATTCAAGCATTACGGTCCCAAACATATAAGATAAACATAAGGAATAATTTAAAATGGAAACTTAAAGAATAAAACTCATACTCGATATAAGGTAGGACTTCCTCCGTATTCTCCAAGACATATAGATGTGCTTGGTTCAACAGGTCCCGATCAACTAAGCTCACTGTGCAACCTGATAATGGCTTTGAAACTCCTATCTTTTGACTTGATGGCACTCCAATTGTACTAATATTAGATAAATGTTCGGTGCAAAATTCTACAGCTTTTTCAGCTATATAACGCTCAGCAATGCAACCTTCGGGATGAGTACGGTTCTGAACATACCAATTTAGAACTTTCATATATCTTTCGAACGGATACATCCATCTAAAATATACTGGCCCACATAGACGAACTTCTCTGACAAGATGTATTACTATATGAACCATGATATCGAAGAATGAAGGTGGAAAGTATTTTTCAAGCAAACACAAAGTAACTACAACATCTTCTTCCAACTTATCTAGCTTGGAAACATCAACCGTCTTTGCACATATAACATTGAAGAAGAAGCACAAACGAGTTATTGCATACCTTGCAGGCTTCTCCAAAACAGAACGAATTGCCACATGGAGCAATTGTTGCATTAAGGTATGACAATCATGTGATTTAAGGCCAAGAAGTCTTGAATCTTGTAAAGATACAAGATTTTTTATATTTGAAGAATAACCTTTAGGCACCTTCATACCATAGAAAGAATTGCAAACCGCTCTCTTCTCTGCTCTTGACAAATTCTAAGGCCCTGGAGGCAAACGAGTACGTCTTTCTCCATACTCGGATTGCAAATCAGTTTTGACCCCTATGTTCACTAAATCTAATCGAGCAGCAATCCCATCTTTATTTTTTCTAGGGATCTCCAGTAATGTACCAATGATACTATCACAAACATTCTTCTCAATGTGCATAACATCTAGGACATGCCTCACTAGAAGGTATTTCCAATACTCGAGATCAAAGAATTTTGACTTCTTCTTCCAACAAACTCTGTCACCATCGTTTTCACCTCCACCTTCTCCTTTTTTCGAGCCCCATATGTAATTAATATCTTCAACCATATGCAGCACTTCTTCTCTAGTTAATGTCTCGAGAGGCGTGCCATATTCAGGTTTCCCATTAAAAGTTGCATGTTGCCTCCTATATGGATGATTGATTGGTAACCATTTTCTATGCCCAATGTAACAAATTTTGTGGCCATTTTTCAACCTGTGACTAGGTGTATCATCACCGCATATTGGACAAGCTTTATACCCTTTAACAACACAACTAGATAAGTTTCCATAGGCGGGGAAATCATTAATTGTCCACAATAATGCAGCTCTGAGTGTAAAGTATTCTCCTATATGTGCATCATACACTCCTCTAATCTCATCCCACAAAGATTTTAAATCATCAATCAAAGGCTCCAAATAGACGTCTATATCATTTCCGGGTTGTTTAGGACCAGAAATCAATAAAGTCAACATCATGAACTTTCGTTTCATGCACAGCCATGGTAGGAGATTATATGTAATTAAGATAACTGGCCAGCAACTGTATCTGCTACTTAGAGAACTGTGGGGATTGAATCCATCAGATGAAAGAGCCAATCTCAAGTTTCTCAGCTCATTACCAAACTCGGGCCATTTATCATCAACAAGTTTCCAAGACGGGGAATCCGCCGGATGAGACATCTGACCGTCAATTGATTTTCTAGCAGCATGCCAAGTCAAACTCTTAGCTGTCTCATGTGATTGAAACATCCTTTTAAACCTTGGAATTAGAGGAAAATACCACACCACCTTCGATGGCACACCCTCTTTCAAGATTGAATCTTTGCCTTCCTTCCACCTTGAGATACCACAAATAGGATAATTAGTTGAATCATCATACTCCTTCCTATACAAGATGCAATCATTGGGGCATGCGTGAATTTTCTCATAACTCAGCCCCAATGCACACAAAGTCTTTTTTGCCTCATACATAGAGGCTGGTATTGTATTTCCTTCTGGAAGCAAATCGCCCTGAAGTATCAATAATTCTGTAAAACAGACATCACTCATGCCATGTTTTGCCTTCAAATTATATAACTTCACTAATGCCGATAACTTGGTGTACTTTCTACAACCAGGGTACAATGGTTGATCTCCATCTCCAATCACATTAGCAAACTCATAAGGATCGGATCCAAAATCACCAAAATCATTATCATCCATCTCTATTTCTTCAGACACAAAACTGTACCTACTATGGTCATCATCTTCTTCAACATTTCTACTAGCATTAGTAGTTGCTTCCCAAGGTTCTCCGTGAAATGTCCAATTCTTATAGCTTTGGTCAACTCCATTAAAGTATAAGTGATCCCTTATAATTCCAACCCCAAACAATTTCAAATTCACACATTTAACACATGGACAACGGATATGCGTTGTAGTTAGAAGATTTTCTACAGAAAATTTCAAAAATGCTTCCACCCCTAACTCATATGCCTTCGATCTTCTATCTGAGTGCATCCATGACTTATCCATCTTCGACACTATACCCTATTATCTATAATAAAGTAAAAAGACAAGCAATGACCATCACTATAGAAGATTATATAGGGTTTTAATAGCAAGTAATACAGACGACGGTTTTTAAACAACAACAGACGTATTTGACATATATAGACGACGGGTTTTCCAAAAACGTCGTCTAATGCTAGCAGAAAAAGAGGCCAGCGAAATTGAACCACGACGGTAGTTAAACAAAAACCTTCGTGTCTAAAAATACAGACGACGGTTTATTAAATCCCCGTCGTCGTATGCCTAGAAAAGCATTCTAAATATCGAAATCCCAGTTTATTTTCAAGAACCCAAAATATATTAAGAACACAACATATACATTAATTTTTATGTTGGGTATTAAGAACACGTATACTAAGCATGAAACCAACATATACTAAGCATGAAAACATTAAATCCATTCCCGATTCATAATAACAAAGAGTGATTAAAAGATCCGACAACATTAAATCCATTCCCGATTCATGAAAACATTAAACATTAAATCCATGAACCCATACCTCTGACAACATTAAAAAATCACAAAACATATATCTAAAACCCTTTACCATTCAATGAATTTACAAGCATGAGATTAGGGTTTGTACTTACAGGTAGGCAGAGCTCACAGATTATGGCCAACTTGGATTCGACGGAGCCTGGAGAGCCCAACTTTGAATTAGAGTTGAAGTGAGAGAGCGGAGCGAAATATTTTAGGTCACAGACTATGGCCAACTTGGTTTAGGGTTACAAGTATAAGAGTTAGAGCGAAATCTGAAAATTTTAGGTCGCGGGGAAATTTTTAGAAAGCGCGCTCTTTAAAAAACATCAATGGAAAAAAAAAATTCGTCGTTAAAATTTCAACCTAAACATGATGCTTATTACATTAAAGACGTCGTGGTAAATATACTTACGACGCATAAATAAACTATCGTCGTTAAAATGTCAACAGAAATATGACGCTTATTAAAATAATTACGTCTTGGTATCACCATACAACGCAAAAAAACAAACTGACGTATTAGAAACTAAGTATATATGTGGTGTTCGGTTTTGCTGGGATTTGAACTTGTGTGCGAACGGGTTTAGGGTTTAGGGTGGAATGAACAGAAAATTAAATAGACAAATATACCCTAAACCCTAAACCCTAATAAATAAAACCTAAATTATATATATATATTTTTAAAAATAATTTTAGAAAAGGGATTAGGGTTTTAGGGACTAAAATATCTCGTCCATAAAACCCTAAACCCTAATCCCTTTTCTAAAATTATTTAAACCCTAAACCATTAAAGTATAAGTGATGTTGTGACTCATGAAAACATTTTTCTCTTTGGTGGTCATTTTAAATTTGTATAACTCAAACTGCATTTTTTAAAGCTTAAGGGGGAAGAAAATATCTCAATGACTTCATAGGAGTTGACGTTGCATTTTTTGGATTTATTTTAAATTTATTATGAATATTTCGAATTAAATAGAATAAAATATTATTACAAAAATCCACAAACCACGTCGGCGTTAAGAAAGTAAGGACGTTGGAAATTGCAATAAACGACTTACTTTTACAAAAGACGTCGTTTAAAGACCAAACCATGGCCATTTTTACAAAGAAACCGACGTACAAACAATATTCCACGACTTAAACTATTAACTTCTCACCGTATAATATCAATAAACAACGTCGTCTATAGAACCCATAGTGTCGTTTGAATAGTTTTTTACGTTCGTTTTTAAAAAACTATGGCGTTGTTTTTTGTGTACCACGTCATTTTAAAGAAACGACGGTTTAGAAAGTGCCCTTGCTTTTTTCACAACATGAAAACCTCAACAAATTTGGTTCAGCATGATCTTGGGTTTTTCACAACATGAAAACCTCAACAAATTTACAGGGAGGTTGACGGTGCATTTTTTGGATTTATTTTAAATTTATTATGAATAGTTTGAATTAAATAGATATAAAGAAAAAAAAACCACGTCGGACGTTGTAAACTTATAAACGACTTACTTGGAAAACAACCGTCTTGTAATGGGTATCGGGGACGTACATACTATATATCACGACGCAAACAATTAATTTAGCGTCGTCTAAGTTCCTTTTACGTCGGTTGTAAATGTACAGTCGTGTTTTTATTCCTTTATTTTATTTATTAACCACGTTTGTACTCCATAAGACGACGGTGTTTGATATAATTATGTCGTTGCAAGGTTTTTTACACGTCGGTCACGCAATTTCCTTTTTTTCAAAATAATGAAAACCAATTTTAAATTCATAGGGAAAAAAAGAATGTACATTATACATAAAATCTGTACAAAAACTTGTCTAATTCTAACAAAATTTGTACATTTTATAAAAATGTTCAAGTGTTCTAAAAATCCTCTACTCCATATGAAGACAAACAAACTCTGCCCATTCTTTCCTAACTTCTTCAATGGCTTCTTGGGGGTATGGCGCTTGATCCTTTCCCTTCGCAAACTGCAATCCATAAACAATGATTATTCTAACAGACGACGCTATTTTAATTTACCGACGTAGTATATATATTCAACGATGGTATTTTTAATTTACCGTCGTGGATAATACAAAAAATCACAAAAAATAAATTTGAAAATTTTCTTCTTACCATCTTCTCAAACTCGAGGGAAGGATCCATGATGATGTCTCTCATAAAGCGCATGACATAATAGCCGCATTCTACACTACTTGGTTGCTTTCATGTGCCGGGCAGAGTTTTCCAAATAGGTGCTTTACGGCCTACTCTGTCTATGTGTGAATTATACATTTTGATAGCACTGTTCACTATGTTTTTTCCTGCCTCATCTACAACTCGATTTCCAGGCAGTGGATCCAAAAATTATATGGTCTCCTTCTTTGCCCTCACAATGATCAAGACCCAATGACGGCTGCACAAAATAAATATAAAGGTTAAACAGTTTTATATGTAGTGCATCATACAAACAAAATCCTGTTCAAGAGACTAACCCTGGATTGTAAGGCATCAGGAAAATCTGTTCACCATCTATCTTCTGAAGTAGATTGGCTATCCAACGTGATCTTTCAGTTAATGAACCAGCGTCGGCACTAACTTGAGCAAGGTCGATAAAGCCAACCATGTTCACCATATTTGCAGCTTTCAAATTATCAAATAGGCACCTCATATATACTGCAACCACAGTAGCCCCAATTTCTTCCATGCCAGCAAACTGTGTAATATCTTCATGCAAGACGAAGGTAGTACGATCTTCACCAAACACCTCCTTCTCAATTGTAAAGGACATAGCCTTCTCCTGAGGCTTCAGTGTCGTTTCCACATAACGACAAAGGGATTGTAAAGAAGATGGCAACTCCAGCTTTGAATAATCTGGTACTTCAGCATTCTGTTTTAAGAATTTAAGCAACATAAAGTGACGTGGTAAATCAATAAAAATGACGGTTTAAATAACAAAATGTCATCTGAAAATAAGTTACATTATGGGAAAAAAATACCGTCGTATAGAAGGATTTATTACGTCGTATAAAAAAACCGACGTCTAATTCAAATGGTTACGTGGTAAATCAATAAACACGACGGTTTAAATAACAAAACGTCGTCTGAAAATAAGTTACACGACAGGAAACAAATACCGTCGTAAAGATGGATTTATTACGTCGTATAAAAAAACCGACGTCTAATTCAAATGCAAAATTCATAGATAATGAATTTACCTTTTCAATTTGCTTTTCTCCAACACTGGATTGCTGTTTTAATAAATAAAGAGATATATATATAAGAAAGATTGTACAACAATTTAAACATTCAATAAATAAAAAAACTGCCGTGGAAATTTAAAACAAACGACGGTTTAAAGAAAATATCGACGTCTGAAAATTGAAAAACAAATGAAAAAGGCAAAGTTATGAGAATTTACCTTTTCATCTTGCTTTTCTACATCCCCGGATTTCTGTTTTAAGAAATAAAGAAATATATATAAGACATTGTACAAAATGTAAAAAAAATTAAAAATTAAAAAAATTAAATTAAACCGTCGTGGTAATAAATAAAAGAAGACGGTATGTAAGAATTTCAGACGTCTAAAAAGAATTAAACGACGGTAAATAATAAACGTCGTGGTGATTGAGTATTACGACGGTAAGAAAGCTTGTACAACAATTTAAACATTCAATTAAAATCAAAACTGCGGTGGAAATCCACGTCTGAAAATTGAAAAATAAATGGAAAAGGTAAAGTTATGAGAATTTACCTGTTCATCTATCTTCTCTTCTGTCTTTTCTACTGTCTTTACTACATCCCCGGATTTCTGTTTTAAGAAATATATATGACACTGTACAAAAAGTAAAAAAAATTAAATCAACCGTCGTGGTAAAGAATAACAGAAGACGGTATGTAAGAATTACAGACGTCTAAATACCATTAAACGACGCTAAATAATAAACCGTCGTCTAAATCACATAAAATTTTTCAGAAATACATATTCCAGAGAGTACCAGCATTTTTTAGCAGAAACACAGATAACAGCAATTGCAGAGAAAAAGAGTGAGAGAGAGAGAGAGAGAGAGAGAGAGATACAGTGAGTGGGATTGTGTCAGTGAAGATAGCTTGTAAAACAAGTAAACTAAATAATAAAATAACTTAATCTTTCCACCGTCGTGGTATGAAACACAAACGACGGTTTATTAAACAATTGCGTCGTGGTATAACATTTAAAACGTCTGTGATTCACAATAACAACGTCTAATGGATTTTTAAAAAACAGAGAATTCAAAGTTCAAAGACGTTACCATTTCTTCCTGCTTTTCCCCATTCTTGGAAGTATCCTCCTTAAACTATAGGGCTCTAACATCAAGAGCCCCAGAGCAGCTTGCTTTGTCCGACATTGGATTTTTGGGACTTTGCCCTTAACCTTGGATTTGACAGGGGTTAGTATTCAGTTTTAGCAAGCTTGGATGAAAATTGGGGATGATTTTGGAAAGCTGACTCAGCAAATTTTCCCTCTCAGCTTCTACCAATTGCTTGGTTCTAGCCTCCATTTTCAAAGTCTCTTCTTGAAGGACAAGTCTTACACTTTCCTTCAATTGATCGGCAAACCTTACCTTCTGTTGTCTAGGTAAATGGAAGTATTGCTTAGGGGAAATCCCAGCCCCAACCCGTCTAACTCTTCCTGGATGCTCGGGACCCAAAGCCAATGTCAACACATCGTTACTTCCTGACACAGTAAGAGTGCCTTCCGAGACTTGTTTTTGCAATTCATCCTAACACAAAGACATAATAAAAAGTCAGCATAAGAAAACACACGACGGTTATTTATAAAAAAAACGACGTATTATAAAATTTCACACGACTCAATAACATAACATTCGACGTAATATAAACTTTCACACAACGGTACTTAAATAGCGACGTGGTTAATTCATTACAACGACGTCAATAATAAACCACCGACGTCTTATGATATAATTACAAAAAACAGAGTAGTGATTCCAGATTCATCCTAACACAAAGACATAATAAAAAGTCAACATAAAAAAACACACGACGGTTTATAAAATTTCACACGACTCAATAACATAACATTCGACGTAATATAAACTTTCACACGACGGTACTTAAATAGCGACGTGGTTAATTCATTACAACAATGTCAATAATAAACAACCGACGTCTTATGATATAATTACAAAAAACAGAGTAGTGATTCCAGATTCATCCTAACACAAAGACATAATAAAAAGTCAGCATAAGAAAACACATGACGGTTATTTATAACAAAATGATGTATTATAAAATATCACACGACTCAATAACATAACATTCGACGTAATATAAACTTTCACACGACGATACTTAAATACTGACATGGTTAATTCATCACAACGACGTCAATAATAAACCACCGACGTCTTATGATATAATTACAAAAAAACAAAGAAATGATTCCAGATTCAAATCTTTAACGACGTTTTTTAAAATATTTCGACATAGTAATATTTTCACACGACGCAAAAATATAACAGAAGACGTAATAAGACTTATCACGACAATACAGTTTAATAAAAATTTAAAACAGAGTGAGTAGGCTTACAATTAATTTTGCTTTCTCTGCAACCTTTAGATCGGGATGTTACCATGTTTGTCTTCTCTAGCTTTCTTCCATAAGGTAGATCAATCAATATCTACCCCCGGGCATGGTTTCCTCCAACTGATCCTCCAAACTAGCATAACCTTTTCGAGACAATCGATGATTGTACTCAAGTTTCTCCCTCCTCTGTGATTGTTCAAAATGCACAGACACAAATTTTTCAGATAACCTTGAAGCTACAAAGGCATCCCAGTCAGCTTTCTCTATGAATTTGTATAGTTCAGGGGGTTCGCTTAATTTCTCCTTCTCCTTGATGAATGGAAGGATATGATGCCTCGTTAGTGTAGACTTGAAATCCTTCCATTTCTTGGCAGCAGAAGATAACACCAATTTCTTCCCCCCTTGACCTACCACAAAAGCCATGTCAATGACTTCCCAAATCTGCTCTTTTATATTCTTGGGGATTTCAGCCCATTTCTTGTCCACAATTGGGACTCTGGAGCGTGCCAACACACCAATGTAGGACTGCAACTCAGTATGTGCAGGGCCACATGGTTTCCCCCTCTTATTGTACTCAACAACAGGCTTGACTTTCTGATTTTTCTCTTCACAACACGGGGCATTGTGCTTATACCCCGACCTGACTTTGGCTCCTCAGAAAATGTTGTCATGCTGCCTGGTTCTATCTCAGTAGATGAAACAAACTTCATCTTCTTTGAGAACTTGGCTTGAGGATTTACAACTTTAAGCTCCCTACATTCATTTTTTTTCAAGCTAGAGTCCTTACTTTGGGATTCAGAAACCATGGTTACAGACAAATCAAACCTGCAAGTGAAAATATTTCAGTGAAATTAAGAAAAAACACGACGGTTATTTATAAAAAAACGACGTATTATAATATTTCAAATTATGTAAGAAAAAAAAATCTACGTAATAATAAATTTGCACGACGGTAATTAACCACCGACGTGATTAAAAATTATAACGACGTTAATAATAAACAACCGACGTCTTATGATATAATTACAAAAAACAGGGGCTTGATTCTAGATTCACACCTTCAGGGGAAAAAAATTTGGATTTTCATTTACTAAAACGACGTTTTTAAAAACATTCGACGTGGTATTAAATTAAAACGACGTAAATAATAATATACCGTCGTCTCTACAACAGAAAAACAAATTTGGAAAAACGTAAAATATTTTCAACAGAAAAATAATTAAAAAGATTTTCAAAACAAAAACCATTGTTCAGAGAAATCAAACCTGTGATGAATATATCCTAAAAAATCAAACACCAAAAAAGGTGAACATTTTAACAAACAACGAAGAACACTTTCACACGATGCTAGGATGACCGACGAACCTTCGTGGTATATAAATCTAACCACGTAAATAACAAACCACCGTCGTCTTATTTAGTTGAAGTAAAAGAAACAGAGTAGTGTTCAAACTTGGAAACTTTCCTTCTTTGTCTGCAAATGTTATCAAACTTGGAAAGGAAAAATGTAAAAAGATTTTAAAAACGAAAATGATATGCGCATGCAAAAATAGTGAAATGCTTACTTAGTTGTGTGCAATGAAAGTTCTCTCCTGGTGTTTGGTGTTTCAGTTCAGAGACGAAGACGAAGAGTAGAGGAAGACGAAAAGTTTTCTCTCGGAGATACAGAAACAGCGCTTTGAGAATGAAAAATGAGAGAAGCTTGAAAGTTTTTCTCGGGTTTGGAAACAGTGCAAGTGTAGGTCAGGTAGGCGAAAAGTTTAAAATATTAACAGACCGTTTCATAAAACGACGCATAGTTTTAAGAAAACGCCCTGGTATGCTACATTATACGGCGCTATAGGTTTATACCGCCCTATTAAATTAGTTTCCATGACGCCTAGTTTTAAGGAACGCCGGTTTTATACCCAATTACACGACGCATTGTTAGTCAAAAAGATGTATCCCGTCATTTTTAAATTTACCCAACGACCTTATACTCAATAATAACAATGTGAAAAATAAATAGCACGTCGTTTTAGTTAGGCATACCGACGTGTAACTTTTTTAATTACACAATAAATTAGTTTTCCAAAAAATGACAACGTGTTTTTTTTTATGGCGTCGTTGTGAATTACTTTATACGACTTTATTTTAGTTTTAAACGACGTTTATATTTTCATATAAACATCAATAATTTAATATAACTGACGTGGTATATAAGATTAGTTTATAAATAAGGGTTTTTCTGTCTTTCTTTCGTCTTCATTTTTCATTTAGGGTTTCAACTTCTTCTTGCCCTTGGCTCTGGCTCTGTCTCACCTCTCTGGAGGCACATCACCTCTCTGTCTGAACTACTTCTTGCTTTCATTTTTCAGTTTGGATGTTGATGTGTGTGCGCGTTTGTGTATCTGAAAGACACAAACACGCACACATCATCTCAAAAATTGTCTTTCTGCTACAGTCGTCATTTTTCTGAAAGCAAATGTTTTGGATGTTGATGTGTGTGTCTTTGTGTCTTTGTGTCTTTGTATCACAGAGACACAAAGATACATACATCATCAATTTCTAAAATATTGCCTTTGTGTGTTGGTTCGATTATGATGAGGATAAGAGTTCATTCTGGTAAGACTTCACAAATCTTGTCATACTGTTTATCTACCGCCGTAGGAAAAAAAATCCAACAAATAAATCTTAAAAATCAATTAAAATTAAGACGACGGTTTATAGATAATGATAGACGTATAATGGTAAAAATTTGTACGTCGTTAATTTAACAAATCGTCGTGGTTAGTACAATTATGCGGACAGTAGAGTTATGGATACCGTCGTAGTATACTGTAATCAAAAAGTTGATAAATTTATATTTACAGTCGTGGTAACCTAATTTAAATTGGCGAATTTTTTTGTAATTAACCGTCGTAGATTTCTTTGAATTTATGCGTCGCTGACTAAGAAAATTGGGTCGTTTTTATTAATGGGTTAACACGCCGTCTTATTTTTAAATCGTCGTCTTTACTTTCTACGGCGGTGATTTCATAGCTACAGTCGTTGTTTTTAGGTTCAGATTTAACTCGGAACAAAACCTTTGTAATAAGACGACGCTTTTTTAATTTGGTACGTCGTGGTTTAAAAATATCAATGCGTATACCGGTTTTTTAGGTGTTTAAGTTATGTTTCTATTACTGTCGTCTTTTCAAAAACAACGACGGTTTTTTATCTACTGTCGTTGTTTCTTGGTCGTCTTTTGCCCTTTTTGTAGTAGTGCTTATTAATCAGAAAACAGTAGAAAAAGCAATAGGAGAAACCCAAAAAAGTAAAAGAGCCCATAATTTAAAAAACGAAAACTGAAGCTTTCCCAATATCTTGTTTCTTTGAGAGTCCGAACTAAAAAGTAAAAATAGAGCAAGTTTCCAGACTAAGCTAAAGAGTCAACCTCTACCATGGGGTCGAGGAGGCTGGGTAGCGACAACGCAAGTTTCCAGAAACTTGTTTTGTTTGTGGTTTTTTAGTTAATATATTGTTCAGTAAAAGAAAATGAAATAACCTTTTATGTGTTTTAAAATAAGTGTTTTCTCCACTCTTAGATTAGATCCAAGGGTGGGTGACTACAAGGGTCCAGGAGAACGGGACTGATATATATATATATATATATATATATATATAGCGGATCCCTGGCACCATATTTTTTACACAAGTTTTGACACACTTTTTGGGCCATTAGATTACTCCACTTTTAATGGTTAAGATTAAATCTGACATGACAAATAGTTTTAATGTTTTAAATAAGCAATCATTAATTTTATTTTCTCTCTTATAAAAATAAAATAAAATAATTCTCTCTCCTCCCTTTTTTTAGGAAACGTAATCTCTTTTCTTGGTAGTATCCTTTTTTTATTTGGTACTCTAATCTCTCTTCTTTCTCATGCATACCTCTCTCTCTCTTTCCTAGGACCAGAAAAAATCTCCATCTTTTTTCCCTCTCTCTCTCTCTCTCTCTCTCTCTCTCTCTCTCTCTCTCTCTCTCCAGTAACTGCAACCCAACCGTATGAATTCTCTACTCCATTTTTATTTTTCTTAAAACAAATATGTTTTGTTTTGTTATTTATGATTATATTGATAGGTTAGTTATCTGTTATGCGTTAGCAGTCCGTTACACCCAAGGCCTTCCATGTTCAACATCCATCTCTCTACATAGATGATTTAGAAGATACGCTGACTGAAGCTATGCTTTCTCTCAACACTATGACAGAGGATGGCAACATCGAGGAGGTAAGCTTTTCAACTCTTGATAATATCTTAATAGATTATATGAGAGACTTAATATGCTATGCTTCTGGTAGGAAACTCAAAATTTATTGCTTGCTCCATATATTGTGTGACTCTTCCTTGTCGGCTGGCCTTGCCTCAACCCAATTCACACTGCCATATTATCTTTAATCCGTTTTCTATCTGCCTATATTGATCTCTCAAGTTCTCAGCTCTTTGATTGAATCGGATACTTGAATTTGAGATGTCAAAATAGGAAGATAAGAATTTTTTTTTTAAAATCAGTATGATAGTCTACTCCATTATATTTAATATTGCATTAACATATGTATTAATGTTTTTCTAAGTTGCATCCTTAAGAAAGATTAATATGTTCAATAGGTAGAGCAGATAATTCAAGTGGAGAATGGTGAAACAAGTACTCCAAAAAAGAAAGTGGCACAATTAAAAGCACCATATGCAGGGATGGTATTTGACACAATGGAAGAAGCAAGAAATTATTATGAAGAGTTTGGTCGACAAGAGGGACTCTGGATTCACTACTACAAAAAACGAAATAGACGACGGGGATCCACCGTCGTTGTAATGCTTTGAAAACCGTCGTTAAATCGACCGCCATCTTTTTGGGTGTCAAACTACGACGGCTTTTCACCGTCGTTGTTTATCTGTAAAGACGACGGTTTTTAAAGAAAATCGTCGTTATTTAGAGGTAAAGATCGTTAATTATAGGAGGAAAGACGACGGTTTTATTAAAACCGTCGTGGATTGTAGGTTAAGATGACGATTTTTTATGAAAACCGTCGTGGATTGTCGGTTAAGACGACGGTTTTTTATGAAAACCGTCGTGGATTGTTGGTTAAGACGACAGTTGTTTTATA
This sequence comes from Prunus avium, assembly GCF_965620075.1. Taxonomy (NCBI): domain Eukaryota; kingdom Viridiplantae; phylum Streptophyta; class Magnoliopsida; order Rosales; family Rosaceae; genus Prunus; species Prunus avium. The sequence continues at coordinate 9,397,891 of NC_142286.1, forward strand.
AAAACCGTCGTTAATTATCTACAAAGTCAACGGTTGGTTTATAAAAACCGTCGTTAATTATCTGTAAAGACCATGATTTATTATGAAAACCGTCATCTAATAAGTTCCCAAACTGCTACATTTTAGTTCATTTTGATTTCATATGATGCTATACAACGATTTTAACTGGAAAACCAACCATAATGCTTTATTAATGAATATATACACTCAAAAATAGTTTCTTTCATAAAACTTGAAGATTCAATAGTTATTACATAGTTAACCAATCTTTATTCTACAACAAACATAATTGCTACCAATTAAGTAGTACAATCTTTCCTAACAAGACCTACGTACTCCTAATCCAAGTCTTCCTCATCCAAACATACAAATGATGCACAACTGAAGTCTCCTCCATCATCCCTGTAAATAAATCAAAATGACAGAGAGAGAAAAAAAGCTAAGATTATAAACATATAAAATTAGGTGGAAGAGAAATTTTACCATTGGACATATTTCCATAGAAAACTTGTAAAATGAGCATAAAAAAGACCATCGAGAACCTGCAAAAGGAAAAATATATAAATAAAATGATGGTGAAAAGAGAAGGTAACAAATTTTCAACAACAAAAAAACATACGACTCACATAGAAAACCTGCAAAAGAAAAAGTTATAAATCTACAAGCTTCCTCCTCATCTGCTGAGAACCAAATCAGAAAAGCTAAAAAGAAACCAGAAATAAATAAAAAAATGTAAACAAACCAGACAAATCAAGAGAGACAAAATATGAAATCAAGGAGACAAAGAACATACCAGAAACGCAAAGAGGCTAATCCAGAATTCACTAGCAAGATATAGAAGGGTATTGAGAGATTAGGTGACTTTCAAATCAAACCTTTCATGAGGGTGTTTTAGAGAGCTCAGGAGGGTTCTAAGGAGGAAGAGATAAGGTTTTCAGAGACGGAGGAAAATCTAAAAATTTGTTGAGCGCGAATTCACTTGAGCGGCCTTTTTTTAGCGTGTTTTAAAAGACGGCGCTTGTTAATGAGAGATAAGGTTTTCAAAGACGGGGGAAAATTTGAAAATTTGTCAAGCGCGAATTCACTTAAGCGGCCTTTTTTTAGCGTGTTTTAAAAGACGACGTTTTTTTAAAAAAAAACCGTCATCTTTACATATAATAGACGATAGTTCTTTCAAAAAAAACCGTCGTCTTTACATATAATAGACGACGGCTTTTTTAAAAAACCGTCGTCTTTCCATATAATAGACGACCCTTTTTAAAAAAAAAACCATCATCTTTACATATAAACCCTTTTTAAAAAAAACCGTCATCTTTACATATAATAGACGACCATTTAAAAAAAAAACCGTCATCTTTACATATAATCGACGACCCTTTTAAAAAAAAACTGTCATCTTTACATATAATAGACGACCATTTTTTTTAAAACAATCGTCATCTTTACATATAATAGACGACCCTTTTTAAAAAAAAACCGTGTGTTTACAAAAAAAAAAGGCCACTTGATTTTTAAAAGACGACGCTTGTCACTAACAAGCATCGTCTTTTAAAAATCAAGCGGGCCTTTTTTTTGTTCAGCGTGTTTTAAAAGACGACGCTTGTTAGTGACAACCGTCGTCTTTTAAAAATCAATCTAACGCTAGTAGTGTATAAGTATTTGTGCCTAATAAATCACGGCCATAAATTGGCCGAAAGGACCTTCCTCGGCCTTAGCACCTATTCATGAACTAAAACGTGGCGTTTCGTCAGATGTTTGGCCTTCCTAAAAAAACAAAGGAAAAGCTGCGAAGGCGTAATCATCTCGGCCTCGACCGCGGCATTATCGGCCGAGGTCGAAGGACGAAAGAGTCATGACCGAAGGGATTAGAGTCAAATCGCCACGTGGCAGCCGGGCCCCACGCTTCATTTAATGAAGTAACGCCTCTAACTAGCAAACCCACTAGCCGCAAAAGGGCATTTAATGCACGAGGGAAGAAGGGAAGTGACTAAAGTCAGGATTTGGTGACAGAGATCAGAGTGGTTAGGCGCAAACATACTTACAAATATTCTTGCAACATAAGGTCAGATCACCAACCACCAGACCAGGGCATTTAATGCGTCCCCACGGCCAGAAGCGCAGAACCCACGATCAGGGCGGCGGCCGAGATTTACCAGGATTCATGGGGTCACACCACCATGCTTCATGATCCCAAATGTCGATTAGACTACCCACTTGCTCTGATCAGGCTCCACCATGCAGATTTTCAGCCTCGATTACTCCTCCAAGAGCTCTTCCTATAAATATCAAACTCAAGCTACATTCAAAGGGTTCAAACACCAAACCAAAAGCCTGCCACGGAGCAAATTATATTTTCCTGTAATGCACTTTCAATATATTTACTTGCTTTCCTAGGAGTAGTGTTAGGTTGTAAGGAAAATCCATTCATCAATATATTATACGACCCTTGATTTTCAAGGCGCCGGAGCACCATCTCTGTTACTCTTTCGTTCATCCCATATATCATACGACAGTCGCTCCCTGAGCAACGCGCCAGAGCACTGCCCAAAATCCACCATGAATACCACCACTAAACGGCCTTGTAGCTCAGGCCGTGAACCTGACGGCCGAGATCAGTTCCTCTCTCAACCACAATCGTTTGATTAGGAGTCGAACCCAAACAGGCGCACCACTTAACCATTTCATCTACATCACCATCTCGACGCACGGTAGATCGTGCTGGCACGCCCGCGCACAACCGCACCGCATCCAAAAGAAGGACGTCACGTGTTAAACGCATATCCCCTCGGCCCGGTGCTCCAGGCCGTGAGATTTGCGCCGCTAAGAATAAGATGATATATCATGACGGTTTTAAAAACACCGTCGTCTTTTAAAACATAACGACGGTTTTAAGATGCACCGTGGTCTATTTTGTGTCGTGGTTTAACTATTTTGTAGTAGTGACTAGAACTCGATCTTCCTCCAAGACAAGAAGGCGTTTAGATGAGGTAACGAGTAGACAATTTGTTTGTGCACATGAAGGGAAATACATGCCCAAAAATATATCACAGAAGGCTTCAGAAGAGAATGATGAGAGAGACGCAAGTGATATTGAGAATATGAAAGATGCTTACAAGCTCTTCATTTAATTTATCCAAAGCATCATACTTGATTTTTGAACTCAACCTCTGCAAGAACAAAATGTTACATTAGCAATAGAATTCTCAATCACCAGCAACTAGAAATAGATATTTAAGCATATCATTGAGCATACACAATAGGCTAGCCTCAGAAACAATATTGAAAAATATCAAAATTTACAAGCATACTAGCTGAGAGCCAATAGAGGCTGAAGGAAACTATCAGTCCAATAATTGCAAGCATAAAATTTCTCAGCTTTGACCAGTTGAGTTTAAAAATGAAACATAAACTAATTCATGTCCCTTGCAAATATAAAGTTAGCATGAAAATCATCAAAAACCAATCCAAAACAACAACATAAATAACAAAAATGAAAGTACCCATAATTGAAATGACATCAAAATCATAAAACTTTAACTCACAGGAAGCTAACTCTGCGGGAAACTATGAACAAAACCCAGTTTCAATTGCTTCACAGTTCTGAAGTCTGAACAGAACCCAGATTATAAAACCTGAAATCTTCACTATTCAAATGCAGATCTCAATAAAAAGGAATGATTCTCAGCTCTGTAATGAGAGACAAGGCCAGCTGATGTTGATAACTGTTCAAAATGCAGATCTCAATAAAAATGAAAATTGAATAAAAATGGAGTAGAGAATTCATACGTTTGTTTTGCGGTTACTGGAGAGAGAGATAGAGAGACACAGAGAGAGGGAAAAAAGATGGAGATTTTTTCTGATCCCAGGAAAGAGAGAGAGAGAGGTATGCGTGAGAAAGAAGAGAGATTAGAGTACCAAGTAAAAAAAAGGATATTACCTAGAATAGAGATTACGTTTCCTAAAAAAAGGGAGGAGAGAGAATTATTTTATTTTATTTTTATGAGAGAGAAAATAAATTAATTATTGTTTATTTAAAACATTAAAACTATTTTTCATGTCAGATTTAATCTCAACCATTAAAAGTGGAGTAATCTAATGGCCCAAAAATTGTGTCAAAACTTGTGTCAAAAATATGGTGCCACGGATCCGCCCCATATATATATATATATAACCACAGCACAATGAAAACCTCAAAATGAACTACAAATCACAAAAGCATCAACAGATTAAGTGTCAGACCAGCGAGATGATACGGTAAGAACTTTTTTATTAAAAGATGAACAAATTAAACTACGACTATAAAGTTAGAGAAATATAAATCCAAACTTCTTATTTGAAAATGTAAGCATAAGCTGGTCGGACGCGTGTGGACTAATCTCGACACTTGTACATGCAAAACTTGACATACACGTATAGAATAATCTCGATGCACGTACATACAATACTTGCCATACACTTATGGAAAACAGATTCACATAAGTAGAGCTGAATCTGTCTTACAGGTTCTTATGTGAAACACGGTCACATAAGTAGAGTTGAATTCACTGGCGGATCCAGGAATTTTTAAGAGGAGGTGCAACATTTCAAAGACTAACTGTTCCACACAAAAAACATTTTTAAGAGGAGCTGAATCTGTAGTAGAGTTGATACTACCACTACTACAAAAAAGGGAAAAGACGACGGGAATACACCGTCGTCTATCGGGTTTTCAAACCGTCGTAAAATCGAGCGACATCTTTTGCAAAGTAAAACCACGACGGGAAATCACCGTCGTTGTTATAACTAACAACGTCATTAACCAAAAAAAACCGACGTCTGTATATTGAAAAATGAACCAAAAAATTGTCGTGGACAAGAATAGATGACCTATTTTATACAAAATCCGTCGTGTAAATAAATACAATACGTCTTTAAATAAATAAAATATGACGTTATTAAAACATACGACGTTTAATATATTTATATAACCGTCGTAAAATAGTTTTTCCACTTCATTTTTTCCATTAATATTGACGTGGAAATAGCGGTTAGGGTAAATAACCATCGTTGTTATAACAAACAACGTCATTAACAAAAAACAACCGACGTCTGTATATTGAAAAATGAACCAAAAAATTGTCGTGGAGAGGATTAGACGACCTATTTTATACAAAATCCGTCGTGTAAATAAATCCAATACGTCTTTAAATAAATAAAATATGACGTTATTAAACCATACGACGTCCAATATATTTATATAACCGTCGTGAAATAGTTTTTCCACTTCGTTTTTTCAATTAATATTGATGTGGAAATAGCGGTTAGGGTAAATAACCGTCGTTGTTATAACTAACAACGTCATTAACAAAAAAAAAACCGACGTCTGTATATTGAAAAATGAACCAAAAACTTGTCGTGGAGAAGAATAGACGACCTATTTTATACAAAATCCGTCGTGTAAATAAATCCAATACGTCTTTAAATAAATAAAATATGACGTTATTAAAACATACGACGTCAAATATATTTATATAACCGTCGTGAAATAGTTTGTCCACTTCGTTTTTTCCATTAATATTGACGTGGAAATAGCGGTTAGTGTAAATAACCGTCGTTGTTATAATAAACCAGGTCATTAACAAAAAAAACCGACGTCTTTATACTGAAAAATGAGCCGAAAAATTGTCAAGGATAAGAATAGACGACATATTTTATACAAACTCCGTCGTGAAATAATACAATACGTCTTTAAATAAATAAAATATGACGTTATTAATATATACTACGTCTCATATATTTACATAATCGACCTGGAAAATATGTTAGGCTCATGACTTACGACATATTTATTTCTATAAACGACGTAGTATTTAATATACAACGTCGTGATCATGTAAAAGACAGCTGTGTTTCTCTATTTATACGTCATCTTCAGGTTCGATATCTGTCATTTTAGACGTCGGTATTATGGTACTGGAGTCGTGTTATTTGTAATTACATGTCGGCTCTTTATGCTTCTCCGACGTGATATCGTTAATAACTGTTTCACAATAACGTCGTCTTTCTTCAATTTTAGTTCGCTTTTAGACGTCGGTAAATTCAATGCCATCGTTGAATGCTCCAAAACGTCATTTTTTATTGACAATTTTATGAAAACAGACGTCTGTTTTTCACAGTTTTATGAGGACCGTCGTTTTATAATACTGAACCAGTATTTTATGTACTGATTGTTTTGTGGCAAAAACCTGCATAATGAAAGTGAAGAAAACACATTACAATTTATTACAAAATTAATGTCATACAGTACTGCTGTTTAGGGCATAAGTAATTTCATAAATTACAAGAGCATCATTCAATCCATATATCTTCACACCCATCTCGAATATTTTGACTCCCAAACTCACCCACTAGTTCATCAAATGTGTCAACATTTGGCATCCCTCTAGTAAATGGCTCACACTCAATTCTCACATCACCTAAGACATCATCACCAATAACATCATTATATTCTCTATTAGGCGCTGATAACACTACCGACCAACCATGATGCATCGGGTCGTCAACAAAAAATACTTGTTTGACTTGAGAAGCCAAAACAAATTGGTCATTCCGATGTCCAATTTTACTCAAATCTACAAGGGTAAATCCAAGTTCGTCAACTACAAGGCCAGAAGTACTATCTACCCAATCACACCTAAAGACTGGGATTGTAAACTTTTGGTAGTCAAGGTCCCAAATTTCTTGAATGACACCATAAAAACCCATATTTGAGAGAATTGGGTTTTTATCCTTGGCACTAGCAACTTGCATAGTATGTGCAAGTAAATAAACTCCACTATTTTCACTATGCCAAATTTCACTTTCAGCAACACTACATAGGCATCGGTAAAACGAAAATCGATGCTATTAGGATATCAGGTATCGATTTTATAAATAACGATACTAAATAGGTACAAAGACATTAGTACGAAGTTTTGGTTTTTTATGACGATGCCTTTGATTCCCTTTAGCATCATCTCTCATAATCATAGATGCCTAAAGTGATTTGCCTTTTTTTTTTTTTTAAAGAGGTACATTTTTTAAAAAAAAGCCACCGTTGCCTAAAGGGTAGTCAACGCTAGTCCAAAATTTTTCACGGTCTCCCTCTCAAACTCTCGCCCTAACTTCCATCTCCCTCTCAATTTTTTCAATCCTCTCTCGCCCTAACTTCCATCTCCCTCTCAATTTTTTCAATCCCTCTCAAACTTTCGCCCTAACTTCCATCTCCCTCTCAATTTTTTCCTCTCCCTCTCAAACTCTCTATTTCTTCTCTCTCCTCCATCACTGCTTCTTTCTCTCTCAGATGTTCCGACTATGGCCGGTGCTTTCCTCAGGGCTAAAGCCCAGCCACCCTTGCCCATCCCTCAGCCGCGGCGAGCTTCGAAAGGTCGCCTTTGGTGCATGAGAAACCTTCAAATTTTAGTAGAGTCTTTCTAGTTTCTCTACTGGACACCTTTGGTGCGATGCCAAAAGCCAATCTGAGTCTGGATCTCGTTTTTCTTCCTATTTGTTCCTATAAATGTTAAATCTGCTTCTTCAGAGTTCAAATCGTGCTCTGCGTGTTGCTCTCTCTCTCTCCCTCAATCTCTCTCTTTAATCTGGAAACTTCTTAGCTGGTGCGCTCTTTGAACTTGTACTTGATTTTGATTTTGATTTTGATTTTGAGTTCAACTTTGATGTTGATTTAGGGTTCGAATGTGTTTTTGACTTTGATTCAGCTCAAGACCTCTAAGGTATTTTCTTTTTGTTCTCTCACTCGGTGACTCTGGATTTGGGGTTTCAAAAGCTAAGCAATGGAAGGGCAGATTAGGGTTTCCAAAATTGAGAGAATGATGGAATTGGATTTTGATTGGTTTGACCCACTACTCCGGCGTCGACTTTTTGGTTGATCGAATGCATCTTCGATGCTTTTTCTTACTCGCTCTCACGACTTCTTAGGCTTTCCTATTGTGTGTATTTAACTGGTTCATATGATGCTGTTTCTTCAGGACTTCATTCAGAACTTGGCATTGTTTCTCACTTCATTTTACAAGGCAAGTTTTTTCTTTTTCAGATGAATATGTTGATATATTGCCTTGCCTTCACCAGCCGTATTTGGATATGATAGTTCTGCTGTTTGGTTTATGTTGTGTCAGGATCTTTAAGCTTTATCTATTGTGTTGTCTATAATTATTGTTTACCCATCCATAAAAGAGTTTGCGATTATGATTAATCTTTAAGCCTCCAATGAGGATGTTATTAATTGTCTCCTTTTCTTTTTGCAGTCACATATTCGTGTGCTTGAATTGAAACCACACAACAGAATATAGCCACATTGCTGATGGGTCTTGAATATCTAATAAACATCTCATATGTGGATGACACTGGAGTTTTTAAGGTATAATTAATTATGATGTGCTCTCTAGCACCCACCCGAAGGCCCTATTTGGCTCTTTCTCTCTCTCTTCCCATTTGATTAATGAAGTGATAATTTGACTTGGAATTGGTTGTTTGTTCGAGCAGGTTTGCTTGGAATATTAGAATTCCTTGGTTTTGGAACTATTTGAGTTTCATAATAATTTGGATAATCCTGCAGCAGCTGCAAATATGATGGGGCTGCAGGTAATTTAGATACTTTTATCTTTGAAATTTTTGTTGGTTTGAGTTTTCTGTTTTCTACTTTGTATGAATGCATCCTCAAATTTTACTTGAATCCCCCTGTTTTTCTTTAGTCTATATTGACCGTAACTTATCTTTTAATCTCTTTGTAGTTGAATAAAGATGTATGGTTTGAAATTGGTAGTAGATAGGTAAGTCTTTTCTAGGTTTCCATCAACGAGAAGGTTTTGTCTAGGAAAACACCAATTTATCATCTCAGCACTTGCAAACCTTCCATATTGAAAGAGACTGACTGCTTTTTACCTTTGTGATGATTTTGTTTAACTGTATGTTTAGCTAGAATGGCTGTGGACCGTATAACTCAAAGACCCAAAGGATTCGGTTTTGTCACTTACAAGTCAGATGTTGAGGCACAAAAAGCTTTGAAGGCCATGAATGGCAGGGTAATTTCCTTCTTCCCTATGGTTAAAATTTTTAATTTTAATTTTATAAATGGGCAGGCCTCCTTGCTGTGATAAAGAAGGGGTCAAGAAAGGACCTTGGACTCCTGAAGAAGATATCATTTTGGTCTATTACATTCAAGAACATGGTCCTGGAAATTGGAGGGCTGTTCCTACCAATACAGGTTTATTTTCTTTCTCTTCTGTTTCTTCTGTTGCTTTTTGTTTGAGTAAAAATATACTTGGTTTTCACTTGATGTGCCAGTTTTGTTAGCTTCTGTATAATTTTGAGATGAAAAGGCAGGATATTTCATTTTGGCGCTACATTTAAATTATTAAAAGTACAGCCATTTTGGTATTTTGTTAGTGAAGCATTAGGGTGCGGTGATCGTACTATTTTGGCATTAAACTAACACATCTTTGTTCTGATTTGGTAAATTGACTCATATTATAATTGTTTTTGTGCCAAATTGCATATCATATAGCCCTTATACTTGCGCATTCTAATCTTTTATGTACTGAATATGTGTTTTTCGTTGATCAAATTTCCTAGTCTTTGTTTTTGTCATATGTTTTTAAATTGTATTTTTTTGTGAACACCTTCAGTCTTGTTTTTCTCTTTCAAAGTTTTTGTTAAAATTTGTCCAGATGGTTGATGGGAGGCTGATTTTTGTTGAAGTTGCCCAGAGTCAAAAACAGGAAGAGGATACCAAATCTAGATAATGACCTAATTTTTTCTCTATGTTGTTCAAGATGTGTTAACTTCTCAAGATGTGTGCTCTTTTTGTTTTTGTGCCAAATTTGCATATGCTATGTCTCTTTATATCTAAATGCATATCCTAATTCTTCTTATTATGTTTTTCTTCTTTTTGTTCTCACTTGATATGCTGAGGTCTGGTTGCATATGGTTCACCATTGACTCGAATCTTACTCTTAACAGAAAAATTTGGCTTACTCTCTACTCCATCACATAATCATTTAATTCCTATTTAAAACATGAAGTGGGATCCATTTAATGACTTCTTGTTATCTAATTAGATTTTTCTTGTTCACCAATATGATTTGGTAAATTTGAAGTGACAACATATCTTAAGCAAATTTAGTACCTTGCACTTTTTAAGCTTATGTTCATATTTCTGCTATTTGTGTTTACATTTTACATGCTTTTTTTTTTCTTTTTTCAGTGTAGAGCTAGACGGAAGACACGTACACCTATATGGAATTGGATGAGGTGCGAGAAGAATTGGCAACTCATGTCCTATAATGGCTTTTTGATTGAACGAAACATTCCTCCTTCATTTTACATGTCTTTCTAGCTAGTATTTTGCGTATATCTAAGTATGAATAATTTGTGGTGTGGAGTTGGAAAAATTGTGATTTGGATGTGACAAGTGGTTCATTCAAGTACTTTGCTTATATATATATATAGACAAGTATGGATATATTTAAATTACTGTTTATATATATGTTTTTTATGAGCAATGGCAACACAACATGATTCGGAAATGAGGCCTTTCTTAAATACTAACATAGTAACTAAGTAAAGTGTGATGTGAAACAAGCAAAATACCTACCCTTTTCTTACATAAGTGATGCCTATTGTTTATAACAACTTCAGTTTTCCATAAATAATTGAAGTTGAAAGATAAAAACAACCACCAGACATCTATATCACTGATGCCTAAAATGAGAAGTAGCATTAGCATTTATGTAATCAACAACACTATTGGAGGCTTTTTCCTTCTGCAAAATAAAAAAAGCGATGATGTATAATATAATTCACAACACCATTATTTGTTTTTACGATGTTGTAATTGATAATAAGCATCGGCATAGTAGATGTCACTGATGTTGTTAGACCTCTCTAGCCTCACCCATTTTGAAACTACTGATGCTGTTTCAGGTTTAGGTGTCAGAAGTCAACCTTTTTTTGGCACCTGGAATTCATTTACGCATCGGAGTTTACCAAATATCCGATGCAGTAAGTGACAAATAGCGACGGAGAAAATCCGTTGCCTATTACATAGTAATAGGCAACAGGCTTGAATACCACGGTATTTATGTGTAATAGGCAACGGATTTTATCCGTTGCTAAAGCCCTTTTTTGGCATAGTGTTTGAACTGTCCGCACATCATCTTGTGCCTTGATGTTAAATTTAACACCTTTAATAAGATAGCTCCTATATAATGGCATTGCCATGTTTGGACCAGCTGCTAGCCACCTTAAATTTTCTGATACCCCATGATTGCCTCCCTCATCAAGTTCACTTTGAACCTGCAAATTAATCGTATCTTAATTCAATATAACATAGAAAGAAGAAAATTAAAAGTCCAATATGTTATTGAATAACATATACCTTGAAGTGTAGCCATTGAATGAAAGTGCTATTGTGCTTATCTTGCAACCACTTTGTTCTCTTTCTAAATTTTGGATAAGCGGCCTTGATATGGATCATATGTTCCCTACATGACACGAAAAATTCAAGCATTACGGTCCCAAACATATAAGATAAACATAAGGAATAATTTAAAATGGAAACTTAAGGAATAAAACTCATACTCGATATAAGGTAGGACTTCCTCCGTATTCTCCAAGACATATAGATGTGCTTGGTTCAACAAGTCCCGATCAACTAAGCTCACTGTGCAACCTGATAATGGCTTTGAAACTCCTATCTTCTGACTTGATGGCACTCCAATTGTACTAATATCAGATAAATGTTCAGTGCAAAATTCTACAGCTTCTTCAGCTATATAACGCTCCGCAATGCAACCTTCGGGATGAGTACGGTTCTGAACATACCCCTTTAGAACTTTCATATATCTTTCGAACGGATACATCCATCTAAAATATACTGGCCCACATAGACGAACTTCTCTGACAAGATGTACTACTAGATGAACCATGATATCGAAGAATAAAGGTGGAAAGTATTTTTCAAGCAAACACAAAGTAACTACTACATCTTCTTCCAACTTATCTAGCTTGGAAACATCAACCGTCTTTGCACATATAGCATTGAAGAAGAAACACAAACGAGTTATTGCATACCTTGCAGGCTTCTCCAAAACAGAACGAATTGCCACAGGGAGCAATTGTTGCATTAAGGTATGACAATCATGTGATTTAAGGCCAAGAAGTCTTGAATCTTGTAAAGATACAAGATTTTTTATATTTGAAGAATAACCTTCAGGGACCTTCATACCATAGAAAGAATTGCAAACCGCTCTCTTCTCTGCTCTTGACAAATTCCAAGGCCCTGGTGGCAAACGAGTACTTCTTTCTCCATACTCGGGTTGCAAATCAATTTTGACCCCCATGTTCAATAAATCTAACCGAGCAGCAATCCCAGGGATCTCCAGCAATGTACCAATGATACTATCACAAACATTCTTCTCAATGTGCACAACATCTAGGACATGCCTCACTGGAAGGTATTTCCAATACTCGAGATCAAAGAATTTTGACTTCTTCTTCCAACAAACTCTGTCACCATCGTTTTCACCTCCACCTCCCCCTTTTTTCGATCCCCATATGTAATTAATATCTTCAACCATATGCAGCACTTCTTCTCCCGTTAATGGCTCCAGAGGCGTGCCATATTCAGGTTTCCCATTAAAAGCTGCACGTTGCCTCCTATATGGATGATTGATTGGTAACCATTTTCTGTGCCCAATGTAACAAATTTTGTTGCCATTTTTCAACATGTGACTAGGTGTATCATCGCCGCATATTGGACAAGCTTTATATTCTTTAACAACACAACCAGATAAGTTTCCATAGGCGGGAAAATCATTAATGGTCCACAGTAATGCAGCTCTGAGTGTAAACTATTCTCCTATGTGTGCATCATACACTCCTCTAATCCCATCCCACAAAGATTTTAAATCATCAATAAAAGGCTCCAAGTAGACATCTATATCATTTCCGGGTTGTTTAGGACTGGAAATCAATAAAGTCAATATCATGAACTTTCGTTTCATGCACAGCCATGGTGGGAGATTATATGCAACTAAGATAACTGGCCAGCAACTATATCTGCTACATAGAGAACTGTGGGGATTGAATCCATCAGATGAAAGAGCCAATCTCAAGTTTCTCGGCTCATTACCAAACTCGGGCCATTTATCATCAACAAGTTTCCAAGACGGGGAATCCGCCGGATGAGACATCTGACCGTCAATTGATTTTCTAGCAGCATGCCAAGTCAAATTCTTAGCTGTCTCATGTGATTGAAACATCCTTTTAAACCTTGGAATTGGAGGAAAATACCACAACACCTTCGCTGCCACACCCTCTTTCAAGAATCCATCTTTGGTTTCCTTCCACCTTGAGATACCACAAGTAGGACAATTAGTTGAATCTTCATACTCCTTCCTATACAAGATGCAATCATTGGGGCATGCGTGGATTTTCTCATAACTCAGCCCCAATGCACACAAAGTCTTTTTTGCCTCATACATAGAGGCCGGTATTGTATTCCCTTCTGGAAGCAATTCGCCCTGAAGTATCAATAATTCTGTAAAACATACATCACTCATCCCATGTTTTGCCTTCAAATTATACAACTTCACTAATGCTGATAACTTGGTGTACTTTCTACAACCAGGGTACAATGGTTGATCTCCATCCCCAATCACATTAGCAAACTCATAAGGATCGGATCCAAAATCACCAAAATCATTATCATCCATCTCTATTTCTTCAGACACAAAACTGTACCTACTATGGTCATCATCTTCTTCAACATTTCTACTAGCATTAGTAGTTGGTTCCCAAGGTTCTCCATGAAATGTCCAATTCTTATAGCTTTGGTCAACTCCATTAAAGTATAAGTGATCCCTTATAATTCCAACCCCAAACAATTTCCAATTCGCACATTTAACACATGGACAACGGATATGCGTTGTAGTTAGAAGATTTTCTACAGAAAATTGCAAAAATGTTTCCACCCCTAACTCATATGCCTTCGATCTTCTATCCGAGTGCATCCATGACTTATCCATCTCCGACACTATATCCTATTATCTATAATAAGGTGAAAAGACAAGCAATGACTATCACTATAGCAGATTATATAAGGTTTTAATAGCAAATAATATAGTATACAGACGACGGTTTTTAAACAACAACAGACGTATTACACATATATAGATGACGGGTTTTAAAAAAACATCGTCTAATGCTAGCAAGAAACAGAGGCCAGCGAACTTGAACCACGACGGTAGTTAAAAAATGCGTCATGGTATAAAAATACAGACGACGGTAACAAACCGTCGTCGTATGCATAAAAAAGATATGGAAATCCCAGTTTATTTTCAAGAACCCAAAATATATTCAGAACACAACATATACATTAATTTTTATGTTGGGTATTAAGAACACGTATACTAAGCACGAAACCAACATATACTAAGCATGAAAACATTAAATCCATTCCCGATTCATAATAACAGAGAGTGATTAAAAGATCCGACAACATTAAATCCATTCCCGATTCATGAAAACATTAAACATTAAATCCATTAACCCATACCGTCGACAACATTAAAAAATCACAAAACCTTTTACCGCAGAACTGAAAATCATTCAATGAATTTACAAGCATGAGATTAGGGTTTGTACTTACAGGTAGGCAGAGCTCACAGATTATGGCCAACTTGGATTCGACGGAGTTGTAAACTTGGCCAACTTGGATTCGACGGAGAGCCCAACTTTGAATTAAAGTTGAAGTGAGAGAGCGGAGCGAAATGTTTTAGGTCACATACTATGGCCAACTTGGTTCAGGGTTACAAGTAAAAGAGTTAGAGCGAAATCTGAAAATTTTAGGTCGAGGTGAAATTTTTAGAAAGCGCGCTTTTTAAAAAACATCGACGGAAATAAAAAACAACCGTCGTTAAAAGTTCAACTTAAACATGACGCTTATTTAAAAAATGACGTCGTTGTAAATATCCTTACGACGCAAAACCAAACTACCGTCGCTAAACTGTCTGAAGAAATATGACGCCTATTAAAATAATTGGGTCGTGGTATCTCCATACGTCCTAAAAAAAACAGACGTATTAGAAAATTAAATAGACAAATATACCCTAAACCCTAATAAATAAAACCTAAATTATATATATTTTTAAAAAAAATAATTTTTCAAAAGGGATTAGGGTTTTATGGCCTAAAATATCTCGTCCATAAAACCCTAAACCCTAATCCCTTTTCTAAATTTATATAAACCCTAAACCCTAAACCCTAAACCATTAAAGTATAAGTGATGTTGTGAATCAAGAAAACATTTCTCTTTTTGGTGGTAAATTTAAATTTGTATAACTCAAACTTAATTTTTTAAAGCTTAAGGGGGAAGAAAATATCTCAATGACTTCAGAGGAGTTGACGTTGCATTTTTTGGAGTTATTTTAAATTTATTATGAATATTTCGAATTAAATAGAATAAAATATTATTAATAAAACCCACAAACGACGTCGTCGTTAATAAATTAACGACGTTGTAAATCTTAATAAACGACTTAATTTTAAAACAAACGTCGTTTAAAGTTCAAACCATGGCCATTTTTACACAGACAACGACGTACAAACAATTTTCCACGACCTAAACCACTAACCTCTCGCCGTCTAATGTCAACAAACAACGTCTTCTATAAAACCAAGAGCGTCGTTTTAAAAATATTTTACGTCGCTTTTTAAAAAACATATGACGTTGTTATTCGTGTACAACGTCATTTTAAAGAAACCACGGTTTAGAAATGCGCTCTTCGTAAATCATCGACGGAAAACAATAAAACCGTCGTTAAAAATATAAATAAACATGACGCTTATTACATCTATACCCTAAACCCTAACCCTAAACCCTAAACCATAAAATATAAACCCTAAATTATATATATATTTTTAAATAATTTTAGAAAAGGGTTTATGGTTTTACGGCCTAAGATATATTAACCATAAACCCTAAACCCCAAAAATAAACCTTTATCCCCCTAAACCCTAAACCCTAAACCCTAAACCATTAAAGTATAAGTGATGTTGTGACTCATGAAAAAAAATTTCTTTTTGGTGGTAATTTTACATTTCTATAACTCAAACTTAATTTTTTAAAGCTTAAGGGGGAAGAAAATATCGCAATGAATTCATAGGAGTTGATGTTGCATTTTTTGGATTTATTTTAAATTTATTATGAATATTTCGAATTAAATAGAATAAAATATTATTAATAAAACCCACAAACCATGTCGGCGTTAAGAAATCAACGACGTTTTAAATAATAATAAACGATGTAATTGTAAACCAAACGTCGTTGAAAGTTAAAACCATGGCCATTTTTATACAGAAAACGACGTACAATGTCAACAAACAACGTCTTCTATAAAACCAAGAGCGTCGTTTGAAAAATATTTTACGTCGCTTTTAAAAAAAATATGACGTTGTTATGCATGTACAACGTCATTTTAAGGAAACGACGGTTTTTCACAACATGAAAACCTCAACAAATTTGGTTCAGCATGATCTTGGGTTTTTCACAACATGAAAACCTCAACAAATTTACAGGGAGGTTGACGGTGCATTTTTTGGTTATATTTTAAATTTATTATGAATATTTTGAATTTAATAGATATAAAGACGACGGTGTTCTATATAATTATGTCGTTGCAAGTTTTATTACACGTCGGTCACACAATTTCCTTTTTTTAAAAATAATGAAAACCTATTTGAAATTCATAGGGAAAAAAAGAATGTACATTATACATAAAATTTGCACAAAAATTTGTCTAATTCTAACCAATTTTGTACAAAAACTTGTCTAATTCTAACAAAATTTGTACATTTTATAAAAATGTTTAAGTATTCTAAAATTCCTCTACTCCATATGAACACAAACAAACTCTGCTCATTCTTTCCTAACTTCTTCAATGGCAGCTTGGGGGTATGGCGCTTGATCCTTTCCCTTCGCAAACTGCAATCCATAAACAAAGATTAATCTCACAGACGACGCTATTTTTCATTTACCGATGTAGTATATATATTCAACGACGGTATTTGTAATTTACCGTCGTTGATAATATAAAAACCCACATAAAAATAAATCTGAAAATTTTCTTCTTACCATCTTCTCAAATTCCAGGGAAGTATCCTTTATGATGTCTCTCATAAAGCGCATGACATAATACCCGCATTCTACGTTGCTTGGTTGCTTTGGAGTGCCGGGCAAAGTTTTCCAAAGAGGTGTTTTACGGCCTACTCTGCCTATGTGTGTATTATACATTTTTAGAGCACTGTTCACTATGTTTTTCCCGTCCTCATCCACAACACGATTTCCAGGCAATGGATCCAGAAAATAGACGGTCTCCTTCTTTGCTCTCACAATGATCAAGACCCAATGACGGCTGCACAAAATAAATATAAAGGTTAAATAGTTTTATATGCAGAGCATCATACAAACAAAATCCTGTTTTTTGTTTGGAGACTAACCCTGGATTGTAAGGCATCAGGAAAATCTGTTCACCATCTGTTTTTTGAAGTCGACTGGCTACGATACGTGATCTTTCAATTAATGAACCAGCGTCGGCACTAACTCCAGCAGGGTCTATAAAGCCAACCATATTCACCATATTTGCAGCTTTCAAATGATCAAATAGGCACCTAAATATATGAATTGAAACCATGAGTGTTTTTTTTTCAACATAAAGGAGAGTGTCAAATGAATATTTGATAAGGACAAACCTCATATATACTGCAATGACAGTAGCCCCAATATCTTCCATGCCAGCAAATTGGGTAATATCTTCATGCAAGACGAAGGTGTTACGATCTATGCCAAACACCTCCTTCTCAATTGTAAAGGACATAGCCTTCTCCTGAGGCTTTAGTGTCGATTCAACATAACTACAAAGGGATTGTAAAGAAGATGGCAACTCCAGCTTTGAATAAACTGGTACTTCAGTATTCTGTTTGAACAAATAAAGCAACATAAAGTGACGTGGTAAATAAATAACAACGACGGTTTAAATAACAAAACGTCGTCTTAAAATAAGTTACACGACGGTAAAAAAAATACCGTCGTAATGAATACTTTATTACGTCGTTTAACAAAAACCGACGTCTAATTCAAATGTAAAATTCATAATTAATGAATTTACCTTTTCAATTTGCTTTTCTACAACACTGGATTGCTGTTTTAATAAATAAAGAGATATATATATATAAGAAAGCTTGTACAACAATTTAAACAATCAATTAAATAAAAACTGCCGTGGAAATTTAAAACAAACGGCGGTTTCAAGAAAATATAGACGTCTGAAAATTGAAAAACAAATGAAAAAGGCAAAGTTATGAGAATTTACCTTTTCATCTTTCTTTTCTTCTATCTTTTCTACTATCTTCTCTACTATCTTTTCTACATCTCTGGATTTCTGTTATAAGAAATAAAGAAATATATATAAGACATTGTATAAAAAGTAAAAAATTAAATTAAACCGTTGTGGTAATAAATAACAGACGACGGTATGTAATAATTACAGACGTGTAAAATTCTTTAAACGACGGTAAATACTAAACGTCGTGGTAATTCATTTATTATGACGTTAATGAGAATTGAAAAACAAATGAAAAAGGCAAAGTTATGAGAATTTACCTGTTCAACTATCTCAACTACCTTTCCTTCTACTCTCTTTTCTATTTCCCCGGATTTCTGTTTTAAGAAATAAAGAAATATATAAATGACATTGTACAAAAATTAAAAACGAGTAAATAAACCGTCGTGGTAAACCTTAACAGAAGACGGTATGTAATAATTACAGACGTCTAAATAACATAAAACGACGGTTTCATAGAAAAGCGTCGTGGTATATCTGTAACACGGCGGTAAATATAAACAGAGAAACTGAGAGTTCAAAGTTCAAAGACGTTACCATTTCTTCTTGCTTTTCCCCATTCTTGGCAGTATCCTCCTCAAATTGTAGGGCTCTAACATCAAGTGCCCCAGAGCAGCTTGCTTTGTCCGACATTGGATTTTTGGGACTTTGCCCTTGGATTTGGGACATTGTATTCAGTTTCAGCACGCTTGGATCAAAATTGGGGATGAGTTTGGAAAGCTGACTCAGCAAATTTTCCCTCTCAGCTTCTACCAATTGCTTGGTCCTAGCCTCTATCTTTAAACTCTCTTCCCTTGATCTAGCCTCCATTTTCAGAGTCTCTTCTTGAAGGACAAGTCTTACACTTTCCTTCAATTGATCGGCAAACCTTACCTTCTGTTGTCTAGGTAAATTGAAGTATTTCTTAGGGGAAATCCCAGCCTCTACCCCTCTAACTCTTCCTGGATGCTCCGGACCCAAAGCCAATGTCAAAACATCATTGGTTCCTGACAGAGAAAGATTGCCTTCAGAGACTTGCTTTTGCAAATCATCCTAACAAAAAGACATAATAAAAAGTCAGAATAAGGAAACAAACGACGGTTATTTATAAAAAATCGACGTAATATAATATTTCACACGACTCAATAACATAACAATCGACGTAATATAACATTTCAGACGACGCTACCTAAATACCGACGTTGTTAATTTATTAACACGACGTCAATAATAAACCACCGACGTCTTATGATATAATTACAAAAAACAGAGTAGTGATTCCAGATTTAGACCTTTAACGACGTGTTTTAAAATATTTCGACGTAGTAATATTTTTCACACGACGCAAACATATAACATCAGACGTAATAAAAATTTTAAAACAGAGTGAGTAGGCTTACAATTAATTTTGCTTTCTCTGCAGTCTTTGGATCCGGGATGTTACCATGTTTGTCTTCTCTAGCTTTTTTCCATAAGGTAGATCGATCAATATCTACCCCATGCATGATTTCCTTCAATTGCTCCTTAAAACCAACATATCCTTTTCGAGACAATCGATGATTGTACTCAAGTTTCTCCCTCCTCTGTGATTGTTCTTCATGCACAGCCTCAAATTTTTCAGATAACCTTGAAGCTACAAAGGCATCCCATTGAGCTTTCTCTATGAATTTGTATGTTTCAGGGGGTTGCCTTAATTTCTCCTTCTCCTTGATGAATGGAAGGATATGAACCCTCGTTAGTGTAGACTTGAAATCCTTCCATTTCTTGGCGGCAGAAGATAGCACCATTTTCTTGCCCCCTTGACCAACCACAAAAGCCATGTCAACGGCTTCCCAAATCTGCTCTTTTATATCCTTGGATATTTGAACCCATTTCTTGTCCACAAGTGGGACTCTGGAGCGTGCCAACACACCAATGTAGGACTGCATCTCACTATGTGCAAGGCCACATGATTTCCCTTCTTCATTGTACTCAACAACAGGCTTGATTTTCTGAAATTTTCTCTTCACAACACGGGGCATTGTGCTCATACCCCGACTTGACTTTGCCTCCTCAGAAAATGTTGCTGTGCTAGCTGGTTCTGTCTCAGAATATGAAACAAACTTCATCTTCTTCGAGGACTTAGCTTGAGGATTTACAACTCTAAGCTCCTTACCTTCATTTTTTTTCAAGCCAGACTCCTTACTTTGGGATTGAGAAACCATGGTTACAGACAAATCAAACCTGCAAGTGAAAATATTTCTGTGAAATTAATAAAAAAACACGACGATTATTTATAAAATACGACGTATTATTATATTTCAAACGAAGTAAGAACAAAACAATCGACGTAATAATAAATTTTCACGACGGTAATTAACCACCGACGTGATAAAATATTACAACGACGTAAATAATAAAAAACCGACGTCTTATGATATAATCACAAAAAACAGAGTATTAAATATTACGACGACGTTAATAATAAATATTCGCCGTGGTATTGAAAATAAAACGACGTAAATAATAAAAAACCGACGTCTTATGATATAATCACAAAAAACAGAGTATTAAATATTACAACGACGTTAATAATAAATATTCGCCGTGTTATTGAAAATAAAACGACGTAAATATTAATATACCGTCGTCTATACCACAAAAACAAATTAGGAAAAACGTAAAATATTTTCAACAGAAAAATAATTAAAAAGATTTTCGAAACAAAAACCATTGTTCAGAGAAATCAAACCTGCGATGAATATATCCTTAGAAATCAAATACAAAAAAAGAATATCATTTTAAAAAACAACGAAGAACACTTTCACACGACGCTAGGGTGACTGACGAACCGTCGTGGTCTATAAATCTAACCACGTAAATAACAAGCCACCGTCGTCTTATTTAGTTGAAGTAAAAGAACCAGAGTAGTGTTCAAACTTGGAAACTTTCCGTCTTTGTCTGCAAATTTTATCAAACTTGGAAAGAAAAAATGTAAAAAGATTTAAAAAAACAAAAATGATATGGGCATGCAAAACAGGAACAAAAATCCTTCCAGAAATGCTTACCCTTTGCTTGCAATGAAAGCTTTCTCCTGGAGTTTGGTGTTTCAGTTCAGAGGTGAAGACGAAGAGGAGAGGAAGACGAAAAGTTTTCTCTCGGAGATAAGCTTGAAAGTTTGGAACAGTTCTTTGAGAATGAAAAATGAGAGAAGCTTGAAAGTTTTTCTCGGGTTTGGAAACAGTGCAAGTATGGGTCAGGAAGGCGAAAAGTTTAAAATAATAAAAAACCGTTTCATAAAAACGACGCTATTAATAGTATGCGCCCTAGTATGAAACATTATACGGCGTTATTGTTAACACTGCCCTATAATATTACTTTACACGACGCTATGTTTTAATGAAACGACGTTTTTAAATCGAATTACACGACGCATTTTTCTTCAAAAAGATGAATCGTCATTTTCCAATTTACCCAACGACCTTATATTCAATAATAACGACGTGAAAAATTAATACTACGTCGTTTTAATTACTCATACCGACGTGTAAGTTTTTTAATTACACAATAAATTAATTTTCCAAAAAATTACAACGTCGTTGTTAATTTATTTATACGACCTTTCCTTAATTTTAAACGACGTTTATGTTATCATATAAACGTCGATAATTTAAAAAAACCGATGGTATATAAGATTTGTTTATAAATAATGGGTTTTCTGTCTTTCTGTCGTCTTCATTTTTCAATTAGGGTTTGAACTTTTTCTCACCTCTCTGGAGGCACATCGCCTGTCTGTCTCACCTCGCTTTCATTTTTCAGTTTGGATGTTGATGTGTGTGCGCGTTTGTGTATCTGAAAGACACAAACACGCACACAGCATCTAAAACATTGTCTTTCTGCACAGAAGGAGAACAAGGTCTGCATCAGCCCTCTTTCTCAGCTCCTCCATGATGGGGTTCTCTGGGTTGATCTCCATGGTCTTCTTGCTCGACATGTACCCAGCCGCTCTGTTATCTCTCAAGGCTTGAGCCTTCATGATTCTTTCCATGTTGGCAGTCCAGCACGGTCAGACGGTCAGACACCACAACCTTCTCCACTCTGTCACCCAAAACATCCTTCACAACCTTGCAGAGTCCCTCAAACTTCTCCTTCAACTCTTCCTTCTTCTTTGCCTCGTCTTCACTCTCATCAAGCTTGAGACCTTCCTTGGCGGCTGAGACAAGCTTCTTGCCCTCAAACTCCTTGTGAGAGTAATTGGCACATCATCCACTTCTAAAACATTGCCTTTGTTCATTCTGGTTCGATTATGATGAGGAACAATGGTAAAAAAACGAATAATGGTTCGATTATGATGAGGAACAGAGTTCATTCTGGTAATGATAGACGAATAATGGTAAAAAATTTGTACGTCGTTAATTTAACAAACCGTCGTGGTTAGTACAATTATGCGACAGTAGAGTTATGGATACCGTTGTAGTATAGTATAATTAAAAAGTCGATAAATTTATATTTACAGTCGTGGTAACTTAATTTAAATCGGCGATTTTTTTTGTAATTAACCGTCGTAGATTCCTTTGAATTTATGCGTCACTGACTAAGAAAATTGGGTCGTGTTTATTAATTAATTAACACGGCGTCTTATTTTTATATCGTCGTCTTTACTTTCTACGGCGGTGATTTCATAAATGCAGTCGTTGTTTTTAGGTTCAGATTTTAACTCTGAAAAATACGTTTGTAATAAGACGACGCTTTTTTAATTTGGTGCGTCGTGGTTTAAAAATATCTATACGTGTACCTGTTTTTTAGGTGTTTAAAGTATGTTTCTACGACGGGTTTCTATTACCGTCGTCTTTTAAAAAACAACGACGGTTTTTTGATCTACCGTCGTTGTTTACTGGTCGTCTTTTGCCCTTTTTGTAGTAGTGTACGTCCGTTAGTACAAACATATCAACATCTTAAAGACATACAACGGCGGTTAGCTTACAAAATTTGACGTTGTATATGTAAACAACGGCAGTAACGACTTTAGAAAACACGTTGTAAATACAACCCACATCGGTTATACAAAACAAGATGAAGTGGTAACGTAATAACCCACTTCGGTGATTCAAAACAAGATGACGTGGTAACGTAATAACGTCGTTTTGTGTTCTTTTCGACGTCTAAAATAATCTAGGACGACGTTTTGTGTTGTTTAACATCGTTGTAAAGGGATCCAACATCGGTTATGTCATTTGTCATTTCATTTTAATATGACTTTTATATTTTATTTAATTCCTAATATTCCTAATAAATTCAAAACTAATTCCAAAAAATAAACTAACAACTACCGTGCATTCATTGAAATATTGTCTCTCCCCTAAAGCTTTAAAAAATGTAATTTTACAAATATTTTTTTATTGTATTTAATTACTAATATTCATAATATATTAAAAAAAATCTAAAATGGTGTAAACATTATTAAATTATACAAGAATTATAGGTTGATAAATGGTTGTTATGCAATTAATTTCATAATAATGAGAGAAAATGTTTTTTTTAGAACATTTCCTATTGCATAGAGAAAATGTTTCTTTTGGTATAAAAGAAAACAAATGAATATTAATGGGGGTAAAATGGGCATCGAGAAAAGTCAACCTATCTATCTAAAAAAATCAACTACATATCATGACGGCCATTAATTCAAATTTTTATATAAATCCAAAAATGGGCTTAAATTGATCCCACAAAAACCCAGCCAATGAATGCTTGAAGTTTTGGGTTTTTTTTCATTTTGCATAAAAAGGAACACTTGTCAATATTTGAGTAGAGAGATACAGTGTACTCAATAATTTCTCGTAATTTGCTCTCAACCAAAAGCCAATGGGCTAAAGGTCATAGAAAGGAAATAGGGTTTCATAATCTCCTGCAGTTAGCTCGGCTTAATGGTTAAAATTAAGATAGGATTAAAGCTCCCAATGTAAGCTAGAGAGAGAGAGAGAGAGAGAGAGAGAGAGAGGAAAAGGCCCAAGAAGGGCAAAGATGACTGCAAGTAATTTTGCCAAAAACAAAATTATGCCTATCTGTCGATTCCATGCAGAAAACGGGCTTGCCATAAACTAGATTATCTCTTTCCCACTAAAGTCATGTGGAGCCTTGAAATTTCCAACTAATATTAATATTCTGTACCTGTCGATCTACTGAACATGTGCAACAGCACACTTAAGCTGACAGCCATTAGCAAAGTCCTTCGCAAAGCACCATATATAAATGGAGGGTGTTATCAGCTTTAAAGCATGTATCTCTAGAGGTGTCTATAGCTTCTAAGATTTTACATTTATTACTATCTTCCTTAGTTTCCATTTCAACGTTCACTTTTGATCGATCCTGGTTGTAGTCGTGTATTTGTGTTGTAAGTTGTGATCACAAGAAAGAGGTCCTAATTTTCTAATCTTCTTTTCTCATAAGGAAAGGAACAGTGTGTTCCTATTAAAGTCCAAAGACAAAAAGAGCATTAGAAAAAGAAAAGATGACGGAGAAGGTGACTGTGAGCATAAGGGAGTCAACGATGGTGAGACCTGCAGAGGAGTCGACGCCTCGGGGCTCGCTGTGGCTCTCCAACTCGGACCTAGCATTCCCACCCTTTCACACGTCCTTTGTTTACCTTTATAGACCAAGCGGTGAGCTAAACTTCTTTGACCAGAGAGTGCTCAAGCAAGCGCTCAGCAAGGTCCTCGTGCCCTTCTACCCCATGGCCGGTCGATTCAAGCTAAACGACCAGAATGGCCGTGGGGAGATTGATTGCAATGCGGAGGGAGTGCTTTTTGTTGTGGCAGAGAGCAACTCTGTCCTTGATGATTTTGGCGATTTTGTGCCCACTTCCGATTTCCTTAAACTCATCCCCGCCATGGATTACTCGGTTGGAGTATCCTCAAATCCCCTTTTGGTGTTACAGGTATTTAATATTTATCATCCAAGGTCTTTTATATTTTGTATGAGTATATACGTATATTCTTGTTGCATCATTTATAAATGTCTTTTCCTGGAGAAATTCTCTCTCGTATTACTACTCATTGCATCATTTTGATCTAGTCTTTTCCTGAATAAGATGTTTCGTTGAATTTTGTCATTTTAATGGCACTTCTCTTCTCAAATAGTTGAAGAGGCTGTAAGATTCATTCCTCCTCTTCATTGATCTGAAAAATAAATAATTAAAACCTTCAAATTATAGAACATGTGAAGCGTTGATGGAAACTAAATATTATAAATGTCCATTAGGAAATAAATGTATAGTTAATTCCTTTTCTGGTCTGTAAGGACAGCATGTGGTCCTTCAGATCTGGTTATCCCTTTTCTCTATTAGGTAAGGTTAGGTGGTTTAGAATCTCCATCTTTTCATGGTCTCGATTTTTTTTATTATCCTGCCAATATCGCATGGTCTGTTGTTCCCAAAATGCATGTCCCCTCCCTGCCCACTTTCTAATATTGCTAAGCCTGTCGCTGGACTTGACTGAGCATTGACACTGTTAAGTCGTATAAAAAGACAATAAAAATTAAAAAAATAAATCCAGTTAAGTCCTCTCAGCGAGCACCTCCCCCTATCTCTCTCGTTAACCAAAAATTATTTTTTAAATTTTGCATTAAAATAAGTTAATTGCTGGAAAGTATATGTGTCAATTTTAGACTGCTTGAGGAGAAATTTCTATTTTCCTTTTGGGCCAGCGACGCTGCAGCACATCCTCAGATTTAACAAATGAATCTGTGACCATCCTAAAATATATTATGTGATGAAAAGGCTGCAAAAAAAAAAATTTACATCCCGTGAAGACCCTTATGTGACGATTTATAAAATTTCCTCACTTATCTTACGTAACTGTGACAAAATATTGGGCGTCACATATAATTTCGTCATAGAAGGCTGATTTTCTTGTAGTGTCTTAGCACCACCCTTATTCCTACGGGATGTTATTACCCATATTATGTGAATCTATATTTTTAGCTACCCAGTTTTTTTTTTTTAATCAAAAGTTCAAAATAATATATTATTGACTTTAACATATTAAAGTTTTATCAAATATTTCTTTATCATTCTCTCAACTTCAGTCATTTTCATCCAATTTTTAAAAATATCAATAGTTTGTCAATATTACAGCTTTTTGGACCATCGATATTTATGAAATCAACAAAATTTAAGACTTGATGGGACACTCAAGATAATTTGGGTACATGCATAATTTGGGCACGCTTTATGGTTTAGGGTCTTGCAAATTTTAACTTAACTAACTGAAATTGGGGATTCTCGATCATGCCGAGAGCTTAGAAAGTATATATTTATGCAAACGCAGGTAACGTATTTCAAATGTGGTGGAGTGTCACTTTCAGTCGGAGTGGACCACCGAATTGCAGATGGAGCATCTAGTCTACACTTTGTAAATACATGGTCTGCTATCGCTCGTGATGATCTTGATCTCTCAAATATTAAACCACCCTTAATGAACAGGATGTTACTTCGTGCCCGAGATCCACCTCAGCCAGCATTTCCTCACGTTGAATATCAACCTTTTCCACAGATGAAATTAGCTTATGATCATCTGAAAAGCACAAGTAAAACTACTACGTCCATTTTTAGATTTACGCGGGAGCAGCTCAACATCTTGAAAGCCAACTCTGTGGAAGATGACGGTGGGAATATTAATACAATCAAGTATAGCACATTTGAGGTGTTGGCAGGTCATATTTGGAGATGTGCTTGCAAGGCACGTAAACTGCCAGATGATCAAGACACCAAACTTCTCATTCCCATTGATGGACGGTCGAGATTTCAACCCCCACTCCCACCAGGTTTCTTTGGCAATGTCATTTTTAGAGCCTCACAAATTGCTGCAGCAGGGGATCTCCAGTCCAAACCAACATGGTATGCTGCAAGCTGTGTTCATAATGCTTTGGTCCAGATTGATGATGATTATCTCAGATCAGCCGTTGACTATCTTGAGCTTCATCGTCCTTGTGTTTCCCCACTTGTTATGGGTCCTCTGTCGATGAGGTGCCCGAATCTTCGGGTAAACAGTTGGGTTAGGCTGCCGATTCACGACGCTGATTTTGGTTGGGGTCGGCCCACTTTCATGGGGCCTGGCAAACAATTTGACGGGATGGCTTTGTTGTTACCAAGCGCAACTAATGATGGGAGCTTATCACTGATGATTTCTCTGCATTCTGACCACTTGAAATCATTTTCCAAGTTTTTGTATGATATATGAGGAAATGTGACGGTCGAAGAAATTTGGTTCTGTCCGGTTTGAATTGCTGTTATTCCCTTCATCTTTATGGGTGTTCAAATTTGTATTTGTTTATTGGTTCGTGCACGTTGCTTGATTGAGTGTTGAAACTTTATTTCGAAACTGTGGTGGACTTCTTGTCCACAATGCTGGTTGTGTTGTATTGTGATTCTTAATAGAGGATTCTCTTTCTCATGAAATAAAAAGAATATTGGAATCGAAAGAGTAGGAATCATAAATTCCTCAAAGAGAAATGTCGCTCACTAGTAGGAAAAAGGTACGAAAACTTTGTAAAGAGATTATCAAAATAATTAGAAATCTGAACGCCCCTCAAAGGTTACAAAAGTCTTATTTATAGGCCTACACCAATGGACAGTGCATAGTTCGAACAATATAAAAAACGGTTACAAAATGCTAACCAAGAGTTATACCCGAGGTGCGATAGTTTTTCCGTTCTCACAGCCATTATGGAGCTAATGCATGGAAAA
This sequence comes from Prunus avium, assembly GCF_965620075.1. NCBI lineage: Eukaryota > Viridiplantae > Streptophyta > Magnoliopsida > Rosales > Rosaceae > Prunus > Prunus avium. The sequence goes on from NC_142286.1 coordinate 9,426,028, forward strand.
ATAAAGTATCGTATGTCGAACCTGTGTTTCGATTACTTTTTGGAGGTTTTCAAGAGAATGCTTCCGACAGACAATTGTTTGCCGAAATACCACAGACAGGCGCAAAAGGTGTTGAATGGTCTTGAATTGGGTTATGAAAAAATTCAAGCTTGCAAAAACAATTGCATGTTATTCTACAAAGAGTATGAAACATTGGATACACACTCTATATGCAATGAGTCGAGGTTCAAAATGACATCTCAGAATAGAATGACTAAGATCCCACAAAAAGTCATGCGTTATCTGCCCTTGAAACTAAGGTTGTAGCGATTGTATATGTCGACGCATACTACCATAGACATGAGATGGCATAAGGAAAAACGGGTAGACGACGATGTGATGCAGCATCTTGCAGATGGGGAGGCATGGAAGGAGTTCGATCGAACGTTCCCCGAGTTTGCTGCTGATCCCCGAAATGTTAGATTGGGACTTGCCACTGACGGATTCAATCCGTACGGGGTTCTAAACCAACACCACAGCACTTGGCCGATTTTCGTATTCCCATATAATTTGCCACCTTGGAAATGCATGAAAAAAGAATATATGATGATGACTGTTTTGATAACTGCGGATCCTAACAGGTCAATCGATGTTTACTTAAGGCCGTTGGTTGATGAGCTCAAGGATTTATGGACAAACGGTGTGCGCACGTACGATAAATCCACTGGGAAGATGTTCACTTTGTAGGCAGCAGTTATGCGAACTGTAAATGATTTTCCCGCATATGCAATGGTTTCTAGGTGGAGCACAAAGGGTTATATGGTATGCCCTGTATGTAAGGAAGATGTAACTTTTGGTTGGCACACTGGAAAAGTTTGTTACCTTGGTCATCGGAGATGGTTGCCATGGGATCACGAGTGGCGGGAAAAGGATAAAAAGTTTGACGGGAACACAAAGCGTCTCCTCAGACCTAGAGAATGGTCCGGTGATGAGATATTGGAACAGCTTAACCGTTTGGATTTTGCTCCGTCCGGGAAAACAGTTAGTCGGACCAGACCTGCTACACATATGAACTGGACACACAAGCCTATGTTTTTTGAGCTCCCATATTGGTCAAAACTAAAATTGAGGCACAATCTCGACGTTATGCATGTTGAGAGAAATGTATTTGACACATTGATAAGTCCATAAATTTACACATTTATGTACTCTTTATACTTAGGTTTTGTAGGAGAATTTGGTTTTAAAAGGATTTATTACTTTATTTTCTCAATTTTCAGTTTTTCAGAGCAAGTAATTGGTTTTCAACGGAAATACAACTTTTTGGTGGAGTTTTAGTACAAGACCAATTGGAGATGAAAGCTAAGATCTTGAAATAATTGTGGAATTTTTCTAGAATTTTCGAAGCAGCCAATGAGAGCAGTCTTTGAAGTTAAGTCAGCATAAGATGCAATCTCGTCAAAACTGTGCTGCTGTGGAAGAATGACTATTTGAAGACTTTCCTGATTTTTCCTCAAGGCGTGCGATATATGGATGGAAATATAAGACAAAAATCTACAATGTACATATTTTTCCCGAATTTTCTTGGAGGAGGAACAACCCCAAACGTGCATGCAAAGTAATTGATGTGTTATCCCAGTCCAAGTAGGAAGAGGAATCAATTACTTACCCATTTTGGATTTATGTTTTAATTAGGTTTTTCTTTATTGTTGGGCTGCTGTAAAAGCCCAGTTAGGGTAGGAATAGATGTGGGGGTGTCTTATTTAAGCAAGAGAAACAACTCATTAGGAGGGATGCAAAGACTAGGAGAAATTGGAGACGTCGGAAGAGTACCACCATTGGCTAAGTTTTATTGTTTCTTCCTTATATTTTTGTTTATGTCGAATTCTATGATTATGTGTAACTAATTTTCTTTTGCTAGGGCATGATGTAGCCCTAGTATGATAATCTAGTTTTCTTACTTTACCTATCTATTGATTGCCGTTTGATGTTGGATTCTTAATCACTTGTGCTTAATAACTTGGTTGATTATCTTGATGCTTGATCACCATATCTAGACTTTTAATTGAGTTAATTGGATGCAAATTAGAGTAAATACCATACTTAATTTGAGGCGTGCTTCTTGTGATTAGGATTTGTAATTCGTCCAGGGTAAATACCATACTCCTAGGGTTTACATGCTTGTTCGAGGTTTTCACTGATCTTAATGAGTTTCTATGTGTTGATATTTGACCTAAATACCATAGGCAAATTGCATGTAGGAATATACGAGTTAGCCTAAATACCATAGGTAATTCATGAAAAAGGAAAGCTAAGCGGCGACATCAAATGGTTAGTAAATAGGTAGGTGAATAAGAGGCTAGATCGGATTACTAGTGGTGAATTCATTGTCCTAGTGCTTTTATCAATTTGAATTTCTCATCCTTGTGTTTCGTGACTTTCTACTTATTTTATTTTGTCTTTTAATTTCGTTGTTAATTAAATCATTCTTTCAAAAACCCCTTTTGTGTTTACATGAGTATGCTACGTGTTCAATTTCTTGTTTATATAATTAGAGTAGTTAAAGTATTTTGTGAAGGAAATTAGGTTAGACTAATTGGAAGTTGAACTCAATCCTCGTGGGAATGACCTCGTATTTGCCATACTATATTACGATTGACCTTGTGCACTTGCGAGTATATTTGTGTTTAGACTAATCCTTATAATCTCCATTTTTCAGGTTGTCTAAAATTCACAACACACATTGATGTCTTGATTTGGAAAGAATGGGCATACGAAGGGGTTTATGGATGAATAGGGACAATGATAAAGCTAGAAGGGTTTTTCAATGAAACCGAATGACAAAAAAGAGTTTCTAAAGTTTGTATCGTCTGTAAAGTTTCCCGATGGGTATGCATCTAATATCACGCGTTGCATGAATGTTGACGGGGGTAAATTTGCTAGACTAAAGAGCTATGACTGCCATGTGTTTATGCAATGCCTACTTCCTGTGGGTATTCGACACCTGTTGCCGGAAGATGTAGTGAAGCCAATCATGTTGTTGTCCAGATTTTTTTCCCAACTGACGGCAAAAACGTTGCGAAAGACAGACATTAATCAGTTGCGCCATGACATTGTCTAAGTACTATGCAAGTTTGAGATGATATCCCCTCCAGCTTTCTTCACAAGTATGATCCACGTGATGGTTCACTTGCCAGAAGAGGCATTGCTTGTTGGTCCTATTAACTATCGCTGGATGTATCTAATAGAAAAGTATATAATCCTCATCATTTGTGTATGCATCATTATCCCACGCTTGTGTTGCATTCCTAAAAGGACACAATTTAATGTGCAAACAACCAATTAAAAATACCCGCAAGTGCACGAATCTATCGAAGTATAGATTGTATAAGTACGGGGTCGATCCCACGAAGAACTTGTCGGTTGTCTATAAGTTCTAATTCGAGTACAAAAAGAACATTTAACTAACACACCACAATGCACAAATGAAAATTTTAAACTAAAAAGAAATATAAAAGAAACAAACAAAACAAAACAAAAAAAGAATTGTGCTGTGAACAGTGACCAGCGACCGGTCGTTTGTTAAGAGCGACCGGTCGTTTTTTTGTCTGGCGACCGGTCGTGAGGTAAAAGCGACCGGTCGTTTTAGTACAGAGTCGAAACTTCAGAATTGTGTGCTGAGCGACCGGTCGTGAGACACTAGCGACCGGTCGTTCTTGGGCAGAGTCGTTTTCTCTGTTTTTCCAGTTTCAACCTCTATCCAGTGTTTTGCCTATAACTTTCCAACCGTACGTCCAAAATTCACGTTCTTTATACGGTTGAATTCAGCACAGAAAATGGAAGAACACCACGCGGACCAAAAGTCCAAAACAATTACGGAAACAAATATAATTTAGTAACAAAGACACGTAACGTGTCAAACACGCAACTCACACACACATTGGGGGGGGGGGGTTTTGATTTGTTTGAAGTAACCTATTTCTATTGCATGAAAGTAAATGGACTTTGAAATTAAATGAGAATGGCGGAGATGAATTATCAAGATGTGAAATCAAAATGTAACAAACACTAGGGTTTCGGAATCCACCCTAAACAATTCTACCCAAGTTCATGAATACTCAAGTAATGAACTCTAAACGTGTTGATGAAGATGTTCGCAATCAAGACCATGGGTCGTGGCTCAAGACGCATTGATTCTCTCTAATATACGTAAAGTGCATGGTTCGTGCTACAATACTTGTGCCCTCCTCATAACCGAACCTAGGTATGGTTCGTACTTCGATTCAATTACAAGGAGAACCCATTAAGTTCAAAGAGAATATGAACATCACAAGAATCCTAATAGCATGGTGTTTACATTAGGTATTCAAGAAACCAATTCACATGGATGATTCTTACTTCATCCATTTATTGCTTAGGATAACATGAGGATACACATAATCCCAACAATCTCAAGAAGCATGCTTTCAAAGGTGATCAATCAAAGAAGAACATACATCAAGGATAGATTAATTTGGTGAATTGGAATTCATCAACAATATCTAGAAATTCATACACTCAAGCATCAAAACAAAAAGGTAATCATGTTTAGGGCTTCAACCTAAGCCCTAGCTATGGAGTTTAGTTCCTCATAATCATTTCAAACACAAATTCAAAATGAAATTAGAAAGAGTTTACAGATTTTCAGAAAATGATGAAAGCTTCAAGATCATCAATGGTGGAAGTCTTCTTCTCCACTTTTCTTGACTGCACCTTGGCTTTCTCCTAGCTCCAAGCTCCAAAATCTGCTCTCAATTGTGTAGAATGGTGGAATCCCCTCTCTCCCGTTGCAAAAACTCCCCCAAATCTGATTGCAGTCCCTTTTGACTTCTCTCTCTCCTCCTTTCCAGCTTTTCTTTTAGTATAAAACTTATTCTTTCTCTAAAGCTATTGCCCATTGTCCCCTTGCAAATGATGAAACCTTGTTTTAAGGTATAATCCAAGGCTCCAATTGACTCAGGAAATGCCACTCAAATGCAATCCATTGTTACCAAAAGGTGTGGTAACAAGTAGAAATAAAATGCTATTAAGTGGGGGTGAAAACTGGGCCAAAACAAACATCCAGAGCCAGCGTCAATTGTCCGATCAGCTGGATAGGCTACACTTGCCCAATGGAGCTCAAATTTGGATATGTTGTAGTTAACATCCATTGGAACAAGTCTTATGAAGATCATCACCTCATCCAAGGACCGGAACATGCTGATCCAAGGCCACGAAGTTGACCTACGAAAATGAACAAAAACAGAATTTATATCAAATAATGCACTTTTAGCTCATTTTCATACAAACCAAGGTAAAACCTATTAAAACACAAAAAAGAAGTAAAAAGCTATAAAATGTCAAGAACTAACTCAAAATAGTGGGTGAATAACATGAAAAATCATGTGTAAAAATGAACCGAACAAACTTCCCAAACTTATCTTTTGCTAGTCCTCGAGCAAAACAGAAATTAAAACAAGACTCGAAACAAAACTTTCCGAACACTTTCTAAGGAGAGAGCAACTCATGCAAACGACTCAAAAGTTTTCACAAGAAAAACTCAGTTTACACATTATTCACAAGGCGGCAAAATTCATAACACAACATGCTCAAGTGTAGTAGTGTGATGGCCAAATGGAACTCATTCTCCAATTTCAGTTTTCACACAACTTCAAAAATCATACCAAGCACAAATGTAACTTCAAATCTCACCAAAGTTGTCCTCTCACAAATGAATCACTCGGAAGAGGGTTACAATGCATCACTCAATAATAAATATGAGAATAGAGTTAAACCATACGGGACTTAACTCAAAATTAGCAAGATGAAAAACATGCATGAATATGATCTCAAGAAGGATGCTAAACACTTAAAAGCTGAAAAATGTGTGCAAATCAACCACATGACATTTTGGATCAATTTAGGTCTTTATTATAGGTTGTAATGGGGCTAAGGGTGTAAGGTGAGTAAGAAATGAAGGATATGGATACAACAAAGTCCAAGGAACTCACAATGTAAGAGCATATAATCGTTGACTAAAAGACTTTGAAACATCACGCTTGAGATTTTCACTCAGTTTTTGGTGATCAAATAGACCACAAAGCCTTATACCTCCACTAATTATGATTCACACTCCTTCCTTCCATTCGAACAACCAAGAAACATGGAATTGAATTTGAAACCATTGCCACTTAACCACAACTTTTCTCTTTTCTTTCACCCTTTTAGTGAAGTACTCTTTTTTTTTTTTTTTTTTTTTTTTTTTAGATTAGGTGTAATAACCCTTCCCAAACTTAGCATGAAAAACACATCTAAATTAAAGCTCATGAGTTCCTTAGAAAGGTAAATTCTTGTTTTTCAGGCTAAGGCTAGAAGTAATAATTGGTTACTTGAAAGAAAAGGCATACATGTAGGCTCAAAGTGGTTACAATGGAAAATCATGCTTAAGCATGCATAAGGTTAGCTTGAAAGGCACAAACGGTCCAAAGAGGGCCTTAATATCATTTCTCAAATGTCATGTAATCAAATTGCACAAGAATGAGTAACTTTTAAGTGCTCAACCAAATCAATGAATAATGAGATCAGACAACAACTCAGATGACAAGAAAAGTAAGAATATGTGTATAACACTCATGAATTGAAGCACAAGGCTCAAAGCTCACATTATATGGTTATACAAGTCTAATTCATGCTTGATACAATTCTTTGGATCATGCAAGTCCCTCAACTAGAGAATTATGAAACAAATGGCAAGTGCGTAGAGGGTTTCAAACATATCATGCTAGAACGATGCCATTTAGTGAATAACAAATTATTATTTTTTTTTTTAAAGCATTTTCAATCAAGTCATTTAAACATTCATCACAATCTCATCATATATGTCCGGAAAGTGACTTAAGAACAAAAAAGACTCAAAACAGAAAAGAAAACAAAATAAAAGAAAGTAAGAATTTAAGTGAAACGAAAAAGACTTGCTATCCCTTCCCAAACTCAGAAACAAACATTGTCCTCAATGTTAAAGAATTCAGGCACCAACAACGTTATAACAAGAATTAAAGGGAATAAAGCAAGTAAATACAAGAACAAACACGAAAAACAACTACAACACGGTCGCAAAAACAAAAACAAAAACGAATCCAAACAGAAACAAATAAAACAGTAAGCCCTAACAACAGTCTTACACATGCAGAAATCCAACCCAAAGAAACGCACAAACCAAATGAAAGCCCAACCCAAACGAAAGCCCAAAAGCGAAGAAAGTAAATAAAACAAAGAAACCAAGTCAGAAGCACAAAGAGCGAGGACTCAGTAAAATAGAAAAAGTGGGCCCTAAAGTCTCGGCACCTGTGAGTCACGGGATACAAAGTGAGAGACGTGTCGACAAGCAGAGGTCTCTCTCACGGTCCCAAGCCAGAATTATTGGCTTCATAGGAAGGTGTGACGACTTTCGTTTCTCAAAAGCGCTGAAAGGCGGAACTGTAATTAAAGGGGTTGGGGACCAGGTGAGGTGACCTAAGGGGATAGGCCGTAAGGGCCGCGCAAAACGCAGAAGCGCAGTGGCTAGGGTTACGTAAAAACTAACTCTATAAAAGAAGAAGAGAAAGAGTTGGGGAAGAACACACAAACTCAGAAACACACAAAAGAGAAAAGAAAGACAAAAGAAAGTAAGAGTTGAAATGGCGTCTTCCTACCCATTCTCGTTGGATCTCAACCTAGCTCCACCGACTCAGACTCGGGGCCAAGCAGTGGCACCAGTGTGGATGCCCTACTTTGCCTCTGCACGGGGGCATGTGACAGTGAATGACTCGATACTGCTGGACAACGATGTTGCCCTTGGAGTTGCTAGAAATCTAGTAACTCCCAAGGATATACGGGTGCTGGGATCAAGGGATGACAACCGGGTCGTGAGCGATGCTCTGGCACTAAGCGTGCAAAGCACCGCAACAGTCGCAAGTGTGGGTCATCGCCTACTTGCGAAGTCCCATGAAGTGGAGGTGCTAAGAGGTCAGTTGGCGGCGGAGCGAAGTATGGTGGAAGAGTGCCAGAGTATTATTAAAAGTTTAAAAAGGGAAAGGGCAAGGATAGTGGAGGTGAATCGACACCAGCTAGAGGCGTTGCGGGAAGAGAACCAAAATCTCTCAAAGATGGTAAGTGTTTACGCCCATGACATGAGAAAGCAGCTGGAGGACCTGGACCAACCGGGTAAACGCAAGAAAACCGATCGCGAGAGTAGGTATGCTCAAGCTAAGAGTGCGATCTTTGGGAGCTCGAGTGATGAGCCCCAAGAGGCTGTGCGTGAAGCCCCGGAAGAGGATAGCCATAGGGCTAAACTCAAAGGTCCAATGGCCGAGACACCGAGCACTGTGAAAGAATAATTTCTAATGTATTAGTGGTGTGCCTGGTTGTCTTTGCCCTTTCCGTGTATTTGTTTGTTGTTTTTTTTTTTTTGTTTTTTTTTTTTTTTTTGTCAGAAATAAAAGAAATGAAGTTGCAAAAGAAAAAGAAGCACACTTCCCAAACAAAACAAAGACGACAGCCGAAAGGGAAAACACACTTCCCTAACTAAAATAAGACAAAGGTGATAGCCGAAAGGGAAAGGCAAAAACACAAAACACTAGAAAAACACGGAAAAAAGAAAAGTAAAGTGAAAGTTAATGTGCTCCCCCTTGAAGCGATTAGGTCGAGCATGCCCGGGAAATCCGAAATGGCGTTGGCTCTCCCTCTCATCTGCATATGTCTATTTAAGCCACGCCTCTGCAAGCGGAAGAGTACCCTGCAATTCTTTCTGCAAACTCAAGGAAAACCATCAAAAACATCCAAAGACAAAACAATGGCATCCACATGTACTCACCTTGATGATCTCAACCTTGAGCTGTCACTAGCACCACCAAATTCCCAGATAAGGGCTCCTCCAAACCCTATCTCCAAACTCCTCATACCACAATGGCTCGGCCTCAAACTTCTCTAAGGTGGTGCCGCGAAGGGCAGTAATGCCGGAGGGCATGACTGTCAGCAGACTGACAGTTGCAGATCACCTGCATGTGGCGCAGAGGTCTGACCAGATGGCAGTGGACGAGTCCCACAATCTAACCGTGCTCAACGCGGTCTCGGCCACAAATTTGGGCATGCGCCTACTGGCGAGAACACGAGAGTGCGGGGCACTGAGTGAGGAGGTGGCGGTCCTGAAAGCTCTGGTGGCGGACCTGCAGAAGCGGCTCTACAGCGCCAACCAGCATGTAGAGATGCTGCAGAAAAGGAACGAAGATCATGTAGAGCTGCTGCAGATTCTACAAGCAAGAACAGACAGAGGCAATTAGCAGAAGCCTCAGCTAGCTCAAAATGCAAAAGAAACAAGTGATTCATAAATTTATTGTTTTTTTTTTTTTTTATTTATATTTTTTTATTTTTTATAAATTTGTGTGTAGAATCACATGTTTTGGAATGAAATAAGCATTTGAGCCAAAATTCTGAGTGCATAAACATAAACAACCTACTTCCCAAACTTATATGAAACAATGTTTATAAATGATGGAGATTTAATACTAAACAATGCCATATAGAAAAATTGGGATGGATAATCACAAAATAAAAGAAATAGTAAACAATTAAAAGTTGAACTAACAGTAAAAGTTGAAACAAACAAACTAATAACCGTCTCAAAATAAAACCCAAAAACAAAATAAATTAAAAGTTCAAAAGGGTACAAAGCTCAAAGTACTACTGATCATCATCAGTCTCATCATCATCATCACCATCAACATCATCACCATCAACATGTGCAGAGGTCCCGGGATGACCTGGCATCTGGAGGTGCGTCCAAATGGCGTCAATGGAAGTGCTCATATGTTGCATCTGCTGATACTGGAGCATCTGCAAGTCCCAAATGGCTTGGAGAGAGGGCTCCCAAGCAGAAGTGTCGACAGTGGGAGCAGGCGGGAATGGCTGGAATGAGGCCGGCCCGTGTGGTGGTGGTGGTGGCATATGAGGCGGCACTGGAGCAGGTGCGGGTGCAGGTGCAGGTGCATGTGCATGGCGCCTCTGAGAGATACTCTTGGACACAGAAGTGTCCGAAATGGGACCCATGGGCTCAACATATATATCAGTGGGGCGAGCCCGAACACCTGAGCGGTCACAAATCATGCTAACAAGGCAAGGATAATAAATTATGCTTTTCTTACGTGCACAAGCCTTCAGGCGTTCAAAAATGATGTCAACAACTGGTAGGATAAAAGTTCCCTCATGCAAAATTTGCAGGAGCTTGACCCCTACTGATGGAATTTCCGACCGTTGGCCGGATGGATAAATGTTGTGGCGCACAAAGCTCCACAGGATGGCAAAGTAGGGTGTCAACTTACCCTGAATGAGGACAGTCTTTTTAGTTTGAGATGCAAAGGCAGCAGGGTCAGCATAAAAAAGTGTTTCAGCTGCCCTTTGCATGTCAAAATCCTCACCCAAAAATTGTCTCAAATTAACAGTATTCTCTCTGTCACTTATTTGAAGAACCTCAGAGATAATGGAGGTGGATAGTACAATATTTTTGCCCCGAACCTTAAGGGGCACCTCTGCATTACGTCTAAGTTCTTCCCTAGGGAAAGCGGCATAAAACTCACGCACAATTGATTCATTATATTTTGCATAGATGTGAGCTAAGGGTAGGAGGTTTCGGTCCCTAATAAGGTGCCGGACTTGAATAAGTCCAGCGGTTTGGATGGAGGGACTAAGATCTAAGTTACGCTCAGTAACCACAGTGGCAGTGAGCATTGCCTCTTCCGGTTGAGGTGCACTTCGTGAAGAAGATGCACCCCCTCTGGTACCCTGTCTAGCTCTAGACATCTAAGGAGAAAAAAACCAATATGCACAAAACAAATCAACAACAAAATTCATGCCACAATTCCCAAACATGCAATACGCCACAATTATACCAATATCAAAACCAAAATGCATGCACATAGCCAAAATTTGCCACAATACAAATATACACCAATTCGAACGAGTCAACAATTTAATCACAATGTAAAATACCACAATGCCACAATATTAATCATAATGCACAATTAAGCCAAAATTCCAAAATGTAAACAACATTCCCAACATTCAACCAAAATGACAAAATTCCAATAATAAACACAAATAACAACAACAATAATCAAATAAGAGATTGAGAGTGAGAAAAACATACCCAATTGAGGAAAATCACACCAAATGATAAACACAAGCCAAACCCAAAACAAAAACAAGAGAAACAACAAATTAGAAACAAAACAACTATAGGAATGCATTAGAGTAAGAAAATCAAAGAGAAAACACCAAGAAAAATTCGAAAATTACCTTGGTGCTACAGTAACCCTAACTGAAAATCACCTCAAATTGAAGAAAACACTTGAAATTTCAAGGAATAGATGCCAAAAACGGATTCTACTCGAAAAATTAAGTGAGAAAAGTGTGATTTGGGTTAGGATTAGGGTGGGTTGTGAGGGAGGTAGAGGGAGGGAGAAGAGAGAAGTCGAAGGGGGGGGTGGGTCTGTCGCTGGGAAGAAGAGGAAGTGAGGAGAGAGAAGAGAGAAAGGAAAGAAAAAGACGGTTTTTAAAAAAAAATTGCGACGAGCGACCGGTCGCGAGTGAAAAGCGACCGGTCGCTTTGAAGCAGATTCAATTTTAAGAAAAACGACGAGCGACCGGTCGCGAGTGAAAAGCGACCGGTCGTTTCGAAGCAGATTCAATTTTTTAAGAAAAACAACGAGCGACCGGTCGCGAGTGAAAAGCGACCGGTCGTTTCGAAGCAGATTCAATTTTTTCTGAAACTCCAAACGAGCGACCGGTCGCGAGGCATGTACGACCGGTCGTTCTCTCTCTCTCTTTTTTTTTTTTTTTTTTTTTTTTTTGGGTTGAAAACTTTATTAAGGACTTACCTTCCCAACTCAGTTTTGCATCCCCGAATGTATATCAATGAAGTGAAGCACTTCATCTTCTTGATGCAAAGTATTTTCGTGGTAGATTTTCAACCTATGCCCATTAACTTTGAATTCCTTTCCTATGCCTATTGGTCGGATTTCAACTGCACCATAGGAAAAGACATTAGTAACAACAAATGGGCCAGTCCAGTGGGAACGAAGCTTACCTGGAAAGAGTTTGAACCTAGAGTTAAAGAGTAATACTCTTTGCCCTACTTCAAACGACCTTCTAATGATATGCTTATCATGAAACGCCTTTGTTTTTTCTTTGTAAATTTTTGCGTTCTCATAAGCATCATTGCGAAGCTCATCCAGTTCGCTCAGTTGTAACCTTCTGATATCTCCTGCTTCCTTCATGTCGAAGTTGTACTTCTTAATTGCCCAAAGGGCCCTGTGTTCAAGCTCAACAGGTAGATGACAAGGTTTACCAAAGATTAAGCGAAATGGAGACATACCGATTGGAGTTTTGTAAGCAGTTCGGTAGGCCCAGAGAGCATCGTTAAGGCGCAAAGACCAATCCTTTCGAGTAGGACCAACAGTCTTCTCTAATATATGCTTCACCTCTCTGTTAGAAATCTCCACTTGTCCACTAGTCTGAGGGTGATAGGGGGTGGACACCTTGTGAGTTATGCCATACTTCTTGAGTAGGGTCTCAAATGATCGGTTGCAAAAATGGGATCCCCCATCACTAATGATGGCCCTCGGTGTTCCAAACCTACAAAAGATATTGGCTCGAAGAAAGCTAAGAACAACTTTCGCATCATTAGTCTTGGTTGGAATTGCTTCCACCCATTTTGAAACATAATCAACCGCAAGTAGAATAAATAGATTTCCAAAAGATGAAGGAAATGGACCCATGAAATCTATTCCCCAAACATCAAATATTTCAACAATTAGAATTGGGTTTAAAGGCATTTGATTTCGAGATGAAATGTTACCCATTCGTTGACACCTATCACAAGATAGACAGAATTGTGATGCATCTTTGAACAAGCTTGGCCAATAGAATCCACTTTGCAAAACTTTTAAAGCTGTCTTCTTGGCTCCAAAGTGGCCACCACATGCGTTCGAATGACAGAATGTGAGTATGGACTGAGATTCGGTCTCGGGAACACATCGCCTAATCACGGAGTCCGAACAATACTTCCACAAATATGGGTCATCCCACACATAGGACTTGGTGGTTTTCAGCAATTTGTCCTTTTGACCTCTTGACAAATCCCTTGGTATATTTCCTGTAGCGAGAAAGTTGATAATGTCAGCATACCATGGGTCAGAAATTTGTAATGCAAAAAGTTGCTCATCAGGAAAGGATTCACGAAGAGGAAGAGTGTCTTCTTCGGTATTGGAGTTAGTGATCAATCGGCTAAGGTGGTCAGCTACCACATTCTCCGATCCCTTCTTATCTCTGATTTCAATATCAAACTCTTGGAGCAACAAAACCCATCGTATCAATCTTGGTTTTGCTTCCTTCTTTGCCAAGAGATATTTCAAAGCTGCATGATCAGTGAAAACAATTACTTTAGAGCCTATCAAGTACGAACGAAATTTCTCTAAAGCAAAAATTACAGCTAACAGCTCTTTCTCAGTAGTTGAATAGTTCAACTGAGCATCATTAAGGGTACGGCTTGCATAATATATTGCATGCAATCTCTTCTCAACTCTTTGCCCTAATACAGCTCCAACTGCAAAATCAGATGCATCACACATTAATTCAAAAGGTAAATTCCAATTTGGAGGCATAATGATAGGTGCAGTTGTGAGAAGAGTTTTGAGCCTTTGAAAAGCTGCCAAACATTCATCATTAAGATCAAAATTTGCATCTTTGGCAAGCAAGCTACACAATGGTCGAGAGATCTTAGAAAAATCTTTTATGAATCTTCTATAGAACCCGGCATGTCCTAAGAAGGATCGGATCTCTTTCACTGATGTGGGAGGTGACAACCCGCTTATCACATCTACTTTGGCTCTGTCAACCTCAATGCCTTGACTGGAAATCACATGACCTAAAACGATTCCCTGTTGTACCATGAAATGACACTTTTCCCAATTGAGAATTAAGTTGCATTCCCGGCATCTTTGCAAAACTAAAGACAAGTTGTTAAGGCATGAATCAAATGAATGACCAAACACACTAAAATCATCCATGAATACTTCAATAAATTTTTCTACCATATCGGAGAAAATACTCATCATGCATCGTTGGAAGGTGGCCGGGGCATTACACAATCCAAATGGCATACGCCGGTAGGCGAAGGTACCATAAGGACATGTGAATGTCGTCTTGTGTTGGTCTTCAGGAGCGATGGCAATTTGATTGTATCCTGAATAGCCATCCAAGAAGCAGTAGTAACTGTGACCTGCAAGACGTTCAAGCATTTGGTCAATAAATGGTAATGGAAAATGATCTTTTCGGGTGGCGGTATTTAATTTTCTATAATCAATACAAACACGCCATCCCGTTTTGACACGAGAAGGAATAAGTTCATTTCCCTCATTTCTTACAACAGTTATTCCTGACTTTTTAGGAACCACTTGGACCGGGCTTACCCACTTGCTATCGGAAATAGGATAAATTATACCCACATCCAATAGCTTCAGAATTTCTTTTCGGACTACCTCTGTCATGATTGGGTTTAACCTGCGTTGAGCATCCTTTGTGGGTTTGGAATCAATTTCCAGTAAAATTCTATGCATGCATCTTGTTGGGCTTATTCCCTTGATGTCCGCAATACTCCAACCAATTGCTCCCTTGTGTTCTCTTAACACTTGCATCAACTTCTGTTCATTTTCCACATTGAGATTGCTAGCAATAATCACGGGCAATGTCTCTGTTTTACCTAAATAAACATACTTCAAGTGGGATGGCAATGGTTTGAGCTCTAACTCGGGTGCCCTGTCAAGAGAAGGAACAAGCTTTTCAGTATTGACTGGCAAAGGTATAAAATTTGGAGTGTACTTACGTGGTATGGCTGGACATGCATCAAGGAATTTCACAGCCTCAAGTAACTCATTATCAACAATTTCAGCAACTTGAGGATTTTGTGTCAACACCTTTTCTAATGAATCTGTACCATGAGTACTATTAAATGTATTTTGCACAATATGACACAATGTATCAATACGAAAACATTCATGTTCATCATTGGGGAGTTTGAAGGCATCATAAACTTTGAACTTTATTGTTTCCCCTTGAACTGTCATTGTCAATGTTCCTTGTCGAACATTGATCACAGTATCTGCAGTGGCCATGAAAGGGCGGCCAAGAATCAATGGAAGATCCGCACCCGGAATAGGAGCTTCTTCCATCTCTAGCACCAAAAAGTCAGCTGGTAAGATGAGATCATTTACTTTCACAAGTACATCTTCCAAAATTCCTCTTGGATATCTCACTGATCGGTCCGCCAATTGAATGCTAACAGAAGTTGGTTTAAGATCACCTAAGTTAAGGGCTTCAAAAACAGAATAAGGCATCAGATTAATTGAAGCACCTAAATCAAGTAAAGCTTTGTCAAACAATTTATCTCCAATTATGCAAGGAATTGTAAAACTTCCTGGATCTTTCAATTTGGGAGGGAGCTTCCTTTGCAAAACAGCAGAAGCTTTTTCCGTTAGTGCAACCGTTTCATGATCTTGGAATCTCCTCTTGGTGGTACAAAGGTCCTTCAAAAACTTTGCATAACTCGGAATTTGCTTGATTGCATCCAAGAGAGGAATATTGACTTGCACTTTTCTGAAGGTTTCCAATATTTCCTTGGCTTGTTGAATTTTTTTGGAACTCATAAGCCTGTGAGGAAAAGGAGCACGTAAGATTTCTTCGTCAGTAGGTTCACGACTTACCTTCTCCTTTCTTGCCCTTCTTGCAAGTTCATGCTTTGGGATCCACTCGGATGAAGAAGCTGCTTGCTTATCTTTCTCTTTGTTGCTTTCATCCTTTTCTTTAGGCTCAGCCACTTGTTCAACCTGCATGTCATCAACATTGTGAATCAAATCTTTAGAACCATCAATTTCACCAATTACCTTACCAGTTCTCAAGGTAACTGCTTGAACATGCTCACGCCCAGTTGGATTAATCTCTGGTTGGCTAGGCATCATACCAGGTTCCCTTTGACTCAAAGCTTGAGCAATTTGCCCCACTTGATTTTCTAGATTGGAAATGGCCTTATCCGTTTTCTGCATGTGGGTGTCATTCCTCTGCATGTAGCTTTTTGTCTCAGTGATGAAACTATCTGTGTTTCTAGCCATGGAAGCAACAAGTTCTTCCAAAGATTTTCCTGTAGATTGTGGTTGAGGTGGTGGTTGTGGTGGATTGTAGTAGTGCATTTGACCATGAGGTGGGCGAGTATGTTGTTGACCATGAGGTGGGTGAGTTGGCCCTTGAGGTGGTTGAGTTGGCCCTTGTTGAACATTAGAATTGTCACTCCACCTGAAATTTGGATGATTTCTCCACCCCGGATTGTATGTTTGTGAGAAAGGATCATTCTTAGGCCACTGATTTCTTTGAAATGAGCCCACTGCATTTGCTTCCTCATGTGCCAAGGGACAATCCTCAGTGTCATGACCAATTGTGGAGCAAAATGCACAAACCTTGGATGATCCCGGTGCCAATTTCTTCACCATGTTGGTTAGGTTTGCAATCTGAGCTTCCATACTAGAAAGGGTACTTACATCATAGGATTCCCCTTTTCTGACTGGTCTTTGCCTTGAATTATATTGGCGAGCATTTGCAGCAACAAGATCAAATATTGCTCGCAGTTCTGTTGGAGTCTTGGTCATTATAGTTCCTCCTGCAGCTGCATTCACATTATTTTGGTCCGCTTCAAAAAGTCCTTCATAGAAGTGTTGCATTAGAAGCCAAGCTTGTATGTTATGATGCGGACAAGTGATTAGAAGTTTCTTGAAACGGTCCCAATAATCCTGGAAGCTTTCTCCCGGCCTTTGCAGAATTCCTGTAATCTGACTTCGGAGTTCATTTGTCCTTTGTGCTGGGAAAAAATGTTGCAAGAACTTTGTAGCAAGATCCGTCCACGTTGTGATGGAATTTGGAGGTAGATAGTGAAGCCATTCCTTTGCTGTATCCTTCAAACTAAATGAGAAAAGTCTCATTCTTATCTCATCACTACTCATGCCTTCGATCTTTATTGTGGAACACACTTCCTCAAAGTCTAGGATATGTGCATTAGGATTTTCTCCAGGATTTCCCAAGAACTTAGGCAATATGTGTATCATGCCCGATCTCAACTCAAAGTTTTCCAAAGTGCTTGCGGGATATACTATGCAAGATGGTTGTCCAGTTGTTGGCGGTGAAGAGTATTCTTGCATAGTAAGTTCCGCATTTGCAGCTGCTGCCGCCATTGGTGAAGGTGGAGGTGACTCGACTTTTGGTGAGCTTGGTGATGATGAAAATGGCGAGAGTGAAAAAGGCAATGGAGTAGACACAGCTAGTTGGATGTTCCTTTCTCTCAAAGCTTGAGCTTGGATATCTTCTACAGTGCTATCTAATGAAATATCCAAATTCAGAAGGGACATAAGCAAAATGTTCCTGCAATAAGAAGAAAACAAAAACAAACTCAAATAAAATGAAATGACAAACAAGGAAAAAAAATGAAA
Source organism: Prunus avium (assembly GCF_965620075.1). NCBI lineage: Eukaryota > Viridiplantae > Streptophyta > Magnoliopsida > Rosales > Rosaceae > Prunus > Prunus avium. The sequence goes on from NC_142286.1 coordinate 9,443,586, forward strand.
ATAAAATTAAGTACTCTAAATATACTCAAACAAAACATATAAGCAACCGTGCCAGTTCCCCGGCAACGGCGCCAAAAATTGTTGCATTCCTAAAAGGACACAATTTAATGTGCAAACAACCAATTAAAAATACCCGCAAGTGCACGAATCTATCGAAGTATAGATTGTATAAGTACGGGGTCGATCCCACGAAGAACTTGTCGGTTGTCTATAAGTTCTAATTCGAGTACAAAAAGAACATTTAACTAACACACCACAATGCACAAATGAAAATTTTAAACTAAAAAGAAATATAAAAGAAACAAACAAAACAAAACAAAAAAAGAATTGTGCTGTGAACAGTGACCAGCGACCGGTCGTTTGTTAAGAGCGACCGGTCGTTTTTTTGTCTGGCGACCGGTCGTGAGGTAAAAGCGACCGGTCGTTTTAGTACAGAGTCGAAACTTCAGAATTGTGTGCTGAGCGACCGGTCGTGAGACACTAGCGACCGGTCGTTCTTGGGCAGAGTCGTTTTCTCTGTTTTTCCAGTTTCAACCTCTATCCAGTGTTTTGCCTATAACTTTCCAACCGTACGTCCAAAATTCACGTTCTTTATACGGTTGAATTCAGCACAGAAAATGGAAGAACACCACGCGGACCAAAAGTCCAAAACAATTACGGAAACAAATAGAATTTAGTAACAAAGACACGTAACGTGTCAAACACGCAACTCACACACACATTGGGGGGGGGGGGGGGGTTTTGATTTGTTTGAAGTAACCTATTTCTATTGCATGAAAGTAAATGGACTTTGAAATTAAATGAGAATGGCGGAGATGAATTATCAAGATGTGAAATCAAAATGTAACAAACACTAGGGTTTCGGAATCCACCCTAAACAATTCTACCCAAGTTCATGAATACTCAAGTAATGAACTCTAAACGTGTTGATGAAGATGTTCGCAATCAAGACCATGGGTCGTGGCTCAAGACGCATTGATTCTCTCTAATATACGTAAAGTGCATGGTTCGTGCTACAATACTTGTGCCCTCCTCATAACCGAACCTAGGTATGGTTCGTACTTCGATTCAATTACAAGGAGAACCCATTAAGTTCAAAGAGAATATGAACATCACAAGAATCCTAATAGCATGGTGTTTACATTAGGTATTCAAGAAACCAATTCACATGGATGATTCTTACTTCATCCATTTATTGCTTAGGATAACATGAGGATACACATAATCCCAACAATCTCAAGAAGCATGCTTTCAAAGGTGATCAATCAAAGAAGAACATACATCAAGGATAGATTAATTTGGTGAATTGGAATTCATCAACAATATCTAGAAATTCATACACTCAAGCATCAAAACAAAAAGGTAATCATGTTTAGGGCTTCAACCTAAGCCCTAGCTATGGAGTTTAGTTCCTCATAATCATTTCAAACACAAATTCAAAATGAAATTAGAAAGAGTTTACAGATTTTCAGAAAATGATGAAAGCTTCAAGATCATCAATGGTGGAAGTCTTCTTCTCCACTTTTCTTGACTGCACCTTGGCTTTCTCCTAGCTCCAAGCTCCAAAATCTGCTCTCAATTGTGTAGAATGGTGGAATCCCCTCTCTCCCGTTGCAAAAACTCCCCCAAATCTGATTGCAGTCCCTTTTGACTTCTCTCTCTCCTCCTTTCCAGCTTTTCTTTTAGTATAAAACTTATTCTTTCTCTAAAGCTATTGCCCATTGTCCCCTTGCAAATGATGAAACCTTGTTTTAAGGTATAATCCAAGGCTCCAATTGACTCAGGAAATGCCACTCAAATGCAATCCATTGTTACCAAAAGGTGTGGTAACAAGTAGAAATAAAATGCTATTAAGTGGGGGTGAAAACTGGGCCAAAACAAACATCCAGAGCCAGCGTCAATTGTCCGATCAGCTGGATAGGCTACACTTGCCCAATGGAGCTCAAATTTGGATATGTTGTAGTTAACATCCATTGGAACAAGTCTTATGAAGATCATCACCTCATCCAAGGACCGGAACATGCTGATCCAAGGCCACGAAGTTGACCTACGAAAATGAACAAAAACAGAATTTATATCAAATAATGCACTTTTAGCTCATTTTCATACAAACCAAGGTAAAACCTATTAAAACACAAAAAAGAAGTAAAAAGCTATAAAATGTCAAGAACTAACTCAAAATAGTGGGTGAATAACATGAAAAATCATGTGTAAAAATGAACCGAACAGCTTGCTAATTGGTCCCATATTGTATCGATTTATTTTGGCAGGCTTCTCGGAGAGTTGAAAAAAAGCGTATGCAACAGGGCGAAGCCCGAATGATCAATTATAGAGGCTTGGGTTCAATATGAGTCGCTTACTTTCTGTGGAATGTATTTAAAAGATGTGGACATGGCTTTCAATCGTCCTCAGTGCAATAATGACGGAGGTGTGAGAAATGAGAAACTTTCTGTTTTTGCCCAAAGTGCACGACCCTTTGGAGATCCTGTACAAGGAAAGTCGTTTTCCAGAAATGACATGGAGGTAGCCCATTGGTTCATACTAAACAATTGTGATGAGATAAAGGCATACTTAGATGAGCATGAAGAGGTGATAAAGCGAGAACATCCATCACATTTGTATTCCAAGATACACCGTGAATTGTTTCCACAATGGTTTTTGGAATATGTAAGTTATAAGTGTTTTGTATTTGACATATATATTGTAGTATTTAATTTTCTCAAACTAACATGTGAATGTGTTTGTATAATATTAGGTGAATAAGTTGAAATCAGAGAATTCCCCCACTTACAGTGAAGAGTTATATAACTTGGCATTCGGCTCAATTCGCGCTGACTTGTTCTCGGGTTGCCACGTTAATGACGTCAAGTTTTTGGGGACTGCACGAGATGACAAGTTGTGTACTCAAAACAACGGTGTCCATGTCCCAAGTGGAGGTAAAAGTACGGACATTGATTTCTATGGCAAACTCACAACTGTCGTGCAATTGCTTTACAAAGACCGATACCAAGTGATCATGTTTAAGTGTCGATGGTTTGATACAAACCCAAATAGGCAAGGAAGTGTTAAAATCGACCATGGCTTACTATTTGTGAACATTAACAGAACTTGGTATGATGACGACCCTTACATTTTGGCAAACATGGCAAAACAGATTGTGTATCTAGATGACCCTAAAGTTGGGAGCAGTTGGAAAGTTGTTCAGCAGATGGATTAGAGGAATGTGTATGTTATACCAGAACTAGACCCATCTAACAACGATGTCGACAACGTCGCTAACCAACGTTTAGAATCTTCCATGAAAAATTATGCAGAAACACTTCAAGATACAAATGTTATACATGAATCGTTTCTGCTTCAAGGAGTGTCTTCAAGAGAAATACCGATTCAGTCAATTACAATTTACCTCGGTGATCTTCCGCGATACGATGTTGCAGTGGGCCCGAACAACGACGATGATGTAGTTATGGAGGAGGAGAAGGAGGAGAAGGTTATAGTTCAGATGATGAATAATGCAATTTATTTGCGACTTGTCATGTAAAACATAATAAATGAATTTTTTTGTAATTTAATTATGTTACTGTAAAGATTTTGGCAAATATGCTCAAATATATGTACTTGTTATATCCAAACCTTATATATTTGGAGAAATGAAACATTGTTAAATAAATTGAGCTATACTTACTGAGAAGTTCAATGTAGTCCTTAAGAGAGCAATAAAATCAAGTCAACTAATTTCAACTAAGCCTATGCCTATTCATATTTTCACATTCTAATTTCCATTTATTCGTATGCCTTAATTTGAATTGTATTTTATAAATTATAAGATTTTCAATGATTTTGGTTAAGCTCATTCATAAGGTATTTAATTAAATTCTTTGAAATTTAATTATGGCGTAAATGCAAATTATTAAAAAAGTAAAAATGAATCTCGTGCATTTTAGAAATATACTAAAATAAAAATATATATAACAAAAATCTGCAAAAACATTCCAAAATAATATTAATAACCATTGCGAGACGAAGTAAGTTCTCGCGTTGCTCAAGGAATGTTTGCGTGACGACATGATTCGTTTCGCAAGGGTTGTTTTCCCAAAAAATCTAAAAAAACATTCTGAAATAATAGAAATAACCATTGCGCGACGAAGTAAGTTTTGGCATTGCTCAAGGATTGTTTGCGCGACGACATCAGTCGTCTCACAAGGGTTGTTTTCCCAAAAAATCTGCAAAAACATTCTGAAATAATAGAAATAACCATTGCACGACGAAGTAAGTTTTGGAGTTGCTTAAGGACTATTTGTGCGACGACATCATTCGTCTCGAAAGGGTTGTTTTCCCAAAAAATCTGCAAAAACATTCTAAAATAATAGAAATAACCATTGCGCGACGAAGTAAGTTTTGGCGTGTCACGACCCGACTCCCCTAAAACGATATTGTCCGCTTTGGGCCCCCCTTTTTGCCATCATGGTTTTGTTTATGGAAACTCACGAGCAACTTCCCAGTGGGTCACCCATCCTAGGATTGCTCTAGCCCCCAGCTCACTTAACTTCGGAGTTCCCACGACTCCGAAGCCAGTGAGCTCCCAAAAGGCCTCGTGCTAGGAAGAGAAGTGCCCACACATTTAAAGCACTTCACCTTTCCCTCCCCGAGCGATGTGGGATTGCTCATCGTTCTTGTTTCCCCAACACAAGGGTCTTACAATCCACCCCCCTTGGAGCCCAGTGTCCCCGCTGGCACACTTCCGGTCGGGGTCCAGCTCTGATACCATTTTGTCATGACCCGACTCCCCTAGCATAATATAGTCCGCTTTGAGCCCCCCTCTCTGCCCTCACAGTTTTGTTTTTGGGAACTCACAAGCAACTTCCCAGTGGGTCACCCATCCTGGGATTGCTCTAGCCCCCAACTCGCTTAACTTCGGAGTTCCCACGACTCCGAAGCCAGTGAGCTCCTAAAAAGCCTCGTGCTAGGAAGAGAAATGCCCACACATTTAAAGCACTTCACATTTCCCTTCCCGAGTGATGTGGGATTGCTCACCGTTCTTGTTTCCCCAAGACACAGGTCTTACATGGCGTCGCTCAAGGAATGTTTGCACGACAACATGATTCGTCTCGCAAGGGTTGTTTTCCCAAAAAATCTGCGAAAACATTCCGAAATAATAGAAATAACCATTGTGTGACGAAGTAAGTTTTGGCGTCGCTAAAGGAATGTTTGCGCGACAACATGATTCATCTCGCAAGGGTTGTTTTCCCAAAAAATTTGCAAAAAGTATTCTAAAATAATAGAAATAACCCTTGTGTGACGAAGACAGTTTTGGCGTCGCTCAAACAGTGTTGGTTCATCGGGTAAAGTATTAGTGTTTATATATTATATAATGTGTTAGTATTTTTTAATTGTTAGTGAATATATTGTTTTGATGGCATACGCATTGTACGAAATTAGTTTTCAACGATCCAACCGTCAAACTTGTTTGTATATATTGTGAGATCGTATACCCCAAAAATCGCAAAAAACAAACATTCAGAGATCTAGTAACGTGACAAAACTTTTCGATGGTTATAAATGAAAAATCACGATTTAACTGTTATTTTAACTCCAATTTTGATGATTTTTTACAGCTACACTCCTTGACCCTATATGAATACAATGACTGAATTTGATCTTCAATTTAAAATATTTTACACAAGTGGATACCACAAAATCTTTTGTTATATTTAACGAAAGTATAAATAAACTCTTACTTGTTAGTGAATATATTGTTTTGATGGCATATGCATTCTATGAAACTATTTTCAACGATCCAACCGTCAAACTTGTTTGCTTATACTTCGAGATCATATACGCCAAAAATAAAAAAAAATAAACATTCAGAGATCAAATAATGGGACAAAACTTTTCGACGGTTATGAACGAAAAATCACGATTTAACGGTTATTTCAATTTCGATTTTGATGATTTTTTACAGCTACACACATTGACCCTATATGAATACAATGAACTAATTTGATCGTCAATTTACTATATATATTTTCTAACAAAAACCCAATCCGAACTATGATAATATATTTTTCTAACAAAAATCCGATTAGCTGGCTAAAATAATAAATTTAAAGCTACTTAATAAATATATATACCGTTTAATTTCTTAAGTGTTATGCATACAAAATAAAAACCAAAAATAAATTGTTTTAGGCAACAAAATATTTTGATTACGTCATGCAAAGATTTAAAAAAATAATTTTTTTTATTTTATTTATTTTTGAAACGACTTGCGCGATGATTAGGTATATTGCGTTGCGCAAGTTATGGTTTGCGCAACGTTTGAAATCAGTTACGGGTTTAGGGTTTGGCGGTCCACATCCCGCTTATTAAAAAGTCTTTACGCGACGCCATTTCATTGTTCTGTCGCGCAATGTTCGATATTTTGACCTTGCGCGACGTCTAAAATTTCTTACGTTGGGCAAGTTCGCTAAATTTTTGGCGGTCCACATCCCGCTTATTAAAAAGTCTTTGAGCGACGTCGTTTCATTGTTCCGTCACGTAATGTTCGATATTTTAACCTTGCACGACGGAATTGTTATTCGTCGCCCAAGTTCGCAAACATATTCTGAAAAAAAAAACGCGCAGTTTTGTTCTGTCTTCAACCCCCAACCCCTCTCATCCTTCGAACCCTAAACCTCTGAACCTTCAAACCCCGACCCCTCTCATCCCTCAAACCCTAAACCTCTCAGGCCCGCTGTCTCTCCTTTGAACCCTAAACGTCTCAGGCCCTGTCTCTCCTTTGTCCCCTCTCATCCCTCTCAGTCCCTCTCTCCTTCGTCCCCTCTCATCCCTCTCAGACGACGGCCCCTCTCTCTCTGTCTCTCTCACCACCGCCGGACCTGTGTGCTCTCCGGTCTCCCTCGAAACCCACTCGGTAAAATTCCCAACTCTAGCCCCGATTAATAATTTCAACTATAAATTTGTATTTCTGAATTTTGTGGATTAAGTTTGGAATTGTCTGTAATTCTAGATTTTCTGGATTGACAGTTTGGAATATTTGTATATTTGTATATTTGGATTTTCTGTATATTTGTATATTTGAACCGTATTTTTGTTTATTTCACAATTTGGAATAGCATGTTGAATATTTGATACATATTTTTATTACAATAGCATGTTGAATATTTGTATGTTCGACAGTTTGGGGATAGAGCATTTTTATTACATTTTTATTAGATTTTTGTATATGTGTATATTTGTATATTTGTATGCGTGTATATTTGTATATTTGTGTACTTTTTGGTATGATAATTTTGCTGGGCAATAAAACAGAAATATGTTATACATTAATATTTGCTTAGTCTGATGGTTGGTTAGGATTTTTTGTTTTCTTCAATGAGTTCCTATTTGTTTGATTACTTTATCTTGGATGTTTGTTCAATTGTGCAGATGTCAAACCTTATTAGAAGTCATAAGGCGGTGATGACTCCACAGAGTATGCCTCCCCCGCCTACGATGTCAGCTACCACTACTCCAGCACAGATGGACGACATGCTGGTTTGTCCCGAGGTCTCCCATGCGCCAACGTCATCAAAGTCATCAATGGCGCAACCTGTTAGCGCCAAGCAGCCTCACCGCCCCCCCACCTCGACCGACACAACCTCGACATCCGCTACTAGTGCGTCGGAGCCACAACCAAGTAAAGATTTCATTGCACTCTAGCTTTTTTGGACCAAGCTTTTAGTAGGATTTGTTATTTAACGTTAATTTTATATTTATTTGCAGACTGATAAGTCCATAAATATACTCATTTATGTACTCTTTTTACTTAGGTTTTGCAGAAGAATTAGATTTAAAAAGGGCTTAGTACTTCACTTTTCTGATTTTCAGCTTTTATGCGCTCTTAGAAGGTTTTTAAGGGAAAATCAACTTTTTGGAGGAATTTTAGCACAAGGCCAATTAGAGATGAACGCTAACACGTTGAAGTTCAATCTGTGATTTTTCTAGAATTTTCTACCTAGCCAATTGCTACAGTATTACAAGTAAAGTTAGCCCACGTGTAGACAGGACAGTTTCGTACATGTTACGTGAATGTGAAGAAACGGAAGCCTTCCCAAATTTTCCAAGTTACGTGCTATATATGGTTGGAAATATAAGACATTTATCTTTCTAAAATATATTTTTACTGATTTTTTTAGAAGGCCGAAGATCCCTAAATCGTTTGACAATTGGGCTGAGCTATATTTCCCTGTGGAGTTAGGAATTGTGATCTTTACTTTCCTATTTGGATTCCTTGTTTACCAAGACTTCTTGGATGACTTTTCAGTCAATTTTAGGGTTTAGGAATTTGATTTAAGTCATATAAAAGGCCAGCCAAAGCCCCATACAAAGGATTCACGTCCTGGAGAGATCATTCACACAAGAGGAGAAAGCTACCAGCGAGTTCTTTCTTTTCCTTTCTTCTTTTAATTTTCAGTTCTTATGTATTTATTTTTGAGTTCATCCAAGAACATGAGTAACTAATTTCTTGTTAGTTAGGGCTTAATCTTGAATCCCTAAACATGAATTCAATTCTATAAACTAGCATGAATGGATTTTTCAGTTTCTACAAGCATGATGAGTTTGGTTTCTCTATGTTATGTGAATTCTGATATTTTGTTTCTTTGAGTAGCTAACTTTGAAGCATGTATTAGAATTAAATTTTTTTAGAACATAGGTCAATTGCCATATTGAATGTGTTCTTGTTTGCAACGAATAATTGGGTTAAGAACTAGTTATGAGAAATCGATTCTTGAATTCCTAATAACAAATGTCTTGTTTTAGGGTTTTTGTGACACTCATATTCTCTTTGATCTTAATGGATTCTTGATTGTTAATTTGAGTAAATGTCATACTGGATTTCAATTAAGAATACACATATTGATGTAAATGCCTTACACTTTACATACACTTAAGAGAGAATCATACAACTCGAGTCAAATGCCATGATCTTGTTGTGAGTGTCGTCATCATATGCTTGCTAGAAATTGATTATATATTGTTGTTTATGGATTGATTGATTATTTGAAGGGGGATAGTGAGTCCTAGCTATTGTTCTTGACTGATTTTAAACCAATTTCGCTTAAACTCTAATTTAAATTTTCTTTTCTTTTCTTTTCCTTGTTTTGTTTTATTTACAAAATCAAACCAAAACCCCTTTGGTGTTGGTGTGTGTGTGGAAGTCCTTGTGATTTCAATCTTTATTTTGTTTTCGTGTTTAATTGTGTTCTAGTTTTCTTTGTGTGACATTGATAAACATCTCTTTAGATTACAATCTTTGTGGGAACGACCCTTGCTCGCTTACTATACTATCATTTGATTTGTGCACTTGTAAGGTTTTAATATTGTTGTTGAAAATTCACCAACACAGCAAAGAAGAACACTCGGGGACCTTGTCGCCAGTTGAAGACGGCAAAGGTCACCTGGGTGACCAACAGTCGTATCAACATCGTATAAGACGAGCGGCATCAGGCCGCACCAACAGCGGACCAGCATAGCTCATTGGCCCATGACATTGGTCATGTCGTTCAGACCCATTGCCCGATGAAATGGAAGTCTTGGAAGGTCATGCCTAACGAGATGCAGATGAAGGTGCACAGACAGCTGTCTGTATGTATCGTACCTTTTAATTATTTTCCCTTCAAATTTTATATATTTCTAATACTTAATGTATGTAATGAATTTATTGCAGACGAACTACAATTTAGAGAACCTCGACGATGAGTTGTTGGCGTACGTCAACAGACTCTTTGCTGAGAGGTACAAGCAGTGGAAGAGCGACCTGCACCACCATTTTCAGGCATATGATGATCCGCAGGTCGCTCTTCAAGAGGGTTGCCCGAAGGAGCTTGAGGGGCGGGAGGATAGTTGGGCGTGGCTCTGCGGTCATTTTCAGGAGGTCGATTATGTGGTATTTATTTTATATTAAGTTGAAAATTATTATATGTTTCTTACTAATGTTTATTTAATTTTTTATATTTCATTTGAATTTCAACTAATACGTTTTTTTTTTTGTATAATAGAAGAAGGCCAAAGCAAATAAGGGCAATAGGGACAAGAAGACTCTTCTCCACCATTTAGGTTCCTGGCCCTTCTCATATAGAATGGAGGCGCGACGGCGGGTTATAATAAATCATTTTTATTTAATTTTTGTAACTTCATTAATATTAATTTATTTTTTTCGTACTAACATTTTTCTTCTCTTGTTCAATTCAGGGGGGGTCCAAATTCCCGGGGATTGACGTCTTTGGCGACATTTATGTTCGACCTGGGAATGAGTTGGCCGAGTCCCTTCATGTAAGTATTCTTTAATTTTAATTATTATCTTACGCATTCAAGTTTCATGGTTATTATATTTCTGTTTTAATTAACATTTTATGTTATGTTAAACAGACAACGATGATGGAGAAGAGCCAGTTGGTTCTTCAGGAGTCCACCTCCCAGCTTCCTCCCGATACGCCGCTCAAGTCCGTGGATCCTCCACAGGATGCGGGTTTTCAGATCCTAACGGAAACCTTGGATTAGACTCTCGGGAGGAGGCCAGGGACATATTGTCGAGGGATGGGGAATGCCCGACAGCGGGAACCTAGAGCTCGTTCATTGTCACAGGCAAACAGTCAGGTGACTGCTTTGATGACAAAGGTGGCCGACCTTGAGACCTGGATGACCGGATGACCCAGATGTCACAGATTCTAGGGTCCATCATCTGGTCCGGCATTCCAATACCGCATTTTGGTCCCCCGTTGACCTCCGAGACCCTCCAACTCGAGCATGGCCACCACACCTCTACCCCTGTCGATAATGTCCCCCGTTTTTTTATTACCAAAAAAAAAAACAATTGTATGTTTTTTACAAAATAAAAAAACCGTCAAATGAAATTAAAATTTTTTTTTTTTTGGTGCGACGAAAAGCTTTTCGTCGGCAATTCACTTTTTGCAAAAAAAAATATATATTTTTGCGTGACGAAAGTCTTTGTCTTGCAAAAACGAAAAGGCAACTAAGAGATTTTCATCACGCCACACATACTGTTGTGCAAATGTTTGCTGCACGAACTTCTTTCTCATCCCTAAATTTCTATGCGACGAACAGTCACCGTCGTACAACGTCATCACGACGAAGGTTCTCTCGTTGCGCAAAGTTTTGTGAGACGCACATTTGTCTCGTCTTTAACGTTTTTGTGGGATGAAGGTCAACCGTCGCTCAAGTTTTTGCAACCAACCAAAAAAATTTGTCCTGCAAAGTCTTTCTTCATGATCTTTACACGACAAGTTTTCTGTTGCGACTGAAGTGTACTTTGCGCGACCAAATTTCATTCATCGCGCAAATAATAACATGTAGTAGTGATTGGGTTTGTGCGTTGTGTTGCCGTGTGCCTTTGCTCTTTTTTAGGGTTTCTGCTGCTATCATGGGTGACGATTTCAAGATTGTGGTGCTTTTGGGAGGAAGGAGGATCGTCCTTCAGGTGACTACTTTGCTCCTGTTACTCCTGACAAGTTGGATGGCTCCAAGTATGCCGCTTGGTCTCGTGGTGCACACCTTACAATTACTGGGAGTCGTATGGTGAGCTTCATCAATGGAAAGAAAACCGCTCCACCTGCAACTTCAGAGTACTATGCTGAATGGGAAGAAGATAATTGTTTGGTGCAGTCATGGCTTCTCAATTCGATGACTAAACCAGTTCGTGCATTGTTTGATCAGTGTGCAACTGCTTTTGATGTGTTGGAGGACGCTCATAAAACTTATAAGGTGACTCAGAATAGTTCTCAGTTGTTTCAACTTCGGTGGCAGTCCATTTTTACTTCTCAAAATGGTGATTCTATGAAAGCGTTTATAAAAAACTCCATGCCGTCTGGCAGGAGATTGATTGCCTACGTCCTAATGAACTTACCTATCCTGATGATGTGGCTCGTCGTAAAAAAGAAATTGATGTCAATCGAGTCTATGATTTTCTTGGAGGGTTTGATTAGTCGTATGATGGTATTTGTAGCAAAATCCTTGCTCTCCATCCTGTTCCGTCTCCGTTGGAAGCTTATGCCATGATGATGGAGAAGGACATTCGTCAATTTGCTATGCTTGGAAGAGTTGTCGCCCTCAAATTGGATTCTACCCGTTCACAATCAGTTGCTTGTTGATAAGTCTATATTTTATATATATTTTATTCCTCCTTTGCTTATTTATTTGTTAATTTTCTTGGATTAAATTGGTTGTTTTAATTGGTTTTGTGAGATTTGTGAAGGAATTGTGAAATAGGAAAAAAGTGTGCTAAAAAGGGCAAGAAGATGAAGATTTGAGTTTAATTAAAAAGAACCCAAGTCATTCTTTTTGTTGCAAGGAATGTTGTCAAATTTCCTAGTTCAAGATGGTTCAAGTCTTATCAAGTCAAACAAGGAGAAATAAAGAAGACCTTATATTAGAAGGAATCCTATATTTATAACAATTGTAATTATACCTTAGGTAGGATTTCTAGGAGTTTTATAAATAGGGAGTTTAGGTCATTGTTCAAAGGATCCATTACCCATCATCCATCCGCGATCCTCCATCATCTACCATCAAAAGTCCTACATATTCAGACTCATAGCCAAAACACTCAAAGGAGAGAGAGAGTTTTAGAGAGACAAAGAAGACGACCTGGAGCTAGAATTGCTGTTGTGCAGAGATCAAATCTTCAATTGGTTTTTTCTTTCCTATGACACTGTTTATCATGGTTTTTATTAAAGTTGTCATGAACTAATTTCTTTTTGCTAGGGCTACGATGTAGCCTAGCCATGAATACTCAATTACTTTAGTCAATGTTAATTCCAAGTATTTTTCCATGTTTAGTATCTATTACCATGCTTAATGCTTTGAATGTTTGGCCAACACTTAATTGTGTTTTGATGCTAAATTGACGATAGGGATATCCAATTTAGGGTTGCTTCTTGTAATAGATGCCATGAGTTACATGATTAGACAGGGTTGTTTGTCATAACTTATGTGGTTGTTTTGCAGATTTTCCAAGGAATTTAATGGGTTCTTATTATCTTAATTCCATCACTAGGGATAGAGTGGGTTGATAATAAGAATACTTTTGGTATAACCAGTGATGGAGTATCGAATAAAGTAAGGAAAATCAACAGTCAACATGGAGAATAATTAGGATTAACATGCTAAGGGAATTGGGTAGAATTGGCTATGGTGAAATCGGAAGCTCTAGTGCTCTCATAACTTGAATCTCACTATATTATTTTTCTAAGCTTGCTTTTATTCATTATTTTAGTCAATTAATCAATCAAAATCTCATCATTCAATTGTTCAAATAAAGTCTTGGGTTAATCACAATTGGTACTTAGTAAATTAAATCACTCTTCGTGGGAACGACACTTCACTTATCACTGTATTACTTGTGCGGATTGTGCGCTTGCAATAAATTCACACCAAGTTTTTGGCGCCGTTGCAGGGGAGTGTTTTCAATTTTATTAATATTGATATAGATTGATTCGGATTTTAATTTGAATTTTTTTTTGTTTTTTTTTGTTTTTGTTTTTGGTTTTTTTTTAGGTACTTCACCAATGCATGAGTTTTGGGAGACGTTCGCAGAGTCTTGCGTTCATACCATTAGATCCAGAGATCGAGCGGACGCTTCACAAACTCACCCGGGGGAAGGACGCAATATTGGAAAAGCCATCAACTATGGCTGAGGAACCGAAACCAGTAAGAGACTATGATGTCCCATTTGTGGTGGCATCACCATCGAACATTCGTCGTCCAACCATTGATGCCAATAATTTTGAAATCAGACCAGACATAATTTCAATGATTCAGCAATCCTCCATCTTTTGTGGTTTACCTCAAGAAGACCCTAATAGCTATATCTCTAATTTCTTGGAGATATTTGACACATTTAAGTGCAATGGAGCTTCCAATGATGCTGTTCGCTTAAGGCTTTTTCCTTTCTCATTAAAGGAAAAGGCAAAGTCATGGTTGAATTCTCAACCACCTAATTCAATTACTACATGGGACGACTTGGCCAAGAAATTTTTAGCTAAATTCTTTCCTCTTGCAAAGACTGCGAAACTCAGGAATGACATGGGACAGATACAAGGATATGCTAAGGAAGTGCCCACATCATGCGCTACCTACCTGTTTGCAAGTTCAAGCGTTCTACAATGGTTTGAACAATACAAGCAAAACCACAATTGATGCTGCAGCCGGAGGAGCTTTAATGGGAAAAACAGAAACTGAAGCGTATAACTTGCTGGAAGAGATGGCGTCTATTAACTATCAATGGCCTAGTGAGAGATCAACACCAAAGAAAGCTGGAATTCATGAGATTGACGCCATATCTGCGTTAACTGCGCAAATTTCTACTCTATCTAAACAACTTGGTACTTTAAATGTTAATGCTATTCAGTCTACTAATTTAAGTTGTGAATTTTGTGCAGGTCCTCATCATGGCATTGAGTGTGGAGCTGGTCCATTCACATCACCATCTGAACAAGTGAACCAAGTCTCTGATTTTAACCGACAACGGAATAACCCTTACTCCAACACTTATAACTCGGGATGGAAGAACCATCCGAATTTTTCATGGAGTAACAACCAAAATGTACATGGACCACCTGGTTTCACACCTCAAGAAAAGAAGCATGGATTGGAGGATATAATTACTCAACTTGCTGGAAACGTCAACACTCTCTCCATCAATACAAATCAATTTATGAGCAAAACCGAGACGACCCTTCAGAACCAAGCTGCCTCTATCCGGAATTTGGAGGTTTAGATGGGCCAGCTAGCTAATGTATTGACAGGAAGAGTAAAAGGGGCTTTAACGAGCCAAACTGAGATTAATCCGAAAAACCAAGAACATGCAAAGGCGATAACTCTTCGGGAATAGGAGGCCAATAAAAACAGCAATAGACTTGGATGAAGAAAAGAATATCCAGCAGCAAATTGCAGAGAAATCAGAAATTGCTAGCGCGTCGCCGTCGTTGTCTACCACCATTGGACCCGCTGCACAACATGCTGAAATTTCTGCAGAAATTGAACCTGCTACTGTAGAGAAATTACCTCAACTTGCTGCCCCTATGAAGCCATATGTACAGCAAATTCCGTTCCCACAACGTCTTCGAAAAAACAAAGTGGATGCACAATTCTCCAAATTTCTTGATATCTTCAAGAAATTACAAATAAATATTCCTTTTGCCGATGCTTTGGAGCAAATGCCGAGTTATGCCAAATTCATGAAGGACATTATATCAAAGAAGAGGAAATTGGGCGAACATGAGAGAGTGAAATTATCCGAAGAATGCAGTGCTATTTTGCAAAGGAAGCTACCACCTAAGCTAAAGGATCTAGGGAGTTTTACTATACCCTGCACTATTGGAACCACTTATTTTGAAAAAGCTTTATGTGATTTAGGGTCTAGTATTAATCTAATGCCTTCTTCTGTTGCTAAACATATTGGGTTGGGGGTAATTAACCCAACCGCTGTTTCTTTGCAGATGGCGGACAGGTCCATAACATATCCCAGAGGCATAATTGAGGATGTTTTAGTCAAAGTTGATAAGCTTATTTTTCCAGCGGATTTTCTGATTTTGGACATGGAGGAAGATGCCGAAACCCCTATTATTTTGGGCCGCCCCTTTTTAAAAACCGGGAGGACATTAATTGATGTGGACAAAGGTTTATTAATTTTGTGAGTGGCTGATGAGCAGGTGACCTTCAATGTCTCTGAAGCAACAAAGTACCCAATGGAATCAAACTCTTGTTTTCGAGTGGATATAGTGGAAAAAGATGTCTCTGAGAAATTTAAAGCAGAAAATCCAGGTGATCCATTAGAGGCTTGCCTTGCGCATTCTTTTGCTACTGAGCATGAGGATCCAAAAATTTCTGAGATGGTATATTTTTTGGAAGTGATGAAACCACGCCCTCCTGGAAGGTGGCGCGAATTTGAGGAACTTGGCATCACAACCTCCAAGCCACAACCCAGTGTCATTACTGCACCAACCCTCACATTGAAGCCCCTACCTTCCCACTTAAGATATGCATACTTGGGTAATTTTGAAACTCTTCTTGTGATTATTGCTGCAAATCTGAGTAAACTAGAAGAAGAGAAATTACTACGAGTTTTGAGGGAGCATAAAATGGCAATAGGGTGGACTATTGCAGATATTAAGGGAATTAGCCCTTCCATGTGTATGCACTTGTCATGACTCGACCGGTCGCCCCTCTACCCAGCCGTACCACTCCTCTTCTGGGTCTCGTTCTGCTGGTTTTGCTCGTGTCAAATTTAGTTCCCTTCAAGGACCTCGTAAGTATAGTCATTGTGGTGGTGATCATTATTTCGAGAAGTGTTTTAAGGAGCATGATTACCTTGATCTAGTGCTGTGGATCTAGTGCCTTAAGCCTTCCTGTGGATCTAGTGCTTACGATTTTTCACATGCCTAGCTGGGAGTCAACCAAAATCCCTTAAACTTAGGAGCCAACCAAAATTATTTTTGCAATTACAGGAGGGCTTCTAGGTGTTTATGGAAGGGGAGGGTATTCCAACTATACAGAAGCTTAATTTATTTTTGGGCTTTTATTTGATTTAACTCATGCATTTTCTTGCATAAAAAGGAACACTTGTCAATACTTGAGTAGAGAGATACACTAAACTCAATAATTTCTCGTAATCCGCTCTCAACCAAAAGCCAATGGGCTAATAAAGGTCATAGGAAGGAAATAGGGTTTCATAATCTCCTGCAGTTAGCTCGGTTTAATGGTTAAAATGAAGATAGGATTAAAGCTCCCAATGTAAGCGAGAGAGAGAGAGAGAGAGAGAGAGCAAAAGGCCCAAGAAGGGCAAAGATGACTCCAAGTAATTTTGCCTAAAACAAAATTATGCCTATCTGTCAATTCCATGCAGAAAACGGGCTTGCCATAAACTAGATTATCTCTTTCCCACTAAAGTCATGTGGAGCCTTGAAATTTCCAACTAATATTAATATTCTGTACCTATCGATCTACTGCACATGTGCCACAGCACACTTAAGCTGACAGCTATTAGCAAAGTCCTTCGCAAAGCACCATATATAAATGGAGGGTGTTATCAGCTTTAAAGCATGTATCTATAGGAGTGTCTATAGCTTCTAAGATTTTACATTTATTACTATCTTCCTTAGTTTCCATTTCAACGTTCACTGTTGATCGATCCTGGTTGTAGTCGTGTATTTGTGTGTTGTAAGTTGTAATCACAAGAAAGAGGTCCTAATTTTCTTTTCTTCTTTTCTCATAAGGAAAAGAACAGTGTGTTCCTATTAAAGTCCAAAGACAAAAAGAGCATTAGAAAAAGAAAAGATGACGGAGAAGGTGACTGTGAGCATAAGGGAGTCAACGATGGTGAGGCCTGCCGAGGACTCGACTCCTCGGGGCTCGCTGTGGCTCTCCAACTCGGACCTAGCATTCACACCCGTTCACACGTCCACTGTTTACTTTTACAGACCAAGTGGTGATCTCAACTTCTTTGACCAGAGAGTGCTCAAGCAAGCGCTCAGCAAGGTTCTCGTGCCCTTCTACCCCATGGCCGGTCGATTCAAGCTAAACGACCAGAATGGCCGTGGGGAGATTGATTGCAATGCGGAGGGAGTGCTTTTTGTTGTGGCAGAGAGCAACTCTGTCCTTGATGATTTTGGCGGTTTTTCGCCCACTTCCGATTTCCTTAAGCTCATCCCCGCCATGGATTACTCGGTTGGAGTATCCTCAAATCCCCTTTTGGTGTTACAGGTATTTAATATTTATCATCCAAGGTCTTTTATATTTTGTATGAGTATATAGGTATATTCTTGTTGCATCATTTATAAATGTCTTTTCCTGGAGAAATTCTCTCTCGTGTAACTACTCATTGCATCATTTTGATCTAGTCTTTTCCTGAATAAGATGTTTCGTTGAATTTTGTCATTTTAATGGCACTTCTCTTCTCAAATAGTTGAAGAGGCTGTAAGATTCATTCCTCCTCTTCATTGATCTGAAAAATAAATAATTAAAACCTTCAAATTATAGAACATGTGAAGCGTTGATGGAAACTAAATATTATAAATGTCCATTAGGAAATAAATGTATAGTTAATTCCTTTTCTGGTCTGTAAGGACAGCATGTGGTCCTTCAGATCTGGTTATCCCTTCTCTCTATTAGGTAAGGTTAGGTGGTTTAGAATCTCCATCTTTTCATGGTCTCGATTTTTTTTATTATCCTGCCAATATCGCATGGTCTGTTGTTCCCAAAATGCATGTCCCCTCCCTGCCCACTTTCTAATATTGCTAAGCCTGTCGCTGGACTTGACTGAGCATTGACACTGTTAAGTCATATAAAAAGACAATAAAAATTAAAAAAAATAAATCCAGTTAAGTCCTCTCAGCGAGCACCTCCCCCTATCTCTCTCGTTCGCCTCTGCGGTACTAGATATTGTTCTTAACTGATATCAAATTCAATAATGTAACAAAACTCTTTGGTATTCTTATTGACATACTATTGAACACGGCGACAGTGGGATTGGTGGTGGTAAAAACATGGGTGTTGTCCATTAGTAACTTTAGGTTAACCAAAAATTATTTTTTAAATTTTGTATTAAATTAAGTTAATTGCTTGAAAGTATATATATGTGTCAATTTTAGACTGCTTGGGGAGAAATCTCTATTTTCCTTTTGGGCCAGCGACGCTAACAAATGAATCTGTGACCATCCTAAAATATATTATGCGATGAAAAGGCTGCAAAAAAAAATTTACGTCCCGTGAAGACCCTTATGTGACGATTTATAAAATTTCCTTACTTATCTTACGTAAATATGACGAAATATTGGGTGTCGCATATAATTTCGTCATAGAAGACTGATTTTCTTGTAGTGTCTTAGCATCACCTGCCAAATATAGTGTAATTGAGAGAGTTGAGAATGTAGAACAAGAAGAACAAGATAGGTTTTGCAGAGAATTCAAATCTGCCAATTGAATTACTTACATGGTGAAGGGTTTGATATACAAGTATACAAGGTGATTATTAGTTACAAACAATGCACAAGACATGGAGGGAAACATGGAGAGTTTCCATCCCTAAAACAAGGAAGAAGAAAACAAGGAAAAGTAACAAGGTGGTAGACAAGCCATTTAGGGATGTCTATGTTTTGTCTTTGTCTTTACTAACACTCCCCCTCAAGTTGGTGCAAAGATATCACGCATGCCCAACTTGTCCAGTGAGTCATGGAAAACTTTACTTGATACGGCATTCGTCAGGATGTCAGCAAGTTGGTTTTCCGAGTTTACAAATGGAAACTTGATTATACCCCTTTCTAGTTTCTCTTTGATGAAGTGTCGGTCGACTTCCACATGTTTGGTACGGTCGTGTTGTACTGGGTTATGTGCTATCTCGATAGCTGATTTATTGTCGCAGTACAAATTTGTAGCTTTCAATGGTTTAATTCTCAGATCCTTCAGTAATCTCCGTAACCAGAGCAATTCACAAACTCCTTGAGCCATTCCCCTAAATTCTGCTTCAGTACTTGATCTAGCCACAACTTTTTGCTTCTTACTTCTCCAAGTGACTAAGTTGCCCCCCACAAATGTAAAGTATCCAGAAGTAGAACGTCTATCTGTGATGGATCCTGCCCAATCCGCATCTGTGTATCCTTCTGGGTTCATATGTGTATGTTTGGAGAATATCAACCCCTTGGCAGGGGCAGCCTTCAAGTACCTCATGATCCGAGTTACTGCATTCATGTGTGCCTCACTTGGTTGATGCATAAACTGACTCACCATACTCACAGGATAAGCTATGTCGGGGCGTGTGTGTGATAGATAAATCAGTCGCCCAACCAATCTTTGATACCTTTCTTTGTCAGTGGGTACTTGGTCTGGATACATCCCTAACTTGTGGTTCTGCTCAATAGGTGTGTCAGCTGGCTTACAATCAAGCATTCCAGTTTCTGTTAACAAGTCTAACACATATTTTCGTTGGGATAGAAATATGCCATGTGTTGATCTAGCAACTTCTATGCCAAGAAAATATTGTAACTCACCTAATTCCTTCATCTCAAATTTACTAGCAAGGAGCTTCTGCAGATTCTTCATTGCTTCATTGTCATTACCGGTAACCACCATATCGTCAACATAGATGATAAGGGCCGTAAGTTTGTCACCACGACGCTTTAAGAATAAAGTGTGATCCGAGTGGCTCTGAGTGTACCCAAAGCGCTTCATAGAATCTGTGAATTTTCCAAACCAGGCTCGTGGTGACTGCTTTAGCCCATATAATGATTTTCTCAGCTTGCACACGGTGTTGGGACCAAGTGCCATGGAGGTCCCTGGTGGTGGTTCCATATACACTTCTTCTTGCAATTCCCCGTGAAGAAATGCATTCTTTACATCATACTGCAATAGTGGCCAACCAAGGTTTGCAGCCAATGACATGAGAACACGTACGGTATTGATCTTGGCAACAGGTACAAATGTCTCTTGGTAGTCAATTCCATATGTTTGTGTATACCCTTTGGCCACTAATCGAGCTTTGTATCGATCTATGGATCCATCAGCTTTGTATTTAATGGTGTATATCCACCGACATCCAACTGGTTTCTTCCCTTGTGGCAACTGGACCATTTCCCATGTAGAATTCTTTTCCAGAGCTTCCATTTCAATTGCCATTGCTTCAGCCCATCTGGAATCTGTTATAGCATCCTGCCACTTATTTGGAACACATACAGTAGATAATTGATTGACAAATGATGCATATGACTTTGACAATCTATGAGTTGAAACATGGTTATTAATGGGATATTTAGATTTGGCAGTAAGGTCAGGACAATATTGAGGTTTGGGTTTTCCTCTAGTGGTCCTAGGTGGGAGAGTGTATGGTATAGCATTAGGTGCTTCGGGAATTACCTCAAGTGTTTCCTCATCACGAGACGACTGGTCCGATGGTTGAGAAGAAGGGGTTGTATTTTGTTGTTGATTGCAGCAACCATTTGAATTGTCTCCTCCGGGATCTTCACCAAATAAGAACGACAATTTTCCAATACCTTCATCGCTGCCCAAATTTTGAAGTTCACTGGTGCTTGGCGACCGGTCGCTGGGTTCTGAGCGACCGGTCGTTTTGTCACAGATTTGATTTTCCTCCCTGGAGTCTGGACGACCGGTCGCTTCTGTATTACGACCGGTCGTTTTGTCACAGAGTCGATCTTCATCATCGCTGGAGCAAGGCGCCGGTCGCTGGGGTCAGTGCGACCGGTCGTTTCTGGATTACGACCGGTCGCTTTGTCACAGAATCGATTTTCATCACCGCTGGAGCAAGGCGACCGGTCGCTGTGGTCAGTGCGACCGGTCGTTTCAGGAAAGCGACCGGTCGCTTCTGGGTTGCGACCGGTCGGATTTGCACAGACTTGGATTTTTTCTTCCTTCTCTTCATTCCTTCTCTCCCCCTGAAGAGAAGGGGGCATAGCAGCTTCAAAGTAGGATAAATCTTCATGAAATGTGGCATCCATAGTGACAAAGAGCTTACGAGTAGGAGGATGGTAACACTTGTATCTTTTTTGAGTTGATCCATACCCAACGAACACACATCGAATGGCACAAGGGTCCAGCTTACTTCTTTGATGAGATGGAACATGAGCATATACAACACAACCAAATATGCGAGGAGGCAGCTTGAGGACTGTAGGAAGAGAGACATGACGAGCCAAGGTGTTCAGTGGAGTTTCAAACTTCAAAACACTACTCGGCACTCGATTAATTACATATACTGCATAAAGAAGGGCATGTCCCCATAAGTAGTGAGGGACCGATTTATCCAGCATGTAAGCACGAGTAACCTCAAGTAATTGTCGATTCTCACCATTTTGTTGCGGAGTGAAAGATGTGGAGGTTTGATGAATGATGCCTTGGTCTTGAAAGAAATGTGCCAAGACATTGTTCACATATTCCCCACCATTATCAGATCGGAATACTTTGATGGAGGCTTGGAATTGTGTGGTAATCATAGCATGAAATTCACGGATTGCAGCGGAAACGTCACTTTTATGAGCTAGTAAATATACCCAAGTCATGCGAGTACAATCATCAATAAATGTAATAAACCATCTTTTGCCATTGGAAGAAACTTTAGCAGGACCCCAAACATCAGAGTGAACCAAATCAAAAGGGAATTCCGTTTTATTATCACTTAAGGGAAAAACAGTTCGATGGCTTTTGGCCAATACACAGGTTTCACACTGAAACTGAGAATGATCTAGGCCACGAAACAAAGACGGAAACAAACGTTGAAGATAACCAAAGGATGGATGTCCTAGACGACGATGCCAAAGCCAAATCTGATGTTGATTTCGAGCTTGTGAGCTGGAACCTTGAGTATGAGCTGCCCTTGTTGGTGAAGAGACCGTCAAGGAATACAACCCCCATCTTCGTTTACCATGCCCAATAATCGCGTGAGTCGTGAGGTCCTGAAAAAGACAATGGGAAGGATAGAATGTGGCATAACAGTTATGTGAGTCAAGTAATTTTCCAACAGACAGCAAATTGCAATTGATGGAGGGAACAAGTAGTGTATGAGATAAAGATAAGGAAGGGGAAAGTGATATAGTTCCTTCACCAGCAACATTAGAGGGGACTCCATTGGCACTAGTGATGTAAGGATGACGAGACTTAGAAGATATTGTGGAAAACATAGTAGAGTCAAAAGTCATATGATCAGTGGCACCTGTGTCAATTATCCATGTAGTGGGTCGTGTACCTGATTCGGAGTCGGAGAGTAGGGTGGAAGATGGAGAGGCATCGGTAGTTATAACACATGCTGCCTTTGGTGTTTTGTTGCGGGATTTGAAAGCATCCCACCACTCAGGATAACCATGAAGCTTGAAGCACTTCTCAACAAGATGATCACCACCACAATGAGTGCACTTCTGAGTTCCCTTTGCATCGTCAGTTTTGGGACCCCGGGGGGGAAGTCCGGAGGACGTACGGTGTGGTGGCCGATATGGCTTGACCGCCATTGCACTCCCACCGCCAAGCATGGAAGATTGGCGATTATCTTCTTCTACCACTAGTGCATAAGCTTCAATGACTGTTGGAAGCGGATTCATGGCAAGAATCCGACTACGAACGGAATCAAAGTTGGGATCGAGTCCTCCCAAAAAATCGTACACACGTTCCACCTCAAGTGCTTGTTGGTGAAGAGCCACATCATCGGGATTGGTATGTTTGCAGGGACGGAGGCTGTCAATTTCCTGCCATATTATGTGTAATTTTTCGTAGAATACATTCACAGGTTCACCACTTTGAGAGGTGGTGACTGACTGACGACGGAGTTGGTACAACTTGGAGCTATTCTGTGTGACAGTATATGTCTTCCGAGCTGCGTCCCACACCGCATAAGCCGTTGAGCAGTGATCAAATAAGGCACGTACATTTTTGGTCATGGAGTTGAGGAGCCATGACTGCACCAAACAGTTGTCTTCATCCCAAGCTTCATAGCTAGGATCATCAATGGCAGGGGCAATCTTTTTACCATTAATGAAACCAGCCATACAACGAGCAGTGATGGCCAAGCGAACACTACGAGACCATGCAGGATAGTTGGACCCATCCAACTTATCAGGAGTAATTGGAGTGTAGTCATGAGAGGACCGGGGTGGTGGTGGTGTTGTGGAGTCGATCTTGGTGGAGTCGATTTTAGAGGAGTCGCCCGTGGAGTCGTTGATGGAGTCGTTGGTGTCACCCATGAGGTAAATATATAAAAGGATGTAGAGGAAGAAATAGCTTAAAACTTCAGCAAATAAGAGCACAAAAAGGGCTTTGTGATGATCAAGACTAATTTTGAGGCAAGGCAAAGTATGAGGTAGGAATAATATAACAGCAAATTATGGGCAAGGATAGGTAGAGATTTTAGGCAAGAACAAGGTTATGCAGAGGCAACCAAAATCGATTGCTCTGATACCATGCCAAATATAGTGTAATTGAGAGAGTTGAGAATGTAGAACAAGAAAAACAAGATAGGTTTTGCAGAGAATTCAAATCTGCCAATTGAATTACTTACATGGTGAAGGGTTTGATATACAAGTATACAAGGTAATTATTAGTTACAAACAATGCACAAGACATGGAGGGAAACATGGAGAGTTTCCATCCCTAAAACAAGGAAGAAGAAAACAAGGAAAAGTAACAAGGTGGTAGACAAGCCATTTAGGGATGTCTATGTTTTGTCTTTGTCTTTACTAACACCACCCTTATTCCTACAGGATGTTATTACCCATATTATGTGAATCTATATTTTTGGCTAACCAGTTTTTCTTTTTTCAAAAGTTCAAAATAATATATTATTGACTTTAACATATATTAAAGTTTTATCATATATTAAAGTTTTTCTTTATCATTCTCTCAACTTCAGTCATTTTCGTCCAATTTTTACAGATATCAATAGTTTGTCAATATTACAGCTTTTTGGACCATCGATATTTATGAAATCAACGAAATTTAAGACTTGATGGGACACTCAAGATAATTAAGGTACATGCATAAATACAAAAATGCACATGCACGCTTTATGGTTTAGGGTCTTGCAAATTTTAACTCAACTAACTGAAATTGGGGATTCTCGATCATCCCCAGAGCTTAGAAAGTATATATTTATATATATGGTTGGGGATTCTCGATCATCCCCAGAGCTTAGAAAGTATATATTTATATATATGGTTGTGGGTTTTAATTTCTACATATATATGCAAACGCAGGTAACGTATTTCAAATGTGGTGGAGTGTCACTTTCAGTCGGAGTGGACCACCGAATTGTGGATGGGCCACCTAGTCTACACTTTATAAATACATGGTCTGCTATCGCTCGTGATGATCTTGATCTCTCAAATATTGAACCACCCTTCATGAACAGGATGTTACTTCGTGCCCAAGATCCACCTCAGCCAGCATTTCCTCACGTTGAATATCAACCTTTTCCACAGATGAAATTAGCTTATGATCATCTCAAAAGCACAAGTAATACTACTACGTCCATTTTTAGATTTACGCGGGAGCAGCTTAACATCTTGAAAGCCAACTCTGTGGAAGATGACGGCGGGAATATTAATACAATCAAGTATAGCACATTTGAGGTGTTGGCAGGTCATATTTGGAGATGTGCTTGCAAGGCACGTAAACTCCCAGATGATCAAGACACCAAACTACTCATTCCCATTGATGGACGGTCGAGATTACAACCCCCACTCCCACCCGGTTTCTTTGGCAATGTCACTTTTAGAGCCGCACAAATTGCTGCAGCAGGGGATCTCCAGTCCAAACCAACATGGTATGCTGCAAGCTGTGTTCATAATGCTTTGGTGCAGATTGATGATGATTATCTCAAATCAGCCGTTGACTATCTTGAGCTTCATCGTCCTTGTGTTTCCCCACTTGTTATGGGTCCTCTGTCGATGAGGTGCCCGAATCTTCGTGTAAACAGTTGGGTTAGGCTGCCGATTCACGACGCTGATTTTGGTTGGGGTCGGCCCATTTTCATGGGGCCTTGCAAACAATTTGACGGGATGGCTTTGTTGTTACCAAGCGCAACTAATGATGGGAGTTTATCACTGATGATTTCTCTGCATTCTGACCACTTGGAATCATTTTCCAAGTTGTTGTATGATATATGAGGAAATGCGAGGGTCGAAGAAATTTGGTTCTGTCCGGTTTGAATTGCTGTTATTCCCTTCTTCTTTATGGGTGTTCAATTTTGAATTTCTGTATTGGTTCGTGCACGTTGCTTGATTGAGTGTTGAAACTTTATTTCGTAAGTGTGGTGGACTTCTTGTCCACAATGCTGGTTGTGTTGTGTTGTGATTCTTAATAGAGGATTCTCTTTCTCATGAAATAAAAAGAATATTGGAATCGAAAGAGTAGGAATCATAAATTCCTCGGGCTGGACTAGATATATCTATACTGGAATTGCACGTCAGTACTTTCAACTGATAAGGTTCAGTTGGAAATCGATACCAATATCAAGATTGGCAGAGCTTTAATCTGTTCTGGCCATAGAGAGGCTTACTGGATGGGCATAATTGATATTCTCTCAATTTGGATTGGACTAGAAATGGCTGGATTGACGATTGCTGATCTGGGGCTGCACCACAGTGTCTGCTTTGCTTGATTATGAATTAACCAAGAGCTATTTTGGCGATTTTGAGGTTTTCATATTGTAAAAACCTGAATTCTGTTTGATCTGGCTTATGCTGAGTCAAATTTGTAACAAGAGAAGTCTTGTTTCCTTTGTGAATTGTTTCTTTGAATTGAAATATACCAAGTTCTGGCTTTTTTGCTCGAGGGCTTTTTCGCTGGGTTTGAAATATCTCATCACCCATCACCATTTAAATTTCTCTAATAAAAATGTATCCCTCTGTTCGAGAATTAAAATATTATATGTGTATGTTTGAATTTAAATTCCCACGACGCATCGAATTAAAATATTATATGTGTATGTTTGAATTAAAATATGGTTCTTGATTTTACTCTGTACCTATCGCTCGTGGTGATCTGAAACATATTAATCCACCCTTCTTGGACAGGACATGACTTCGTGCCCGAAACCCACCTCAGCCTGCATTTCCCCACATTGAATTCCAACCTTCTCCACAAATGAAATTAGCTTCTGATCTTCTTCAAAGCACAACTAATACTACTACGTCCCTTTTTAGATTAACGCAAGAGCAGCTCAACATCTTGAAATCCAAGTTTAAGGAAGGTGGTGTGAAAAATATTAATACAATGAAGTATACCTCATTTGAGATTTTAGCAGGTCATATATGGAGATGTGCTTGCAAGGCACGTAAACTTCCTGATGATCAAGACACCAGACTATTTATTGGCATTGATGGACGGTCCAGATTGCAACCCCCACTCCCACCTGGTTTCTTTGGAAATGCCGTTTTCAGAGCCCCACAAATTGCTGCAACAGGGGATCAAATATCGAAACCAAGATGGTATGCCACAAGCTGTGTTCACGATGCTTTGGTGCGGATGGACGATGATTATCTTAGATCATTCCTTGACTATCTTGAGCTTCATCATTCTTCTCTTTCCGAACTTGTTAAGCCTCCGCTTGTCGGCTCTGCAAATCTTTGGATAAACAGTTGGATTAGGCTGCCTATTCATGATTCTGATTTTTGTTGGGGTCGACCCATTTTCATTGGGCCTGGTGCAATTCAATTTGACGGGTTGTCTTTCTGATTGCCAAGTGCAACAAATGATGGGAGCTTATCACTGATCATTTCTCTGAATTATGAGCACATGAAATCATTTTCCAAGTTGTTGTATGACATATAAGGAAATGAAATCATTTTCCTAGTTAAAGTTGCGTATCGGTTTCTCTGACTCTGATTGAGTATGGCAAGCTTCGTTACAAAAGTCATGAATGTATTGGTCTTCTTGTCTACAATACCCGCTGTATTTTCTTGTTATTCTTAGTGGCATTCTCTTTCTCATGAAATAAAAAGAATATTGAATTTTATAACGTCTGATTTTGTTAAATTAAACGTTGATTGTATATGCTTATGAGTTTCTTTTTAATTCTTCTTCCCATATTTTTCGTAAGAGAGAAATCAAAGTTGTAGTTAAGGTAGGATTAAATCTCCCAATATAAGCTAGTGAAAGAAAGAGAGCAGAAGCAGAAGGCCCAAGAAGGGCTAAGATGGAGTAATTTTGCCTACAAATTAATTATGCCTATCAGTCGATTCCATGCAGAAAACGGGCTTGCCAAAAAATAGATTATTTCTCTCCAACTAAAGTCATGTGGAGCCATGAAATTTCCAACTAATCTGCCATTAGCTACGTCCTTCGGAAAGAACCATCTATAAATAGCGGGTGTTATCAACTTTAAAGCAGTTATTATAGAGAACCCTATGTCGGCTGATTTGATTTCCTATTACTATATTCCCTCAATTGAAGTTCGAAGAGATTTCCTAATATTATATATTTATATATAATAAATAAATAAATAAATTATATATATATATATATATATATATATTCTTAACGGGTCGGGTTCGGGTTGGGGATTAAAATATTATCCCCGCCCCTCCCCGATCACCATACCCGATAATTTCCCCATACCCGTTTTTTGTCCTTCATACCCAACCCATTAGGGTCAAAGCCCCACAAAGACCCTTACCTGCGGGGAAAATTGCCATCCCTGGAGCAGCCCATTGAATCTCTCCCATGCTTCACAAAACGATTCATCATCTTGCTGTGCAAATAACAAGATCTTGTCCCTGGGCATGTCGGTCTTTTGCATGGAGAAGTATTTTTCTAGGAACTTCTTTTGAATGGCAGCCCATGTAGTGAGTGAACTAGGCTTCAAAGAATTCAACCAATACTTCGCCTTATCCTTTAAAGTGTATGGAAATACTCTCATTCGAAGTTGATCTTCCGTCACACCTGTCAAGGGAAAAGAACTCATAACATTAAAAATATCCTTTATATGAGTCAATGTATCTTCATTAGATAAACCATAAAAGGAAGGTAACATATTAAGATGAGAAGATTTAAGCTCATAGTTTCGAGCTACAGTGGATAGCAAAATGCTTGAAGGGGATGATGGAATTGTTGGGATATCAAGGTCTCCCATGAACTCATTGGCAGCCATCTCTTCTTCTTCTTGGTCTGAACTTGCTTCCGAATTTTAAGGTGAAGAACTAGGAAGGCCAGTGTGGAGAGCAAGACCTGTAAATATGGCAAGAGCTTGCTCTTTTACAATTGACAACTCTCTTTCTAGACAATTCTAAATTTCAGAGATCACCCGGTTGGGTTGCAACGATGGTCCTGCGTTCAAAGATCCTGAACATTGGAACGAAGACCTTTCTTGTTCAAGGAATGGCCTGTTAGACATAAACTACCTGAAACAGAAAATTGGATTAATTAGAAACACTAAAAAGAATAGGGTAACCTTGGGCACATAACCAGGGAAGAACTTTCGTTCAGTCCCAGGCCAATTAGTAGTATAGCAAGACAAGTACGAGGTCGTATCCACGAGAACTGAGAAGTTAAAATTAGTTATGTACTTAGATTACCGAATTCAAGAAAGTAGGAAGTTCAGTCTAAAATAGAATTTAAAGTGAGAGTGATTGTGATTGTCAAAACAAATGAAGCAAAATGAAATTGCAAACAAGGGCAAGTAAACAAATGTAACGAAGAGTGGTTTTGTTGAAAAACATATTTGGAGACTAGGGCATTTGATTCACCATAACAATTCAATTCTAGGTTATAAGGATTCAAGTGACAAGTCCAATTCATATTCAAAGATTGATTCTAACTAAAGTATGATTAAGCCATGGTGTCTGGCCCTAACCTTGTATTCCTAATTCCCTAATTTGATCATCTATTGTCTAACCTAAAATTAAGCATTATGAATCCATTAAGCATAGAAGAATGTTTTAAACAACCAAGTATGTATCTAATCCCTGTTGTCGAATGTCCATACATACTCTTCCTATTTATAGTTCAATTTGAATTAAAACATGGTGTCTACTCTTAATTCAAACCAAGATACACAAATCTGAATGGTAGCTAGGCATTTCGATTAGCATATAGGTAGGTAGGCATAATGAATAAGAACATGAATTATGAATCAAACTTGAAACTTGAAATTTATAAACCCAGAATATTCATGTTAGTTTACATCAAAGCCCTAGTTATGGGTTTAGCTACTCATAAAGGGAAAGAAACTTGAACAGAAATAAGAAAACACAATGAATGCAATAAGAGTAGAAAAACCCATTTATGAAGTTCTTGTGGTGTCCAATGCTTCTGAGGGCTTCTCCACATCTAATGCTTCTCCAAGAAC
This sequence comes from Prunus avium, assembly GCF_965620075.1. Classification (NCBI taxonomy): domain Eukaryota; kingdom Viridiplantae; phylum Streptophyta; class Magnoliopsida; order Rosales; family Rosaceae; genus Prunus; species Prunus avium. The sequence continues at coordinate 9,473,422 of NC_142286.1, forward strand.
TTCCCCACGTCTAGAAGGATGTATGAAGGATATGGATGTCATCTAGGATGAGTTTGAGTGAGTGGTGGTGGCTGAAAAAGAGGAAATTCGTAGGGAAATGGAAGAGAGGCTTGCTAGGATAGTTTTGGTGATTTGGGGCTATTTAGAGCTTTGGGTTGATTGCAGGAGTGTTTGGGGTTATGGGAATGTTTGAGGATGATTTCTGAAGGATGGATGAATTGTGGGAGTGTGAATTCCAGGATCTGTCACTGAATGTGTTTGGGAAAATGATGGGAGTGTTGGAGGATGGATGGAGTGATTTGTGGGATTGTGAATCCCAGGATGTGTCACAATTTGGTGTGGGAAGGATGTGGTATTTTATAGGGAGAATGACAGAAGAATTCTGAATTGATTATGCCTTCACCAACCTTACCAAACACACTAATGCAATAGAAAATCAGTTTCTTTTCTTATTTGGCTACTGCACTTCACCAACAAATCCCACTAGAAACCATAGCTCATGCATAGCTCATCATGACTAAGCAACAATCAGCTCATCCTCATGTCAGCATGACTAGCAACTTCATGGGCTCACGAATTAGGCTTCCCTTAAGCAATTAATGACTTTGAGCCGTCCATCTTGAAGTTTAGAATGTCATCTTTCAACCACATGTTATTTGGGCCAATCCAAGTTCGGAGGAAGGAGTTAAGGCTGAAACGAATTGCTAACTCAGTCGGCACGTTTTTGCACCATTTTGCATCATTTCCTATCCAAAGCCACCGTTCCTACCTAAAGCTCAATGAGCTGAATGATAAACACAAAAGGGATTAAAAGCACAAGTTTAACTCAAAAACATAACCGAATCATAAGCTAGAAGGATACAAAATGATATACAATTATGAACCGATCTACATGTTGTGTGTGTGTCTTGTTATCTTATGTTTCTTGTTTGTTAATTACTTGCAGTTGCATTTAAGCTCTATGGTTTGAGACAAACCGGGTTCATTGAGTGAGAGAAGAAGTGAGTATTGTACTACTTTTTTACTGTCTAACTCTCCGAGGAAATTTATGTTTTTATGGAATCTGACTTGAAATTGTCAGATGATCTTCTCGTGTCTATCATTGATAATGTAAGCAATACGTAGTTGTGTAAGTTTGGATGTTGTTTTACTAGGTGGTAATCAGAGCTTGTGGAGATTTTAGTACTCACGACATCTTCTATGACATAGTATTAACAATGTACTTCTATGACATAGTATTAACAGTGTACCTTTTTCTTTCTTGTAGAGGTATTTCCTTTTGCTTTTGTGATTGTATGTGGTGAAACTATGGACAATTGGAGGTGGTTTTTGCAAAAGATATCGGATGTCTTGCTAGGCTTTTTTGGATATTTTTTTTATTTTTTGTATGAAATAGTATTAACAATGTACTTCTATGAAATGATATTAACAATGTACTTCTATGACATGGTATTAACAATGTACTTCTATGAAATGGTTTACGGAGGATCGGTGGAGAAGGGTCGTGGGGACAGCTCCTTGATTTTAGTTTTTTATTTTTTTAAGTTTGAGTTTTCTAAAAAAAATTGGGCTGGGCTTGTTTTGGGTTTTTTTTTGTCGAGTTTTTTGTGTTGGACTTGTTTTAAGTTATATCAATGTTAGAGATGTAATTTATAGAAACTTCAACGCTCATTTTTTATATAGTAAATGGTTTTTGGGTATGTTTCTAAAGTGCATTTCATGTGGGGTTTTTTTTTATAATTTCAGCCCCTATTTTAAGTATATTACTAAAGCTCCCATTAAAATATTATACGTGTACGTTTGAATTTAAATTCCCACTACGCATCGAATAAATGCTATGTAGTTGGTCGTTGCAGTTGGTAGTTGAAAAATTTATGTCCATTAATCTACATAAGTTCTGCAACTTTTGGGAGGGTACACTGTACACAGAAAGAAAATTAGTTGGATGGCATGCAGAAATTGGTTGGGAGGTACACCGTCAGTCAATTACATGCAGAAAATGGACTTGCACTCCAATCGATCTCTTCCAACCTAACATTCTACTAAGTTATGTGAAGCCGACAACCAAATTCTCAACTAATGTTCAACACTTGCAGCGGCCATTTGTATATATATATATATATCTATATACCAATGGCAGTGTTATCAACCTTAAAGCATGTATCTTCTGGGAAATCGCTCAGAATATTTCCACATTCACTTTTGATCGATTTAGTTCTGGTTGTACTCTTGGGTTTGTGTTGTAACTTGTAATCAATAGAAACAAGTCGTAAAATTTCTGTTCTTACAAGAAAAAAGAATGGTGTTCTTTTGAAAAACTAAAGAAAAAAGAAGGACTTGTCCAATATAGGTCCCTCCAATTTCTATTTCCTTGACATATACCCGTCATTCTATAAATCTATGTGTAAAACCCAATTTCAAACTTAAATGACCAATAGGATAAAAGAGGTCATAATATTCTATGTTTTTACATCGTTGCCATCAGACTTCATATTTTATTTATAATTTATTCCAAGCATTTCATTAATTGCCATAATTGTAATTAAAACTCCCTATTAATAGCATATTAATCACCCCATTTCTTTTGGTTGCCATTCCCTCTAACATATCTCCCCTTAAAATTTCAAACCAAAAATAAAATATATAAATTACATATCCAATAATGTACATATGAAAAATATAAATATAAATATATACATATAAAAATATAGGTATATTATTTACCAAAAAAATTAAAAAAAAAACTAGGTCAGTTACTTTGCAATTGAAATTTCCATACATTTTTCATAAATTAAAAATAGGTACACAATAATTTATAGAAAATAGGTACATTGTATAATTGAAATTTGTGCATATTTTTTATAAATTAAAAATGGGTACATTATTTAGAAGAAAAAAAATAAGTTCATTATACTAGGTAAATTGTTTTACTAGGTATACATTATTAGAGAGAAAAAATAGGTACATTATTGAGAAAAAAAAATAGGTTCATTTAAAAAAAAATCATAAAACAAAAAATAAATAGATTATCAAATTATTTTTCATAAAACAAGTAATAGGTACATTATTTAGAGAAAAAAATAGATACAAAATTTACCCAAAAAATAGGTTCGTTATACTAGGTAAATTGTTTTACTAGGTATATTATTAGAGAAAAAAAAACATGTACATTATTTGGAGAAAAAAAATAGGTTCATTTTAAAAAAACATTGTTTTCATAAAACAAACAATAAAAAGATGATCAAATTATTTTTCATAAAACAAGTAATAGGTCCTTTATTTAGAGGAAAAAAAAAATAGGTACATTATTTAGAGAAAAAATAGGTTCATTTAAAAAAAAAGGTTTTTCAAAAAACAAACAATAAATAGATTATCAAATTATTTTTCAACATAATTAGAATGTACACTATTGTTCATAAAACTATAATCAAATAGATTACTAGTTGTATAATTTATAAAAGGAAAACAACATAATTTTTTTATTAAATAAACCAAAACGTTAATCACCTATAGATTACTAATGTTGAATTTAATATTTAATTTCAAATAATTTTCTAAATTAATTCATACATCCATTACAACGATTTGGATATCTTTCCAAATTCAACGTGTGTCATTAGTTATACCCCCTATAACACATTAACTTATAAATAAGGGTAGTTTTGGAATTCGAAAAATGCAATAAATAAGATTTTAAGTTATATTAGGTGACTTGCTTAGTTGGATCCTAGTCATCGGGTATTATTTGAAAAAATTGGGTATTTTAAATAGAAAAATAAAGGGAAGGGTTGTAGGTGATTTAAAATGAATTTTATGGGTCTAAGCTCAATTTACTAAGGGCTTGTCCAATATAGGTCCCTACAATTTCTATTTCCTAGACATATACCCATCATTTTATAAATCTATGCGTAAAACCCAATTTCAAACTTAAATTACCAGTAGGATATAAGAGTTCATAGTATTCCTATGTTTTTACATCGTTGCCACCAAACTTCATACTTTATTTATAATTTATTCCAAGCATTTCATTAACTGTCATAATTGTAATTAATACTCCCTATTAATAGCATATCAATCACCCCATTTCTTTTGGTTGCCATCCCCTCTAACATATCGCCCCTTAAAATTGCAAACCAAAAAAAAAATGTAAATTACATATCGAATAATGTACATATGAAAAATATAAATATAAATATATACGTATAAAAATATAGGTATATTATTTACCAAAAAAATTATAAATAAAAAAAACTAGGTCAGTTACTTTGTAATTGAAATTTCAGTACAATTTTCATAAATTAAGACGAGCACTCCCGGGTCAAAGAAATTGTGCTCACCGCTTGGTCTGTAAAATTACACACTTGACGTGTGAAAGGGGGGAAACGCCAGGTCTGAGTTGGAGAGCCATAATGGGCCTCGAGTTGGAGAGCCACAATGCTGGTTTCACCAAAGTTGACTCCCTTATGCTTACCGTCCCCTTCTCTAGCATCTTTTCTTTTTGTAGGGACCTATATTGGACAAGCCCAGAATGGTGTGTTCTTCTGAAAAACCAAAGAAAAAAGAAATAGAAGAAGAAAAGATGCCAGAGAAGGGGACGGTAAGCATAAGGGAGTCAACTTTGGTGAAACCAGCAGAGGAGTCGACGCTGACACCTCGAGGCCCATTGTGGCTCTCCAACTCAGACTTAGCGTTTCCCCCCTTTCACACGTCAAGTGTTTACTTTTACAGACCAAGCGGTGAGCACAATGTCTTTGACCCGTGGGAGTTCTCGTCTTAACGGTTAAAATTAAGAGAATATTAAAGCTCCCAATCTAAACCAGTGAAAGTCATTTTGCCTTAAAATAAATTATGCCCATCAGTCGATTCCATGCAGAGAATGGGCCTGCCAAAAAATCGATTATGTCTTTCCAACTAAAGTCATGTGGAGCCATGAAATTTCCAACTACCCGTCGGCCGACTTCAGCTGCCATTCGCAACGTTCGCAAAGCACCATATATAAATGGCGGTGTTATCTCCTGCTTTAAAGCATGTATCTTTTGGGGTGTCTGTAGATAAGATTAATTATTTCTAAGATTTTACATTTAATACTATCTTCCTCAGTTTCCGTTTCCACTTTCACTTTTGATCGATCCTGGTTCTAGTCCTGTGTTTGTGTTGTAAGTTGTGATCACAAGAAAGAGGTCCTAATTTTCTTATCTTCTTTTCTCATAAAAGAACTAGAAAAAGAAAAGATGGCGGAGAAGGTGATGGTGAGCATAAGGGAGTCAACAATGGTGAGGCCAGCCGAGGAGTCCACGCCTCGGGGCTCCCTGTGGCTCTCCAATTCAGACCTAGCGTTCCCACCCTTACACACATCCAGTGTTTACTTTTACAGACCAAGTGGTGAGCACAACTTTTTTGACAAGGAAGTGCTCAAGCAGGCCCTAGGCAAGGCCCTTGTGCCCTTCTACCCCATGGCCGGTCGCTTCAAGCTCAATGACCAGAACGGCCGTGTGGAGATTGATTGCAATGCGGAGGGAGTGGTCTTTGTTGTAGCGGAGAGCAGCTCTGCTGTTGATGATTTTGGTGATTTTGCTCCTAGTCCCGATTTCCTGACACTAATCCCGACAATTGATTACTCTGGTGGGATATCCTCACATCCGATTTTGGTGTTACAGGTATTTTGAAATTATTATCCAAAGTCTCATTTTAAAATTTGTGATTTTTGTCAAATAAATGTGTATTTTGTTTAGGTACATTCTCATGGAGAACTCTCTGGTGTACTTCCAACAAGTACACTAATATCCCAAATATATATATATATATATATATATATATATATATATATATATATATATATATATATATATATATTCTCATTGCATCATTTTTCATGGAGAACTATCTGGTGTACTTCCAACAAGTATCTATACCATTCCCAACTTGGTTATGCAGTAATTAAATATTGGGCTAACGACAAAAGACACCTTGCAGGTTTGGGGTGGTTCTCAATATGGACCCAAGGTATCAATTTTATCAATTTACACCCTTATGTTTGCAACATCGTCCAATTTCATCACTCCGTTAAGTTGACCGTGTAGTCAATCATTAAATGCTGACGTGTCTACTGGGAGACCCACCTACTAAAAAAATTATTTAAAATAATAAAATAATATTCTGACCGAAAAAAAAACATAAAGTTTAAAAAATTCAACTTAAAAAATCCCAGCCCCTCTAGATCCATATTGTTATCCACACCCTCATCTTCCTCTAATTCCTTCCTCTTTTCTATCTTCCACCACGACCAGGATCTTTGACCGACAAGCCCAGTGCTGCCGCCAGCCCCTGGAAACCAGCGCAGACGACGAATCTAGAAAATTTCCAGCCGCTGCCATTGTTAAGTTTATTATTATTTTTTAAACCCAACCCAGCAGCTTTGCCCTCATCATTCTTCTTCCTCTTCCTTCTCTTCCACTACCCCCACCTCCAGAACAGATCTGCCATGGCCACGCCCACAATCGCGCCTTCTACTGTGGATCCCAGAGAATAAGAGTCACAACGTTCAAGACCCATATGATGTCGAAGACCCAAAAAACCCAGAAATAATGAATATGCAGATGGAGGAAGAGAAATTGAACAAAGGGATCTTAAGCCCCAAAAGGGCCCTTGCAGATCTACCCAGAAATCAAAAATGAAAAACGAAAAGCTTAGAGAGAGAGAGAGAGAGAGAGAGAGAGAGAGAGAGAGAGAGAGATGCCATGATGACTCTTCCTCCTCCGACCTTAGCACCTAGAAAAAGTCACACATGGAATTCTAGAAACTACTTGCCAAAGCCAGACGCAACCTCTCTATTTGCTCCGACGGACTCGCTGACACCAACTCCAAAGGTAAATTAGCCCTTATTTTAATTTAATCATATCAGAGAATAAGAGTCACAATCGCGCCTTCGACTGTGGATCCCAGAGAATAAGAGTCACAACGTTCAAGACCCATATGATGTCGAAGACCCAAAAAACCTAGAAGTAATGAAAATGCTAGTGGCGAAAATGCAGATGGAGGAAGAGAAATTGAACAAAGGGATCTTAAGCCCCAAAAGGGCCCTTGCAGATCTGCCCAGAAATCAAAAATGAAAAACGAAAAGCTTAGAGAGAGAGAGAGAGAGAGAGAGAGAGAGAGAGAGAGAGAGAGAGAGAGAGACGCCATGATGACTCTTCCTCCCCCGACCTCAACACCTAGCAAAGGTCATGCATGGAATTCCAGAAACTGCTTGCCAAAGCCAGACACAACCTCTCTATTTGCTCCGATGGACTCGCAGACTCCAACTCCAAAGGTAAATTAGCCCTTATTTTAATTTAATCATATCATTTTTTAGGAATTGCAGATTTTAAATAAAAAAATTTGTTAGTAGGTGGATCCCACAACAGACACATCAGCATTTAACGATTGACCACACGGTCAACTTAACGGAAGGATGAAATTGGACGATGTTGCAAATGTAAGGGTGTAAATTGACAAAATTGGTACCCTGGGGTCCATATTGAGAACCACCCCAAACCTACATGGTGTTTTTTTATCGTTAGCCCTTAAAGATTTAATGTGCAGCATGTGCATGTACCTTGTTGTTTGTAGTGGTATGATAAAACTTGAAGTGCAGCATTTGCTCCTTACTTCAGATCTGGTTTTCCCTTTTCTTTCTAGTTTAAAAAGAATATATAGAAAGTTGGGACTCGTGACGGGAGAAGGGATTATTTACCAGTTTTGGAGGTACGTTGTGCAAGTTTATTATAGGACGTAATTAGGTGGTTTTGATCTTTTCTTCTTTAGAACGCCGAACGCATGATGATTAGGGTTGATGCATAAATAGTAAACATGCACACCTTCTCAGATGGGAAATTTTAACTCAACTAACTGAAAATAGGGAATTCTTTAACATGGGATATTTACGTGTACATATAATATATATTGTTAATGACATGTCATCTCGTATTGATCACCGGTGATCTACTGTTTCGGTTTCTTAGCTTTGCACTACTTATTTTGTGTTGCAATTCATATCTATAAGATTTTTAGTTACTTCTTTATCGCGTTTCCTGTTTACGCGTAATTAGGTTAGCCCGTAATTAGGTTAGCCCAATTGTACATATATATATATATATATATATATATATATATCATATACTATATCAATGAGATTATCAAATTCACCTTTTCTACACATACATACATATGTTGTTCTGGATTTTAATGTCTATATATATATATATATATATGCAAATGCAGATCACGTACTTCAAATGCGGTGGAGTGTCACTTGGTGTTGGCATGGACCACCGCGTTGCAGATGGAGTTTCTGGTCTCCACTTCATAAATACATGGTCTGATATTGCTCGTGGTGATCTCTCAAATATTAAACCGCCTTTCCTGGACAGGACATTACTTCGTGCCCGAGACCCACCTCAGCCTGCATTCCCCCACATTGAATACCAACCTTCTCCACAAATGAAACCTTCTGATAATCTGAAAAGTACAAGTAATATTACTACGTCCATTTTTAAATTGACGAGGGAGCAGCTCAACATCTTGAAAGACAAGTCTAAGGAAGATGGCGGGAATAATATTAATACAATCAACTATAGCTCATTTGAGACGTTGGCAGGTCATATTTGGAGATGTGCTTGCAAGGCACGTAGACTTTCGGATGATCAAGACACCAAACTACTTATTGCCACCGATGCACGGTCCAGATTGCAACCCCCACTCCCACCTCATTTCTTTGGCAATGCTGTTTTCAGAACCACACCAATTTCTGTTGCAGGGGATCTCCAATCGAAGCCAACATGGTATGCTACAAGCTTTGTTCATGATGCTTTGGTGCGGATGGACAATGATTATTTTAGATCAGTCCTTGACTATCTTGAGCTTCATCATCCTTGTCTTTCTGAACTTATTATGGGTCCTCCGTCGATTTGTTGCCCAAATCTTCGCATAAACAGTTGGACTAGGCTGCCGATTCATGATGCCGATTTTGGGTGGGGTCGACCCATTTTCATGGGGCCTGGTGCAATTCCATTTGACGGGATTTCTTTCTTGTTACCAAGTGCAACAAACGATGGGAGTTTATCACTGGTCATTTCTCTGAAATCCGAGGACATGAAATTATTTTCCACGTTGTTGTATGACATATAATTAAGGAAATGAGACCGTTGAAGAAATTTGGTGATCATGTTCGGTTTGAAACGCTGTCCTCTTCTTCACCTCTACGGTTGTGTATTGGTTTGTACACGTTGCTTGATTGAGTATTGCAAGCTTTGTTTCAAAAGCCATGAATGTATTGGTGCATGTGGTGGACTTCCTGTCCACCATGCTTGCTGTGTTTTATTGTGATTCTTAATTTTCTCTTTCTCATCAAATAAAAAGAAATCTGAATTTAATATCAATTCTGATTTTCTTAAATTGATGAGTTTCCTGTATATTCTTGTCATGAGTTTCTGATATTGTAATTCTCCTTCACATATATTTCGTGAGAGAAATTAAGAAGTTGTGCTTTTGCGAGTTGTAGCTAAGGCTGCCCACATCCTTCTATTATTAGAAAGTTGTGCTACACATGTATATCTTTGTGATCTTGTTGTTATTTTGACTTTACAAAGGGTCAGGGACAGATTCAGGATTTTAAAATGGACTGAGCTGGATTTACCTTAAAATTCAACGGCACGAGCGAATTTTATTAATAACAAAAAAATATGATACACCTAGTTATAGAGGACATAATAATCCATATACCCCTCAAATGTATCTAATACATAAAAGAAAATAATAAATAAACATGCAATGCAAATACAACATAAAACTATTTAAGTTGCACCATTCGAGTCTTTGAAGAATTAAAATCATTAATGATTCATTCAGTATTGATATTATCAGCTAATTTTTATTTTATTTTTTTGGTTGTGTTTAAATACTACATCACATTTTTAAAAAATTGAAAAAAAATATGTATGGACTATAGCCCATTGATAACTCCATATTTGTGCTTTTTTCTATACCCTATTCCTATGATTTGCATTAGTTTCTTATGTGAAATTGGTTGTTTTGATGTGTTTAGTGTGAGTTTTGTAAGAAATCGTCCCTAAAGTTGAGTTGGAGCTAAAAAAAACAGAAAAATATGGTGAAAAGGAGCAAAGAAGTCAGAAATTTGGAATTAGTAACTTGGAACTCAAGAAACTTCCTGTGTAGATGGGTCAACTTTACGGATTTAACTGTAAGTGCTCTAGAAGAACCAAATAACGTGCTCTATATTCTTGGAAATCTCTGGAAGTCTAGTTTCTGGAGAATTTTACGGTTCGTGATTTTGAGTTTTTTAGAGGAAGTTACATTAGTTTTAGTACCAGTAGGCCAGTGCTGGAATTATGCCCAAGTTTTGACAACTTAGCATCACAAGTTACCATTCTTGAAAAGCAAGCTTTTGGATGTCCCTGGGCAGTTATGAGGCACCAAAACATTGTGTTAATTCAATTATAAGTTAGCTATTTTTCTGGGACAGTTGGCGTTTGGTCTGGTCAAAGGAAGTGCATCAAAAGTCAAATCCTAATCACATTAGGAGAACAAATTCCCTATTCTAGAGGGATTTAATTCCTATCTTTTCTCCAAAACCTAGAAGCTAGCCTATAAATACATCTTTTGGACCAGCTTTGAAGGGAGAACCCTAGCGTATTGTTCAATATCTCAAATCACTCAATTCACATACTCACTTTCTTAGCCGTTCATAGCCTTCAAGATTTGCCGGAGGAGGAGTTCAACTATAGTGGATTCATCTAAGGGTATTTCCATCTTAATTCAAACTTTGTATTTTCTGTTCATAAGTATATTGTTTGTTTCTAAGATGGCTATGGGTAACTAAATTCTTTGCTAGGGATCCGATGTAACCTAACATGATGATTCTATGTTATTGAGTTAATACTTATTTTTAATCAATTTATATTCCTTTTTTCATTCATTATTATAATTGTGATCTTGATACTTGTAATTGGCAGTTATAGGTATTTTGGATTGTCTAAGATAAGGTTGGGTGAGGGGTTCATCCCTAATCTTATATGCACTATGAATGAATGAGTTGTTGTTAAAGCCGGGGTTCAAGCTAAGACACTTCTTGGTTCTTGATTGTTCTTTGTAAACTTTAATGGGTTCTCGATTAAATTTGGCTACAAGGTTCATTAGTTGGGTTTAATTGAGGATACTTGGTGACACCGTGGCCGAACGAATCATCATAATAAAGAAAGAACGAAGCCTTGGAATTGAATTGGAATTTTATTCTCAAAATCAACTCAATACATAGAATAGGATTGTTATGGTGAAGTTGGAATCCTAGTTTTCATCCACTGATTTTCAAAACCAATTTTCAACCTCTGTTATTTTATTTTCTTGATTTTCAACACTTCGATTAAAATTGAGTAATCTTATTTTTGGTTATTTTAGTAGTTTTAATATTTCATTTTATTTTCTATATTCCTTAAGGTATTCATATTTGGAATTAATTGATAAACTTTACAAATCTCTATGGGAACGACTCTCGTATTTGCTTGCTAAATTATCACTACTAAAAAAAACCCCTTGCGCGACCAAACAAAATTCGTCGCGCAAAGTGACTTTGCGCGACAAATATAAATCATCGTCGCTCAAAGTCTTACGCGACTCAATTTTGCGCAACGAAAAACAAATCGTCGCACAAAGTCACTTTGCGCGACAAAACTTTGCACGACGGCAAAGAATCGTCGCGAAAAGTAACTTTGCGCGACGAATACTAGAATTCAGTGCACAGAGTTTTGCGCGACAAATAGTGATTCGTCTCGCAAAGTATTTACAAAAATAAATAAATAAAAAATTATTTTAAAAATTTTTTGGATGCCTTTGCGCGACGAAATAATAATCTTCGTCTCGCAAAGTCTTTACTAAAATTAAATAAAAAATAAAAAAAAATTTGGATGACTTTGCGCGACGAAATAATAATCTTCGTCTCGCAAAGTCTATACAAAAATAAATAAAATAAAATAATTATTTTGTTAGAAAAATATATTATTGTAGTTCGGATTGGGTTTTTGTTAGAAAATATATATTTTAAATTGACAATCAAATTGGTTCATTGTATTCATATAGGATCAAGGAATGTAGCTGTAAAAAATCATCAAAATCGGAGTTAAAATAACTGTTTAATCGTGATTTTTGTTTATAACCATCGAAAAGTTTTGTCCCATTACGTGATCTCTGAATGTTTATTTTTTCCGATTTTTGGGGTATACGATCTCGAAGTATAAACAAACAAGTTTGACGGTTGGATCGTTGAAACTGGTTTCATAGAATACATATGCTATTAAAACAATATATTCACTAACAATTAAGAGTTTATTTATACTTTTGTTAAATAAAACATAAGATTTTGTGGTATCCACTAGTGTAAATATTTTAAATTGACGATCGAAGTGGTTCATTGTATTCATATAGGGTCAAGGAGTGTAGTTGTAAAAAATCATGAAAATCAGAGTTGAAATAACCGTTAAATCGTGATTTTTCGTTTATAATCGTCGAAAAGTTTTATCCTATTACTTAATCTCTGAATGTTTATTTTTTCCGATTTTTGGCGTATATGATCTCGAAGTGTAAACAAACAAATTTGACGGTTGGATCGTTGAAACTAGTTTCGTAGAATACGTATGCCATGAAAACAATATATTCACTAACAAATAAGAGTTTATTTATACTTTTATTAAATATAACATAAGATTTTGTGGTATCTACTAGTGTAAATATTTTAAATTGACGATCGAATGCAATAATTGTATTCATATAGGGTCAAGGAGTGTAGCTGTAAAAAATCATGAAAATCAGAGTTGAAATAACCGTTGAATCGTGATTTTTCGTTTATAACCGTCGAAAAGTTTTATCCTATTACTTAATCTCTGAATGTTTATTTTTTCCGATTTTTGGCGTATATGATCTCGAAGTGTAAACAAACAAATTTGACGGTTGGATCGTTGAAACTAGTTTCGTAGAATGCGTATGCCATGAAAACAATATATTCACTAACAAATAAGAGTTTATTTATACTTTTATTAAATATAACATAAGATTTTGTGGTATCTACTAGTGTAAATATTTTAAATTGATGATCGAATGAAATCATTGTATTCATATAGGGTCAAGGAGTGTAGTTGTAAAAAATCATGAAAATCAGAGTTGAAATAACCGTTGAATCGTGATTTTTCGTTTATAACCGTCGAAAAGTTTTGTCCTTTTACTTAATCTCTGAATGTTTATTTTTTCCGATTTTTGGCATATATGATCTCAAAGTGTAAACAAACAAATTTGACGGTTGGATCGTTGAAACTAGTTTCATAGAATGTGTATGCCATGAAAACAATATATTCACTAACAAATAAGAGTTTATTTATACTTTTATTAAATATAACATACGATTTTGTGGTATCTACTAGTGTAAATATTTTAAATTGACGATCGAATGCAATCATTGTATTCATACAGGGTCAAGGAGTGTAGCTGTAAAAAATCATCAAAATCAGGGTTGAAATAACCGTTAAATCATGATTTTTCGTTTATAACCGTCGAAATATTTTGTCCCATTAATTGATCTCTTAATGTTTATTTTTTCTGAATTTTGGTGTATATGATCTCGAAGTATAAACAAACAAGTTTGACGGTTGGATCGTTGAGTAGCTTTAAATTTATTTATTTTGTACGTATAACACTTAAGAAATTGAATAGTATATGTATTTATTACTAGCTTTAAATATTTTTTAAGACTTTGCGCGACCAATTGCTATTTCGTCACGCAAAGTATACTCTCAAAATTTGGGTGTGTACCAAAAATGGGAATTTTAAAAAAAAAAAAATTTCGACTTTGCGCGACCAATATATAAATATTCGTCGCGCAAAGTATACTCTAAAAATTTGGCGGGCACCAAAAATGGGATTTTTAAAATAATAAAAAAATTTCGACTTTGCGCGACCAATATATAATTATTCGTCGCGCAGAGTATATATTCTAAAAATTTGGCGGGCACCAAAAATGGGATTTTTTAAAAAAAATTTCGACTTTGCACGACCAATATATAATTATTCGTCGCGCAAAGTATATATTCTAAAAATTTGGCGGGCACCAAAAATGGGATTTAAAAAAAAAAAATTTCGACTCTGCGCGACCAATATATAAATATTCGTCGTGCAAAGTATACTCTAAAAATTTGGCGGGCACCAAAAATGGGACGCGGGAATATTTTGGTCGCGCAAAAGTTTGGGCGACCAGAAATTCGTCGCGCAAAACTGAAAAAATTTGGCGGGCACCGAAAATAGGAATTTTTTTTAAAATTTTTTTTAAACACTTTGCGCGACCAATACATTGTTTCGTCGCGCAAAGTGATACGTTCTTTAAAAGCAAAATAACTCCTCCACCATTTTCTCAATGTCTTCTAAATCCTACCATTTCTCTCTTTCCCACTCCCCAAATCCTACCATTTCTCTCACACTCACTCCTCTCACTTAATCTCTCATCTCTCTCTTCACTATCTCTCTCTCTCTCTCTCACTCACTCTCTCATCTCTCTTTTCATCATCTCTCACTCTCACTCACTCTCTCATCTCTCTCTCACTATCTTCTCTAATTCTCTCACACTCACTTCTCTGTAAATTTTAAATTTTTTTCATTGATATGTGTTTGTGGAGTTAGTTATGAGTTTATGCCAATTATTTGTCATTATTTTATGTTATTGTTTTGTTATTTGACAATATTTATTTATTTTTTTTGTAGGGAATTGTTGAGGCTTTGATGGCTAAAGTTGAGGATTTGATATAAGAGGCTTGTAGATTTTATTATTGTACTTTGTTAATTTAAGTGTACATTTTGAATATTATGTATATTGGATAATTTGACCACTATTTTTCTTATGTAATTTTATTTTGAATATGTCAATTTAAATTAAAGTAATTAAGAAAAATAAAATCATACAATTAAATTAAATTTAAAAAAATTAATATAATGAAATTGATATAAGAGAAATAATAATAAAAAATGTCAAAAACCTTGCGCGACAAAATATTTCGTCGCGCAAACTATTAAATTAGTTTATTTTAGTTTAAAATTTTCAAAAAACAAAAATTAAAAAAAATGAATATTTCGTCGCGCAAACCTTTGCGCGACGTTCACATTCGTCGCGCAAAGTACACTTGCGCGACATTAACTTTCGTCGCGCAAAGTATATAATATTCGTTGCGTAAAGTAATTAATATTCGTCGCGCAAAGTTGATATTGTCCGTCGCGCAAAGTTTTCAGGATTCGTTGCGCGAAGTAATTAATATTCGTCGCGCAAAGTTGTTGTTTTCGTCGCGCAAAGTCGTCATGATTCGTCGCGCAAGTTGTTATCCTTCGTCGCGCAAAGTGGCTTTGTGCGACGAATAATTTTGGCCGTCGCGCAAACCCTTTCTCCATGAGTTTTGCGCGACAGAATTTGCGCGACCAAAATTTCGTCGCGCAAACTTTGCGCGACGAAATTTTCCTTTGCGCGACCAAAAATCATTCGTCGCGCAAAGTGGTTTTTGTAGTAGTGTATCATATTGATTCGTGCACTTGCGAGGTATAACTTTTTTCCATCACCCATATAGCCCCCAACATAGATTCATGCTCGGTGTATGTTCCGTTCATTTTTAACATTAAATTCCCTCTCAAAGTTTAAAAAAGAGAATATGGTAAGGCTTTTATGTCATCTATGCTACAATCTGGTTTAACTTATGAGTTTTGCTTTAATGTAAAAACAGTCGTAGTGTAACTTCCAATATTGACGCCTTAAAACACCTTCCACGTCAAGTCGCTACCGTCACTCATTGCTTTGTTTTCGGAGTGCTAGCCTTGTATTGTCTCTCTCATATCCTAGGTGTTGGTTTCCTTCGTGTATGGTCTTGTTCCTTTTGACTTCGCGATGGTACTAGTTTGCCCTAATGATTTGCGATGCTCCCTATCCGCCCCTTCAGTTGCTTCGCCACATGTTTCGTTGGGATTGGCGGTCAAGGTGGAGTTGGCTTTCCTTATAGCCCCTCTAATGTACGTCCAGCGATCTCAAGCTTCTCTTTCAGAAAAATACACCATATATTGTTTGGGAGGTTTGATCATGAGAATTGGTGTGGGAGGCTTGATCAAGAGAATCGGTGTTGGGCAAGGTTTTTTTACAGCTAGGGTTGTTGGGTAGCATCCTTTTACTCATCTCTAGGGGTTTGTTTGGTTATTCTTCGATGGGGACTGCAGATCTTGGTGGTGATGGAGTATTTAATGACGTTGAGCAATTTTTGGGTGATACCTTATGCTCTCAGATTGTTTTGGTGAGAGTATTGCTGATAAGGCCCAAGAGACCAGCCTAGGGGGTTTCCCAGGTCTCCCTGAGGTGTCCAATGGAACATTTATAAGCTAGGCATCCGATAAACATTCCTACTCTAATGACCTTCCGTTGGAAGTTTGTCAAGCTAAGAGGACGATCTTAGTCCCCCTTGCTTTTTCGGTTAGGGGTTTGGATTAAGAAACAAAAAGATGGCATTTCTTGCTTCTGCTGGCTCTCCTTTGACACTCATGACCACATTTCTGCACTGTACAAAGAACTATGCACGCATAGGAGGTTTTTCTTTGACAATCTTAGGTTGTGGTGGGTTGTTATTTGTTGGGGTTGTAGTGGTGTTTTGTTTTGTTTAGGGTTCACTGGTCGAGTCTGGGTTTTTTATGTTTTGTTTAGTGTGGTATTTCTTTATGTCATCTGACTCTCGGCATGCTTCTCGATCTCTATGCTGCCCCCACATACTATGTTTCCTTTCCCAATTTCAGCATGAGGTGGTGTGCTCTCTAAGGGGTTTTCTTCGTTCGGGTTCTTGTTTTGTTTGTTGCAGCTTTTCTTAGGCAGAAAAAAATGGGTTAATGACGGTTGACCATTTTAGTGGCACTTGGCACATGGGCATCTCTCTACTATTGGGCCATACGAAGTTTAACGAGTTATTTTAGGATGGGGTTATTCTCATTGGGTCATTCTAATATTGCGGTCTCATTAGGACAAGACAAAGTTTTCAGCCACCTTGGGCCGAGCTCATCTTCAGCCACGCTGGGTTGTATTTAACCTTCGGTCCTCTCGGGCTGTCTAACCACTACTTTTGAGTGTAAGTGTGTTTGCTCCATTCGGATCAGGTGAGAACACTAAAATGAGAACATTATATGAGAATTAATCCTAGCCATCCAAAGTCATCTGAACGATTGGAGAGAAAAAAACAAGCTTACAATAGAAACGGGTACGCTGCACTTCCTCTTAGCCTCGTGTCCTAGCGCGCGTTTTCCAATCTCGCCTGCACTTCCTATTTTCCTTAGTCATAATCGATACCTTTCTCCTTGAATTCCCTCTCTCTCTCTCTCTGCCCTCTCAGTTTCCCTCATCTTAATCTGCAGCTCTGTCTTGCTCTCTCAATTTCTCTTTTGATATCTCTTTCATTTTTATGCAGACCAACAAATAAAACCCCCTTTCTCTCTTACTCCCCTTTCTTCTTCTCTCTTTGCCCAAGTACAAATACAACTCTATCTTTGGAATTCTCAAAGCCATTATCAACAGCGGTCTCAGAGACAGAGTGCTCGTTTGCAAAGTCCTAATCATCGTCGTCAGCCTCCTCCAGCAGTTCTGACAACCTCTATGGTCACATCCGTTTTCCCACTTCCTACGACGTCGTCTTCGGCAAGTTCATCTATCTCTTATTGATCAAGCTCTTCTTATTTAATTGTCATCATCCTTAAATCTTAACATGTTTTTGTCAACCTAGAAATTTCTGGGGCTAAAATGGGTGAATAATGTGTTTATAGTTTAGGGTATAGATCTGTTGAAATTTATTTAATCCATTTTAGGACTTTTAATGGGATTCTTACAAATCAATGGTATTCTTGGTGGATTTGGGTTAATTTGGGGCTTTAAGGGTTCAGATCTACACATGACATGGAAATAGTCTTTTCTACCTTAATCGCTTTTGGGTTATTATGCCGCTTGTGCTTACCACAGTCTTGCTCTTATTAGTGAGTTTTAGCTTGTAGTCAGATTTTGATGTTTTTACTAGTAATTGGGTTCTCAACAAAGTGAAAATTCTATAATGAAATGGGCATTTAGAACTGTTCAGATGATTGCTGTGAGTTTATTCAATCTTTGATTGTTAGATGGTATGTTGGTGTTGCACAAAGATAAGGCTTTATTTATTTATTTTGTGATTCTTTCTGCACGCTATATACTTGTAGACTTCCTCACTTTTCTTAGTTTTTGTTTTCACAATTTTTCCATTCTTTCTCACTCAAGTCAAACAAGAATCCTTATTGGAGGATCCACTAGATGCTCAAAGTTCATCAAACTCTTCAGGAAGAACTTTAGAGCTATTTGGAGAAATGGTAAGTTTGGGGCAGAAGCCTGATGGCTTTATGTTTATTGGAGTTCTAATTGCGTGTAGCCATGCTAGGTTGGTTAAGAAGGGGCTAAAATATTGCAACAAGATGCAGAGCTTGTATGGAATTGATCCAAAAATAGAGCATTACGCATATGTGGTGGACATGCTTGGTCTGAGTGGCCAATTGGAGGAAGCTTTAAACCTCGTACATGAGATGCCAGAGGAGTCAGATACCAGAATATGGAGCTCATCGCTTAGTTCTTGTAGGCTTCACAATAACTTGTGAACTAACCGTAGAGGATAGTAGACATCAGAACCAAGAATATACATCTAGAAATAGGTTTAGCTTGAATCATTTTTAAACTAACAACACAAAAAAAATAGTTGAATGGCGAACATGATTCTACTCTGTTCTAACTTTACTTGTGTGAGGGCAGATGATGGATCAGTTTGGTGCTGGGGTTACAACATATGTATCCTTTTTGGGTTTTTGTAGAGAATGTGGTACCAACCTTCGAACCCAAGACCATTAGGAGTCAGTGCAAGCGCACTTAACCACAAGGGCAGGTTGAAGGCCAGTACAACATATGTATCCTTCACCATAGGGTTATATACAGCTTTCATTAATTCTACAATGAAAGAATTTAGTTATGGAAAGTGCATCCCTAGTTTTTTGTGTTTGCTCCTTGTTTATATTGTTTACATTCTTAACTGTTGAATGGATGGCCAACCTTGTGTAAATGGAGAAAATTTTCTGGTGCTCTGCTTGTTGGAATGGTTCCTTGAAGTGTGATCTATGACGAAGAGTGAAGTGCCTTTATAGGTATGGAAAGAATTGTTTCACTGCTGCATTAAATACCTGATGAAGATAAGAGCCTTATGTTTTGGTTTTTTGGTTGTTGCCAAAGTTGTCTACATCAGGTTTGTTGTATTAAAGCTGGAGGAATGATGTCTCTAGCCATTGATAATAATCTTGGTGGCCTTTAGATGTGGGGTATTTCCCACTTTTTTCTTTTCTTTTTATGTATTTTTTTTGCTATTTAATGAATTATTATGATTTTTGGAAGTTAAATAATTCAAAAATAGTAATAAACGGAAGAGAATGACAAGTGGCAGCACTTGAATGGTGCGTTGTTAGTGCTTCTGACAGGTGTCATTATTGTGAGCGACAGGTGTCATTCTTGTGAGCGGCACGTGTCATTAGAGTTTCAATTTTATGTGTTAACCTTAAAATTTTCCCAAATTTTTTATAAAAAGTCATAAAAATACACCGAGAATTTCTACAAACTCGTTGCAACATTATCTTCAACTAGGGATCGTGAAAATCTAAATTTGAAGTAATAATTAGAGGAAGTGTAATGATCTTCAACTTAGTGTATCATGCTTGTTGCATATTTCAGGCTATCTATGAGGATAATGGGTCATTTATGTATCATCATGCACCCTACGGCACATATGCAACATCTCTGTTGAATTTACTTTTGAATATCAACTTTGTTCTTTATATGTATTTTTTAATGCTCATTCCAGTTTGGTTTAAAATTCAGGACCTTGATAAACCACCTCTTACGTGAGAAACTTTTTTCTATCCTGGCATCATTGTGTATCATACTTGTTGCATATTTCAGGCTCTCTATGGGGATAATGGGTCATTTATGTATCATCATGGATATGGTTATGCACCCTACGACACATGTGCCACATCTCTGTTAAATTTATTTTTGAATGTCAATGTCCCTTCCAATTTTGTTTAAAATTCAGGACCTTGAGAAACCACCTCTTACGTGAGAAACTTTTTTCTATCCTAACATCATTGTGTATCATGTTTGGTTCATATTTCAGGTTGTCTATGGGGATAATGGGTCATTTATGTATCATCATGGATATGGTTATGCACCCTACAACACATATGCCATATCTTTGTTAAATTTACTTTTGAATGTCAATGTCCCTTCCAATTTTGTTTAAAATTCAGGACCTTGAGAAACCACCTCTTACGTGAGAAACTTTTTTCTATCCTGACATCATTGTGTATCATGTTTGTTGCATATTTCAGTCTGTCTATGGGGATAATGGGTCATTTATATATCATTTCAAGCTGTGTATGGGGTAACTTTACGTCATCTTTCATTCTATTTTCATGTTCCTGTCTGCCGCGCAAATCTCACGGCCTGGAGTTCCGGGGCGAGGGGATGTGCGTTAACACGGGGTTTCCTGCTTTTGGGTGCGGTGCGGTTGTGCGTGGGCGTGCCAGCACGGTTTACCGTGCATTGATGTTTCGGTGAGTGTTGGATGGGTGGATGGTGCGCCTGTTTGATCTGTCTTCCTAGTCAAACGATTGTAGCCGAGAGAGGAACTGGTCTCGGCTGTTAGGTTCACGGCCTGAACTACAAGGCCGTCGAGTGGTGGTGTTGGTGGTGGGTTTTGGGCGGTGCTCCGGCGCGCTGCTCAGGGAGCGACGGTCGTGTGATATATGGGGTGAGTGAACGAACAAACAGAGATGGTGCTCCGGCGCCTTGAAAATCAAGGGTCGTATGATATATTGATGAATGGATTCTGCTTACAACCTAACACTACTCCTAGGAAAGCAAGTAAAGATATTGAAAGTGCATTACAGAAGAAAATAAGTTGCTCCGTGGGAGGCTTGTTTTGGTGTTTGAACCCTTTGAATGTAGCTCGAGTCTTGTATTTATAGGAAGAGTCCCTGGATGAGTAATCGAGGCTGAATTTGCACATAGTGGAGTCCGATTAGTGCAAGTGGGTAGTCCAATCGACATTTGGGATCGTGAAGTATGGTGATGAGACCCCAGAAATCCTGGTGAATCTCGGCCGCCGCGCTCAATCGTGGGTTCTGAACCTCTGGCCGTGGAGACGCATTTATTGCCTGGATAGCTGGTGAACCAACATCTCAAGCTGTCAGAATCCTTGTGAGAATGTCCACGTCTAATCACTCTGATCTTCATCACCAAATCCTGACTTCAGTCACTTCCCACCTTCCCTCATGCATTAAATGCTACTTTGTGGCCAATGGGTTTTGCTGCATTAAACAGATACTACTTCATTAAATGAAGCCTGGGACCCTGCTGTCACGTGATGATTTGCCTTTAATCCCTTTGGCCGTGACCTTGCTCTACCTCGGCCTCGGCCCTCAATCGAGGCCGAGATGATCGTGCTTTAGCAATTTTTCTTGTTTCTCTGGAAGGTCAAAATACTCTGGCAAAATGCTGCGTTTTCAGTTTCTCGAGAAGGTACGAGGGCCGAGATAAAGGGTCCCTTCGGCCAGTTCACGGCCGTGATTTATTAGGCACAAACAGTTCCTCAATGGCAACCATTATCCCATTTCCACCTCTCACAACTAGAGCTGAGCTAAAGCACAAGGGAAATTTTAGGAGCTTAGTTTGATTTGTATTGTGTTTATTTAATTTGTGCAGCCTTGGTTTAAAGCTTTGGTTGCCTTTGCGATTGGAAGAGGATTCATTTCATGATTGCTATGAAAGTAATCAAATATAGGAAAAGAAAAAAAAAATTTGCTTAAACACGTTTGGTACTTTTGCATTTTTTGTTGAGTATTCCTCTAAATGTTAAATTGTGACTTTTTTTTTTTGGGTTTGCTTGGTTTTATTTTTATTATGTTCATTTAATTTGTGCAGGCCCTTATTTAAAGCTTTGGTTCCCTTGACAATTCAAATATGAAGAGTCGTTCCTAGGAACTTATAGTAATTTTGCATATATTTTTATAATTTTTAAAAATTATAAATTTTACAAATAATTGTTTGCCATTATTTTACAAATAATTTTATAAATTTTGCGTATGACACAAGTCTTAATTGCAATGTTGCATCATTAATTGTTTGCCATCAAAATATCTTTTGTAAACGCTTAAAAAGGATTCACTAGAGCTTTAACATCACCTCATTTACTATTCACTAAAGCTTCATGTTTTAAGATGAACTCAAAAGACATGGAAAGTGTCACATTGACTTTGTATAATTTTTTGGTGTGTGTATTTTTCTGCTATTTAATGAATTATTATGATTTTTGGAAGAGTGCATCATTAGTGCTTTTGACAAGCGTCATTTCGTGTAGCGCAACGTGTCATCAGAGTTTCATTTTGTGTCTGTTTATCTTTAAAAATTCACAAACAATTAATGAAAAATCGAAAAAATACATCCTTAATTTCTACAAATTACATGCGACATTATCTACCACTATGATGTGCGAAAATCAAAATTTGACTTTAGAAAATTTGAATTAATAGTTGGAGGAAGAGTTAAACTTGGTGTGCAAATAGTATAGAAACAAACTTGAGTTTGAGAAATTATTTGAATTTTTTTATATCTCATAATAAATCTGAAAAATTCACACACAAAAATACGTTGTGACATTTCCAACATCTTTTAACACTTCAAAATATAATTTTGACTAAGAGAAAAATTCAAATAATTTCACAAAGTCAAATTTGATTCCATACTAACAATAACACTAAGTTGAAGATCACAAGTTTTCATCACAACAACTCTTCATCCAATTATTACTTCAAAATTTTCAAAATTAATTTTGATTTTCGAGTATCATAATCGAAGATAATGTCGCAAGGAATTTGTAGAAATTTTCGGTGTATTTTTATGATTTTTCAATATTTTTTGTGATTTTTTAAAGATAAATTCACAAAAATAAAACATTAATGACACGTGGTGCTATGAGATGCTGACACCTGCTGGAAAAGCTGACTACGCACCCATCAGGTGCTGCCATGTGTCATTCTCTTCAGTTTATTACTATTTTCCAATATTTTGACTTCCATAAATCATAATAAATTTATAATAAATCTGAAAAATTCACCAAAAAATACCCCAGACTCCTTGCGACATTTCCAACATCTTTTGAGACTTAAAATATAATTTTGACTAAGAGAAAAAATCAAATAATTTCACAAAGTCAAGTTTGCTTCCATACTAACAATGACACTAAGTTAAAGATTACTAGTCTTCATCACTACAACTCTTCCTCCAATTATTACTTCAAATTTCCCATAGTCAAATTTTGATTTTCGAGTATCATAGTTGAAGATAATGTCGCAAGGAATTTGTAGAAATTTTCGGTGTATTTTTATGATTTTTTAATTATTTTTTGTGAATTTTTTAAGATAAACTCACAAAAATGAAACATGAATGACGCATAGAGCTATGAGATACTGACACCCGCTGGAAAAGCTGACTACACACCCATCAAGAGCTGCCATGTGTCATTCTCTTTCATTTATTACTATTTTCCAATATTTTCACTTCCAAAAATCATAATAAATCTGAAAAATTCACCAAAAAATACCATGGACTCCTTGTGACATTTCCAACATTTTTGGAGACTTAAAATATAATTTTGAGTAAGAGAAAAATTAAAATAATTTTACAAAGTCAAGTTTGCTTCCATACTAACAATGACACTAAGTTAAAGATCACTAATCTTCATCACTAAAACCCTTCCTCCAATTATTACTTCAAACTTCCCAGAGTCAAATTTCGATTTTTGAGTATTATAGTCAAAGATAATGTCGCAGGGAATTTGTAGAAATTTTTGGTGTATTTTTCTGATTTTTAAAATTATTTTTTGTGAATTTTTTGAGATAAACTCACAAAAATGAAACATGAATGACACATGAAGCTATGAGATACTGACACCCGCTAAAAAAGCTGACTACGCACCCATCAGGCGCTGCCATGTGTCATTATCTTCCAGTTATTACTATTTTCCAATATTTTCACTTCCAAAAATCATAATAAATTTATAATTAATCTGAAAAATTCACCAAAAAATACCTCGAACTCCTTGCGACATTTCCAATATCTTTTGAGACTTAAAATATAATTTTGACTAAGAGAAAAATTCAAATAATTTCACAAAGTCAAGTTTGCTTCCATACTAACAATGATACTAAGTTAAAGATCACTAGTCTTCATCACTACAACTCTTCCTCCAATTATTACTTCAAATTTCCCATAGTCAAATTTCGATTTTTGAGTATCATAGTTGAAGATAATGTCGAAAGGAATTTGTAGAAATTTTCGGTGTATTTTTCTGATTTTTTAATTTTTTTTGTGTGAATTTTTTAAGATAAACTCACAAAAATGAAACATGAATGACACATGGAGCTATAAGATACTGACACCCGCTGGAAAAGCTGACTACGCACCCATCAGGCGCTGCCATGTGTTGATCTTCCATTTATTACTATTTTCTAATATTTTCACTTCCAAAAATCATAATAAATTGATAATGACTCTAAAAAATTCACCAAAAAATACCCGAACTCCTTGCGACATTTCCAACATTTTTGGAGACTTAAAATATAATTTTGACTTAGAAAAAAATTCAAATAATTTCACAAAGTCAAGTTTGCTTATGTACGAACAATAACACTAAGTTAAAGATCAATAGTCTTCATCACTACAACTCTTCCTCTAATTATTACTTCAAATTTCTCAAAGTCAAATTTTGATTTTCGAGTATCATAGTCAAAGATACTGTCGCAAGGAATTTGTAAAAAATTTCGGTGCATTTGTCTTCTTTTTTTTTTTATAATGTTTTTTCATGAATTGTTTTAAGAAAAACTCACAAAATAAAACATTAATGACACATGGCGCTATGAGATACTGACACCCGTCAAAAAAAGCTAACAACGCACTCATAAGTCACTGCTATATGTCATTCTTTTCCATTTATTACTGTATTCCAATATTTTGATTTCCAAAAATCATAATAAATCTGAAAAATTCACCGAAAAAATACATCGGACTCTGTACAACATATTCTACACTTTTAAGATTTAAAATTTAATTTTGTCTAAGAAAAAGAATCACATAATTTCTCAAAGTCAAGTTTGCTTCTATAACAACAATAACTCTAAGTTTAAGATCATTATTGATCCTCCAATTATTACTTCAAAATTTTCATAGTCAAATTTGGATTTTCAAATAGTCGACAATACTGTTGTAAGGAGTTTGTAGAAATTTTTGATTTGTTTTAATGATTTTTATTTTTATTTTTTGTGAATTGTTTAAGGTAAAGACACAAAAGTGAACCTTTGATGACACGTAGTGCTACACGAGAATGACACCCGTCATAAGCACTGATGACACACCCATCAAGTGTTGCCACTTGTCATTCTCTTCCATTTAATACTATTTTTCAATTCTATAACTTCCAAAAATCATATTAAATTCAAAAAAAAAAAAAAAATTCATAAAAATACACTAAAACTTCTTGTGATACTTTCTGCATCTTTTGAGTTTATTTGAAAAAATTCATAAAAATACTAATGAATACTTCTTAGTCCAAAAATAAAAATAATATTTATGAAGCTTTAGTTAATAGTAAATCAAGTGTTGTTGAAGCTCTAATGAATCCTTTTGAAGCCTTTACGAAACATATTTTGGTGGCAAACAAGTGATGCTGCAACATTGCAATTATGACTTATGTCATTTCTCTATTGTTTCATTGCATTACTTTTAAAATTATAAAAATATACAAAAGCTTTAAACAAGTTCCTTGCAACGACTCTTCGTATTTGAAGTGTCAAGGCCACCAAAGCTTTAAACAAGGCATGCAGAAATGAAATGAACACACTAAAAATCAAACGAAGATGCTAAAATCCCAATATTGAACCCAAAAAAAGAAAGAGAGAGTCCCAATTTAACATTTAGAGGAATACTCAATAGAAAATGCTGCAGTACCAAACACGTTTAAGCAATTTCTTTCCTTTTTTCCTATATTTGATTACCGTCATAGCAATCATGAAAGCCATCCTTGTCCTATCTCAAAGGCAACCAAAGCTTTAAACAAGGGCTGTTAAGTTTCTTTGTTTAAGGCAACTTGAGGACTCCATATTGTGGTGGCTGCTTCAGCAAAGATGTTGCTGTTTCTCAAGATTTTTCATTTTAGATTTCTAATTTTCTGCTTTCAACTAACAAAATATGGTTCTTGTTATCCTGTATTGATAAAATTATATATATATATTTATTTATTTTGGTAAGATAATCTAATTAGTTATTGTTCATTTGAATTGAATTGAAATGAAATGGCTGCAAGAATAGAAGGAAACACATAGAGCCATTAGAATACGAAAGACTATAAATATGTAAGTAGCTTTAGAAAGGTTTAACACTCAAGAGGTTTGTACCTCTTGAGCTAATGGCTGGCACCCTAGCCAATCAAAAAGCTTTATACAATCTCAATTGACAAACAAAAGAATGCCAATCCTCAGAGAGGATCCTAAGGAAATTTGACAAGCATTCAACTTTAAGTGTAAAAGGTCCCAATTTGATCAAAAATTTGGTCCACAAAATGGAACTTCAAGGGAATTTGACAGTCATAAATTGCAATTCCATGAGGCAACACAACGCCAAACCTTGAAGAAACGCTAAACTCAGTAAAAAAAAAATGGCAATTTCTTTCACAAATTGAGAGCTTCAAATAAAAAATAAGATAGAATACCTCAAACAAGTAAGGATCAGTTGACCTCAACCTTGGGACCTGAAATTCACAAAAGGAAAAAAGGAAAGGTGAATTAATTAAGAAAAACAGGGGAAATTATATGCTAGGAAAGGAGAGGATACGGTAGGGTAGGGTAGGAAGGCAGACCATGGAACTCATGAGGACAATGGTCCTTGTCCCTTACCGATGCCACGAGTGGACTTAAGGTACTGCTAGACGAGGTGGCGATACTTCTGGAGGTGGTTGACGCCCTCGATGCGGTAGCACTAGCACTAGCGGAGCTTTTCTCTGATGATCTTGGCCTTCTCGATGTCGATCCACTTCTCTCGCACTATGTGCTCCCTCATCTCCAGCATCGACATCGGGTCCTTGTATGGATTCACTGGATCGAAGTCATCTAGCGGCGACTCGTCTAAGTCCACAACTCCCTTCCTCCTCCCCATTTTTACACTTCACTCACTCTCTCTCTCTGTCTCTCTCTCAAACAAGAAAAAATTAGGGTTTTATACTCAAATAATCACTTTTCACAAATGTTATTCTGAAATGATCACCTTACAAATTCTATTCAGATATAATCACTTTGGGATGTGAAATTACCTAAGTGCCCTCCATATAAAAGCATACATATCAACCATTTAGCACCTCTTTGTTGAAAGGCAACTTCTCTCAAGTCCTCTCCTCTCTGTAATCATAGTTTCCCAAATATCGACTGAACTCCAGGTTGCGAGGCATGTCGGCACTAAGC
This sequence comes from Prunus avium, assembly GCF_965620075.1. Lineage (NCBI taxonomy): Eukaryota > Viridiplantae > Streptophyta > Magnoliopsida > Rosales > Rosaceae > Prunus > Prunus avium. The sequence goes on from NC_142286.1 coordinate 9,501,085, forward strand.
AATCATGTTCGCAACCCATCCATCGTCATAACCCAGATGTCCAAAAGTTTGGAACCCTAGTTTGACCATAGCAAAGCCGGCAACCCACGACCTCCATTGTGGACCTCCGCATCCAAGTGACTGTCGCGACTCCACAGCGAAGCGAAATTGGCGACTTCCGTCGTCCTTGTGAACAGATGCGAGTTCTGATATTGGTTTTGTAGTGTATGTGTATTATAAATTGGTTCATCCCCTTTTCTCCACAGATGGGCAGAAAAGATAAAATTTTCAGTTTAAAGGCGTTTTGATATGTTGAAATTCGTAGTTTTTGTTATTATCTGCAGTGGGATCTGTGTGGTCAACTTGAATTTTGTATAAAATTCACTGAATGCTTGTAAAATGTAGTGCAATGTGTTTGATAATGGCCAAAATAATAGAACACAGAAAAAGCATATGTTAACTTTGTCTGCCCTAAAAATAGGTTTGTTAGCTTAGTGGTAGCCTCAATTTAGATGCTTAACTGGGGAATTTATTGCCATTCTGGGTTTGTTTTGGTCAGAAGTTTAGGTTGTGTGTTTTGGTATCCAATTTGGTAATTAAGCTTATACTACATAATTCGTTTTGTATCACAACCTGATCCTTTTGTTGAAGGTGTTTAAATTTGTTCAAAACCCTTATAGTTTAGAGGGTTCATATTGCTGCCATGGTATGTTTATGTGAGTTTGGTAATAAGTTGGAACCCACATATATGTACAAAATCCGAGAAAACACAGAAAGGAATAAAAGTTTGTTGTTGAAGTAGCTACAATTTGAGTTTGAAGAATTGAGGATTGATAAGATGATACGTGTAGTGGAATGATAGTTATATATGTTCTTATTTGATCTAATTTGTTGTGGTTTTGTGTTATTAATCGGTCTACTAATGATTTATGTTATTTGCATAAATGGATAGCGTTGGAATATTGGTATGCTACAATGGAAGTTGGGTTCAGAAGGATAACATTGACACTTATGAAGGTGGGGAGGCTAAAGGCATAATAGTGTCACGGAACGTAACATTTTCCGATCTTGTTGAGCGCATTTATAAGATAATGGATGCAGATCCGACGAAATATATTGTCACACTGAAGCATTCAGTTCCTCTATCCTCATCTGTCTATAAGCACATAAGGGTTGAAGACAATGATGATGTTCAATATTTTTTAAAGTACAACACAGATGTTATGGCCTCTAAAGTCACCTCTTTAATAGCAAGCTTGAACAATTTAGAAGGTCATGGTATTGAAGGGTGCAATGGCATTGTAAGTGTTGAGAGTAGCAATGCGCCTGCTAAATTTGTTGTGGAACAAAGAAATGAGGTCATTCGGGACAACCAAACTGAAAATCGTGGAAATGGTTTTAATTGGAGTGATTGGGTTGAAGATGTTAATTTTCAAAGTGTCGAAAACATAGATGGTGATTTCTGTGAAGCTAGCAACCAAGAGGAACTCTACTCTGCGCCAAATGAGCATCCTCATAAGGACAGCAATTTCGAGCCCTCCACTGTGCAGTGTAGACAGGTGCAATCTGAACCTCCCCGACAATCAAGGTATACTGAAATGCATAGAAGCCGAGTTGATTTGATGCATGGTCAGAGTTTGGAACATAATCATTATGGTGGAGGCCTTTGTTGCATCAATTGGGAACCAAATTTTAAGGTTGGTCGAGTTTATCCAAATAAGATGGCGCTTTTAAAAACCATAAGGTTAGCAGCAATTAGAGGCCACTTTCGATTGAGAACAATCCAATCTGGGAAGCGTCGGTTGTGTGTTCGCTGTTGGCAGCTTCCTTGTCCTTGGTTAGTTCGGGCATATAAAGTTGGATTACATGAGTTTAGGGTTGCTAAATACGATCCAATTCATGAATGTGATATAAGGTATGTAAGTAGTCAGCATCCTCAAGCTACAACTGGATTGCTGGCTGATTATGTGAATTGGAGATTTAAGGATGCGCACACCATTTATACTCCAGCTGATATCAAGAAAGATGTGAAAAATAATTTTGGTGTGAGCATAAGCTACACTACAGCGTGGAGAAGCCGAGAGTTAGCTTTCAAAACAATTAGAGGGTCTGCAGAACAGTCATATTCCCTTCTCCCTTCCTATTGTTATCAATTGGAGGGTGCAAATCCTGGAACTTTGACATACATTGAGACTGATGCAACTGACCACTTCTTATATTTTTTTATGTCAATTGGTGCATGCATAAGAGGATTTCAGTCGTCAATGCGGCCCGTGATTGCTGTTGATGCTACCCATTTGAAGTGCAAGTATAAATGTGTGTTGTTTGTTGCGACGGCATTTGACGGAAATCGTAACATATATCCTGTTGCCTTTGGGATTGGAGATTTGGAGACGGATGCAGCTTGCTCGAATCTTGTTGTCATATCTGATCGAAATGTTAGCATACAAAATGGGCTGCAAAGAATTTTTCCTGGGGCAACACATGGTATTTGCTTTTATCACTTGAAGGGAAATATGAAAGCCTCATTTCACTTGAAGCAGCAGGATCTGATATTGGGGTATTTTGTAAGGGCAGCTAAGTCTTATGGTCTAGCGGAGTTCAATCGTCACTTCTCCATGATAAACAATGACTGAGTGCGAACTTATCTACTACGTGCAGGCCTCCATAAGTGGTCTCGAGCCCATTGTGATGGACGACGATATAATGTGATGACAACGAATATTGTGGAGTCCATTAATTCAGTTCTTCGTTTTGCAAGGATGCTTCCGGTGGTACACTTGATCGATGAAATTACAAATCTACTTCTGTATTGGTTTAGTCAACGTCGAGATTTAGCAATGAAATGTCATTCTACGTTGTGCCCTGATTTAGGCGAAAAGAAGTTAAGGAAGAGGTTAGACGCTGCTTCAAGGATGAATGTGGTAAAAATCAATGATGTGGAGTATAATGTTCTGGATGGTGATTTGAACGGTTTGGTGCACTTGCAAAACCGTAGTTGTACGTGCAGGAAGTTTGACTTAGAGCAACTCCCGTGCAAGCATGCTATTGCGGTATGTCGGCACTTGAAATTGAACCCCTACTCCCTTGCCTCTTCGTATTATACACGACCTACATGGGCAGCAGCATATGCTGAATCTATTTATCCTGTACCACCTGAAGGCACATGGGTTATTCCCGAAAATTTGAACAATGTTAAAATCCTCCCTCCTCTTTCTAAGGTTATGCCGGGCCGTTGCAAATCGCAAAGAATAGCTTCTAAAGGAGAGGCCTCCAGTGAAAAAAAAATGCTCAAGGTGTGGTGTCAAGGGCCACTACTGAAATACATGCAAACAATTTGTCCCCGTCACCAACAAGCAGCCCGTTGCGTAGAGGTTAGAAGTGTTTAGTTTCTACCTCAGTTTTGTTAATCTGGGAAGTTGATGCATAGCTTAGGTGATGCTGGCGGGATGAAAGTCCGTCAAGTTAAGGGTCATGCCAGGCATACCGAACAACTTAACAAGTCCCTTGGAATGACATTCTAGTTTTAGTACAAATTGGTCACCATACGGTGCCACCAGTGACAATGCAACCAGCTGTAACAACAATGTTCCACTGGCCAATGTGTCTTACATATTATAATTTGTGAATTTTTGTTATGTACCGTTCATTTTCATTTGAATTGTATTGGATTTGGTGTTATGTGTATTGTGATTGTAGTCATAGTGCCATATATTGTTCCTTTGCTAGGCTATTCACAGTATCGCTAGACTGTTGCCCTTTTATTGTCATCGTATTGGTAATATATTGTACATGTTTTGTAGTCGTATTGATAGTTTAATGTCAAATGTGTGTGCCCAAAATGAAAGGGCTTAGAAGGCTAACTAAAATTGCATACCATACATAAAACTCCTTCAAAGTGCAAATCTTACACAATTATCGTGCTACTGGTAGTACTTCATGATTTCTCATTATATAATAAAATATGGATAATTTCCCGGAAATTATCCGGAATTATCCATGCAACTACACATGGTCAACTGATCGCGATATTATCTATAATATCAATAATATCGCGATCTGAACTTTCAAACAATTGTTATCCATTCTTCAAGTCACATAGACAGGGGTTGTAACCCTTCCCCCCTTCCAGGTTATGAGCCACAAGTGTTATCGGCATCGATGTATGTCCGATATTTCCATGGCTATTTCCGTGCTATAGAACCACGGATATTTCCTAAACCCTTTCCAATTTAAGAGCGTACAGTCCTGCTTTACCATTTATCAGATGTAGAGGTTATATTTTATGGATGTACAAAAGTGACCCATCCTTGTTAATGCAACATGGTAACACCAGTTTCATCGTTGCATCCGATATTGTCCCAGATTGTATTCATGTTCATTATTTTATTCATACCTAAGGTCATCTATGGATTTGATATAACCATCAAATTGTGAATGGGTATGTTCGGATATCCGGGAATAAGGAAATTGACATCCTTGTTAGATTATGATAATGCTGTTGTCAGAGTTGTGATTGTCTTCAATTGTTTTGCAAAAGCAATGGCTCCGCACACAATAAAGAGGCAATACAATACCAATAAAAGTACATTACGATCTAGTTTTTGGGCAATAAGCATACAATACGAACACAGATACTTCTGTTTGTGCCTGATGAATCACGGCCATAAGCTGGCCGAAGGAGCCCCTTCTCTCGGCCCTGGCACTTGTTCGTAAAAACTAAAACGCAGCGTTTCGCCAGGGTACTTCGCCTTCCTAAAGATAAAAGAAGAAATGCTAAGGCATGATCATCTCGGCCTCAAACGCAGGCCGAGGCTGAGGCCGAACAAAATCGCGGTCAAGGCATTAAAGACAAATCATCACGTGACAGCAGGGTCCCAGGCTTCATTTAATGAAGTAGTGCCTGTTTAATGCAGCAAACCCATTGGCCACAAAGAAGCATTTAATGCATGAGGGAAGGTGGGAAGTGACTGAAGTCAGGATTTGGTGATGAGGATCAGAATGATTAGACGTGGACATTCTCACAAGAATTCTGACAGCCTGAGATATTGGTTCCCCAGCTATCCAGACCATAAATGCGTCTCCACGGCCAGAGGCTCAGAACCCACGATCAAGAGCGGCGGCCGAGATTCACCGGGATTTCTGGGGTCACACCACCATACTTCACGATCCCAAATGTCGATTGGACTGCCCACTTGCGCTAATCAGACTCCACTATGCGTAAATTCAGCCTCGATTACTCATCCAGGGACTCTTCCTATAAATACAAGACTCGAGCTACATTCAAAGGGTTCAACACCAAAACAAAGCCTCCCACGGAGCAACTTATTTTTTCCTGTAATGCACTTTCCATATCTTTACTTGCTTTCCTAGGAGTAGTGGTAGATTGTAAGGAAAATCCATTCATCAATATATCATACGACCCTTGATTTTCAAGGCGCCGGAGCACCATCCTTGTTGTTCGTTCACTCACCCCATATATCACACAACCGCTGCTCCCTGAGCAGCGCGCCGGAGCACCGCCCAAAACCCACCACCAACACCATCACTCAACGGCCTTGTAGTTCAGGCCGTGAACCTAACAGCCGAGACCAGTTCCTCTCTCGGCTACAATCGTTTGACTAGGAAGACAGTTCAAACAGGCGCACCACTTATCCATCCAACATTCATCAACACATCGACGCACGGTAGACCATGCTGGCACGCCTGCGCACAACCGCACCGCACCCAAAAGCAGGAAACCGCGTGTCAACGCACATCCCCTCGGCCCGGAACTCCAGGCCGTGAGATTTGCGCGGCAGACAACTTCACAATACAAAAACTATTTACAAAGTTACTAACTTGCCACTCAGCGGTGACAATACGAGGAAGCCCTAAACATGGCACCACCTTCATACAAAAGCCATTCCCTGTCCACAAAATGGTTAGAACCCGCTGTTACCCTGACCCAGCTGCAGCAACAGTAGCACATTCGAAATGTTTACAGGTCCATGAATAGATCCATGTCCTTGGTCTTCTTCCTCGCTGCATGCACAAGGCTATGATCAGCCATTCCTACTCCACTCCTATTCAAGACCTCCCACACACCAGCAACATCTATTTCGCTCCAATTGTAGTTAGGTGAGACGACCGCAGCATAATCTCGGAACATCTCAAACCCATTGTTGAAACATGCAACCATTTCATCGTTAAATTCTTCAGATTCAGTGAATTTTTTGACAGCAACTTTCTTTGTTACCTCCAATTTTGACTTCAACGCGTCTAACTTTGCACTCCGACTTTTAGCTTTCATAGTTTGCTTCAGTTCTCCAGCGTATGCTTTGTTGAGCTTGTTCGTCAAGTTTCCCATTACCTGCCCATGAATATCACATTTTGTTTCCCACCAATCCGTAGCCCGAGACAAATATTGGAGGTGATGCTTCACTTCAGCTATTTTCTCTAGTGGATCATTGTTGTCAGCCTCACTTCCAGATGACGTGGGATCGTTATTGGGAGTCCCAGGTGGAGATGGGAATGGCACATGCCATTGTTGGTCTCCCGGGTAACTTACAAGCTCGTTTGGAGGGACTACGTCTGACATCTTCAAGTACTGTCCACGGAGAAGACAGCAAAAAGGAAATTCCACTATTGAATTTGACTATTGGAAGAGAGCAAATCACTAAAATTGAGTATTTGAAGACAACATTGAGGGTTTTCGAAACTCAAATACTTTTATGGTACATTTTTGTAAACGTATGAATTGGTAGTTTGTGAAATTAATGTACTCATAAATTGAGACATTTTGTACTTTTGCTAAATTAGGCAAATTGGGCAAAGAGGACAAAAGGAATAAATTGGAAATACAACAAGGGTCCCACACAACAAACAGCAAACAATGTTAAAGATTAGTAAAACCCACCTCTACACTCCCGCCAATAACTCCCGCCCTGCTCACTCTCATTAACTCCTGGTCATTATTATCTCCCACTATTTAAGTGTCAACCACCTGCATCCACCAACTGCTTCCATTACATTTACTTCGTCAAACCCCGCTGCTTGCTCAGACATTTCACTCACATCACAATTACTCCCACTTTGGCCAACCTAATGGCGACACCAACCCGCAGTAAATACCCATCACCCATGGACCCGTCCCCCACACCAAACCGGACTATTGCAATTACAGAAGGAGGGGACACTGAAACAGCTGCCACATCAGCAACATAAGGCACTGAAGACTGGGTCCATGGACTGCAGCAATGTCGCGCCAATACCATATTTTGGAAAAATCTCCATGCAGACATAGTTTCAAAAATTAAGGAGGGCCAAGCTAGGTGGGGTGACATAAAATACCGTACAATTCGCTCGCGTTATGAAGCCCGGATGCATCTCCTGCAGATAAAGGCTGTCACAACTAAAATTGTAAATGCCCGTGCCACTGCAGTTATGGTATTCAAGGAATCTGACGAAATGGCTCAGCTGAAGCAAAAACAACTGGAAAGCGGTTTCGAACTATGTAGGAAGTTTGCCAAAATTGTGGATGCAGAAGGAAACTGGGACATCACTGTGGGAGGGGTCATGAATTTCATGAGTGGCGGTCGCCGCCATTGAAGGGTATGCAACTCCAAATGTGTCCACCGAAAAAAGGTTTCACTGAAAAAAGATTACTTTGGAGCCTGTCAAATGTTGTGGACACGTTCTGTACAAATGGAAAGTATGAGGTGCCCTGTTGTTGTAATCTCTAAGTATGAGGTGCCCTGTTTTTGTATTTTGTATTATGTAAGTTTGAGGTGGCCTCTTTTGTAAATATGTCTTATGTAAGTTTGAGGTGCCCTCTCTTTTAAGTTTGTATTCAGTAAGTTTGAGGTGAACTCTTGTTCAATTTTGTATTATGTCAGTTTGAGGTGAGCTCTTTTTTGTATTTTGTATTATGTAAGTTTGAGGTGGCCTCTTTTTAAAATATGTATTATGTACTGTTCAAGTGGCCTATATTTTTATTTTTATGCTCTAAGTTTGAAAACTGCAGTAGATATAATTTCGATTCATTCATTTGAGTTCCGAAGTAGAACGTAATTGCCTAACCATAGCACTTGTTTAAGTTCGGCATCCATCGGTAGATACCTTCCATATACTTTACTTTTGTACACTTGTAAAATGACATTGCCAAACGAATACGTTAGCCAGTATAAAACAGGTTATAATAGGAGTATGGGTCGGAAATAATAGACAACTGACATTGCAAAGCCAATATAAGGACAATATGAGGCCTTATAAAACCAATAAATTGACACTAGAACACCAATACATCAGTGGTTACAACCAATATACAACCAATGAAGTATGGAATGTACTGTATTTGAAAGTGTATACAATATCATATTTGTAATAAAATCAGGGTATGAAAAAAAAACATATTTCGAGTAGGCCCCGACCGTTGACAGTGGTCAACATAGAAATAATAAAAAACAGGATGCAACACCACAATTTGGATACAAAGCACAACATTAACTCCATTATTCATATTTGTGCGCCCACACGGTTTTCCCTCCATTATTTGCACATGCAAGTCAAACCCATTCAATACAAGCTGACCATCTGTACAACCCTAAATATCGCAGATCTTTAACATGAGTTCATACAGACAAAACAAGGAGATGCGTAGGAGGAGCCACCGTAGCGGTGCGGCTGAGTCAGTGAGGACTCGACTTCAAGAGGTCGATGGGAAATGGAAGAGGCGAGTTCACTATGTTCACGCCTCTGCTACTGTGGAAACATTGTCAAAACGCATACATCGTGGACGGTTTCTCATCCTGGAAGGAGATTTCAAGTATGTGCAAGGGTAAGTTTATTTATCGGCTTACGATGTTGACCTTTGGGATTTTCGTGGTTTCCAATTGTGAGGCTACGCCTCTGTGTTTAAAAACATAGTTTCTGTTTTATGCAGAAGAATGGATGTACATTTTGGGAATGGGATGACCCAAAGATGTGTGACAGATCGAAGCACATAATTCCAGGCTTGCTTAGGAAAATAAACCGGCTGGAACAAGAAGCAAATGCTGGAAAAGGCAACATTAAAAACCCATGGTTTTGGGTCTCTGTTGTCATGTTTGGAATGGTAATTTATTTGTTGTTTGCAAAATGTAATCGGAGGTTTGTTCATCTACAGTTGGCTGGTTAATGTTGGTTAGGTTTTCGATGTAATGGAACAGGTTTGATGTAATGTAGATCAGTTATGGCAGACATGGTCCTTTTCCATTTCCTATTGTTATCCATTTGTGATTACAAAGGCATACCCAATATAGTGCACCTCTCGTATTTTGGATACCAACTCTTATGCAGCCTTAATGGCCATAACACATATTCCACTTGAAACATGACAAAGAACCAAATAAACCAGGGTGAGTGACGTCCCAAAAGTAGAAGTAAAAAATATCCCAAAACTACAAGTAAATAACGTGGAAGAAGAGGATAGTTGAGCTTGTGATTGGACCATATTTCCCCCTTTAACAAAACCACCAAATTATCGTTATACAATATAACAAGTCTAAACTCAAATTAATCCAACTATGAAATTAAAGAACGTTGTCACTATATCATTCTATATGTACTCAACATGTACCGGGAGCCACTGGTCAAACTATTGATTGAACCGAGGACTTCACTTTTGATATTGAATTATCTACAATTCTGTAAATGAATTTGACATTTTTTTCCACGTTGGGTTGTTTACTTTGTAATGCTGAATCCAACGTTAACCCTAGAACATAAACATGTCATCAACGGTTCGAAAGTTACAGGTACAAAAGACGACAAAGGTCGATGTTGAGTATGCAACATAGCCAGTTCATACATCTATTCCACCAACACGGCCTACAGTACCTGGGTGATATTGAAGTGATACAATAGTGATAAAGATTTGATAGAAAGGGAATAAAAAAGTGATATAGTCGTGATATAAGAGAGATACAAAATGCTGATTGTATTTCACTTGGGATGGTTCACCAGCATAATTCAGATGACATCACCACCCCAAGTTCTAGCTGCAACTTCAACGATAATAGCAGAAAAATAACAAGCGCGAAATTATAGTGGGAATAATCACAACAGTCGCACTAAAGGAATGGAAACATGAGATTTTATCGCTTGTCCCAAAAAAACATGAATTTGGCCGGCATTTCATACAACATATGGATATTTTGGTCTATGGCTGTACATAACATGTCAAGTACAAAAGGTCAAAATCCGCATTGTAAGAAAGGAAAGGTGAGTACAGCCCTGTGATATGGAATACAAGTACTGGCGAATTACGTTAGAGATATGAACAAGTGGACCTACTACACTTTATCTGCCATGTGTACAAAATGTCAAAAATGGTGCTATGTAATTCAACACTTCACATTAAGTTTCAGGATTTACAATATCAGGAAACAGCCTGCAACGTCTTTCACGTAGGTGTACACAATCAGTGAACTGAATACGTCTATGAACCTGGAAGGACCATGAACATAAGCACGCCACATGTGCCACATCAGCATTAAGTTTCAGGATTTACAATATCAGGAAATAGCCTGCAACGTCTTTCACGTAGGTGTACACAATCAGTGAACTGAATACGTCTATGAACCTGGAAGGACCATGAACATAAGCACGCCACATGTGCCACATCAGCATTAAAACAAAGGGGAAATTGAACATAAAAACATGTAACAAATAGTTGTAATAATTGTAATAATTGATTCTATTAACCTTTCATAAAGAACATGAAACAAGTTTTGGATGATACACAGTTGGAGTTGACAACATATGATAAACTTAAATTAGATGCCAGTTGCAAAAGATGTAAGTTACCATGCATAGTGTTAAAATCCCCAATACCATAGGGTTTAGGCCTTTTTCATAATAAAACTTGGATTATGTCGCAAAATAATGTAAGTTGTATTAAATGAAGACTGAATTCACAACTCATTTGTTACGACGTAATTGAAACGAGGTCAATAACTACAAAATTCCTACTTAACTGTGAAAATCAATAAGTAGACATTTGGACTTTTACCTCATACATAGGCCTTCCCCTTGAAAGCCTCGATTGCAAGCTTCAATCGGTAGTAGCCAAACTTGGATGGGTCAATGGTGTGAAAAGGAATGCCGGCACTAAGATACTCAATAAATTTGACTGTCATAATGCCACATGAGGTACTGTCCACCCAAGAAGTACACAAGTTAGAAGTGCACGTATTGACAACGTTCACAAAGTGCTTTAAATTAACACAGCTTACCCATTAGTTTGTTGAGGAACATCGGAAATTCTGCAAATTGCGAATGGGTTAAACTTGGACATGTCAATCCCCTTTTTCTTAACCGCTTCAACCTCCGATACCTCATAAAACCGCATATCATAAAGCACATGTGCAAGCGTATGGCTAAGAGGCTCCATATATCGGACAAGCATTGTGTTGGAGGTAAAAGAAGTATACGAGTCATACACAGTGACCGTATGTCGGACAAAGTCGATTTCTACAGCCACCCAATGGCTCTGTCGAATATTATACGGGACATGGACCTTGTGCACTTTCGTCCATGCTTGGGCATACCCATGTTTCCATGAACCGTGGACAAAGTGGTGTATATTTCTGATGTAGTGAGGCGGAGGGTGAACAGTCGTTGACGCAGCATGTTTTCTCGTAACTCGTTTCGTAGGAGGCGTTGTACACGGCTGCAAAAATTGCTGCAAAAAATAAAAGTCACTGCCACGTTACATACACACGAACCAATGCACCAAACACAGTGAAGAACATGACTCCCACCAATCCAAGAAATGCAATGATTTAAATATGGACACACTAATACCTGGACAGCAAAATCGGCAGTTGTCCAGTCTGTTCCAAACAGTTGGGGATGAAAGAGTTGTCTTTTGCGTATTAAAAACATGGTCATGTCAAGGTGCTGACATTTCAGAACACAAAAACGACCTCAACAAAAGAACAAATGACACATACTCAAAGTCATCAAATAAGAACAAAGGTGCTGACATTTCGAGCTCTAGCTCCGCACTACAAAAGCAAAACTTCCAATGGTAAATTTTTTAATAATTCAACAATTGGAACAACTTGTATATTATGACAAGGACACAGACATGTATAGTATAGGTACCTATATATTGTATAATGTAGTACATGACTGCATAGATCAAAAAACATGTATATTGGTTTCGCCAAGTTACAAATCCTAACCTGATGTCAGTTTTCCAAGCCCTGCAAACCTGCATTACTGCCTTCACATCGTCCATGGCCACAGGTTTTGTTGGATCAAAACGTGCCTCCGGTGTCTGTGCATCTAAAACAGTTGCCGTCCTTTTTTTCTTGCAGGGATCAGTGAATGGACTCAACAATCTTGTCGCTTGCCGCTTCAGTTTGCACCCTTTGCCTCCCGCATCTTCCTTCTCAACCGTGTCACTAGCCTCCTTGTTCCCTTCATCACCAACCAGAGTTAAATTGGTTTTCATGGGAGGCCTCAGCTTGCCTCCCACCCCCTCAATTTCTGCCTTATTCCAATCCCCTAACAACTGTAAGATTCTTTTAGAAATAACTTTATACCCATCCCCATATTCTGGAGTAGGAAGGACAGCATCTTCAACACTAGGAACCTTGACATCATCAGAAGTAGGAACCTTGTGAGGATGTTGGTGCACTTGTTTGTCCCCAACTGAATTGTGAATTATAGCAGCTTCGACTTCCATGGCTAGGAAGCCTTCCACTGCTGCAGCAGGCACTTCTGCTTCAATTTCAGCCCCTTCTGTATGCATGGCTGGAAAGGCTTCCACTCCTTGACCACGCACTTCTGGTTCCATTTCAACCCGTTCTGTATGCATGCCTACGAAGGCGTCCACTCCATCACCTGGAACTTGTGCGTCCATTTCAGGCGCTGGTGTAGTTGGACTAATAGGTTCATAGAAGGGTGACATTTCATTTTGCCCTCCTTCATTCATCTGACCAGTACACACTTCCTCATGCCCTTCTCCACCATATTTTTTTTTAACTCCTACATCTCCACCTTAAAATAATGTTCCACTGAGGCAATTGTCTGGGTCAAATCCTGAATAGCCTTTTTATGTTTGTCACACACCTTCTCATGCTTCAAACAGTTTTTGTCTACAATCTCTTCCAAGTCACGCACTCTTTTCCTAAGCCCTCGATTTGAAGTGCGTAGCTTTGCCAACTCAGATTCAGTGCTTTGTAATTGATGCTTCAAACTGTGAAAGTCAGTAACAGACACTTTGCCCTGCATAAAGTTAAAATGCAACAGTTAGAAAGGTTACAAAATATGAGATCAATATTTCCAGCTAAGTCCTATCGTATTCTCTCAATTTTCACAACAGACTAATTATATATGACCACTTATAATTCATTCATTGCCAAAATATTGGAAACAGCTCATGCTCACCTTAGAAGAGGAGGGAAGAGTAGCTGTTTCCTCAACTTCCGTGTCTTTTTCTTCACTGGAACTGCTGGTTTTTTCTTCCGCCTCATCCCCAACCAATTGAACAATTTGGTCATTGTTCTCATCATCACCCCAACTCCAATAAGGTTGTTGCTTCTCAACATCAGTGGGACAGAGAAGTTGCACATCAACCTCCAATTTAAACACATATAATAAATCAGTGAACTTTTGACTTTTTCCTAATCATAACATGATCCTTACGAACTAAACTAACCTCAAAGTTTTCAAAAACTTGACTCATAACCTCTCGAAAACGGGCCACCGTGTTGCTCCTCCAATGTAATATTCGAGGATTCGAGGGATGTGCCTAGTCTCTTCATGCACCGCGAAATGCAATGCTTCCAATGCTGGGAAGACTTCAAATGCCCAAATCTGTTTACAAGAATCAAACATCAATGTCTGTAAATGTATTTAAATGAACTAAAACATTGTTGGATATTTGCTCACCTGAAGAGCCAAGCCAAACCCCCTTATGTGGTACTCTCTTGGTCTCCCACTTGTCATTCTTGTCTGCCCTCTCTTTCCACTTTTTTTGCTAATTTTTCTTTTTTTGGGCACTTTAACTCGTTGGTAATCAGCAGAAACTGCCCTCAAAAGTGAAGCAGTTGTCATCGCATATGACACGGCGCCCCATGGATACTTGTCAAACTCTTCTAGGTCTTCGACCAACTTCAAACAGCGCATGTCAATGTTCACATGCTTTTCAGTACCCAATAGCACAAAAATGGCAAAATATACCATTCCAAGCTTTACCGCATCCTCATCATCTGTGCAGTTGATGAAGGCAGTGTGTAGGTCCGAAAGGGTGGCAGGTTTATTGCTGCTGAAGTATTTTTGCTTCAACAAACAGTTTTCATTTGTCGCCTTCGGAATGAAAGGGAGCTTTCCGAACCTTAGCCCCGTGATGAGGCAAAAGTGTTGGGCAGTGAATTGTATCAACTTGTTACCGACAATGAATTTTATCCTATTCACCTGTGTAACAGTCTTAGGATTAGCCTTCCTCATCAATAGCCCGTGGACAATTTGTGAAGTCCACTTTAGGTCCTCTATCAGTAATAGATGACCAAAACAACTGGCCTTGAACCTCTGTAACTGCTGCGTACTGAACTTCTCCTTTATTGTTGTAATGGCGGTCCTTGCATGTGAAAGGGCTAACGGCTTTCCTTCGTACTTCTCATCCTCACGAATCATAAGCTTTGCTTTACAAGCCATTCTTGATTTCCCTGCACAACATCATACATATGGATCATTTGTTAGCCATATTTCCAACGTACATTACAGAAACTAATACTTTCATCCCATTTAAATATATGTATATACATATGACAAAACCATATATATTTTTGTTCTTTTCTACTCTCCAACTCTCTCCACACTCTGCTGTTATCCACATTCCCTTTTACCAAATGTACATTCCATTCCATCAACAAACCAAATACCACCCAAGTGTGAAGATCCAGTTCATGAACCACGGATCCACTTGATACAGGGTTTGGGCGAATGGCTACAACAATTACTCCAAATGCATCAATGCCTGCTAAAATCTACTCATCACCATAGTCATATACATGTCTAGTCATATGCAACACAGTAGGACACATGGAACATCAGTATTCAGAGTTATGGAATCTGTGTACAAACTAGAACGTCAAAATGTTACTGCAACTGCTAAACGTAGATGGATGAACATGAAATTTGTAAACATATAATGCAGCCCAATAAACTACAATTTTCATACATGAAAAGCTGCAAACAAGGAATAACAACAAAATTTAGCAGGTTTTATAGCACAGGGAACAGAACAATCCCACGCTAATTAACATTATTATTTCAAAATCACATAATTAACCATTAACACTAGAACGGTGCAAAATATCCTACTACATGCTGAAACAGCAATGATAACAACTAATTTACTTTTGCATTCTTTCTCAACAGCTAATTTAGGGCCTACTGAGGTAAAATGGAATACCCATTGCCACCACAATAAATTCCCACACTAAATATGCATCATCAAATGGAACTAAAAACACGCATCACAAACGAACCAATCATAGATGACAAATAGCGAATTCAGGCACTTCTTCGTCCATAGAGCAACATCAATCAGAGCAATACAAGTTTCATCCAAGCATGAAGTAATTCACAGTTAAAATACATAAATTTCCAATCTCTCTAATTACTAAACTTCACATAATCAGTCGCAGGTTAGTGACATTATCCTTCTCAAATCAACACCATACAAAAACACAAACTAGTCAATAACAAATACAAAACCCACCTTAGAATCCCTCGTTTTGAGCAGACAACCGAATTGGAAATCCCACAAACACCTTAACAAAAGCACAAGTTTTTTCTGTGAGATGATTGACAATGAGGAGGAAGTATGTGAAAAAAGTCGGAACCGAAACCAAGAATTAGGGTTTTTTGAGGCCCTCAACGAGCAGAGGAGAAGAGAAAGACGTCGATTGAAGACATGAAAACAGAGGGAACTCAGACATTGTTGAAGGGAGAGAGCATTTAACCAAGAAACCCTCTCTTTCTCCTAAACCCTAATAACCCCCTCAACAAACCCTAACTTTGACTACAGAAGGAGAACAAGAGAGTGATGCTTAGGTTTTCCCGACAGAGGGAGAAAGAGAATCATGGTGGTCGATGGAGAGAGAGTGCAGAGAGAGGAAGAGAGAACCGTGAGAGACAGCTGAGACAGAGAGAGAAGTCAGAAGTGTTAGGTCGCCAATCAATGCCCAATAACTTCACAATAGATATGTATTTATATGGAGGGCACTTAGGTCATTTCACATCCCAAAGTGATTATATCTGAATAGAATTTGTAAGGTGATCATTTCAGAATAACATTTGTGAAAAGTGATTATTTGAGTATATTTCTCAAAAAATTAAGGGGAATGCTAGCAACCTTCTCTTTAACCTTCTCTTTTGGACCTTCTCTCTTTCCCTCATGACATGTGTCATTTTCTTTACACTTAAAACAATGCCAAAAAACCTACTTTTTGTTTTCCATATTTACCCTTATTTGATGTATTGACTTTACTTTAATTTATTAAATTTTTTTACAGCTTTCTTAATACTTTGTAAAAAATTATTATATTAATTTATTAAATATTTAAAAAATCAAAATAAAAAACCAATCTCAAGTCGTCCCTACCTTCTTCCCCAAAGCCCAGCACCTCCATCTTCACCACCATCTCCTTAATTTATTAATTATTATAACTACAACTCAAATTTCAAAGAAAGAGAAAAAATCCAAAATAGCAGCTTCGGTATCTCTGAGGAGGCTCACCTCTAATGGAAGAAATGGGGAGTTTTGGAAGAGCTCTTAAGAAGTTATTATTTCTACCATGGGGGGCCAGTAGTGGTGGAGGCAAGCTTGCAATAATGGACGCCATGCTACCTGAAGAAAACTCCAACAAAATTTGCCAAATAAGAAAAAAAACACTAGAAATTCAGAGAAATGGATTTCTCGTTTGAAGTCCGAAGAGTCTCAGAGATGACTGAAAACAAGACCAAAAGCTTCTGTAACTTGTGAATAAGATTGATAGTGCTCTAGGTATGAGGAGGTGATGAGGAGAGGGTAGGGTGGCGCTAAGGAGATGGTGGGCAAGATGGAGGTGCTGGGCTTTGGGGAAGAAGGTGGGGACGACTTGAGAGAGGTTTTTTTATTTATTTTGATTTTTTAAATATTTAATAAATTAATATAATAATGTTTTACAAAGTATTAAGAAAGCTGTAAAAAAAGTTAATAAATTAAAGTAAAGTCAATACATCAAATAAGGGTAAATATGGAAAACAAAAAGTAGGTTGCTTGGCATTGTTTTAAGTGTAAAGAAAATGACACATGTCATGAGGGAAATGGAGAAGGTACAAAAGAGAAGGTTAAAGAGAAGGTTGCTAGCATTCCCCAAAAATTAATTGTGTTCTTCAAGAAAGAGAACAGCTGTTTTGGAGGGAGGAGAGAACACGTGCAAGTTTTGGGCCTCATTCCAGTGCCACAGTTACACTTACAATTGCTTTTCGTGCAGCCGATAGATTTGATCCAATGGTGCTCATATAATGTTCTCATATAGTTGTTCTCACTAGATCCCGACCCGTGTTTGCTTCCTTTAATGAACAACATGAAGAGATGGGATAAGAAACATAAAACAAAAAAAAGATGCAGGTGACCTGTTGCAATTTTGACACTATAAGACTTATGCTTTCTTTCTTGTCCAAATAAAAATAAGTAGGTAATTTTTCACTTCCATTTTCTACACTTGCACTTAATTTTGTCTCTAATATTATTTATTGGGTATACTAGTGATTTACCCCCTGAACTAGTACCTTACTTTCGATTTACCCCCTATCCTTTTTTTTTAGAAAATTAAGGATATGAACTTTTTTTTTCCAATAATTTTCCCCCTTCCGTCTAAATCCGTAACATTTCATCCAATTTGCCGTTAAATATGAGGATAAAATAGTCATTTTGTATGTTAAAAATAAATAAATAATGAAAAATAAAATAAAAAATTGAAAATTGAAATAATAGCCATAAAATAAAAATTGAAAACCGTAAAATAAAAACTAAAAATTCTCTCACTCTCTCTCTCTCTCACAGGTGGGTTGCGGGCTGTGGGGGTGGGTTTGTTGCTACCACCGGAAAGGAGGGGAGGGATAGTCTGGGTTTGGGGGTGGATCTCACTCCGCAAGGGCTGGGGCATTGGATGGGTCTACGCTTGGGGGATGGGATGGGTTTGGGTCTTGGGGGCAAGGGCTGGGATGGGTTTTGGCTGGGGTTTTGGCTGGGGTTCTGTCCTTGGCTTGGGCCATGGCTCAGCTTGGATGGATTGCTGGTCCAATTGTGATGGTCTTGTTCTCCTTCATCACCTACTACACTTCAACTCTTCTTGCTGCCTGCTACCGTGATCCAGTCACTGGAAACATGAAAGAAATGTTCTTTCTTTTTCTTTTTCTTTTTGTCCAAAAGTCTAAAGCTCAATCTTTGTTATGCTAATTTCAATTTTTCAGTTGCACTTCAGGTCAAATTATGTCGATCCGTTCAGAACGAGGCCTTTTTTGGAATTTCTACTAGCGATGGGTTTCGGTTGGGGCTTGGAATGTATCTTGTGTAGGGATGGATTTCGACTGGGGCTTTAGGGTTTAGGATTGATGGGGCTGCTGAAGGAGATATAGCTGGTGGACGGGGGTTGGTGATAGGGTTGCTGGGGGATGGGAGTGGCGATAGGTTTGGTTATGTCTTTTTCTTCTTCTTCTTCTTCTTCTTCTTCTTCTTTTTTGGGTCTATTTTCCTATTTTTCTTCAATCTCTTTCCAAAAAAATAAAATTTTAAAATGATTTAACTGAAAATTGGATGAAATGTTGAGGATTTAGACGGTAGGGGGGAAATTGGTGAGAAAAAAAAAGTTCATATCCCTAATTTTCTATATAAAAAAAAGGATAAGGGGCTAATTGAAAATTAGGTATAAGTTCAGAGGGCAAATCATTAGTATACCCTTATTTATTTTATAGAAAATTAGATATAAACCTAGAAACATTTGGCTGTTTTAGGAATAACCCACGTAATTGTATTTTTTATGTAAGAAAATTTACTCTCTTTCCACGTCATCAAACTTACATAGACCAATATAAATGTATATTTATGGTTCTTAATTTTTAAATATTTGTTATACATGTTTTACCCTTAATCAACTCCTCAATTATTATATGATTTAATGTTAATTTTTGTGTAACCATGACTGCTCGACTAGCTGCAAGTTCATCTCATGCCAAGTTTGGTCAACTCATTCCTTGGTCTGTTCCCAATCCCAATGGAAAAAAAACCTACTTGAGCCTTTTGTCATCCATAAGGGTACCGCCAGCTTCAAATGTCCAAGGATACCATGAATTTTTTTTCCTAGTAGGTAAAGTGTTTGGGGTACCTGTCCCAGGGAAGGCTATTCGAAATAGGCTTCGAATTGAGTGGACGAATCTGCAAAGAGATTTCTATATTGACCATATCGGTAGAGATTGGTATAAGGTGGTGTTTTATTTGAAGAAGATGTATAATTTGCGTTTGAGAATAAGCCCTGGTTTGTCTAGGGCCAAATTTTTGCTATGTTCATAGTTAGATGGGCTAGATTGCCCTTCTTACCTTCCTTACAAGGATCCTGAGGTGTTGCATGATTTAGTGTCTGTTTCGGGAAATCCTAATAGACACTACAACAATAATGTCTTTTTATGAAGCAGATTTAATGACGTGTCAAAAATCAACGTCATTAAATGTCTAGAATCTCTGAGGCTTAGGTGTTACTGGGAGATTTTGACAATATATATATGCTCCTTAGAAGATAAAATTGGGGGAATATAAACTATTTCCAATGCCATGAATGCATTTAATGCCTTTATCAATGACTATGAAGTACTCTTTCTGGATGCTAAAGGAATTCCCTTTACTTGGTGTAATGGTCAAAAGGACAACTTTGTTATCTATCAAAGATTAGATAGGGCTTTAAGAAACCCAAGTTGGATAAAACTTTATTGTTACTGTGAATTTAAGAATCTCCCTATCATTAGGTCTGATCATGGTCCTATGTTTATCTCTTGTCCCACTATATGGCTAATCCCAAAGCCTTTAAATTTGAAGCTATGTCGATGTATTACCAGAATTTCCTCAAATTGTCAACAAAGTGTGGGCTGAGAGTTATAGTGGCAAATCTACTCAGAAATTTAACACTTGTTGTAGGACTTTTCATTACCTTCTTAAAGGTTGGAACATAGAGGTTTCTGGTAACCTCTTTCATAAACTCAAGTCTGGCTAAGATGAGTTACAAACGCTCCAAGAACAATTGGCTCTAAAACCTACTAATTCTTATCTCCTTGAAAGAGATATGATTGTTAATAAGGCACTTAAACTTTTGCTAGAACAAGAGTATGTTTTTTATGCCCAAAAATTAGGGCTAATTGGTTGCAATTAGGTGACAAGAATACCAAGTACTTTCACACTCAAGTTCTAAGTAGGAGAAAGAGAAACAAATCCTTAAAATTAAAGATAGAAATGGTGTTTGGGTGGAAGTTGAGAGTCTCACTCATACTTTTCGTCAGAAGGCTTGGATGGGCCACAAGAAGTGGGGTGCATAAAGCCTTGTGTGTGCCCCATTCTTGAGTTAGCAAGAACTAGGCCTAAAACACTCCAAAAGAGGGTGAATCTTAGGGAGTGCTTTGTTTGGACTCCTCATTGGCTCCTTGAGTTGGAAAGTCAGATGGTATTCAATGCTTGAGACAAAATTGCAAATGGGTTTGGCATGATAGGCATGAGGTGTGGGAGCCCACAAGTTTGGAAAATGACAATTCATGTGTTTCCTTTGGTGTTGGCTATACTTGAGCTTAGGAAAAAGGATTTTATGATATTTTGGTGGTTAATGAGGCTTTGACTATGGTGATGGGATGCATAACTTGAGAATTTTAAGGCTATGGTGTTTGTGGGTGTGATTCTTAGAGATGTTTATGAGTTCTAAAGGTAGGATGGTGAAATAAAGGCTTCGGGTTATGTTTGTGTTTGTAATTTACAGGGAACAATGACTTCAAGGAGAGGAGGTTATGGCTGGGGTGCTTGCAACAATTAGAAATGAGGTGTGATGATTGAAGCAGGGGGTTGATGGCCACTGGGATGCTCGCAGCAGTCAAAGGAGGGGGCTTGATGGCTAAAGAATGGTCCCCTTTGCCTGAGCCATGTATGCCAATTTATAAAGGGTGAGGGTTTTCCCTATTTCTAATAGGTAAAGGGAAGTACTAGAACCAGCCTATTTCCAATGGTTAAAAGGGAGTACTAGGATGTGCTATTTTCCAGCAAGTGAAGCTAGGTACCAGAAACTGATTTTTTCCTATGGGTAAAAGGAAGTGCTGGAAATGGCTTGTTTCTAGCAGGTAATAGGGAGTACTAGAAAGGGCTTGTTTCCAAATGGTAATGGGTAGTGCTTGAAGGTTATCTCATTTTTGCTTACCCATATGGGAGAACTAAAGGAATGGGCTTGGACTTTAGTGCTCCTCAGCAACCCAAAGTCTCCATTATCCAAAAGTTTATGTGGGCCTTGTGGACCTTCGTACCCATCCACGCCACAACCCGCTCAGCAAGCCCCAAGCATTTACATGGCTTAGGCCCATTTAAGCTTGGGTGGTTTGGCACTGAGGAGTGTACTACAATTTGGATTTAGCCTAGATTGGTGTGATAGAATCATGAATTGCATTACTAGCACCTCATTTTCTTTTCTAATTAATGGCACTCCTCAAGGTCATTTTAATTCTTCTAGAGGAATAAGACAAGGGGACCCTCTCTTATTTTATATTTTTATTTTAAGCATTGATCCTTTTATTAGACAATTTAATTTGCTAGCTTCTTCTGCCAGGTCAAACGATGATTTACTCTCCTCCTCTGGTGGTTTTCACATTTCAAATTTGTTTTTGTTGATGACTGTTTAATTTTTGTCAGGGCCACTTCTGTGGCAACTAGAAACATTACCAAGTTGTTGACTTCTTTTCTAAAGTTTCTGGTCAACGAATCAACCTGCATAAGTCTACTATGTTTTCCTTTAATAATGTGCATAAATAGTTAGAGAACAAATTTAAGTAATCTTTGTATTTTGGAAAGATCTCGTTAGTGCTAAACTTATAATTGATAAAATTAAGGAAGTTTTCTTATTGGAAAGCTCAAACCCTTTCTAGACTCATGTTAATCAAGGCAAGTCTTTCTGGAATTCCCAGTCATACTTTATCTTCTTTTAAATGCCCTAATGAGGTTAGTAAGGAAATGAACTCAAGCTGCATATGATTGTGTTGGCGGCGCAAATCTCACGGCCTGGAGTTCCGGGCCGAGGGGATGTGCGTTAACACATGGCTTCCTGCTTTTGGATGCGGTGCGGTTGTGCGCGGGCGTGCCAGCACGGTCTACCGTGCGTCGAGATGTTGATGTGGATAGAATGGTCAAGTGGTGCGCCTGTTTGAACTCGTCTTCTAATCAAACGATGGTAGCCGAGAGAGGAACTGATCTCGGCTGTTAGGTTCACGGCCTGAGCTACAAGGCCGTTTAGGGGTGGTGAAAATGGTGGGTTTTGGGCGGTGCTCCGGCGCGCTGCTCAGTGAGCGACGGTCGTATGATATATGGGGTGAATAAATGAGTAACAGAGATGGTGCTCCGGTGCCTTAAAAATCAAGGGTCGTATGATATATTGATGAACGGATTTTCCTTACAATCTAACGCTACTCCTAGGAAAGCAAGTAAAGATATTGAAAGTGCATTACAGGAAAATATAATTTGCTCCGTGGGAGGCTTTTGTTTGGTGTTTGAACCCTTTGAATGTAGCTTGAACTTGGTATTTATAGGAAGAGTTCTTGGAGGAGTAATCGAGGCTGAAAATCTGCATGGTGGAGCCTGATTAGAGCAAGTGGGTAGTCCAATTGACATTTGGGATCGTGAAGCATGGTGGTGTGACCCCATAAATCCTGGTGAATCTCGGCCGCCGCCCTGATCGTGGGTTCTGCGCTTCTGGCCGTGGAGACGCATTTATTGTTCTGATAGTTGGTGACCTAATCTCTCAAGCTGCAAGAATTCTTGTGAGAATGTCTGCGTCTAATCACTCCGATTCCTGTCACCAAATCCTGACTTCAATCACTTTCCACCTTCTCTCGTGCATTAAATGCTTATTCGTGGCCAGTGGGTTTGCTGCAATAAACAGAGGCATTGCTTCATTAAATGAAGCGTGGGACCCTGCTACCACTTGATGATCTGACTTTAGTACCTTTGGCCGTGATTTTGTTCGGCTTCGGCCTCGGCCTATAATCAAGGCCGAGATGATCATGCCTTCGCAACTTTTCCTTTGCTTTTTAGGAAGGCCAAACATCTTGACGAAACGCCGCGTTTTAGTTTCACTAGCAAGTGTTAGGGCCGAGAAAAAAGGCTCCTCCGGTCAGTTCATGGCCGTGATTTATTAGGCACAAACAGATTGTTTTTTGGGAAGCTGTTGTTTTAATAATTGGCACAAATTAATGTGCTAATCATCCAATTATAAATACCCGTAAGTGCACGAATCTATTGGGGTATAAATTTACAAGTACAGGGTCGATCCCACGAAGAATTGTCGACTTTCTAAAAGTTCTAGTTTGAGTACGTAAAGAACACTTATTTAACACAACACAAAAGGTAAAATTCAAATTGGAAGCTAAGAATGAGTAAAGAAATTTAAAATAAATGAGACAAAACAAGAAACCAAAGATAAACACAAACAACAATTTCTATCACCCTTTTTTCACCTTACTGTCACTACTTTATCACCCCTGTATCACCTGTTTATCAACCCATGAGCAGTGCCCGACCAATCGCATGATCAGTGACGACTGGTCGTTTTGAAGCAGAGTGTGACCTAAAAAAAAAAAGGAAGGCGATCGGTCGCATGAATAGTGATGACTGGTGGTTTCGAAGCGAAGTGTGTGCCCTATTTTCAGCTTCGAACTCTGTCCAGTTTTTGACCTATAACCTTCAAACTGTTTATCCAAATTTTATGTTCTTTATATAGTTGGATTCAACACAGAAAAATGAAGAACCGAGCAAGGACCCAATGTCAAGAACAAAAATAGAAGTGAGCATAATTCAGTGGAAAGAACATATACACACACATAAAAAAATTTTGGGGGGGGGGGGGGGGGGTGTTGATTCAAGTGACCTAATTCTAATGCTTAAATGTAACCAAACTCTAATTTTAACAAGATTGACAAAGATGAATCTCAAAGTGTGAAATTAATATGTAACAAACACTAGGGTTTTTAGAATCCACCCTAAACAATCCTACTCATGTCCATGGACACTCAAGTTATGAACTCTAAATGTGTTGATGAAGATATTCGCAATCAAGACTGGGTCTAGTGGCTCAAGACGCATTGATTTCTCTAAAATAAGTAGAGTGCAAGCTACAATACTCGTGCTTTACTTATAATCAATCTAGGTGTGCTTAGTACTTCGAATTAATTATATGGAAAAACTCATTAAGTTCAAAGAGAATATGAACATCACAAGAACCCTAATAGTATGGTGTTTATATTAGGCATTCAAGAAACCAATTCACATGGATGATTCTTACTTCATTCATTTGTTGCTTAGGAAAACATGAGGGTACATATAATCCCAACAACCTCAAGAAACATGTTGTCAAAGGTGATCAATCAAAGAAGAACATACATAAGGATAGATTATTTTAGTGAATGTGAATTCATCAATAACATCTAGAAATTCATAAACTCAAGCATTAAAACAATAGAGTAATCATGTTTAGGGCTTCAACTTAAGCCCAAGATATGGAGTTTAGCTCCTCATGTTCATAATAAACACAACTTCAAAATATAACTAGAAAGAGTTTACAGATTTTGTGAAAATGATGGAAGCTCAAGGTCTTTATCAATGGTGGAAATCTTCTTCTTCCTCCTTCTTGCTTGGCTATCCTTGTCTCTCTCCCTCTAGCTCCAATCTTCAATCTCAGCCAAAATTGTCGAATCAATCATTCCATGGGCTAATGCCCTTTTCCTTTGCTCCTTTTCTCTCTTCCTTTCCAACTCACACACCCATAACATATTAATTCTTTTTCTCTATGTCATGATGAGATTTTTGGTTTTTGTCTTCACAAAGATGCTCTTTGTCTCAGAACATTGCACTCCATCAAGGTAAGTTCTTGTTACCAAATGGTATGGTAACAAGAAGACTCAAGATGACATCATGGAGGTAAAAACTGGCCCAAGACAAACCTCTAGATCTAGGGTAAAATGCTGGATCGGTTGAATAGGCTATACTTGTTCAATGGAGCTCAAATTCGGATATGTTGTAGAGAATATCCGTTGGAACAAGTATCATGACGATCTTCATCTCATCCAAGCACCGGAGCATGCTGATCCAAGGCCAAGAAGTTGATCTATGAAAATGAGCAAAAATAGAATTTATAACCAATAATGCATTTTTAGCTCACTTTCATTCTAACCAAGGTAAAATCTAAGAAAACACAAAAAAGGAAGTAAAATGCTATAAATGTCAATAACTAACTCAAAATATTGGGTGAACAACATGATAAATCATGTGTAAAAATGAACCCAACAGAAGCATCAAGAAAATTCCTCCTATTTCTTGGAAGGAAGTTTTCCTTCCTGAAGATATGGCTGGTCTGGTTGTGTGTTTTGCTTCCCATTTCAATATAGCAGCATTGGAAAAAGTGGGTTGGACTTTTCTAACTGATAGCTCAAACGGGTGGGCATAAATTGTGGTGTGGAAATATCTGAAAAGGGATCACGTTGTATCCCTTAAGAAGAAAACGTCACATTCTTCAGCTTAGCAAGCAATTCTGGATGCAAGATATGTTCTTAACAAGAGGATCGGGTGGATTGTGGGAAATGGTAAGTCCATTCCTTTCTAGACTACCCATTGAGTTTTTCCTTTCCCACTAATACATCTGTCTCAGTCTCTGATTTTGTACATAATCAATCATGGGATAAAGAAAAACTATCATAAGTACTTGATCATGAAGATATTGTAGAAATAATTGTTGCTACCCCTCATCCTTTGTCCACTTTGCATGATCAATTGATCTGGGTCCTAACCCTAGTGGTAAGTTTTCTATTAAAAGTGCTTACCAAGGTAAAGTTTGCTATATCCCACCCTGTTTGAAGAAATTTTGGGGCCTTATTGTGCCCTCCAAGGTAAAGTTTTTCTCTTGGTCACTTATTCATAATAGACTTCAAGTTAGAAGCCACTTACATATATTCCTACCTCACCTTGACCCTAAATGTGCCCCATTTGGAACAATCATAGGGAAACCATTGACTGCCTTTTCTTTGCTTGTCTATTTGCCATGAGTATTTGGAGCTGTCCCAACCTTCTCCCTGTTAATACCCCCACAAAATTTTGAATACCTCGATTGGTTAAGTACCTTACATTCTTCTGCTACTTTAGAAGTCCCTGATAACCTCCCTAAAGATCTTTTAATATGCTTGCAAATTTTGGACGCTAAAAACTACCTGATTTGTCAAAATACTTCCCCTCATGCACCTAGAGCTCTAAATGTGGATGGGCAAGTTGGCATGGATTATTGGAGAAAACATTATCGCCATCCTACTAAGTCTTCAAATCAAGTTTCCATCAAATTGGAACCTCCTCTAAATGTGGTTGGCCAAGTTGAGATGCATGAAGCTAAATTTTGATGGGTCTATGCATAACAATTTAGTTGTATATGGGTTTTTAATTTTTAGCTATGATGTTTACGTGTTTTGGTTGGTGCAAAAAAACATTGGAGAGGCTACTATCACTGTGGCCTAATGCTTTGAGAGATGGTTTGGCTTATGTTGTTCATAATGGCTAGCGCAAAGTGGTGATTGAAAGGTGTTTCTAAGCTTAATATTAACTATGTGAATTAGGCAACCTCCCTCCCTTGGAGTATTCAAATGCTCGTTCATGATATTTTCTTGCTTTGTACTCTTTGTGAGGAAGTGTCTGTCAAGCATGTGTTCAGGGAGGCTAACTTTACGGCAAATGTTGTGGCTAACTTGGGGCATTGGCTTTCACCGTCCAAGTTATGGGAGCATGGGTTGCCCTTGAATTATTCGCTTCCATTTATTTTGATCTTTTTGGGCTTGCGTGCTCGCGTGGTTTCTATTTGTAACATTTTGTACTTTTCCCGTTTACTAGGTCTCCTAAGACAGACAAGTTAAGGTAGTGGCTTGGAAGTTGAAGGAAAGTGATATTGTATGGTAGGATGATCTTCAAAGTACTCGTAGGAGACAAGGAAAAGAACTTGGGAGGACTTGGCGTATGATGAAAGGGTTACTTCGACTCTAATTTTTGCCTAGAAATTATTACCACTATTTGTTTGAGAAGTACCATACTTGTGTGTAGGGAAATGAATCAGTGCATGAGTACACTCGAGAATATCTTACCCTTGCTACATGTACTGAATTAGGGAAAATAGGTGCACAGTAAACAATCAGATGCCTTCACGGGTTAGGAATTCCATCCAGGAAAAAATTGGGCTGTAGCGGGTTTATACTGTTGCTGAAGCAAATGAATTGGCCCTTAAAGTAGAGTTGTTAGCTAAAAGTAAGGGTGGTCAAACTTCTAGTTTCAAGAAAAATTGGGGAGAATTCTATGGGAATCAATCCATGTATCACCCTAGGTGTAAGGAATTGACACAATAGAGTACCAAAGCAGGTGACAAGGCTGGGGAAAGCAGTGAAAGAGCCTCGGGGAAAACCCATAACCAAACCAAGGAGAATCCTTATGCCAAATTTCGTGGTGTTACTTGATACAAGTGTAAGAAGCGAGGGCATACTTCATGAAATTGTCTGAACCAGAGACAGGTAGAAGGTGGTGAGGAAGAAGAAAAGGAAATTGTCGAAGATGATTTTGCATAAGAACATAGGGATGTGTTAGCCTTCATTTTGCATCGAGTATTATATTCTTCTCCACTGACAGAGGATAATCAGAGGCGCAATATCTTTCGTTCAAAATGCACCATTCAGGACAAGGTATGCTAGGTAATTATTGACCTAATTGAGAAGCACATTGCTCCTTACTCTATTGGATGGATTAAAAAGGGACCATTAGAGTAAGCGACTGAAACCTGCAAGGTTCCCA
Organism: Prunus avium; assembly: GCF_965620075.1. Taxonomy (NCBI): domain Eukaryota; kingdom Viridiplantae; phylum Streptophyta; class Magnoliopsida; order Rosales; family Rosaceae; genus Prunus; species Prunus avium. The sequence continues at coordinate 9,529,190 of NC_142286.1, forward strand.
TTCCGATTGGGAAGTACTATACAGATGAGGTCAGATGTGATGTGATTGACATGGATGTGACCCACGTCTTTCTTGGCACCTTGGCAATGAATGTTGATATTAATTTGAAGCGACGTGAGAATGTTTATTGGTTCATTTTGGGTTTGCATAGGATGACCATGCTAGTAGCGACAAAACATGCGGGTTTTACTGAAACTAAACCTTCAGGTTTCCTCACCATCACCAGTAGTGAACATGAGAAGGAGGCCAAAGCCCAAAAGTTGAAGTGCATATGTATTACGATTGTTAGGGGTTTTTTGGTGCAACCCATAATTGAGGAGTTTCAGGGATTGATGTCTGAGGATTTACCTAATCAATTACCACCCATGACAGATATCTGTTGGAAATTTGGCTCACATTAAGGATGCACATGTCGCAGGAGGCGAACGGTCGCAAGGTAGGCGTGACCGGTCATTTTGAAGTAGAGTTGAGAAGCTGGAAAATCGCAGGCGCAACCAGTCACCAGGCAAGGCGTAACCGGTCGTTTTCAGACAGATTGCATGCCAAGAAGATTTCCTCAATGCGACCGGTCGCCAGGAATGTGTGATCGGTCGCCAGCAGTGCTTTGTTGATTTTTCCACGCGTTTTCAAGTTGTTTTCACATGTGTTAATTCCCTACCTAACTCCAAGTGCCTCCAAAGACTTTTATGGGTTCTAAGAAGTTTGGCAAGGTGCTGGAAAAGCTGGAACAGCATTTAATGTTGTTTGTTGACTTGTATCAAAGGCTTTTCTAGATAAGGTGGCTAAAGGTGCAGCCATTGGTGACTTGCTTTTGGTTCACCCAGCTCAAAGTCTATGTTGGGTGGCTGAAAGTGTGAATGTGCAGGAAGAGGAAGCTTCCTCCTAAGTCCAAGGGCTTGTATATAAAAGGAAGAAGATGCAAGGCAACAAGGTGTGGTTAAACTCATCAAGGGTGGCTAGAAACCATCAAGGGGTGTGGGTAAAACCATCAAGGGTGGAAGAGAGAGCAATCAACTCAAGTAAGGAGCTAAAAGTTGGAGTCTTGTAAGTCAAGACACCAAGGAGGGGGAAACACCAAGTGTGAGAGAATGTTCACAAGTGCATCAAAGTGTTGGGCAAGGGATGAGAGAGAAAAGAGAGCTTGGGGAGAGAATAGAGTTCAAAGGGGTTTTCTTTGTAAACCAATGTTGTAACTTATTCTTTCATTAGTGAATTTCTCAAGGGGATCACCAAGAGGATGTAGGCAATTACTAAACCTCTATAAATTCTTATGTCATTTTGAGCTTGTTTATTTTCTGCAAGTGTGTAAGTGTGTGATTCATCCATCATTGTGTTTGTCACAAATTCCATCAACGACAAGATCATTAGGGGAGTGAAGTCAATTTCATAACAAGTGGTATCAGAGTTGTGTCTGAGCAGCAAGTGCTAGTGTATTGAAGATGGCAGGTGACAAGGAAGCTGAAGGTGGAAGCAGTTCTCTGCAACAGAGGCAACCACAAGCTATCAGCATGAAGGTGGAGTTGAAGCCTTTCACAGGGAATGAGAACTTCACGTTATGGCAAAGAAGGATGAAGTCAGCCCTTAAACACCAAAATCTCAGTGTTGGCTTGAGGCAAGGAGAAGAAGTCGGCAACCATAACAGACGCGAAGTGGGGTGTTCTAGACGAGTTGGCTAGAGGGGCCATCGAGAACTACATCACAAATAAGGTGCTCATCAACGTGATGCAGGACACAGCGAAGTAAACATAGGAGAAGCTCGAAGAGATGTTTGCGGAGAAGTCGCTGTCCAACAAGCTCTAACTCAAGGAGGAACTCCTAAATCTTTGGATGAAGGAGAAAGGTAATCTAATGGAGCATTTAAGTAGCTTCAATAGATGTATTGCTGATTTTCAGAGAATGGAAGTTAAATATAGTACGGAGGATAAGGCTTTTATGTTTCTAACATCCTTACCTCCGTCCTATAAGCACTTTCGGACTACGCTTATGTTCGGGAAGAGTACTTTGAATTTTGAGAAGGTGGTGCAAGATGTGATGACGCATCACAGGATATCCCAACGTTCGGAGGAGAACTCTCAAGATGCGAGTCTATTCGCAGGAAGTCGTTCAAGCAAGCGTGGAGGCAAGAGAAGCAACGGGAGAATGCTAATTCCAAGGACAATGAAGGGTGCTTCAAGTATGGGTGTAAGGACCATTGGAAGCGGGATTGTCCGATATGGAAGCAGAACAAGATGAAGAATGCCGAAAGTTCAAGCTCAGCCCATGTGTCTAGTGAAGACACAAGTGATGAACTTTTGACGGTTACGGAGGAGAGTAACGGGGAAGTCATGGCAAATTCTTCTGGAAGAGTTCTACTTCAAGTTGGATATTAGATTCTGGGTGTTCTTATCATGTGTGTGCAAATAAGTCTTAGTGAGGTAAGGTTTGTATCTACACTAAGAATGAATCTACTCTCTCTTGGCTCTTTGGATAGAGAAGGGTGCTCTTACAAGGCCGAAGGAGGGAAGCTCATACTCACACAAGGTTCTGTTGTGGTTATGAGGGAAATAACACATACAAGCTTTTGGGTGATACATCTGCAGGTGGTGCAGAGAGTTGTACCAAGGAAGAGCAGGCAACATATCTTAATGTCAAGGAGCCGGTTCAACATAATGCAGCTGCAAGTTTGCTCAAGACAAGTTGGGCAAGGAAGGTTGGTCAAGGTTGTATGACTAACAGTTCATCATCAAAGGTGCTTGATTTCGAAAGTGCAGAAGCTGTGGAGTTGAAGGACAAAATCCACAAGGATGAAGTCAAGACAAGGGATGATGGGGATAATGTTGTTAAAGAGAAGCTTCTTGCTAAGGTGGTCATGGAAGGAACTCCATTTGAGGTGGAGCTTAACACAAGGGCTGAAGAAGGAGGACAACAACAACAAACTCACAAAGGAGTTCTACTTGAGGTGGAGCCATCATTAATTGCAAGGTCCAGGCCCAAGGAATCCATCAAACCGTCCCTAGGTTTTGGATGAATGGACCAAGAAGTTCCAGCCACGTTTCAGAGTTCTGTAGGGAGCATGAAGCGGGAAAGTTGGAGAGATGCATTGATGAAAAAGGGATATGTTCTTAAATCCAAGAGCAAGGTTAGCTAAGTGGGGATTTATTGAACAAAGGTTAGGTATGCGGTTTGCATATCAAGGCATGTCTAAGATTCAAGGTTCTGGGAAGGCAAGGAGCAAGGAATTTGGCATGGGGGATCTCTCTTTTGCACAAGAGGTCGAGGTTACTCAAGTTTAGACTTGGGTTGAGCACCTTCCACCAAAGGTGCATTGAGGCAAGAGGTTTATTGCAATGGTGGAGCTCTTGGCAATTACTAGAATGATTTCTAAGAGGTTGAAGAGGTTTTAGAGGTCAACAATGGTTCACAGGTGATTAATGGTTCACCAAGGTGGAGATTGTTGGAAATTTGGCTCACATTAAGGAGGCGACCAGTCTCAAGGTAGGCGCGACCGGTTGTTTTGAAGCAGAGTTGAGAAGCTGGACAATCGCAGGCACGACCGGTCGCCAGGCAAGGCGAGATCGGTCGTTTTCAGACAGATGGCATGCCAGGAAGATTTTCTCGTTGCGACCGGTCGCCAGCCGTGTTGTGTTGATTTTTCCAAGCGTTTTCAGGTTGTTTTCACATGTGCTAATTCCCTACCTAACTCCAAGTGCCTCCAAAGACTTTTATGGGTTCTAGGAAGTTTGGCAAGGTGCTGGAAAAGCTGGAACACCATTTAATGTTGTTTGTTGACTTGTATCAAAGGCTTTTCTAGATAAGGTGGCTAAAGGTGTAGCCATTGGTGACTTGCTTTTGGTTCACCTAACTCAAAGTCTATGTTGGGTGGCTGAAAGTGTGAATGTGTAGGAAAAGGAAGCTTTCTCCTAAGTACAAGGGCTTGTCTATAAAAGGAAGAAGATGCAAGGCAACAAGGTGTGGTTAAACTCATCAAGGGTGGCTAGAAACCATCAAGGGGTGTGGGTAAAACCATCAAGGGAGGAAGAGAGAACAATCAACTCAAGTAAGGAGCTAAGAGTTGGAGTCTTGTAAGTCTAGACACCAAGGAGGGGAAACACCAAGTGTGAGAGAGTGTTCACAAGTGCATCAAAGTGTTGGGCAAGGGATGAGAGAGAAAAGAGAGCTTGGGGAGAGAATAGAGTTCAAAGGGGTTTCCTTTGTAAACCAAGGTTGTAACTTATTCTTTCATTAGTGAATTTCTCAAGGTAATCACCAAGAGGATGTAGGCAATTGCTGAACCTCTTTAAATTCTTATGTCATTTTGAGCTTGGTTATTTTCTGCAAGTGTGTGAGTGTGTGATTCATCCATCATTGTGTTTGTCACAAAGTCCATCAACGACAAGATCATTAGGGGAGTGAAGTTAATTTCACAACAATATCCAGTATCAGATTGACTTGGTTCCTGGAGCAAGTTTTCCAAATTTGTCTCACTACTGAATGAGCCCAAAGGAGAACAAGATTCTGAGGGAGAAAATTAAGGAGCTGCTAAGCAAAGGCTTTATTAGTGAAAGTTTGAGTCCCTCTACAGTCCCAGTTCTTCTGGTTCCAAAATTACTGTCAATTACAAATTTTCCATTCCCCGTTTGGATGATGTATTGAATGTTCTGAAGGGTTTGAAAATTTTATCCAAAATTGACTTGAGGAGCGGGTGCCACCAAATTCGTTCAAAGGCTAGGAGACAAGCAGAAAACGACGTTAAAAAACAAAGACGGTTTGTACCTAGTGATATCATATGGGCTTTCGAATGCCCCTAGAACCTTTATGCGGCTCTTGAATCAGGTGCTTTGTCCTTTTATTGGATTATTTATGGTTGTTTATTTTGACGACATCTTAATTTATAGTGTAATAGAACATGAGCACTTGCGGCTTCTAAGGCAAGTTTTGGAAGTATTGTAGCGAAATAAATTGTACAACAATCTCAAGAAGTGTAGTTTTCTCACCAACATATTATTATTTTTGGGGTATGCTGTGAGTTGAAAAGGAATTTATGTTGATGAAGACAAAGTGAAGGCAATCCAAGAATGGCCAGCACCTTATAGGCCCCACTCCGCATTGTATTTCACTAATCAAAACCGTATATTTTTTAGATATTCATTCAAAGATCATCTCTACAAAAGATCACTTGAATCCAATATCATTTGACCATAAATATACAACAGATAGCCAAAAAGCTCTATGCACAACACAAACATGAATACTAAGAACAAAACGGAAACTGAATAAAATGATTCACGACCAAATTACAATCACAATGTACAAAATAAGAGCATCTGCGATGGTTAGGATCAATGCAATTTTATTGCATGAAATTGAACTAAAAGAGTAAAATCTCACTTGTAATTGTGTGAATTAGTTCATTGCATAGATGCAATTGCAATATAGGGTGCTAATGTGATGAACCCTCTATTGCAATGCTAACCATGGGACCCACATGCTAATAAAAATAGAAAAAAATACAGCAATTAATGTATTATGTTGCGCAATGGTTGTTCAATGATTCAGGGCCCGTTTGGTTCACGAAATGAATTTGAGGAGAAATCATTTCCCATGTCATTTCCCAATGGATGGGAAATGGAATATTCCTTTCCCACGTTTGGTAATGCTGGGAAAGTAATTGGGAGATATCACTTTATTTCCTTTCCCATGTTTGTTTTGAGTAGGAATGGAAAACAAAGTTTGTATAAATTTTCAATTATACCCATATTAAATCAAATAAAAAAAGAATGCATTTAATGATATATTTTAATTCTAAGTTGTTAATGGGGACAAAATGGTAATGAACAATGTTTATTTAATATTGGCTCATTTTCCCAAACTTTCCCATGAGGAGAAAAACAAAACCCAAGTTGGGAGGATGGCTTCACTTTCCCCCATACTTTCTCATGGGCCAGGCAACGATTTCTCATGCATGGACTTACCAAACATGGGAAAGCAATTGATTTCCCATACCCAAGTCTCCTTTTCCATGAACCAAATGGGGCCTCAATGCAATAGAAAAAACACAACAATTAATTTTTTTAATACAAATATATTCAAAATTGGTCTCTTTTTAAAGATCTCTTTGAGAATATTTCAATGGTACAATTTTTTAGTGTTATTAAATTTATCCCTTTTCTTTTATTTGAGTATGTAAGAAAACATGTAAATAAATATAACTATTGATCTGAAATTATTGAATTGTATAACTCCAAGTAGAACTGCAGTTCAATTCAATAAATGCCAAAAAGGATCAATTTATTGAACTACTGCATTTAAGTATCGGAACAACCAATGCTCCAACAAAACCTAAAAGAAAAGATGAGTAACACCAAATACATTATCTTCTGTACACTCTCTGGTTGGTTATAGGAATACCCAATTGGTGAATAAAGGGAAAAGTTTGCCCGCAAGTGACGAAACCTCAACCCTTACCGACCGCATACTTTTTATAATATATAATCTCTCTCTCATTGGATCCATCAGCAAACAAAAGAAAATTACACTTCCAAAGATTTTTGCAAGCTGTTGTTCGCTGGGTTTGAAATATCTCATCACCCATCACCATTTAAATTTCTCTGATAAAAATGTATCCCTCTGTTCGAGAATTAAAATATTATATGTGTATGTTTGAATTTAAATTCCCACTACGCATCGAATTAAAATATTATATGTGTATGTTTGAATTAAAATATTGTTCTTGATTTACTCTGTACATATATGTGCAGGTCACGTACTTTAAATGTGGTGGAGTGTCACTTGGTGTTGGCATGGAACACCGCATTGCAGATGGGGTTTCTGGTCTCCACTTTGTAAATACATGGTCTGATATCGCTCGTGGTGATCTGAAACATATTAATCCACCCTTCTTGGACAGGACATGACTTCGTGCCCGAAACCCACCTCAGCCTGCATTTCCCCACATTGAATTCCAACCTTCTCCACAAATGAAATTAGCTTCTGATCTTCTTCAAAGCACAACTAATACTACTACGTCCCTTTTAAGATTAACGCAAGAGCAGCTCAACATCTTGAAATCCAAGTTTAAGGAAGGTGGTGTGAAAAATATTAATACAATGAAGTATACCTCATTTGAGATTTTAGCAGGTCATATATGGAGATGTGCTTGCAAGGCACGTAAACTTCCTGATGATCAAGACACCAGACTATTTATTGGCATTGATGGACGGTCCAGATTGCAACCCCCACTCCCACCTGGTTTCTTTGGAAATGCCGATTTCAGAGCCCCACAAATTGCTGCAACAGGGGATCAAATATCGAAACCAAGATGGTATGCCACAAGCTGTGTTCACGATGCTTTGGTGCGGATGGACGATGATTATCTTAGATCATTCCTTGACTATCTTGAGCTTCATCATTCTTCTCTTTCCGAACTTGTTAAGCCTCCGCTTGTCGGCTCTGTAAATCTTTGGATAAACAGTTGGATTAGGCTGCCTATTCATGATTCTGATTTTTGTTGGGGTCGACCCATTTTCATTGGGCCTGGTGCAATTCAATTTGACGGGTTGTCTTTCTGATTGCCAAGTGCAACAAATGATGGGAGCTTATCACTGATCATTTCTCTGAATTATGAGCACATGAAATCATTTTCCAAGTTGTTGTATGACATATAAGGAAATGAAATCATTTTCCTAGTTAAAGTTGCGTATCGGTTTCTCTGATTGAGTATGGCAAGCTTCGTTACAAAAGTCATGAATGTATTGGTCTTCTTGTCTACAATACCCGCTGTATTTTCTTGTTATTCTTAGTGGCATTCTCTTTCTCATGAAATAAAAAGAATATTGAATTTTATAACGTCTGATTTTGTTAAATTAAACGTTGATTATATATGCTTATGAGTTTCTTTTTAATTCTTCTTCCCATATTTTTCGTAAGAGAGAAATCAAAGTTGTTGTAGTTAAGGTAGGATTAAATCTCCCAATATAAGCTAGTGAAAGAAAGAGAGCAGAAGCAGAAGGCCCAAGAAGGGCTAAGATGGAGTAATTTTGCCTACAAATTAATTATGCCTATCAGTCGATTCCATGCAGAAAACGGGCTTGCCAAAAAATAGATTATTTCTCTCCAACTAAAGTCATGTGGAGCCATGAAATTTCCAACTAATCTGCCATTAGCTACGTCCTTCGGAAAGCACCATCTATAAATAGCGGGTGTTATCAACTTTAAAGCAGGTACCTTTAGGGGTGTCTGCGGCTAAGATGAATTCTTTCTAAACATTTATACTATCTTTTTGGCCAAGCAATAATAACTACTACAAAAAGGTTAATAGACAACGGCTAAAAACCGTTGCGGTTTTAGTTTTAAAACCGTTAACTTTAACAGTGTCGTCTATTCTATATTTTATACACAACGGATCCTTCCACAACAGTTTTTATGTAAATACGTTGTAATTGGTCAACTTCCATGCTTCATTTTATGTACAACCGTTGTAATTGGTCAACTTCCACAACGGTTTAAAAAATAAAGTGCTGTAATTTGAATAATTCCACAATGGTTTTTCCGAACTTCTCTTTCTGTAAAACCGTCATAGTTGGACAACTTCCACAACGATTTTAAATGTTGCAATTTGCCTACTTCCACGATTGTTTTGATGTACCAAAAAATTACATTGTATTTATACCACAATTCCAATTTACAATTAGAATTCAATGCATGTACACTACAACAATTTGAACAAGAATAACAACAAAAAGTGTGTTTATCTTGTTCCATTACATTGTGGCTCTACAAATTGGTAACAATACTTGCTCACTCATGCCTAACTTCACGATGATCCAAAACTTGCAACCTTGTCTATGATGATGCAAACAAAGCTTCGGATACGGAGTAATGCCTCAATAGTTCTTGCAAAACCTATAATGTAAGGAAATTTGAAGAATCGTCTGCTCTGATTTCTAAAAATCATAATAAAACAAAAAATAAATAAATGAAACAAACAATATCTAATCTGTGCCCCAATACTATGATGAAACAAACAGTATGAATTTGACAACATCCAAATCTACCAAGTACATAATTAACCTTCTCCACTTTGATGTCTGCAAAGAGAACAAATAAAAGCATGTCTACTGAATTTTAGATTTCAACAGTTGTGCTGAAAGAAAGCACCAAAACTAGACTCCAAATACAGAGGCTACAATCTTGAAGAATAGTTCAAGAATCTAAGATTTGAGAGCAAGAGAAAAACAGAGAAGTGAAGAACTCCGTAGACATATAAATTATCAAATAAAGGATCAAGCAGAACTACCAAACCGGGTAAGTCACAACCAGGATACTGAACCACACAAAAATAAGGCACAAATCAGAGAGTAATGATTATTCAAGCTTTGACATATATAACTAGGTTAATGATAAAATGAATTAAAAGTTTTTTTTTTCAATTCGTTGATGCCCAAAATCGGGGGTCAATTTAGGTGAAAGAAGTGTTGAGTCTTCAGCAGGACAAGAGGGTTGTGGATCTTCGGTAAGGAGAGATCCTGCTGAAGAAAATAAGGAAGAAGCAATCGTCAAGATTTGGGCACTGGTGTGGTACCTGTCTAAGGCTTTCCGATGCTTAAGTTAGCAAGTGTGGGATGCGTGGTAATTTTGAAAGAGTAATAGTAAAAGTGAAAAGTAGTTACTCTTTTTACCTTGGCACTATTCCTCTTTTATAGGGAAGTGAAAGTGAGAGTTTGCACAAAGTTTCGATGTGGGACATTGTGCAAATTGTTGTGGTGGCAACACATGTTCGTGGTTCTAGGTTCTGTAGTTTGAGAGGATCGGCAGCCATCTTCGGTAGGCGACTACCGATCCGGGGGAGGTATCCCTTCAACAGGTCAAGAAGATGATGACGTCATCAGTATTTTAGGCTTCATCTAAATATCTTTCCTTTGGCAATTGGCACGTATGCCTGTTTAGTTGGTGCCGAATGTGCTCGGTCGATTATGGTGTAAACACAATTGGAGAAAAGAAGCATATTGTTATACATTCACACTGCATACAAAAAAGGAAATCGCCATTTAGAATATCCTGCTATTCCATATATGACACAAATTGCAGAGATCCAATCCAAGGGCCAATTTTTGCAGTAAAACCAAGAAGTTGATCATTTACGGATCTCAACTGTCAAAAACAGCAATCAAATAAATGTAGGCTTTAAACCACAAAACTCGTGCTACAAAGTAGAAGAAAATAATATTGTCGGAGTCATTTGGTTCTGTTCCATTTGAATCGCTGTCATTCCCTGCATCTTTATGAGTTGTTCAAAGTTAAAGTTGTGTATTCGTTTCCTCGTGTTGCTTTGATTGAGTATTGCAAGATTTGTTGCAAAAGTCATGAATGTATTGGTGCATGTGGTGGTCTTCTTGTCCACAATGCTTGCTGTGTTTTCTTGTTATTCTTAATGGTAGTCTCTTTCTCATGAAATAAAACTACCCTCTCTGTAGTTGCTTCTGTTCTTGTGAGGTGTTCTTTTAAGAGATATTTAGTCATATACCCATTCTTGTTTGTGCCTGATAAATCACGGCCATAAGCTGGCCAAAGGAGCCCCTTCTCTCGGCCCTGGCACTTGTTCGTAAAAACTGAAACGCAGCGTTTCGCCAGGGTACTTCGCCTTCCTAAAGACAAAAGAAGAAATGCTAAGGCATGATCATCTCGGCCTCAAGCGCAGGCCGAGGCCGAGGCCGAACAAAATCACGGCCAAGGTATTAAAGGCAAATCATCACGTGACAGCAGGGTCTCAGGCTTCATTTAATGAAGTAGTGCCTGTTTAATGCAGCAAACCCACTGGCCACAAAGAAGCATTTAATGCATGAGGGAAGGTGGGAAGTGACTGAAGTCAGGATTTGGTGATGAGGATCAGAGTGATTAGACGTGGACATTCTCACAAGAATTCTGACAGCTTGAGATATTGGTTCACCAGCTATCCAGGCCATAAATGCGTCTCCACGGCCAGAAGCTCAGAACCCACGATCAAGAGCGGCGGCCGAGATTCACCGGGATTTCTGGGGTCACACCACCATACTTCACGATCCCAAATGTCGATTGGACTGCCCACTTGCTCCAATCAGGCTCCACCATGCAGATTTTTAGCCTCGATTACTCCTCCAGAGACTCTTCCTATAAATACAAGACTCGAGCTACATTCAAAGGGTTCAAACACCAAAACAAAGCCTCCCATAGAGCAACTTATTTTTTCCTGTAATGCACTTTCAATATATTTACTTGCTTTCCTAGGAGTAGTGTTAGATTGTAAGGAAAATCCATTCATAAATATATCATACGACCCTTGATTTTCAAGGCGCCGGAGCACCATCCTTGTTGTTCGTTCACTCACCCCATATATCACACGACCGTCGCTCCCTGAGCAGCGCACCGGAGCACCGCCCAAAACCCACCACCAACACCATCACTCAACGGCCTTGTAGTTCAGGCCGTGAACCTAACAGCCGAGACCAGTTCCTCTCTCGGCTACAATCGTTTGATTTGGAAGACGAGTTCAAACAGGCGCACCATTTATCCATCCAACACTCATCAACACATCGACGCACGGTAGACCGTGCTGGCACGCCCGCCCACAACCGCACCGCACCCAAAAGCAGGAAACCGCGTGTTAACGCATATCCCCTCAGCCCGGAACTCCAGGCCGTGAGATTTGCGCGGCAGACACTTTTGGCACGCCCAGTGGGACACTTGTCAAAAATTTATGGTGGAAACTAGGGCACAGGCAAAGCTCAAAAGCAAAGCAGTCGAAATGACTTCTGAGACTCCGGAGTCCACCTCACCAATCACAACTACCGAGACCGAACGTGCGGTCGGGATCTCGGCTGGCGCTCCAGTAACGACGGATCGCACGGCCGAATCCATGCAGGAACAGGCAGTGGTGGAGGAACTGATGTCCAAGCAGGCCTATAGGATAGAAACATCCTTCATGGCCGCAATGGACAGGTTCTCCTCAGAACTGCGAACGCTCTTTCAGGAGAGCCCGCGACACCTCCCAGAGCCGGACCGAGGGGCCAAGAGCGCGATAGAATCGAGCCTTACGGCGAAAGCAGCAGCCTCGGCGTCTCAGCCCACACCCAAGCATCAGGCTACGGCCAGCATTCTTTGCCACCGACAAACAGCTGGGGGCAATCCCAGCCCACGTGGACGAATTCTGGACCAACCTACTCGGCGGAGACAGCGCGCGGACCGCTCCATGCTTTGGCCGTATCACTAGGGCACGGCAGCTTCACGCATCCTGCGATCCACCCACTCGGCTCAGTTCATACTGCCGTCGTCCACACCCATCCTGGCCCAAGCAACGCGTCCGCTGTATCATCACAACAGTACGGTCAGGGCAGTCTGACCGTCTCACCACCTTTGCAGGCGTCGTCGTGTCCGTTGGGCTCTCACCTTCACTATGGGTCGGCCGTTCCAGCAACAACGCATACGCACCTTGGCCAAACCCACGGTGCTCATCTGGCATCAACCAGCTCGGTCATCCCGGCCGAGCCCTTTGTTCAAATGGCCCAGCAGGCAAGGCCTCAGAACGAGGTGCTACAGGCCACGCGGCCGTATGCAGCCCAACAGGAGGCACCACCTCAAGGGATCCGGCTCGAAGATGTCCGGCGGATGATCGAAGACGGCCTAGCTCAGAGGCGGCCGGACATGCCAAGATATATGAGGCCGTACCCGCCAGAAATTGACCGGACCCCCCTCCCCCGGAACTATCGATTGCCAGAGTTCATGCTTTTTTCTAGGGATGGGCAGACCTCCTCCATTGAACACGTCGGCCGTTTCACGGCCCAGTGTGGAGAGGCCGATTCGGACGCTCAGAGACTCCGACTATTTGTTCATTCTTTGACCAGCGCGGCGTTCTCATGGTTCATAAACCTTCCGCCGAACTCAATAAGGGATTGGTCTGATATGGAAAGGGTGTTCCACGAACATTTCTATCAGACCAACCGAGAAATAACGGTCGCCGAGTTGGCAAGAATGAGCCAAGCATCGGACGAATCACCTCGCGATTACCTACAACGGTTCAAAACATGTAGGAATTGGTGCCGCACGAACCTACCAGAGAGGGAGTTCGTCAAGATGGCCGAGGAAGGATTGGAATTCGAATACCGGAAGAAATTCCAGGGAATCGAATTTCGGGACATGCATGACCTGACCAACAAGGTGGACAGATATGCGTCCTTGTTGAAAGAGGAGATGCAGAAGAAGACGGCCTCAAAGGGGACCTACTACAGGAATCCCATCGTCAGCTACGCCGAAGCAGAAGGCTTCGCAGAGGCCGAGGGCGATGAGGTCGAGATGAGTTCGGCCGAAGTCAGCATAGACAAACCCTTCGTTTGCAGATGGCTTGTTAAAACTGACAATAGCCGCACAAAGGTCCCCGACGCCAAGTTCGCGATGCGGGAAATGAAGGCCTACACTTTTGATTTAACAAGGGCCGAGGCTATCTTCGACCTGCTGGTGGCCGAGAAGAAGGTAAAATTGTCCTTCGGCCATAAGACTCCGAAGCCCGAAGAACTCAAAGGGAAAACGTTTTGCAAGTACCACAGTTCTTGGTCTCATAACACCAACAACTGCGTTGTCTTGCGAGACGTTATCCAGAAATTGATAGACGAGAAGAAGCTCCAGTTTCCGGAGAATGCGGCCATGCAGGTCGACTCCAAGCCGTTCCCTCCACCTGTCGTTAACATGGTCGACGCCCAACTCCCGGCTGGGGATAGAGGAGTTCGCAGTTTGGCGAAAGGAAAGGAGCCTTTGGCCGAACTTGAGCCGGCCCTTTGCGAACGATGCAAGTGTAAGATCGGTCAGCCCAGGCCGCAGGAGAACAAGATGAAGGCCGCCGAGCCATCTCAAACGACCGTGAAAAGATTCGGTGGTCAGTACGGTCGACGGCCGACCAGCAGAGCTGTTTTCAGCCGACTAGGGCCACAAAACCCCAGCGCCTCGGCCAGCCACGAAGAAGAGGCCGCCCCTAGGTCGATAAAAACTTTCAAACCACCAGTCATAAAGGATGACCGTTGGTACCATGCACGGCCTGGGGGCAAGGCCGAACCACTGACAAAAACCCAGCTGAGAAGAATGCAGAGGCAAGTTCAGCAGGCCAGGATGCAGACAACCGAGGTCGAGGGCTTCAAACGCCAAAAGAAAGTGGCGACTGTTGATGGGCCATCATCCAAACCAGTTGTCTCCCCGGCCGTGAGAGCAGCCAGCACCAAGCCTTTGAGGGCGTGGCGCCCTAGGCAAGACGAAAGTCCCCGTGGTTCGTCGGCCAATTCAGCTCAGCCAAAGGCCGCGGTCATGGAAAGAACAGACGAAGGTGTCGTCGACATCTACCACGGGAGGGATCCCCTTTTTTCGGCCAACGGTCTGTACTTCCTCAGAGAATTCCATAAGGACCATTCGGCCATGGATCTGTACGGCATGACCCCTGAGAGCCGAGAAATCGTAGAATTGGCCCTCAAGAACACAAAGGCAGAAGCGCTCCTCATCACCAGCAGTTCTGACTCGGCCATTAAGGCCGTATACCAGGCGAACATGGAGTCCATAGCAAGAGGCCTGCCAAGTTACCAGCCCAACCTCGGCGGATTAGAGGCTAAAATCCCCTTCAGCAGGGGCGATTTGGAATATCTCCGCCGGTACTTTGCTGTGACGCCGGCAGACAAGTTCTTTGGTTTGACGACTGAGGAAGAGGGCCGAGTAAGCCGCCTAGACGATTACCTAGCAGCCAGGGACGCATTGGCAGAGGCTAGACGAGCCCTCAAAGAGGAGGTCGAAACCTCAGAACCCCCTGAGGTCAAAGCGTCCACAACCGATAGTCCGAGGGCTATGAGGCTTATGGACGAGGGTTTCGAAGATCCTCTCTTCAGGCATAAGGCCGAGGACGACCCCACAATAGGAATCTCCGATGAAGAATATAAGGGAATCCTTGGGATGGTCGAGGAAACGGCTCTCGCCAAAGATGGCTCTGAGACCGAAGAGGAAGCCGATAGGGGAAACCCGCAGGAGCCGG
The DNA here is from genome assembly GCF_965620075.1 of Prunus avium. Classification (NCBI taxonomy): domain Eukaryota; kingdom Viridiplantae; phylum Streptophyta; class Magnoliopsida; order Rosales; family Rosaceae; genus Prunus; species Prunus avium. Next base: position 9,544,203 of record NC_142286.1, read on the forward strand.
AGGAAGTCGGCATCAACATGGTCATGGTACTGCCATTCGAGTTTTTAGCCCCAGGAGGACAGACCAGCGGCTTAGAGGATGACGTGCCCGAGGAGCAATTTGATTAGAGACATGGTGGCCGACGTTTCGATTGGCAGGGCAAAATGATGACTCGTGCGAATTAAGAGCGCGATGACACGTCAAAAATCTAGAGACCGTCGTTTCATTTGACGAGGCGAAGTGACGCCCTGGGCAATGATGGCCTACACGATGTGCTTGAGGCATTAAATGCGCCGACTGGCCTGCGCATTTAATGCCCCAGTTGTCAATCACTTCAGAAAGGAATGCAAAGGGTCCATCCCTTGGAATCCATTCGGCCCCTACCCATGCCGAGGCCGAAGAATCTAGGGATGTGGGGGCAATGTTTGTGCCTGATAAATCACGGCCATAAGCTGGCCGAAGGAGCCCCTTCTCTCGGCCCTGGCACTTGTTCGTAAAAACTGAAACGCAGCGTTTCGCCAAGGTACTTCGCCTTCCTAAAGACAAAAGAAGAAATGCTAAGGCATGATCATCTCGGCCTCAAGCGCAGGCCGAGGCCGAGGCCGAACAAAATCACGGCCAAGGCATTAAAGGCAAATCATCACGTGACAGCAGGGTCTCAGGCTTCATTTAATGAAGTAGTGCCTGTTTAATGCAGCAAACCCACTGGCCACAAAGAAGCATTTAATGCATGAGGGAAGGTGGGAAGTGACTGAAGTCAGGATTTGGTGATGAGGATCAGAGTGATTAGACGTGGACATTCTCACAAGAATTCTGACAGCCTGAGATATTGGTTCACCAGCTATCCAGGCCATAAATGCGTCTCCACGGCCAGAAGCTCAGAACCCACGATCAAGAGCGGCGGCCGAGATTCACCGGGATTTTTGGGGTCACACCACCATACTTTACGATCCCAAATGTCGATTGGACTGCCCACTTGCTCCAATCAGGCTCCACCATGCAGATTTTTAGCCTCGATTACTCCTCCAGAGACTCTTCCTATAAATACAAGACTCGAGCTACATTCAAAAAGTTCAAACACCAAAACAAAGCCTCCCACGGAGCAACTTATTTTTTCCTGTAATGCACTTTCAATATCTTTATTTGCTTTCCTAGGAGTAGTGTTAGATTGTAAGGAAAATCCATTCATCAATATATCATACGACCCTTGATTTTCAAGGCGCCGGAGCACCATCCTTGTTGTTCGTTCACTCACCCCATATATCACACGACCGTCGCTCCCTGAGCAGCGCGCCGGAGCACCGCCCAAAACCCACCACCAACACCATCACTCAACGGCCTTGTAGTTCAGGCCGTGAACCTAACAGCCGAGACCAGTTTCTCTCTCGGCTACAATCGTTTGATTAGGAAGACGAGTTGAAACAGGCGCACCACTTATCCATCCAACACTTATCAACACATCGACGCACGGTAGACCGTGTTGGCACGCCCGCGCACAACCGCACCGCACCCAAAAGCAGGGAACCGCGTGTTAACGCATATCCCCTCGGCCCGGAACTCCAGACCGTGAGATTTGCACGGCAGACAATTCTTAGCACTAATAATATAGATAAATCCTACACCATTTAATTTCTATAAACAAACCCAAAAACAATCCAAAAAATGAGTGCTGACCCTATTGAATTTAATTTTGATTCTTAAATTACTTTAATGCCCTATTCAGTGTTTTGGTTTTTTTTTTAATGAGGTTTTGGGGTTGGGTTTGTTTTAAGAAATCAATGGTAGTTTTGTAATTTAAAAGAAGTTAAAAGCCTTTTTGTTATGTTGTAAATGGGCTTTGGGTATGTTTCTAAAGTCCATTTCATATAGGGTTTTTTCATAATTTGGGCTCCTATATTGGGCTACACGAGACTTGCAAAAAAATTTATTTATTTTTGCAAATGTATTTTGCTAGATGCGTGTCTCAAAAGTTTTTTATTTTAATGGCGTGTACTTTTCTAGACGCGCATATTTTTTTTCTTTTAGCACGGCCATAAAAAAAAAAAAAAAAGCTTTGTAAGTTGCGCGTAGCATGAGTGATTAAAAAAAGGCCTCTCACACGCGTCGCAGCATGCAGAGACTAGACTAATATTAGGATAGCTAAGACGATTTATATTCAATAGTACAATAAAATGCAGAAAATGAAACATTATACATGATGATGAGCACAGCTTTAAGTCTAGAGAAGCTTTAACAATATCTCCTCTAAACTTTATATCATGTCTCTTCTAAAAGAAAGCCTCTTGCACACACAGAAGTATATATTTATATATATAACTTTCATACGTAAAAGTATAAGGTGAAGCTTGGTTGAGCCCACTTCTGATTAACTACGATAATAAAAGAGTTTTTCTCTATTTCAACGCCGCACATTTCTTTGTTCACCCCAATTCTAATTCAAAATTTCACAATTTCTAAGAAAACCTCAATATCTTCTCAAACTACCCCTAAATACACACACAACATTAAAAAAAAAATTATAAAAAAAAAAAAAAAAACTCATTAACGTCACATTCCACACCCCACTAACGGCTTAAAATATGTGACACATAAAAAAATCCCCAGTTTCAACTTCTGGACCCGTTTTGAGTGGACAATCTGTTTGTTTTCTTTTGCTCTACACGCTCACTTCATCTCTAAGATTTCTTCCTCAGCTTCTCTTCTCTTTTCCAACTAGTTTAATCTAGCGGGATTGTGTCTTACTCGTCTTCCCTTCTCTCTCTCTCTCTCTCTATCAGCTCAAAAAGCTTCTTTTAAGGATCACTTCACTTGTAAGCAGATCCATAATTCTGCAATACCCAACACCAAGACCAATGCCCAGAAGAATGAAAGCTCAACAGGATTTAAGAAAAAGATAAACACAATGTATCAAAATTCAAAAACAAAAATTACCCTTTTAAGAAATACGTCTAAATTTGGCTCAATTTCCTTATTCTTCTTGCAACCCTTCCTTGGTTATAAATCACACTTGAGTGTTTGAACTTTGACCATACTCGTTGTTGGTGGGACTGGAATTTGAGTAGTCTCTGTATTAACCTTTATGCTGTACATGTAAAGCAAGCGTATTGGTTTTGATGTTTGACATGAAACAAAAGAGAGAAAATTTTCTGAGTTTTGGTTCTCGGATAATACCTGTGATAATATGTTTTTGGGTTAAGTTACAATTGAGCCAACGAGTGGCCAGTGTATAGATGTACTAGAGTTAAGCATAAAGTTGAATGACCTTTTTTGTCTTTTTATAGAATAGTAAAACTTAAAAAGAGCTTAATAATTTAAGTATTGGGGTGAACCTAAAGTGTGGGGTTTAAATAGAAAAACTCAAAAAAAAAACTCAACACTTCTTGGGTCACTATTAAACAAACAAACAAAATGAGCACAAGGTGAAGCTTATAATTCATTGGGTCACTATTACAATCAACTTATTTGTCAATAATGTTAGCAGATTTATTCTTATATGTAGATTACAATTTCATTATTGAGTCTTGGTTTGTCATTTTGGTACGTCATATGTTTGCTTCGAAGTGATCATGTGGCAATACTGGGCGCAATGAGCAAAACATGAATTTGTGGAGACAAACAAATGATCATAACATGATTTACGAAAGTACAGAGTCTTTCTGACAACTATTACTTAGTGAGTTAATCAAAGTATAACAAAGACATAATTTGGAAGGAAGATAAAAAGAAAAACACAAAGAATAAATGAAATATAGAAAAACCAAAGGCGAAAGTTTAAAAGGAAAAAGGAAAATAAATGAGATAGAGGCCACAATTTAAAGATGGATGCTAAGTGCTTCGGGAAGCAATAATATTTGTTGTGTAATATATCTCTTTGACCAATATACAACTCAAAACAACATACCATGCAAATGCAAGTGTGCATTTCAAAATCAATGTGTGAAATGATCATTAGGCAAGCATCTTGGTCAAGTTCACCTCTGTTTTTTTTTTTTTTTTTTTTTTGTTTTTTGTTTTAAAAAGATGCTTTATTATAACACCATAAGAGTATACATCGGAGAGGATGAAAACATCTGAAACCCAATGCGAAAGCCATGAACAAGAGCGTGATCTTAAAAAGATTCACGGCGCAAGGCACAAGTCACCTACTTAAAGATTAATTTTAATTTAAATGGACAATTTTACTCTTTAATTTAACAGCAATATTAACCGTCTTTAACGGTGGGATCGTTTTGATACCAAATGAAGAGTTGGAGGACTATTGAAATGAAATTGGTGGACCTAAATTATACTATAGCAAAAGTTGGGGGACCATTTCAGTCGAAAATCCTATTTTATTTGAGTATGTAAAAAAAATATGTAAGAAAATTGATCTAAAGTTACTGAACTGTATTATTGCAAGTTAAAATGCAGTTCAATTCAATAGAGGTAAAAATAGTTCAACAACCATTTTGAACGCTCTGAAAGACAAGAAGTAATACAAAAGGGCTATCTTTATTAGACAAAGAAAAGCATGTGGTAGAGCAGTTTCAATAAATGAAGCTGGTGGATTCCATCAACAATAATGCGCTGAGCCTCCATACTTGAAGCTTAGTGAGAAAATATATTAGAAACGAAAAAGGTTTGGAGTGTTAGGCAGGGCCTTGCAAAAGATGGCGGTGAACTTGAGAGTGAGGGAGTCAATGGTGGTGAAGCCAGAGGAGGAAACGCCAAAACAGGCGCTGTGGATATCGGACTTGGATTTCGTGATTTCGAGAACTCACGTTGGAAGTGTTTACTTCTACAGGAGGCCAAACGTTCAAAACGGCGCGCATCATCTTCAAAACAACTGTGTCTTGGATTCGGAGGTGTTCAAGTGCTCCCTTGCCAAGGCCCTCGTGCCCTTCTACCCCATGGCCGGCCGCCTTAAGCTGAACGATGAGGGACGTATCGAGATCGATTGCAATGCAGAGGGAGTGCTGTTTGTTGTGGCGGAGACTGACTCGGTCCTCGATGATTTGGGGGACTTTGCGCCGACTCTTGAGTTCCGGAAGCTCATTCCTGCCGTTGATTATTCCGCTGGGATATCCTCTTATCCCCTCTTGGTCTTACAGGTATTCAGAGAAAGAGAGGAGACATTTTTTCACTCCCTAATTTCACAAGAGTTGAAATCTTTTTACCATTTTCGTTTTGAATTTAGTTTATTTTAATTATTTTTTTCCTAAAGATAAGGTGACTCTTTGGTTAATATACATATAGCTACTTGCTGATACTAGGAAAGTTTCTCGAACCATGTCCTGAAATCAACTCATTTATAATCCATTAGTTACTGTGGAGTGGACTTTATTATGAATCGTATATCTATTTTGAAATCTATATTCTGTTTTGATACTTCTAATTCTAGTTTTCCTTGTACTAGTAGAATGTGGGTTGGAGTCCTCTTACACCATTTATGTATTTAACTGTAAAAGAAAATTTTTAGAATACTACCTTACTTGGATTGTTCTGTTTAGTTTCACATGTTGCCACTTGGATGAGATTATTCTTTCAAATTAAGTTACGATCTACGTCTTATATGTATATACATAATATACCATGTTCTTAAACTTGAATTAAGCTTACAAAGTATGCATGCTTGTGGATTGTACTCTGTACATGCCTCAGGTCACATACTTCAAATGTGGTGGAGTGTCACTCGGTGTTGGCCTGGAACATCGTGTAGCAGATGGAGTTTCTGGTCTCCACTTTGTAAATACATGGTCTGATATCGCTCGTGGGTATGACATTACAATTCCACCATTTATCGATAGGACATTACTTCGTGCCCGAGACCCGCCCCAACCTGCATTCCATCACATCGAATACCAACCTGATCCGCCCATAAAAACCCCTCCGCGGAGCACAAACGCTGGTAGTGTTGAAAGCACAACTGTCTCCATTTTTAGATTGACGCAGGAGCAGCTCAACATGTTGAAGGCCTAGTCTAAGGAAGATGGGAACACAATCGAATTTAGCACATTTGAGATGTTGGCAGGTCATGTTTGGCGATGCGCATCAAATGCACGCCAACTTCTTGATGATCAAGAGACCAAACTACACGTTGCCCTTGACGGAAGGTCCAGACTGGAGCCGCCGCTCCCGCCTGGTTTCTTTGGCAATGTGGTTTTTGCAGCTGCCCCAATCGCTGCAGCAGGGAATCTCAAATCAAAACCAACATGGTATGCTGCAAGTTGTGTGCATGATGCTGTGGTGCGAATGGATAATGATTATCTTAGATCAGCACTTGACTATCTGAAACTTGAGCCTGATTTGTCGAGCCTTGTTCGTGGGGCTCATACTTTTAGGTGCCCAAGACTTGGGATAGCTAGTTGGGCTAGGCTGCCGATTCATGATGCTGACTTTGGTTGGGGTCGACCTATTTTCATGGGACCTGGTGGAATTGGATATGAGGGGTTGGCTGTGGTTTTACCTAGTGTATCAAATTATGGGAGTTTATCAGTGGCCATTTCTTTGCAATCTGAACATATGAAATCATTTTCCAAGTTGTTGTATGACATATGAGGACATGAAAATGCCTGAAAAAGGATTTCCGGGCATTCCATTTTCTTCTAGTCTAGCTGATGGGAAGCAAGCTATCTTTTGTTATTGTGATGTTTACTATTAAAGAACTTAATCTGTTTTTATGAAATAATGGGAAATTATTTCTGTTGCATAATGGATAATGCATGTGGTAGTTCTACAGTCTGGTTCAACTTTCAGGAATTTCGGTTTAATGCAAGACCTCTTGATTTGTCTGGATTTTGGTCATGTTTATCTTTTTCCTCGTCTCTGGATGGGTCTTTTTTTCTTTTGGCATCTAATAATATATCGGGTAAATTACTTAAATGGTCTTCAAACTTATACCCGATTTATATTTTGGTCCCTCAATTAAATTATTCGTTCAAATGATCCATCAACTCTTTACTATTCGTCGATTTGGTCATACCGTCTAATTCCGTCAATATTACCGTTAATTTAGGGTTTAAAATCGTCAATTTATACTAAAATTCTAATAACTTAATTAAAATCTATATAAGCCTATAAAATACTATAAAAATCAGAAAATTTAAAAGCTGAAATGCCCATTATTCAAAAAACCAATAAATAATAAATAAATGAAAAAAATAAAAAATAAAAAAACCACCAGAACCCGCCCCCACCTCCATCTCTACAACCCTCCCCATCAATCCAATGTAAATCAACAAACTCCCATTTTTCATTTTCTCCAGACAGTCATTGCATCCAAGAATCACCAAAATATGAAATTTAATTCTACATTTCTTCCACAACCAAACATAATGTCTAAATTGTTTTAAAGGAAATTTTAACTTAAATGATAAGAATATGAGCTTTTGGCTCTGTTGCTTCACCTCAGCATGCTGAGGCTTTGGCGCTGAGAGAAGGGCTGAAACTAATTAAACATCTTGGTAGTTGGTAGTGGTCTGTTTGTGGTGGAAGCTGATGTTTTGTCAGTTATTCAGGCTGTTTTGGGACCTAGGGATGATCACTCCCATGTGGGCATGCTGATTGATGATTGTCGTTTCTTAAGGAGTTGTATGTCGCTTCTATTTGTTTTGTTCCTAGAGAAGCCAACAAAGTGGCCCATAGGCTTGCTGCTTTTGCAGTCTCCCTCACTAATACTTCCTCTTGGGTTTTGGGATGCTCCCGGACTCATTCAGCATGTGATAATTGAGGACCTCTTGTAACTTGTTTTTTTTCTTCAATAATTGAAATCGTTCTCTCTCAAAAACAAGAGTATGTGCTATCCACCCACCAATAATAGAAGAAATTTATCAGCTTAAAATCATGCAAGTCTTCCACAGATTGGATTTCAAGTTTGATTGATTTACTTCTGGTTGTTGTTGTGGGTTTTGGTTTAAGTTGTAACCACAAGAAAGAGGTCCTAATTTTCTTTTCTTAAAAGCCAAAGAAAAAAGAAATATGGGGGAGAAGGTGACCGTGAGCGTAAGGGAGTTGAGTGTGGTGAGGCCAGCTGAGGAGTCGACGCCTCGGGGCTCGTTGTGGCTCAAATGTGGAGGCGTGTCACTTGGTGTTGGCATGGATCACCGCATTGCAGATGGAACTTCTGCCCTCCCTTTTTTAAATACGTGGTCTGATATTGCTCGTGGTGATTTCACAAATTTTAAACCACCCTTCATGGACAGGACATTACTTCGTGCCCGAGACCCACCTCAGCCTGCATTCCCCCACATTGAATTCCAATCCCCTCCACAAATGAAATTACAACGCAGTACAAGTAATATTACTACGTCCCTTTTCAGAATCACGTATGAGCAGCTCGGCATCTTGAAAGCCAAATCTAAGGAAGATGGCGGAGGGAACTATACCTCATTTGAGATGTTGGCAGGTCATATTTGGAGATGTGTTTGCATGGCACGTAAACTTCCTGATGATCAAGAAGCCAAACTACTCATTCCCACTGATGGACGGTCCAGATTGCTGCCTCCACTCCCACTTGGTTTCTTTGGCAATGTCACTTTCCGAACCTCAGAAATTGCTGCAGCAGGGGATCTCCAATCGAAACCAACTTGGTATGCTGCAAGTTGCGTTCACAATGCTTTGGTGCAGATGCACAACGACTATCTTTTATCAGTCATTGACCATCTTGAGCTTCATGCTCCTTCTCAAGCCGAAACTTTTAACGGAATTTCGTTGATTGGGCGCCCGTTTCTTCGGATAAACAGTTGGATTAGGCTCCCGATTCACGATGCTGATTTTGGTTGGGGTCGACCCATTTTCATGGGGCCTGGTCGCCCATTTCCATTTGACGGGAAGGCTTTGTTGTTACCAAGCGCAACTAACGATGGGAGTTTATCACTCGTCATTTCTCTGCAATCTGAGCACATGAAATCATTTTCCAAGTTGTTGTATGACATACAAGGCCCCAATCTTAAGAGGGCCCCAAAATTATGACTTTGTTCAAGTGATGTAAACGTTTCTAATCTCTAATAAATTTCTTCAGATGTTTGACAAAAATAAAAATAAAAATTTCATGTTGTCATGCATAGATATAGACAGTCACAGTCTAATCCAACTAGTTATTGCAAGTAGTTAGCTGCACAAAAAAAAAAAAAATTTCTTCTAAAACCTAATTGTTATTCAAAGATCATTCATAGAAAAATATATATTTTCTGTTTTCGGGTCAAATAAGATTCCATCTGTTTTCGGTGTTGGTACTCTATAAATTTTTTTTCAACGATCCAAACCATTGATCTATTTTTCAAGTTTGATTTATTTTTCAAGTTTTAATTCATAGATCATCCTTACAAAAAATCAGATACAATCTCATTGAATCGAAGCAAACATATTGGAGGGATCAAAAAGTAGCAAATCAAATGAAGGAAGAGAAAAGTAATAGAACAAAAGAGGACAAAAATCCTCTAATTGCTGCAAATTTCGTGAACCCATTTACCTCCAGAAGCTGAGTCTAGAAGATTCAAATAAGTACAATGAAAAAGTGGGAAGCAAACCACACCAAAAAAAAAAGGAAAAAGTAATTAAAATGAATTATGCAGATTAAAAGAAATAGCAAAGGCATTGCAGTAAATTATGCAGAAAGCCTTTCCTAAATCAAACAAGACCATAACGGAAAACAGATGGAAAACAAGTCAACCACAGAGCCAGAATGTTAAACATAATGAAGACCCTGAGTTGCTCAAAGTTTTCTAAAGCCTGTTTACCTTCAGAGTCTAGAAGACGATTCAAACAAGCCAACAGATTTAAATCCTCTAAACTTGCAACTTGCGGTGCATGGAATCAGGACTAAACAAGCTTAGGACAGAAGCCAAATCAGATGTATAAATTTCCTTTTACTGCACAAGTGAGTTAAAGATCTTATGTGATCATTTTTGTCTTTCCACTTAACTTCCATCCATCCATCAAATCAGATGTATAAAATTCTTGTTTGACCAGAATGATCAACAAATCAACGAAGGAGAAAAACAATCAGTATAGGGAAGCCGCGACAAACTTGGAAAATTAGGACATAAGCAACGAAAGGAAATTTGCATGCTACAATTCCATAATGAGGAAAACCATAATAGATACAGCTTCCCCCTCAGTTTCTGTAATATTAGGAGGATCAATAAAAGTACAGATATATTTCGATAAAAACTTGAATCAGTTTGTACACTTCTGTGGTTATAGACTTGACATGATTAATTTGAAGTGATTCACATTACAAACAAAAAAGGAATACAACAACAAACAACTTAGTAGGCTTTGTACTTGAGTTATCACATCAAATAGAAACTTCTCCACTCCAGTTGGAATACCAAAATCCGCGGGAGGATGCCTTCATTGAACAATGGCAGAGTTTTGAGTTTGCATGGTAATCTGCGCTTGGTTTGAAGCAACAGACACCGGATGCATAGCCCAAAAATGAGCGAACCACCTGAACCTTGGTATGACCCTCTTTTGATGGTTGTGGCGGCGCTACGAATAGATGAGACAAGAGCCTTTCCGCTGTTAATCTTTCCATGGACTTCATGGCGAGGCAACTCTTGGGAAATCCCTGGCCGCATCTGAGATTCCAGTCGGAATTTTGCAAGTACATAGATGATCAAACATCAACATGTCATGGAGATTGTTAGGATTGTAACCATCACAAGGAGACTTTCCGGTTAGCATCTCAAACACAATACAACTAAGAGACCAAATAAAAGCCTGTGGGGACAGATACCTAGGCGTGTTTCTCCATCGGCTGTAATTCTCCTTGGGTTTCTTAGCCAATCCGAAATCTGCAATCTTGGCTACAAAACTAGTACCACCCGAACTAGTAGTGGTGGTACGCACAAGCAGAATGTTGTCCGGTTTCAAACCACAGTGATCATAGTCACACTTGTGAATCCCTTCAAGAATTGACCTTGTGTACCTTCTAACGTCATATTCAGGTAATTTATGACCTTTGGAAACTGTCACATGCGGTATTAAATTATCTTGCATTATTGTGAAACTGTCGATATTAAATTAGTCTTATACACAAATACAAGGTTAATTATCAAGATAAGTAACTATATATGGATTAATTGCGATGCTGGTGTAGGAATATCGGCCCTTCACAACGTGCGTGGTACATTTGGATACGTGAAGGCAGGGCAGGGCGCAAGATTGGTTTTGCAGCTAGGGGAAATTTTATTTTATTTTATTTTAATTTTTACCTTCCGCTGAATTTTCTTGGAAACTTTCTGTCACTGTGTGGAGTCGCTAATTGACAAACATATTCAACTGCAATATCTAGCAATGCGTTTTTGGTCCTGCAAGGCGAGGTGTAAGTCTTGAAGCGTTGAGGCGTAAGCCTTTTGAGACATAAATTATTTTTATAATTATAAGAAAAATTTATAAATAATACAATATAATTAAACTAAACCACTAATTGTCATTGAAGCTTAATAATTAATCAAATATAAGTACTAATTATAATAGTGAATTCTAATAGAAATATAAGTACTAATTAAAACTCAATTGGTCATACAGTTGAGAGGGAGGCTGGTTCATAAATTAAGAGGGTTAGAGCTTAATAGATATGCGGCTAAGAAGAATGAATTTGGGCTTTAAGTCTGTTTGATTTGATTGTATTGGGTAGGAGAGAGAGATTGATTTGTTAAACCAAATAATAACTTTTGCAAAAAAATAAAAAATATAAAAGTTTAAAACAACACCCAAAACGCACAGGTTCATTAAAACCCTAAGGTGACCCCCCACAACTAAAACGATGTTGTCTCAAGGAAAAATAAACAGAGGGTTCAACAAATCATCTTCTTCCTTGCGTAGCTCCGCCTCACACGGTAAAGCGCACGCCACACACGGTAGAGCGAACGCCACACACTGCAGAGCGCACGCCTTCTTACGCCTCACTGTCGATGCGCACACTAAGCGTGCAAACAACTAAACAAGGCAACTCCTGAGGCAATTTGCTCTCACCTCACTCCGACGCGCTCCTACTCATGCCTTTGAAAACACTGTTCAAGCGTTTGGAATTCTGATCGTAGCCAAATTGATGGTCTTCTAGTGATGCTCTTGCTTCTCTTCTTTAGAATTATGATCATAGCCAAATTCTCTTCTTTAGAATTATGATCGTAGCCAAATTGATAATAGTGTTGGAGGAATTTATCTTTCGTGATTTAAACAATATCGCTACAGGCACCAACTTATTTACCAACTTTTGGATACCAACACATAAGGCACATGACATGGCAACCCATGTCATCTACCATATCATATGTTTTGGTTACATAATTTGTTATTAAAAAATGAATTTCACACAGCAAATATAAAAACAGAATTTTTTTTTTTTTTTTTTGTTCTAAATCAGTGCATTAATAAACCCAAAAGGGTAAGAAATACACAACTGGAACATCAAGAGAAACAAATACAAAAGGGGGAGAATCCACTAGAACCAAGCTCCGGACTAGCTAAAGGATCAGAACACCTAACAAAAATGAAAACTAAACAAAAACGGGGCACTAAAGTGTCCCGATACAAAAGTGACACAAAAAATAAAAACCAAGCACACAGCGCCGCCACCACCGCATAAATCTGTTAGCGAGATATCCTATTCTATTAGGATATTATTTTATTTGTTTCCTTTTGTATGGATATTATGTAATTAGGATTCCACTTATTTTCCTAGTTTAACCCTACTAGGGTTTGTAACCTTGTATTATAAATACCTCCTTTTGGAGAATGAAATATATTTGAAAATATTCTACCATATTGTTTGAATTGGTATCAGAGCCTGGTTTCTGGTGACCTTTGTGTGCTGTGCCCACCCGTGTTCTACTGTGTGTCCTAATTTCTTTTAGGGTTCTTGTGCCCGTGCCTGTGCTATGTTTGTCGTATCTGATTCGTGTTGTGTTTTTTTTCCTCTGCTATCATGGGTGATGATTCCAAGGTTGTGATTGGTACTAGTGCGTCTACACCGAAGGAGGCACGTCCCTCGCGTGATTACTCTACCCTGATTATTTCTGACAAATTGGATGGCTCCAATTATGCATCTTGGTCTCGTGGTGCGCGTATTACGATTACTAGTCGTCGTATGGCAAGTTGGATCAATGTGAAGAAGCCTGCTACGTCTCCAAATTCCGCTGCCTATGCCGAATGGGAAGAAGATAGTTGCCTGGTGCAGTCATGGCTTCTCAATTCCATGACTAAACCAGTTCGTGCCTTATTTGAACATGGTGATACTGCTTTTGATATATGGGAGGCTGCTCGGAAGACCTATACTGTGACTCAGAATAGTTCTCATTTGTTTCAACTCCGACGGCAGTCCATACTTACAGGTCAGAATGGTGAATCTGTGAAAGTGTTCTATGAAAAACTCCACGCTATCTGGCAAGAGATTGATTGTCTGAGTCCGCATGAGTTTAGTTGTTCTACTGATGAGGCTCGTCGTCTGAAAGAAATTGAAGCCGATCGAGTTTATGATTTTCTTGGCGGACTTGATCCACCGTATGATGGTGCCCCGTAGCCGTATTCTTGCTCTCCCCCCCTCCCCCCCCCCCCCCCCCCTTTTTTCTCAAAGCCTATGCCATGGTCATGGAGGAAGACACCTGTCAGTCCACTATGCTTGGAGGAGGATCGCTGGCTCTCAAAGTTGACCCAGCTCGTTAACGACCGGTCGCTCCCCGTCCAGAAAATTTGGATCTTCTGCTGGGTCTCATCCTTCTGGCTCTACCCCTAGATCTCTTGAAGGTCCGCCTAAATGTCGTCATTGTAATGGGAATCATTATTCTGAAAAGTGTTTTAAGGAGCATAGTTATCCTGATTGGTTTGCTGACTACAAAGCTCGTATGTACGGCCCCAAGGCCACCTGCACTATGACTCAAGATGAGGCCCGTCCTCCGGCTCCGTCTGCAAATCTGTGTGCTTCCGATACTATGCCAGGTATGGGTTCTACTACTTGGATAATTGACATTGGTGTTTCTGATCATATGACTTATAATGATAATATGTTTGTTGAGTTGTCGCATAACCCTCGTGTCCCCTATATTACTAGTGCTAATGGTTTATCTTCTCCAGTTACCGGTGAAGATACCATCCACCTCACTCCTTCTTTACCTCTGTTTCGTGCACTCTTGGTTCCTAATATTCATTGCAATTTGTTATCTGTTGGGCGTTTGCTTGATATACTTAACGCGTCTGCTACTTTCTATTCTACCCATTATTTTTTCCAGGATCTCAGGACTCACGAGAAGATTGGGCATGGTAAACGGATAGGGGGTTGTATTACTTACAGTTGCCAGCTGCAGCAGTTCGTGGTTGTGTCGCTAATAAAGTTTAGAGTGGCAGTGTCAAAGACAAGCAACAACTTTGGCTATGGCATCGTCGCTTGGGGAATCCGTCATTTGGTTATTTTAGACATTTGTTTCCTTCGTTATTTAGTTCGTGTGATGAGTCTAGCTTTAAATGTGAGACTTGTGTAATGGCCAAGAGCCACCATACTATTTTTCCCTTAAGTAATAATAAAGCCGCTTTGCCTTTTGAGTTAGTACATTCTGATGTATGGGGTCCTGCTCGTGTGACTTCTCATGATTTCCGTTGGTTTGTTACATTTATTTATGACTGCACTTGCTTAATATGGGTGTATTTGATGAAGAATAAACATGACATTGCCTCTATTCTCCCTTATTTTTGTGCCATGGTGTCTACTCAGTTTCATGCTCATGTTAAAGTATTTCGGACTGATAATGGCGGTGAATATGTGAATCATACCTTGACCCAGTTCTTTCGTGATCACGGTATCATTCACCAAACTACCACTTCATTCACTCCTCAACAGAATGTTGTGTCTGAAATGAAGAATCGTCAGTTACTTGACGTTGCCGGCTCTCTTATGTTGGATATGTCTGTTCCCCATCATCTTTGGAGCCATGGTGTCTTGGCCGCGGTTTACTTGATTAACCGTACTCCTAGTCGGGTTCTTGATTTCAAGACTCCGCTTGATGTGTTGTGTGCCCATACTCCTCCAGTTTCGATCTCTAAGTTACCTCCGAAGGTGTTTGGGTGTGTTGCTTATGTTCATGTCTACTCCCATCAACGGAGTAAACTTGATCCTTGTGCGTCTTCATTGGCTATTCTACTACTCATAAGGGTTATGAGTGCTATCACCCGCCTACTCAGAAGGTACATGTTACTTTGGATGTCACCTTTCATGAAGAAGTTTCATATTATGTTTCCTCCTCCTCTTCAATTCAGGGGGAGAGGGGGAGTGAATTGAAGAGTTTCGGAGCGGAAAATGTGGAAAAGCTTGGACTTGAAGAAGGAATTTCTAGCGAACAGGAAGCGACCGTTCGCGTGGAAGAAGGTACCGGTCGCGAACGAACCTGCCTGGAAACAACCGGTCACATGGAAGACGCGACCAATCGCGAACGAACCTGCCTGGAAATGACCGGTAGCATAGAAGTGGGCGACCGGTTGCATGTCTCGACGAGTGACGACAATGACGATGCAAGTGAAGCGACCAGTCACCCGGAGTGCCACGACTGGTCGCCTGGTGATAATTTGGAATTTTTCGAGTCTTCATCAAAAGGACATAACAGTGATACTAGCAACTCTCGTACATATGAAATTGTCCTTAGCTGCTAACATGATTGGCCGCTGTTACAATTTGATGTCAAAAATGCATTTCTTCATGGTGACCTCAAGAAAGAAATATACATGGATCATCCGTCAGGTATCCCTGTGACCTCTAAGGAGGGTGTGGTGTGCAAGCTACGGAAATCCTTGTATGGATTAAAGCAGTCTCCAAAAGCTTGGTTCGAGAGGTTTGCTGCATCTATGAGGAAGTCTGGGTATGTACAAAGTAACTCGGATCATATTTTGTTTCTGAAACGTCGCAGAGGTAAATTGACAGCTTTAATAATTTATGTTGATAATATGATTGTAACTGGAGATGATCAGGTAGAAATACAGAGTCTTCAGAAATATCTTGCATCTGAGTTTGAGATGAAATCATTAGGTGACTTGAAATACTTTCTTGGAATTGAAGTTGCTAGATCTAAGCATGGTATTCTTTTGTCCCAAAGAAAGTATGTTTTGGACTTACTTGCAGAAACTGGAATGTTGGATTGTAAACCCATTGATACTCCTAGTGAACAGAATCACAAGTTGGGGTTGTATCCTAATCGAGCTCCTACTGATACAGAGCGCTATCAACGGCTTGTAGGAAAATTTATTTATTTGGCTCATACACGTCCTGACATTGCATATGCAGTGAGTGTAGTGAGTCAGTTTATGCACTCACCTAGTGAAGACCATATGGGTGCCGTGACACGTATTTTGAGATACCTCAAAAGCACTCCTGGCAAGGGGTTAATGTTTTCCAAGTATGGTCATACAAATATGGAGGGGTACACAGATGCTGATTGGGCAGGTTCAGCTACAGATAGGCGTTCGACATCTTGGTATTTTATGTTTGTTGGTGGCAATCTTGTTACGTGAAGGAGTAAGAAACAAAAGGTGGTATCTCGATCTAGTGCTGAGGCCAGGTATCGATGGATGGCCCATGGTGTATCTGAATTACTATGGTTGAGGAGATTGTTGAGAGACCTTGGTTTTGGGCCTAAGAAACCCATGGATTTATATTGTGACAATACGGCTGCGATTGCAATTGCTCATAACCCTGTACAACATGACGGTACAAAGCATGTGGAGGTTGATCAAAATTTCATTAAAGAAAAGTTGGATGCTGATATTGTGTCCTTCCCCTTCATCCCGTTCTAAGTGTCAGTTAGCTGATGTTCTTACGAAAGCTATTTCTACAAGTATCTTTCTCAACTCGCTTGACAAGTTGGACATGCGTGACGTCTTTGCTTCAACTTGAGGGGGAGTGTTAGCGAGATATCCTATTCTATTATGATATTATTTTATTTATTTCCTTTTGTATTTATATTATGTAATTAGGATTCCACTTATTTTCCTAGTTTAACCCTACTAGGGTTTGTAACCTTGTATTATAAATACCTCCTTTCAGAGAATGAAATATATCAGAAAATATTCAACCATATTGTTTGACTAAATCAACATAGCTACACATATAGACCCACAAGTATACCAAAAATTGCCCAGGATACAACCAAGGACGAACCTATAGTTTGGCAAACCTGGGCTATATAGCCTAGGTGGCTTCTTTTTTCTAGCCAAAAAAATAAAATCCTAGGCTCACCCTAACCTAACCTCATCTAGTTCTCTTAGTTAATAAAAAGAAAAGAGGGGGGGTGGTGGAAGGGGAGAAGAAGAAGCACCACCCTACCCTCGCATGTAGAGAAAAGAAAAAAAAACGCTCTTGTTGCTGTTGCACTCACTTTCAAAATTTAATTCAAGTGATCCAAGTTTCTATATTCGTCATGTAAGCTTCTCTCAATTTCTTGATGCTTTAATTTGAGGATTTTTTTTTTTTTTTTTAAAGTTTATGAAGTATCAATTAGGATTTGCAATTGGGGCCTCAGTTTCTGTTTATGAGTTATGAATTATCAAATAGGATTTGTAATTGATTTTATTGTTCTTGCTGTTTTTTTTTTTTTTTTTTTTTTTTTTTGTTATCAATGAAATCACACGGTATTGTTAAGTTTTCTATCTACTTAGTACCTAAATTTAGCCCACCCCATTTTAAAATCCTGGGTCCATCCCTAGATACAACTAGTAATGCTTCTTCCTATATCGGACTTTTAACATCTAACCATGGCCTAAAAATCTCTAATCTCTATTTTGCTGATGATTGTTTACTTTTTGCCCAAGCAACAACGAAAGGTCAATCTTCAAAAGTTTCTGGTTGGAAAGCAACTCTAGTTTCTAGAGTAGGCAAATTAACCCTCTCATAAATTCTCAAATTCTAAGTATGCCACAATACCTTATGGCATGTTTTCTTTGTTCTAAAATACCATTACTAAAGTCCTTCTATAGCATGGAATACTCTGTGTAAATCTAAGGACCATCTATTGGGCTGGAAGATGATTACACTGCACGATAATTGGTGGATTAAACTCATGTATCAAAAGTATCTTCTGAATTCTTCTTGTTTTGAAGTAACTGCAAAACCAACTGATTCAATAAAAACTATAAATCCCTACATCAGAACACATCTATTACGATGCACAGAGTGCGTCGTAAATTATCAATTATGACGCAAAACACGCAAGCACTAAAATCTAATTTGAACACAAATGTCTTTACTTGGAAATACTCCTACGCATAACACGGATGATTTAGTCAATTGGAATAATATTTCTCCTACTCAGTTGATTAACTATTTTACCATTTGTTGGAAAATCTAGGATCAACGAAATCGTTGCATCCTTCAAAATAAAACACCTCATTTGTTGGCAAGCCAATCATATTACTTTTTTTATTTTAAAAAAAAAGTAAGAATAAAAATGAAACAGCTTATGGGTGGAGTCCACCTAAAAATGATTCAGTTCTAGCTAATGGTAATTCTGCAGGTTTTATAATTCGAACCTCAAATACTAAACCAATTATAGCAGGTTCTTCTTGTTTGGGGCATAAATATGTTCTCCAGGCTGAAACAAATTAATGCACTTAAGCATGCGTTAAATTGGACAACTCGGTTAAGGCTGTCGAAAATACAAGTGGAAGGGGATTCTAAAACTTTGATACAAATAATTACCAAAAGGGAAAATTTACCTTGGGAGTGTGATGTCTATAGCGGATCATATTTGGCAACTCATGGAGAAGTTCTCTCAAATATTAGTTACTCACATTTACAGGAAAAGCCGATATTGTTGCGAATCTTTTAGCAGTGCCGGTCCTGAATTTTTCAGGGCCAGGGCAAAAGTAAAAATTAGGCTCATATATATATATATATATATATATAGAGAGAGAGAGAGCGCTTTAGTTGAGTGATTCTTCAAATATGCTTATTTGATAGACACCCTTGTAAAGCCCACTTCGTATTGTATTTCACTAA
The DNA here is from genome assembly GCF_965620075.1 of Prunus avium. Lineage (NCBI taxonomy): Eukaryota > Viridiplantae > Streptophyta > Magnoliopsida > Rosales > Rosaceae > Prunus > Prunus avium. The sequence goes on from NC_142286.1 coordinate 9,563,140, forward strand.
TCCAAACCGTCTATTTTGTAGATACTTATTCAAAGATCATCTCTACAAAAAAATCAATTGAATCCGATATCATTTGACCACTCAATTAAATTATTGAAATTTTAATACTTTCTTAAAGCACCGTGTTCATTGATTTTATATGACACAATTGGATATCGAAACGGTTTCCGATTTGTCTAATTTTTTATAAGGATGATCTATGAATGTAGACTTAAAAATATATGGTTTGGATCATTGAAAAAATATTTGTAGAGAACCCCAAAGGGTGTCCTTATTTGAAGGATCGCTCATTAGAAGGGGACTGATATATATATAGGTACACCTTGATTTTTCCCTCTCATATTAGAGCCATTATCATAACCTTGTCCTCTAACACCATCAATTTTAAGACCAAGGGACTCTAGGACAGATTGCAATTCATTAAAAAGTCCTAATCCTAATGTATCCTTCACAATTAAAAACTCTAAAAAGTACTCTTCTATTTTTATTGGACTCTTTGACACATTCACACACTTTATTATCGAAGTTATTTGTTTCTTGTGACTTGAATTAGGAGTGCAATCAAGTATCACTGAAAAATATTTTGCTTGTTTGATTTTCTCAATGATTGCACTTCTGACTTTTAATGCCATCAAAGCTAGAGATACAAGGTACTCACACCAAAGGTTTTGAACCCACCTATTAATACAAATGAGGAAAATACTAAAACCCAAAATGAGACAATAATATAAAATATAAAAAAAGGCCCAAAAGGCCACAAGCAACCGAAAACCCCATCAAACTCAAGGCCTATCTATATGAACACGAGCAAAACTTCCCTCACAGCCACAGGACACAAGAAGAAATAACAAAACAATAAGATTAATGCTATTTGGACACACAACATTGACACACTTAGTGACACCCGCTGATGTGTCAATGTATTATTTGCTCTTCTTTTCTCCTTGGTTTCTGTTCAGCGAATGATACATTGACACATCATCGGGTGTCAACTAAGTGTGTCAATATTGTGTGTCCAAATAGCATTACTCAAACAATAAACTAACTGCCGACTATCAACTATCTCAAGAACAGCTTATCTCAAGAGAAAAATAAATAATAAAAAAAGAAAGAGAGGAGAAGGCCAAGCACTGAAGCACAACAACACGGACTCACTCTACCCCGCACACCAACTCCTCCTCAAGTCTCCACTCGTGCCGTGTTCGCATAACTTGGTCCAAGTCCGCGTCAATTTGATTACGGAGTTTATTCATCTTTATCCAGAAAGAAAAATGCCGCCCGTCAGCCTGACGCCACAAAACTAACGGACTCACCTACCGCCGTTATAACGTCGCAACCCCAACAGTTCCCCCCCCCCCACTTCCGCATTCCTCCTGCTCCCACGTATGACGTCAGCATAGATGAGGTGCGTGTCGGTCCGTTCTGCAAGCCCACCAACCCCCGCGAGAACAGTGGTGGACCCAGTTTTCGAATCAGTGGGTCCCACACACACATATATGATATCTCCTGGTGTTTTCATACCGTGTACCGGAGAAAAAGAGAGTTGGTGGACAACAGGAGATGGAGAAGAAGAAAGCCCCTTTTTTTTTTAAGTTTGTTTGTTTTTTCATTTTTCTTAGTATTATGGGTCACCATCTCACCAACTCTCTCTCGCTCTCCTTTTTTTTTTTTTTGGGTCAAGCCTCCCTCTCTCTCCCCCTCTCTTTTTCTCTCTCACTCTCACTCAACAAAAAGCAGACAACGTGACAAACCAAAAAAAAGGGAGGAAAATTGTGTGCCACCAACTCTTATCATCACTTCCATTCCATGCATTTCTAAGCAACACTTTTCTTAGTGTACCACCTCATCTCACAAAACAAAAGGGTAGCACAGTAGAGAGAGAAAAGAGAGAGAGTTGTCATGGTCAAGGATTGAGTGGTGACGTGGCATGTCGTGACTGGAAAAGTTGGGTAGCACGGTAGGTGAGTGACAGATGCTCTCTCTCTCTCTCTCTCTCTCTCTCTCTCTCTGGGGGCTTCGGCTATACTTAGTTGGCAACCCACCTCTGACTTCTTAAGAACTCTTCTTCTGTCTCCCAATAATCTCCCAACCCAATATACCCAAAATCCTTCCTTTGCCCTGCCCTCTTCTTCTTCTTCTTCTTCTTCTTCTTATCTCTCTCTGTCTCTCTCTCAACTCCGATCAACAGTACCCCTATATTCCCCTCCCTGCTAAAGTACACCGGTAGCAGCACACACTCCCCAAATTCACAGGTAAATTTTCTATCATATCATTCCCTATTTCATTCTCCTCTATTTCTCATATTCGCCAGAACGGCACGGCGCATTTTAGCCTCAACGGTTCAGCGCATTTTAGTAGCACTAGTGGATTTTAGCCGGACCGGCGCATTTTAAGACTAGGCTGATCGTGGCTAGAGATCCGTAGCGGAAAAAAACATAACGCGAGAAAGGAAGGAGGAGGGATTTTTGAACTTTTATTAAATCCGACAGTGCACCAGCCAGCGCGTATGAAAACAAAAGAAGAAAGAAAGGAACTAGAAAAGGAAAGGGATTGGATTCTAGTTAATTATACCCCGAGGAAGGCGCACGATAGCCGAGGAGCCAAATCCAAAATTTAAAATAAAATGCTAAAAGTGTGTGCGTTGGGTGGTATGCAGGTGAGCCAGGCGGTGGGGCCCAGAGAAGGAAACGCGCGAAAAGATGGTGGTCAACGTGAGCGTGAGGGCGTCAACGCTGGTTAGGCCGGCGGCGGAGACGCCGAAGCACGCGCTGTGGAACTCGAACGTGGACCTGGTGATCCCGAGCATCCACACGCCCAGCGTCTACTTCTACAGGCCCAACCAAAACGGTGCGTCGTCGAACTTCTTCGACCCGGCGGTGCTCAAGCACGCCCTGTCCAAGGCCCTCGTGCCATTCTACCCCATGGCCGGCCGCCTCAAGCGCGACGACGACGGCCGTATCGAGATCGACTGCAACGGGGAAGGGGTGCTGTTTGTCGAGGCGGAGACGAGCTCGGTCATCGATGATTTCGGCGATTTCGCGCCGACTCTCGAGCTCCGGAGGCTCATCCCCGCCGTTGATTACTCCGCTGGGATATCCTCATATGCTCTCTTGGTGTTACAGGTATAAATTGTATTGATGTTTTTTTTAATTATTTTTTTCCCGGTAAAGTTTTGGAATGTTCGTATATCGTATTGTATTTATGGTTTGTTTTGGTGAACGTTCGTAGTATCGTTTATAACACTTAACAATAAAATAAAAATAAAAAAAGAGAAAAATCTTGGGAGGGAACGGGGACCTATTCAAACGAAGTGTCTATATCATCAATTGGTCAACCTATATCATTTTTTGTTTTTTGTTACAAAAACTAAGGATCACATTTATTGACCTATATACAAGGCATTTACTCGCCTAAGGTAGGTAAGTCGGCCGCGGGTGACTCATAGTAATTGATTTCTATAGATAATTGTTTTCTAAACTTGTTCGTGTCACATACATTGACCGTATCACTCACGTAAGTGGGACTCATAGGTATTTACCCACCTTTGAAAAAATGTGTTAACATCATCACCAATATTAGGTGAAGTGCACATCTAATCTAATTGGTGGGTCAAGATGGTTAGGAAATCTGGTTTAACTTAGTAATTTGGTGTGATTTTGGGTCAGCAGCCTTTTCTCCTTGGATTGGTGAGAGTACATGGGACTTTTGGCTTTAAGCCAAAGCGATAGGGGGATGGAGAGTGTAAAAGAATTTAGTTTGCTCACATTTCACAACAATTATTTTCAAAGTTTGCTCACATTCCAACCAATTATTAATTTCCTAGTTACATTATAATACAGTCAATACAATCATGGTAATTTCCATGGATCTCATTTCAGGAAACTATTGAAAACTATAGCTTTAAAAAGTCTCCAAATTCTTAAATTAATTTATATATATATATATATATATATCAGTTATTCTCTTATCCGGATGTCTGCACGTTATTATCGTGCGGATCCTATTGTAAACAGGCAAAAAAACAGAGAGGGATAGTACAAAAGACATGGCGTGCGTACAATAATAACGTCCGGATGTCCGCATAAGAGAATTTATGTATATATATATAAAATAAATAAAAACTATATAGATTTGTTGCCCCATTATTCCCTTGCTAGAATCATTATATGGATAAAGTCAGATGTGTGATTATTAAATATCATGTCTAAGCAATCATGTCTCAGAAGTCAAAATAGAGAAAGTTCAAAAAACATATTTAATAGGAAAAATGTGCTGTTCAGAAGTTATTATTGAGATTAATTATTTGTTGAACATTTCAATAGTCTGACCACCCAAGTTATATGTTTCCTTAAAGTATTAAAGAAGCATCTTTCAAGGGTTGAAATAATATTGAAAGATTGTTTGAATATGTCACCCTCTGGACTTGGTTGCATGATTCTTGGTGATCAATTGCTAACAATCTGTTGTTGAGTAACACTGAATGTTTCAACCAATTGACCAATTGGAATTGTTGAAGAGTTGAGCTTAAGGTATGGTACTCTTTGCAGGTCACGTACTTCAAATGCGGAGGAGTGTCCCTTGGTGTTGGAATGCAGCATCATGCAGCAGATGGATTTTCTGGTCTCCACTTTGTCAACACATGGTCTGATATGGCTCGCGGCCTTGATCTTACACTTCCGCCATTCATCGACAGGACATTACTTCGTGCCCGGGATCCACCGCAGCCTGCATTCCACCACATCGAATACCAACCTGCTCCGCCAATGAAAACCCCTCCGCAAAGCACAAAACCTGGCGCTGATAGCACAACAGTCTCCATTTTCAGATTGACGCGGGAGCAGCTCAACATCTTGAAAGCCAAGTCCAAGGAAGCTGGGAACACAGTTAGCTATAGCTCATATGAGATGATGGCGGGTCATATTTGGAGGTGCGTATGCAAGGCACGCGAACTTCCCAATGATCAAGACACCAAACTATATATTGCCACTGATGGAAGATCCAGACTGCAACCCCCACTCCCTCCTGGTTACTTTGGCAATGTGATTTTCACAGCAACACCCATTGCTGTCGCAGGGGATCTCCAATCAAAACCAACATGGTTCGCAGCAAGCCGCATTCATGATGCTTTGGTTCGTATGGATGATAAATATCTTAGATCGGCTCTAGACTATCTTGAGCTTCAGCCTGATCTGTCAGCCCTTGTTCGCGGTGCTCATTCTTTTAGGTGCCCTAATCTTGGGATAACTAGCTGGGTTAGACTGCCGATCCATGATGCTGACTTTGGTTGGGGTCGACCCATTTTCATGGGACCTGGTGGAATTGCATTTGAGGGGCTGGCTTTTGTAATACCAAGTGCAAATAATGATGGGAGTTTATCAGTGGCCATATCTCTTCAATCTGAACATATGAAATCATTTTCCAAGTTGTTATACGACATATAAGGAACCGACATGCCTGAGGAATTTAGTCCGGCTTGAATTACTTCGGGCAGGTCATATTCAGGTTTGCCATATTTTTCTGATGTGGTCTTTCCGAGTGCTCTTTTCCTCGTACATGGTTTATGTCAGTGGGAATACTAATGTCTGAAATAGGACATATGTTGTACACATTTAAGGACTTTTACAACAATTGTATTACTCATTGATACTGAATTTACAATAAGTTTTAATTTTGTTAAATCACAGAGATTGCATAAAGAATATTTGCCTGTGCTAAAGCTACAAACTGGTACAAGTTTTGGAAATTCTTGTTTTATGCAAGAACAGTTGTAGTTTTATTTCTTATATATTGTGGAAACTGCATTAGCATAGCTAAAAGAACTATACTAGTTTGTGTTTTTTTTTAGTATAAGCGACAGTCTAAACTACATGGAAATGGGGGTTTTCTCTCACACACACAAAGACCACAAGTCTGCAAGTCAATGCCCTTTTCCACTGGGCTAGACCCGTTGGCATACTAGTGTCTGCTTAAACTTATATTTGAGAGTGTAAAAAGGTTCAACACCACAGCACAAATGTGAGGCACAGAGCAGAGCATATTGCTCAACAGAACAGTCAATTAGTGTGTCATTTAAGAGCTTTGGTGTGGAAGTTTAGCTTAATTAGTGCAGCTCAGCCTAACACTGGTCATGTTGATTCACACTTAAATCCTTTTCCATTTTCAGAGAGATCTTCACTCCTTCCTTACATTTCGGGATTAACACCGAATTGCAGACACCCGCCTTAATCTATAATCCTTCTACAATCAATATTTTCCTCTGCCAAGAATTTTGTTCATACAAGATTGTACATGTGTTTCCTCAATTTCTTAAGGATAGCCCCACTGACTTCAATGTTGAAAGACACCATACTGGTGTCTGTTGGAGGAACAACAATTAGTATTACACTAATAATTTAATTTAACAATTAAATTAAACAATAAATAAAATAATTTCAAGGCAGTAAAATAAAAACTGAGTGGTTTTTCAAATAGAGGCTTGCAGATTGCAATGTCCTTGAAACATAATTTTGCCCCTACTCAGTACTTGTAGTTATGCAGGCGTCTGCTCCACCAGGATACAACTATCTAAAATCAAAGTCCTAGCACTAGGGCTTTGATTTCTGGCTAAATCTATGTGTTTCTCTCAGGCTATGAACATGAATGATGACTTTGAATGATATCTGCGTTTTTGATGTGTTTAAACAAAACCTGGGCTCCTGTTTATATAGAGGGCTGATACTTGTTGGAACAAGTATCATATAACGGCAAAACCCAATCAGACAAACTTATCTGATATTTGAATTTTAGAAAATAATTCAATTAATTAATTAATTAATTAACTTGGAATTAATTTAATTAATTGGGTTTAATTTTAAATCATAGAGCCCAAAAGGCCAAAGGCCCATCTTTTGATTAATTAAATATATATTATTTAAATATATTAATTAATCATTGACCCAATTAATTAGGCATTGACTCAAAGGCGAAACCCACAAGCTACTCACTTGGGCCACTTGCATAGCCCGATCGAAACTATTATATTCCAAGAGTAAGTCTTATAAAGACCTTCGGAACTCTAGTTTTCCAATATGAGACTAATTTCAACTCAAACATATTTGCAATGCCTTGCAAAAACCAACAGTGTCATCTTGCTATAATAATATACACCTCATAACACACTTATGTTTCAGGCTATTGATCCTCTAATATCTTTTTGATTCTTTGGTTTTGCTTTGAGGAGCTCATTTCTTTCCAAATTGGTGGAAGATGATAATTCTGCAACAAGGAAATGTGTTGAAGTCCTGTTTATAATTGCCCATTATTCTGTGAGAGAGAGAGAGAGAGTGCATAAACATAAATCACACCACATGTACAACCAATTTAGTAATGAGAAAGTACAAGAATAGCACAATAATCCTGGTACAAGCTCACAAGCAATTTCTGAAAACTTACCAACAAAAAAATCAACACTCATCAAATTACAATCTAAATTATAAGTAAGGGTGTCATAATCCTATTAAAAGACTAGGTATCAAAGGATCTTCCAAGGACACTCAAAGGGAAAGCTCAAAATCAGCCATCAAGAGGTAAAACACCAAAGAAAAAGGGAGAAGAACACACAATTGACAAACTAAAGCTTCATATTCAATACAAATTTCCGATCGATCGGAAACTTGTTAGAGCAATTGAAAGAGAAGAATAAGAATCAAAGCAAAGGTTACTTGCAACCTGGTTTTAGTGAAGAGAAAGGGCTGTTGGGGCCTTGCTATCAATATTGGTGCACCACTTCTCTCAGTTGGGCGTGGCTTATGAGCAATATTTGCACCCCCATAAACTCCCCCTTTCCCTTTCTGCATCTTCCTTGCCTCATCCATTTCATGTTTTTCTCCACACAGCTTGACCGCACCGTCCACACCTGTATGCCTCACTACTATAAAATGTTCATTCAGCGCAACAACAAATGAATCATTTGCAAATATAAAGGAATTCTTACCATGAAAGTCTCGTCCTTGTCCAATAGGCCTTGAGAGGTTAGCACCTTTTTGATCATATTCTAACTTGAAGAAGCCTTTGAGAGCCAAGCTTGATAGGACATGAGAGCATGAGATGAACAAAAACCATGCAAGTAATTTCATTCCCTTCATTTTTCGTATTGGGAGAGGAAGTAGGGAGCTAGGGTTGATTTGGTTTGATCGGATAGGGACAAACTGTTAAAAGATTTAGGCCTTAGGGATGGTAGTTTCTAGCATTTGAGAGAATCTTAAAAGAGTGGCACAAGCACCATTGCAGCTGTAAAAGGAACTCAGAAAATGGTAGCGTCAAAGAGGAGCAATTATATAGGCACATTCCCAAACCATGACATTTTGCTGTGGAGTGGAGGTATATTTTGACACAATAGTTGTGTTTGACAAGCTTAGCACATGACATGATTTTTATTTTTATTTTTATTTTGCCGAAGTTGGGAAGGGCAGGGGGAAAACTCACACACACGGGTATTATGGGGACTTGAATCCAAGACCACTTGGGAGCACACCAAAGGCTTGGGCCAATCCTCCTTTCAAGTTTATGAGCACGGGAAGTGTACAAACTGATTCAAATATCTATTTATATTGGTCCTAATATTTTTGAGCAACCAAGGGAGTAGTTGTGTCTATTTGGGTTTTGCCTTATTTTGGAATTGTAGCATGCATATTACTTTTCTTTGCTTAGTGATGCAGTTGGTATTGGTTTTTTATTTCCAGCGATTAGGGGCTATTAGTCCTGTTTAGTTCTATTAGTGTTGTCTTCCTTCATTTGATTTTCTAGTTTTGATTCAAACAGCTTACAAAACCTACACAGATTTGATGTCGTTATGATGATGAGGGCAATTTGGAAAGTTTATTGGGGAATTGTAGGGAGAATTAAGGCTTCCTTGGTTGGACCTGATTTAGTTTTGCCTATGCAGAGGCTGCTGGTTGTTTCCATTGTTTGGTCTTCTCTTGGGGCCGTGCTCTTAAAATAAAAACTCATGTTATAAAGACGACGAATACACATCACTCTTTTGTTATCTGAGAGATGAGGTATTGGAATTTGAAATTTCTTTCCTGGTCTAAAACATTCGATTAAGAGAACTCACCGAGTGTGAAATTGGAGCTATTTGAGAGATGAGTTATTCAATTTTTAAGCGACTCTATTTATGTAGATTTTGAGGCCACAAGTGTTTTGGTTCAAATCGAGTGTTAATTGGACTTAAAATGAATCTTTGTAAAAATTGACCTAACATTTTAAGTAAAAATATTATTGAAAGTCAATTTAGTCACAAGAGTTAGTTATATTGTTTGTCAATGACTAAAAAGGGTGGTTGGAGTTGGAGGTTGACGGCGGCAATCACCGGATTGAGACGGTAGTTGCTCACAATCGTCGGAGTTGGCCAACCGGAGAACATTCCTTATGGTGTTTGGCCGGAGGCTGGCCTCAAATAGTAGCCAGGGAGAAGTGAGGTGCTAGAATTTGTTGGTTTATACATGCATGGTTGACAATGAGTGCAAACTTAGAGGGGTAAAATGTAATTTGTCCTTTTTGTTTTTTTCCAGATAATTTCTTCTTTAAAAAAAGAAAAAGGCAAAATGTCACTTTTGGTCTCAATGGTTTATCACTTTTATCACTAAGGTTCCTGTGGTTTCAATTTGAATCAATTCAAGGATAATTCTCAATTTCTGTCAAAAATTTTCAACTTAATGCTATTTATTGAGGGGCAATTCAGTCTATAAATTATTAAAAATGAATTCCTTTTAAAAATAAATAATATAAATATAAATAATAAAAAATTAGTTTCAAAATAAAATAAAACATCTATATCCCTTTTTCCTCCTAACCTCCATCAACAGTCCCACCCAACCCCAGCCAGTTATCACCTCCTCATAACCCAACTTAAATTAGTTTAAAAATAAATTAAATAAATTAGTTTAAAATAAATTTAATTAAATTAAAATAAAACATATCTTATCGTATGCTATTGGCACAAAGGTGTTGGGAAAGTATTAGAGTGACACCTCTATGACTAGAGGTGTCAAAAAGGACGGGCTAGCCCAGCACGGCACGAGCTCAGCCCGTTTAAATGAAGCACGGCACGGCACAAGCACGAATATTAATGGGCCGTACTCGGCACTGCACGAAAATTTGGGCCGGGCCGGGATCAAAAAATAGGTCCAATGGACCGAGCCGGCCCATGGCCAGACATGGGCCGGGTTTGGCCAGAGCCTGCTTCAAGCACGGCATGAGCCCAAGCCTGGCCCATTTAGCTTCTTTTTTTTTTTTTTCTCAAAAAGTCAAAATGCAATAATTTGACATATTATGTCATTGTTTATATGTGTTTTTTTTAAAATCATAAACATATATTTGATGTCTTTCATTTTAGGGAAATTACTTGGGTCCTTAATTAATTAAACATATCAACTACAAATTAATTAAACAACATTGGACTTGATATCTAATCAATACATATGACATATACGCTTCTCTTATAATCAAAGCAAGACATTTCTTCTCATATAAAATAATAAGTTGTTTAAAGATGAAAAGTTGAAGTGGACTTTGTGGAGTTGGACACTTTTTGCCCTCCACCCCTTCATATTGTTTGGATGTTTGATTGATTAATGTTTTCAAATAGTTCATCATTTCTTGCCTCTAATTATATTTTTAATGTTTATAATTTGAATTATCTAGTGGAAAAAAAAAACAAGTGAAAAAAATTCAAATTAAATGGGTTGGTTCTTGGGCTCGAGTATGGCACAAGCACGAGAACGAGCACGAGCACCAGCACGAGCACCGTACGAGCCCGACCCGGCCCGTTTCAATGTGGACATGGGGTTTGGGCCGGGCCGGGATCAATGATTTTATTAAATGAGCCGGCACGGCACGGCCCGATAAATTAAATGGACTGACCTGGCACGGCACAAAAATATTAAAAGCACGAGTTTAAATGGGACGGGCCGGCCGGCACGGCCCGTTTGACATCTCTATCTATGACCATGAGAGAGTTGTGTTTGACTCTTTATTTTAGAAAGAATTTTAAGGCCCATTTACAATTAATCATCACTGTCTGCAAGTGCAAATGGGAAATTGAACAAACTCTTTATGCTGAGGAAAAATAAAGAATAAAGAATAATTACGCTTGCTCTTCATCATTAACTGCCTGCAAGTATAGGGAGGTGGTGGCTGGTCGGGGTGGGGTGGGGATTGTTGGTGGGGGTTGGAGTTGGGAGGTTAAGGGTGAGAGATGTTTTATTTTCATTTAAAAATTATTTTTTAAAATTTATATTTGTATAGTTTATTTTAAAAGGAATTAACTTTTTAATAATTTGTGGACTAAATTGCCACTCCACAAATAACAAAAGTTTTTAAAAATTGACTGAAATTGAGAATTGTCCTTGAATTATTTCAAATTGAAACCACAGAGGTGAAAATGACCAAATTGAAACCACATGAATCTTAGTAGTAAATGACTAAATTGAAACCACAGGGATCTTAGTAGTAAACCTGATAAACCATAGGGACCATAAGTAAAGTTTTGCCAAAGGAAAACTTAGCAATGCTCACCACCACTAACCTAAACTAACGACGTCGTCTTGAGCTGGCAAGCGTTCTTCTTCAGCTCGCGTTCGTTCTGGTTCTGGTTCTGGTTCTGGTTCAGTTCAGGTCGCTAAAGCTCTTCTTCTCCCCATATTAGCTGAAGGCTGAAAGCTCAGGTAATATTTTTTTTTGTTTCTCTCCTCTCTTTGCTTCTCTCACTTTATTCTCTATTCCCTTCTATCAATTCAGTTAGGATTTTCTTGAGTTCGAATTTTGTGGGTTTTCAATCTGAGTTTGTGGCATTCGATCTGAGTTTTTTGGCCATGATTTTCTAATTTTTCTTACCTAATTGATTCATTTGAACCTTACATGCAGGGGATACCATTTCCAAGGGAAGCCAACAAACCAGTCCCTTCCTAGATCTCCAATCAAATCCTACAATTAAAAAGTATGGATTCCGATACACCTGATTCCCAAACCGTAACCACCGAAACACCTGATACCCAAACCGTAACCACCGAAACACCTGATTCCCAAACCATAACCACCGACACACCTGATCCCCAAACCGTAACGACTGACCTGGAAACCCTAACCCTCTCCACCGATCCATTGACGGACCAGTTCGGCTCCCTCAACGACGTGGCCCATGAGCTCGCCTCCCTCCAGGACCTTGCCACGCGCGGCTCATGGCGCTCCATCCTCGACAAGGTGGCCCGGGCTCGAGCCCAATCTCTCCTCCACAAACCCCACGACCACCTCGTTTATTTCACCTACAATGTGCTTGCCTTGACTAAACTACGCAGGTTCCCCGAAGCCGCTGCCGAGATCGATTCCTTAGAGGACCTCGACAGCTCTCGCTACCAGTACGAGTCGTATCCAAAAGTGTACCCAAACCGGGTTGGGTCCATGGTACCCTTCTCCCTCCGGTGGCTTTATGCCTTAATGCCCATCAAGTTGGGCCAGCGACAAGATGGTCTGGACCGGCTCTACTGCTTGTTAGATTTTGTACGGAGCAAAATAAAAGAAAAACAAAATAATGGGAGTGTCTCTGTGTGGAAGAGAAGGGAGGTGTTTGTAATGAATGGTATAATTGGGGTCCATTTGAGCAACAAGGAGGTATCTGTGTGCTTGAGCTTGATCAATGACTTGCTTAACCATGATTACACGGATCCAGTTTTGGTGTCGAAACTAGGGTACATTCAGATGCAAATGGGAGACTTAGAAGGAGCTAAGAGCTCCTTCAACGTGGTCCAAGGATTGGTGGAGAATGAGGGTGATGCGAGCAACGAGTTTAAGAACATAGTAAGTAGGAACAAGGCCTTGGTGTACATGGTGGGGAAGGACTATGTGTCCGCAGTGAGGGAGTATGAGGAGTGCATTGAGAGGGAGCATAACGACATCGTGGCCATCAACAATAAGGCACTTTGCTTGATGTACTTGCGGGACCTGTCAGATTCGATCAAAGTGTTGGAGAATGCCCTGGAAAGAGTGCCTACGGTGGCATTGAATGAGACCGTTGTGGTGAATTTGTGTAGTATGTACGAGTTGGCTTACGTTAATCATTCTGATATTAAGAGGACACTGAATAGCTGGATTGCCAGGGTTGCTCCTGATGATTTTGATTCATCATCTACAAGGATTTGATTATATAGGTAGTTTCACACCTTTCTCATTTGGGCTTATGGATTCTAGTGTGTCACACATTGTTGAATGAGTTTGGAGTTTTTAGGATGAGATTGAGTTTTTGATAAGTGTAACTTGATTTGAAAAGAATTGTCCACTTCTTTAGATGTTTTATGAGTTTGGAAATAGTGATGATCAATTATATTTTATTGAGTACAGAGACATGCTGGCATTGCATTTTCTAATTTCTCCTCTTCATTATAAGATTCCCAAATTAACTATATGACAATACGTTCCTTTTAAAAAATCAGACTTTGATAGTTGTTCAGTTTGGTTTTTATTTCATATCTTGATGTGTATTGAGTGTAATTTGATTGAAAGCGTATTGAGTGTGATTATGACTTCACTGTATAAGTTGTTAGATATGGAACAAATAAATCTTTTGTTATTCTTTTGGACTTCATTATGGGTTCGTAATTGTGCTCATCGTTGAAGCACTCTGTTATAGATTTGAACTACAGTCTATTATCGATTTTTGAGGTACGTGGTTTGTGATTGAACTCCCCAAACTCTGCTGAAATCTCAAATGCGGGCAGATACGGTTTCCTAGCTGTGAGGCCTTGGGAAGGGTTAAACTGCTGAAAAACTCCTTTATCATGCAACTGCAGGGCACCAAAAATGTTAGGAGGAGATCCTATGGACATGGTAATGGAGCCTTGACATTTATGTGAAATTACTGTTGCTCATCTTTGGGCTAGGCAGATGCTTGTTGCTTTGAACCAAATCCAGAATACCATGCGAGCTCTGTAACATTGTTCCCAAAATTCATCCTCCACCTGCAGATTTCGTTATACTAGTTGGACTGCAGAACTAAATGTTTGATTTGATAAATTGACTGAAGAATTGTCAGTTTCTTTATTCATTTGAAATGATTCAAATTTCTGCCCTAATTTTTGTTGACTTCTGTAGACATAATTAACAGCAACTGAGGGGCCCATTGTATCTATTCTGGTTTTGCCTAATTCTAGAATTGTAGCATGCAGATTGGTTTCTTGGCTTAATGTTGCAGTTGGTCCATTATTTTTCCGTTGGTGTCTTGCGTAGATCCTAGTTTTGCCAGTTTGTTGCAGCCTCGCTCTGCCTGATGGTTGTTCCCTTTTCAGGTTAAACCTATTTGTTATGTTTCTAGAAGCACATAGATGATTGGCTCCAGCTTGGTCTTGCTCCAGAAATTGATTTGTCTATCTGGTGCTTGCTATTGATTGATTTTGGCTTTGTATTTGAATTTTTTACCATGTGTTCTTGTGGTTAGGTCTTAAATCTTTTATTCCTTAACCCAATTTTGCAAACAATTCTTGTCAGAAGATTATACAGTTGTTTGGAGCTTAAAACTTGATTTGATTGATAGAAGTTACAAGTGAGAAGAATTAGAATGAATTCTTTTTGAAACAGAATCACTGAGATTTGAACGATATTTGTAGATGAAGAACAGAATAAAGTTTTTTTATTTAATTACGCAAAAAGCTGAAATATACATCACATCCTCACATGGTTCCTACGTCTACCTATTATTCAAGCATTTCACTCAAGAGAAAACAGTAGAACAAGAGCAGAGTTCAAAAGCAGAACATCCAAAAAGAAACCTATTCTAGCTTAGTCAACCTCTTCAATCTTAGGCCCAGCTCCTGCTCCACCAGAGCTAGCGTTGCCAAATCCGCCACCGGGCATCTGAGCACCGCCCATTGGCACATCTCCACCAGCACCTTGATACATTTTAGCAATAATTGGGTTGCACAAGCCCTCCAGTTCCTTTTGTTTGTCCTCAAATTCTTCAACTTCAGCCAACTGGTTCCTGTCAAGCCATTCAATCGCCTCATCAATGGCCTTCTCAATTTTCTGCTTGTCTGCAGGGTCCAGTTTTCCAGCAATCTTCTCATCCTTCACAGTGTTCCTCATGTTGTATGCGTAGTTCTCAAGCGAGTTCTTGGCATCCACCTTCTTCTTCACCTCCTCATCTTCAGCCTTGTACCGCTCTGCCTCCTGCACCAATCTCTCAATCTCCTCCTTGCTCAGCCTTCCCTTGTCATTGGTGATAGTGATCTTGTTCTTCACTCCAGCAGTCTTGTCTTCAGCAGACACATTCAAGATGCCATTTGCATCAATGTCAAAGCACACATTGATTTGAGGAACACCTCTTGGGGCCGGAGGAATGCCTGTGAGTTCGAATTTTCCAAGAAGATTGTTGTCCTTGGTTTGAGCCCTCTCTCCTTCATACACCTGAATTAATACTCCCGGCTGGTTGTCAGAGTAAGTAGAGAAGATCTGCTCCTTCTTGGTAGGGATAGTGGTGTTCCTCGGAATCAAGACAGTCATGACACCACCAGCAGTCTCAAGACCAAGGCTGAGAGGCGTAACATCAAGAAGCAGCAAGTCTTGAACCTTCTGATTCCCTTCACCAGTCAAAATTGCAGCTTGAACAGCAGCGCCATAAGCAACAGCCTCATCAGGGTTTATGCTCTTGCACAGTTCCTTGCCATTGAAGAAATCTTGCAAAAGCTGCTGAACTTTAGGAATCCTCGTCGACCCACCAACCAGAACAACTTCATCCACCCGACTCTTATCGATTTTTGAATCCCATAAACACTTCTCCACAGGTTCCATACACTTCCTAAACAAGTCCATGTTCATCTCTTCAAATCTTGCTCTTGTAATTGTGGAATAGAAATCAATACCTTCGTAAAGCGAATCGATCTCAATTGTGGTCTGTGCGGTTGAAGACAGAGTCCTTTTCGCCCTCTCACACGCAGTCCTCAACCTCCTCAAAGCTCTGGCATTGCCACTAATATCCTTCTTGTGCTTTCTCTTGAACTCTTGCACAAAGTGATTAACAAGCCTATTGTCAAAATCCTCACCACCAAGATGAGTGTCCCCAGCAGTGGCCTTCACTTCAAAGATCCCTTCCTCAATTGTGAGCAAAGAAACATCAAAAGTACCACCACCAAGATCAAAAATAAGAACATTCTTCTCACCAGCCGTCGACCCTTTCTTGTCAAGACCATAAGCAATGGCAGCAGCAGTTGGCTCGTTGATAATTCTCATCACATTCAGGCCAGCAATGACGCCGGCGTCCTTGGTGGCCTGCCTCTGCGAGTCATTGAAGTAAGCAGGCACAGTGACCACAGCGTTGTTGACTGAATGACCCAAATAAGCCTCAGCAATTTCCCTCATCTTGGTCAGCACCATGGACGATATCTCTTCGGCTGCAAACTGCTTCTCTTCGCCTTTGTATTGAACGACAATCATGGGTTTGTCGCCTGGGCCAGGAACGACCTTGAAAGGCCAGTGCTTCATGTCGCTCTGGACAGATGGGTCGGAGAATCGCCGGCCGATGAGCCTCTTGGCGTCGAAAACGGTGTTTTGGGGGTTCATGGCAACCTGGTTTTTGGCTGCATCGCCGATCAAACGCTCTGTATCAGTGAAAGCTACATAGGAAGGGGTGGTTCTATTGCCTTGGTCATTGGCTATGATCTCAACGCGGTCGTTCTGCCACACTCCCACGCAGCTGTAGGTGGTGCCGAGGTCGATGCCAATGGCCTTGCCTTCTGTCTTTGAAGCCATAAATGACAAAACTCAACAAGAAACTATATGAATGAAACAGAAATTGAAAGAGCTCAAGATAGGGATGGTTTGAGAATTTTTTTGGGTTCTTTTGTGTGCACTTTTCTGTTGTTGATTGATTGCTTGTTGGTCTTTGGATGTGATATGAAAGTGTATATATAGACATTGGCCTATGAAGGAGGGGGGAAGAAATTTGGAGAGGTGAGTAGTAGAAGAAAGAAGCAACCAGAGAGTTCTGGAGAAATTGATATTAGCAGCCTCCTCTGCTTTTGGGTTTTGTCCAGAGGGTTGTGGATGCTTCCACACAATGGTGTCCAATTCAATACCAATTTCCAAATTTTTATTTTGGGGTTTGAAGGTGAGTGGAGTTGGGCTAATCAAACACGTTTGATCCCTTTACAACCCAAACTTTTATTTCGACACCCAAGTTCAATATTGTTACTCAAGGACGCCATATAGTACGATTTTTTTACTTTTGCTAATTTTTGCAAAGATGTTCCTTGAATGAGGGCATAAAACATGAATGATTCTGATCATAAGATGTCATTGTAAAGTGAGCCCGAACGAGTAGTTAGAGCCGTATTAAAATATTAATTGGGAGAAATTATTGTAATACTACAATATAGTCACATGGTATAATATGGATAAACAACATGATTGATATTTCCAACTTATAAGTATTATATCAATAAATATTCATTTATATTATAGCACATGAACAAGCTATTTCACATGCTTGACCAAATCGTATTTGCCTAGATTGGAAGTACCTGTCGAAATGGGTAGGCTAGTTATGATGAGAACTTTTGACCCACATTAGCATTTGAGCCCTAATTTTCCTCAGTAATAAAATAAGTATATCCATCCAGCCCAAATTCAAATTGTTGAAATTGGTTTGATTCTCCTATAAAATTCTTGTTTGACTAGTCTCATCACTGGCCTTCTACCTGCCCTTGTGGTTGAGTGCGTCTGCACTAACTGCTGGTGGTCTTGGGTTCGAAGGTTGGTACTTCAACATTGTTGTTTACAAACCCCAAACTAGCAACAACAATGTTTCATTCTATAGTGAGGGCCTTATATAAAATGAGGTATTCTAAAATACCTTTGTTTTTATGCATGTTTGCTTGTCAGTATTTTTTTTTTCTTTTTGAGAGAAAGAAGTATTTTTATTTCGTAGTACATTTTAATTTACAATTTGCTCATACATGTTAACGTTTTAAATGCATGTAAATTCCACAATAAAGTACACTTGCGTTAAAATCTCTTTGGAGCACTGGTGTTGCAAGGAGTCTTCTTAACTCTCTATCTTTCAATTCTGAATGAGATGGGCTTGCTCTTGTCTTGTTTTTCTCACTGTCTTACTGGATTTAATTTTCCAGATTTATTGTATGTAATAACCTTTTGTTTGGGGTGTGTTCTTACCATAAATCACTTGTATTTGCCCATGTTCTAAAGAAATTCTGCTTTTTCTATAAATAAATAAAAAACAAAAAACAAAAGTACAGTTGCATGAATGCGTGTCCCCCCGGCTGTACTAAGCAAACTTGACGGGCTTACCCAAAGAAAGAAGCAACCAGAGACTTCTGGAGAAATTGATACAAGCAGATTCCTCTGTTTTTGGGTTTGTCCAGAGGACTGTGGATGCTTCCTGACATGGTGTCCAATTCAATACCAATTTTCCAAATTAGATATGGGATTTGAAGGTGAGTGGACTTGGGCTAATAAAAAACGTTTGGGGTAATTGGCTTTCAATAATGCTGATCCATTTGCACCCAAACGTTGTATTTGGACTGGAAAGGCTAAAATGAGGAGGTTGAGTGAGGAGCTTATTTGAGGAGGTGAAATCTCACCATCAACAACCAAAAACAAAGTACATGGGGGGGGGGGGGGGCGGGGGTGCATTGGGGGGTCCACACCCCTTTTGATGGTGAGATGGGCCTCCTCAAATAAGCTCCTCACTCTACCTCCTCATTATAGAAGCTCCCGTATTTGGACACCCAAGCTCAATAATGTTCCTCAAGGACAAGTTCATCCCTTGCCGATAGTGGACTTATATATGCTAATTGAAACAAGAAAATAAAAGGTACCTCTTTATTGGTATAGAGGTGTTCAAGTGCTAATCGGTCAGTGAATTTATGCAACGTTATGCACTCTCTTGAATCCACTGCAAGATATAATCTCATAATATGAATCATTCATTTTTTAGGCCAACATTCAAGGATATTTCTTATTAAAAATTATCCAAATTAACATACATGGGCTTAGCCAAGTTGGCTAAAACGAATGCGCTTCCCAATCTGCATTCGAGTTCGAATCTCCCTCCCCGTAATTTAGATTAGATTAAAATAGAATATCGCTATATAATTAGCCAAATTAAATAACATTTAATCATCTAAAATGTGTTCAAATAAACAAGCAAACATATTATTTCCTACAAACAATTAAAATATTCACGATGACCTAATATGTTCCTTGAATGATGACATAAAACATGAATGATTCTGATAGTGAGATGTCCTTGTAAAGTGGGCCCAAAAGAATAGTTAGTGCCATATTAAATTACTAACTATAAGAAATTATTGTATAATACTGGAATATGATCGTATGGTTTAATATGTCTACGTGTTATAATATAGATGGACAACATGATTGATATTTCCCACTTATAAAGTATTATTAATAAATATCGATTTATATTATAACACGTGAACAAGCTATACCATGTGCTTGATTACCAAACTATAATTAATCACTAACCAATTAGCATTTGAGCCCTATGTTTTCTTGATAATACAATAATTATATTATGTGGCCTAAATCAAATGGTTGAAATGTGTTGGATTCCCCTATAAAGCCATTTGTTTGACAAGTCTCAACACTGGCCTTCAACCTGCCCTTGTGGTTAAGTGCGCTTGCACTAACTCCTAGTGGTCTTGGGTTCGAAGGTTGGTAACACATTCTCAACAAAACCCAAAATGGCAACAACAACACACAACACAAGCACACATTCAAAATGAGGTATTCTAAAATACCTCTGTTTTTATACAGGTATTCTCTTTTGTATACTATATTAACAAGTCATAATTAACAACCTAAGAATCTATAATTATGAAAACAAAAAACAATTAAACAAACAAGAAATAAGTTTTTATTATTATCATTTTATATTACATTTTAATTTACAATTTACATGTTAGTGTTATAAATGCATGTAAAATAGGGAGTTGAAGAGTATGAGAAGTGAGAGAGAGGGGAGGGGTTTGAACTTCTGTACTGCATTTCAGATTATATAGTAATGGTGTACTTTTAAGATATAATAGAATAATTAATACATAATGAATTATGGTTTATAGTTATTCTTTCCACTAAAAAGAAAAAACTTAATTCACATTTTGGCAATGTAATTATAGAGAAAAGTTAAAGAAAATTAGCGCACACTTATGCTGCACTTAAAACATGCAACCATGAAGTAAATGACCCACAAGTATAGTGGTTTGGAGTAATTGTTCTCTCAAAAAAGGTCCTGGGTTTGAGTCCTAGCATCCGTGTTGTGTGTGTGAGTTTATTATATTATCGCCCCTCTGAATAGGAAATGTCATAAAAAATATGCAATCACAAATGAAAGATTTTTTTTAATAGCTCAAGTGGTTAAGAGGAATCACATATGCACTCGAAGTTCTATTTTCAAATTTGCCGTCAACAATATCGCTTATATCAAAAGAAAAATCATGCAACCACAATTATTTCTCAACTTTTCTTATATATATACATAAATTAAATTTTAGAAAAACCCCCTAAAATTGGTAAATAAATATGGGACTTGTCCAATAAAATAAAAAGGCCCAAAAGGAACTTTTTTTCCTTCCAAAAAGAACAAATTACCCTGCCTCAACGTGCCATAAGAGTTTGAACCTTGTTACGAGTTATTTTTGGCTAAACTTAACTTTGGAAAAAGAAAAACATATATCAGCCCAACTAACCCAAGAGAATTTTTTTTAATTTTTAATTTTTTTTCAAAAAGCTAACAAACCAGCTCCACCACTCTCCAGAACTCTCTGGTGTGGCCTCGTTTCTTCCTTCGCGACCCTTCCACCACCTCCTCTTCCTCTCCAATGAAGATTTCCATGAACCCTACCCACGCATATAAATTCAAACCCTCCAATCTCCACCACCATATCGTGAAAAAACCAAAAGCATTTCAAGCATCCAGATTTAAATTACCAAAACACCATACCCAAAGCAAACAACTAGCTCTTAAGCTCCAATTTCTTTTGCTTCTTCGTTACTACTTTCTCAATCAAATAATCAACTAGTTTCTTGCTGAATTTGTTATATGGCTTCAAAGACTGAAGGCAAGGCCATTGGCATCGACCTCGGCACCACCTACAGCTGCGTAGGGGTGTGGCAAAACGACCGCGTTGAGATCATAGCCAATGACCAAGGCAACAGAACCACCCCTTCCTATGTTGCTTTCACTGATACGGAGCGTTTGATCGGCGATGCAGCCAAAAACCAGGTTGCCATGAACCCCCAAAACACCGTTTTCGACGCCAAGAGGCTCATCGGCCGGCGATTCTCCGACCCATCTGTCCAGAGCGACATGAAGCACTGGCCTTTCAAGGTCGTTCCCGGCCCAGGCGACAAACCTATGATTGTCGTTCAATACAAAGGCGAAGAGAAGCAGTTTGCAGCCGAAGAGATATCGTCCATGGTGCTGACCAAGATGAGGGAAATTGCTGAGGCTTATTTGGGTCATTCAGTCAACAACGCTGTGGTCACTGTGCCTGCTTACTTCAATGACTCGCAGAGGCAAGCTACGAAGGACGCGGGCGTCATTGCTGGCCTGAATGTGATGAGAATTATCAACGAGCCAACTGCTGCTGCCATTGCTTATGGTCTTGACAAGAAAGGGTCGACGGCTGGTGAGAAGAATGTTCTTATTTTTGATCTTGGTGGTGGTACTTTTGATGTTTCTTTGCTCACAATTGAGGAAGGGATCTTTGAAGTGAAGGCCACTGCTGGGGACACTCATCTTGGTGGTGAGGATTTTGACAATAGGCTTGTTAATCACTTTGTGCAAGAGTTCAAGAGAAAGCACAAGAAGGATATTAGTGGCAATGCCAGAGCTTTGAGGAGGTTGAGGACTGCGTGTGAGAGGGCGAAAAGGACTCTGTCTTCAACCGCACAGACCACAATTGAGATCGATTCGCTTTACGAAGGTATTGATTTCTATTCCACAATTACAAGAGCAAGATTTGAAGAGATGAACATGGACTTGTTTAGGAAGTGTATGGAACCTGTGGAGAAGTGTTTAAGGGATTCAAAAATCGATAAGAGTCGGGTGGATGAAGTTGTTCTGGTTGGTGGGTCGACGAGGATTCCTAAAGTTCAGCAGCTTTTGCAAGATTTCTTCAATGGCAAGGAACTGTGCAAGAGCATAAACCCTGATGAGGCTGTTGCTTATGGCGCTGCTGTTCAAGCTGCAATTTTAACTGGTGAAGGGAATGAGAAGGTTCAAGACTTGCTGCTTCTTGATGTTACGCCTCTCAGCCTTGGTCTTGAGACTGCTGGTGGTGTCATGACTGTCTTGATTCCGAGGAACACCACTATCCCTACCAAGAAGGAGCAGATCTTCTCTACTTACTCTGACAACCAGCCGGGAGTATTAATTCAGGTGTATGAAGGAGAGAGGGCTCGAACCAAGGACAACAATCTTCTTGGAAAATTCGAACTCACGGGCATTCCTCCGGCCCCAAGAGGCGTTCCTCAAATCAATGTGTGCTTTGACATTGATGCAAATGGTATCTTGAATGTGTCTGCTGAAGACAAGACTGCTGGAGTGAAGAACAAGATCACTATCACCAATGACAAAGGAAGGCTGAGCAAGGAGGAGATTGAGAGATTGGTGCAGGAGGCAGAGAGGTACAAGGCTGAAGATGAGGAGGTGAAGAAGAAGGTGGATGCCAAGAACTCGCTTGAGAACTACGCGTACAGCATGAGGAACACTGTGAAGGATGAGAAGATTGCTGGAAAACTAGACCCTGCAGACAAGCAGAAGATTGAGAAGGCCATTGATGAGGCGATTGAGTGGCTTGACAGGAACCAGTTGGCTGAAGTTGAAGAATTTGAGGACAAACAAAAGGAACTAGAGGGCTTGTGCAATCCAATTATTGCTAAAATGTATCAAGGTGCTGGTGGAGATGTGCCAATGGGCGGTGCTCAGATGCCTGGTGGAGGATTTGGCAATGCTAGTTCTGCTGGATCAGGAGCTGGGCCAAAGATTGAAGAGGTTGATTAAGCTAGGAGAGGTTTCTTGAGGATGTTCTGCTTTTGAGCTCTGCTTGAATGAATGTGTGAAAACAATACAAAGTTTATGTTATTTTCTGACAAATTACAATGATGTATGTTTAAGTATATTTTTCTTTCTTTACTGGAATATTATAAATTTGCTTTGCTCCATAATGTTGTTTTCAGGGCCTCACTAGATAAGTTGTAATTTGAGCTTGGTTTGCCTTTCATTGAACCCTTTGTTGCTTTTGTGGTCAAACAAGCCAAACCATAATCATAATTTGTTCTCATAAAATTGTGCTTAATTATCATATATGATATGCAGAATAATGTCAAGGTTAATGGAAGAATGGGAAGAAGTTTAAGTGATTATTAAGGTTAGTTATGGGAATTTCATCCGGGGAATGTTCTCCAACAAGCACATTTGTCTCAGGCAAAATAAGCAAGTGCCTCCAGTCTTAGGGCTTGGTTTTGTTTGGTTATTGTTGTTTATTTTGTTATTCTTGTTTGTTTGGGTCTCTTCTTTTTCTTTGTGTGTTAGTTGCTCCTTTCTCAGTGGGCCAGCGGCTCAGGTGGGAACATCTTTTTGCGAACCTCTATTTGGGGCTCTATCTCAGCCATTGAAGTGATCTCAACGGTTGGATAGAAAAAACAAGCTCACAGTAGAATCGGGTGCAATGTGGTTTCTCTTTTGCCGCGCGCGCCTTTTTTTTTTTTATAATTCCTTGCACCATTTAATTAATTTATGAATTATCAGTGCAAACCCCAAAATCTGCAAACCCCAAAATCTGACAACAAATACCCAAAAGTCATAACTTCACCCAAAAACCAGATTAAAGAAAAAAGAGGTTTTCATTTGTGGAAAATATCAACTTCTCACCCATTTCTGAACTTCTCATCTCAAGACCCATTTCTAAAATTCTTCATGATCGAGTGTTGCATCTGATATCAAAACCCTTTCCAGTCGCGCATTCCTTCCCTCCTTCTCCGTAATCGAGTGTTGCCTAAGAATCATCAACGGTATGTGCAAAATCTGCATTTCTGAACTTCTCCCAAATCGAGTTTTGATATTTTAAAGAAGCATCAGCCAGTTCTGTTGGTATGTGTTGATCATATTTTGATTATTATGGATATGGGTAGCCGATTCTGTATCCAAATGTGTTGATTGTATGCGAGTAGTATGTATATGGGTATGATTTTTGTATCTTGCAAATAGGTGAGTAGTACGGTACGGATATGGGTATCAGTTTTGTATCTTGCGAATAGCTGAGTATGGATTTGGGTATCATTTATGTATCTTTCCAATAACTGAGTAGTATAGATATGGGCATCATATTCTGAATTTGAATGTGTATCATTTTTCTATTTTGATAATAGGTAAGAAATATAAATTTGGGTATCCGATTTTGTATCTGAAGGTGTTGATAAAAGTGCAAATAGTATGGATGTGGGTATCATTTTTGTGTGTTTCTAATACGTGACTAGTATGGATTTGGATACCAGATTCTGTATGGATATGGGTAGCCGATTCTGTATCCAAATGTGTTGATAGTATGCGAGTAGTATGTATATGGGCATGATTTTTGTATCTTGCCAATAAGTGAGTAGCATGGATATGGGTATCAGTTTTGTATCTTGCGAATAGCTGAGTATGGATTTGGGTATCATTTATGTATCTTGCCAATAACTGAGTAGTATAGATTTGGGTAAGTTTTTCTATCTTGATAATAGGTAAGAAATATAAATTTGGGTATCCGATTTTGTATCTGAAGGTGTTGATAAAAGTGCAAATAGTATGGATATGGGTATCATTTTTGTGTGTTTCTAATACGTGACTAGTATGGATTTGGATACCAGATTCTGTATGGATATGGGTAGCCGATTCTGTATCCAAATGTGTTGATAGTATGCGAGTAGTATGTATATGGGCATGATTTTTGTATCTTGCCAATAACTGAGTAGCACGGATATGGGTATCAGTTTTGTATCTTGCGAATAGCTGAGTATGGATTTGGGTATCATTTATGTATCTTGCCAATAACTGAGTAGTACAGATTTGGGTATCATATTCTAAATTTGAATGTGTATCATTTTTCTATCTTGATAATAGGTAAGAAATATAAATTTGGGTATCCGATTTTGTATCTGAAGGTGTTGATAAAAGTGCAAATAGTATGGATATGGGTATCATTTTTGTGTGTTTCTAATACGTGACTAGTATGGATTTGGATACCAGATTCTGTATCTCAATGTTTATATATTAGATATTTAATATTTATGTCTACTTTTACACCAGATGCTAGAGCTTTGTTTTTCTCATTTGAATAGGGGATCTGAGATAGTGAGTAGTATAGATATGACTTTCAGATTTTGTATCTGAACGTGTTGAACTTTGTATGTTAACTTGGGTACATGTTGTATGTTGCAGGTATAAAATGGAATATGGGTTCGAACTTTGTTGTCCGGAATCAGAGGTGTATTCAGCGAGGGTAAATAATTTGTGTGTGCCGAGTACTGTACTTTCTAATTTTATGTTGCAGTTCAATGAAGAACACAGGAGAAGATTTAGAGGGTCATGCTTTGGGCACTTGATGGACGTAGATAAAATTCAATTTAGTGGTCAACTCGTGCATGGTCTGGCCCTTCGCCGCGTCGCTGGACTCGGTGTCAAGGACATGCACGGGCTTAGTTATGCAATAGGGTCCAAAGTGGTGCAGTTCACTGCAAAAGACTTCTGTCTAATTAGTGGGTTGAAATTTGGAGTAGAGCCTTCCATACCTAGTGCAGATGGTGGTGTGCATCAGCTGCTTAATCGTCATTTCACCAACAAGAATCACATAACCTTACACGACATAGAAAAAGCATTCTTAAACTCCAAAAGGGGAAGTGAAGACTGCTTCAAATTGGGAATGCTTTACTTTGTAGAGTTTGTGATATTGGGGAAAGCCCCCATTGTTAGGATCAATGAAGACTATGTACACTTAGTACATAATATGGAGGAATTCAACAACTTTCCATGGGGTTCTATATCATTTGAGTACCTACAGGATTCTTTGTTGTTTGCTCCTGGGAAAAAAGACATTGATGAGAAGGATCATGAGAAAGGAAAAGGACAGAGCAAGGGAAAAGAGGAGGTGAAAAGGGCCGTGAAAAAAAGGAAGAAAAAGGTGGAGAACGAGAAGCGTATAAGAATTAACAGACCAGCGTGGAGTATAAAGGGATTGAGTTTTGCTTTCCAGGTATTGTTTAGTTAATAATTTATGTTTTGTAAAGTTATGTTCATAAATAAGTATTGACTCAGGAAATGATTTGGTGTAGGTTTGGGCTTATGAAGTAATTCCTGAATTGGAAATGGCTCCCCTGAGATATTGTAAGCGGAAGGATGAAGCTGAATTAATGCCTCGGATTTGCTGGTGGGAATCTACAGATAAAACCCCCGAGTTTAGAAAGCTGAACGCGTACATTTTTCAGAGCAAAGAGGTATTCACCAAATAATATCTTTATTTGATGAGTGATGTTGTTATGTGTATTGTACATAACATGTTAACTATGTTTTTGTGACAGCCTCTTTCGTTGCGCCTGCTGCGACCAAGTCTACGAGAGATGCAGCAAAATTACTGGAGTTGGGGATCAGATTTTCCTGAAGGTGATGCACCTAATATTGGTCCTCAATTAAGTAAGGACCTTGCTGAAGTAAACCATGTTGTGCAGCAGTTGAGGGATGAGATTGCATTATTGCATCACGAGAAAAGTGAGCAGTGGGAGAAATTTGTACATTTCAAGGACTCTACTGCTCATGGAATGGAAGTCATGAGGTTAGAGTTGGTTGCATTGAGAAAAATTATAGGCGATGGAGGTGGCAATGTGGTTCTGCCATCTTTTGTAAAGGTGACCCCAATGGAAAAAGATGATTCTATAGGTGGAAATGAGGGTCACGGTCATCAGCCTGAAAATGTTGTTGTAAATGATAAGGGAGAGCTGGAATACATACCCCCTGAGATAAACTGGGATGACCATGCATTGGTTTGTCGGACCCTAGTTACATTTCTTCAAAACCCTTGTCGAAAGAGGAAAATCTCAATTGAAGATGATGAAGCAGATGAAGATAAGAATGATGTTGATGATGGTGTAACTGTTGTCCAAAAGAAGAAGGTTCGAGGACGAGGTACGACTGTTCAGCCTGCCATGAAGAGGCCAAGGTCTGTGCTAAGAGAAACTCCATGGCAAGGGCAGGAGTTTCCCAATATTGAGGATGACACAGTTGGTTTTACTTTTGACCCCCTGAGGCCAATTCCTCATGATTCCCTTCTAAAGATGGCGAAATTCTTGTGGGAATGGGGCCAAGAAAAGGAGTAAGTTATCCCGGTTTTAGCCTTTAATGAATTTCAAAGATTGTATTATGACAACTTATTGACCTGTTGGTGAGTCCGATTGCCTTTTCTCCTATCGAACTTGGCGAATCTGATTTGATTGCAATATTTGTTGACAATTGCAGTTCGCATGTGAGATTATGTGGAGAAGAAGGTGTAGACGCTTCACATGACTTCTTTGTTCGCCTTCTGAGCATGAATGGATGGTTGGATGACACAGTAAGTATAGAGATCTCCATTACTCCACCATAATGGTTCATTTATTAGGTTAATATTGAAAACAACACTTTTGGTGTAGAACATTGACATGGGATTGTATCTGGTACGAGAGCGGCAGAAGAGGTATCCAAATTTAGTGGGTTCGGACTGGACGATAGTCGATACTCTGTTTCAGGTATAACTCTTTCATAATTAAGCATGATGACTTGGTTCAATTGGTATCTAAATTGATGCATAACTGATATGGTGCTATGTAGAAGTATGCTGCAATAGATTTGAAGCATATGCGGCTTTATGGGGGAAAGGACGACAGGCCCCATAGTAGAGCTCTAGTGAAAATGGTTAACGGCGAGCTGCATAAGTGGAGTAAACCTTGGATGTCTGTTAAGAAGGTTTTTCTGCCTTACAATTGTGTAAGGCAGAAGCACTGGGTGACACTCGCTTTAGATTTAACCACTTGTGAAATATTTGTGTACGATTCCAAATTAGATTTGTGCAGAACTCAAACATTGATAAAAGCATTGCAGCCGGTTGCGAAATTGATCCCTATGTTGTTAAAAGAAGCTGGATATGTTGGTGGTTGTCCTCTACGAACAACTGAGTGGCCAGTGAATCGAGTAACTGATGTTCCCCAACAAGTTGGTGGGTGAGTAACTTTCCACCTACAAATTTACATATGTTATTTGCAAATTGATAATGTAAATTTTTTACGGTGTCATGCTAACTTTCAGGGGGGACTGCGGGATATTTGTCCTAAAATATTGTGAATTTCTCAGCTCCAATGTAGAGTTGATGCAATTGAGTGCTGATGCCATCCATTTATTCCGGTTAAAGCTTGCAATAGACTTGTTGCAGGGATGCTGCAGTATATAGGTGTGATTGTGGGTGATGGAATTATTGAACTATTTCGGTAGAGCTCTATTTGGGTAGTTCATGTTTTCATTTTGTTGGTAAGAATGGTTTAGGTACTGGAAGAGGATTCTGTTGGGATTACCAGATCCCCTCTGATTTGCACTGAGGGTATAAAAAATATCTTTTGCTGGGGCTATGCCTCCTTTGTTTATAGAACAAATATTGAAAAACTGTATTTTACTAGCAACGCACTCCATTTTAGCTAATCAAAAATATTTTTTTATTTTAAATTCATTATAATTATAATAAGGAGCCAAAATGACCATCTTAGCACCGCGCCGACTTTTCTTTGTTTCAGTGTTGGTTGAAGAAGTCGACATTCCCCATAATGAAATGCATGTATTGCACGTCTCGACCAATCTATAAAACACAGGGGAAAAAAAATACTTTAAATAAAAAAGTTAAACAAAATAAGAATACAACAGAGTTGCACATGTTCAGTCAAAAAGGGAACTTCTGATCGGCTGGTGGTGCACTTGTTCCTTCACTGGTAATCCCATAAGTGGATCCCCATAAGTCCCAAAACTGGTTCCCCGGGTGTCCTAGTAGTGGCTTTGGGGTTGGTTTCGGTTTCTTTCTTCTTTACCAGTTCCGAATGGAGACAATGACATCAAGGCTTGATCAACCACTGTTGCACAAATGCAAATTTAAAGAACACTTAATTGACACACCACTAATGCACAAATGCAAATTTAAAACTAAAAATAAGTAAAGAAGTGCAAAAGAAATGAAACAACACAAGAAAACTAAAGAAAAACACAAACAGCATTTTCTATCGCCATTTTATCACCTGTTTATCACCTGTGAACAGTGCCGTGAACAGTGAACAGTGACATGAACAGTGCCGTGAACAGTGACGACCGGTCGCATGAACAGTGACGGCCGGTCGTTTTTAGGCAGAGTCGAAATTTCAATAAACGTGAAAAGCGACCGGTCGTCAGGTAAAAGCGACCGGTCGTTTTTGGGCAGAGTCGAATTCTCTGTTTTTCAGTTTCGACCTCTGTCCAGTGTTTTGCCTATAACTTTCCAACCGTTTGTCCAAAATTCACGTTCTTTATACGGTTGGATTCAGCACAAAAAATGCAAGAACACAACTCGGACCAAAAGTCCAAAACAATTACAGAAACAAATAAAATTCAGTAACAAAGACTTGTCCAATAGAGCTCAAATTCCGGATTTCCAGAGCTGTGGTAACATGTTGGATTGGTTGGATAGGCAATACTTGTCCAATAGAGCTCAAATTTGGATATGTTGTAGTTAACATCTATTGGAACAAGTCTCATGAAGATCATGACCTCATCCGAGCACCAGAGTATGTTTATCCCAGGCCAAGAAGTTGACCTACGAAAATGAACAAAAACAAAGTTTATAACCAATAATGCACTTTTAGCTCATTTTCATTCCAACCAAGGTAAAATCTAACAAAACACAAAAAGGAAGTAAAAAGCTATAAAATGTCAAGAACTAACTCAAAATAGTGGGTGAATAACATGAAAAATCATGTGTAAAAATGAACCGAACAACCACATATAGTATTTAAAGCATTAACTTGGGTTTTCCAACGTGCACATGCACAATCTTGGGTTTTCCAACGTGCACATGCACAATCTTGGGTTTTCCAACGTGCACATGCACAATCTATACCCACCCCAAGTTATTCTTTCTTGATAGCATAAAAACATAAGTGATTTTTGAGAAAGTTATTCTTTCTTGATAGCCTAAAACATATATACTATGAGAAGGAAATATTCATATTTCAGAATACTTTTTACGAATAATTCATTAAACCTAAACCCTAAACCCTAAACCCTAAACCCTAAACCCTAATCCTAACCCTAACCCTAACCCCTTACTTTATAACCCCTAAACCATACCATTTTTATTAAATTTTGAAGTGTTAAGAAATATTTTTAAGAACTAGTTATAATCAAATTTTGTTGTAAATACGTGTAAACCATAAGCTATTGTGTTTTGATCACATAAGGACTTGATCAAAAATCGGATGTAATGTAGATAATATATCAAAAATCGGCATATCATCCAATTAATTATTCATTTTTACTTCAAAATTAAATTTAAAAATCTATTATAATTCAAAGAAATTCCAAAAAAATTATGTCCGGATTGGTATGACATTTCCTTCAATCATGTAGATCAAATTTCACCATTGTATTGAAATGTCGATCCAATCCTTATGTGATCAAACAAACAATAACTTAGGGTTTACAAAGTTTAGTTATGTTTTGATTTGCATCATTCATATTTAGGGATGACCCTCAAAATTAATTTTAAAACAATTGTAAACCACTTTTTGGACTTGAGATACGAAGTATTGGTGCTCAGAAATACGTATGTATTTTTTTGTATTTTAATATTTTAAACGATTTTACAAGAAAATATGATTAAAATATAACAAATGTGACACTTGTCAACGCAAGGAGAGCCCAGCATCCCTTCCACTTCCACGTGTCAGCAGGGGACGCTGCCACATCGCATCTCATCCAATTAACTATTTCTTTTTACTTTAAAATTGTTTTAAAATGATAAGGGTTAGAGTTTAGGGTTTAGGGGTTATGGGTTATGCGTACGAAGTATTATGGAATCAGTGTTTTCATACGATACACTTCTCATATTTTATATATATATGTTTTTGTGCTATCAAAACACAATAACTTGGGATGGGTATTATATTATATTCTGCATGCAATAGTCATGCTGTCAACTTGTTCTAAGTAGGGGATGTGGAATGTCCATGTCTATTGTTGAGACTAAAGTGGAGGGTCATCACAGTGCATGGGGAGAGCCTAAAGTGGCGGCTATTTTCATGTGTATCCAACGTCTGTCAAGGCTACTGTCCATAAGTGGATAAGCCGTCAATTGAGATATATAAACATTAACTACAATCTACTATAAAACAACTAAAGCTATTGAAGGGGATTGAGTGGAGGTCGTTTTGGCGGGAAAAAGGTCATGACTTAGTATTTGTACGCTCTCCCACAGCAAGCATTTCCTCAAAAAATTCCAAGACTTATAATGTCTTCACATAACAAAATTCTCCCTATAGTTTTAAATACTCCACCACAAAAAAATCCTGATGCGTTCTCGCATGGGAAGAGTAAAGCTGCAGATGATGTTGAAGGTGTTGCCAAATGCCTTAAGTTTTCATATGACATTGAGGATGCAAGTGGTATTGGACAACCTAGGTATGAGATGTTGATGCTGGCAATCAAACGACAACAGATACGTCTAAAGTGGCATGAAGAAACCCTGAGGGAGCAGAAAAAACAAGCAAAATTTTACCTAGGAACCGTAAAGAAGATGAAATTAAAGGTTAAGCTTGCGAAACAGGATGCCTTTCGAAAGTTCTGTGCTTCAAAAGAGGCAGTTCAAATGAGGGAAGCTGAGGCACGTAAAGGATTTGATCTATTCCGCGAGTATGCCAGAGGGGTTGTGCCGGAGTACAACTGGGATGCTATTACCATGCAGTAAAATCCAAAACTGCAATGTTTTTTGGGTTATGTGGAGGACCTTTGTTTCAACCTTATGTACAGCCATTATCTTGGGTTTAGCTCGTTGGTGTCCAAACAGTATGTTTATGTATCCTTATAGAGTCATAAGTGATTCTCGAAGGTATGTTTTGCTGATGTAAGATGACAAAAAGGTTTGATTTGTATAATGTGTGATAATCCTAACTAGCAGTGTGTAAAAACTGTTGGTAAAATTGGCTCATCTAACCTAAGGATACAAGCTTCGGGTAAAGCGACCGGTCCCGGTCGCTCCAGGCAGGTTGAGTTTGGTTTCCTACGTGTTTCTGGTTTTTTTTAATATGGGATGATTGCATAAGTGGTTCACTGTGCAAAATAAACGGTGTCTGTAACAATTTCAATTAAGATCACATAATTTAAGTTCAAATGGGGTCAACTGGTAAAACACCAATTGAAACAAAAACGTGGTCAGTCAGTGCATTTAAAAATAGTTAGTGGGAATTTACCAAAAAAAAAAAAAAGGTTAGTGGGAACCGTATTACCTTAGATTTAAAAATTAGTCAGTCTTCATTGGTTTTAGGTGTCCGAATTTTTTGGGAACTGCATTACATTAAATTTCAAATCTTGGAGAAATTCATATTTGTAATTGTTTTCCACAAGGTTAAAAAGGGAGGCTTGTCGTGCATCAAGTTTTAGTTTCAATTTTGAATATCCATGGCCAGTTCGACTGCTAATGCGACTGAGGGGGATTTCGATGGGTCATTAGAGTATGCCCCCCAATTTCCAAGGTCTCCTCCACCACCACTGCCATTTCCAACCTCCTCCGGAAGCGAGGGGGACTCTGATGATCCTGTTCTGGAAATAGATGATATGCGCAACAAACTCGCTCACAACTCTTCCATGGTCCATTATTGGACAGAAAAGTGTGTTGCAGCTGAGCGGAAGTTGGCAGATTTGACTAGGCAAGTTAACAATGCTAATTACAAAAGAGAGAAGCACAGAATTCGTGCCCAAAGAAGAAAGTTCAAAGTTGAGGATTTGCAGATGTCAGAGGAAGATGCCAAGTATGAAACCACGACCATTCACAAAAGGGGTGACAAGCATCGTCAGGCCATACGTGGGGCTTTCAACGAAGGTTTCGAGAAATTCCGACGCATTGCTGCTGATGCCCACAGAGATATTGACTGGGATGCCGTAACAGTATCTGCTGCCCAAGAATTCATCTGTGGCGGTGTAGACCCGACTCAACACAGCCACTAACGAGGTGGTGACTAAACCATCTTGAAAGGCTAATGAGAATGCACGACTATTGATCTCCTGTATGAATCTCTTATGAAATAGTTTTGAGTTCTTATATTTTATATTTGTGTTAACGGGTGTATCATGGTGTCATGTCTTTTTAATGTTGTTTTTTTCTTCATATCTTGGAAATTGCGTAAAGTTAAGCACGACTCTATACTCTCCTGTTTTTACCTCCCTCACACACTTAGAGTGGTACACACTTAGCTCTCTCACCCTCACAGCTGTGGAGTGGGATACTGATGGCTGTTTGGATGGTGTTGTCTCACTTCTCTCTCTTGCTCTCGGCTTCTCCTTTGGTGCAGCACAAGCACTCTCTCTCTGGCTCTTCTATGCAACAACCACAGCACACGCACACTTGCATGCCCATTATATAAACAAATGAAAGAAGGCTGATTTTTATCTCCAAAGAGCATTCACGTGCATGCCAAAGAGACCATAATAATGTTGGTCAAATAGCCTCTCCACCAAAAACATCATCATTTGCTAAAGACATTATCATTTTGTCCTTATTATATTGATTTCATCATTCTGTTGGATATCCATCTTTTGACTACCGAAAGTGTATTCTTTCATCATGGGGTGGACCAATATGCCAACAGTAAAATGGCTCACATTTAGTATAGGAGGAGGCGACCGGTCGCACGCAGTGCAGTGCTGATCTTTTTCACGCGTTTTTCAACAATAAGATAGCAGAGTGAGTGAAAGTCTTGTTTCATTTTCACAAAAAAAATCCACGCAGAATTTTAACCACAACGTGAACTCACGGCAAAATGTGAGCTAAGGAAGGAAAAGGCAAATGTCAACACGTTCAGTCAATTCTGTCAAGTCCAAACACCTCATTCGTCCTTGTCGTATAACAGCATGATGCCGGTGCTAAAAGGGAAAAAATATGTCAATTTAACATAGAATATCATTATCGGTAATTTTCAACCATATTTACTAAAACATAAATTTTATGTTGAATGGAATTGTTCGATAAAACAAGTGGGTGTCATGCATTTTTATTATTTCCAGATTCAATTTACCAACCGATGGTTAAATTCATCATATCAACAACTGGAGTTTACTGAAGCATTATGGCTTGGCTTCCACATGTTGAGAAAAATGGCTCAATTAAAAGATACAAAAATAAAGACCAGCGACCGGTCGCAGGTTATGGGCGACCGGTCGGTTTCCGGCAGATTGCAAAGTCTGAATTGGTTTTTGACTCTGTGCCAAAGCGACCGGTCGCAAGGTATCCGCGACCGGTCGTAAGGTATCCGCAAGGTGTCACTAAGGTATCCGCGACCGGTCGCAAGGTATCCGCGACCGGTCGCCCAGAACTTGCTGTTTCAGTTTCCTACGCGTTTTCAAGTCTTCCTTTGTGTGCTATCAGTTTCCTACATAAATTTATATGTCGAGTTAATCTTTAGTATCATTATCGCTGATTGTCAACAAAGAAAAAAAAACCTTCAAGATTATGCGAGTAGTACGAAATACAAGAGTGTTTCAAACGCTTGACGCACATTGAAAACCAAAGCAAACAGGTACCAATAAGTACCAGTAGGTACTCAAACTCTGTCAGTGCATATAAGTATCACAAGGTACTCATAAAGGTATCTTTAGACGCAATAAGACTCACTAGATACTCAAACTTCGGGTCCATGCATTAAATCAAACTCCTGCATAAATGCCTCTGCCATAGAAAGCTGAGTACTTTCATTGTTCTGCGTCCTTTGAGTGGGCTGCATATTCTCAGTAACTGGAGCACCAATGTCTGCTTCAGGAGATGAAGACCTGCAACCAGTGCACAACAAAAATTCATACATAATGACAAATTGTTAAAAGAAAATATCTTCAACTAAAATAGACGATATCTTTGCTTACGGGATCCCAAGTCTTGGACATCTCCTTCTATCATGATCACTCTTCCTGCACCCAGTGCACCGACGTTTATGTCGTCCCGCAGCCTTCTCACGTTGTCCTTTAACTCTTTTCGGACGACCTTTTGATTTTACTCGGTTTGGATCTTTTATTCTCACTTGGACAGAACTAGTTTCCCCCTCGTTATTGGCTTCTTCAAGAGGAGCTCTTGATGACACTAAGCTAATAAGCTTCCCACGAATGTCGTTAAACGTTTTTTGCAGCAACTCAGAACCTTTATCATACAACAACGCCGAATCAATCAAATCGGCTGCAACTTTGCACAATGTTGATCTCTTAACCAAAATACAACCATCAACGTTATCTTTAACTTCTTTGCCATCCTTATCGAAAACTACACCAGCCTTCGCACTTTTCATCCATCTTTTTAATATATACTTCTCTGGCAAATACGCAACCTGTTTCATTCTTAAAAATGATATGATGTGTCGGCACGGAATACCACGAAATTCGAATCCACGACAGCTGCAAAAAGCTTGATCAATATCTTTTTCATGCACAATCTCATTTGTCCTTGTAACCCCCGGCTGTACCCTCTCAATAACTTTGTATGTACAAAGAGTGTCATCTTCCTTTATAACTTCAAAGAAGCATAAAAGGCTTTCGAAGTCCTCACGCTCAAAGATGTCAAGAATTCCCCTTGTGTAAATGCCTCCCATTTGAAGCTGCATTGGTGTGAGAAATGGAGTTGGAGGTTTTTCGTTCTGATCAACATGATCAGCCAATAATTCCTTGTGCCTCTGTGAAGCAAGAGCTCTTTCAAAACGTACTATAAATTCCATCAACGTGTTGTTCTTGTTAATATATTGTTTGAAAAACGAATGACAGCTTTCGGCCCGTTGACTACTTGACATCCCAGCCGAAAACACATGTTTTACATATGACGGAACCCAATTCTCCCGCAAGGCATGAATTGAGGTCAGCCACGTATGCTCTTTCAGCCCATTGTTTGTGATAACTTCTTCCCATTTCGCATCAAATTCTTCT
Organism: Prunus avium; assembly: GCF_965620075.1. NCBI lineage: Eukaryota > Viridiplantae > Streptophyta > Magnoliopsida > Rosales > Rosaceae > Prunus > Prunus avium. Next base: position 9,599,399 of record NC_142286.1, read on the forward strand.
TTGGTGTCCATATCCCATATGCAATTGCACAGCTCTAAAAAACATTCTCCTATGCCGGTTTTCTCGGTCAACTTATTCATTATATGCCATATGCAATATCTGTGGAATGTTGTAGGGAGACTTACTGCAATTGCCTTTGCAATGGCTGCATCTTGATCAGTAATGATCATTTTCGGTGCCCCACATGGCATGGCTTTCTTAAATTCCTCAAACAACCAAATAAATGCTTCTGTGCTTTCACTGGTTAAGAAAGCACAACCAAACAATATTGTCTGACGATGATTATTAACACCTATTAAAGGCGCAAACACCATGCCATAACGGTTGGTGTTGAAAGTCGTATCAAATACCACCACATCTCCGAAACTCCCATAAGCTCGTCTTGACCTTGCATCTGCCCAAAATACATTACCCATTCGTCCTTCTGAATCTACCTCTATCTTGAAATAGAATGATGCATTTTTTTCTTGTTCACGCAAAAAATGCTCATTAAGAAGATCTGCGTCATGACCAGTCACCTTTGCTCGCATGTCTCTTTGGTAATTATAGACATCTTTCCTTAAAAACCCAATATTTTCCATTCCGCCTGCTTGCACCTCAAGAATGCTTAATTGTTGATGTACCGGGATATTAACTTTTGAAAGATATGCATTATATACCTTTGCAGACTCAGTAACTTTACGGTGGCATCTCAACAAATGGACTTGGTCGTATGTTGTCATTTCATGGTTGTGTTCCTCCTTGAAGGCTACAACAATGTACTTGTTCTTCAAAGATGGCAACAAAACAGCAAGTTTAGCCAAGCAACCAGTTCGAACCCATCCTCGTCTTCTTTTCTTACCCGTAATATTGGTTGTCCCTTGTTTACAACATACAAATTCTTTCCTTATTATCTCCCCCGTCACACTTGACGTTTTGGTTGTAGAACAACGAACACCAAATCCTGCTTTTAGTGCATACAGATTATACATCTTCAATGCATCCTCAAGGGAATCAAATTCAAGTCCTAGTTTTGGTTTGAACTCCACACTAACTTCCGGTGTCACCTGTGCTTCAGACTCCATTTCACAATTCTTGCAATTTAACCCTGAAAATCATATTACCATCATAATAATATTGCCACATACATTCAAAGAGCTTTCAAATATCACAATACTATATGCAAAATATAAACATAGAAATATCAAATTTTCAACAAATGTCAAATATACTATCGAAACTTTAGTACTAATGGGGTCTGAAACGAAATATTCTATGAATCATTAGTGAATACACATGCTTTATCTAAGAATACTTTTGGAGTCTCTAGTGACACCTTAAACAACCCACATCCAAACTAGCGTAAATTATGCCCAGATACTTGGTCAAATATTTTCCTCTAGTATGCTATAATTAACAAATATTGGATATCAGTTACCTCGTAAGTGATTTTGATCTTCAAATTTTCAACAAATATCAAATACACTATCAAATGTTAGTAAATAATGAAGTCTGAAACGAAAAATTTCAACTATTAGTGAATACAAGTGCTACACCTAAGATTCATTTTGGAGTCTCTAGTGAAACCTTAAACAACCTAATTCAAAATAGCGTAAATTATGCCCATATATTTGGTCAAAACATTTCCTCCAGGATACCAAAATTAACAAATACAAGATATCAATTACCTCATAAGTGATTTTGATCTTCAAATTTTCCACAAATATCAACTAGACTATGCAACATTAGTAAATCGTGGAGTCTGAAACAAAATAATCTATGAACCTATTACTGAATATAAATGCTACACCCAGGAGGCCTTTTGAAGTCTCTACTGAAACTTTAAACAACCTACATCCAAACTAGCGTAAATTATGCTCATATATTTGGTCAAAACATTTTCTCAAGTATAAATAGAGGCTTACCTCGTAATTGATTTTGAGCTTTTAAATTTCAACAAATATGATATTGTCGTCGATTTGAAGCAATAACCCCAAACAAATTCGATCTTCGTCTTCTCAACTATTCGAACTCAACGCTAGTTTCCAGTTTGCTCCAACACTTTCAAACGACGACTCCAGTTTCCGATTTGCTCCAACACTTTCTCCTCCAAGTCAATGCTAGTTTCGACTGTGCTCAACGATTCTATCAAGGTGTTACGCGCACCAGTTTTTTTGGTACCAGATGGGTCCTCAAGTCTTCACAAGTGCACAGAACACAATCATCAAACCAGAAAAATGAAAACACAAAATGAATTACAGTGCATGTGCTCATCAGGATAATACCTTGCTTTGTATTATTTGAATCACCAAACCAGAAAACTGAACAGCTCTCTTTCCTCAAACAAAATAGCAAATCAGAAAACAGAAGAAAACCATGTTCTTTGAGACACAGAGAGAGAGAGAGAGAGACACAAATGGAGACAAAGAAACAGAACTTTTTTTGGAGGGAGATATTGTGGTCTTCAAGAGTGTGGCGTGTGTTTTGGAGGGAGGAAGCCACGTTCCAGTGGTACGGTTTTACCCACTTTCAGTTACACTTGCTTCTTATCATCCGTTAGATTTGATCCAACGGTGTTCTGATTTAGAGGTTCGCAAAATGACGTTCCCACCAGAGAATAGCCCTTCTCAGTGGTGGGTATAAGTATTGTTTGGGCTCATTTTACACCTTCTTGGAAGCTCCTACTTTGTTTCTGCTGCATCTGGTGGTGTTTTCTTTTGGGCCTGCTTTTCTTGTAATTGTCTTTCTGCCCATCTTTTCTTGGAAAGTTCTGTGTGAACTCAATTTCTGTCACTCAACACCCCTCAAAATTTTGTGCAATAAAATACAAGCATACTCATTTTGTAGTATTACCAAAAGAGATTTAATGACTTTATATAAAAATACTAAGTCTCTGTACATCCATAAGAAAGGTATATATTATTGCTTGTTTCATATTGGTGTTCATATATGGCCACTAATTTCACTAATTTGACAAATCGGATATCCAGTGAATATTGTACTCAATTTGTCTGATTCTTTCATTCATTTTTTTCCTCCTTTCTTGGATTTTTTAAAATTCTGTAAATTTTATTTTTATGTTGAAGCTAATAGATTGAAATGAGTTACCAATGGGGTGTTAGTTGCATTGGCCCAAGCCTTTGGTGTGCTCCCAAGTGATCGTGGGTTCAAACCCTTATGGTACCTGTGTGTCTAAGTTTTCCCCCCTCCTCCTAACTTTCGCAAAAAAAATAAAATTGATAGAGATTGAGTTGTGGACTTCTTTTATGTAGAACCTTCTCCATTGATATCTTATCTGTTGTATCATTTCACATGTGATGCTGACATTAATCCTATGCTGGAAGCCACTGGAAACATAAGGATGATATATATGTGGAAATGGTAGACTCTACACCTTTTAGTTGACATTTGACAATAAGCAAGCAGCAACCTTCAAGGCTTCAAGACTGGAGCTTTCAAATATCTACTCAAATGTGCAGACAGATTAATACCTTGAGTGATGGGTAAGGCACTTAGTTTGCTCAGCATGACTAGAATAGTGGGTTGGAGGCTGTGTCACTGAGCACAACTATCATGTTTTATTTATCATTGTGTTTTTGATTTGCTTGCTCTCTTTTCATGCCTTTCCACAGTGCTCAGTATGTTTTTGCTTTCTCTCTCTATTGTGTACCATATGCATTTCTGGTGTTAGGATTTGTACTTTTGTGGTTATTATAATCTGCATTAAAGCAGCCCTGTGCTTCTTAATCATCCAGTTTTCTATGTTTAATTATTCATCATCATTATGCCTTTTTTCTGCAACTTGGATGGTCCAAGCCATACGTATCTTAGCTATAATTGTTATATATGTGAACCATGTGTGCTTTTGTGGTTATTATAATCTGCAACAGGCAGCGCTTTGCTTCTTAATCATCACGTTTTCTATCTTTAATGATTTATTAATGTGCAATTTTCTGCAACTTGGGTGTCTTAATCTGTTCTTATTTTTCCTATAATTGTTAGTGGTTGATGTCAGGATCACCACAACCCACTCAACTTCATTGCCAGTCACATATATGTGGAAAAAAAAACTTTCTTGTAACGGGGATACTACTATTTTGCTATCCCTAGCCAATAACACAATGACACGTGGAAAAGTTATCCTACGTATCATCGTGTTTGGCCGGGATAGTAAAAAGTGCTATCCCCGTTGCATGAAAGTTTCTCTCGCTTATGTGGAAAGTGCATAATACAGTGCTAACAATTACCAGTTTTTTTGTCGGTATTGTATTGTTTCTACCATGTTTATGTTTATGGATTTTTTTTTTCAATTTCTGCTTTATAATATTATGAGTGTATCCGCAAGTAGCAAATGATTGTAAACAGATTGCTTGCATTGTGCCATTGATGCAGATGAGCAGCTTTCAATTATTTCAGATTGCCATATGCATGCTATGTATGATATGACTTGACCCACAATATTTGCTAATTGGACTCACATTTAGCTAATGACAACACCATTTTCAAATATCCAACTATACTGCTTGTTCTTATTGTGTACAAGAGTGTAAATCAGAAAAGCATTTTTCAATGTAGGCTCAAAGGGTAGGGTAGATGCTAGTCATCCTCTAGGGTAGAAGAAGAAATTCCTGGAGAAGTGGCAAATGTTGCAGTTGTATCTCCACAGATATATCTCTTCAGTCGATCCAAGTCATCTGCTGCATCGAGCATTGTAGGCCTAGTGGACGAGGACTCCTGTGTGCAGAGAATTCCCAACTCTATCAATTCTCCAATTGCTACATCCCACATTTTTTTCACCTCAGGTGGCTGATCCCTAGAAGCTCTCATCAAGGAAGAGTCAACTACCTTTTCCACCCTCCCATGATAATGGTTCTTCACCCACTTGTGCAGGCTTAACCCTCCAACAAACATGTCATCTGTTGGCCTTTTTCTTGTCACCATCTCTAGAACCAGAATGCCGAAGCTGTAAACGTCGCCTTTTGTTGATGCATTAGATCCAAACCCATACTCTGCATACAAGGAATTGAGTGTGAACTAATAAATGGACCTGAAATTGACTTGGGTAGAGATTTCTTATCATTATGGTTATTTTTACTGTCTCCATAGTTAACTGATGATATAAGTTGAGTGAGCTCTGCCTTTACTCTTCAAAATGGCTTCAAAATGAAAATAAACAAAAGAAGAAATGAATTATTGATCTTGGTTACTTTGCACAGATTTTACTTGTACTCAGAAATCAGTGCTACAAGTCCCAATTTACATTGCCTGATTGATAAATGTAGTTGTGAACAACACTTGTACTCTATTTGTTTGGTTTTATGTATCGCTTAAGCAAAGGATAGAACTTTACCTGGTGCTATGTATCCGATTGATCCACATAACAAATTTGCAGTAGAGTTTCCCATGTTCTCAAGAGCTGAATTTGCTCCTCCGGCAATCAACAATCTTGCAATCCCAAAATCAGAAACTAAAGCTGTCATATCATCATTGAGTAGAACATTGCTTGGCTTTAGGTCACAATGTATAACTCTGACTGGAGAGTGGTGATGTAGATAGGCCATCCCTTCAGCTATGTCACTGCAAATGTTCAGTCTTTGGATCAGACTCAAATCAGAAGAACCTGAGCTCAGACCTGTCTGTGAATGTGGATAGAGACGGCTATCCAAGCTACCATTTGCCATATAAGGAAGAACAATAGCCTTAAAATCAGGTAGACTGCATGCTGTTATGATCCTTATGAGGTTCCTGTGCCTAATTCGCCTTAAGACTTGGCATTCTCTGGTAAAACTCTTTGTTGAATTCCCAGATTGTAAATGTAAGACCTTGACTGCTATAGTTGTCCCATCTGGAAGAACTCCCCTGTAGACGCGTCCATAGCTGCTCATCCCAAGCAGTCTCTGATCATCAAATCCACTAGTGGCATCCGACAGATCTCGATATGTAACTCTTGGGAAATTATGAACCAATTCTGGTTGTGCGGGTTTTCTTGCTGTCTCAGTCCTCTGAGCTGAAATTAGTGCCTTAATGTGCCGGAATGCAATCACACAGCATATTATTGACAAGGATGTTGATATGAATATGACTAAGGTGAATATGATTAAGAAAATGCGTGAACGAAACAGACGATTTTTCTGAGGGCAAGCAGGTTTGACAGCAACTGGACCACAAAGGTGCTGATTTCCCAAGAAAGATGAATATGAGACTGATTCAAAGATGCCACCAGAGGGAATCCTTCCTTCAAAGTTATTGAAAGAAAGATTTAAATATGTGAGTGTTCGACTTTTGTTGAGGCTTAGCGGAATCCTTCCAGACAAGTGGTTTCCTGAAACATCAAAGGACTCAAGGTTCTTCAGCTCACCTATGGAATCTGGAAGTTTCCCTTCCAAAGAATTGTGTGAGAAGTTTATCAGGGTCAATGCAATGCAGCTTGATATCTGTGGAAAGATACTTCCACTTAGGTTATTTGATGAAAGATCTATCTCTTGAACATCTTCCAGTTTGCTGAGCTCAATCGGTATAGGCCCTTCAAGCTGATTATGTGACAGGTTAATAAAAATTCTGATCTCACTCAAACCTGATAATTCTCGGGGGATGCTCCCTGTCAATCTGTTGTATGATAAGTCAAGCTTGTACAATTCTGTGCAGTGTCCTAATGTTGGAGGTATTGATCCCGAAAGGAGGTTGTTGTTGAGGAACAGAGAGTTCAGCCTAACCAAATTTCCTATACTGCTTGGAATATCACCGGAGAACGTATTGTGAGACAGATCAAGCAGGCCGAGGTGAGTCATCTGCCCCAATGCCAGTGGAATTGCACTGGCAAAAAGGTTGTGTGATAAGAAAAGCTGTTCCAAGTTTGACAGCTGACTTATGTTTGCTGAAATTGTTCCATTCAGAAGATTGGAGGTCAAATTTAACACTGCAAGCTTAGAAAGATTACCTATATTTGGAGGAATTGAGCCAAAGATTTGGTTTTCTTGCAGCAACAGATTTGAAAAGTTGATACCAAGGCTGCCAATGGAACTAGGCAATACTCCTCCGAGGCCCATGCCAGCCAATTCAAGCTCCTCTAGACTAGTGCAATTTGTGAGGGCAGTGAAGAATGGGTTGAGATTTGTGTTGCCATCATGGCTTATCATATTGTTATTAGACAAATGAAGATAGACAATATTTGGCAACTTTTGTACAAATTTGATGGGCAGTTCACCAGAAAGATGGTTATATTCTACATCTAAATTGGCCAGTGAGTTATTGGTCAAAAACAGAGGAAGTTCTCCAGTGAACTGGTTGTTGTATAAATTGAGGCTCCATAGGTTTGGACAATTTCCAATCTCAATTGGAATTTTTCCAGAAAGAAAGTTGTTGGAAAGGTCTAAGACCTTTAACATAGTGCAGTTGGAGAAAAATGTAGGTGGAATGTCACCGGTTAAATTATTTTGCAATAGACTAACTATAGTGAGCTGGGAAGGAAGGGCTAAGGAATCTGATATTGAACCATGAAAGCTGTTCCTATCAAGCAGTAGATGATGGAGACGCCTTAGCAAGGCAATTTCAGAAGGGATAGTTCCGTAAAAATGGTTGCCTACGAGCGATAGGTTACGAAGGCCTGTTAGATTCGAAATGATAGGAGAAAGCCGCCCTACAAGCTCATAATCCTGCAGAAGGAGTTCTGATACCCGATGACGCTTTTTGTTGCAACTGACACCAGTGAAGTTGCAGACACGGGTAGCTTCGTTCCAATTAGCTAGTGTGGATTGTGGATCATATACAATGGCTTTCTTGAACTCCAGAAGAGCAGCCTTGTCTGTAAGCAAAGAGTGATGACGATGGTGGTGATGACCTATAACTGCATTACCAGATGTTAAAACCAAATGCTGGAACAGAAGAAAAAACATGGTTTCGACCAAGACCATACTGGATAAACTGAATGAGCCTAATAATATTTGTTTATGAGATTTTCTTCTGTTCTACTTTCATTATGCTTCATAATAGTACGTTCAAAATAGCGAGTCAAGAACATATTTTAAGAGTGTGAAGCATACACTCAATGGAGAATAGAGATGCAGAAAGAGATGGTACTAAGAGAGAGATTGGAGAGAAGGTGGAAAATGATATTTTGGAATAAGAATTCAATGGAGGCTATGATTTGTGGAGGGACTGGGGAAACTCTTTATCCTTCCATAAAGGGGTTTCAACCATGATGGTAGATTATCAACTTGAACATATAAAAGTTGATAGCTAGACAGAGGACAGCATAAGAAATGAGTTTTTATCATAAATAGCCAAAAATTAACCCATAAATTCATAAATGTCAGATTTTATAAAAACTCTCAAATATAGCCAAAACCCCATTTAAATATACTCAAATGCCCTTCAAATTAAAAATCAAATAAATCTACATTAAAAAAGGAAATAAATTAAAATTTAAAAAAATTGCATCTATAGCTTGTATCGCTGATCATGAATCACAAATATAAATAAAACAAATCATTTTGACCTTCCTTGAATTGATACAAAGAATGTCTGATCTGGAAGAAGGCACACCATTGTTCCATAGTTTCTTAGTTTCATCCCTAAGTTCTAAGTATAAAATGAAAAGAAAGCATGTGGAAGAAGGCACATCATTGTTCTATCCATCATGAGGGACTATTTCCTCGTGAAGGCGGCAGTGTGAGGAGGTCTAACATGGTTTGCTTCTTATTTGGGGTTAATGGAACTCCTCTAACACCAGCAAAAGCAGCAATCAGAAGCGGTGATACCGCAAGTACAGTTTGCAGATCAAACTTTGGGGAACAAAGTACTGTCTCCCCAAAATCCTCTTCAAGTTTCTTATAAATCTCTTTGTCACTCTTCCCATCATGAATCTCAACATGAATTAAGTTTATAAGCAAGATGGCAATATAAGCTTGTGAAGCAGAGAAGACACATCGAATAAAAACTGATATGGTGTGAACAGATGGTCCTCATGGAGATGAACTATGTTTTTAGGTTATTTAAATTTTGAGAGCATTTTCGTCTATTTACGTGGGTTTTTGGCTATATTTGAAAGTTTTAATAAAAATTGACATTTATGAATTTTGGGGTTAAATTTTGGCTATTATTGATAAAAACTCATAAGAAATTGTGATGGGTTGATGGGTGATATTTCTATTTTGGTAGGCCAAGCGCAATCTCAACCAACATGAAGCTTGCCACAGGATTGGCAGACTAAATATGTTATATTCCTATTTAGATTGGTACACTGGATACTAAGTTATATCAGGTTCAATAAGAGTTTAAATTAGGTTATACATTGACGCCCAAAACCTTGTGAAATATGGAAAGTTTTGAAACCAATTAAAGGGATCCTATTTATTTTCTTTTGCGTGAACCATTGCTTGATGGGTTTAGAGAATTAGTCAAGTCGGCCCTTGGTGATGAGTAGAGATGAGTTGATCCTAGCCTTATATAAGCTTAAGACTTTGTTCTCATCAGACATGTTCTCTAACCCTAAACTCATCATAAAGAGAGTAGAAGTCTTAAGTCGTTCGTGCCTTTTTGCTCGTGTTTTGCTGCTACGATTGAATGAATTCAGAGATCATGAACTCAAGGAAGATGACACCATGCATGTCTTCTATGTATTTTAGAATTGTGTGAAAGATCACGGACTCTTATGGAAATCTAACAATATATATATATACATATATAATTTGTTTATGTTAAGGATGTCCTTGTTGTAAGAGCACATCCTTCCTACTAATAATGTATTTAACGATCAGAACCGTCTACATTTAGGACATCCTTGCAGAAAATCATTAAGATGGGAAACGTTTTGGTCATCTCAGCACACGCAAACACTGAAAGCACAATAGAGGGAGAAGAAAGGAGTGAGTTGACATTTTATATTGTCTTGGTGTGTAGTTGAACGTTGTGTATGAGGGCACTGAGTTTGTATACTCTTTTCCAGGACTACAGGCCTCTCATTATTTGTTTGAATGGATTGAATGGGAAACTTGAAAGATGACAGCATTCCACTTAAGTTTTTATACTCTCTACAGTAAGCAAACTCTGAAAATCCAATATTGACTAAATGAAGCTAGCAAATGAAGTTATTTTTCCCATACAACATTGGAGAAAACAAAACAAGTAGCCAAATTATTAGGGCACGTTTGATAATCGTGAAAGATAGGATGAGAGGGGAGGATGGGAGGGAGGAAAAACAAAAGTGAGAACAAAAACTTGAAATTGAATTCAATTTCAAATAGATTTCAGTTTTTAGTTTTTGTTTTCACTTTCGTTACTCATTCCTCCCATCCTCTCCTCTCATCTTCCCTCTTAATCTCATCTTCAGTCTCATTCTCACTTCCATTCTCCCTCTTTTTCCTCTATATTCTAGCACAAAAAATAAAAAATAAAAACTAAAATTTAAATAATTATCAAAAGGGTCCTTAGCATTTGAAACTTTCATTTCATTTATATATGTAATATGTATTTCTTAACTTTTACCTTTCCTACATCAGCCAGATTCCTAAAACCAATGAACTCAGCCTACCATTCTAGTCTCTATTTCAATGGGTTTAGGAAGCAGTGGAATCTCCCTACACCTACTTCACTTTTTTTCTTTCTTAATAAAAAAAATGGTGTTCAAATTTGCATTCCTTTAACAGTCCCACTTCTTCTAATTAAGTTCACAGCCTTAGGATATGCACCATTAAATATAGACCTGGCAATATTGTATATGGGTCGTGTTGCTATCGTGTTGACTTGTTAGTCACCCCAATTTTAAGAAAGAATCACCACCTTTTCCAACTCCACTATCTTCGTTCTTGTATTATAGATCAATTCTGTCTATATTTATACAGCTTACATTATAACTTCATTTGCTTCTTTATTTTTGTTTTCCTGACTTCTCTTCCTTCGCTCCCCTCTCCACCGCCGACTCTCCTGCTCCAACTCTTTCTCATTTTCAAAAACAAAAAACTCGTTCACTCTTCAACTCTCTCACCTGCCACAAACACAAGTCACACAACGAAAAGGAAGATGAATTGAATATGTAGGCAATGGAGAGTAGTCTCATGGCTCCCAAGTACATCGTGCCCTGGGTAAGAATTGGAGCCCTCCTCCTCACCAATTGGTACTCTATCTTTTAGTTTTGGATATGTATTTTGTTGTTGTTGGACCCTTTTTCTAACACTCTGTGTGACACTCTGGATCGAGCTGCTCTGGAGCATGTAAAGGTCGTGGGTCAACACCAATACCCCGATTGGATTTCTAGCTTGCAAGGGGATTCTTTCAACTTCTGAACAAAATTGAAAGTTGGATTATGTTGACAAGAACATGTGAGCTCGGGTTGGACCTTATTGACTTGTTTCTTTTGTCCTGATCGTGGATTGCATAGGCGTGCCACTATTGGGTATGAGACTTGCCCAATAGATTTGGTATATGTAGTGTAGGATATCGATTTGTTGGATTTGCGCTTGTTCTGGACTTCTGCTCAAGCCATTATGCTCCAAGGGGGGTATTGGCTTGGATAAATTCTTTTCTATGCCTCAATCAAGAGGAATTCAATATTCTTTCATTCGTGCGTTGTCAGTTCAATATATAAGAATAATACCTGATCAAACAAGAGGGAAACCAGCATTGTGGTTAATGTTACCCTATTTGGGTTTAGAAACCAAACTTAAATCCGAAATGACCCTAGATTGGGTCAAGATTTCAATTGATTCGGGCCCAGTGATATAGTTTGGGCCTGAACAAGCCCTAACTTTTGGACTGACAGAGCCCTATTCGGGCCTAAACCTTTATTTTGGGTATGAATAATAGGCTTGAATAATATATAAAGGCAGGAAAGCAAATTATTCTATAAGAATATATATATATATATATATATATATATATATAAAGCAGTTAAATAGCAGATATTCGATAAAATAACTAAGACAAATTTAAGAGAGTGGGGAGGTTTCAGATGTTAAAGATCTCTCTATCCAATTTTAGCTTGATAATAAAAAGGATAAGAGCCATAGATTTCTCCATTTAACTAATTTCAAACACCGTTTACAATATAGGAAAAATAGGAGATTTCTCTATCCAGTTTGAGTAGTACATATGTCTATAACAATTCAAACTGATTATTTAAAAGAAATCATACCATGAGGATGACAGAGCGACAAAAGATAAACGCAGGAGTGGTCAACTGGTTATCTGAATATTAAGTAAGTTTATTTGAAAAGATCTTGAGTTTTTTCAAGTATTTTCAAGACGTTGCGTCTGGTTTTTGGAGAGAGAGTCCTCTTCTGCTGCGGCAGAGCCTCTATATTTGTAGGCAAGAATTCCTAATGATGAAAGTTGAAAGAGGATATTTGGCTGCTATCCAAAGTCAGTTGTTGGTCTGTCTTCTTGAACCGGTTTATAGGTGAGAGGACAGAATATCTTGGTCAAAACTGCTGGTCATACGAGATGTTTTTCTGACTTGAGTCCTTTGTAGTTGGAAATCCAATTGGTAATCGGTTTCTTCCGGTCCTGGTGACTATTATCCAGCTTGCTTTTCTTGTTGGGAGAGAAGGCGGTCAAGTCATCATTAATGGTGACAATCCTTCTTCAGACCCTCACGTGGGTCGATGTGCAATGGTTACCAATTTTCTTAACTTTTAGTGTGGACCCAAATGAGGACTTTGCAGCACTGTGGGCTTCTATAAAGTTTTACCCACTATTGGCCTAAAAATCAAAAGGTTATTTTTATCGTCTTTTCTAAAGGAAAGGTATTGGGCCTGAGCTTAATAAATCTTTTCCGAGAATTAAACCATTTTTGGCCCATTTTCCAAATATGGTACAAACAGTTGTTGAGTGAATTATTGGGTTTGGGTTGGAATTTAGGTAGTGGGTTTCTCTCGTATGTTTGTAAATATGGACAAAGGGGTTGATCTTCTTCTTTATTTGTGCATTTACATGAAAAACGGAGAGGTTTTTTTTTAATCAAACCCTTGAAAGGTTTGGATCTATGGCATTGTGAATGAGCGGAAGCAAAGTGATGGCGTGATGATGAGGGCCTAGACGACGACGCAATTAAGATGATGAAGAAATTTGGGAAGCAGGACAGAAGAGTTGAGGATGGCGGTAGGGCTTGTAACATGAGTTTATTTTTATAATTGTTTAATTTATATATTTTTTAAAATTCTTATCATGTGAAGCAGGTCGTGTCGTGTGATTCACGAATTGTAACGGGTTGTGTTCGTGTTTGACATTTTCTACCGATTTTCTTATCGTGTCGTGTCATGTTAACCCATTAAGAAAAGCAGGTTGACATAAAAACGACACGAATACTGCAAAAACGACAGTGCAGAATCCACCAAAAATAAGAACAGCTCCAGCAAGGAACTGAGGCAGCCTATATCCACCTCCAGATAGGACAACCAAACCAAACCCCCCAGGCAGAACCAAAAGCTTTTAGTAACATAAAATAAATTAAAGAGAGGCACAAATCCAATGCAGATAACCAAAACTAAGACCTATATTTATTTTGTACAATTGTGTCATTAAATGTCACAATGATTAATTTAAAGTTATGGACTTCAGGAAACAAAAAAAAAAAAAAGTGGAAAACGATAGATTTACTGAGTTTATCACATTGAGCATTCACTATTTGGCCACTCAACAAAGTCATCATCTTTAGCAAAGAAAGTGAAAGGAAGAAATCTTGGATCAGATATCTTGTCCTACAAATATTAATCCATGCGTTAAACTTTTGAAGTTTTGTCCAAATCTCAGTGGTTCTATTTCAAATAGAGGCAATACCAAAACTTTGCGGAACAAATAACTTATAATTAAACATCATATGTGGTCATATTTATCTTTCGCACCTCCTTCCACTGGTAAATTCCATCCACCAAATCAAGTTTTAAATAAGCGGATGAGTATTTATATTATCTTTCGCACCTCCTTCCACTCGTTTGTTTGGTGAAAGTGATGAATGAAGTTATTTGATAAAAAAAAAAAAGAGTTGTTGGCTAGGTGCTTGTCGGGTATGGAAAACAAAGTTAATAGGCAAGTTTGGGTTGGTATGGTGAGGGTTATATGTTTATCATGGAACATTAGCAGGGTAGTCACAGTAGTTTCCTTAATTTTTCAAAAGTTGTTGGGAAGAGACAGAAGCTGCCAGCTCGTTATTTCCTCTCCTCTCTATGAGAAGTCAATAGGACTGATTACAGAATATGAATAAAACAAAACCTAGACACAGAGACAACATGCAATCAAATTTAACGAAATGATGACTGCATCCAGATGAACCGCCCTCAATCATCTACAAAACAATAAACTAATTAAACTTTCTCCAATTAAACATTTTAAAAATTAACGGTCAATTTTGCATGTGGGAGTGACAGTATAAGAAGTGGTTTTCTTCTGTCACTTGCTGATTTTTAATGGAGGAGCAGGTCAAGCTTTCTGATATAATTAATCCTTCCACTATGAGAGAGAGAGAGAGAGAGAGAGAGAGAGAGAGAGAGACATACTAGCTACTTAGTCTGCTAATATATGATCACCATAAATTGAATGGACATATCTGCCTGCTTAGTCCAGTGCAAGCCTAATATTCAAGAAGATGAAGATGGCCATTCTGAGAACCATTTTTCTTTTCTCTCTCATCAGTTTTTTCCAATTTTCCACCTGTTCTACTCTGGTTAAACCAAAGAGTAGTTCACAAGGTAAGTAGCTGTCCTCCTTAATCATTCTCCTTTGTTACTTTTGCTGGTTAATTAGCTTTGGTAAACTGTTGATTGTATATTTTTGTGGATATGTAATTCTAACATTCTTTTGCATCCTTTTTTAAAAGCTTTTGTAGAATTCTCCACTTGGAGATCAAGTTTCATACAGGTTTTTTTTTTTTTGGTCTGAAGTTTCATACAGGTTCTAGTTAAGAACTTTATGCGTGTAATAGTTAATTAGATTTTACATATAAAAACAACATATAAAATATTCTTTTAAATTAATTCACTTATTTTTGTCTGCGTGCGTAACGAGATGCTTTATAAGTTATAATTAATCTGCTCCAAAGACAAGGGAAATTATTTGTCAACGGGTCTACTGGGATTGAGTTTCTTCTGAGAATCACATGAGCCGTCTTACATGTGCAGGTTCGTCACAAAAAACATGGTTTGTGAGCATAGATAACTACAATGATGTCCAACTCCGTTCACCGCCACCACCTCCGAAAGCAGGACCGACACCAGGCCAGTCACCAAGTCCAAAAGATCTTCTATCCAAGTCCAAGAGAGCTCCTCCAAGTCGATACACAGCTTCAGCTTGAAATGCTTAAGCTTCAGAAAGTTACAGGCTAGCTAGTCTAGGCTGTCTATTATGTCCCAGCTTTTATACGTACATTAATTGGTGTAGTCTCTCTTGTTCTTTAAAGTTTGTTCATGCAATGGTAACTTGTATAAGAATTATCTAAGAATTAGTAGCAAGAGCACCCTGAGCATGTTGATGGATATAGGGCCCCTGTGGTTCAAATCCTAAAGAAAGTACCAATGACTCTCTGCTCAGGAGTCAATTTAAACAAATCCAAAAACCTGTTCCTCTCTGAGGGAACTACAAGTACTGATTTATGTATCTTTTTTCAGTAATCTATCTTCAAAATGAGGGCATCTCTGCCACACAAAGGACTTAATGAAACATCATATCGTATCATTTTTCTCATTTGATACTTTCTCCCACTTGCAGCTTTCATTGATGAACTCACATTTTAAACAAGTGGATGAGTATTTAAATTCTAGCCGCCTTTCACGGTCTAGGACACGAGGTTTTATACTCCTCTGTCAGATAAGTGTGCATAACATGGGATTGTTGAACAAAAGATTTAAGACCAAACCAGAGCCAATAAGTAGCAGCACAAATCGAACAAAAATCCGGTTTAGCAAGAGAAATAAGGGGAATGAAACTTAATGAGGCAGAGAGAGGCTGAAACAAGCTTCATTAATGGTAAAGTAATGAACCAACCGTATCACTAAGTAAATTGAAGAAGTAGAAGAAGAGGAAGAAATAAATCACAATTATCTGGAAAAAGAAAAATGAATTCGATTCTGCAAAAACAAGAAAGCCTCTCCTATAAACATAAAAGACCAAGGCCAACAACAGATATAAAGCAAGTCAAAAACAATCCAGAATGTAACAAGCACCAGCTATGGGAAAATCCCATGCATAGCAGCAATTACCAACCAAAACAGCTGTTTTAATAAGAAGTAGCAAATCAAATGAAGTGTACACTCAACAGGGAGAGTGAATCTGCATCAGAAATTGGATAGAAACTTGAGTGATTGCATAGTTCTGTCATTATAAACTTGAACCTTTGAAATAGTTTACTGCAATTAAGGGATAGTTAAGTGAGCAATCTTCCACCATCCCGGAATTAGGCCAAGCAATAAGAGGACAAATAGTCCCAAATTTACTGCAAATCTTTGTGAATCTATTTATCTCCAGTGCAGAAGCTGAGTCTAGATTATTGCAATAAGTCATTAGTCATCTGATCTAAATCCTAGTAGCTTAATTAGGATTAGGTCGTAACTACCGGCGTGTGCACCTTGTTAGAGCTAATAAAGCACAAAGAAATCAGGGCAACCAAAAGTAAACACAACTTTGTACGAACAAAAGTAAACAAAAACCAGGACAGAAATTTTGAATCACTTTGAACAAATTCCATGTTGATAAACTTGAAACGAATTGTTTCAAGGGACTTTACAATTCAAAAGAATACAACAACAAAGAACCTAACACATTTGTACTGTGTTTATCACATCAAACAAGAGCAGCAAGTATCTCAAAACCGGGTGGTGGCGGAATTCTGCGAACAATGGCAGAGCTTGCGTGACAATCTGCACTTGGTTTGGAGCCATCTGCATAGCCTGAAGATGAGCAAACCACCTTCCCCTTTGTACGACGAGCTGCTTTCAATGGTTTTGGCCGTACAACGAATGGATGAAGCAAGAGCTTTTCAGCGGTTAGCCTTTCGCAAGACCTCATGGCAAGGCAACTCTTAAGAAAATCCCTGGCCACACCTGAGACTTCAGCAGGGATTTTGGGAGTACATATGTGATCAAACATATAGTGGAAATCTTCAAGTTCACAACCAGGCTTTAAATCTGAGAAGGACTTGCCAGTTAGCATCTCAAGTACGATACAACCAAGAGACCATATATCAGAGGGCGGCTCCTGCTCACTATCATTCAAGGCTTCTGGGGACAGATGCGTAGGAGTGTCTCTCCATTGACCGTAATTCTCCTTGGTTTTCTTAGCCAATCCAAAATCTGAAATCTTGGCCACAAAACTACCGGTACTAGTTGCAGGATTTGGTACAAGCAGAATGTTTTCCGGCTTCAAATCACAGTGAACATAATCAAACTTGTGAATATGCTTAATCCCTTCAAGTATCGACCTCGTAAACCTTCTAACTTCAGCTTCAGGCAATCCATGACCGTTGGATTTCTCAATCCGATCACCAAGAGTTCCTCCAGAGGCAAATTCCAGCAACAAGTTATATGTTGGAAATTGGCTCAAATGTAAAAGAATTTTGGAGTTGCCCATGTGAGTCAAAGTTAGTTGCCCATGTGAGTAAATGTTGGCTTACTATGAGGTCAAAAAGGGTGGATTGTTTGGTAGCCATCCATTGGTAAGTTTGGTAGCCAACAAATGAATAGTTGAAGCTTGCATTCACACTCTTGCATCTTTGGCTATAAATTGGAAGCAAATGGTTCCATTTGAAGCATCCCACCAAGTGTTGAGTAGAAGAGGAAAATAGCAAAGAAGGCATCTTGCCAAAGAGAGAAACATTTCTCTCTAGTTGTTCTTTGCTTTGTATTATTGTTTTCTCTTCAATTGTTGTGAGAGTGAGACTTGGGTGTATTTGGGGCTTTGGGTTTTCTTGAGTGATAAACACTTTGTATACTCTCTTTGATTATAGTGAATTACTCCGTCGTCTCCAAACTGGATGTAGGCATTGCCGAACCAGTATAAATCTTGGTGTTCTTGTTGGTGTTGTTTTGTGTTCCATTTATCTCCTGCTAGTTGTTGTTTATTTTTCACTCACAATTGGTTGACGCTTCCGCACAACAAGTGGTATTAGAGCTCCAGTTTTCGACTGGGGTTTCGTAGGAGTGAAAAATTCGTCGGAGCTACAGTTCCGTGAATAGTGCTGGTGCTACAGTTCCCGTGAACAGTGAACTGCTACAGTCGTGAACAGTGCTGTATTTGTGAACAGTGCCGGAGTAGATGGCTGGGGATAAAGACGAACTTGTGAAGGAGAAGGAGTCGGCATCGTCATCGTCGACATCTGCATCCAATAGACATCCAATTGCTACTACGAGGTTAGAGGTTGATAAATTTAATGGCTCTAATAATTTTGGCATGTGGCAATGTGAAGTTATGGATGTGTTGTATCAACAAGAGTTGGATATTGTTTTGGAGGATAAACCCAAAGAAATTGATGATAAGCAGTGGAAGAGACTTAATCTTCATGCTTGTGGCTCTATTCGATCATTCCTTGATAAGGAGTTGAAATACCCGTATATGAAGGAAACTTCTGCTAAGGAGTTATGGACAAAATTGGAGGAGAAGTATATGACCAAGAGCGCAGAAAATCGGCTCTTCTTGAAGAAGCGACTCTTCCGATTTCAATATCGTTCAGGTATTTCTATGCACGAACACCTCAATGATTATAATAAAATACTTGCTGATTTAGCAAACCTTGATGTGAAAATTCCTGACGAGGATAAGGCACTATGTTTGTTAAATTCATTGCCCGATGATTATGATCATTTGACAACTACTTTGTTGTATGGAAAATCCGAGGTGAAACTTGAGGAGGTGTCTGCGGCATTGGTGAATCATGAGTGTCGTAAGAAGGACCAGATGACTCACAATTCACAAACCGAGGCACTAGTTGCAAGGGGTCGAACAGAGGAAAGAAAATCTGGGAAGCGGGGAAAGTTTCCTGCCATAGACGAATGTGACTTTTGTCGCCAAAAGGGTCATTGGAAGAAAGACTGCCCCAAATTGAAGAACAAAGAGAAGGAGAAAGCGGATTCTGAAGCAAATGTTGCAAAATCTGGAGATGATGATTTCGAGTTTGCTTTGGCTAGTTCATATGCTGATGGTCACTCCGAGGAGTGGATTTTGGATTCAGGTTGCACCTATCATATGTGTCCCATACGGGAATGGTTTTCTAGCTTCGAGGAGCTGGATGGTGGAGTTGTTTTGATGGGCAATAATAATGCTTGCAAAACACAAGGGATAGGCAAAATCTGTTTGAAGATGCATGATGGAACAGTCAGAGAATTGAGTGATGTTCGGTATGTACCGGATATGAAGAAGAATCTCATCTCATTGGGAGCTTTGGAATCCAAGGGTCTCAAGATCACCATGGATGGTGGAGTTCTTAACGCTGTGTACGGGGCATTGGTGGTGATGAAAGGTACAAGACGAAATAACTTGTATTTCTTGCAGGGGAGTACAGTTTTTGGTGGAGCAGCTATCACCAAAGCTGCTGACGCAGATAGCACAGACACCACGGAGTTATGGCATATGCGTCTTGGGCATGCTGGTGAAAAAGCGTTGCAAGGATTGGTGAAGCAAGGCTTATTGAAGGGTGCAAAGGCATGCAAATTGGAATTTTGTGAACACTATGTGCTTGGTAAGCAAACTAGAGTGAAATTTGATACCGTTATTCACCACACTAATGGCACTCTAGATTATGTTCACACTGATGTTTGGGGACCTTCCAAGAATGCACCTTGGGGAGGTTGCCATTATTTGGTCTCCGTTGTTGATGACTTCTCTAGAAGAGTATGGGTGTACACCATGAAGCGTAAAGATGAAGTCTTGAAGATATTCCTGAAGTGTAAAAAGATGATTGAAACGCAAAGCGATCGAAAGATCAAGACTCTCAGATCAGACAATGGTGGTGAATATAGGTCTGATCCTTTCTTGAAAGGTTGTCAAGATGAGGGTATTGTGAGGCACTTCACGGTTAGGGAGACACTGCAACAAAATGGGGTGGCGGAGCGCATGAACCGTACTTTGCTTGAGAAAGTTCGGTGTATGTTGTCTAATGCTGGATTAGGCAAGGCGTTTTGGGCTGAGGCAATTAGTTATGCAAGCCATCTCATTAATCGGTTGCCGGCTGCTGCGAACGAGGGCAAAACGCCCATGGAGGTATGGTCTGGTAAACCTTGTACTGATTACAAGTATTTACACATATTTGGTTGTTCTGCTTACTACCATGTCAGGGAAAGCAAGTTGGATCCAAGAGCAAAGAAAGCTCTGTTTATGGGCTTTAGCACTGGCATGAAGGGATACCGACTCTGGTGTCCAGATGAGAAGAAATTTGTTGTAAGCAGAGATGTGACTTTTGATGAGACTACTATGATTAACCAGAACAAGCATGAAGGTGAAATTGAAGCTACCAAGACCATGAGTAGTTCAAAGCAGGTGGAGTTACTAAAGACTCCAGTTGTTCCAGTAAGGTTTGATGAAGAGGAGGCACCTACCCAAGAGCCTCCACAGCAACAAAATTGGGTGTATGCCAAGAAGATGGAATCCTTGGAAAAGGATAATGTAAGATTCGAAGCCAGATTGGTAGCTAAATGCTATGCTCAGAAGGAAGGCATTGACTACAATGAGGTACTTTCTCCGGTAGTAAAACATTCTTCTATTCGTATTTTGTTGGTTTTGGTTGCGCAGTTTGACCTGGAGTTGGCTCAACTTGATGTCAAGACTGTTTTCTTACATGGTGATTTGGAGATCTATATGTCTCAGCCAGAAGGTTTTAGTGTTGCTGGAAAGGAAAATTGGGTTTGCAAATTGCAGAAATCATTGTATGGCTTGAAGCAGTCTCCAAGACAATGGTACAAGCAATTTGATAAGTTGGAGAAGCCAGTTTCGTTGTTCAAGTTTAAGCATTGCTTGGACTTGATTGGAATTCGTAAAATTTGTTGATTGCCCCTTGGGGGGATTGGGAGACGACCATTGGGAGTGTTACTATGAGATGTCGACGTACATGTTGAGCCAAGGTGGAGATTGTTGGAAATTGGCTCAAATGTAAAAGAATTTTGGAGTTGCCCATGTGAGTCAAAGTTAGTTGCCCATGTGAGTAAATGTTGGCTTACTATGAGGTCAAAAAGGGTGGATTGTTTGGTAGCCATCCATTGGTAAGTTTGGTAGCCAACAAATGAATAGTTGAAGCTTGCATTCACACTCTTGCATCTTTGGCTATAAATTGGAAGCAAATGGTTCCATTTGAAGCATCCCACCAAGTGTTGAGTAGAAGAGGAAAATAGCAAAGAAGGCATCTTGCCAAAGAGAGAAACATTTCTCTCTAGTTGTTCTTTGCTTTGTATTATTGTTTTCTCTTCAATTGTTGTGAGAGTGAGACTTGGGTGTATTTGGGGCTTTGGGTTTTCTTGAGTGATAAACACTTTGTATACTCTCTTTGATTATAGTGAATTACTCCGTCGTCTCCAAACTGGATGTAGGCATTGCCGAACCAGTATAAATCTTGGTGTTCTTGTTGGTGTTGTTTTGTGTTCCATTTATCTCCTGCTAGTTGTTGTTTATTTTTCACTCACAATTGGTTGACGCTTCCGCACAACATTATAGACCATGTCATCACCACCCTCTTCGCTCTGGTTGTGATTTCTTCACCAAAGCGCTCAATGACAAAAGGGCAACCCTTAATATCCAACAGAACCTCTGCCTCATGCCGGATTGACTCCGAATCAGAGACCTCTGCCGATTTCACCGCCATCAATCCCGGAAAGTTTAGCATGCTACCAAACTCACCCCTTCTTGGGTTTTTGGGAGTGGCAAGAAAAACAGAACCAGAGCTTCCTTCTCCAACAATATCCCCTGTCAGCCATGACTCCAAATCCTCTGTTTTTTCTCTTCTTCAAATTCTTCTTGTTCGGACTTTCTTTTCGTGGTTTCTTTTCCTTCGCAGAAACTTATTAAGAAATTTTAATTTGTTGGGTGAATTGTAAGGGTATTCGTTTGGAGAATCAGCAGTGTTTATATAGGATAAGGTACATGAATATGTCGGTTTAGGGTTTGAGGAGAAGTAGGAAGTCCTTGTGTGTTTTGGATTTTCTTTCCAACTGTCAAGTTTTATTTGATTGGTTTGAATTGAGACGTGAACGCCAAGCTAACTCAAACCACTACGAAGTTAGTTCTTTTGACAGCTGCGAAATTACTAATTTACAGCCAGGTAAGAAAGAGAACGGAAAAATTGGAAACTTTTTAACCAAGGAAAGAGTAAAGCCGGTGGATACTTATCTACTAGGGAAATTGGCGGCTTTACCCCTGGCGACAGTCACTGTTACCTCCTCAGAAACCCTAACCCAAATCGGCGACGACCACCTTTCCACCTTCATCTCTCACTCTCTATCACCTCTCTCAACCTCCATGCCTAGAGATGGCGTCTCAGGTAACCAGCTTGGCTTTTCTCCTGCACATTTGGGTTTTCTTCTCCTTGTTTCAATTTCATATATGGGTTTGGGTTTTTGGTGCTTGATGTGAGTTCAAGTCCCTCCAAGGCAAATTTGGGTGAGATTGTACAGAAATTTGTTGAAACATAATTATGGGTTTAATTTAAAATTTTACTCTCTCTATATTTTCAGCTTATGTAGTGAATGTTATTTCAGTGGGATTATACAAGAACTTTTTGAACCAAAATTTTGGGATTGTGCAACAAATATTTTTCAGTTTGTCTTCAGGAATATTATGCTTGAAGCTTGTCCAATCTACAATGATTTTGAAGATTTTCTTTTGCTTATTGAATTGGATTACAGAGTTAGGTTTTTATTCTGACAAAAAACAATTGAAAAAACACAGTTATTTGGTTCAATGATCTGAATTTGTTTGTTCTGTTTTGGGATGTGATTTTTGAATGAACTATATAAATTGATTATGTCTGGAGGTGGAGGATATCTCCAAAAGTGACTGGAGTTTGTAAGTTTTATGAGAATGCCAATATTTTAACATAAGTTTAATATTGTAAAGTTGGCATATGTTGGATCTTGGATTTCTCTATTTTTCGTAATTCAATCTTGGACTTGATTTTCTGTATGAAACTGTGACTTACTGGCATGGGTGTTTTGAGGATTGTGGTGCATTTTGAAGTCCATTGGCCGGCTAATAGGGCTAGGAGGTTATGCATATATGATGTATAAAATTTAGTTCATGATTTGGTGGTCTAACAACTACATCTTTGTGCTGAAAGCCTTTATTCACCATGGGACCCAGTCATTCAGTTATTTTCTTTATTATATTTCATTTGTGTAAATAGTTAAGCCACATATCCACTACGAAAGGTTTCTTATCTTTCTTTTTCATTAGATGGTTGGTTTCTAGAGGATAACAGAGTGACAATGCCAACCTTTGTATTTTTTATTTGTTTTACAAATAGTATTGATGGTTTGCATTTAGGATTTTTACGAATTATAGCATTCGGGAATAAGTGAGGATTTCTTTGGATAACTGATAAATAGTAACTTGGAGACATCTCGACTTCAAACATTTTGGGTATTTTATGAACTTTAGATAGTTCTGTTTCATTAATTTATTGAAATCAATATCTTTAAGTTGGCCAGGAAGTTGTTTCGTATGAGATATAAGTATCAATCTTCTTTCTTGGGCTGTTTGTTGCAGGTTCTTTGCTCTCAAGTATGCTGTAGATGCTGCCTGCACTGTTCTACGGGTAGATCAGGTAACTAGTTACTACGTATTTGTCAATGGTTTTCCTAATTTTGAAGTACCCTAATTTGGTATGAACTACATCTATGAATCCCTGATTGCATCTTTGAGGCCAAAGCAAAAAAAATACTAAACTACATACAGTTTAAAAATAAAAATAAAGTCGAGGCTTTATGAATTAGTTGACTATTCTTTTTATTTATTTATTTAATTTTATACTTTCATACTTTTTGTGAAGTCTTTTTTTTTTTTTTTTTTTTCAAAGTTCCCTTAACTTGGCACAGATGCATGTATGCACGTGTGTACTCAGAACACAAACTCCTTTATAACTCAAAAGAACGGTCGCAAATGTTAGTTTTTAACTTGGAAAAATAAAATAAAATTGAAAGTTACTTTTGGGAAATGTTGAACTTTATAATGAATATGGCTTCAGTGCAAAAGGCTTGATAGTAAATAGAAAATCTATATGCTGGGGGTTTTCTGGCTAGCTAAAAATGTGTGAGAAATGATAAATCTATCTGATTGCAGCCTATTTAATGTTTAATACCTTCGTTAAAAAAAAGGTTGTTGACAGTGCTTTGACTATCTTGCAGATTATAATGGCAAAATCAGCAGGTGGCCCCAGTAAGAGAGATCAGCCTGCAGGGATGGATGAGGACTAATTTTGTGTGTATGAAAATTGACTATCTTTGCTTGTATTGCTCTATGTTAGGGATCTTTTGTTCCATTTTAGTAACAATTTTGTTTAGGAGAAAAAGAAACATATTGCAGTCATGCTTTGTAAATGCCACTCTTCTGTTACGATGGACACGTGGTATGCCCTTGTTTGGTAGGTTTGGATTGAAACCATGGTCGAGTGCTTGAGCCATGTTTGGTGAGAAGCTTGAATGGATTTTCTTTTCTGTTGTATTTGGCCCTTCTCTTTTTAAGCATGCCAAAAATCATCATGGTTTTGTAATATGTGGTTTGTGCCCAATTAATTTACCGTGGATCTTGCATTTTTGTACCCAATATTTGATAGCTGCCTTCTTTTGAACGAAGATTCATTGAGGGAGAGAATTACTTTCCTTTTGAATATGAATCGATGTGCAACTCCAACTGTCATTTGAAAGGTCAACATCAATTCATGCTAATATAAGGATGGATAACAATTGTCGTGTTCGTGAGATTTGAATTCAGGATTACTTTCAACAAAGTGGAGACTGTTATTAGACCAAATGGCCATTGACATACGATATAATAGCAATATTAGGCCAATATACATACACTATAGAGGCAATATTGGAGCAATATAACCATAATACGATAGCAATAGTATTACAATATACATCCAATAGGGTGGCAATATGCATACACTATCTGTACAATACAAAGGCAATATTAAGACAATAGCCTCATATTGCCTTAGTATTGCTACTATAGCGCCTCCTATTGCGTTCTTATTTTCACTGTATTAATTGGTTTTTGCTATTTTTTGCATTAATTGGTTTGAGAGTCCTCCTATTTGCACAATACATAGGCAATACAAGCCATATATAGGGGCAATACCTACGCAATATAAGCCATATACATGGGCAATACAAGCCATAAGAGTTTATATTAATTTTTCCTTAAAAAATGACACAAGCTATAAATTGGCAATAAACATACAATACAATGACAATAAAAGGCAATAAATGGTTATACACAAACAATAAACAAGCAATATATAGACAATATACACGTAATATACACTGAATGTATATAACGTGTTTTCTCAAAAAAGGATGTGACGTCCTTGATGAAATCACATTCTTATACCCATAATTTCCCAATTTCCCTACTATGGAAGCAATGTTATCTCATTACATCTTAAGATATACATAAGAAAGTGGCAAAAAGCAAAAAATTTACATCTCCTCTTGGTCGGGAATTTTAACACAATTTATATCTATCATTAAAATTCCAGGACATGTCCTCTTAGACCCGAATTTAAGCTGAAAGTTAGCAATTTCCTCCCCAAAAGAATGCCGCCACTTGAAACAAGACAATCTTCCATCTGTATAAAATGGATTAAAAATGCAAATTAGAAGTAAATCATTCAATCATAATGGAAACAAAAACATAATATTCAATCACAATTGAAACCATTATCAAAATTCATATAGATTGTTGGCTTTTCTAAATGACCCAATTCTTCATATGGCAAGCTTTCACAAGACAATACCATTGCAAAATTAAAGTTCACATTCATGCACACAATTTCATACTACTCAATTGCAATATAAAAGTAATTATAAACATGGGTGAAGTGAATGTGTGTCCTCGCAGGCGAATAAAAATACAAATCAGGAAATCAGGAAATCAGGAAATCATCAATAGTGCATTTGGCATTGTTCAAACAATTAAAGAAGCATAGTCTCAGAGAAGAAGAAGAGCAAGACAATGGAACTAGATAAATGCAAAGAGCTGTCAACAAACCTTCAAGTTTTCCAAGAACCCTTTTCACCGCACCAACACAACCTTGGCATGATACCAACCTTGAGGATTGTATAGACTGCACCAAAAACATATCTAGGATTGAATTACGAAAAAATAGAGAAAACAAAGATCCAACATATGCCAACTTTACACTATCAAACGTATGTTAAAATATTGGCATTCTCATAAAACTTACAAACTCTCCAATCACTTTCAAAAGAAGTAAAGGATGAGAATCTTACATTTGTTGGTGGTGCTACTGGTTTCAAATTATGATGTTGGTTTCTTACAGTTAAAACCCACATTACTGTTATTTCAGAGAGCATCTATGAGTTTTATATGTATTCTTACAGGTTGCTCAGAAAAGCCAGAAGTCCTAATTTGAATATCACCTAAGCGATTTCACAGACAAATCACAATCACAAAAGAGTGAATACACCACTTTCAAGGAGGTCTGTATGTCCAAGTTTCAATCACAAAACAGTGTATGCATGATTTCAGAGACAAATCTTAAGTACAAAACAATGTATCCAAGTCCAAGAGCTTGACAACCACAAGAAATAGTTGGTAAATTTCATTCAATCACAGAAACAGCAAACAAACCACAACAAAAACCCATTATTGTCTCATTCAAAATAGTAAAAGTAATCACCCAATAATCTCAATCAATAACAGAAACCCAAAAAAAAAAAAAGCAAAACCAATATTAGAACTCACCACAGTAAAGATCGAAGATGAAGGTGTCGTGGCTTTGTGGTGGAAGTCGACGACGGAGGTGGAGAGTCACGATTGTGGCTCTGTTATGGAGGCCGACGACGGAGGTGGTGAGTCACGCCTTGGCTAGGGTTTGATTCCAAATTTGGGGTTCAACCTTGAGGTTCAAATTAGCTCCTAGTTTGAAGATATAACTAAGAGGAGATTGAGTTAAGTGAGATTCTATGGTGGCGGTGGATTCCTGTGAGGTTTGGCAGAAGGAAGAAGAGGATGAGGAAGAGACTAGATAGAAGAGGAAGAAGAAGAGCAACGACTGAGAACAAAAAAAACCTAAGTGAAGGATGGGCAATAAGTTGTCAATAGGAAGTTTTTATAGGGGATATTTGTGATTAGATTTAAAAATGGGGATAATATTGAATAAATTAGCTGCGCCGGGGGCAAAGCCGCCAATTTCCCTATCTACTAATACAAGTACGGAAAACGAGACAAGAAATGTTGTTAACTAATTATATATTTTTTTCAAAAATAATTCATTAATGTTTACAAACTAAACAATTACTTTTTGGGGCTTTATCATATAAGGACAAATATGAGGGCACCAAGACAAAACGGTCTAGTTCCTCAAACAACTTTCGATGACTGTTTGATAGTGACATAAGAGTTATTTCATGTAACTGTTGGATAGTAATTGGATAGGTTTGTCCAATTTTGGAGGGGCTGGACCATTTTAACATTTTGTCTTATATAAAAAAAGTTTTTTTATTTATTTAAATTTATCTTTTTCTGTTAGTTTTTAGTTTCTAGAAATTTCATTGATTTAATAAGAAAACCTATTATTTTTCTGTAAATTACGGCTAGTTCCATTTAAAGCATGTTGCCTAGATTTTCTTTTAAATAATAATAATAATAATTGGAATCGGTAATCAGATTGATTTTGTTGTCTATTGTGTAATTGAAGTGGAGGCTTCTGTTTTTTTTTGGTTGAAATTCCAATTCATTGCAAACTCCCAAAATCCCAAAAGAGGTAGAGAACAAAACAAACAAAACAGGGCAAAAACACTGGTAAAAAAACCAACAGGAAACAAATAGGAATAAATCTAGCTAAAATCAATATAGAATAGCATGAAATGAAGATCATGTTCCCGAGCTAAAAAAACTGAAACGGCAAAAGCCAACATAAAAGCATTTAGCCCACATAAAGGCATATAGCCTACAAAGAGGCATTACGCCCATATTAAACATAAAATACATAAAATAAAACACAGGAAACGTAGCTGCCACAACAAAGAGAAGCTCCAAGCTGCCACTAGCAAAGAGAAACTCCACGGCTGTAGATGGACGAACCACCAATCACCACTATGAAGAACCAAACACCTGTAGGTTAGCAAACCAAGCCAAATATCCCTCAAAACATAGCCCACTTGAGATTCACCAACAAAACCAGAACTAACCCAACCAATACATCCAAAATACAGTAGCCAGCAAAAAAAGAATGAGAAAACCCATTCCACAGCCAGGAGAAAAGGAACCAAGAAACTGTAAGGAGGTGGTGCAAACACATGAGCTAGAGCTCTACACAGCTTCCAATAAATACACGCCAAAATGCGTTTGAAATTTGCAGCTACAGTCCAAGGATGAGGCTAGATCAAAGGGGAGGTGAAGGACTCCGGATGAGCCATGGATTTTGGGGGGGTATGGAGCAGGACCCGCAGGGCAAAGATGGTGGTGGTAAGGGAAATTATGCCCATGGTCTTCATCCCACCAAATAAGAAAATAGGGGGAGAAGGAGAGAAGTGTGATTCTAGGAGGAAGAAGGAGGAAGGAGGAGGAAGAGGAGTGTAATACCCCGAAAAATTTAAGGTGGATTTTCATATTTTAGTGAAAATGTTATAATGGTGGAGAATGATTATGGGTATTTTATCAAGAGATTTTGGATTGAGATTATTAAATTAAGTATGTTTAATTTGAAGTTGGACAAAAATGACCAAAACACCCCTATGTGTGATAGATTACCAAAATACCCTTGTAGGCAATGAAAAGAAAAAAAGAGAAGGAGGCAATGTGTAAGCCAAGCAATTCTTCTCTCCTTCATTCTTCCCCCCTTCCCACTTACTTTGTCTTCAAAAATCTGATTTTGGGATGAGTTGTAAACCTATAGTGAGTGAGTCACCTAGTCTAGCCTAAGATTCTTTCTCATCCTCTTCTTCCCATTCATTGTATTATCACCCACTTCTAAATGGATGACTCACCTATTCTAATTAAGGCTTTTCAATCATAAATTCACTCTTATCCTCATCATTCATTGTATCATCCTTTCTTCATCATTCACTTATCTTCATCCTCATTTTTCTTTTGTTCCTCTCCAAAATCCAAAATTCGTCACTTTCTTGAAGCTGCTGAGAACTCATATTTCGGAAGCTCAAATGAGAAAACTTCCTTCATAAAAGTTGTTCATTTCCATGATTCCTATAACATACTCAAATTTCAGCTCAATCCGATTAGTATAGGCTCTGAAACGTTGGTATGATCACAAGAAGTTTACCATTTCCTGATTTCACAGCAGTATGCTCGGTTTCAGTTTGTTTCTGTGATTTCATGTACTCAAATGACTTTGGTTCCTTCATCAACGTTGTTTGACATGCTGTCTATTACAACATATCAAAATTTCAGATTGATTGGACTTCTATAGCCACCTTGGGAACGTTTAGAGTGGAACTTGTTTATAATCTTCAACCTTGGTTCCTTTCCTCGTTTTCAGTCCAAAACACTCATATCAAAAGCTCAAAACACTATGGTTTCTTCATGATAGTTACTCCAAATTCTCCTCTTTATAACATATCCAAAGATCATCCAAACGTAACCATTATAACTCTCTAAAAATTGGTATGAACAAAACTTGTTCAATTGATTATGTTGAATCTCTTGTTATAGATATGTGTACTTTCTCTCCAATGGCTTGTTTCTTATCATTCAATTGCTCAAATTAGTCACTATCATCTCAATTAAATGGTTCTTTGATGGCTTGAAGCTCATCTTTTTATTGTCTCTTTGAGTACTAGTTTTAAACCAAGTGTTGGTTAGAATGACTCAAGTATATATCTTTCAAAGTGTGTTTTTGTGAAGTTGTAGATTATTTCGATGTGATTGTTGTTCCAATTTCATTTTGGAGTTTTGTTACATCAAAATGAATATCTCAAGGGTTATTTCAAAGTTGGTTTTGTGCTATTTGAATTTAAATTGATTTTTTGTGAAATTTCAAAGTAGAGACTATCCTGCTGGAATTGTTTCAATTCTGCTGCATACCCTGTTTTGAAGTAAGTGTTTGAAAACTTCCTAAACTTGGATTTTCATGAAATTTTAGTATGTTTTACTTTCTCGTATTTTCTTCAGATCTGGAAAGTTTTATCAAGTTTGGTTGTAAATTGTAATTTTGGTGATTTTTCAAAATAAAGTGTACAAACCTGAAAAAAAAAAACGTTATGCAGCCTAGTCTGTTTTGGGTTTCTATTTTGAAATGCTTCCTTAACCCTAATTTTTATCAAATTTTGAAATTTTTATTGTTTCTATGTCTAGTTGTGATATGGAAAGTTTTACATTATTTTGATTTAAACTCAATATTTAGTGAATTTTCAAAGTTAACGTGTTCCAACCCAAATGTTTAGCAAAACTGAAATTTTAGTTTTAAATTGATGTTTTAAATTTTCTTTATGAGTCTAAAGCCGAACCACCTGATTTTAAACATCCCAAAGAGTAGAACTATTATAGGAGGGGAATAGATTAGTTTTTTTTTTCTTAACGCTTGGTTCTATGCTTGCTTGGATGTGAGGTTAAGGGAGTAACAATCGGGTCAAACCACTTGTCAAGTGTTTTATGGGGTTTTAGGTCTGCGTGAGCTACTAGGACACTCAAACTTGTTTCCTTATTTCCAATGAATTTTAATCAGTAAATTATCTTAATTAGGTGTTCTACTCTGCGTACTTTCGAGGACGAAACCGCACAAGGTTAAGCTAGCTGGACTTGAGATAGGGTTTCCTGATTTCCCGATGATTGGGCTATATCACTTTTAATCTTGGTGCTTATATATAGTACTATAAATATGAATATTATTGTTGCGTTGCTCGGTGAATACTATTTGATGTTATGTGAATATTATTGTTGATGTTTATCCGTGGATATTATTTGACGTTGAGTGAATATTATTATGCATGTGATCAAGCCTGAAATATTATTTGTTATTATCTATATTATTATTCTGCAGAGATAAATGATATTTGCGCTGCATTACATATGCATCATAAAGACAGTGGTGTTTGGAGTGTGTGTGTGTGTCGTTTGAGATATATCTAAGGGGTGGGAGAAGGCTTTAGATATATCTGAATAAAATGTGGAATATATTCAGGTGACGGGAGCAGAGCTTGAATATATTAAGGTGATGGGAGCAGGGCCTTTAATGAAAAGTGAAAGTTGAGAAATTCGTAAACAAAAGAAAACTGGGTTAAGGGACGGATGGGCGCTAGTTCATATTTTAGGGTATTCGGAGCCACAGTGGTAAAACGCATGGTATGGGACATGCAGGCTTGTTGCCCTAGGATATGAATTAGTGGGATTAGAAGGGAGTGAGTTCATGACATCACCGCATATGCAAATTTATTTATCTATTATGATTGCATAATTTGTATATCTTGTGTTGCTTGATGCATGACACTTTGATTAACTGTGATAACTGACTTTGAGGGGTTTGACGGTACTCTACTGGGCATTAGAATGCTCATACCCTAATAGATTGTGCAGGATTCAAAGGATTCAAGACGAAGTTTGAGGAAGCGGGTTTCAACTAAGCTGCTAGGATTTTGTTGTTGATTTGTGTAATTAATCTTTGTAAGTAGTCAACCGTTTGTTCAAGATCTTAGTGTGTAGTTAATTACAAGCTACTGCGACTCTGATTTTGTAATGTTAAGTGAATTTGTATTTTTGTGGCTCTATTTCTCATCATATCATGGTTGTAGGATTTTATTCTTATGACTATGGTATGACTCACGCCATGATTTGGGAATATTCTTTATTTTCGAATCGGGTTGTGACAAGGAGGGGAGGGGAGGAGGGGTAGACCACCTCCCCCCAAGGTTCGGCGCTGAAGGGGTGGGGCATTTTTTTCTCTGCTAGGGTTAGAGAGAGAGAGAGAGAGAGAGAGAGAGAGAGAGAGAATTGTGCGTTTTTTTAATCAGAAATGCCAAGTAGAGGCTTGTAGCTTCAATTAATAGTTTAGATTCAACCCACATAAGTTCAAATTTTCTTCTCCAAAGTCACCCGAGTAAGATATTTGATGAACTTTAGGGCTCGTTTGGTACGTCGAACTGTACTGATTAATTTCTATCGAATAGTATTAATTTGTTTATAAGGCGTTTGGTGCTGTTTCGGATAAATATTCTAAGTTATACTGTGTTTAGTGCTTTGTCAGATAACATCAAATTAGACTAATTTTTTTAAATGCTTTGATAATTTAAGTGAAAATGAAATTCACATGGCAACATTTTTTTTTGGCAAGATTCATATGATAAGATTTTTTTTCTTTTGTTTTTGTCAAAATCTATAAGATAAGATTACATGAACTAACCCATCATCATAATTGTAAAACAAGGGTTCATACATGATTCATATATCAAAATTGGTATATAATACACAAGAAAATTAATGGTTGATAAAATTCAAAGCTCAGCACCAAGCTTTCGTAGTTGTGTTCATGTATAATATGAAACGAATCCATACACTACCAAAAAAATGGCCAAAAGACACTAAGGGCTATCAGTCCTTTTTGCATTCTTTGGGGACTGAAAACAGTGGCTAATGTAGTAGTAGACACTGTCTTTTAACGTTGTCTTTTACATGGTTCCTCTATTACTACTATGGCACGGAATGCAAATCTCCGTGACTTATTTTTCCAATGGGTATGGGTCCCACATTCTGTCCAACCAATATGCGCATTCTAAATACATCCGTGCCTAATAGAATTAAAAGGTACATAATGCTTATCAGTCCCTCAAAATCATAAACCTTATTTTTTTTAATATCTGATTGTCCCATAGCCCTTTCATCGGTTGTTTCAATATGTTTAAACATCAGTTTTCTTTAAACCATTCCTCGGTTTTCTTTTTCCCATTCGGTTTGCAAACCGTCACTCTTGTAAACCTTGTGTACTCTGTCAAGCTAAGATAAGAATTTTTTCTGGCCATGGATTCAGTGGTGGACCTATTAAGGTACAAGGAGGTGCAGCTGCACCTCCCCTAGCCGGAAAAATCTTTGGAGTGGAGGAAGGTTGCCCCTCTGTTGAGGTTGTTGCTGCTGCACTCTATTTGTTCGACGAAAAGACTCACCCAATTTGCGCTCCTTTCTTTTGATGTGCTGTGCGTAGTCAAATTTTTTTTTTCTTATTAAAAATTCCTGGCCAAAACGACGTTGTTTTGGACCAGGACCCAAAATAAATTTTAAAAAAATGAAGAAACATGCACTGCACATCCTCCCAACAGAAAAAATAAAAATAAAAACCTTGTGCATCCTTCCTAATAATTGGGCCATTGGATGAAAAAAAAAATTGTATTAGATCAAAAAATTTTGGGGCTTTAAACAAGGACATCCCTTGCATAAAATTCTAGGGCCTTCTCAATGCTGAGTTTAAACATTCATGTGACCTCCAAGGATAATACAACCACCCGAAGCCATCATACAACAACCCCATCCCCACCCGAGATCCACCCCTAGCCTCTGTCCAAATCTTAGCCCCACCCGAGAAAGGACGAAATTAACTAAAATTTAAGGGTTAATAATTTTATTAGTCCCTGAACTTAGAACCGATTTGCATTTGAGTCCTTCAATTTCCAAAATTGTAACCGTGGTCCTTCAACTTTTTATGTTAAATACATGAGCAAAATGGTATTTTTATATTGAAACCAAAAAAATGAATAAAAAATCATATCTTTAAAATAACAATAAAAGAAAATCAAATAAAAAACCAACAAAAAGAAAAAGAAAAATCAAGTTTGGGGGGATAGAGGGAGAGGTGAGAGAGAAGAAATTGATTAAAATATTATTTTTCGGAAAAAATTGTAGAAAAGAGAAGAAAAAAAATCCTCCCCAACCAAAGCCCCCATGAGTTTTTTCCCCCTCTGCGATTTTCTTCTTCCTCCCCCCGGGGATTTTCTTCTCTCTCCCCCCCCCCCCCCCCCCCGGGTGAATTATTTTCTTCTCACTCCACCCCCTATGCGATTTCCTCCTAGCCTGCAACGAACCCTCTACGATTTTCTTCTCATTGTTTTCATTTGTGAGTAGGTTTCAGATGGTGGGTTTGGGGTTGAGGGTTTACGATTTTCTACTTTATGGCAATTCCGTGGGCTTTGCAAATGGGGAATGTTAGAAATATGCCCTTAAAGTCAACTAATTATGTAATAGTTAGAGTTAATGATGGGCAAGAAATGTTGTTTTATATATTAAATCATCCTATATTATCTTTCAATATGTAGAACAACCATAGTCCAAGGAATACACAAGTGGATATGAGAGCTATGTAATGAGATTGCATATATGAAGACTTCTCATCATCCCTAAATTCTGAATATGTTCCTGGTCATAGGAATATTGATTGGGCGTCAATATTCCACAGAGACTAGTACACACAGTATCGTCTCTATATGTAGGGAATGACAAAGTTTCAAGTCATTAAGTGTGGAGACACATCAATATGTGTGTAGGTGCTTGTAGAAGAACAAGTACATTGAACACGATCCAACACATGAGTTACAGCATGGAAGTCTTTACTCACATGTCAAGCTAGAACTCATAAATTGCAATGGTGCAAACTAATCCTTAGACCTGAGGCATCATAGATGTTTTGTGGCTATGTTGTTAATCTTTGAAGGCACTATACGGTCATGCTGAATTAGGCATAGCTTAAAGGTGCTCATCAGGATTCTCAATAAAGTCAAGAAAGCAAATGAATGTACAACAATGAATCTCTATTCTTAGTAAAAGAGAGAGAATACTCCAAGATATGATTGGTCAAATCTTTGCGCAGAGTAATGGATAAGACTTGAAAGAAGAATTCTTCAAATCTTACTAGGATAATCGAATAAAAGGAATGATTCACATTAGGATATTGACAATCGGATTCCATGATCTAATAATGTGAATAAGGAGTATTGACATAAGAGAAGGATTCAATTGCACAGTCATTCCAATTTGAATAGGTTATTTCACAATGTGTCATTTAGCTCAGATAACCATGACTTGCTGTTATTTGACAACCATGGTTTGTGGATGTCCTAAAAGGTTTCAATTAACCTTTATTAATAGGAAGAATTAAATTGTGGAATTTCATCTCCGAGGAGTTGAGTCAACCCACTACCTTGCTAAAGGGAACCTACGAATCTGCACACCCAAAGAATGTGATTAGAGGTACCAATGAGGAGAAATGAAATGAGGAGACACAAGTCAATGGTTGATAATCAAATGTCAAAGTCAACAGTCAAAAATCAACATGTTGACCGGAGCAATTGACTGAAGTCAAATAGTTCGACCGGGTCAATTAGGTAAGACTATAATTATAATTTAAAAAGTTAAATTATAATTAAAAGAATAATTATGGAATTAATATTGAGATATAGAAATATTGGATTGAGCTTTTAAATATGATTTAAAAGGAAAGGGACAAAATAGCCCAAAAGGCTATTGGGCCTAAGGGATAAGTGGCATAAGATGACATGGCCCATGGACCAAATGGAGCCCCAAATACCCACCCAATCCCCTTTTGTGTTGTCCTATATAAGCTAAGTGTTGGAGAAAACCTAGCTAGGATTTTTGGTTTTCCTACTTTGGTTGATGAGTGATCATCTTTGTATCTCATCTTTCATAAACCAAAAATTGGTCCAATCAAGAAGTAGACTAGCATCCATACTCCTTGATTGCCTTCTCTTCATCTCTAGGAGCATTTGGTGTGGTGAGGTAGATGACTCCAATCTTGGAGCCTCAAGGTGAAGGAGTCAAAATTAAGAGAAACAAAATGCCTTTCCAACAAAGGTGTTCATTCTTGAGAAATCAAGAAAAGGTCACAAAGGGTAAAGATCTATTCTTTCTTTTCTTTTTTCTTTTTTCTATTTATGTTCAAAGAAACTTGGTTTAAAATGAAAAATATTTAGCTCAACTAGTATAAACAAAATGAATCCGCCATTTAGAAAGTTTATGTTGTATAGGTTGTGGCTAAAGTTCATTTCCTAAGCATTAGATGCATGTTTCCTTCAGGGAAATGATGGCACATGCCATCTTTGTCAAAAAGCAGGGGACAAAGAGGGAAGTGGTGCCTCAAATCATGTGGGAAAGTGTGTCACCCCGAATTTTCAACAACAAAAAATTAGTGAGTTTAAACAAAACCACCAACGATCGGGGATGTGAAGTTTGGAACCTTCATCAAAAGTACCTAGAAATTTAAATTTTTCTTTCTTGATACGACACCATTGTTCCGAACCACAATGTCAATAGTGACTCAACTCTTCTGAGTCAAATATTACATTACAAACTTACACAATAAAATGAAAAATCATCATATTACATAATCTGCTCCTCAGAGCTCATTTCACACAGCGGAAGTCTAACACTCACCAACACTCTCACACCCAACTTTGCACTCTATGGAACCACCAACGAGCCTCCTACTTCTTACCTTAATTCTCCTGCTCACGGTCTCTACCACATGCAGGATTTTCCCATACACCATTGAATAGTGCACCGGGTTCACCACAGAACAACCCGGTAAGCTTTTTAAAGCTTGTATGAGTAAACCACGTCCAGAGTATAATATGTCAATTTACACATAATATACAAACACATGCACTTTCATTAGCATACCACAATCCTTATATAACCAAGGTAATCATAATCATCAATATCATCACAACCACAATTCTTTTATTTTATTTAAAGAACTGTTTCGATCACCACTTGTGACCACACCAAAACTCTTTTAATTCAAAGTAGTTTTCACACGTCAAATATTTGACAGATAGAAGAGAGAATACTATGAACCTCTAATCTAAAACACAACAAACCTCCAAAGTAGTGTTCACTCTTGATTACACTCCAGTCATGAGTACTAGATGGCGCCAGACTAGAGCTCTAACTGTTCTTGGGTCTTCCTCCCTAGGGTAATTTATCCTTCATTATTTGCCACGAGAATTCCCACCTGACAAACTCAGAAGGGATTCAAGGTATTCTCCCATAAATCCATCAATACCAAAACAATATAAAATGTCGTTTCATATTAAACATTGTTTTATCGCCAAATACACCAATCACAACAATACATATTTATTATATATATTTATGTGGTTATTCACGAATGAATTTCCACCATAGATCCACAACATATGTTATATGGTTCAACACCAAAATCTCCAATAAAAAGAATCAATTCAAAACAAAATAGGTTTCACTTACCTCACGAACCATTGATGAACAAGTTCATGTGTTTTAAATCAATTAAAACATTTTATAA
This sequence comes from Prunus avium, assembly GCF_965620075.1. Classification (NCBI taxonomy): domain Eukaryota; kingdom Viridiplantae; phylum Streptophyta; class Magnoliopsida; order Rosales; family Rosaceae; genus Prunus; species Prunus avium. The sequence goes on from NC_142286.1 coordinate 9,636,798, forward strand.
AATCACAAACAACATGTTAATTACAGCCATTAACATTATCCAAGGTCACATTGTAATAAATATAATAATTTGTGATTTTACTCACAATTAGGATGGTTTTACTCACCTCTCGTCCAAGTTGCGTCTTCAACAACTTAACGAATCTTCAATCTCAAACCTCAACGAGCAACTCAAACTCCAACAGTACCTAAGCAAAGTACATAACTCAACTTAGCACAAAACTCCAAAATCCAAGATTTCGCATCGAATAATGAAAACGCCCTTTGGACCAACTGGGGGTCCAAAGCGATCAAATCTCATCCAACCAACTCCAAAACTGTGACATACGTGCTGTCAACATCAAAATATGACCGATGACACCCATTGTCCAAAAGGTCACTATTTGGGTCCCGTGGGTCCCACATGTCTAACCGACACCCCAAAAATTTGCCTTGGGCCCACAACCTCATATTTCAAATCCGATTGCACCAATGGACTCTAAATAATCCCGACATCAGCCTGTAACAATTTGGGCCCGATCCAACGGTCGGATCATTCTAGATCGCACGATCGAATGGCGATCGCTCGCCTTAACTTTGAAACATAATAACTTAAGATCGGGATGTCCGATCATCAATCTGTCTATACCTACAGACTCCTAACAACACCAGCTACAACATAATTAAAATTGGATACGATCCAACGGTCTGATCATCTTTAATCAATGGTCCAGATTTCTGAGGCTCCGATCGTTGACAAAACGACGGAATCTCAACACTTTAAACATACCAGCATGCTCAGTAACTCTAGGACTACAATATGTATTTGAACCCCGAACTCAGAATCCCCACCACGCGCCGCCACCATCGTGGTTGTTTAGGGTACTATTTCGGCGACGGACTAACCCTAGAATCGCCGGTCAAGACCTATATCAAAATGTTCATAACACTGAGTAGAACAACTTTAATTCTTACCTCAAGGTCCGATTCGAAGTGTAAGTGGCACAAACCACCGATTGAAGTCGTTGACTTCACTAATGACGAACCAACTTCACAGTGCCACCGTGCCTTCACCGCATCTCCGATGGCCCGATTCTTCTTGGGTTATGCTCACGAGATAGTAGGCATTCGATCTGGATGGGTGGTGTCGATTACCTCCACCGTACACTGACGCAGTAGCTGCCGGAAATCGCCTCTCCCACGAGCTCTCTAACCTCCGGACTAAAATGAAAAATTCTGACTTGCACAGTGGTTCTCCACAATTTATAAACCAAAAATCTGTCACTGTTTAATTTTGCAATTTAGTCCCTGAAACTTTAAACGAGTATAACTTCTTCGTTTCAACTCGGATTCAAGAACCGTTTGCGCCTACGCGTTCGTGAGATCAAGCTCGATTATTCAATCCAAAAATTATAATTTTCTCAATTCAATTTTTCAACTTCCTTTGAAAAATCATAAACTTAATTGTAAGGGCATTTTTGTCCAAATTAAGTCACTTAATTCCAATATTTTCACATCAACCCAAATTCATAAAACACCCAATATAGTCACACAACTTAATAAGATTTTCCACAAAAATAATAAAACCAAATATTATTTTTGAGGTTATTACAGAAAGCCTTCGAAATTATTTGAATTTGAAAATAAATATCCCATTATTGGTCATCACTATTGAAGCTTCCTTCAAAGGTCAGAAGGGTATGTGTACATTGGTTGTTAATTGGTAGCCAACTTGGATTAAGATGATTAGGTTGTAGGTGGGGTGGGGGGTGGGGGTTTGGAGAAAAAGAAAAACCTCTTTGATTTTGCTAAGATGAGAGAGAGAGAGAGAGAGAGAGAGTGGTTGCTAATTGGTAGCCAACTTGGATTAAGATGGTTAGGTTGTAGATGGGGTGGGGGAGGGTGGGGTTTTGGAGAAAATGAAAAACCTCTTTGACTTTGCTAAGATGAGAGAGAGAGAGAGAGTTTAATTATAATTTTATAATTTTTTATTTATATTTTAATCAATTTAATACAAAAATATCATTTTACCCTTGCATTTAACAGAAAAGTTAACAAAATTGATAACAGGATCATTTGTCCTAACGAAACTGAAGTTGAAGGACCACGAGAATAATTTTGAAAATTGAGGGACTCAAATGCAAATCGGGTCTAAGTTTAGAGACTAATAAAATGATTAACTCAATATTTATATATATATATATATATATATATATATATATATATATAGGGTAAATTACTCAAATGGTCCTCAAATTTGTACCTAATTTACATTTTGGTCCCTAAACTAAATTATTCGTTCAAATGGTCCACGAACTCTTTATTAATCGGCGCTTTAGTCCTACCGTTACATTCTGTCAATATTGCCATCAAATATAGGGGTAAAATGGTCCAATTAAGTAAAATAGTAGATAAATTAAAAACTTAAAAAACTTAAAATAAAAAAAATAAAAAAAACTATTTCCCAACTCTCAGTCCCCAACCCCCAACCCGATAACCCCATCGCCCCACTACCCCAGCGCCCCCATCTTCTCTTCCCCATAGCCCACCCTATCTTCCCCTCCCTCCATGTACAACCTTGAAAACAAGAGAAAAAAAAATGGAGAGATAGAGAGAGAGATTTTGAATTGAATGAATTTTCGGGCCTTCTTCGTTAGCAATCGTAGAATAAATTTCAAGGCTTTAAGAGCTTGCTTTCTGTTCTGGGGATGGAGGAAGAAGAAAATCGCAGGGGGAAAATAGAAGAAAATCGTAGGGAGAGGATGGGTTTTGTGGGTCTGGGTTCGTGGGGGCTAGGGTTTTGGGTTGTGGGTTCGTGGGGTTGGAGGTGGTGGTTCTTGGTTTTGTTTGCAGGTTTAATTGCAATAGTTGTGCAAATTTATTTGCAGATTTGTTAATATAACCATGGATGGAGAGAGAGAGAGAGAGAGAGAGAGAGGAGAAGTGGGAGGGCATCACCTAGCTTCGATGGCTGCAATATTTCATAGTTACATGATGGAGGTTTGAATCGCAGAGGGGGGCTAGGTCGCAGAGGGGGTCGCAAGGGGAAGGAGAAGGAGAGGGAAGGATCGGGGGTGGGTTACTTTTTGTTTTTTTAAAATTCTTTTATAGTTTTTAATTAATTTTAAAAATGAAGAAAATCTTGTATTATTTAATTTTTAATCATATATTTTTATTTTTTAGTTGTCAAAAGTCTTATTTACCCCCACAAATATAGCATGTGCTGCTCACATGACTAAATTTAATAGAAAATGTAACGGTACGACCAAAGCGCCTATTAATAAAGGGTTGGTGAACCATTTGAACGAATAATTTAGTTTATGGACCAAAATGTAAATCGGGTACAAATTTGAGGACCATTTGAGATATATATATATATATATATATATATAGAGAGAGAGAGAGAGAGAGAGAGAGAGAGAGAGAGTGGTTGTTAATTGGTAGCCAACTTGGATTAAGATGATTAGGTTGTAGATGGGATGGGGAGGGTAGGGTTTTGGAGAAAAAGAAAAACCTCTTTGACTTTGCTAAAATTAAAATATGAGAGAGAGAGAGAGAGAGAGAGAGAGAGAGAGAGAGTTTAGTTATAATTTTTGAGATTTTCTATTTAAACCCCACACTTTTCTTAGTTCACCTCATGTTCTAAGTTAACCCCATCTTTTAATTTAAATTTTCACAATTTCTAAGAAAACCCCAATATCTTCCCAAACTACCCCTAAATACATCCCAAATTGCAAAAATAAGAAATAAAAGAGATTTTCTATTTAAACCCCACAATTTTCTTTGTTCTCAGCATAAAAAAAAACACAAACAAATGGAACCCCAAACCTGAAATTTAATACTTTCTAGAGAAAGAGAACAACTTTACCTCTCTCCAAGTAGAGGAGTTTGTCCTGATTTGATCCAATTTATACTTTACCTATGTCCTTAAAATAGGATGTAGAGGAGTTTGTATTTTTCTAAAACTTAATATGAAGAGTGGTGGGGTGTGTGTATAGATGTATTAGGGTTAATTATTAAGTTGGATGACCTTTTTTTGTCTTTTTACACAATAATATCATTTTACCCCTGCACAAAGAGAAGTGCGGGGTTTAAATAAAAAATCTCTAATTTTTTATTCATTTTTTAATCAATTTAATACAACAATATCATTTTACCCCTGCATTTAACAGAAAAGTTAACAAAATTGACAGCAGGACCATTTATCCTAACGAAACTGAAGTTGAAAGACCACGGGAATGATTTTGGAAATTGAGGGACTCAAATGAAAATCGTGTCTAAATTCAGGGACTAATAAAACGATTAACTCAAAATTTATATATATATATATATATATATAGAGAGAGAGAGAGAGAGAGAGAGAGAGAGAGAGAGAGAAAGGCAAAGAGTGGGTCTACGAAGGTGGGGGCTGTTGGCAGAGGGAGAACGTAGAGGGGGAATGGTTGTTTGTATTTTTGTTTTTGTTTTTTTATTTATAAAAAGACTTAAATTTTTTTAAAAAAGGATTTTATGTTTTAAACTATTTAAAATATATCATATATTTTATTGAGTGTTACTATTTCCACCCCTTGTCCTATTTCCCCACCCACCTTATCTTCAAAATTTTAAGGACAAATGTAGCCCTTTGTAAAATGACTTTTAAGGACTTATGCCACCTCATTAAAATTTAATCCAACATATTGAAATTTTTTCATAATAAAAAAGAAAAAAAAAAACTCTAATGCAACTTAACAATTTGAACCTTAACTCCTGCCGTCATTTACTTTTTTTTTCCTATCTCTTCAACCTCTCCCCCTTTCCTGTTTGTTTTGCTTGCAACATCTTTCCCCAATCTTTTTTTTTTGGTCAATATCTCCCCCAATCAGTTTAGCCTTCTTGTTTTTTCCTTATTTCTTATACCTGCAGCTTCTCCACCCAATTGTAGAGGTTTGGTTTTTCCTTCTTCCTTCCTAAACCCTAAACAAACTCTCCAAAACAAAAGAATTTTTTTTTTCTGTACTCTCTTTATAATGGCTTAATTGATCTTTACATAATAATCAAAATCGTTCAAATTCAATTTAATTCAATTTAAGGTGACCTTTCTTTCTCAACCGTGTCTTCTTATACGCCATCTACATTTGTCATTGCTTCATACAGCCTCTCCTAACAAACCCTCCAACTCAACAATGAGACCACCCTCCAATTCTCGGGTCCCAACCTCGAATTTTCTCAAGCCACCACCAAAACCAACCACACTTAGAGAAAGGAAGAGGGAAAAAAAACCTATACAATTGGGTGGAGAAACCGCAGAGAAAGAAAGAAGAAAACAGAAAAGAAAAGAAGAATAATGATTGTAGGAGTTAATTGTTAAGCTCCATTAAGTTTCTTTTTTTATGTTTTAAATTATTACATTTGATAAAAAGAAAATAATAATTAAAGGGTATTTTAGGAATAATGGTGGGTGGAAAGATAGGATTATATTTTTTAAAATTTATATGGTGGGTGGAAAAGATAAGGTGGGTGGGAAAATAGGACAGGGGGGTGGAAATAGCAGCACTCATTTTATTTTAAGCAATTTGTCATTATCTCATTGGATATGTGGGCACCACATACTTGTCACGTCAGTAATTTAACAAGAATTTTGACGGAACCTAATAGCATGAATTGATGTGTGAGGTGTAACATAAAGTACCAATAATGTAAAAATATATATATAAAGGACCAAATGTGATAATTTTGCCAACCTCAAGGACCATTGTGATAAAAACCAAAAAATTAAAAAGAAAAGACATGTACAAAAATATCATTGGTTAATGTCAATGGGTTGGAGATGGAATTTGGAGTGGACCCAAGTATTTTTCTTGTACACAATTAAAAAGAAAGAGACAAAGGCTCGTTTGGGACTGCTTCTTTAGGAAGCACTTTTGCTCATAAGCGCTTCTAACAAAAGTGCTTTTATTATAAAGTTATTGAAAATTTCATAAAAAATCGAATTTCATAAAAAATTGAAGTGCTTCTTGAAAAAGCACTTGGGAGTGCTTCTTCAGAAAGCACTTTTATGGCCTAGAAGCACTTCTAAACTTTTATGTCAAACACCATCAGAAGCGCTTTCGGTTGTCAGAAAGCGCTTTTAGCCCTTCCAGAAGCAATCCTAAACGAGCCCTTCACATGATCATCTTCTTAGCATTTTCACACAGCAAAACATAAGGCTTGCAGCAAATATTGCATCTCAAATTCTCAATCTAGCTAGCTAGCCGTTTCTCTTAGAAAAGTTTTGCAAGTTTCTGTCTGTCTCTTCAAGCCTTTCAACATCAGGTTGTGAAGAACGAAGTTTCTAGGAAGTGTTCATGAATTTTCCACAGCTAGAATTGTCAACCTAATACTTTGAATAGCAGGACTTGGAGTTGGATATGTAATTTACAGATTTTTTTTTTGGTTTGCAATTTTAGGGGGCGGTATGTGAGAAGGAATGACAACAAAAAGAAATGGGGTGATTGATATGCTATTAATAGGGAGTATTAATTACAATTATGGCAGTTAATGAAATGCTTAAAATAAATTATAAATAAAATATGAAGTCTAGTGACAATGATGTAAAAACATAGGAATACCACGACCTCTTATATCCTACTGGTCATTTAAATTTGAAATTGGGTTTTATACATAGATTTATAGAGTGATGGGTATATGTCTAGGAAATAGAAAATGTACGGATCTACATTGAACAAGCCCTTTTATTAATTATCATGGGAATTAGAATTTATAAATACATTCCTCCTCCTAAAGTTAGGCTCCCAGAACATGAACAGAAATGGCTAGGAACCTTATTGGTCTAGGTGTTAGTCGTAGTCATGCAGATGTATTGCTTCCAAGTGCTGGTGGTGGTCTATACTTGGTTTGTATGATCCTGATGTCCCTTTCAGTAATTTCAGCTATAATACTTTCTTGTGGTACATCGTCTCGCAAGAAGAAAGACAATAGAGATACCAGTAGCGATGGAGGAGACGGAGACGGAGATGGAGGAGACGGAGGTGGTGATGGACATGGAAACCATGGCCATGGGGGTGGGGGACATGGCCACCACGGCCATGGGGGCGGGGGACATGGCCACCACGGCCATGGGGGCGGGGGACATGGCCACCACGGCCATGGGGGCGGGGGACATGTTGGTGGCGGAGGACATGATGGTGGCGGAGGACATGTTGGTGGCGGTGGTGGAGTGTTTTAGGAAAGAGATCTTATATAGTTGTTTCATAAAGGAAGTTCAAATTTATGTATCTTTAGTAAGTTCAAATTTATGTGAAAAAAAAAGTTCTAATTTAGGTAAACAAGACATGTCATTCCTATGTAGAGTTCTTGTTAATGCTGGTATTGGATTCTAGGCTGTGTTATATTAAAGGAACTTCCTATATGGATATATGATGCTCAGATTGTGTATTTTTTATTAATTGTCATGGTCTTGTCATTCTCGATTTAAAATTCACTTTAACTTTCTATCAACAAAAATGCAATAATTCGTAAATTCCCATTTTGAACAGTGCTATTTTCTGCCATTTACAATTTGAGGACAATTAACAATTTCCGTCATCAAATGAATTGATAGAATGACCATTTTTTAACCCCTCAAAGTTATATTTCGAATCATAAAAATTTGATTTGAACACACAACATGATAGGCATTTTACAGCTTGTAATAATAATGGTCTCATCATATATAAAGATTATTCAAGTAAGGGACTTGTAACCAGTGGTGAACTTATAGAGGTGCAAGAAGGTGCAGCTGCACCTCCCCTCGTCGGAATAAGCGTTGCAAGTGCCGAAAAGTTGCCCCTCTGCTCAGTCCGCTGTGCAGTTTACTTGTTCGACAAAAGGCCACTAAGAGTTCCTTTCCTTTGTTGCGCTGAGCTATGCGCTGTGTGCCGAGTGTGTATTTAAAAAAAAAAAAACCCTAGTCAAAACGAGATCTTGTAGATAGAGAAGAGGGTGGAAATAAGGAGATTTTGCTATGTTTTTTTTTAAAAAAGCTCCTTTTTGAGAGATTCTTTTCGTCCCATCACACCAATTCTAGTCCTTATAAAACATTATCAAATTCATAACTTTTTTTACGTCTCCAGTCTGTTTTTTCCTTTTTTTTTAATTTTTTTAATTTTTATTTTTGTTTGGAGAGAACTCCAAGTCTTTTATAAAAATTGATTCATCGATCAAGTCTTGTGCTAAGAAAGAAAATATTGTATCAATAAGCTTTTAGACTTACAAAATTGCACCTCTATCGAAAAATTCTTGGGTCCGCCAGTGCATAGATTATGGGGACACACTAAAAGAGCCTTTACATGTTGAACTGGAGGAGAGAGTTCATCTTCTTGAAAAGCAATAAATATCTAGATTTAGGACTAAAAATTGACCATTTCAAATTTAACAGCAAGAACTTGTACCGCATACGTTTTATTTCTACAACCAGTCAAACAAAAAATATGAGTCACCAAGGAAAAAACATTCAAATGAAAGATTTGTAAGAGACATAACACAGATCTAGCCCAAAGCAGACAATGGGTTAGATTTACAAACACAGTACCAAGAATTAAATTTAAAACTAGACCAAGAAATCCAGACACAATACCAAGAAAAAAGATGAGAATAAGAAGAAGAAAAAAATAATAGATAAAAGGGGTGCATTTAGATTTGAAGCAGAAAAAGAGTAGTTTCAAGAAAGTTGTTGAGAAAATAGGAAGAAAATAAGAGAGAGAGAGAGAGAGAGAGTGGAGGACACAATAGGAATCTTAGGAAGTAAAACGAGAGCTGTTAAGAAAATAATAATAATTTAAGAGAGAGAGAGGGAGGGAGAGGGGAATCTTGGGTCCGCCAGTGCATAGATTATGGGGACACACTAAAAGAGCCTTTACATGTTGAACTGGAGGAGAGAGTTCATCTTCTTGAAAAGCAATAAATATCTAGATTTAGGACTAAAAATTGACCATTTCAAATTTAACAGCAAGAACTTGTACCGCATACGTTTTATTTCTACAACCAGTCAAACAAAAAATATGAGTCACCAAGGAAAAAACATTCAAATGAAAGATTTGTAAGAGACATAACACAGATCTAGCCCAAAGCAGACAATGGGTTAGATTTACAAACACAGTACCAAGAATTAAATTTAAAACTAGACCAAGAAATCCAGACACAATACCAAGAAAAAAGATGAGAATAAGAAGAAGAAAAAAATAATAGATAAAAGGGGTGCATTTAGATTTGAAGCAGAAAAAGAGTAGTTTCAAGAAAGTTGTTGAGAAAATAGGAAGAAAATAAGAGAGAGAGAGAGAGAGAGAGTGGAGGACACAATAGGAATCTTAGGAAGTAAAACGAGAGCTGTTAAGAAAATAATAATAATTTAAGAGAGAGAGAGGGAGGGAGAGGGGAATCTTGGAAAGATAAAAAGAAGGAAAGCCATTTTGGTATACGTATAATTTCACTTAGTTGGTATAATGGGTCTTTATTTATATATTTTTAAAATTTTAATTAAGTTTTTGTGTTGATATGTGCCCACTACTGGAAATGGTGGAGAACTTAGGCACTGATTAATTTGTCAGTGCCTTATTTTCTAATATATATCTAATTTGTCTGTGTCTTATTTTCAGAACGACACTTAAAGTCCTTGTGGTTTCCAATGTTTACCATTAAGATCTTTGTGGTTTCAATTTTATCACTTTTGCCACTGTAGTTTAGGATTCCAAGCAATTTGAGGCTGCTTCTCAATTTCCATCAAATTTCTTTTAGTTCCATTAGGGCCTCAACTCTTGCCGTTAGTTATTGAATAAGTGGAGGGGCATTAAGGTAAAATCCCTTGCAATTCATAGCACATGTGCCCCTAAAATAACCCAGCATTCTCATTTTTTTTATTCCAGAGAAAGAGAACACAAAGGCTCTTTGTTTTTTCGATTGTCTGCATGTGTTATTTTTTATCCCTAATTTGTAGCCTTTTTTATTGGGTTGAGTTTGACTCTTAGTGGAATAATTGGTGGGAAAGTAGAGGCTTTAGGAAGTAAAGGTTTTTTTTTTTGGTTAGAATAGGAAGTAAAGGCAGTGGTCCCGTGTATATTTTCACTACTAAAGGCTTAGGAAGAATAATGTCCCTATTTATTTGCATAAAGTATTCAATATGCATTGTTTGCATTTTTGTTCTTATTTGGTTATGCCAAAATTTTCCAAATGTTGGGCCACCCCAATTGCTTTATAATGCAGCATTTGATGACATTTTTTGATGAAGTTTTTAATTATGAGTCACAGTTAACCCAAGAAAATGTAGAACAAGTGCCTAATATAGGAACTATAGGAACTGTAGAGGTTCTTGTAGAGTTGGCTAGGAATGTCATCAATGAAGAGGGTAATGAAGAAGAAAATAGTGAAGAAGAGAGTACTGAAGAAGACACTAATATTGATGGTAGAAGAAGAAGATTAGAATTTGAAGATAGTGTTAATGAATCAGATAAGGAGATTTATGAGAGTGACAATGATGCTGCCCTAGATGACAACAACGAATTTGATGTAGATCTTCAGTCCAATTTTGGGAGAGTAGGAAATACTTATCTCCCAAAAGATTTTGTGGTTGTTGCTTGTGAAGAAGACAGTGATACAAACTCTGAGAAAGGATTTGACTCTCCTAATTACTCTTTAGATGAGGAAGGTGAAAGAATGAGAAAATTTCCAGAGTTTTGTAAGTCTGATTTGGATAACCCTAACTTTGAGAAGGGAATGTTATTTGGAAGTAAGGAAGACTTGAAAAAAGTTGTGAAAAATTATGTAGTGCAAAGCAATTATCATATTAAATTTGCGAAAAATGATAAGAAGAGGATAACTGCACGTGGAAAATGCATGCTTCTTTTATGTAGCTTCAACAAACCCTGCAAATTAAGATGTTTATTGATAAGCACATTTGTCATCGAAACCCTACTAACCCATATGTGAACTGTGTGTTCATTGCTCATAATCGTATCATGGATGAGCCTAATATAAAGTGTAAGCATTTGAGGAAGGTAGTGAAGAGGGACTTAGTGTATAATGTGTCCGATAGTCAATGTGCAAGAGCTAAGAACAAGGCCAAGGAGATAATAGAAAGGACTTATAAGGAGCAATACTCAAGGTTATGAGAGTATTGTGATGAGGTTAGAGCAACTAATGTTGGAAGCACAATGAAGATAAGGGTGGAGCCTCCTCCACATTTTTAGAGGCTTTATGTATGCCTTGATGCATGCAAAAAGGGCTTTCATGTGAAACATACAAACCTATGCCCACCCAAAGAGCAACCCACATGTATTCATAACCTAAAATTTCTCTCTTCTTTAATTATCTCCTCTTTAATTATCTTCTCTTTAATTACCTACCTCAAATTTTAAGATGTTGTATATGACAACATTGAATCTAACATATTTTAAATAGGTTAGAAGTTATGTGTTCTAATCTGTTCTAGCATTTACTTAAGAATGAATTTTAATTTGCTGACTTTGTTGAAATTAATAAGGTCTTTGATTTTTGGAATTTTGTTGAGATGTTTGATTTGATATTGGTATTGTTGAGATGTTTGATTTGTTCTTGATATGTTAATGTTTGATTAAAGGCATTGATGTTATTATGAGAATTTATTTGATTTTTTTTTTGGGATGTTGGATTAAATAGTTTATCTTTTGTTATGTCGGATCACAATCCAAACCCCAAGAAAACAAAGAATTTGTTGGAATTTTTTTTTTTAAAGAAAAAGATTAGTTTTTTCTTTGTTGCTAAACTTTTATTTATATATAGAGATGCATTTGATGGTAAGGCTTATTATGTCCTCCTACTAGGTGTATATTTTTATATTTATTAATGAGATTCACTCATAACGTCGAGTTTTTAATGTAAGTTTCGCCCAATCGGATTTCGAATCCTGGATTTGCCACTGGGTAGATGGGTCAAATTTGTTCAACTCTTCATCTAATTATGATGTGTTTGTGTGACATTCATGAAGTATTGGACTCTTTTCTATAAAACCAGAAGGGAAAAGTATTAGTGTCTGTTCACTCGCACGCGACGTTGACTCATCTGATAAACTTTTGTAGTTTTCTAGTCTGTTTTCATTACATTTTTTATTTGGTCGAATCTTTTCACTACATTAGTCCCAGCTAAGTTTACCATTCTAGGATTTAATATTTTGGTAAAATCGTACTTTAGTAAAATCAACATGATAATATCCCTAAGTTTTTTTTCATAAGATATTTAGTCATATATTCATTCTTACCACTAATAATATAGATAAATTCAACACCATTTAATTTTTATAAACAAACAAAAAAAAAATCCCAAAAAATGACAGCTAACCCTATTGAATTTTTTATTTTTTATTAAATTACTTTGATGCCCTATTGAGTGTTTTAAGTTTTTTTTTTAATGAGATTTTGGGGTTGGACTTGTTTTAAAACATTGATGACAGTTTTGTAATTTATAAGAAGTTAAAAGAGACTCTTTGTTATGTTATAAATGGACTTTAAGTGTGTTTCTAGAGTCCATTTCAAATAGAATTTGTAAATAATTTGGGCCTCTATATTGGGTATAATTGTGAATCACCCTTTTTTTTTTATCTTGTAAGAGAACATCAATTCCCCATGCTTGTCTCTGTTTAGGTATATATACCAATTTTCTTTTTATTTTACCGTTCGGGACAGACCAATAATAAGCGCAACCAAAAACAGATGGTGATCCAAATAAAACAGAAGTTACAAAACAAAGATTCTTTAAGGAGTAGGGTATAGTCATCATCATATGATGAAACAATTCAATCGATAATCATCATCATCAATCCTTATCGCTGCTAAAATATGAATATGGGTTTGAATATGTTAGGTTCTTATTTTATTCTTCTCCATAAGGAGGTATATATAAGAGTTTACATGAGAGCTTTACAAGGAATTAGATCCAGTAAAGGATTAGGAAAGTATCTCCTAATTATACAATGATTTGACAACTCTATAAAATAGGAAAGTAAATCCCTTAATTAACCAAAGGAAATAAATCTATAAAATAGGAAAGTAAATCCCCTAATTAATCAAGGAAATAAATCTCCTTGATTAATTAGGAGACTCACTTCAACACTCCTCCTCAAGTTGGTGCATATACGTCACAAATGCCCAACTTGGTAAGTGAGTCAAGAAATTCGTAGCACCCAAGTCGATAATCCATGCAATTCAGGCAGAGTCTTTGGCGACCGATCGTTTGCTTCGGGCGACCGATCGCTTGCTTCGGGCGACCGGTCGCTTGCTTAGGGCGACTGGTCGTTTTGAGTCTGCAATAAGAGAAGTAAAAAATGATATGAGAATGTGAGGGATTTTGATTGGAGGAATTTGATTTGAAGAATTTGATGTAGGAATTGGATTTGAGAGGTATGTGTATAAGATTTGAGGGATTTGATTTGAGTATGAGAAATTTGAGATTTGAGTATGAGAAATTTGAGATAAGGCATTTGAGGACTTTAAATTTGAGGGATTTGATTTGAGTATGAGAAATTTGAGATAAGGCAATTGAGGACTTTAGATTTGAGGGATTTGGATTTGGATTCGGATTCGGATTCGGATTCAGGTTGGGAAACGATATCCATGGCAGCGGAAGGATTTAAGAATAAGAGAAAAAAGATGTGTTTAGGGTTTCGGGATAAGAGTAGATGAGGATGTGGGTATGAAGATCTGAATCTGAACAAGGCGGTATAAGGAATACGATACGAGGATACAAGGATATGAGGAATACGATATGAGGAATTCGATATGAGAAATTTGATATGAAGAGTTTAAAGTACACAGAAACCCTGTGAACATGGCTAAGAACACAGAAACCCTGTGAACACGGCTAAGGACACATAAACTTCTCTTCAATTCTCTTCTCCCCCTGAAGAGAAGGGTATGTCGGAGTTAAGAAAGAGGCAAAATCTCCATGATAAAGAGAAACATATCCGTTTTCACTCCCCCTCCCCCCCTTGAAGAGGAGGGGAGGAGAAATTTTGATATGAGAATTTAGAGACAATCGAGGATCGATTGCTCTGATACCATGCTAAAATATGAATATTTGGTTTGAATATGTTAGGTTCTTATTTTATTCTTCTCCATAAGGAGGTATATATAAGAGTTTGCATGAGAGCTTTACAAGGAATTAGATCCAGTAAAGGATTAGGAAAGTATCTCCTAATTATACAATGATTTGACAACTCTATAAAATAGGAAAGTAAATCCCCTAATTAATCAAGGAAATAAATCTCCTTGATTAATTAGGAGACTCACTTCAACAATCGCCATCATCATTATATCAACACAAAAACAACAATATACTATGACATTGCTGATCACATATAGTTGATAGATTTGGATTTGTTTATGCCAACCATTTTTTATTGTGTGTATATTCATACCAAAGTTCTTCCATGCATCCCACGTCTTCTTTCCTTGGTACAGAAAATATTGGAAGTAAGTTTTTCTTTCCTTGGTGTGATATAAATTAGTCTTCCAAGTTGATCAGTACGTAATTTCAATTTCAAGGTGTGTTTAACTAGCTTGAGGTCTTGTTTGTGCTTCAGCCATGTTTAATGAAGTTAATTCATAAACCTCACCGAGTTTAATTCATGGCGCATGTATATATCCAGATGTCACTATGTTCATACTAGTTTTAAATAGGTTATTATAAAAAGAATTATTATGAGTTGAAGAGGAAGCAACAAACTGCCATTTTTCAGAATTTAAATTGCCATTTTTGCTTCAAACCCACGATTTATTTTTGAGCAAGTGAAATAGATCAAGTCAAATTTTTAAATATGTTAATGAAAGTAACTTGGTAGATGGGTCAAATTTGTTCAGCTTCATCTTATTGTGCCGTGTTTGTTATATGAATAAACTACTATGTTGGATAAAAACAAAAGCTGAAAAGTATTAGTGTCTTTTCACAGGGACATGACATTGACACATTTGATCAACTTTTGTACGTATTACCAGTCAGTTAGAGCACTTCGGAGGTTGCCCCGGGCAAAAGATGACCTGAGCCCCAAATCGCGATTCCAGCGGGCAAACAGTAGGTCCCAGCAAATTGGGCAAGTGCATAGGCAAATCCAGCTTGCGCTGTTGACTAGGTATTGACGTAATGCTGATGTCATTAAGACCAAAACCCTAAACCCTATCAAAATTAATTATTTATATATTAAAAATAAAAATAATTATTGAAGTGAATAATAATTGTCCTTTGCGATAACAATGGGTGGAAACACACTTTGCTCTTGCAAGGGCTGACACTTTGCCTTAGTAATAGCCCTTTGTCTTATTAATGGCATTGTTATTTGTATCATCTTTACTGACCACCTTATTGACCATCTCTCTAATGGATCCGGATCCCCTGCTCTGATTTTCTCTGCCATAATCTCCTTTACTTTTATTCTCCATACGCCACCTCATTAAAATTTAATCTAAGGGATTTAAAAGTTGACACATCATCCTAAAACAAAAACCTAATTTATTCCTAATTAAAAAAGAATAAAAATCTCTAACACCCAACCAACAGTAGTTAACATCCAACTGTTTTTTTTTTATCCTTCTTATTCACATTTTGTTATGTTCTTTTTTTAAATCTCTTTCTGTCATTTTCTCCTTTTTTTTTTTTCTGTCATTACATAAACCATCATGCCATCATCTAGCTAACTAGAGTGCTAAAGAGAAAAGAGATTCTCTTCCACCAACTTGCCTACCCATTAATTCATATGCCTGCCTAAGTGGAATACCAGATTCTTCTGTCAAATCTACTTCAGTAGCTTGTGAAGCAAATATTCTTCTATGAGACGTATGAGTGCATTCTTGTCTTACAAGAGGATGATTGTGGTTTTCCATAAAATGGCTAACCCAATACTTACCATTGGATTTATTCAACTTAATGCTCATTTTAGCATTACAACCTGTCCTTGTTTCTGCCCGAGAACTTTTAGTTAAATAATCTTGCTTATCTTTCGGTCAAAAACCCTCCTTGCAACAAACAAATACTCTTGAAATTATTTGACCATCTTATTCTTATTGTTATGTGAATCTCTTCTAATACTGAATCCTGCTCTTCGCCCATACTCATTATAAAACTCATATGCAGCTTGTTCTGAAAGAAATTCCATGTCACATATGGGCTTATAATCTAAATTATATTCACAGATTGTAGCCACTAAATCTTTCATTTCCAATCTATAAAATAAATATAATAATGTTAATCTATCATACAATGATAACAGTCAAATCTATGATACAATGTTAATCTATGATATACCAAAACATTAATTGAAATCCAATTCAAAGCACCACACACTGAAAACCAATTAGCTAGTCTCAATGAGAAAGAGGGAAATTTTGAATTGTTGCAAACATAGGAACTAAAAAAGAAAGAAGCAAAGCATGCAGCAGAGACCAATAAATGAGAAAATATGTAGCATGAACCAATAAATAAAAGTATATATCAGGGGTAAAAGAAAACCAGAGGGATAAAAGAAAACGAACAACATGCAAATAATCCTGCTAACTTTATGGCAAGGATACATTCATATTCATACGTCTTCACAGTATCCTTGCCAATATATTCACACTAACCAAAGCTAAGGTAATATGAATATGAACGTAAATAAAGAGAAGAGGATAGAACCTGAAGCAAGAAGGAGAAGAGGACAGAACGTGAAACAAGGAGGAGAAAAAAAGAGAGGAGGACAAAACACAAAGAAGAAGAAGAAAAAAAAAAAGAAAAAGCGTTGGACATTAAATATCCTTTTAGTTGGGTGTTAGGGTTTTGTTAAAAAAAATTAGGAGTAAATTGAGTTTTTGTTTTAGGATGATGTGTCAACTTTTAAATCCCTTAGATTAAATTTTAATGAGGTGGCGTATGGAGAACAAAAGTAAAGCAGGTTATGGCAGAGAAAATCAGAGCAGAGGATCCGGATCCCTCTCGAATATATGTGAGTCCCACATATACTCGTGGAGCCCACCTCTATTAAAGAGGTGGTACAAATAGCATTATTGAATTATTAAGCCTATCCGTTGACAAATATTTCTGTTCTGTTTGTGTACAGATTTGTATGTGTGTGTATAATTGCTTCATCTTGAAAGAGGATGGTGGAGTCATTTTCTTTTGTGGGAGATTCGAGCTTCCCGAAATTGGCAGTTTGCAGTAGGATCTGCAGTGATGAGAACTAAGTTTAGGAAACACATTAATTCCACTACTACAAAAGTGAAAAAGACGACCAGAAAAAGACAACGGCAGAACAAAAAACTGTTGTTGTGTTTAAAAAGACGACGGTAACAAAAAACCATCGTGGATAAGTGCCTTAAACAACTAAAAAATGGAGGTACTGTTGAATATTTTTTAAAAACGACGCACAAATAAAAAAGCGTCGTCTTATTAAAAAGGTTTTCTTCAGAGTTAAAATCTGACCAAAAAACAACGACAGCAGGTATGAATCCACTGACGTAGAAAATAAAGACGACAGTTCACCAAAAAACCTGCCATGTTAACTCCTAACTAAACACGACCAACTGTTCTTAGTCCGTGTCGTATAATGTAATGGAATCCACGTCAGTATATTACAAAGCAATGACGTGTTAAATCAATGTACCATGACGCGAGAGATTAATTTATCGACTTATTATTTTGGAGTGTACTACGACGGTACCTACAACACTACTGTCGTATTTATTTACCACGTCCTAAGTTCAAATTACCGTCATATTTTATCTATTTATACGTCTGCCTTCTCTGTAAACCGCCGTCTTATTTTTATTGCTTTTTAAAATTAATTAAATTTTTTTTTAAAATTTTGGTAATATCTTTCTTAATATCTATCAGAAAGAACTACTGCCAAAATACTTAAAACCATCACAAGGAACAACCAATTATCTTAACACAAAACAAAATTTAATTCTCAATCCTCGACAACATTTTCGTCTTAAAAGGCAAATCTCTACTGATCAATATTTAAAAGGCAAATACATCGTGGTTTCTTTTCTGCCTTCACCCTCAGCTTGTTCAACTGTTTCTTCCTCTCATATGCAAGTTGGGCCCTCTCCTTCCTCTTGTTCTCAAGCTCCTGCACAGCCACAGATCAATATTTAACAGGAGCAATATTTAAAAGGCAAATCTCTATTGATCAGATGAAAGCTTGCCCAACAAACAATAATTTTAGATAATCAAAATCAACAAAGTGTGAAAAGCTCACTTGAGAGCATCAGGAATGACCATCCTCTTTATCTTATCATAAGGAGGTGGAACACCCTCGTATGCCTGCAAACGGGCAAGTGCGGCTGCTGATCGGTTCATAATTGTATATCATTTTGTACCCTTCTAGCTTATGATTTGGTTATGTTTTTGAGTTAAACTTGTGCTTTTAATCCTTTTTGTGTTTATCTTTCAGTTCATTGAGCTTTAGGTAATAATGATGGCTTTGGATAGTAAATGATGCAATCCATGCATGTTAGGGCCTAATTTGGATGAATGGATGAAGAGCTTAAAGACAAACTCAATTTTGGCTACAGTCCCCTGCCAGCCCAGTTTCGTAGGTCATATTGCAAGCTTTGTTTCAGCAACCTACATAGCTCGGATGAGGCCACATTCTTCATGAAAGTTGTTCCAATGGGTGTATACTATAACATATCCGAAATTCAGCCCCATTGGATAATTTTGGAGTCTGTTACCTAGCAAACACAGAACCATGCTCAGGATGGATCTTATCAGCGCGGAAAATGAGTTAGCAATTTGTTTTGGCCTTAACTTCCTCCTCCGACCTTGGATTGGCCCAAATAACATATGGCTGGAAAGAAGACATTCTGAACTTCAATTTCGAGTGCTTAAAGTCCTAATTTGATTAAGAGAAGCCCAAGTTGTAAGCCCTTGAAGTTGTTGGTCATGCTGATCTCAGCATGTGCTGGTTGGATGCTTGGTCATGGTGAGCTAGGTATGAGCTATCATTTCTGGTTGGAAGCTTGGTCATGGTGACATGAAGATGAGCTAGGGCTGCTGGTGGGATTTATTAGTGAAGTGCATCAACCATTTCAGATTTTATAAAACAAGTGTTGTATGCATTAGCCATACTTAATTCAGATTTTCAGCTTCCTTAGGCCTATATATAGTGAGGTTTCCCAAGCTTGTAAACACACCCCAAGGGGGGGAGCTCTCAAACACTTCTCTAGAGCTCCCTTCCCTTCTCTCCCTCAAATTCTCTTAGTTTCTCTTTCTAGTTTTCAATTGTTGTAATGAAATCTTTTGTGCTGAAATTCTCCTTAAGTTTTTCTTAGTTCCACTTTACTTTTCATTATGTAAATTCTTTTCTTTAGTTTCAAGTTTGATTAGTTTCCAAGTTTCAATTATGGTTTTTGTTCTTATTCATTATGCTTATAAGTTAATATGCTAGTTTGAATGATTGATCACCATTTAGGCTTGCATGTTAGCTATCTTGGTTTGAATTAAGAGTAGACACCATGCTTTAATTCGAATTGAACTATGAATAGGAAGAGTATGTATGGACATTCGACAACAGGGATTAGATACATGCTTGGTTGTTTAAATTGTTCTTCTATGCTTAATGGGTTCCTAATGCTTAATTTTAGGTTAGACAACAAATGATCAAATTAGGGAATTAGGAACACAAGGTTATGACCACACACCATGGCTTAATCATACATTAGCTAGAATCAATCCGTTAATCTAATTGAACTTGGGAACTTATCTACTTGAGTTAGTTATTTTCTTTCTTCCTTGTTTTATTTATTTCCTTTCTTTTTCATTTCTGTTTTGTGTAGGAGAAATGAATTGGATCATTCAATCACCAATCCTCGTGGGATCGACCTCGCACTTACATACGCTATACTACCGAACGGTTCGTGCACTTGCGAGTATCACAAGTTGAGGATGCAACTGAATCCATTTTGGTGCAGCTGTAATCTACGCAACAGTTGCACCATGCTTGGTCTTGTGAGGAATCATTCTGCAAACCAAAGACAATTTATACAAAGAAATTCCCCATGCTTGGTCTTATGAGTGAAATAAAGCAGAAAACGCAACTAAAAACATTTGCTTTCAGAAATACAATTTTTTAAAAGTTGATGAGACAGAGCAAAGGGCAAGAAGAAGTTGGAACCCTAGTTGAAAACTGAGAGTTAAAAAACGCGTGAAAAAATCATATTTAAACAAAATATCGTAAATATCCACGTCGGTTCTATTACAAATAGCGATGTCATATTTAACTAATCAACGTCGTCGTTTTCACTTCTGCAAAGAGAACGACGTCGTGTATTACAAACTTTTGTCGTGTATTAAAAAGAGAACGACATCGTTTTCAGAACCCCAAAGTAACCAAGTCGGTTTCTTAAAATAAGTAGTCGTTGAATTTCGAAGGACAATGTCAGTTTAGATAAACAAGCGCCATCATAACTACGTCGGAATTCCCAAAGTCGTTTGGCTTTAGTGATAACCATGTCGGTTCTGAATTATTTACCGTCGTTATAACTAACTACTAGGGCGGTTTTTAATAAAAACGTCATTGTATTGAACTCTAGGAAAATGTATAAACTTTACGTCACCTGACCTAGTGTTCTACGGTTCTCTGTCACCGATAAAATATCTCAGTTTTCCTCTCATTTCCCGATAAGCAGCATCATCGTCTGAATCTCATCATCGTCATCGTCTTCGTCTTCGTCTCCAAATCACCATTTTCTTACGTCGGAAGGAAACTTTCTTTGCACGCCAAAGGTTTTTTTCTCAATCTCTTCCCTTTTTTTACATTTCATTTGAAAGCCGTCGTTGTCTGGAAACAAGATTCTGTCAAATTGAGGAAATCTTTCACTGGTTTTGATTAAATTCATTAGTCCATGACTCTCACCACGTCAAAAGACGACAGTTCTATCTTGTTTGCGACGATAGAATCGACACACCACGACGGTCGTTAAATCCGACCTAATGCAAACTGCACGATGGTGGTTAATAACCATCATGGTGTGACAATTAATATGTCGGAAACAAGATAAAAACATCATCTGGTGGGAGAAGAACTGTCGTTTTTCTTGTATCCCATCTCAGTAAGACGACGGTTGTATTTTGTGTTCGACATTGTAAATTTTAAACCACGTCGGTTCTTAAGCTGAATAACCGACGTGGTGTATAAACATTTACGTCATGAACGAGATACAACCATCGTCTTATTTCCATACATGGTCTGAGAGACTGTTTAATAGGACGTCGTTATTTTCATGGTACCGTCTTGGTGTTGTATTTACGACGACAGTGTTGTTTTACAACCGTCGTCCTAAATTAAATATCACGGCTGTATTTTTTCGGACGTCGTTTCTTTATTATTACGTCGTTCTTTTTTAATAATCGACGTTGTTTTCCTTGCAGATGAATTAAAAATGGTTTCAAAATCTCAAAACAAGGAAGCTCAAGTGTCAGAGGCCAAATCAGTTTCAAAGGCTCAACTAATTGAAGCCAAATCAGTTTCAAAGGCTCAAAGGGATGAAGCCAAATCAATTTCAAAGGCTGAAATGGATGAAGGCAAATCAGTTCAAAGCAAATCCTCGAAGAGGATGAGATTTTCTTCTACTTCCGATAAAGACCCCAGCACAGCCACATTTGTTGAGGAGCCAAAATCCACCCGCGGTATCAACACAATGAGCCGTGTTGTGAAGAGGAAAATTCATAAGATTAAGCATGTGGTTGAGTTCAATAAAAGTGGCAGACCACATGGCAAGGCTGCTATTGAGATGCAGTCTTATATTGGTGTTTTGGCACACACCAGAGTCCCTCTTGTGGACAAGAAATGGGCTCAATTGCCCAAGGACGTGAAGGAGTAGATTTGGGAAGCTGTTCAAATGGCCTATGTTATTGGGGATGGGTGCAAGAAGATGGCCCTGTCGTCTGCCGCCAAAAAATGGAAGGATTTCAAGTATAACGTAACTAGGCAGTATATCCTTCCATTCGCACAGGACAAGGAGAAGTTAAAAGAACCCCCTGAGCTTTATAAGTTCATAGAGAAATTGCAATGGGATGCCTTTGTAGGTTCAAGGTTATCCCCAGATTTTGAGGCTGTGCATTCTGAGCAGAAACATAGGAGGGAGAAATTGGAGTACAACCATAGGTTGTCTAGAAAAGGGTATGTTGGTTTGGAGGACCAATTGGAAGAAACCATGCCCGGTGAAGAAATCGATCGAGCTCTTCTATGGAAGAAGGCAAGAGAAGATAAAACAGGAAACATCCCTGATCCAAAGGTTGCAGAGAAAGCAAAAATAATCATAAGTCTCACTAACTCTGTTCTATAACCGACATTATAAAATAAACACCACCACAGTTTTTATTTACTGTCGTTTAAAAATGAATAGACCGTCGGTTTTTGAATAAATCAGACGTCTAGATAGAATTAATACGACGACTTAAATTCCGGAGACGGCCGTTTTGTTTTAAGTTTACTCACGCACACACTCTCCCTCTCTCTGTCTATTTCACTGAAATTTGTGGTGCACAATTTCTGGAAAAGAATGCATATTTCAATCGAGTTTTTTCACTTCTTCATTAAAATTTACGACGGTTTTATCTCATCTAGACCTTAGAATATTTATACAATGACGGTACTTTTGTGCAGCCGTATGAAATTAAGTCCTACGTCTGTTTGTTCAATAGTCCATCGTCTTACTTTAAATACTACGACGGTCTTTGATTTATGTTTTAATCTATTTTGATTTTGAATATACGACGGGTTTTTTTCTCCCGACGTGTTAAATTAATACTACATCAATTATTTAAGAAAACCGTCGTTGTTTATAATTTACAACATCGGTTTATTTATCGGTTTTACACTCTGCTTAGTGTCTAACAATCTCTCTTTCTCTCTTTTAGGATGATTTGCAAAAGAAAGTCTCCGAAGGCACTCTGACTGTCTCCGAGAGCAATGATGTCTTGACTCTTGCTTTGGGAACCCCCGAGCATGGTGGGAGAGTTAGAGGAGTTGGTGCTGGCGTTTCCCCAACTCAGTTCTTCAATTTGCCGAGACAGCAGAGAGTGAAATTTGGTGATAAATTGAAGGAAAGTCTGATGGAGGCAGTCAGCGAAGAGACCTTAAGGATGGAGGCGAGGTTGAGGGAATGTATAATGGAAGTAGTCAGAGCAGAGAGGGAGGCTATGTTGGCACAATTCCGTCGACTAGTTCCTAATTTTGATCCCAACATGCTCAATACCCCAATTGTCCAATTCCTTTACCCCCTCAAGATCAAAGCCCAAAAATTCCAATGTCTGATAAGGCAAGCTGCTCTGGGGCCACTGGTATCAGACCCCTAGCTTTGGGATTAGAAGATCCAAAGCCTGATGCTGATACTGTTGGAAAACAGCAAGATGACACGGTAAAATCTCTGATATTTTCTTTTTCTGCCTTTTAAATTTTAAATAGACGTCGCTCTTTTTAATATCCGACGTTAACATTTAAAACAACGACAGTATATATTTACCGACATTGGAAAACAATAATACGTCTGTTTCTTCTAAGAACCATCGTGTTGAGTTAAATACCACGACACTTTTACTTGTTTTGCAAATTATTGGGCATTAAAAATAACGATTGTGTTTTTTGCCGTCGTCTATTTACTCCGTCAGTATTTACTAGAACTGTCGTTTATATTATATACCACGTCTGGTTTTTGGGTTTAGTTAGAGTCGTTTCTTTTTTTTGGTCTGAACTAGAGTCGTTTATTTTAGTTCACACACAAACTAACTTATATTTCTTTATTTATTTCTTTTAACAGGATCTCTCAAAGCTAGACATGCCACCTCCTCTGTTAGCCTTATGCCAACATTTCCAGACCAAGTTGTTGCCTGGTAACGAGGCTCTGACAATTCACATGCCCAAGGAAGTGTTTGGCTTTGAGCATGATACCTTCCTCTTCACTGAAGATATTTTGCAGTTTGGTTCCATGGTTGAGATTGGAACCACAGTGATATCAGTATACATGAGTTAATTCTAGAAATCCCATTTTGTTTTACATTTCCCTTTCTTTTAAATTAAATTCTCATTTAATTGACTTTCATATATTTAGGTACCTATTTGACTATTTAAAAATGACAAATATGGTAAACCTTATTGACCTCGTGGACCCTGGGCTAGTCAGCTCTCAATCTGGATCTCTATCAGAGCGAATAAAAAACCTGTCAAGCTGCCTGAAAACAGCAGATGGGAATCAATTTTTCTTGGTCCCTTATAATCCAAGGTTAGTACCCTTAACTATTTAAAGTATTTTCCTAAGCTTGTAATATTTTTCTTTGTAGTACTATTTAACCTATATGGATCATTATGTGTAGGGGTCATTGGGTGATGGTAATTGTGAGACCAGCAACGGAGACTGCCTATTACATGAATTCACTGCCAAAACGCTTCGTTGACGACGACATGAAAAGTATAGTGAATACGTAAGTTGATTTCTTCTGATCCAAGATTTTTTTTCCTTTAAAGCATTTGAATATATGACGGTTTTTTATAATACCGACGTTATAATGAGAATACAACGACAGTAAGTTATTACCGATGTTTTAAATAATTTATTACGTCAGTATTGTCTTAAAAACGTCGTGTTAATTTAATTACCACGTCGTTTGGGGTTTATTTAAGAATGTTTTAATTTTTTCTATTCAATTTTTTGTTATACGACGTTTTCCTCTTACCGACGTTATAATGTTACACAACGACGGTAATTTTTTACCGCCGTTAGAAACAAAATACCACGTCATTTGTTTTCAAACTCCGTCGTTTTGACTAATTTACCACGACAGTTATTATTTGTATTTAAATTTTTCGTTTTGTCATTAACACCCTTTGTTTTCTTGTAACAGGTCAATTAAAATGTTTAACATTCATATAAACAAAAATTCACCACGTAAATAGGCCATTTGGAAAAATCTACACGGCACTCCTGAACAACCAACAAGTGTAGAGTGTGGCTATTATGTGATACGATTCATGAGAGATATAATTCATGATCCAGACCTAGATTTCGAGAAGAAGGTAAAAGGCAAAATTTTAAATATACTTTCATTACTTTATAACACGTCGGTTTTTTGGTTTATTTTTCAGTTTGAAAAAAAAAAAGATCGAGTTCAGTATACACAAGAACATATTGACGAAGTTAGGCATGAATGGGCAGAATTCGTTAACAGGCAAATACAGAATGATAATTGATGTACATAAATATTTATGAACAATGTTTAGGTTTATTTTAGTTTATTTAAAATGTACATAAATATTTTTGTTGTAATCAATCGAACAACCATCAAAAAAATTAATTTTTTTTAAAATTTGTTTAGTTCCCAAAAACCAACGTCTGATTCTAATTTAAACGTCTCATATGTGTACACAATGGTCGTCTTGCTATAACTGAAAATATAACATCGACGACAATTCTTAAAAACGACATGTAACAGTCATAAACACGATGGTTTATAATTAATTCATCTTGTACAGATGAATTTTGTACCAATATACTACGTCTGTTAGTACAACCACATCGACGTCTTAATAATATACAAAGGCGGTTATTATAAAAAATTTGACGTCGTATAGATAAACAACGTCGGTGATCCAAAATAACATGACGTGGTAATACAATAATAACCCACGTCGGTTATCCAAACAATTGACGTCGTTTTCTGTTCGTTTCAACATCTAAAAAATATATGACGTCAGTTTGTGATCTTTAACGTCGTTGTAAAAGGATACAACGTTGGCTAGGTCATTTGGCATTTAATTTTAAATGACTTTTATATTTTATTTAATTCCATAGTAAATTCAAAACTAATTCCAAAAATTAAACTGACAACTACCAAGCACTCATTGAAATATTGTCTCTCCCCTAAAGCTTTAAAAAATATAATTTTAGAAATATTTTTTTATTGTATTTAATTACTAATATTAATAATATATTCAAAATAAAATCTGAAAAATATACCGACAAATTCTATGCACTCATTGAGACAATATCTTGCCCGTTAAGGCCTGAAAAATGTAATTTTAGTTTTCAAAGTTCAAATGATAACAAAATTCAAACAAATTTAGAGACAAAGCACGGTACTCCTTATACTTTACATAACATAACCCTAAAGTTTATGTGATCCATTGGTGCTCATAAATTCAAAATGATGAAATCCATATTTTAGCCTACTATTATAGAAGGCATTGTTGTAAGGAGTTTGTAGCAATTTTCGGTTCATTTTTCTCATACTTGTGTTTTTTTTTTTTTAAAAAAAAATTATTGTAAAATTTAGGGTTTAGGGTTTATTGAAACGACGCCGGTTTTAAGAAAACGCTGTTTTTGGTCAACTACGTAAATCAAGACTAATTTTATTATATTAACGACGTCGGTTATTAAGTGGCGATGTATGTTCTGTTTACAACGTCGGTCTGGTGTAGAAACCGCCGTCGTAAGTGCATATTAGACGTCCATATATAAGTATTTACCGACGTCGGTTATTAAGTGGCGATGTATTTTTGACCGCGATCTAAAATTTTCAAAATTTCCCTTTCACCCTAAAATAGTTCATTCTCTCTCTTCAACATAAATTTGTCTTAAAGTTTTCGCTCTCTCTCAAAGCAATGGGTATATTCTCTCAGCTCTCTCTCAAGCTTTTGTTATATTCTCTCAGCTCTCTCTGAAGCATTGGTAGTCTTATCCATGTAAGTGCAAACCCTAATCTCTTTATTTAATGATATTGCACGGCTTCTTAAATCCATAAGTGTTTTCGTTCGTAGCTATATTTGGGTTATTTTATGTTTTAGTGTTTGCATTCTTGTAATAATTACTCTCTGTTTGGGTTCTTTTATGTTTGTTTGGCCATGGGTTCTTGGAAAAGGAATGAGGATAGGAGATTTAAGCTTTTTTTTTTTTTAACCACGACGACGGTTGATGGATCAAACCATCGTCTAAATGTTTATTATACGTCGGTTGTTCATTTACTCCCGTCGTCTGAGTTTTAAGCCGCAACTGGTAGCCTAAAGATGGCTATTTCTCCATTAAACGTCGTCTTTAGGCTACCAGAACCCCGTACAAATTTCTGGGTTTGGGTATCTTAATGACGACGGTAACTATAGATGTCGTCATCTGAATTTATATTAAATGACGATTATGTTGTAAAACCCATCGTCTTGTTCATGTTTTATATTTTATTTTCAATTTGTTCTCTGCTATTTGAATGAGGTAGTGTTTCATTGCTGGTCCTTCCACTTTAATATATATATATATGATTTTATAGAGTGTGAGATGGATAAGTCATGGATGCATGCGGATAGAAGATCAAAGGCATATGAGTTAGGGGTGGAAGGATTTTTGAATTTTGCTATAAAAAATCTTGGAAATACAACTCATATTCGTTGTAGCAGATACAGTTGTTGGCCAGTTATGTTAGTTACATATAATCTCCCACCATGGCTATGCATGAAGAGGAAGTTCATGATGTTGACCTTATTGATTTTCGGTCCTAAACAGTCCGGAAATGATATAGACGTCTACTTAGAGCCTTTGATTGATGATTTAAAATCTCTATGGGATGGGATTAAAGGAGGAGGAGGGTATGATGCCCACATAGGAGAATACTTTACACTCAGAGGTGTATTACTGTGGACAATTAATGATTTTCCTGCCTATGGAAACTTATCTGGTTGTGTCGTTAAAGGATATAAAGCTTGTCCAATATGCGGCGATGATACACCTACTCACAGGTTGAAAAATGGCCACAAAATTTGTTACATTGGGCATAGAAAGTGGTTACCAATCAATCATCCGTATAGGAGGCAACGTGCAGCTTTTAATGGGAAACTTGAATATGGCATGCCTCCCGAGCCATTAACCGGAGAAGAAGTGCTGCATATGGTTGAAGATATTAATTACATATGGGGCTCGAAAAATGGGGGAAGTGTTGGTGAGAATGATGGTGACAGAGTTTGTTGGAAGAAGAAATCAAAATTCTTTGATCTTGAGTATTGGAAATACCTCCCTGTGAGGCATGCCCTAGATGTTATGCACATTGAGAAGAATGTTTGCGATAGTATCACTGGTACATTGCTAGAGATCCCTGGAAAAAATAAAGATGGGATTGTTGCTCGATTAGACTTATTGAACATGGGGGTCAAAACTGATTTGCAACCCGAGTATGGAAAAAGATGTACTCGCTTGCCTCCAGGGCCTTGGAATTTGTCAAGAGCAGAGAAGAGAGCGGTTTGCAATTCTTTCTATGGTATGAAGGTCCCTGAAGGTTATTCTTCAAATATTAAAAATCTTGTATCTTTAAAAGATTCAAGACTTCTTGGCCTTCAATCTCATGATTGTCATACCTTGATGCAACAATTGCTCCCTGTGGCAATTCGTTCTGTTTTGGAGAAGCCTGCAAGGTATGCAATAACTCGATTGTGCTTCTTCTTCAATGCTATATGTGCAAAGACGGTAGATGTTTCCAAGCTAGATAAGTTGGAAGAAGATGTAGTAGTTACTTTGTGTTTGCTTGAGAAGTACTTTCCCCCTTCATTCTTTGATAGCATGGTTCATCTAGTAGTACATCTTGTCAGAGAAGTTTGTCTATGTGGGCCAGTATATTTTAGATGGATGTATCCATTTGAAAGATATATGAAAGTGCTAAAGGGGTATGTTCAGAATCATACTCGTCCCGAAGGTTGCATTGCTGAGCGGTATATAGCTGAAGAAGCTGTAGAGTTTTGTACCGAGCATTTATCTTATGTTACTACAGTTTGAGTGCCTTCAAGCCAGAAGATGGGAGTTTCAAAGCCATTATCAGGTTGCACGGTGAGCTTAGTTGATCTGGACTTGTTAAACCGGGCACATCTATATGTCTTGGAGAATGCGGAGGAAGTCCTACCTTATATCGAGTACGTATGAGTTTAATTTTTCATATGTAGCCATTTTAAATATTATTACTCCTTATGTTTATCTTATATACAAGGAACCGTAATGCGTATTTTTTCTTGTCAATTGTAGGGAACATATCATCCACATCAAGACCACTTATCCAAAATTTAGAAAGAGAACAAAGTGGCTACAAGATAAGCACAATAGCACTTTCATTCAATGGCTACGCTTTAAGGTATATATGTTATTGAATGACATATTGAACTTTTAATTTTCTTTCTTTCTATATGTTAGATTGAATTAAGATATAGGTTTAATTTGCAGGTTCAAAGTGAACTTAATGGGGAAGACAATAATGGCGTTTCAGAAAATTTGAGGTGGTTAGCAGCTGGTCCAAGCATGGCAGTGCCATCATATAGGAGCTATCTTATTAATGGTGTCAAATTTAACACCAAGGCACAAGATGATGTGCGAACTGTCCAAAATAGTGGAGTTTATTTACTTGCACATACTATGCAAGTTGCTAGTGCCAAGGATAAAAACCCTATTGTCTCCAATATGGGTTTTTATGGGGTTATTCAAGAAATTTGGGACCTTGACTACCAAAAGTTTAGAATCCCAGTCTTGAGGTGTGATTGGATAGATAACACTTTGGGCCTTGTAGTCGATGAACTTGGATTTACCCTTGTAGATCTGAGTAAAATTGGACATAGGAATGACCAATTTGTTATGGCTTCTCAAGTCAAACAAGTATTTTATGTTGACGACCCAATGCATCGTGGTTGGTCGATAGTGTTATCAATGCCTAATAGAGAATATAATGATGTTATTGGTGATGATGTGTTAGGTGATATTAGAATTGAGTGTGAGCCATTTACTAGAGGGATACCAAATGTTGACACATTTGATGACCTAGTGGATGAGTTTGGGAGTGAGAATATTAGAGATGGGTGTGAAGATATATGGATTGATTGATTGTTGTAATGTATGACATTAGTTATGCAGTTAATTGTATGACATTAATTAATAGCTCTGTATATCATTTTAATTCCGATCACATTTTCATTCTGCAGGCTTTGGGCACGACAAATCAAAAATTAAAAATAATCGGTTAAAGCTGAAAATACGACGGTCAAGTTACAAAAATCGCAAAGAGAGACGTCTAAAAAATAACCAACGTCGGGTTTTCACAAACGACGTGGAATGCCAACGCAAAAATGAAATAAAAACCGTCATTTGAAAAAGAAAACACGTTGGTTAATTAAAATTAATTTCAACACGGTTAATAAATATTAACAACAATGACGGTAAAGAAAATAATCAACGACGTACAATAAAGAATAACACGACGGAAGAGCTCAAACCGACGAATTTACGGATACCATCGATTGATGATTACCGTCGTAAAAACAATGTTGCACGTCAGTTATAATAAAACAATTGACGTCTCGGATAATACACACGTCAAAAAAGGTTATAAAAGAGACTTAACAAAGACTAGCCACGTCATGGAATAAACAAATCACTGACGTAGTAAGTTATATAACAACGTCGAATAATTGGATTCTTGGGACATAGTAAAGTTCTAACCACAACCTTCATTTTACAATAACCGACGTTAACTCCATAATTCAAGGCGTTTCCTTACTTCTTAACGACGGTTAGGCTAAAAGCAATGACGTCTCAAAGATTACACACGTCTAAGTGGCTCACAAAAGAGACTTTTAAAATGCCAACCACGTCAAAGCCTATAAAAACCGACGTTGTAAATATTTAGCCACATCCCAAAATGTGACTCCTAGGGCATAGTAAATGGATTAAACATGACAGATATTTTAATTAACCAACGTGCAATATTAAATCCACGTCGTTTATTTCTCTGTTCAAGCAGTCAAAATCATTTGCAACGTCTGTGGTGACCTAAAGGGTCATGGTTATGTTTTTTTTACGTCAGTCCAAGTAAATATGTGCCATGTTAAAGCTTTCAAACGTCACTTTTTTGACAAAAGTGACGTCTAATTTACCATGTTATATGTTTTAGACGTTAGTTTTTTTTTTTTATTTAGTGAACGTAGTATATATTAACCACGATGGTTTTTACGTTTTACACGTCGGTTTTATTTCAATTAGAGCCGTT
This sequence comes from Prunus avium, assembly GCF_965620075.1. Lineage (NCBI taxonomy): Eukaryota > Viridiplantae > Streptophyta > Magnoliopsida > Rosales > Rosaceae > Prunus > Prunus avium. The sequence goes on from NC_142286.1 coordinate 9,667,790, forward strand.
GATAATCATTTTTACGTCTGGTTTTTAGTTGTTCTTGACATTTAACATTATTTAAATGTCTGTGTTTTACTAAAACCGTTGTCTAATATAGTCGAAGTTGTCTTTTTAAGCTATTTATGTATGAATTAGACGTCGGTTTTAGTTTTTTTTAATGACGTGTGATATATTAACGATGTCGGTTATTTTCCATCGTTATTTTATGTATTAAAAGATGGCGGTCGATTTCACGTCGGTTTTAAAACATGCTACACGACGGTGGATTCCCGTTGTTTATTTCAATTTCTGTAGTAGTGTTCCTTCATAACTCCCCTGATTATTATTCCTTGTAAGCTTTGATGTCATATGATCCTACTAGTCTTACGACCGCCCTTGACTGTTAAGTATACCAACTACCCCAGTATCGTGATTCCTATACCTAATACAAATGAGTCAGTACTGTAGTACATTAATTGGTCTATAAATAACTTCATTTCAATTCCATTCAATGAATTGTAGCCAGCTAGGGACACATATGTATGCTTCAATGATGAGAGGCACGTTCATAATCCTTGTGTTTGCTGTGGGAACTTGGATCAGTTCTGCTCATGCAAGGGCTTTGATAGGTAAATTGTCATATATGATTTGATACCAAAAAACCATGCAATAATTGTATGTGTTCTTCTGTTAAATATATTTTTTGTAGTAGTGTTCCTTCATAACTCCCCTGATTATTATTCCTTGTAAGCAAGGGCGGAACCAGAAATTTTTTAATGGGTGGGCTAGCTAAAGTTATTAGCTTAAAATCTAATGATAAATTTTTTTTGTACTTACATTTTCTGTAGTTTTTTTAGAAATAAAAGTATACATTAAATCATATAAATCACATAATTGTAAACACAAGGAAAAAAATTGAAATTAGAGCCATATTATTCGCGAAAGGGTGAATTTCATTTAGAAAAATGCTTCTCTTTTGGAGACAAATTAAAAGAAATTTTTTAAAATTGATGTTGGGATAAACTTTGACACCAAATACAAATGTGGAAGATCTCTTACTATGCATAATGGGGCTGAAATTGTATATTTATTTATTTATTTTCAGTTAAAATATAGACTATATGTATATTTAATTTGTTTTTTTTTCCCAAACTGTCCCTGGGCAGCCCTTGCCTTGGTTCCACCAGTGCTTGTAAGCTTTGATGTCATATGATCCTACTAGTCTTACGACCGCCCTTGACTGTTGAGTATACCAACTACCCCAGTATCGTGATTCCTATACCTAATACAAATGAGTCAGTACTGTAGTACATTAATTGGTCTATAAATAACTTCATTTCAATTCCATTCAATGAATTGTAGCCAGCTAGGGACACATATGTATGCTTCAATGATGAGAGGCACGTTCATAATCCTTGTGTTTGCTGTGGGAACTTGGATCAGTTCTGCTCATGCAAGGGCTTTGATAGGTAAATTGTCATATATGATTTGATACCAAAAAACATTCAATAATTGTATGTGTTCTTCTGTTAAATATATTTTTTGTGATATTTTAACTATTTCCCGTGGGCTGACAGATTTTAAGTTATAACATAGATTTAAAACTTAAAAACCCTAACTTAATGCACGTTGCCAAGAATAATATCAAAAAGTCGTAAAAATTGATCAAAACTGTTGTGAGTCGAAGCAAATGTAGAAAATAACAGGCGGGTCTAAGGGCGTCTGTATCCAGAAAAATAAAAATTAAAGAACATTCCGTTTACACTGGCAATCTATTTTAATCTAGAAACCATCAACTAAAATTATCTACTGATCTGCATTTACATGTATGCATGTTGCAGGAACTAATCCAAGGGATCAATCCATGAGGATAATCATATTTGGAAGGTCCTCAACCTCTGCTGCTATCTTGTCCCATCAGACAACAGTTGATGATCCTTCTTGTACGGAAAGTTCTCCTCTGCCTCCAAGCAAATCGCCGCCACTACCCCCTTTTACTCCTCCACCTCCAGACCCAGGACCTTCACCTCGACCGTCTCCTAGGCCAACGACATACCATGGTATTGTAACTGGTGGTGGTAGTCTGCGAGTGTCCAATGTGGCTTCATTTTGAACATCAAAATCAAGCCGTTCATAGATGATGAGGGTGGGCCGTACACCTTCTATTATGTATTTGCTGGTTTAATTAGAATAAGGACTAAGCTCTTTTCTAATTTACTTTAATTAGAATCATGTTTAGCTTAATCATCCAGTTTCACTTTGAATGCTAAAGCCATTCATGAACATGTCCCCGTGCTGTGAAGATCAGTTTCCTTCTTCCTCTATGGAATATTCTTTCTGTTAAGCATGGTCGAAAGATAGTAATCTGGGTTTTATTTTAGAGATAAGAAGAATAAAGTAAAGCTCAATATATTTCTCTGAAAATGTTTTCTTACGCAATGAATGAAAATGATCTGTGTTAAAAGTTGTTAAGTTTAATTAGTTTTAATTAAATAAAGCTGACATAGCCATGAAGAGACCAAGTCAAGCTGAAGTCCTAGAATATAGAAGTTGTGGTTTAGTCTGTTTACCACGTTCAAATTTGCTTCCGTTGCTTAAGGTAGTTGAACTCCACAAAATCTGCACTTGTTGTGTTAGTGGTTATTGTGGAGATTGTTATTTTGTAAGCTTTGTTTTTCAGATATATATAAGAGAGGAAAACTGCCGTATCTCTGTACTGCGAAATATTCTGTTCAAGCATCCTTTACGTTTAAGTTAATTCCAGTTTTTAACAATCTGAACCAAGACTTAATATATATATATAGCTAACTAAACGTACATTGCTTCTTCACTAAGCTACGCATGCTAACAGTCTAACTAATCATGCTAATAAGCACGTGAACACCTTAACCAACATGCTAATTAACACGTCAAGCTAACAGCCTTGTCGTCTCATCTTAACCAATTGGACACCTTAATTGCAGCTGGGGGAGACCCAAGGCTGAGATTGGAGCAGTGTTTGACAAAAATGGGACTATGAAGGCTGAGATTGGAGCAGTGTTTTCCTATTTCAATTGAGAATGTCGGCAACTTGTTCATCAGTAGGAACATATTGAACAATGAGATCTTTGTTCTGAACTTTCTCACGAAAGAAATGAAAATCAATTTCCACATGCTTAATATGTGAGTGAAACACATGATTAGCACTAAGAGCTAAGCAGGACTGGAACTTCTGGAATGAACATATGCAGGTCACAGAAAACTTGTCAAATCGAGGAAATCTCTGCAGCACAATGAGCAAGAGCACAATACTCGGCTTCTGTGGAGCTACGAGAAACTGAAACCTGCTTCTTTGAAGACCAAGATATGGGATTATGACCAAGAAAAACAACATAGCCTGTGGTGGATCTGCGAGTATTAGGGTCTCCAGCCCAATCCGGATCACAAAACCCTAAGAGAAGCATAGAACCAGGGGAGAAAGTAATACCATACTGCAATGTTCCTTGCAGATACCTTAGAATTAGTTTGACAATACCAAAATGTACATCTGTAAGAGTATGCATAAAAAACAGAGCATTTCCAGTACAAAGTTGCTCTTTTTTTTCACGGTATCTCCGATTAAGTATGGTCTGTTTTTTTTAAAGAAGGAATGGCTCTGTTTAGTAGTGACAAAAATTGACCATTTGTAACCCCATCTCAATTGAAATTCTCTCAACCCAATTTATGTGTTTTATTAGGGTTGAGTATACGTAATTTATAGTCGCTAAGATTCTTCCATTATGCTACACACTACTTATTTAAACCCCGCGTCCCCAACCAATTCAGCTTTCAATATATACTAGCCATTTGACACGCACTTCCCGCATATTAATTGACTCTATCCAACTCCACTTACATGTGGGTGACGGGTTCAATGGTCCAAGTATCTGTTCATGGCTTGTTCATGGCTTTCTCCCATGTTTAACTTCGACTTTTCATTACTAGTGCGAATAATCGATTGCTTAGATTGACTTTTATTTGAGTTGAACAACCAGCAACCATTGAATTTCAAGCCATATAACCTCTATATAATTCACATATGATACGGTCAACAATCACAAACAAACAATAGAAGTAGTCTCGTCTCAAACTGCAGGGGATATATATATTCAATGATATAATAAGGTAACCAAAATAATAATTTATATGCGTTATATTTTAAAAGTCATATATTCGCATTAATTATGGTGAGAATGTCGGCAACTTGTTCATCAGTAGGAACATATTGAACAATGAGATCTTTGTTCTGAACTTTCTCACGAAGGAAATGAAAATCTATTTCCATATGCATAATACGTGAGTGAAGCACAGGATTAGCACTAAGAGCTAATGCTGATAAGTTGTCACTACAAAAAACAACATAGCCTGTGGTGGATCTGCGAGTATTAGCATCTCCAGCCCAATCCGCATCACAAAACCCTAAGAGAAGCATAGAACCAGGGGAGAAAGGAATACCATGCTTCAATGTTCCTTGCAGATACCTAACAATTCGATTGACAATACCAAAATGTACATCTGTAGGAGTATGCATAAACTGACAGATTGTGTTAACTGCAAAGACTATGTCTGTCGAGTAAAAGTTAAGTATTGAAGGGCACCTACAATACTGCAATAGAGTGTAAAATCAGCTAGCAATCATCTTTCAAAACTTGAGGGTGTGCTACAAGGTTTACATGTGTCCATTGCAGCTTTCTTTATTAAATCTTGATTAACAAACACTTTTCCATTAGCTTGATATTGTACCTCGAGACCAAGAAAATACTTAAGCTTGCCCATATCTTTGAGTTCAAATACTTCTCCTAGGTCCTGAATAACAGAGGATACAAGCACAAAGTTTGACTTTTCTCAATGCCCATATTACCCCCCAAAAATATCCCTTTTTATTTCTTATTTACCATAAAAAAAACACTCTCTCCATTTATTGGACCACAGTTATTTCTGAAATTCCCAATATTTAATACGAGAAATTAGTGTGTGGTACTGAAGGATAGGTTACGTAGTATAACTTGTTCGCGCGTTCTAATACGGATCAATGATAAGGTTGATATTTCCCACTTTTAGAATATATTATCAATAAATATTCACTTGTATTATAACATGTGGACGAGTGATACCATGTGACCGAGTTCAAAAAAAAGAAAAGAAAAAGAAATAGCAAATTTTAAGTGGAAGTATCACGAGCTGACTTGGTGCACTGTACACGTGGTAATTTCTCCATTTTTGGAGTTTATATCAAAATTTTCGTTACTGATCATGCTGAAATCAGCTGATTTCTTGAGGTGGATAGTGTGACTTTTCTCAATGCCCATATTACCCCCAAAAATATCCCTTTTTATTCTTATTTACCAAAAAACAATTTCTCCATTTATAGGACCACCGTTATTTCCAAAACTCCCAATATTTCATACGAGAAATTATTGTATGGTGTCGTAGTATAGTGACGCAGCGTGTGATAGCAAGAATGATGAAGAATACAAAAGAAAACAATAAACCTTCAATCCTTTGTGATTCTCTAGATGAGAATAACCAAGAACAAAGGGGTTCTATGCTTTGTTGATTCCAGTGGAATACCAAGTTGATAGGAAAATAGAGAGAATTCTCTAAGTTTAATATTCAATGTCAAAAACTATCTTACAATTAGCTATAAAATAGTTTTTGTACTTAAGGAAAACAAACCAAACTCCAAACCCTAGCTGAAATAGGAAAACAAACTTACTTCCTAAACCAAACTCCCAATTCTAATTGAAATAGGAAAACAAAACTATTTGCCTAAAACAGATTCCTAGAACATTAATTGCACATCTTAAGCTTGTCAAACTGAACCAGAACATTATGAGCGATGCATGCTGCATCATCCTCCTCGTGTTTGAGAAGAATTCCTCCCCAAATTCAAATCTTCCTCGTCAAAACTATCACCATAGTAAGGAAAGAGATGTTTGACATTGAACACATCGGCAGTACGTATATGACTAGGAAGCTTGAGGTGGTAAGCGTTTGGATTAATCTTAGCCACAATCTCCATTGGACCAATCTTTCTTACACCCAACTTGTTGTATTCCCTAGCCAGAAAATGATCTTCAGTCAAGATAGCCCAAACAAAGCCACCTACCTCAAATTCAACATATCGGCGTTTCACATCAGCCACTTGCTTGTATTTCGAATTGGCATCCTCAAGCCGCTGCTTTGTTGTTGAGTGAATTTGTTGAAGTGTAGCCACAAATTTTTCTGCCTTGACATTAACTCACTTCAAATATGGAACTGGTGCAAGGTTAAGAGGACACTTTAGGTTATAGCCATAAGTAACAAAAAAATGGACTGAACCTAGTGGTCCTATTGATAGAGTGATCGAAAGAAAATTCTGCTTGGCTCAACTTTTGATCCCATGACGTCAAATTATCTCCCACCAAGCTTCTTAGTAAATTTCCAAGGGATCGATTGACAATCTGCCCATCAGTTTGAGGATGGTAGAGGCCCTACTAAAATTTAATTTTGTATTAGCAAGCTTCCAGAAGCACACAATAGAGTAGGCAACCCATGGAGTCGATACATTTCTCGAAAGAAAAGCTAGGCTACATTGATTGTGTCCGTAGTCTTCTTGCACGGGATAAAATGAGTCATCTTAGAAAATTGATCAACTTGTGATGGCTTCTTCAGATATTACGTTTTCGCAACTTCCGAGGTCAATTACCAACTTGTATGTCTTGCCACCAATAGTACAAGTGGTCTGGAAAATATTATTGCGAAGCCAGCCATCACTACCTTCTGTTTCACGAGGAGTAAAACAAGTTCTTCTCACCATAAGCAATGGGCCATCATCCCAAATCACATAATCCTCCACAACATCATTGGGTTCATCATCATAAACCAGACCATGTTCGAAATCATGATACTCTTGAAATTGATTTTCATCATGTTCAATGATTAAACCCTTACCAACTCTATCTCCTTTCCTGTCTTCTGCTAAGTGATGTCCAGTTTTCCCGCACTTAAAACAACGAAAAGCAGTACGTTTGGGTCCCACAGTTTGTGCCTTGCTAGAGGGGGCACTCACGAATGACTTCTGGTTATGAACTAGTGAAGTAGAAGCACGAAAAGGGGCTGAATTGCTTCCTCCACCATGGTTATTCTGGCTATTTCCAGACCAAGCCCCTCCATTATTTGCCTTTCGACTCATATGTTTCTCCAACTGCAAGGCTCTTTGTTGCGCCTCCACTACTAAGAATGGATCGAAGAGGTTCGAGGTATATCACGATGCTAACTGCTTATCTGTCTCAGAAAGGTCACTTCTAGCCACTAACTCATAAAATTCGGTGGTATACTCAGCCACCGTACGATTTCCTTGTGTCAAATTTTGAAGTTGTTGATACACTAATTTTGAGTAATTGGGTGGTAGAAAGGTTGACCGCATATGCTTTCTCAATTTTTCCGAAGTTTCAATCTTCTCTTTTCCCTACTGCAAAAGGGCTGCCACCATGCCCACAAAATTTGGTTGCTACAAGGGAAACTTTTTTATTTTCAAGAACATCCTTAAACTATAGTACCTCTTCTACAGAATTAAGCCAATCAAGAAAATTCTCAGGTTGAAAGCTGCCATGAAATTCATGAATATCAATTCTCAAACCCGCTTCCCAACACCTCGTACCATAATTGTCATTGTGTCGAACCTCGTCCCTGTGATTTTCTTAACTAAAAGGGTTTGTTTCACTCTCATAATCATCTTCTTCCTGTTGCTGACGAACCATTAAAGTCCCCATCTATTGGATAAGGCGCTCAACTTGCTGCGCCAAACGTTCAAAATCGTCTTGATCGTTTCCACCACGTCCCCTCCTTGGCGGCATGGTAAACCAACCAGTCTTTGATTACCAATTAACGCAGCACGTGATAGCAAGAATGATGAAGAATACAAAAGAAAACAATAAACCTTCAATGATTCTCTATACGTGAATAACCAAGATCAAAGGGATTCTATGCCTTGTTGATTTCAGCGAATTGGATTGGATCGGTCGGTTTGGGTGGATATTGTACTCCTGACTTGTATTATAACACGTGGACGAGTTATACCATGTCACCGTACTACGGTACTACACTAATTGGTTTCATAGCATTAAACCATATTTAGAAATATGGACAACCCAAATAAATGAAAAGTCTTCCTAATGGAAATAGTCTAATCGACACAAATTTCAAACTCAATGTTGAATTTCTGATCTTAAATATACTATAAGAATATAAGAAGGAATGATTTTCCAATTCCCCTTTTGTTCACTTGCACTCCCTTTTATTTTTTAATACTTTTTAATCAATTTTGTTCTTTTTTATTAAGACTCTTTCCTATTCTACCCTTATCATTCATTACTTTCTTTTTACTTCACTTTTATATGATTTCTTTTATACTTAATTTATTTTACTCGATGAAAGGAAAAAAAAGATTGAAAATGGAGTGCAAGTAGTACAATTAAGTATAAAGAAAAGGAAATAATATAAAAGTGAAGTAAAAAGAAAATAATGAAGGGTAAGGGTGGAATAGGAAAGATAAAGAACAAAAAAGAACAAAATTGATTAAAAAGTATTTTTTTTAAAAGGCAGTGTAAGTCCACAAAAGAGGAGTGGGAAAATCAGCTCCCTATAAGAATTGTATTATAATTTTTCAAAATCAGTTTCGGAACACAAATTAAACGACAATCTTGCAATTTGTAGGAAACCATGAATGCTTCAAGGATGAGAGATGTCTTGCTGAATCTGATGATTGTGTTTGCTATTTGTTGGCACTTTTGGACCGGTGCTGCTGAATCTGATCATCAAACTTTTCCTGTCTTCCTCAATGCATGGTGACACATAATTAATTATCACTACTTTGGAACCAAAGCATTCAGAATTCCATGTGATTTTCTTACCCTTAATATAATTGTATTTTCAGTAACATACAATGAATCAAACCAGAGCTCTTAGTTATACGTATACACAGTCATGCTTTGTGTTCTAGTTAACTAGCGCCTTTCGCGCATGCCAATTATCTTTTTAACATATTACATTGGTCTATAAGTAACTTCATTTCAATTGGATCCCATAAAATTCTAGGTAGTTAGGGTAACATGAATGCTTCAATGATGAGAGGTTCCTTCATAATTGTTGACGCTAAAAAGTGGTTCTTTGACTTAGAGGGTCAACTTAGTAATTTTATGCCTTCGGTATCCTTGATGCCTCGGTAGTCTACGCGATCTGCAATATGAGCAAACGCACGGTAAGACCTAGGGCACCGGTGTGGTACCGGCCGAAGGCTCTCCGATGCTTAAGTAAGTTCTGGAATAGAAAGTTCAACTGACAGATCAATAGGCTTGTATGCCGTAAGTTCTGATTACCTCTATTTTGGGATAGTTGGCCTCCTTTTATAGGTCTTGGGAGGTGTGCATTTTGTTGATTATTTCGATGTGGGACTGTGGGCGTCGCTTGGGAGCGTGCTCGTGTCCCAGGAGAGGGCGTTGCCCTAATGGAGAGATCGGTAGGTAGAGTGCCGAGGGCGCCTCTGACCAAGCCCAGTTCTCTCCACGTGTCTTGCCCTTATTGGCTGTTTATTTTGGGTGTAAACAGGAGTCCCCCAAGTTCTCGAGCGAGATTTCTCGGTCGGGGACTTGTATGTCCTTCGGTAGCCGCTCGGTTAATCTACCGTTCGGTAGTCTGTCAGGGAGGCGCGCTGGGGCCTTGTCCTGGTGCCGATTGACTTCAAAAACTTGCCCGGAAACTCAAGAGTCGCCACTTCGAGGGTTACCGTTCGGCAGGTTTTAGTATGTTAAGGGGTTCCGAGATATGCTTGCCGATGTTCTGTTAACTTGGGCGGGTTTGATCTTTTCTCATGCGACCTCGTGCACAGTGAGGGGTAGTGATGGGACAGAATGACGCTTCGTCTTCTGCACCCAGCGTGCTGTCAGAGGTTCCTCTCAGCGCACTACACGTGGTGCGTCTTATCACGCGGAGCGGCGCCATTAATGCGCCGTTTGGTATTTCGAGGTGTACCGTTGCAACTTTCGCCCTATAAATAGAGGGAGTCTCTGAGGCAAAACTCACTTTGCATTTGTGAGTGAGGCGAGAGCTCTGTCCAGGCGATTTCCGACGAGAGCAAACGGTAACAGAGGCGATTTCCGGCGACTTGATTCGGTACCAGAGACGATTTCCGGTGAAAGCAAACGGAAGGCAAAGCGATTCTTGCCCTTTCATTCCAATTCACACAAGGTACCGTTCGGTAACTTTGCTATTTTTTCTTTTTTCATTGTGCATACGTCCTTCCATGGTTTGAACTAGACTTAGAACTTTATGCAAGTGGGGTGTGGTTCGGTAGTCTAGTTGCCATAGGTAGAGACGTAGGCATCGGTAGGATAGCTCATTGCATGGCCCTTAGTTTCCTTTCGTTGCTTTTTGTAGATGTCTGATAGCGAGTCAGGGTTTGAGAGTGAGCCCAACGCGTTTGAGGAGGAGTCCCCAGATAGGCGAAGGGATACCGAAAGTGAGGAGATTGGCCAAGATACCGAGAGTGATAGTGACTCTGAGGTTGAGGTCGTTGGCGAGAGGTTCAGACCTGCGCCCACTCATGGGATCGGTAAGGGGCTTATGACTAGTCAGCCCCTACCGTTGGCGGTCGTGTATAGCTACGGTCATCAAGCTGGGCTGGGTCCGCGTTCCGAACCTCAGATGGAAGATGCTCGGATGCCGGAGGCATCTTCTAGTCAACGTGAAGAGGCTTCCACTTCCGGCCGTGAAGAGACTTCTGAGCCAGCTTCCCTACCGAGGGTAACAATAGTGAGTAGAGGGAATCAAAGGGTACCGATGGGGGTACCGAGGGAGCAGCTCTTTGACGTAGATTATCTACCGCCCAATAAGCTGACCTACCGAGAGCTGGCAAAGATTAGGGCAGAGTATATGATCCCTGATTCAGTAGGGATGAGGATCCCGAGCCCTACCGAATCCCTGAGCAACCCCCAGGACGGCGAGGTTGCGTTCTTCACCGATGTCCTTCAGCAGGGCGTTAAGCTGCCGTTGCAGCCTCCAGTTCAACGGATCCTGGCTCAGATTGGGTATGCCCCAGGGCAGTTCAATCCGAACTTCTGGGCCGTTCTGATGGGGGTTGTAACGGCATTCGGTCTTGCCGATGAGGAGGGGCCTTCATACGAGCAGTTCTCCCACCTGTACAGCATCACCAAGTCCAAGAGTACCGATCATGGTGGCTGGGTTCAGGCGAACTGTCTCAAGGCTTCCGAAAGGGGCCATTTTCTTGTGGCCGTGCCAACCTCCCAGAAGTCCTGGAGGAATCGGCGGGTTCTTCTTTCTGGCGACTGGGAGTCGCCCTCGGGAGTTCCCGTTCGCTTCCACATCCCAACCACTTTCCAGATTGCCGGTAGGTTGCTACCATACCGAACGGTAGGTTAATTGGTTTTGTTTTGTGGACTATCCTAACTTCCTTACTTTTGCAGGCAAACTGAAGTAGCCAACGGCAACCCAGTCAGAGCTTCGGCAGATCGACAGAGTGAGGTTGAAGGTTCCTGTTGGTGGAAGGGAATATCCACAGTTCCTCTTCACCGAGAACCTCGTCAGAGCCCGCCTTGCGAACCCTGCCGAGAGTAAGTTCACTTGAGTTTTTCTTTTTCTTTTTATTTTTTTTATTTTTTACTTCTTCGGCTAACTCCACCGTTCCGTTCTTGCAGTGTCAGAGGCCAGGAAGACTGCCGAGGCCAAGAAGATGTCGGAGACCTCGAAGCGGCGCCTCCAGGTGCTTGCGAAAGGGGAAAAACAGAAACGGCATCCCGAGGCTTCGGCAGAGAGGGTCGGCCAAGCTGACGTCGAGGAGCAGCCTCCTTCCGAACGGCAGAGGCAGCGCCATGCCGAGCCTGTGAGTAGAAGGGTGCCGCTCAGCGAGCTGGTCCTCCACCCGGGTCAGGGTGCCGATGCCGCTTCTTCCAAGGCTTCCGGGAAGCGGCCACTGACAGTAGACCTGGATGCCGCCTCCACCCCCAAAAGGGTGCGGCTAGCTGACCCGCCGAGGGCCGTCTTTGCGGCCGAGGATGAGGAGGGCCCTACCGAGGCAGTCACCCTGGCATGTCCCTCGAAGACGGTCCAGTTTGCGAACCGCATGATCGTGGGCCCGCAGATGGACTTGGCTGAGATCGACGAGCTGCCAAAGAGGGCTCTTCGGGAGGAGGCTGGGCGAGCCTTCCGTCTGCAGGCCATGGTAACCTTCTAACTCCTTTGGTCTTTTTGTTGTTTTTATCTTTCGTTCGGTACTAACCTGCGGCTTCATTTTTCAGGCGTCGATGGACATGTGGCTGTGTATGAAAAGAGTCATCGCTGCTGCTGAACACGCGAAGCGGCTCTATGAGGACGGCCGCTCCAAGGTTGCCGATGCTACGAAGGCTCTCCAGGACCACGCCCATCTCGTGGAGGATATGCATGCTGCCGAACGGCAGATCCAGGCGCACAAGGCGAAGCTTGCTGAGATGCGCGAGGCCCTGGACGGTGCGGAGCAGGCCGTTAGGGATGCCGAGGGTGCTAAGGTGGCCGTGCAGACGGCGCTCGAGGCTTCTGAGCGGTCGAAGGCAGCGGAGATAGAGGCTGCCGTTAACGAAGCCATCAGGGGATACCGTTCCTCCTCTGAGTTCACCTCTCTGGTGGATAATGAAGTGGCTTCGGAGATGGCGGACCTCATCTACCGTTTCAAGCGGTTTAACCCGGGCCAGAAGCTGAACCTGAACTTCGCTGCCGATCCTCCTCCCCTACCGGAAGGCATCACAGAAGAGATGATCGAGGAGTATGAGGGGGAGGATGCTCCTGAATATGCCGAGGGTCCTGATGCCGAGGATGCCCCTGACGCCACCGTCGATGCCGTGGTGGAGACTACCGACGACCAGGGAGATCGGGCTGCCGAGGCCTGAGCTACTTTTCGTAATTTTTTATGTATTTTAATTGCCGTTGGCAAAATGTCTGAACATATTGATGCCGAGGGCATCTTTTTAATTCAAGTTACCTTTTGTTTATTTTACTTGAATTTTATCCATACTTGTTACTGCCGTAGGCTAATAACTGTTTTTAGGATAATTACCGATTGGGCCATTGGCCACTTAGGAATTTGTTTGCTTTGGATTTAGCCAGTGTCTCCGCTATCGGTAGACAAAACCAAAGGAACAAGGCCCCATTAGCCTTTCGTCCATAGAGATGCCGTGGGCAAGTCTCGGGTACCGTATAGTTTTGTAGCTTATGCGCGATGAGAATACCGTAGGTAATTCTGGGGCATTGTACTGCCGTAGGCTCGTACCTACTGTATTAACTTGGAATAAAAATTGACAAGCTAAGTTGGAATCGGTAGTAAGCATGTAGCGGTGTAGCTTTTAATTGCCGTAGGCAATGTTACTGTGGCTCATTTTGGTGAGCCCTACCGAAACAATTTTTTGAACGAATACCGCTAGGATATGACGTTCTGAATATGTGGAACTGAATAATCTCATTTTATATATATATATGCCGTGGGCAAAAATACAAATTCCGCCCATGCCGTTAGCTAAGGGACTTCATTTAAAATAACTCTTGAGATGGTCCACATTCCATGGGTGACCGAGGGTCTTCCCATCTGTGTCTCGGAGCCTGTAGGTGCCGGATCGAAGGATGCCGATGATTTCATAGGGTCCTTCCCAGGAAGGTCCGAGGGTTCCTTCCCAGGAAGGTCCGAGGGTTCCTTCCATTGGGTTTTTTGTTGCAAGCGAAACTTTGCGCATGACCCAGTCCCCGATTCTGAAGGAACATGATTTGACCCTTGAGTCGTAGTACCGAGAGACGCGCTGTTTGTAAGCTTCGTTCTGAAGGTTGGCTACCGTTCGTCGTTCTTCAATTAAATCCAGGCTCAATGCGAGTGCTGCCTTGTTAGCCTTCGGCTCGAAGCTTTCCATTCGGTAAGAAGGCTCACCGATCTTAATTGGGACAACGGCTTCTGAGCCGAATGCAAGGCTGAAGGGAGTTTCCCCTGTGGAGGTTCGGTAGGATATTCGTATGGCCCACAGAGCTTCGGGAAGCTTCTCCGGCCAAGCGCCTTTGGCACTGTTGAGTTGCCGTTTCAAGAGTTTCTTGATGATTTTATTTATTGCCTCTACCTGACCGTTCGATTGTGGGTGAGCTGGCGAGGCGAAGAACAGGTTGATTTTAAGGCGAGTGCAGAACTGCCTGAAGAGCTCCGAATCGAACTGTCTGCTGTTATCAGTGATGATGGCGTAGGGGATGCCGAAGCGGCACCAGATATTGGTCCAGACAAATTCTTCGACTCTTGCCGCCGTTATGGTGGCTAGGGCCTCGACCTCAACCCATTTCGTAAAATAGTCCACGGCAACAATTGCATACTTAACCTGTCCCTTGCCCTGTGGCATTGGACCAATCAGGTCGAGCCCCCATTGGGCGAACGGCCATGGACTTACGATCGGTGTAAGGGGTTCGGCAGGCAGGTGGGGAATATTGCCGAACCGTTAGCATTTATCGCACCTCTTCACCATTGCTATTGCATCCCGATGCATTGATGGCCAGTAGTAGCCTTGCCGAAAGGCCTTGTGGGCTAGGGATTTAGAACCGGAGTGATCGCCGCAGACACCACTGTGGATATCCCGAAGGACATATTCGCCCTACTCTTCGGTGATACATTTCATGTAGGGGGTCGAGTAGCCACGTTTGTACAGGATGTCGTTGATGACAATGTACCTTGTCGATCGGTAATGCAGCTGTCTGGCCTTGGCCTTGTCTGCAGGAAGGGTGCCGATCGTTAAGTAAGCATGAATAGGCGACATCCATGTGTTGTTGTATTCTATAGCGCAGATCTCGGCAATGGCTGTGCTCGGAAGGGTCAGTATCTCGACGGGGATCTTTCGACCTACTTTGTCGTTGATTGCCGAAACCAGTCTGGCGAGGGCGTCGGCATAACTGTTCTCGTTTCTTGGTATTTGCCGAATTTCGTACGCCTGGAACTTTTTTAGCAGTTGGTGTGCTGCCGTGAGGTACGCCGTCATTGATGCGTCCTTTGTTGCGAAATCCGCAGTCACCTGGTTCACTATTAGCTGTGAGTCGCTGTAGATGCTGATCTGAGTTGCTCCCATGCTTCTGGCGAGCCGTAGGCCGGCCAAAAGCGCCTCGTATTCGGCTTCGTTGTTGGACGTTCGGAAGCCAAACCTGATGGCATATTCAATTTTGGCTCCATCGGGAGCGGTGAGTACCAGACCAGCTCCGCATCCTTGTTGGTTTGCCGAGCCGTCAATGTGCAGGATCCAGAAAGGAGTTGACAGGTCGAGACGACTGCCGTTTGGTAGGCCTTCCTGAGGAGGGGTTTTTTCAGGTTCTGAAGCCTCCGAAGGTGTTAGTTCAGCGATGAAGTCTGCTACGGCTTGTCCTTTTTCGGCAGGCCTGGGTTTGAACTGTACGTCGAATTCTCCTAGCTCGATCGCCCATTTCACCAGCCTTTCGGATGTTTCTGGTTTTTGAAAAACTTGCCGAAGGGGCTGGTTGGTCAGAACGATGATGGTGTGGGCCTGAAAATAGGGCCTCAACCGCTGGGCAGAAACGACCAGAGCTAAAGCCAGCTGCTCGAGTGGGGGGTACCGAGACTCTGCCCCCTGAAGGGCCTTACTGACGTAGAAGATCGGTAGCTCTGCCTTCTCCGGGATCCGTATCAATACTGAGCTGACGGCAGTGTTGGATACCGATAGATATAGAGAGAGTGTTTCCCCAGGGAGGGGTTTTGACAGTAGCGAAGCTCTGCCCATGTAGTCCTTCAAGTCTTGAAACGCCTTGTCGCATTCGGCAGTCCACTCTATATGATGTTTGCCCCCTTTCAAGGCTTTGAAGAACGGTGCACACTTGTCTGTGGCTTTGGAGATGAAACGAGTGAGGGCTGCCACTCGTCCGGTAAGGCTCTGGATGTCCTTCTGTGTCTTCGGCACCTCCATGTCAATTATGGCCTTGATTTTATCGGGGTTTGCCTCAATACCCCTTTGGCTGATCATGAAACCAAGGAATCTCCCGGAAGATACGCCGAAGGCGCACTTCGTCGGGTTGAGCCTCATTCGGTAATCCTTCAAGATGCCGAACATGAGCGATAGGTTTTTCAGGTGTTCGCCTGCCGTTCGGCTCTTTACTAGCATGTCATCCACGTAGACCTCCATGGTGCTGCCGATCTGCTCAGCGAAGATTCGGTTCACCAGTCTTTGGTAGGTTGCCCCTGCATTCTTCAAGCCGAACGGCATGACGTTATAGCAATACAGGCCTTTGTCTGTTATGAACGCCGTGTGTTCGCTGTCGGCAGGGTGCATGAAGATCTGGTTATATCCAGAGTATGCGTCCATGAAGCTGAGCAGCGTGTGACCGGCAGTGGCGTCAACCAGCTGATCGATGCGTGGCAACGGGAAGCTATCCTTCGGACAGGCCTTATTGAGGTCGGTATAGTCCTGGCACATTCGCCATCCGCCCTTTGCCTTCCGAACCATGACTGAGTTTGCCAGCCATTCTGGGTATATGGCCTCCCGTATGAAGCCGATGGTCATGAGTTTGTCTACTTCGTTTTTCATGGCTTCATACCGTTCGGTATCATAGGATCGGCGCTTTTGCCTGACCGGTTTGAATGCTGGCGAGATACTCAGCTTGTGGCTGATGATATCAGGGGATATGCCCGGCATGTCGTTGTAGGACCAGGCAAAGACCTCCGAATTCTGCCGAAGGAACTGAATGAATTCGGCACGGAGGGTGGCATTCAGCATGGTACCGATCCTTACACACCGTTCCGGTTGACGTTCGTCTAGCGCCACCGTTTCGAGATCCTCGGCAGGTTGTGCCACCGGGGTGGGCATTTCCTCCCTTGGATCGTCTACTGGTTCATTGCCGTTCGGCAAGTCTGCGACCGTGAAGGTTTCCTTTTGCTTGTGCGGAGCTGCCGATTTCAACGCTGTGGCGTAGCAGTTCTGAGCGCTCAATTGATCGCCCCTGATTGCCCCCGTGCCGTAGCAAGTTGGGAACTTCATGAGTAGCATGTGGGGGGACAAGTGGGCCTTTATTGCCGTGAGCGCCGTTCGGCCGACAATAACGTTGTACGCCGTAGGACAGCCCACCACAAGGAACTGGTCGAAGACCATGGTCCTTCGTGGGGCTGTGCCGAAAGAATTTGGCAGGCTGACGCTGCCGATTGGTTGGACCAGGTCTCCCGAAAAGCTTAGGAGAGGCGAGAGTTGCCGATTGACCTGGCTGTCATCTATCCCGAGTTCTTTGAATGCATCGGTGAAGATGACATTTACCGAACTCCTATTGTCGATCAGGATTCGTCCGACATCGAACTCGGCAATCTCGGCTCGGATGATCATAGGGTCGTTATGTGGGTAGATGATCCCTTCCTCTTCTTCTTCGGAGAAGGTGATGGGTTCCCACCTGACCTTCAGCATCTTTGTGTGCCGGCTGCTTTCAATGCCGAGGACTTGGGGGTACTGTGTCGCCCTGACATACTGCTTTATCGATCGGTTAGATGCTCCGGCAAGGGTTAGGCCTCCGCTGATCGTGCTGATCATGTTGATCTGTCGATTAGCGTTCGGGACTGGCGCATGTTGGGGCCTGGCTATGTATTAATCTAGTTTGCCTTCCCGAATTAACCGTTCAACGATTTTTCGCAAACTTATGCAGTCCTCGGTATTGTGACTATTCTGCTGATGGTATCGGCAGAATTTCCCTGTATCCATGCCGTCCTGCCGATTGGGCTTTCTGAACGATGGCTTCGGGATTATCTCGTTTTCGTTCATCAGCACCGCCTCGTAGGAGGTGTTGAGCAGGGTGAACACCTCTGTCCCCTGGTTATGTGCCGGTAGTGGGGCTCGGTAGTTGTCCATGCCATACATGCTCTTGTTTTTCTTGGAATGCCCCCTTTGGGAGCTTCCGGCGTCTTTACGCTTGTGGCTTTCAAGGTGTTCGGCAGTTTGTGCTGATGGAGCGAACGGCGATGCCTGTGCCGCGGAGGAACGCTGTACGGGTTCGCTCTGCCGAGCCGTGGGCTCGGCCCTCGAGTTGAAGTACTCAGCTTTGGCGTGGATTGCCGCTTGTTTCATGAGTTCATTGTACGTACGCCAATTGCTGCTGTGTACCAGATACCGGAAGTGTGAGGACCGTAGGCCACTCTTGAAGGCGCCGTAGGCTGCCCTGTCATCGGTATCCGGACATCTCGAGTATTCATGGCTGAATCGTGCGGCATACTGTTCGCACCACTTTGCAAAACCCAAGGGAGGTGTCGTATAGCAGTGTAGCTCGGAAGTCCGAGTGTCATATCCACAGAGAGCAGTGTAAAGAAAATAACAGAGATGAAAAAGAACAAGTGTGATTGAGAGGTTGATTTATGCAAGATTTGATTTAGAGAAAATTTAATTGATTAAAACACTAAGGCATTGGGGTTCCACTTTTAACATAAGCATGCAACTCTTATTAATTTGATCCACAAAATATTTTCCATTGTAGTTGTTCAAAATAATTAAAGCTCTTTTTAATTTCCTTTAGAAGTATTCTAAGCATAACTTGTACCATTGGCAACAAACTATCAAAAAATAATCTTCATCAAAATTCTATTAATCTTTAGTAATTCTCTTCTCTTTTAAAAGCATGAAAGTTTTTACTACACAATGGGAAAAACATGATTGAACCCATGAAATAGATTATCAAACATTCATCAATTAATTAAAAAGAAAACTACAAATTCCATTTGAACAAAAACTACAAATTCACATTAAAGCTTAAGTTTGGATCAAACTAATAAAAATTACACACTTATATTAAAAGCTTTCCCCCTAGCCTTAGCTAGGGAGTTAGTTCCCCATAAAATAAAACTAAAACAGAAATTTAGAACTAGAAGAATTGGAGGAAGGAGAGAGAGCTCAAGAGAAGATTGTGAGCTTGGTGTCTTTTCCTTCTACGGCAACACTCTATTTATAGAGAATGGGAATTGCTCATGTTGCAACTTGCTTTGATTAAACTATTATTCCACCTTGCTACTACCAAGTGTTTCACCCGTCAATTGCCATCAAATGCTTCCATTACTTGTGTTGATGACTCCACTTTCTTTGTTTATTTCACTCTAGTGCTGGCAGCACCCTCCAAATCTTCATCCTCATTTGTTTGGCTGCCACACTTCAATGCTTTTGTTTTATTTATATCAATGTCATCACCACTTCTTCATTCATTTATTTGTTTACTAACAACTTCCAATTGCATTTAATTGTTTGGAAGCTCCACCTAAAAAGAAGAATAAAAAGACTTTAAACAAAATTAACTAAAGCACTAACAATTTAAATTTAGGGATAACAAATGTAATAATTATGTGCTCATCAAATACCCCCAAACCTAAAATTTGCTAGTCCTCGAGCAAAATAAAATGAAAAGCTAAGCATAAATGAAAACTAACTAAGCCACTTTCGCAGGGATCTCGATTGCATTTAGCGTATGCAATAAGCCTTTAAACCCCTAGGTTGCCCTAGTGGACGAGTTATAGTCTCGTGAGGGTTTTCAGGGATGATACCCACAAACATTTGAAATTTTAAGTAACTCTCTTGCCAAATCATCATCAAGAATGTTAAAGCTCAAAAACCAAAATTCTCAATTCATGAACAAATTTAAAAGAGCGAACACAAATCCAAAACTTTAAGTTCTCCCAGTCTAAAGTCAAAGTCATTTATCACCATTAATAAACTTTTCATTTGCTTTCTTTGGTGTAAAGTGAACTAACATAGTTGAGAAGACAAAAATTCAATCATAATCACACCATCCTTGCTATCTTAGATTTTTTTTTTTTAATTTAAAATTATAAAAATATACATGCTATTATGTGGACTGTGCAATGTTTAGCTCCCTTAAGCTTTCTAATTAACCCATGTAGCGAGTGTTAGGCCAATGACTCTCAAACACAAAGGCTTTAAGGCATTAGGTGTTGAAACACCCCGATGAGCTTAATAACTCGAGTTAAAAAGGCTACAAAGCTAAACAAGTCACACATGCTTTTTTTTTTTTTTTTTTTTAAACTTCACGGTTTGACGCGAACACTCACTACTGATTAGGCAAAAGGCCCGGTTACTAAGTGAAAGTTCTCTTTTTATTCTTTTTTTTTAAGACAACAAAGATAAATACAATCAATCTCAAACTCTATCTTCTCAAGCGCATTAGTGTGAGTGTGAATTTTTCAAAGCTTAGCTCATAAATCATTCATTAAGTAGAAATAAATGAAAAAGACTAAAGACTGGATTAGTTATCGTATCGCTCAAGTGTTCTCAATTTTAAACTCATGCATGAATATCAAATCTCAATTTAATGCAAGTCTGTTTTGATGACAACAAGAGTGGAGGTTTTTTTTTTTTTTTTTTGTTTTTTGTGAAATAAAATTTACAAACTAACAAATTGCCAAAAATAATTCCACTTCCCCCCAACTTGAATGAAACATTGTCCTCAATGTTAAAGAATTTAGGCATCAGCAATGTTATAAGAAATAAGAGGGTTTAAAGCAATTAAATAAAGAACAAACAAGAATTTAAAATTACAACACAGTTGTAAAAACATAACAAAATCAAACGGAACAAAACCAAACCAAATACAACAGTTCTACGCACGCAAAAATCCAGCCCATGAGAACGTCCAAATCAATTTTAAAACCCAACCCAAACGAAAGCCCAAACACTTCTTTAATTATTATTGTTATTTATTATTATTTTTATTATTATTAAAAATTAAAGAAAACAAAGAAGCGTTGTCAGAAGCGCAAGGAACGAGATTTCTGAAAAGAGAGAAGGGGGGCCGGATGTCTCGTTTACTGATAGGTCACGGGCCAAAAGAGGTGAGAGACGTCTCAGGGCGCAGATGCCGCTTTCACATCCCCAAAGCCAGAATTATTGGCTTCGTAGGAAGGCGCGATGACTTTTTGTTTCTTGAAAGCGCTGAAAGGCAGAAATACAATTAAGAGGGTTGGGGACGGGTGCGGCAGATGGAGATAAGCTGTAGGGGCGCGTGAAACTCAGAAGCGCAGTGGCTAGGGTTTAGAAAAAACTAAGTCTATAAAAGGCAAAGGAAAAAAAAAGAAAAACACAAACTCAGAAACACACAAAAGAGAAAAGAAAGAAGAAAGGTGAGTGAAAAATCAAAATGGCCTCTTCCTATCCATTTTCGTTGGATCTTAACTTAGCTCCACCGACTCAAACTTGGGGCCAAGCAGTGGCACCAGTATGGGTGCCCTATTTTGCCTCCGCACGGGGGCCTGTAACAGTAAATGACTCAATACTCCTGGACAACGATGTTGCCATTGGAGTTGCAAGAAATCTAGTGACTCCTAAAGATATACGTGTGCTGGGCACAAGGGATGACAATCGGGTCGTGAGCGACGCCCTGGCACTAAGCGTGCAGAGTACAACATGTGTCGCAAGTTTGGGTCATCGCCTACTTGCGAAGTCCCATGAGGTAGAGGTGCTGAAAGGTCAGTTGGCGGCGAAGCGAAGTATAGTTGAAGATTGTCAGAGTGTTATAAAAAGCTTGAAAAGGGAGAGGTCAAGGATAGTGGAGGTGAATCGACACCAGCTAGAAGTATTGCGGGACGAGAATAAAAACCTATCAAAGATGGTAGAGTTGTACTCTCGAGACATGCGAAAGCAGCTGGAGGACCTAGACCGACCAGGGAAACGCAAGCAACTAGATCGCGAGAGAAGTTTTGCTGAAGCGAAGATTGCGATCTTTGGGAGCTCAAGTGATGAGCCCCAAGAGGCTGTGCGTGAAGACCCTGGAGAGGACATCCAGAGGGCCAAACTCAAAGCTCCTATGGTCGAGATACCAAGCACTGTGAAAAAATAATTTCTAATGTATTATTAGTGTGCATGTTTGTTTCGCCCTTCCCCTGTATTTTTCATTTTCATTTTGTTTCACTATTTTTTTTTCGGAAATAAAAGAAATTAAGTTGCAAAAGAAAGAGTAGCACACTTCCCAAACAAAACAAAGATGAAAGCCGAAAGGGAAAACACATTTCCCAAACTTAAAATAAAACAAAGCAAAACACAAAGCACCAAAAAAAAAAAAAAGTAACGGGAAAAAAAACATAAAACACCAGAAAACACGGAGGTAAAAAGAAAAGTAAAGTGAAAGTAGAAATGCTCCCTTCTAAATGCATGTGACCGCAAAATCCTCGTGAAGCGTAGGGATCCGAGAAAAAAAAGGGCAAACGACTGGATAGCAATCTGGAGATTCGAAGTGGATGTCGGCTCCCTCATCAGTAGATGTCTATTTAAACCGTGCATTGGTTAAGTGTTGGAGTACCCTTCATTTCTTCCTGCTAACTCAAAAAAAACCATCAAATAATTCAGAAACAAAACAATGGCATCCTCATGCGCTCACCTTGATGATCTCAACCTTGAATTGTCCCTTGCACCTCCGAATGCCCAGATAAGGGCTCCTCCAAACCCTGTCTTCCCAAACTCTACATATCATCACGGCACGGCCTCAAACTTTGCTGAGGCAATACCGAACTTTGCTGAGGCAAGGCCGAACAGAGCAGTGCTGCTGGGAGGCATGATTGGCAGCAAGCTCACACCTGCAGATCATTGGCATATAGCACACAGGTCTGACAATGTGGCAGTGGATGAGTCCCACACTTTTACCGCGCTCCAAGCAGTCTCGGCCACAAATCTGGGCTTGCGCCTACTGGCGAGGACGCGGGAGTGTTTAGCACTGAGTGAGGAGGTGGCCTCCTTGAAAGCTCTGGTGGCGGACTTGCAGAAACGGCTCTACTGTGCCAACCAGAATGTAGAAGCACTGCAGAAGAGAAATAATGATCATGTCGAACTTTTGCAGGTTCTACAAGTAAGAGCAAATAGAGGCAATTAGCATGATGCCTCAGGTGGCTCAGAATGCAAAACGAATCATGTGATTCAGAACTCTACGTATGCATGTTCAAAATTGTGTTTGTAATCACATGGTATAGAATGAAATAAGCATTTGAGCCAAAATTTCTGATTGAGCAATCATGAATCAAATTTCTTATATGAAACACTGTTTATGAATAATGGAGATTTAAGATCAAACAATGTCATAAAGAAAAGTTGAAAGGGAAATAAAATAAAATAAAATAAATAAAATTCCACTAGCAATAGAAGTTGAATTAAACAAACCATACAATCTTTTAATTAAAACCACCAAAAATAAATAAATAAGTAACTAAAAATTTGTGCAAGAAATTAAAAGAACATTTGGAATTTTTGCACCAGGTGTTCCAGACGCATCTTTAAGTTCTTATCCACCTTCAAATTCTGGTATCCACCCGTTTTCTTCTTGTACCTGTGCAGAATCCAACAAAGAAAAATTATAATTTACTTTAGAGTTTTGTGCAAAATCATAATCTTCATTGACTAAACAAGTTTGCAAAGAATCAGAAAAACAAGAAGAATCAAAACAATCTTGAACAATTGTATCAATCATGTCAACTTCTTCGTAATTTTCTTCGCTTCCAGGCTGCTTGCGTATGTTGAATATGTTGAGCTCTAATGTCATGTTCCCAAATGATAGTTGCATAAGTCCATTCCTGCAATTAATATGAGCATTAGCTGTAGCAAGGAAAGGTCTTCCAAGAATAATAGGAATTTGAGAACTAGAATACGCAACTGGTTGAGTATCCAAAACTATAAAATCAACAGGAAAATAGAATTTGTCTACCTGAACCAGCACATCTTCCACCATACCTCATGGAATTTTTACTGAACGATCAGCCAATTGCAATGTTACAGAGGTGGGTTTTAATTCACCAAGACCCAATTGCTTATAAACCGAGTAAAGCATCAAATTTACACTAGCACCCAAATCTAATAAAGCATGCTCAACATAAAAATTCCCAACAACACATGAAATTGTGGGACAACCTGGATCTTTATACTTGGGTGGAGTATTAGTTTGAATAATTGCACTTACATTTTCAGTTAAAAATGCAGTCTTTTGAACATTGTGCTTTCTTTTTACAGTGCATAAATCCTTTAAAAATTTTGCATATGAAGGAATTTGTTTGATAGTATCCAAAAGAGGGATATTGATTTTCACTTGTTTAAAAACCTCCAAAATTTCAGAATTTAAGTCTTTCTTAACTGCCTTAAGTGCTTGTGGAAAAGGGACAGAAGAAGGATATTTCAAAATTCCATAATTATTTTCTTTAATATTATCTTCACTATTCTTTGGTATTTCAAAATTCTTTTCTTTTTCAACATTTGTTGAATTTTCTAGCCCAATTATTCTTCTACTTTGCGGAGTAGTGACAACTTTAACTTGATCATGCTTATTATCAGGCAAAGAGAATGAATTTGAAGGAATGTTTACCTCAAATTGTCCAACAAGATTAGGTTGAGTTTGAGCAGGAAACTTGCCTTCCTCATCAACTGATAATGCAGAAGTTAGTTTCGAAAGAATATTCTTAATCTCACCAATTTCTTGTGCAGTTCTTTTGTTAGTAGCATTCTGCCTCTGCATGAATTGCTTCAACACACCTTCCAAACTTTGTAATTGTGAAGATTGTCCTTGCATCTGTGGAGAATAAGAAGAAAAATTAGGCTCCTTTTTTGGGACATTATCATTAAAATTATTTTTCCAACTAAAATTTGGATGATTTTTCCATTGTGGGTTATAAGTTTCAGAAAAAGGTGACAATGAAGATTTTTTGAATTGATTTATGTAGTTTGCGTGATCATGCAACATGTTTCTGAAAACTGGGAGTGTTGGACACTCTTTTGTTGCATGTCCTATGACCTCGCAAATTTCACAAATATTAAATTTTTCTTCGCTTGAAACTGAATTAATTCCATGTAGCAGTTTAGAGTTCAAAGTTTCAACTTCCCTAGCTATTTTTGCTATTTGAGCTTTAAGACCATCTTCCTCTTTAAGCCGATCAATACCGTTACCAGAAGCGTTGGCAGAAACTTTGGTCTTTTGGACAATGATGTGAGAACTTTCGGAAGGTGTCCAATTTTGAGATTTTTCTGTGATTTCATCAATGAAATCAAATGCATCATCAGGATCTTTATTCATGAAATTTCCATTACACATTATCTCAATAAATTGTCTATCTTTAGGCAATAATCCATCATAAAAATAACCAACAATTCTCCATATTTCAAAACCGTGATGTGGGCATGACATTAATAAATCTTTGTACCTTTCCCAAGCTTGAGGTAAAGACTCAAATTCATTTTGGGCAAATGTGGTCATTTGTCTTTTCAAAGAATTTGTCTTTTGATTTGAAAAAAACTTTTTGAAAAACTTAGTTTGCATTTCAAGCCATGTTCCAATTGTTCTTGTCTTTAATGAGTAAAGCCAAGTTTTAGCTTTATCTTTTAGTGAGAAAGGAAAAAGTTTAAGTAAAATTGTATCCAGCCTACATCCTTCAGTTGAAAAAGTACCACAAACTTCTTCAAATTCTCTAACATGTGAATATGGATTTTCAGACTCCATTCCATGAAAACTTGGTAACAATTAAATCATACCCGGTTTAAAATTAAAATTATTATCATTCGTAGGAAAGATAATGCAAGATGGCACACTTCTTCGGGTAGGATGCAAATAATCATGCAATGTTTTAACAGGTGGATTATTATAGTGTATATCCCTAGCTTCATCATTTTTATTATGGACACTATGATTATCTTCAATATGATGGAAAGTTTCATTGTTTTCATTAGTTTCAGCCATTTCTGATGATCCTAAGTCAAAAAGAAAATTTTCAAAAACAAAAACAACCTCAGGTTCTAATTGAGGTGTTTCTATAAATCTACCAATTTTATCACGAGTTCCCATTAATAAAAAAAATAAAATAAAATTTACATAAAGTAAATAAATAAAGAAATAATAGAAAATACAAAATAATATTAACAATGAGATGAAAGTTGGAAAGAGTGTACCATATGTGAAGAATTTCACATAACCAGCAAACCTCTGACCAAGGGGATCTCTGTATTCTTTGACAAGCCGCTCCCCGGCAACGGCGCCAATTTGTTCGCACCACTTTGCAAAACCCAAGGGAGGTGTCGTATAGCAGTGTAGCTCGGAAGTCCGAGTGTCGTATCCACAGAGAGCAGTGTAAAGAAAATAACAGAGATGAAAAAGAACAAGTGTGATTGAGAGGTTGATTTATGCAAGATTTGATTTAGAGAAAATTTAATTGATTAAAACACTAAGGCATTGGGGTTCCACTTTTAACATAAGCATGCAACTCTTATTAATTTGATCCACAAAATATTTTCCATTGTAGTTGTTCAAAATAATTAAAGCTCTTTTTAATTTCCTTTAGAAGTATTCTAAGCATAACTTGTACCATTGGCAACAAACTATCAAAAAATAATCTTCATCAAAATTCTATTAATCTTTAGTAATTCTCTTCTCTTTTAAAAGCATGAAAGTTTTTACTACACAATGGGAAAAACATGATTGAACCCATGAAATAGATTATCAAACATTCATCAATTAATTAAAAAGAAAACTACAAATTCCATTTGAACAAAAACTACAAATTCACATTAAAGCTTAAGTTTGGATCAAACTAATAAAAATTACACACTTATATTAAAAGCTTTCCCCCTAGCCTTAGCTAGGGAGTTAGTTCCCCATAAAATAAAACTAAAACAGAAATTTAGAACTAGAAGAATTGGAGGAAGGAGAGAGAGCTCAAGAGAAGATTGTGAGCTTGGTGTCTTTTCCTTCTACGGCAACACTCTATTTATAGAGAATGGGAATTGCTCATGTTGCAACTTGCTTTGATTAAACTATTATTCCACCTTGCTACTACCAAGTGTTTCACCCGTCAATTGCCATCAAATGCTTCCATTACTTGTGTTGATGACTCCACTTTCTTTGTTTATTTCACTCTAGTGCTGGCAGCACCCTCCAAATCTTCATCCTCATTTGTTTGGCTGCCACACTTCAATGCTTTTGTTTTATTTATATCAATGCCATCACCACTTCTTCATTCATTTATTTGTTTACTAACAACTTCCAATTGCATTTAATTGTTTGGAAGCTCCACCTAAAAAGAAGAATAAAAAGACTTTAAACAAAATTAACTAAAGCACTAACAATTTAAATTTAGGGATAACAAATGTAATAATTATGTGCTCATCACATACTCACGCAATGGTTCGTCATCTCTCTGCCGGATGGTATACAGGTCATCGGCAGAGTACAGTCTGTCCGTCTGAATCACGAAGTGGTTCAGGAAGATTTGCTTCAGCTCGTCGAAGGAATCGACCGTCCCCGGCTCCAAACGGTAGAACCAATTTAGAGCTGCTTCCGTGAGTGAGGAAGGGAACAGAAGGCACATGCCTTCGTCGCTTAGCCCTCGGCACCCCACTGCCGATTGGAAGGAATGAAGGTGCGTCAGTGGATCCTCCACTCCCGTGTAAGGGGTTATGCGTAAGGGTTGTACGTCCCTATCCTGCTGTGAGTGCCTTATGCGCTCGGTGAAGGGTCTTGGCCGGAGCCTTCCCCAGTCTGGCTCCTGAGAGCGAGTTCGATCGTCCTCCATCTTCTGTACCCTTTGAAGGAGGAGGCGGATGACAAGGTCCCTGTCCGGTATCTCCTCCACAGTTTGATGTACCGATCGCTGCTGGGACCTAAGAGGATTGACCTCAGAGAACTTCGTCGGGGTTGCCGAACGGTAGGATAATGACCGGTTTGCGGAAGGGACGTACTCTTGGTCAGACTCTGCCGTGGATTCCAGGACCGGTATCCTCCGTATTGGGGATTTCCTCCCCATGCTTCTCAGTCGGGGATCATCTAGGCGGGCATTGATCCTGATCGGCGATTCCTGCCGTTCGGTGTGTCGTTCGGCTTCCCGTTCCAACAACCTATGGCGGCAATCGGAATAAACCTTCTTCGGCACGTGGGGCCTATTTTTTGGGGCCGGGACCACCAATTGTTTAGATGGCGCAGGCGCAGGCGTTGCCTTTGCTGCCCTCTTGCCCTTCTTCTGCCGGCGGGGGGTCTGCAGGCTTTCGGACGATCGATCTGTCGGCATGTTTTGCGTTTGCTGCTGGTTCAGCAGCAGTTGTGTTTCTTCCACTCTGGTCGAGATGAGATTATTGTGTTCTTGCATCCTAGCCATGTCCTGCCGAAGGGACACGACTTGGGCTAAAAGCTCCGCGTTCTCGGCGGATTGGGTTACAGGGGGATTAGTTGCCGGTGTGTAGGGGGCTGGCGCAAGGCTAACCCCGCTTGGCATGCCGAACGGCATCCCCTCCCGCGGTACGAACGTAGTTTTTTCAGTGGTCCCCATATGTTCGGGATAAAGGGTCGATTTTATTGGTTCCCACAGTCAGCGCCAAACTGTTGACGCTAAAAAGTGGTTCTTTGACTTAGAGGGTCAACTTAGTAATTTTATGCCTTCGGTATTCTTGATGCCTCGGTAGTCTACGCGATCTGCAATATGAGTAAACGCACGGTAAGACCTAGGGCACCGGTGTGGTACCGGCCGAAGGCTCTCCGATGCTTAAGTAAGTTCGGGAATAGAAAGTTCAACTGACAGATCAATAGGCTTGTATACCGTAAGTTCTGATTACCTCTATTTTGGGATAGTTGGCCTCCTTTTATAGGTCTTGGGAGGTGTGCATTTTGTTGATTATTTCGATGTGGGACTGTGGGCGTCGCTTGGGAGCGTGCCACGTGTCCCAGGAAAGGGCGTTGCCCTAATGGAGAGATCGGTAGGTAGAGTGCCGAGGGCGCCTCTGACCAAGCCCAGTTCTCTCCACGTGTCTTGCCCTTATTGGCTGTTTATTTTGGGTGTAAACAATAATCATTATGTTTGCTTTTCTGGGAACTTGCATCAGAGATGCTCTTGCAAGAGTTTTGACAGGTCAAGACCAAATCCTGCCTTCATCTATATTTGTTTTGCCCCGGAAATCCAACGGCCATTCGTGGACGGCCACCGGGATATGTTGTGTGAATGCGGTAGCGAGTATTGCGCGCCAAATAAATGACTAATAATCAGAGCTGCTCATGCAAGAGTTTTGACAGGTAAAGACCAAATCCTGCCTTCATCTATATTATAATCGTGCATTATTCATATTGAATTGAGTGGTATTGTAAGTGGTGGTAGTAGTCAACCAGTGTTCGAAAATGTGGATTAATTTTGAACCGCAAAATGAAAGCCGTTCATAGTTAACGAGGGTGAACCGTACACCTTTATGTGTTTGCTGCACATTTGTTCATTTTAATTGGATCAATATATAAATATGTGCATGCACTTTTTAAAAATATTTTATTTTATTTTTTCAGATAGAGAAATGTTATTGATTGCATTTATAATTTAGGCCTAAAGACCGTTAGTCGCAAAGGCCAATACAAACACAAATAACTACATAGGGTTAATACAAATACGAAAGTATAGTAAGCATAGAGGGAGGCTAATCAAACTACAAGGATTACACCCTTAACAACAAGCGCCCAAGGTGTACATCTACTCATATCCACATAGGGCCATGCAAATTCCGGTATAAAAGCCGTAAGTCTGGAAAACCCAAGGCATAGACACAGGGCCGTCCCTTAGATGTTGAGGGCCCTGTGCGAAACTTAAATTGGGGCCTCACATACTATAAATAAAAAATTTCCATAACTTAATATCATAAACAATTTTTTTATAACTAAAAGTCACAATCAATAAATATATAATGACAATCAGAAATCAAATTCATAAAAATTTAAATGTTTCCATTTGATAAAGTTAAATGTTAGGTACAAAAATAAGCTCCTTGTGCCCTTATAAGGTCCCTTGTTGCCTCCAATAAGCAATTTGTGTTTAAATTTAGGAAGGCTTATTTACTGTAGCGCCCCCTGAAACTATGGTCAAATCTCAGTTTGCCCCCTGAAAGTTAAAATGGCTCACTTTACCCCCTTGACCGATGTTTTGCGTCTCACTTTGCCCCCCAACGTTAAGTCTGTCAAAAAATCTGTTAAAAATACTGACGTGGCATCGATGTGACCCACAATTTTGCTGAACTAAGTGCCATGTGTGCAAAAAAAATTTAAAAATAAAAAATTGTCTTTTAAAAAACTTTAACTATTAAAAATAAAAATAAAACTTTAAAATAAATAAAAAATATCCCCAATTCTCCTCCTCTCTCTTCCTCTCTCTTCCTCTCTCTCATACCCAAAACCCAGCCTCCTCCCTGAACCAAAACCATGGCACCCATCTTCTAACCCAAATCATCATCAGCATTCTCCAATCCAAAACCCTACTGGGCACCATGACCACCCCTCTCTCTCTCTCTCTCTCTCTTCTTGGACCAGTCAAAAATCCTTGTATTATACAACTAGGTCCTACGTTTTGAGAATAAAAAATCCTAAGGAAACAATGGAAACCCTTTTATTGGAATTGGGGTTGGGTCTTCGATAGTAAGGTCAAGTAGAGCTCATTTGCTTTTAATGGTTCTTGTTGTTTTTTGATGAAGGCTTGCCAATCCTAGAGGATATGAAAACGGATGGAGGATTTGACTAATTTTGAGTGATTTTTAAAGTCGGAATATTAAACTCATTGATTTGAAAATCCAACACCCTCTCCTCCTCTTCCCACTACCCTGAGAAAGCAACCAACTCACCATCCCATCTCCCCATCCTCCACACCATTATTTCCCAAAACCCACATCGGATGTATTCTTAGCAACCAACACTAATTTAGGTCAAAATTTCACCAAAAAAGTTTAAAAGCTACCTAAAGAAACTGCAAATAACCCATAAACTCAACTTCAGTACAACCCAAAAACTCAAAACAAGAAAAGACCCACAATCGAAAATTGTTGATCGGCCCTAGAAACATTAAAAACTCTGAGCGGGGTCTGAAGGCTTGCAGGCCGCTGGGGTGGGAGAGATTGCGGTTACGGTGGTGGGGTTAGATTTGGCTGGAGGTGTCAAGGGGTGACGGTGGGACTGGGGTGACGGGGGGTTGTCCGTATGTGGAGGATTTTAGTTTTAATTTCTTTTATTTTTATGTTTTATTTATTTTTAAACTTAAATAATATTTTATTAAGTTTCCATTTGTAAGTGGGCTCCACTTTGCCCATATGGCACTTAGTTCAGCAAAATTGTGGATCCCATTGATGCCACGTAAGTATTTTTAACAGATTTTTTGTCAGACTTAACGGTGGGGGGCAAAGTGAGATGCAAATTATTGGTTAATGGGGTAAAGTTGGTCATTTTAACTTTCAGGGGGCAAACTGAGATTTGACCATAGTTTCAGGGAGTGCTATAGTAAATAAGCCATTTAGGAATTAGGGTCTCCTTTTGGTGTTGAAATTCCTGAAATTGAAAGAATAACAAAAATTGTCAAAGAATTGAAAAAAGAACCAAAGAGATTGATGAGTGATGATGATTACTTACTAGAAAATCAGAGTTTAAGATAAAGAAGAAGCCATTAAATATTGTTTGTTTGTTTTGAATGAAGAAAGTACTTTCCTTGGAGGAGAAAACTTTTATTTATTTATTTTAAGAACGATAGGTGAGGAGTAAAAAGTGTTTGGGGATGTATATATACTCCTCCTATGGTTAGCTTTGATGTTTCCTTTTTTTAAAAGGCTTTCTGTTTTTTTTTTTAAAAAAATAATAATTATGTGAAGTCTGTGGTTATAAAGCAAAAATAATATATATAGGTTAGCTTTGATGTTTCTTTTTTTAAAAGGCTTTTTGTTTTTTTTTTTTATAAAATAATAAGAGTGCTGCTAAACGAACCCTAAAATTAACTGAGTACACCCTACTACCAAACTATTTATTAAATTACTAATTTATCCTAATATAAAATGACCAAAAAAGATATATTGAATTATGAAACAAATGTAATTTAATAAGTACACCCTATTTACCATATTCAACCCTAATCAAACGTAAGCAAAAAATCATGCTTCCAAAAACCTTAATATTAACTCCAACAATTTGTTTCATTGTTATTTATTAATTCATTGATGCAAACAAGTCTCATGGATGCTTCAAACATGTTGAGGGAGTTATCAAAAGAGGTATTAATTTTGGTTTTTTGGTTTAGGTTGAAAAAAAATTAAAATTTATATTTGTAAGATCGTCAAACCCAGAAAGCTCATGCGCATACCCTTCAACTAGATGCATTCTTCCATGCACGCTAGTTGTTTGACGAAATCCCTGACTTGAGCGTGGTATCTGCCACAACAATAATATTCAGCTTGCTTAGCAGCACCATCATGAAGAAGCTATTTATCTCTTTTCAAAAATGCTTGTTTCAAATATCAGACCCAACAAATTTACATTTGGCACTGTCATTCACTCGTCAATTGCACTTGGAGACCTAAACATAGGCAAGCAACAACTTCATGCATGTGCAACAAAGATAGGTTTGCATTCGAATGTCTTTGTGGGAAGTGCAATTTTGGATCTTTATGCCAAGTTGAGCATTACCCAGGATGCTAAGAACCATCACCAAGTGAATGAAATTTTATCTGCATTCAAATTTCTTAGGCTGACTTTCAACAAGAATCGAACTCTGGCGCTTCTAATAAGTGAATATGAGCTGGAGCCACTCCACCAGACACGCTACTACATAAATATCTAGCATGTTATACTATATATACAATTCCTATAATATTAATATATATAATATAAAGAAATTTTTTTTTAGGGGCCCTCAAGAATCGGGAGCCCTGTGCGGTGGCGCCACTTGAGCCACCGCAAGGCCGCCCCTGCATAGACATCACAAGTAGTGAACAATGTGTGTGCATCGATTCGGAAATTGCAAGAGTATTAAACAAAGCATGAGTAGTCAAGCAATCAAGAACCAACACCGGAAAAATGTTCACCTGGAAAGGACACCACTAAGAAAAACTGAAGTCATTATCTGATTAGGCAATCCACTAAGCAAAGAAGGTTCTTACACAAAATACATAAACAAGCTCAAGACCTTAGATCTATTAAGGAACCCTCTCTAAAAATCAAGAACCGACTTCCCTTAAAGCTCGATCGAGATAAATCTAAGCCGCTCAGCCCATGTATAACGGAAGCTGAATCTTCTCAATCTTCTCTTGATGCTGAGATCGTGATCTCCTCCTAAATGAGATCACTTATTTTCCCAAACAATATTATGTAATTGATTTAGTTTCCTAGTATGTAAAGTTGACTTAGGGTCCTTACATTGGATTAAATTATTTCCTTATTAGCTGTTGTAAACTGCTGTATATATAAAGGCTCTGCCTTATTCAAATTATTCAACCAAAAGGCGCGCTGATCCCGTAGCGGAAACACACGCGTCGATCTCTTTCTTATTCTTATGTCGTTTTGCTATTCTTGGAACTTACACCACTAGCACTTTTGCTCGAGCAAGGACTTTCAAAGGTAAAATCCACATATTCATCGATTTATAGCTTTTTTTCCTATATCTTTATCGATCTGTAGTAAAATCGGCTAACTCTCTTACTTCAACTAATTGTGCTAAAACAGTGTTGCATGCACTGTTTTTTTGTATGAACACATGGGGCTTAATATAGGCCTGGAATTGATGTGGCCCTTCCCAGAAATTCTTTTAAAATTTTACATTAAATACTTGAAAAATCTGTGTACACATTTATAAATTTTCAAGTATTGGATATCATTTTACAGGGAAATTTTTGCAAGTCCCGGGTACACCAACTGGCTGATATACCATTCAATATACATAGGATATGTGGAAATATTTTTTTATTATTTGAAAAAAAGTAGCGTAGTAAATTGGAGAATCCAGAAAAAGCACTACCCTAAATCTCCATTGCATGCACTAATTTAACATGACAACATAATTGCATTTAGAATTAGATTATTTTGAAGGGTCTTTTTAATAGGAATAATAATTTCTTCTCAAACTCTTACTATCTAATTCTTACACTGTTACACAGAAAAAGCTCTACGTGAATTCATCACCATAATACCAATTTATGAAAGGCCGTCAAGGTCACCACCGCCTCCGCCAACGCCACCATATCAGCCTCCTCCTCCTCAGTCGTCACAATCACAGTATCGAGAAACAAGGCTCTAATTCTCGTGCCGAAGAGAGTCAAGCAAGCCACAACTTGGTGGAAACAAATCCTATGAGGTTTACAACTTCACCACCCACCCATAAGATAGCAAGCACCTCCGACACTCTAGAGAATTTTGAACGTCCTGTACCTTCACCACCTCCACCTCCAGACCCGTCAACACCAGATATACATGTGGCTGCCTTCTTCTCCGAATAGGCATAGTTGGATTGAAAACCCTAATTGTTCCTTAATTTTATGTGTCATCTATTCTGCCCTTCTCTATCATTTCAAAAAAATGTTGTTGGGTTATTTTTGTATTAGGGCTTATATATGATTTGTGACCAAAAAAAAAGGTTAATATCTTTACATGCTTATAAATGGAAGTGTGTATAAAATGAAGAGAAGAAAATTGACTTATCTGATTGCTTTGTTCTTGACGCACAAATGAGTGAATGTGGACTCTCTATTTATGAAATTATTAATAATACAAATTGCACTTTGGCAGCAGGTTCCATAGAATATAAGGCTTTATCTCTTCTTCTTTTTTTTTTGTTGCCTTGGTCCAAAACGACATTGTGGACTTTTTAAAAAAAAAAGTACGCAATGTTGATGTGTAAATGGGTTTACTGATTTACTGTTTTACTGCTTGTGGTGACTAAGTAATAGCTTAGATCACTTGAATGGTTGAGATTTTGTGGCTGAAATAAGAAGAGCCAAGTGTCATACATACATTGGCAATGATCCTTGATGTAAATTGTTTTGACATATAGATGAGAATAGCTGAGCTCATATTGCTCTAGCACATTCAGTTTTGCAGTCTCCTTCTTTTTTCTTCTCTTTTCTCCCAGAAAATCCAAAATAAAATCATAGAGTTTAACATGGTATCACTAAGCCAGGTTCGCTCTTGAATCTGGGTGTCAATTCTGCTGCGAGTATTTGAAGATTTCAATGCAAAATCCTCATACCCAAATCAATTTAGTCTCATATGGCTAGTTCGGTTGGAAAGGGAGTCACAAACTCCAATTTTCAATGGATAAAACTATGAGCTCTGGAGGATGAAAATGACGATGATCCTTAGTTTGTATGGGATCTAGGAGCTGGTTGAAGAAGGAGTACCAACTCCAGATCCAAAAGCCAAGATGAAGGAGACGGAGACATCGGACCAGTCGTTGTCTGAGCTCCTAAAACAAGATGCAAAGGCTCCAGATCTCATCCAATGAGCTGTTTCAGATGAGCTCTTTCCCAGAATTTCGAATGAGGTGACTGCAAAAGGAGCCAACAAGAATACAAAGGAGATTATCGTGTAAGGTCAGTCAAATTACAAGGTTTAAGAAGATATTTCGAGTATACATATGCGTGAAGATGAATCTCTCTCTGCTTATTTGACTAGGTTATTTAAATTGATAAATGAAATGAAAACCATGGGTGCCCAAATTAAAAACTTTGAAGAAGAGTTATCTAAGAATAGAATGGTGCACAAGTTGTTGATAAGTCTTACCAAAATATATGATCATGTATGCATTGTTATTGAACAAACCAAGGATCTAGATGCAATAGAAGTGCAGGAAGTTGTGGCAACCTTGAAAGTTTTTGAGCAAAGGCTTGACAGGCATTCTGAGAATACTGTTGAGAAGGCATTTGCTAGTATGAGTGTGAAGAGAGCCAGTTCCTCATCCTCTACTAGAGGTGGTCATTCCAAGAAGAGTTGGAAGACTGGAGGGAAGAAGTGGGTGGATAAACCCAATTCGGGTGGGAAGCAAAACTGGAAAATTAAAAGTTGAAGGAATGGTCAATCTAACAAGAATGATTAGAACAAAGGAACCTGTAAGCACTGCAACAAGCTGCACTATGGTGAATGTTGGTTCAAGGATAAAGTCAAGTGTTACAGATGCAGCAAGTTTGGTCAAATTGCTAGAAATTACACTAGCAATATACTAAATAAGCTTGGACCAGTGGCACATTTTGCAGAGAATTAAGCACTAGAGACAACGAACATGTTATATGCCTCTCACTCACCTTCAAAACCAACTGACATGGGTGTTTGGTATGTTGATAGGGGTGCAGTAACCACATGACATCTCATGAATTATTGCTCTCTAACATTGACAAAAGTGTGAAGTGCAAGGTGAAGATGGCAACAAGGGAATTAGTTCAAGCTTCTAGAAAGGGGACACTTGTGATTGAGCTGAAAGATGGTCCTAGATATATACAAAAGGTGATGATAGTGCCAGGCTTAGATGAAAATCTTCTAAGTGTTGGAGAAATGATTGAACATGGCCATTGGCTGCTATTTGGTGACTTCATGGTGAATATATATGCTGACAGAGAATTGAAAGAGTTGGTTGCTAGTGTTCTAATGAAAGGAAATATGTGTTTTCCTATGAAGTTTGAATTCAAGAACCTTGTGATGGCAAATAGAGCAACAGTTGAGGATCACTCATGGAAATGGCATAGGAGATTTGGACACTTAAACTATGTTGGCCTGAAGATGCTACAAGATAGAAAAATTGTGCTTGGACTTTCTAGATTAGAGAATTCTGAAGATGTGTGTAAGGGATGTGCAACGGGTAAAACTCACAAAGAAGCTTTTGATAAAAATAAGGTGTGGAGAGCTTCACAACCATTGGAGTTGGTGCACTCAGATGTGTGTGGTCCAATGCAAGTCACTACAATTGGAGGAAATAGATGTTTTCTTACATTCATTGATGATCATACAAGGATGTGTTGGGTGTTTTTCTTGCAACACAAATCAATTGTATTTTTAGTGTTCAAAAGATTCAAGGCCATGATGGAGTTACAAAGTGGGCTTCAGATCAAGAAGTTAAGAACAGACAGAGGAGGTGAATACACTTCAACTGAATTCAGTAAGTTTTGTGAAGACTTGGGGCCTGAAAGGCAATTAACAGTTGCTTATTCTCCTCAACAAAATGGAGTTGTAGAGAGGAAGAATAGGCGCATTATGGAGATGGCTAGGGCAATGCTTTATGAAAAGAGAATGCCAATCAAATTTTAGGGAGAAGCAGTTAACACTCAGTCTATATTCTCAATAGATGCCCTACAAGTGTTCTCAAGAATAAAACCCCTTTTGAGGCATTAAGTGGAAGAAAACCTGGAGTAAAGCATATGAGAATATTTGGTTCTCTTTGCTATACTCATATTTCATCCTAGCTGAGGCATAAATTAGAAGAAATTGGTGAGATGTGAGTTTTTGTTGGGTATGGAAGCTATGAGAAAGGGTATAAGGTGTTTAATCTAAGAACTCATAAAGTAATAGTGTCAAGGAGTGATTTTTGATGAGAAATCTTTGTGGAATTAGGAAGCAAATGAAGAGTTGCACATGTCAATTCCTTGGGATAACAGTGAGGAATCAAGAATAACTGAAGGGGAAGAGGAGTTTGAATCACCTAATCAAGCTCTAGAATCACCAAGTGTCAAATGATCACCAATTGCAGTCACTACATTAGCCCAAGACAGGAGACAAGCTTCACCAAGACCAAATCCTTTTGAGATTGAAAAATCTGAGCTCTATGATCACACACCCTTGAAGTGGAAGAACTTAAATGAAGTTTTTGCATAGTGTAAAGTAAGTATTGTGCAACCTGAAAACTTTGTTGAAGCAACTCAAGATGAGGCATGGAATCAAGCTATGAGGCAAGAGATCTCAATGATTGAAAAGAATTCAACATAGGAGATGGTTGAAAGACCTAGTAACAAACTAGTAGTGGGTGTAAGATGGATCTTCAAGACAAAGCTGAGTCTTGATGATTCTATCCAAAAGCACAAGGCAAGGCTTGTAGCTAAGGGATACACATAAAAAGCCAGGGGTTGATTTCAACGAAACCTTTGCTCTAGTGGCAAGGTTGGATACAATTAGAACCCTCATTGTGTTGGCAGCACAAAGAAATTGGAAACTTTTCTAAATGAAGTGTTGAAGGAGAAAGTCTATATTGAACAACCTGAAGGATTTGAAGTTAAGGATGCAGAAGATAAGGTTTATAAGTTAAGAAAGGCCCTCTATGGTTTGAAGCAGGCACCGAGGGCTTGGTGTGGTGAGATTGACACTCATGTACTCAAGTGTGGATTTCAAAGAAGCATAAGTGAAGCTACACTATATGTGAAGACCAAAGAAGGTATGGGTACAGTCATGGTGTCAATATATGTGGATGATATTGGTTACATTGGAAGCAGCATTGAGATGTTGAAAGAGTTCAAGGAGTATATGATGAACAAGTATGAGATGACTGATCTTGGCTTGTGCATCACTTTCTTGGAATAGGAGTAATCTAGAAAGAAGGGAGAATTTTTATTCATCAACAGAAATATGCCAAGACTCTGCTTAAAAAGTTTGGATTGAAGGATTGCAAACCAGTTAGCACACCACTGGTTCCAACTGAGAAACTTAAAAGAGAAAGATGAATGTGAACTTGTAGATGAGGAGACCTACAGGAAAATAGTTGGATGTTTATTGTATTTAACAACAACTAGGCCTGACATCATGTATTCAGGTACTTTGGTTGCTAGATTTATGCATGGTCCTTCAAAGAAGCATTTTGAAGCTACAAGAAGAGTATTGAGGTATGTACAAGAAACTCTAGAATTTGGCATTGAATATGTGTTTGGAAAATCTGTTGTCTTAATTGGATTTTGCAATAGTGATTGGAGTGGTTCAGAGGAGGATATGAAAAGCACATTTGGGTATGCCTTTTCATTTGGAGTAAAATTTTCTTTTATGATCACAATTCATTTATAAAGGAAATATATGTTGATGTATTATTATTGGGACTAATTCATTTTGTCTTCATTTTGACATGAT
This sequence comes from Prunus avium, assembly GCF_965620075.1. Classification (NCBI taxonomy): domain Eukaryota; kingdom Viridiplantae; phylum Streptophyta; class Magnoliopsida; order Rosales; family Rosaceae; genus Prunus; species Prunus avium. The sequence goes on from NC_142286.1 coordinate 9,706,628, forward strand.
AAAAATGGGTCCGAGTTGTGATGTTCTTGGTATAAATTTTTGATGGAGACATCTTATTGTGTTAAAGAGGTTCCTATTGATAATTGAGAAGATACAATGACAAATTGGATATGCAATCATGATTTCAGCCATTTGGAATGCACAAAAGGGGAGTAAGAGTATTGTGAAATACTTAGCATTTATTAAATTTAGGGTTAATTAAAGTTTGGTACCCTGAAGTTGTACCCTTAAGGCATGTTAGTCCCTATCTTTTCAATTTTAACAATCACGTACCCTTAGTTTGTAAATTTTTTGCAATGTGGTTCCGCCATTAGGGTTTCTGTTAGATCTCTCTGTTAATTGCCTATGTGGCATTGTGGGTTCCACATTTTTTAATTTTTTTAATTTAAAATTGATTAAAATATGAATAAAATATTAAAAATCAAAAAATCAAAAAATTTCTCTCTCTCTCTCTCTCTCTCTCTCTCTGCTTTCGTTCTCTGCCACGAACCCAGAACCCAGCTCTCTACTCTCTACCCCATGACACCACCACCTACAAACTATCCACACCCCAGCCTGCAACCACATCCCCACGAACCCAGAAACCCAGACTCGATTTCTTACCCCCAACCCAGATTTCTTCTCCCTCCCCCAATTTCTTCCCCCCACCCAGATTTATTCTCTTCCCCCTACCCCTCCTCCCCCCAAATTTCTTACCCCCACACAGATCTATTCTCTCCCCCCCTCTCCGATTTCTTCTTCCACCATCCGCTGAGATCGAAGGCTATATGGCCGATACCAGTTACAAGGCCCGCCTCCGACGCCTTTCTCTACAACCCCTCCGACCTCACCTCCTGGATCGACTCGCTCCGCTCCGAGTTCAACCACCATCCCCTCATCTCCATCCCCTCCGATCTGGACTTCCCCGACGCCATTATGGAGGGGAAGAAATTGGGAGGAATTGGGGGGAAGAAATTGGAAGGAAGGATTTCTGGGAGGGGGAAGAAATTTAATATTTTATTCATATAATTGCATGATTTGATTTCTAGGGTGTTATTAGACTATGGTTTTTGAGACAGGATTGATTGGTTTTCTTTGTAATAGATAACTGGGTGGGGGGAAGAAATTGGGGGAGGGAGAAGAAATCGGGTCTGGGTTTCTGGGTTCGTGGGGATGTGGTTGCAAGCTAGGGTGTGGATAGTTTGCAGGTGGTGGTGTCATGGGGTAGAGAGCAGATAGAAGAGAGAGAGAGCTAGGTTCTGGGTTCGTTGCAGAGAGAGAAAGCAGAGAGAGAGAGAGAAATTTTTTGATTTTTTGATTTTTGATTTTTTTGATTTTTAATATTTTATTCATATTTTAATCAATTTAAAATTAAAAAATGTGGGACCCACAATGCCACGTAGGCAATTAACAGAGAGATCTAACAGAAACCCTAACGGCGGAACCACATTGCAAAAAATTTACAAACTAAGGGTACGTGATTGTTAAAATTGAAAAGATAGAGACTAACATGCCTTAAGGGTACAACTTCAGGGTACCAAATTGTAATTAACCCTTAAATTTATTTAATGAATTAAGGGCTATTATGTTGTTCATAGCTTCAGCAAATGTACTTAAGCTTCATAGACATTGCAGACTCATATTTGAATACCAAAATATTTTGAGAGGTTTAGTAGGTGCACTCAAAGTTTTATGGACCATCGGTATATCTGAGTACCAAAGAATTGAGAGGTTTTAAATTGTTTTCATAAAACTCCTTTTCATTGATTTTTCATCCAAAAATTGATGATTTTATACAAAAACAATTCTCCAAATGACAAAGTTGGCCGTTGCGATTAGATTCTATATACTTCATTGAGGTTAATTTTGTCATTTGTATAATTTTTTTTTCAATGAAATCATCAATTTTTGGACAAACAATAAACGAAAAGGGTTTTGTAAAAACAACTAAAACCTTAGGGGGTATTCGTGTAATTTTTGAGAGCTGGGAGGTTTGTGCAAACAAAAGAAACCTCAAGGGGTGTTAACTCTTCAAATTTTTCATTGTCTTCATCATCTCTATATTATCAATATTATAGAGATATTTTGGCCAAATGTTGTTGAAGTGTGAGAAAAATTATCAACGTCGATATTTTTCAATATTATCGATAATTATATGATATGTGTATGGATACGTTCCAAAGTATCTTTGACCCGAAAAAAATGATAATATTCTCGATATTTTGTTGATATTAACGATATTTTAGACTATGATTTTAAAGGATTTTCTGTAGCTTTATTCTTAAAGCTTTGGTGTAGTAATTCCATACATATTTAATTGTTTTCAATGCCGCTGGCGTAAAAGGATTTGAATCCAAAAGTCGTTTTCGTCAATTTCGTTTGACCAATTCTTGTATTCAATAGCTATATTGAGTTTTGTCAATTATAGATATTAAGTTGTGAAAAAGGGGAAGACATTATTTTAATGTGTTTTATTAGAATGGTGCAATGCCTTGAGAGGCAACCAATTATAAAAGCCTTAGGTTAGTTGGATGAAAGGGGGAGCAATGGTGGAATCACTAATTTTTCTATGGGTAGGCTAGTACAAAAATTTAGTTAAAATAAAGTACACCTTAAATAATATAAACCAAGCTAATTCATAGCTATAACTAATTTTCAATAAGATTTAGCACAAAACAAATACATATTAAATGCAACAACAAAAAATTGATATGATCAAAATGAATATATGTTCAACACCATAATTAAAAGTGTATCTATTCAAGTTGTGCCCTGCGATCCTGGAGAGAATTGAAATCTTCCGTTATTGCATATGAATCAATACTGTCAGCAAGTTCTTTTTCAATGTAGACAATCATAGAATTTACTAGACACTCATTCTTCATCTTGTTGTGAAGAGCTGTTTTAACAAGTTTCATATCTGAAATCGCTCATTAAGTAGTTGTCGTAGAAATAGGGATGGAACAATCAATATAAAATCTAGATGTATGGAGTTAGAGAGAGATAGAGATAGCATTAAACTCCACCGGAGGAGTGGATGGTTTGCGACCAATAAGTTGGCTAGGATCAAATATCATGTGATCCGTAGCACTCAAGTCAATAATCCATGTGGGCTTTGGAGATGACGTATGAAAAGCATAACCTTTGGTGGTGGCGAGAGAAGCACGAGCCCGTGTAGCCAGTTCAGCAGGATCAACTGCATGCTTCTATGAGTCTGCAAGGAGGGAGAGAATCGTAGGGGTCCTGACATCGCAGCAAAAGTAAGATTTGATATGAGTGTGTGTTTGGGGTTAAGGAGTTGATTTGAGAATTTGGGAAATTTGATTTGAGAACTTTGGAAATTTGATTTGAGGAATTTGATGTGTGAATTTGATTTAGGAATTTGATTTGAGAGATATGTGTTTAAGGAGATTGATAATAGGATTTGATTTGAGAGGTAAGGAATGTGATTTAGGGTTTGGGTTTGAAATTTGAGGGTATGATTGGAGGGCTTAGAGACAACCTAGGATCGATTGCTCTGATACCATGCTAAAATATGAATATGGTTTGGATACTTTAGATTAATTGTATTCTTCTAAATAAGGAGGTAAATATAAGAGTCTACAAGGGTGCTCAAGGAAATAGATACAGTAATTAATTAGGAGAATATCTCCTAATTATACAAGGATGTGTCAACTATATAAAACAAGGAAGTAAATCACCTAATTAACTTAGGAAATAAATCTCCTTGATTTAATACATTAACTCACGTCAACACTATTCATTATATCTTGTATTTTATTTTAGCAAGTTTTGTTAATGTATGCATTTTGAATATTTCTTTTGGCTTCCCTTGACAATTTTGTAATATGATTTTTATTGTTTTTATCAAGCTCAAGTTTAGATTAAGAATAGCTTCTGTAGGTGTTCTTAACTAACATCTATCCTATGGAGGTTCAAGAAAATTGACAAAGGTAAATTGTGCATTGCATCACATTGCATTAAATTGATTTCATAAAATGATGACTAGTCATCTGTTTCTCGTATGACTAGCCATCCTTGCTCTGTAGGGTTTCGAGCTGGATAACCAACCTTTTTGTCCTATTCTCCATTCCCTTTCTGCTGCCATGTGTCGATTCTGACCTAGAGAATTTTTGGGTGTAAAGGCAAGAGAATTCCTCATTTGGCAGCTGTTACTTTTGTAGGCAAGTTTTGGAAAGTTTCCTTGGAAACTATCGCTTCTTCCTCAAGAGCCACCTTCATATTTTTCATCTTTGAGTTTTCCAAATTGTTTCTTTTTGACAACTACATTTGAAAAATGAAAATCTGCATCTAGCTAATTAAAACACTCTCTCATTTATATCTAGGTCAGATTCAAGACTGATTTCTTCAAGAGTATGGTTTCTTGAAGAAATTGGTCATTCTCCTTTGAATCCAAATTTTGGTTTCAGTCTGAGTTAGAGCTTGCAAGCTAGTGCCATGGGATGAAAGAGCTGGAGAAGGAGCTGCCATTGCCATGAAGAACTGAGCTTGAAGCTTTGCTAAGTTGGAGAAGAAGATTGCACAAAGGAGGTATAGCTCATCTTCCTAAATAGATCTAGGTTTTTTTTGAGCTTGTTTGTGTTACTTTGTAAGAATCTTTTTCTACTTAGTGGAATGTCTGGTCGGTTGATGACCCCCGGTTTTTCCCAATGGTGGGTATTTGGGTGAACAAATTTCTGGTTTGCATATCTAAATTTTTTGGGTTTGTGTTCTTGACAGTTGACTAGTCATCACATGTATTTCTGGGTTCGTGTTCTTGCAGTTGACTAGTCATCTTTTTTTGCTGTCTGATGCTTACTTGATTATGATGCTTTCACACACTTTCACCATAGTTGTTGCTAGCACAAGGGATGCCTAGATTGACGAGTCCTTCTGAGTGCCTAGGTTGTCACTATTAATTCTCTAGGCTTGCAGGTACATATTGATATGCTCTGTGTATGTTCTTGGTTGTGATTATTCATGTCTAACAGTTGACTATTCATAAGAGTATTGATCAAGGTCTAAAGTGTATGAAGTTTGTTGTGTTTTTGTTTGAGTGTCATTTAATTTACCCCTCGTCACCTAAGTGCCAATTTCAAGTTTCCGATGACTTATATTCTTCAACATGATTCAACTCGAGAGCTCTTAGCCATTTTATCATTTTCTAACATATTCATTGACAAGTGTTCCTGCCATGTTTCTGTACAGATACGTATGTGTGTATATGTATATGTTATGCTCCTATTTTATGAACGTTAACATCTAGCCTTAGATTCTGCCTCCTACTTGTATATCAATTGTTTCTGGTCATGACACAACTGTAACTCTAAAAAATTGGTAAAGTTTTCTTTGCTGTCTGCAAACAATTAGTATTAAATCTCATCTTAACTTGGCTTAGTACACACAAAGTATAATTAATGATGCAAATTAAGCAGGCTCCAACCTTAAAGGTTCTCCTATATGTGTGTACCATAAACAAAGTCGGCTACAAATTTTGACGCCAGTGGAAATTACTAAACCAATAATAGGGACCCTGTAAAGAAATTGATGAGGTGGGATGAGATCTAGACTGGGATTCTATGATGTGGCTAACTCAACCACTCCATTAAGGTAGCTCCCTATAAATGCAGGGTCGAAACCGCTGCAGATTCTAAATCTGTAGACCACTGAATACCCAAAATGATGAAGATTATCATGATCATAAGCACCCTCCTCATTTCACTCATCACTTTTCAAGGAACTTACTCCGGGCAAATATTGGTTGAAGCAAGAGATTTAGCAGGTAATTAACGGCATTCTCACACGCTTAATGATTTTTCTCATCCTCTAGTAGGTAATTGTTCGATTACACGCACTCACTACTAAAAAAAACCCCTTGCGCGACCAAACTTTGCGCGACGAAACAAAATTCGTCGTGCAAAGTCACTTTGCGCGACAAATATAAATCATTGTCGCTCAAAGTCTTGCGCGACTCAATTTTGCGCAACGAAAAACAAATCGTCGCACAAAGTCACTTTGCGCGACAAAACTTTGCGCGACGGCAAAGAATCGTCGCGAAAAGTAACTTTGCGCGACGAATACTAGAATTCGGTGCACAGAGTTTTGCGCGACGAATAGTGATTCGTCTCACAAAGTATTTACAAAAATAAATAAATAAATAATTATTTTTAAAAAATTTTGGATGCCTTTGCGCGACGAAATAATAATCTTCGTCTCGCAAAGTCTTTACTAAAATTAAATTTTAAAAAAAAAAATTTGGATGACTTTGCGCAACGAAATAATAATCTTCGTCTCGCAAAGTCTATACAAAAATAAATAAAATAAAAAAATTATTTTGTTAGAAAAATATATTATTGTAGTTCGGATTGGGTTTTTGTTAGAAAATATATATTTTAAATTGACGATCAAATTGGTTCATTGTATTCATATAGGGTCAAGGAATGTAGCTGTAAAAAATCATCAAAATCGGAGTTAAAATAACTGTTTAATCGTGATTTTTGTTTATAACCATCGAAAAGTTTTGTCCCATTACGTGATCTCTGAATGTTTATTTTTTCCGATTTTTGGGGTATACGATCTCGAAGTATAAACAAACAAGTTTGACGGTTGGATCGTTGAAACTGGTTTCATAGAATACATATGCTATTGAAACAATATATTCACTAACAATTAAGAGTTTATTTATACTTTTGTTAAATATAACATAAGATTTTGTGGTATCCACTAGTGTAAATATTTTAAATTGACGATCGAAGTGGTTCATTGTATTCATATAGGGTCAAGGAGTGTAGCTGTAAAAAATCATGAAAATCAGAGTTGAAATAACCGTTAAATCGTGATTTTTCGTTTATAACCGTCGAAAAGTTTTATCCTATTACTTAATCTCTGAATGTTTATTTTTTCCGATTTTTGGCGTATATGATCTCGAAGTGTAAACAAACAAATTTGACGGTTGGATCGTTGAAACTAGTTTCGTAGAATGCGTATGCCATTAAAACAATATATTCACTAACAAATAAGAGTTTATTTATACTTTTATTAAATATAACATAAGATTTTGTGGTATCTACTAGTGTAAATATTTTAAATTGACGATCGAATGCAATCATTGTATTCATATAGGGTCAAGGAGTGTAGCTGTAAAAAATCATGAAAATCAAAGTTGAAATAACCGTTAAATCGTGATTTTTCGTTTATAACCGTCGAAAAGTTTTGTCCTATTACTTAATCTCTGAATGTTTATTTTTTCCGATTTTTGGCGTATAGGATCTCGAAGTGTAAACAAACAAATTTGATGGTTGGATCGTTGAAACTAGTTTCGTAGAATGCGTATGCCATGAAAACAATATATTCACTAACAAATAAGAGTTTATTTATACTTTTATTAAATATAACATAAGATTTTGTGGTATCTACTAGTGTAAATATTTTAAATTGACGATCGAATACAATCATTGTATTCATATAGGGTCAAGGAGTGTAGTTGTAAAAAATCATGAAAATCAGAGTTGAAATAACCGTTGAATCGTGATTTTTCGTTTATAACCGTCGAAAAGTTTTGTCCTATTACTTAATCTCTGAATGTTTATTTTTTCCGATTTTTGGCGTATATGATCTCGAAGTGTAAACAAACAAATTTGACGGTTGGATCGTTGAAACTAGTTTCGTAGAATGCGTATGCCATGAAAACAATATATTCACTAACAAATAAGAGTTTATTTATACTTTTATTAAATATAACATACGATTTTGTGGTATCTACTAGTGTAAATATTTTAAATTGACGATCGAATGCAATCATTGTATTCATACAGGGTCAAGGAGTGTAGCTGTAAAAAATCATCAAAATCAGGGTTGAAATAACCGTTAAATCATGATTTTTCGTTTATAACCGTCGAAATGTTTTGTCCCATTAATTGATCTCTTAATGTTTATTTTTTCTGAATTTTGGTGTATATGATCTCAAAGTATAAACAAACAAGTTTGACGGTTGGATCGTTGAGTAGCTTTAAATTTATTTATTTTGTACGTATAACACTTAAGAAATTGAATAGTATATGTATTTATTACTAGCTTTAAATATTTTTTAAGACTTTGCGCGACCAATTGGTATTTCGTCGCGCAAAGTATACTCTCAAAATTTGGGCGTGTACCAAAAATGGGAATTTTAAACAAAAAAAAAAAATTCGACTTTGCGCGACCAATATATAAATATTCGTCGCGCAAAGTATACTCTAAAAATTTGGCGGGCACCAAAAATGGGATTTTTAAAATAATAAAAAAAATTCGACTTTGCGCGACCAATATATAATTATTCGTCGCGCAAAGTATATATTCTAAAAATTTGGCGGGCACCAAAAATGGGATTTTTTTTAAAAAAATTTCGACTTTGCGCGACCAATATATAATTATTCGTCGCGCAAAGTATATATTCTAAAAATTTGGCGGGCACCAAAAATGGGATTTTTTAAAAAAAAAATTCGACTTTGCGCGACCAATATATAAATATTCGTCGCGCAAAGTATACTCTAAAAATTTGGCGTGCACCAAAAATGGGACGCGGGAATATTTTGGTCGCGCAAAAGTTTGGGCGACCATAAATTCATCGCGCAAAACTGAAAAAATTTGGCGGGCACTGAAAATGGGAATTTTTTTTAAATTTTTTTTAAAACACTTTGCGCGACCAATATATTGTTTCGTCGCGCAAAGTGATACGTTCTTTAAAAGCAAAATAACTCTTCCACTATTTTCTCAATGTCTTCTAAATCCTACCATTTCTCTCTTTCCCACTCCCCAAATCCTACCATTTCTCTCACACTCACTCCTCTCACTTAATCTCTCATCTCTCTCTTCACTATCTCTCTCTCTCTCTCACTCACTCTCTCATCTCTCTTTTCATCATCTCTCACTCTCACTCACTCTCTCATCTCTCTCTCACTATCTTCTCTAATTCTCTCACACTCACTTCTCTGTAAATTTTAAATTTTTTTCATTGATATATGTTTTTGGAGTTAGTTTTGAGTTTATGCCAATTATTTGTCATTATTTTATGTTATTGTTTTGTTATTTGACAATATTTATTTTTTTTTTGGTAGGGAATTGTTGAGGCTTTGATGGCTAAAGTTGAGGATTTGATATAAGAGGCTTGTAGATTTTATTATTGTACTTTGTTAATTTAAGTGTACATTTTGAATATTATGTATATTGGATAATTTGACCACTATTTTTCTTATGTAATTTTATTTTGAATATGTCAATTTAAATTAAAGTAATTAAGAAAAACAAAATCATACAATTAAATTAAATTTAAAAAAATTAATATAATGAAATTGATATAAGAGAAATAATTAAAAAAAATGTCAAAAACCTTGCGCGACAAAATATTTCGTCGCGCAAACTATTAAATTAGTTTAAAATTTTCAAAAAACAAAATTTTTCAAAAATGAATATTTCGTCGCGCAAACCTTTGATCAACGTTCACATTCGTCGCGCAAAGTACACTTGCGCGACATTAACTTTCGTTGCGCGAAGTATATAATATTCGTCGCTTAAAGTAATTAATATTCGTCGCTCAAAGTTGTTATTGTCCGTCGCGCAAAGTTTTCAGTATTCGTCGCGCGAAGTAATTAATATTCGTCGCGCAAAGTTGTTATTTTCGTCGCGCAAAGTAGTAATGATTCGTCGCGCAAGTTGTTATCCTTCGTCGCGCAAAGTGGCTTTGTGCGACGAATAATTTTGGCCGTCGTGCAAACCCTTTCTCCACGAGTTTTGCGCGACAGAATTTGTGCGACCAAAATTTCGTCGCGCAAACTTTGCGCGACGAAATTTTCCTTTGCGCGACCAAAAATCATTCGTCGCGCAAAGTGGTTTTTGTAGTAGTGACTTATGTTGTCTCCATGAAATTATTTTAAAAACTGTCTAAATAAATGTATAAGGTAATGTTCATGTTTCGAGACTGAATCTGGATCACACTTTGGCAGGAACAAAGAAAAAACTTGCTGAACTTATTTTGGTAAAATCATATATTGGTGTACCACTCTAGGAATTAATGTTCTCTCTAGATATTTTAGTAAAATCAACATGATAAATATCCCTAAGTTTTTTATCTTAGTGTACGTATATACGAACACTACCAGTTTTCCTTTTGTTTACCATTCGGGACAGACCAATAATAAGCGCAACCAAAAACAGATAGTGATCCAAATAAAATGGAACTTACAAAACAAAGATTCTTAAGGAGTAAGTGTAGTTAACAGTTACCATTACTCTAATATAATTCATGCCGTCATCATATGTGATGAAACAATTTAATCAATCAACATCATCAATCCTTATCGCCATCATCATTATATCAACACAAAAACAACAATATACTATGACATTGGTGATCACATATAGTTGATAGATTTGGTTTTGTTGATGGCAACCATTTTTAATTGTATGTATATTCAGACCGAAGTTCTTCCAAGCATCCCATGTCTTCTTTACCTGCTGGTACAGACAATATTGGAAGTAAGCTTTTTGTGTCCAAGAAAGGTTTGACTGGAAATTATTAGTCTGTGTGCAAGAGTCACACCAACATTATTAGTCTTCCAAGTTGATCATCAATACGTAATTTCAATTTCAAGGTGTGTTTAATTAGCTTGAGGTCTTGTTTGTGCTTCAGCCATGTTTAATAAAGTTAATTAATAAACCTCAGAGTTTAATTCATAGCGTATGTATATCCACATGTCACTACATTCATACCAGTTTTAAGTAGGTTATAAAAAAAAAAATAAGGCTTGTTCAATATAGATCCCTATATTTTTTATTTCCTAGACATATACCTATCACTCTATAAATTTATGTAAAAACCCCAATTTCAAACTTAAATGACTAGTAGGATATAAGAGGTCATAGTATTCCTATATTTTTACATCGTTGCCACCAGACTTCAGAAATGCACACTTGACCATTTCCATGTAAGATAGATTTGTATTATTAACTAAATGACAATATATGCCATCTACCTTCATATTTTATTTATAATTTATTTCAAGCATTTCATTAACTGTCATAATTATAATTCTCCCTATTAATAACACATCAATCACCTCATTTCTTTTGGTTGTCATTCCCACTAACACATCACCCCCTAAAATTGCAACAACAAAAAAAATCTATAAATTACATATCCAATAATGTACCTATAATATATATTAGAAGCGCAATATGACGATAAGCTTAATTATCTCATCAAAATACCCAAAGTCTACCATCAAATAAGTTTAAAGCAATTTATAAAAATTTGTTGTAGCACCGAATTTTGAAAAAAAATTTAATAAATAAAATCTTCGCCAAAAAAATGTGTTTGGTATAAAACTGCAGGAACATAAAACAAAAACTAATAATTTAAAAGATAGAATCAGAAATCTGGTGGGTTTCTCAAATTCTCACGCTCCTCTTGATCAATATCAGAAAAAATATGTGGTGGGTTTTTGGCTGAGAGATCAAAGAAGTATTAGCGTCTCTTTTCACTCGCACACGACATTGACTCTTCTGATACATTAATATTTTTGTAGTTTTCTAGTCTGTTTTCAGTACAATTATTTTTTGTTCGAATCTTTTCACTACATTAGTCCAAGCTTTGACGTGATAATACAAGTCTTAGGGGGCCCCTTGACTGCTAAGTTTACCTACTATTTTGGTGTACCACTTTAGGAGTTAATATTTTGGTAAAATCGTACTTTAGTAAAATCAACATGATAAATATCCCTAAGTTTTTTTTTTATGAGATATTTAGTCATATATCCATTCTTAGCACTAATGATATAGATAAACCCTACACCATTTAATTTCTATAAAAATAAAAATAAAAACTCAAAAAATAACAGCTAACCCTATTGGATTTAATTTTGATTATTAAATTAATTTGATGTTTTATTGAGTGTTTTGAATTTTTTTTATGAGGTTTTGGGGTTGGTATTGTTTTAAAAAATCGATGACATTGCTGATCACATATAGTTGATGATAGATTTGGTTTTGTTGATGCCAACCATTTTTTATTGTGTGTATATTCGGACCAAAGTTCTTCGAAGCATCCCACGTCTTCTTTCCTTGGTACATAAAATATTCGAAGTAAGTTTTTCGTGACCAAGACAGGTTTGAATGGAAATTATACCCCAAGGTCCAAATCCTCACCTCCTTCGCCCAAAGCAAACACTAACAGACAGTCACCGATATACTTGAGAAATCTCCTCCGAGCAGTCGATACAAAAATATGTTCATACTAGTTTTAAGTAGTACGTTCATACTAGTTTTATATCCAGATGTTATTACGTTCATACAAGTTTTAAGTAGGTTATACAAAAATACTGAGTTGGAGAGGAAGCAACAAACTAACGTTTTTCAGAATTTAAATTGCCATTTGTGCTTCAAACCCACGTTTTATTTTTGAGCAAGTGAAATAGATCAAGTCAAATTGCTCAGTGCATCTCATCATTGTGCTGTGTTTCTGATATGCATAAAGTACTCTGTTCTATAAAAAAACAGAAGACGAAAAGTATTGTCTGGGACATGACATTGACACATCTGATAAACTTTTGTAGTATTTCTAGTCTCTTTCAGTACAAGTCTTAGGACCGCACTTGACTGCTAAGTTTGCCTACTGCCAGTCAGTTACTGTACTACATTTACGTTGGTCTATATAGCCCAATATTTTTATGAATTATTCTAGGTAGCTAGGGAAGCATGATTCAATGATGAGAGGCTCGGTCATAATCGTTAAGTTCGCTGTTCGTTATGAACTTGGACTGTGAGAGTTATACTCTGTAATTTCTAGGATAGGTGAAAGGGTTAATTTCCTTTGTGTGTAATATGTTTTGGAATACTAGTGGAATTTCTCGTTGTCTTCGAACTGGATGTAGGCTACACACAGACTGAACTAGTATAATAGTGGAATTGTTTCAGAATTTGCTTCAAACCAACGATTTATTTTTGAGGAAGTGAAATTGATCAACTCAAATTTTTAAATATGTTAATGAAATTAACTTGGTAGATGGGTCAAATTTGTTCAGCTTCATCTCATTGTGCTGTGTTTGTGATACGCATAAACTACTCTGTTCTATAAAAACAGGAGACAAAAAGTATTAGTGACATTGACACATCTGATAAACTTTTGTAGTATTTCCCTTTTCAGTACGTTAATAAAGGTAGTTTGCAAGATAGTTTGCAAGATGGTCCCATCTCTATTAGAGAGGTAGTTTGCAAGATGGTCAATAAAGGTAGTACAAATAGCATTATATTGAATTATTAAACCTATACGTATGTGTGTGTGTGTATAATTGCTTCATCTTGAAAGAGGATGGTGAAGTCATTTTCTGTTATGTGGGAGATTCGAGCTTCCCGAAATTGGCCAATGCAGTTTGCAGTAGGATCTGCAGTGATGAGAACTAAGTTTGTGGTGAAGTCATAACTCCCCTAATTATTATTCCTTGTAAGCTTTGATGTGATATGATCCTACTAGTCTTACGACCGCCCTTGACTGCTAATTATACCAACTACCAGTATCGTGATTCCTATACCTAATACAAATGAGTCAGTACTGTAGTACATTAATTGGTCTATAAATAACTTCATTTCAATTCGATTCAATGAATTCTAGCCAGCTAGGGACACATATGTATCCTTCAATGATGAGAGGCACGTTCATAATCCTTGTGTTTGCTGTGGGAACTTGGATCAGTTCTGCTCATGCAAGGGCTTTGATAGGTAAATTGTCATATATGATTTGATACCAAAAAACCATGCAATAATTGTATGTGTTCTTCTGTTAAATATATTTTTTGTGATATTTTAACTATTTCCCGTGGGCTGACAGATTTGAAGTTATAATATAGATTTAAAACTTAAAAACCCTACCTTAATGCACGTTGCCAAGAATAAAATCAAAAAATCGTAAAAATTGATCAAAACTGTTGTGAGTCGAAGCAAATGTAGAAAATAAAAATTAAAGAACATTCTGTTTACACTGGCAATCTATTTTAATCTAGAAACCATCAACTAAAATTATCTACTGATCCGCATTTACATGTGTGCATGTTGCAGGAACTAATCCAAGGGATCAATCCATGAGGATAATCATATTTGGAAGGTCCTCAACCTCTGCTGCTCCTTTGCCTCCACACAAATCGTCGCCACCACTACATTTTGGTCCTTCACCTCCAGACCCAGGACCTGCACCTAAACCGTCTCCTGTGCCACTGAAATACCATGGTATTGTAACTGGTGGTGGTAGTCTGCGAGTGTCCAATGTGGCTTCATTTTGAACATCAAAATCAAGCCGTTCATAGATGATGAGGGTGGGCCGTACACCTTCTATTATGTATTTGCTGCTTTAATTAGAATAAGGACTAAGCTCTTTTCTAATTTACTTTAATTAGAATCGTGTTTAGCTTAATCATCCAGTTTCACTTTGAATGTTAAAGCCATTCATGAACATGTCCCCGTGCTGTGAAGATCAGTTTCCTTCTTCCTCTATGGAATATTCTTTCTGTTAAGCATGGTCGAAAGATAGTAATCTAGGTTTTATTTTAGAGAGAGAAGAAGAATAAAGTAAAGCTCTATATTTCGCAATGAATGAAAATGATCTGAACCAAGAATTATATATATAGCTAACTAAACGTACATTGCTTCTTCACTAAGCTACCCATGCTAACAGTCTAACTAATCATGCTAATAAGCACGTGAACACCTTAACCAACATGCTAATTAACACGTGAAGCTAACAGACTTGCCATCTCATCTTAACCAATTGGATACCTCAACATACTGTTAACATCCCGCCTTAATTGCAGCTGGGGGAGACCCAAGGCTGAGATTGGAGCAGTGTTTGACAAAAATGGGACTATGAAGACCTTTGATGAGAATTTCGGCAACTTGTTCGTCAGTAGGAACATATTGAACAATGAGATCTTTGTTCTGAACTTTCTCACGAAAGAAATGAAAATCAGTTTCCATATGCTTAATACGTGAGTGAAGCACAGGATTAGCACTAAGAGCTAAGGCTGATAAGTTGTCACTATGCTGGACTGGAGCTTCTGGAATGAACATATGAAGGTCACATAAAACTTGTCAAATCGAGGAAATCTCTGCAGCACAATGAGCAAGAGCACGATACTCGGCTTTTGTGGAGCTACGAGAAACTGAAATCTGCTTCTTTGCAGACCAAGATATGGGATTATGACCAGGAAAAACAACATAGCTTGTGGTGGATCTGCGAGTATTAGGGTCACCAGCCCAATCTGAATCACAAAACCCTAAGAGAAGCATAGAACCAGGGGAGAAAGTAATACCATACTGCAATGTTCCTTGCAGATACCTTAGAATTCGTTTGACAATACCAAAATGTACATCTGTAAGAGTATGCATAAACTAGTCAAACAATATGGTAGAATATTTTCAGATGTATTTCATTCTCCAAAAAGAGGTATTTATAATACAAGGTTACAAACCCTAGTAGGGTCAAACTAGGAAAACAAGTGGAATCCTAATTACATAATATCTATATAAAAGGAAATAAATAAAATAATATCCTAATAGAATAGGATATCTCTCGCTAACACTCCCCCTCAAGTTGGAGCAAAGACGTCACGCATACCCAACTTGTCAAGCGAGTTGAGAAAGATACTTGTAGAAACAGCTTTCGTAAGAACATCGGCTAACTGGTACTCAGAACGAATGAACGGAAAGGAAACAATCTCCGCATCCAACTTTTCTCTAATGAAATTTCGATCAACTTCCACATGCTTTGTACGATCATGTTGTACAGGGTTATGAGCAATCGCAATCGCAGCCGTATTGTCACAATATAAATCCATGGGTTTCTTAGGCCCAAAACCAAGGTCTCTCAACAATCTCCTTAACCATAGTAATTCAGATACACCATGGGCCATTCCCCGATACTCGGCCTCAGCACTAAAATGAAAAGGAAAATCAACACACATCCAATTCCATGCTTCAAAGCAACAAGCACCAATGGGTTGTGTAAGCTGGGACTTAAACCCAGTTCTCTTGCTTGTTGGGCAATTGTCCTTTTCTGTTGGACTACAAACACAACTTGTCCATTAACGTCATTAACTTTAAAACTTGAAATTGTCTAGAAAAACATGAAAATGAAAAATAAAAATAAAACAAGTAGGGAAAAGAAATAGAACCAAACTAAGTTGCCAATCCCCGGCAACGGCGCCAAAAACTTGTTGCGTAGATACAGCTACACCAAAATGGATTCAGTTGCATCCTCAACTTGTGATACTCGCAAGTGCACGAGCCGTTTGGTAGTATAGCATATGTAAGTGCGAGGTCGATCCCACGAGGATTGGTGATTGAAAGATCCAATTCATTTTTCCTACACAAAACAGAAATGAAAAAGAAAGGAAATAAATAAAACAAGGAAGAAAGAAATAACTAACTCAAGTAGATAAGTTCCCAAGTTCAATTAGATTAATGGATTGATTCTAGCTAAAGTATGATTAAGCCATGGTGTGTGGTCATAACCTTGTGTTCCTAATTCCCTAATTTGATCATTTGTTGTCTAACCTAAAATTAAGCATTAGGAACCCATTAAGCATAGAAGAACATTTTAAACAACCAAGTATGTATCTAATCCCTGTTGTCGAATGTCCATACATACTCTTCCTATTCATAGTTCAATTCGAATTAAAGCATGGTGTCTACTCTTAATTCAAACCAAGATAGCTAACATGCAAGCCTAAATGGTGATCAATCATTCAAACTAACATATTAACTTATAAGCATAATGAATAAGAACAAAAATCATAATTGAAACTTGGAAACTAATCAAACTTGAAACTAAAGAAAAGAATTTACATAACAATGAAAATTAAAGTAGAACTTGGAAAGACTTAAAGGAAAATTTCAGCACAAAGATCTCATTATAACAATTGAAAACTAGAAAGAGAAACTAAGAGAATTTGAGGGAGAGAAGGGAAGGGAGCTCTAGAGAAGTGTTTGAGAGCTCCCCCCCTTGGAGTGTTATTACAAGCTTAGAGAACTTCCCTATTTATAGGCCTAGGGGAAGTGAAAATCAGAATTCAATAAGACTAATGCATACAACACTTGAATTATAAAATCTGAAATGGTTGATGCACTTGTATTAGAAAATCTGAAATGGGTGATGCACTTGTATTAGAAAATCTTGAATTGGTTGATGCACTTCACCACTAAATCCCACCAGCAGCCCTAGCTCATCTTCATGTCACCATGACCAAGCTTCCAACCAGAAATGATAGCTCATACCTAGCTCACCATGACCAAGCATCCAACCAGCACATGCTGAGGTCAGCATGACCAGCAACTTCAAGGGCTTACAACTTGGGCTTCTCTTAATCAAATTAGGACTTTAAGCACTCAAACTTGAAGTTCAGAATGTCTTCTTTCCAGCCATATATCATTTGGGCCAATCCAAGGTCGGAGGAGGAAGTTAAGGCCAAAACAAATTGCTAACTCATTTTGCGCGCTGATAAAATCCATCCTGAGCATGGCTCTGTGTTTGCTAGGTAACAGACTCCATATTTATCCAATGGGGCTGAATTTTGGATATGTTATATTACACACCCATTGGAACAACTTTCATGAAGAATGTGGCCTCATCCGAGCTATGTAGGTTGCTGAAACAAAGCTTGCAATATGACCTACGAAACTGGACTGGCAGGGGGCTGTAGCCAAAATGAGTTTGTCTTTAAGCTCTTCATCAATTCATCCAAATTAGGCCTTAACATGCTTGAATTGCATGAATTATGTTCTCCAAAGCCATCATTGTTACCTAAAGCTCAATTAACTGAAAGATAAACACAAAAAGGATTAAAAGCACAAGTTTAACTCAAAAACATAACCAAATCATAAGCTAGAAGGGTAAGAAATAATATACAATTATGAACCGATCAAATACCCCCAAACCTAGATTTTGCTAGTCCTCGAGCAAAACAACACAAAACAAAGTTAAAAACAAAACTAGAAGTTAACTAAACCACTTTCGTAGGTAACTCGATTGCATTTAGCATATGCAACAAGCCTTTAAACCTCTAGGCATCCCTAGTAGGAGGAGTTGTGTCTCCTGAGGGTTTAACAGATACGATACCCACAAACGTTTTACTGACTCTGTAAAACAAAGTAATTAGAAAACTTAAAGATTGTTAGTCCTTAAGCAAAACCAAAAACAAAAACAAACACAAAAACAC
Organism: Prunus avium; assembly: GCF_965620075.1. Classification (NCBI taxonomy): domain Eukaryota; kingdom Viridiplantae; phylum Streptophyta; class Magnoliopsida; order Rosales; family Rosaceae; genus Prunus; species Prunus avium. The sequence continues at coordinate 9,724,843 of NC_142286.1, forward strand.
AAAGAACTTAAAACAAAAAAAATAAAACAAAAAGAAAAACAATTAAAAAAATAAAAAGAACTCAAAACAATCTTTCCGAACATTTTCTGAAGAGAAATGACTCATGCACATGACTCAAAAGTTTTTAACAATAAAAGCTCAATTTTGGACATTATTCACAAAGCGGCAAAGTTCAAAACATAATATGCTCAAAGTGTGGTAGTGTGATAGCCAAATGCAACAAATTCCCCAATCTTAGTTTTCACATAATTTCAAAAATCATACAAAGCACAAATTCAACTTCAAATCTCACCAAAATTGTCCTCTCACAAATGAATCACTCGGAAGAGGGCTACAATGCAACACTCAGTTATAAACATGAGATTAGAGTTAAACCATAAGGGACTTAACTCGCAATAGAAAGATGAAGAACTTGCATTAATATGATCTCAAGAAGGATGCCAAACACTTAAAAGTAGAAAAATAAATGCAATTCAACCACATGACATTTAAGATCAATTTAGGTCTTTAGCATAGGTTGTAATGGGGCCAAGGGTGTAAGGTGAGTAAGAAATGAAGGGTATGGATAAAACAAAGTCCAAGAAACTCAAAATATAAGAGCATAAAACAATTGTTTACAAGACTTCGAATCATCACGATTAGATTTTTTCTTTTACACGATCAAAACTCCTTATACCTTCATTTACAATTATTCATACTCCTTTCCTTGAATTGAACAAACACCAATTTATTTAGAAGGCCCAAAAATGAAACCCAAAAATGAAATTTCATTCAACCACCACTTAATCACAACTTTCTCTTTTCTTTCACCAATTGTGTGAATTTTTTTTTTTATTATTATTATTTTTTTTTGATGTAATATCCCTTCCCAAACTTAGCTTGAAAAACACATCCAAATTAGAGCTCATGAATTCCTTAGAAAGGTAAATATTTGTTTTTCGGGCTAAGGCGAGGAAATATAATTGGTAAAATGAAAGAAAAGGTTTACATGTAGGCTCAAAATGGTAAACAATGGAAAATCATGCTTAAGCATGCATAAGGTTAGCTTGAAAGGCACAAACGATCCAAAGAAGGCCTTAATATCACTTCTTAAAATGTCATGAAGTCAAATTGCATAAGAATGAATGACTTTTAAGTGATCAACCAAATCAATGAATAATGAGATCAAACAACAACTTTGATGACAAGAAAATAAGAGTATGTGTATAACACTCATGAATTGAAGTACAAGGCTCAAAAGCTCACTTTATATGGTTATATAAGTCTAATTTATGCTTGATACAATTCTTTGGGTCATGCAAATCCTTTAATTGGAAAATTATGAATCAAATGGCAAGTGCAAAGAAGGTTTCGAACATGTCATGCTAGAACGATGCCAAATTAATTAATTAATTAATTATTATTTTTTACAATAAAAATTTACAAGGAAAAAATAAATAATAAATAAAATTCAATTTTTTATTTAAGTCATGCAACATTTATCACAATCTCATCAAATGTGTTCGGAAAGTGACTAAACAAAACAAGATTCAAAACAAGAAAGAAATTTAAATTTTTTTTAAAATTTTTTTTTTAAAGAAAAACCAAGTTTACTTGCTAAACTCCAATACCCCCAAACCTAGAAATGAGCATTGTCCTCAATGTTTAAAAATTAGCCACAAACAATGTCATAACAACAAATGAAAGGTATTAAAGCAAATTAAAAAAAAATCACAAAATCACAAAAGAAAACAAAAACAAAATAATTATAAAATAAAAATTACAACACAACCAAACAAACAAACAAAAAAAATGAAACAGTAAACCCTAATCACACAATTCCGAAACCCAAAAAAATTTTGAAGCCCAAAGCCCACAATTTTGAAACACAAACCACGGTGAATTTAACCCACTTTGAAACCCAAACTAAAGTGAAACCCGACCCTCAATTTGTTTTCATTTCCGGCTTTTTATTATTATTTAGTTTTGTAAAAACAAACTATCGAACCGTGAATAGCAACACAAAGAGCGGGATTTTAACATGGGTCATGATGTCTCGGTTCAGTGTAAGGGACCAACAGACAGGGTGAGACACGTGTCGACACATAGAGGCGCCGCAGACTCCACAAGCAAAAATTACGGGCTCATGGAAAGGCGCGAAGACTTTACTGAACGCGTTCGTTCAGAAAAGACACGTCGTGATAAATGAGTTGGGTATGGTTGGAAGGCGAGAAGGTTGTGGGACTCAAGGAATGCTGGAGATTCAGAAAATGCTCAGATGCTGCAATGGCTAGGGTTTGTCAAAGACTAAGTCTATAAGAAAGGGTGAAAAAAAAAACGCAAACTCAGAAACACACAAAAGAGAAAAGAAAGAAAGAAGAAAAGAGAGTGAGAAATCAAATGGCCTCTAACTACCCATTTTCGTTGGATCTCAACCTAGCTCCACCGACTCAGACACGAGGCCAAGCAGCGGCACCAGTATGGATGCCCTACTTTGCTTCCGCACGGGGGCCTGTGACAGTAACTGACTCAATACTCCTGGACAACGATGTTGCCATTGGAGTGGGCAGAAATCTGGTGACTCCTAAAGATATACGTGTTCTGGGGACAAGGGATGACAACCGGGTCGTGAGCGATGCCCTGGCACTGAGCGTGCAGAGTACGGCAACAGTCGCAAGTTTGGGTCATCGCCTACTTGCGAAGTCCCATGAGGTAGAGGTGCTGAAAGGTCAGTTGGCGGCGGAGCGAAGTATGGTTGAGGAGTGTCAGACTGCTATAAAAAGCTTGAAAAGGGAGAGGTCAAGGATAGTGGAGGTGAATCGACACCAGCTAGAAGTATTGCGGGACGAAAATAGAAACCTATCAAAGATGGTAGAGTTGTACTCTCGCGACATGCGAAAACAGCTGGAAGACCTAGACAGACCGGGTAAACGCAAACAAGCAGATCGCGAGAGTAGTTACGCTCAAGCTAAGATTGCGATCTTTGGGAGCTCAAGTGATGAGCCCCAAGAAGCTGTGCGTGAAGCCCCGGAAGAGGACAGCCAGAAGGCCAAACTCAAAGCTCCAATGGTCGAGACACCAAGCACCGAGAAGAAATGATTTCCTACTGCATTATTGTTGTTTTTATTTTATTTTGTTGTTTTTGTATTTTCGTTATTTTGTTTTGAAAATAAAATAGTAAAGTTGCAGAAGAAAAAAAAAAGAAAAAAAAAAAAGAAAACGGAAATGAAAGCACACTTCCCAAACTTAAATCAAATAAAGACGACAAACGGAAAAGAAAGCACAGTTCCCTAACTAAAATAAAATAAAGATGACAGCCGAAAGGAAAAAGCAAAAACACAAAGCTCTAGAAAATGAAAGTAACGGGCAAAAACATAAAACACCAGAAAACACGGAAAAAAGAAAAGTAAAGTGAAAGTAAAGGTGCTCCCCCTTGAAGCGATTAGGTCGAGCATGCCCGGGAAATCCGAAATGGTGTTGGCTTTCTCTCATCAGCGTATGTCTATTTAAACCACACCTCTGCAAGCGGATGATACCCAGCATTTCTTCCTGCAAACTCAAGGAAAAACATCAAAAAATTCAGAAGCAAAACAAATGGCATCCTCTTGCACTCACCTTGATGATCTCAACCTTGAGCTCTCACTTGCACCACCGAATGCCCAGACAAGGGCTCCTCCAAACACTGTCTTTCCAAACTCTACATATCATCACGGTACGGCCTCAAACTTTGCTGAGATAATACCGAACTTTTCTGAGGCAATGCCGAACAGAGCAGCGCTGCTGGGAGGCATGATTGGTAACAAGCTCACACCGACAGATCATCTGCATGTGGCACAGAGGTCTGACAAGGCAGCGGTGGAGGAGTCCCATAATTTAACTGTACTCCATGCGGTCTCGGCTACCAATTTGGGCATGCGATTGCTGGCGAGAACACGGGAGTGTGCCGCAATGAGTGAGGAAATAGCTTCCTTGAAGGCTATGGTGGCAGACTTGCAGAAGCGGCTCTATTGTGCCAATCAGCACGTGGAAGCACTGCAGAGAAAAAATGAGGACCATGTTGAGCTGCTGCAGATTCTGCAAGTAAGAGAAAACAGAGGCATGCCATGAAGATGAAGATGAAGATGAAGAAGTTGTTTTTATTTTTAATTGTTTTTATTTTTGTTTTGTTTTGTTTTCTTTTTGTTTTTTTTTTTTGTTTTTTGTTTTTATGCAATGTTTGAAATTAAAAAAAAAAAATTGTTTTAACACTCAGAAATAAACTAACTAACCATACCACGTAAATAAATAAATAAACTAACATAACAAAACAAAAACAAAAACAGAAACAAAACAAAAACAAAGACTCAACAGAAAAGAAAACAAAGAAAATAAAGAAAACTTAATTTAAAAAACACACAATATACAAGCAACTCACGGATGACCAGTTAAGGGCCTCAGAAAACACAGCCAGGGGATCCGGGAAGGTTGGAGGGGTCACAATGGTCCCGCTTAAAACCCAAACTTCTTAGACACCGAAGGTGTCGCCTAAAGAACTCCTAGACACTGTATTAACGGAAGTGCTCACTGAGGTTACCATAAGTCGGCTCATATGAAAAATCTTTTTTTTTTATTTTAAAATTTTTAAGATAAGAAATAAAAACAAATTAAGATAAAATGGAACAACAAACCATAAACGAAAATGAACTAAGTACCCTAAACAAATTCAAACAAACAACATAAATTGTTGTACTAAAAGAAACAAACCAATAAACCAAAGAAAAACACAAACAGCACTTTCTATCACCCGTTTATCACCATTTGGACAGATTCGTTTCTCTGTTTTTCAGCTTCGACCTGTGTTCAGTTTTTAGGCTATAACTTTCCAACCGTAAGTCCAAATTTTACGTTCTTTATATGGTTGGATTCAGCACAGAAAAACAAAGAACTCAACGCGGACCAAAAGGTAAAAACAATGACGGAAATAAACATAATTCAAAGAAGAGAAAGGATTGAAATGCTCCCCCTTGAAGCGATTAGGTCGAATGTGATGCACTTGGAGGTCGCGACTTCTCCCATTGCTCCACACTACCCATTCTTATGATTGAGGTTGCCATCTCTCTCCATTTTTATTAAGCTATCATAAATTGCTAAAACAAACACACAAACTTGAAATGGAATTAAAAGGATTAGGAAATAAAAACTAAAATGAAAAGGAAAATCAACACACATCCAATTCCATGCTTCAAAGCAACAAGCACCAATGGGTTGTGTAAGCTGGGACTTAAACCCAGTTCTCTTGCTTGTTGGGCAATTGTCCTTTTCTGTTGGACTACAAACACAACTTGTCCATTAACGTCATTAACTTTAAAACTTGAAATTGTCTAGAAAAACATGAAAATGAAAAATAAAAATAAAACAAGTAGGGAAAAGAAATAGAACCAAACTAAGTTGCCAATCCCCGGCAACGGCGCCAAAAACTTGTTGCGTAGATACAGCTGCACCAAAATGGATTCAGTTGCATCCTCAACTTGTGATACTCGCAAGTGCACGAGCCGTTTGGTAGTATAGCATATGTAAGTGCGAGGTCGATCCCACGAGGATTGGTGATTGAAAGATCCAATTCATTTTTCCTACACAAAACAGAAATGAAAAAGAAAGGAAATAAATAAAACAAGGAAGAAAGAAATAACTAACTCAAGTAGATAAGTTCCCAAGTTCAATTAGATTAATGGATTGATTCTAGCTAAAGTATGATTAAGCCATGGTGTGTGGTCATAACCTTGTGTTCCTAATTCCCTAATTTGATCATTTGTTGTCTAACCTAAAATTAAGCATTAGGAACCCATTAAGCATAGAAGAACATTTTAAACAACCAAGTATGTATCTAATCCCTGTTGTCGAATGTCCATACATACTCTTCCTATTCATAGTTCAATTCGAATTAAAGCATGGTGTCTACTCTTAATTCAAACCAAGATAGCTAACATGCAAGCCTAAATGGTGATCAATCATTCAAACTAACATATTAACTTATAAGCATAATGAATAAGAACAAAAATCATAATTGAAACTTGGAAACTAATCAAACTTGAAACTAAAGAAAAGAATTTACATAACAATGAAAATTAAAGTAGAACTTGGAAAGACTTAAAGGAAAATTTCAGCACAAAGATCTCATTATAACAATTGAAAACTAGAAAGAGAAACTAAGAGAATTTGAGGGAGAGAAGGGAAGGGAGCTCTAGAGAAGTGTTTGAGAGCTCCCCCCCTTGGAGTGTTATTACAAGCTTAGAGAACTTCCCTATTTATAGGCCTAGGGGAAGTGAAAATCAGAATTCAATAAGACTAATGCATACAACACTTGAATTATAAAATCTGAAATGGTTGATGCACTTGTATTAGAAAATCTGAAATGGGTGATGCACTTGTATTAGAAAATCTTGAATTGGTTGATGCACTTCACCACTAAATCCCACCAGCAGCCCTAGCTCATCTTCATGTCACCATGACCAAGCTTCCAACCAGAAATGATAGCTCATACCTAGCTCACCATGACCAAGCATCCAACCAGCACATGCTGAGGTCAGCATGACCAGCAACTTCAAGGGCTTACAACTTGGGCTTCTCTTAATCAAATTAGGACTTTAAGCACTCAAACTTGAAGTTCAGAATGTCTTCTTTCCAGCCATATATCATTTGGGCCAATCCAAGGTCGGAGGAGGAAGTTAAGGCCAAAACAAATTGCTAACTCATTTTGCGCGCTGATAAAATCCATCCTGAGCATGGCTCTGTGTTTGCTAGGTAACAGACTCCATATTTATCCAATGGGGCTGAATTTTGGATATGTTATATTACACACCCATTGGAACAACTTTCATGAAGAATGTGGCCTCATCCGAGCTATGTAGGTTGCTGAAACAAAGCTTGCAATATGACCTACGAAACTGGACTGGCAGGGGGCTGTAGCCAAAATGAGTTTGTCTTTAAGCTCTTCATCAATTCATCCAAATTAGGCCTTAACATGCTTGAATTGCATGAATTATGTTCTCCAAAGCCATCATTGTTACCTAAAGCTCAATTAACTGAAAGATAAACACAAAAAGGATTAAAAGCACAAGTTTAACTCAAAAACATAACCAAATCATAAGCTAGAAGGGTAAGAAATAATATACAATTATGAACCGATCAACCCCTTCACTAAACATCCCCCAGATCAGGCAGGTGATCCTTCTCCAAGCGATGTCCCCGCCATCAATGTCCGCCTGCCACCTCGCTCGGATCAGCTTCCGCTCGGCCAGGGCCTTCTTCGTCTCGGTCGCGGCCCTGAGGATTCGTTTGGCCGAAGAATTTAGCTCGTTCCCGGTTGCGACCGCGCCGTCTAGGCGCTGGAGTATGAGATCTCGGCGTGCCTGGAGTTCAGCAATCTGGGCCTCAACCTGCGCAAGCTCTTCATTCTCTCGTTGGACAATGAGGTCATTCTCTTTCAATCGGGCCATTGCAGGTTGAACTTGTTCTTTGATCACCTCCAGATCCTGCTCAAGCGAGCTTCCTTCGGCCATCCTCGTGACGGCTTCAGCATACCGGCCGATCATTTCCTCGCCTACAGCTAGGCGGGCTTGCAGTTCATCCAGCTGAGCCGAATCGAGCAGACCGAGCGCCATGGCGTATCCAAGCAGGACCTAAACTCCATAATCGCTCTGGCAGCGGTCATTTGTTGAACCCCAAGGAGAAGGAACTCTCGGAGCCGTTCAACGACGGTCTTGGAATCCTCGTCCAAAGGAGCCGAGGCCGAGCTACCTCCTTCCTCGTGGAGGCTGGCGTATAACTCCTCAAGATCATCAGAGGAGGTGGCCTCCTAGATATAAGAAAGAGTTTGGGTGAGAAACAATTAGCTAGGACATAAAGGAATAACAAAAAGAGAAGGCTGAATACTCACGGCAAGCGAAAGCTCAGTCATAACCGCCGAAGTAGTCCGCAGAAGACTCGGTACACTCACGACCACGGCCCCAGTTACTACCGGCTCGGTCACAACCGTCGAGTCCTGAAACAACGGCGCAGGGGGCATGGTCGCGGCAATCATGGCCAGCGGCGGCGACGACTGGGGAGGCTAGACACAAAAATTGGGTCAGAAGTATAGTGCGGTTCTAAAGAGAGAACGATAAAGCTAAGTATAGGGAAAGCGGGCTCTTGCCGAGCGGAAGGCGATGCCGCTTGGGCGACGAGGGGCGAACGGCGATGGCTCAACAGGCACGTCCGCAGCGGCCTCTTCAATGGCCTCATCGCCGCCCTCGTCGGCGGCCTCTTCGGCAGCCTCCTCAGCGGCTTCCTCGGCGATCTCTTCGGTTGCCTCTTCGGCAGTCTCCTCGGCAGGCGGCACTTCTGCGGACGCGATCTCAGTATCCAGTACCTCAACCACTTCCTCGGCAGTAACCGCCTCTTCAACCGCCACCTCTGCGGCTCCCACCTCCTCGACCACCATATGGGCAGCAGCCGCTTCCTCTACATACGGCACCTCGGCCGTAGCCTCCTCCTCAACTATTGCCACGTCCTGAGGAAAGAACCAGATTACCAGAATGCACAAATGAGGAAAAATGATGCCAAGGAGAAATACTTACGATCGCAGGGGGGGCCTCACTCACAATCACGGGAGGAGCTTCCTCCTCACCTCTGCCCTCCGAGAAAGTAAAAAGGGTCCTCTTCCTCGGCCGCTGCAGGGTTGCCGTCTCGGCCACGGCACTCTGGGCCGGTGCGGCCTCAACCGTTGCGGCCTCAGTACCTGGCGCCTCTCGGCTCCTCTTGCGACCCGAGGCTGCGTATACAAAGAGAAGAAACAAAAGTAAGATGACCAGGGACAAAAGTGGTTTAGAGAGGCCGGTGAAGAATAAATGATAAATAGAGAGAATAGGCGAGGCTTACCAGCGACAGTGGTTGGTCAAGCTGGCAGGGAGGACGGCACGGTCTTGTGCGCCAGCGTCTCTCACGCCCCCACCACAGGCGTCGCCTTGCGAGCGGGGGCTGCAGTTAAGGATGGGGCCGCAGTGGAAGCCACGGCCGCTGTTCCAGCCAGGGGAGGGGCCGTCACCCTAGGAACGGCCACGGCCGGGGTACTCGATCGAGAAGGCCCGACTGATACCTTCTTCACTTTGCTGCCCTTGGGGGTGAGAGGGTCCCAGTCTGCATTCTTTAGAGCTACTCTTGCGGCCTCTTCAACAGGCCGGATAAATCTGGCCGAGATACACTCCTCGTACCAGACCCTTCCATCTTCGTCATACGCATTACGACCCGACCAGGGCGTCAGAGTCAGGAAGGTCATCCCATGTTGACGCTGGAAGGTTATGCCAGCCACGCCGTGCTGCTGAGAGACATCGGCCCTCCAGGACGAGAGCCAGTTGGTTGACAGAGGAGGGAGTGGGGCCGTCTGGATTAGGCCGAACTGTCGCGCCACGAAGTTTGGCAGATAAACCTCGGCCCCGGCCTTGGACAAGCCGCAGTGAAGGTCGCGCGAAACCAAGAAGGAGCCCCAGATCTCCTTCAGATCATTCTCCGTCTCAACATCAGGAATGACGGAGAGGTCGTGAGTTAGGAACAGGGGGAACGGCCGAGCAAGGCAGACTCGGAACTGTGTACCAGTCCTCTCAGCCAGGCCATAGAAAAATTTGTAACAGAGGGCCGAGGTGTTATGCTTCTTAGGGGCTTGGGCAAATGCATTGGCTAGCGGCTCGGCATCGTTGATATCGGCCGCCGCCCTCAGCTCTGGGAAGTAGGCTTGCAGCCCGAACTGGAAAGCCCACAGCGGACCACCGTGCTTCGGCTTCATTTCATCGGTGACGATGTCGTGAAGCATGCGGTAGATGTGGCCGAGCAAAAATGGGCCAAGTGCTAACCTACCGCCCTGCGCTAGGTAATCAGCCAGGTGGGCGAACTCCAGGGTAACCTTGTTCGCCTGAGTGCAGAATACAAACTTGCACAACTAGTACAGCAAGAATGCAGCATGCTCAACTTCGCAAAGGGGGGCGATGACGTCGTCTTCGGCGCTGTCCTCTACTCCAAAATTACTATAGAAGCTGGAGTAGTTGAGCATATTCTTCGCCTTGTTCCCAGCAAGTCTCGTGAGAGCGGGCCACATGGTTTTAAAGCTCCCTTCCACCTCGGGAGCAACGAGGGCGGCGTTTACTTCCACGCCGAGAGGGGACAGGCCGAACAAGGCGGCCATGTCTAGAACGGTCGGCGTCATCATGCCGAACCGAAAGTTCATAGTATTGGTGGCCGACGACCAAAACTTCAAGGCCGCGGCCAAGAGCGACCGATCCATGACGAGCGGCCGATCGAACAACTTGATCAAGTGGTAGATGCCTTGATCTTTCCATTGATGACCGAAGAAGTGTTCCATCCTCGGCAGCCATTTCTCCCAATCAGGAGTCACAGTGGGCCATTGTTGTTGCGGCCTGATAACGTTCCAATCAGGAGACACCATGTCCCCAAAGATGATGGGGAACAGACATATCCAACTATTTGTGCCTAATAAATCACGGCCATGAGCTGGCCGAAGGAGCCCCTTTTCTCGGCCCTGGCACTTACTCGTAAAACTGAAACGCAGCGTTTCAACAGGCATGATCATCTCGGCCTCGAGTGCAGGCCGAGGTCGAGGCCGAGCAAAATCACGGCCAAAGGCATTAAAGGCGAATCATCACGTGACAACGGGGTCCCAGGCTTCATTTAATGAAGTAGTGCCTCTGTTTATTGCAGCAAACCCACTGACCATGAATAAGCATTTAATGCACGAGGGAAGGTGGGAAGTGATTGAAGTCAGGATTTGGTGATAAGAATTAGAGTGATTAGACGTAGACATTCTCACAAGAATTCTAACAGCTTGATATATTAGGTCACCAGCTATCAAGGCCATAAATGCGTCTCCAAGGCCAGAAGCTCAGAACCCACGATCAAGAGCAGCGGCCGAGATTCACCGGGATTTATGGGGTCACAACACCATGCTTCACGATCCCAAATGTTGATTGGACTACCCACTTGCTCTAATCAGGCTCCACCATGCAGATTTTAAGCCTCGATTACTCCTCCAAAAACTCTTCCTATAAATACAAGGCTCGAGCTACATTCAAATGGTTCAAACACCAAACCAAAGCCTCCCACAGAGCAACTTATTTTTTTCCTGTAATGCACTTTCAATATCTTTACTTGCTTTCCTAGGAGTAGTGTTAGAACTGTAAGGAAAATTCATTCATCAATATATCATACGGCCCTTGATTTTCAAGGCGCCGGAGCACCATCCCTGTTGTTCGTTCACTCATCCCATATATCATACGACCGTCGCTCCCTGAGCAACGCGCCTGAGCACCGCCCAAAACCCACCACCAACACCATCACTCAACGGCCTTGTAGTTCAGGCCGTGAACCTAACAGCCGAGACTAGTTCCTCTCTCGGCTACAATCGTTTGATTAGAAGACGAGTTCAAATAGGCGCACCACTTATCCATCCTACACTCATCAACATCTCGACGCACGGTAGACCGTGCTGGCACGCCCGCGCACAACCGCACCGCACCCAAAAGTAGGAAACCGCGTGTCAACGCATATCCCCTTGGCCCGGAACTCCAGGCCGTGAGATTTGCGCGGCAGACACCAACATAAGAGAGCGGGCAACTTCAAGTAACTGACAATTCTTCCTTTCAGACACGCCATTCTGTTGAGGAGTGAATGGAGTGGTAGTTTGGTGAATGATACCGTGATCACGAAAGAACTGGTTCAAGGTATGATTCACATATTCACCGCCATTATCGGTCCGAAATACTTTAACATGAGCATGAAACTGAGTAGACACCTTGGCACAAAAATCAGGGAGAATAGAGGCAACATCATGTTTATTCTTCATCAAATACACCCATGTTAAGCGAGTGCAGTCATCAATAAACGTAACAAACCAACGGAAACCATGAGAAGTCACACGAGCAGGACCCCATACATCAGAATGGACTAACTCAAAAGGCAAAGCAGCTTTATTATTACTTAAGGGAAAAACAGTACGGTGACTCTTGGCCATTACACAAGTCTCACATTTGAAGCTAGACTCATCACAGGAGCGGAATAAAGATGGAAACAGACGCTTAAGGTAGCCAAATAACGGGTGTCCCAAGCGACGATGCCATAACCAAATTTGCTGTTTGTCTTTGACACTGCAACGTTAAACAGTATTAACGACACGATCACGAACTGGTGCAGAAGGTAATGTCAAATAATACAACCCCCCCCTATCTGTTTACCATGCCCAATCACCTCGTAAGTCTTGAGATCCTGAAAAGAGCAATGGGTAGGATAGAAAGTAGCAGAAGCATTAAATGTATCAAGTAAGCGACCAACAGATAACAAGTTACAATGGATAATGGGAACTAATAATGCACGAGACAAGGACAGAGTTGGGGTGAGAGAAATGGTGCCCTCGCCAGTAATTGGAGAGGGTAAACCATTAGCACTAGTTATGTATGGGTCACGGGTGTTACTAGACAACTCATCAAAAAATTTAGCATCATAAGTCATATAATCAGAAGCACCAGTGTCAATTATCCAAGTATTGAAGCCAGTACCTGGAATAGAGTCAGAAACACGCAAATTTGCAGAAGCAGCAGCAGCACCAACAATGGAATTATCACCCATGATTGTAGCAGAAACTCAACAAATCACGCAGAGTATACAACAGAACACAGCACAGACACAAACATGGCAGATGCACTAAGACAACAGAGGCACAAACACAGTAGAAGCAGATGCACAAACACAATAGAGGCACACAGTAGAGGCACTAACACGACAGAGCACACAGCGGAACACGGCAAAGGCACAGACACGTGGAGCCATGTAGGGACTCACCCATCGAGCGGGGCCAAACGAGGACCCACCCATCACGTGGCACCTTTGGCCTATGTGGAGCCAAATGGGGGCTCACCCATCGCGCGGGGCCAAACGGGGACCCACCCATCACATTGCAGTACGGGCCCGCAACCTGGCTCTGATACCAAGTCAAACAATATGGTAGAATATTTTCAGATGTATTTCATTCTCCAAAAAGATGTATTTATAATACAAGGTTACAAACCCTAGTAGGGTCAAACTGGGAAAACAAGTGGAATCCTAATTACATAATATCTATATAAAAGGAAATAAATAAAATAATATCCTAATAGAATAGGATATCTCTCGCTAACAAAACTGACAGATTGTGTTAACTGCAAAGGCTATGTCTGGTCGAGTAAAAGTTAAGTATTGAAGGGTACCTACAATACTGCGATAGAGTGTAGGATCAGCTAGCAATTATCTTTCAAAACTTGATGACGGGGGTTTTGAGGTTGTCCTACAAGGTTTAAATGTGTCCATTGCAGCCTTCTTTATTAAATCTCGAGCATATTTAGGTTGATTAACAAACACTTTGCCATTAGCTTGATATTGTACCTCGAGACCTTGCCCATATCTTTGAGTTCAAATACTTCTCCAAGGTCCTGAATAACAAAGGATACAAGCACAAAGTTTGACTTTTCTCAATGCCCATATTATCCCCCAAAAATATACCTTTTTTATTTCTTATTTACCATCAAAAAACACTCTCTCCATTTATTGGACCATTGTTATTTCCGAAACTCCCAATATTTAATACTAGAAATTAGTGTGTGGTACCGTAGTATAGGCTACGTAGTATAACTTGTTCACGCATTCTAATACGAATCAACAACGAGACTGATATTTCCCACTTTTAGAATATAGTATCAATAAATATTCACTTGTATTATAACACGTGGACGGGTTATACTATGTGACTGAGTTTTAAAAAAAACAGAGAGATATAGCAAATTTAAAGTGAAAGTATCACCAGTTGACTTGGTGAACTGTACACATGGTAATTTCTCCATTTTTTGAGTTTATATCAAAATTTTCATTACTAATCATGCTAAAGTCAGCTAATTTCTTGAGGTGGATTGTGTGACTTTTCTCAATGCCCATATTACCCCTTTTGTTCTTATTTACCAAAAAACACGCTCTCCATTTATTGGACCATCGTTATTTCCGAAACTCCCAATATTTTATACAAGAAATTATTGTATGGTGTCGTAGTATAGGCTACATAGTATAACTTGTTCACGCGTTATAATATGAATCGACGACCAAGTTGATATTTCTCACTTTTAGAATATAGTGTCAATAAATTTTCACTTGTATTACGGGTGTACGTCGGTTCGAAACCAATACAATTTAGTTCATCCGCATCCGATCCAATATAGATTGGATTTTGATTTTTTCAATCTCATCCAATCATATTATATGTTTAAATCTGATCCAATTGATATTAGATTGGATTGGATTGGATGATTGGTTTTGACTCAACTCCTCAGAGATGATATACGAATTAAATTCCACAATTTATTAATTCTTTCTATTAATAAAGGTTAATTGACTCGCATGTCTCACTCATTTCTTTTTTGTCGAAGAGGTTGTATGTCACGACCCGACTCTCCTAGCACGATATTGTCCGCTTTGGGCCCCCCTTTCTGCCCTCACGGTTTTGTTTCTGGGAGCTCACGAGCAACTTCCCAGTGGGTCACCCATCCTGGGATTGCTCTGGCCCCCAACTCGCTTAACTTCGGAGTTCCTAAGAATCTGAAGCCAGTGAGCTCCCAAAAGGCCTCGTGCTAAGAAGTGCTTAACTTCGGAGTTAATAAGAATCCGAAGCTAGTGAGCTCCCAAAAGGCCTCGTGCTAGGAAGAGAAGTGTCCACACATTTAAAGTAATTCACCTTTCCCTCCCCGAGCGATGTGGGATTGCTCACCGTTCTTATTTCCCCAAGACACGGGTCTTACAATCCACCCCCCTTGGGGCCCAGCGTCCTCGCTGGCACACTTCCGGTCGGGGTCCGGCTCTAATACCATTTTGTTATGACCCGACTCTCCTAGCACGATATTGTCCGCTTTGGGCCCCCCTCTCTTCCCTCGCGGTTTTGTTTTTGGGAGCTCACGAGCAACTTCCCAGTGGGTCACCCATCCTGGGATTGCTCTGGCCCCCAACTCACTTAACTTCGGAGTTCCTAAGAATCCGAAGCCAGTGAGCTCCCAAAAGGCCTCGTGCTAGGAAGAGAAATGCCCACACATTTAAAGCACTTCACCTTTCCCTCCTCGAGCGATGTGGGATTGCTCACCGTTCTTGTTTCCCCAAGACACGGGTCTTACGTTGTATGTCTTCTTGGTGGTGGTGTCGACCTCACAGCATTTTGCGAGTGCCGACGAAGTCTACGATGAAGATGGCGTCGATGACGGCTGGTGATGACTGATGCGAAGAAGACGACGACGTCAATGACGAGTAGGTACGTATGAGGAGTAGAAAGGTGGGGAGTGTTTCAGAGAGCTCAGGAGGGTTTCAAGGAAGGAGAGAGAAGAGCTCATGAGGTTTTAAGGAGGGGAGAGATAAGATTTTCACATAGACACGGAGAAATCTGAATTTTAGTTCGAGGTTAAGCCACCCCTTTTGTTTTGCGTGTTTTAAAAGACGACGCTTGTTAATTGACAAGTGTCGTGTATTAAAAATCAACCCTGCGCAACTCCACTTTAGTAGTGTATAAGATGATTTACTACGACAGTTTTACAAAACCGTCGTCTTTTAAAACACAACGAAGGTTTTAAGGTGCACCGTCGTCTATTTTGAGTTGTGGGTTAACTAAATTGGAGTAGTGAAGGCGGGTGATGTTTTGATGTATTTTATAAAGTTGTTATGAAAATTACATTTTGTTTGTTTCTTTTTAGGTCACAATTCTGACTTTGAGTTCATATAATTTTTTTTAACTTATCCAAAAAAAATTGGATAAATATACATTGAAAGTAGAAGGCCACATTTTGGTAGTTCGCCTAGGGCCTCCAAAACATTAGGACCGACACTGGTCAATGTAAATATGTGATATAAACTTTTGTCATTGAATTTCCAAGTGTTTGTCTAGAGTTGTAGGGAACAGACAAGCAATCTCCAAGAGTCGATACCAATATTAATTAGTCTTCCAAGTTGATCAGTACGTAGTTTCGATTTCAAGGTGTGTTCAGTTAGCTTGAGGTCTTGTTTGTGCTTCAGCCATGTTTAATAGAGTTAATTCATAAACCTTTGCTGAGTTAATTAATAGCATAGGGGTACGTTCATATAGTGGCGAAGCCAAGATTTCATGTGTGTGGGGGCCTCTTACAAATTATAAAGAATAAAAAATTCGAACTCACAATACATACGAAAAATAGTATATATATCACATATGTCAAGAATTATATTGCTTATTGGTTGCAATCATAATTGTCCTCGACAAAGGGATAGACAAACACATTCTAAGCAAGAAAAATTGCAAGAGATAGACAAAGAGTAGCAATTTAGCAAATATCTTTAAAGCTTTCTCCCCCATTAAACCCAATAGAAAGAAAAACTCAAAATTTCACAAACTAAAAAAAAACCTTAGGTCCCTTCATGCATTTATATCATTCATGAAAAAATGTTTTATGTAAAAATATTGACTAAATATGAAAAATAGTTTTTCGGAATAATCATTTTCTCAAGATAATTTTTGGTAGCTTTCATTCCTTACAGATCAAATAAGAAAACTTGATTTTATGGGATTTTAGTATGAAGTATATATTGACTGAATCAACCATCATTTTTAGCCTAAATCGTATTTTGCACTAAAACCGATTTTTCATATTTTGATTTGGTGGGAATTTGCTTTTCTAGTATTTTTATTTAATTCAAATAGGGGGTACTTCCTTATTTACATTGTAAACTTAAGTAAATGGAGTAATATAAAAATAAATGAAAGTAAAAGGACAACGACATTTACTTAAATGCTGAAAATGGAAATAAGGTAATCTGTACACTTGGAGTGCACCACCACCAATTGAGCAAAGGGGCAATTTGAAGCACCTCCTCGTGCCTTAATAGGTCCACCACAACACATGTGGGTACATATCAAAACGTAAAGTATTTGAAATAATATACATATAGAAATTGTCACTTCCCGAGATCGGCTCCACCGTAGCACAAGGAACTTCCCAGTGGGTCACCCATCCTGGGATTGCTCTAGCCCCAACTCGCTTAACTTCGGAGTTCCCATGACTCCGAAGCCAGTGAGCTACCAAAAGGCCTCGTGCTAGATGGAGACGGGCATGTACATATAAGGCACATCACCCCCTCTCCGTTGGTCGATGTGGGATCTTACAATCCACCCCCCTTAGGGGCCCGACGTCCTCGTCGGCACACTTGCACCACACGGCAGAGTGGCTCTGATACCAAATTGTCACATCCCGGAATTGGCTCCGCCGTAGCACGATATTGTCTGCTTCGAGCCCCCTTCTCTGCCCTCACGGTTTTGTTTCTGGGAACTCACGAGCAACTTCTCAGTGGGTCACCCATCCTGGGATTGCTCTAGTGAGTTCCCAAAAAGCCTCATGCTAGATGGAGACGGGCATGTACATATAAGGCACATCACCCCCTCTCTGTTGGTCGATGTGGGATCTTATAGAAATACATAACAGTATATTACTTTTTAAATATAAAAAAACTTGAGTGGGGGGCCAGGACCACACTGGTCCTAGTGTGGCTCCGCCCCTGCGTTCATACCATGTCTCTAGGGCCGGATCTGAATTTTGGGTGGCACGCAAGAAGAATTTTGGGTGGCTAGCATTACCCATAAAATAAAGTAACAAGAAAAAAATTTCTACACATGCAATTAAATACATAAAAGGTTATACATGCCTTTTTCCTTTTTTTTTTTGTTCAATAAAGCTTCATTAGGCACCCGCAAAAGGCACAAAATGCCAACAAAACAAGGACAACAGGGCCACCAACCAAGAAAAACAAAAGGAAACAAAGCACCAAGACCGCGAAATAGAGCACCAACACCCTAATACATTTAGTGACGGATCCAGAATTTTTTTAGGGAAGGGCCAATATTGAAAAGAAACAAATCATAAGTGATCTTACCTTGAAGCGGCCTGTCTTGTTGCACGCCGTTTTGCGGCCTTACATGCTGGGCCGTTTGAACGTAAAGCTCGGCCGTCATAACCGGGCCGAGTTGTTTTAAAGAGACGTCGTGGGTTCGACCGGGGTATGTTTGGTCTGCCGGCCATCGAGGTATGGCTATCTGGTTTTGTTGGTCCGGATCAGGGCGGGAACCTCGGTGCGTCTGCGTTGTCATCAGAATGGCTGGATCGGGCATTTGTACTGGTAGTGGAACGACCGAGCCTTTCTGGTCACACTTTTGTGGCGATGCTTTGGTTACGTTGCTTTGGCCGATCTGTACCTGGTCGGCCAACGCGCGAGCTGGGCCGGGATGCTGGACCGCAAATACTGCAGGGCTGCTCTGCCCTAATGCTTTGTCTAAAGCGTGGAGCGGGCCGTGCGTTGTTTTTGCTAGATGGGTTGGTCTAGAATCCGTCCTCGTGGGCTGGCTCTGCCTCCAGCTATCGGCCGGTCGCAGAGAGTGCTGGCCGTAACCAAATGCCTCGGCATGGTCAGAGACGCCGAGACTGCTGTTTTTGTCGCAAGGTTCGGCCCTTTCGTGCTCTCGGCCTCTTTGTCCAGCTCCAGGAGACAACGCGGGCGAGGCCGTCGGCATCTCCTCTTGGAAAAGTGTCCGCAACTCGGAGGAGAATCTGTCCATTGCGGCCGCGAAGGATGTTTCTATCCTGTAAGCCTGCTTGGACATCAGTTCCTCCACCACTGCTGGTCTATGCATGGACCTGGCCATGCGGTCCGTCGTGATTGGAATGCTGGTTTCCATCATAAGTTTTGACAAAAGGTCCCACTGGGCGTGCCAAAAGTGTCTGCCGCGCAAATCTCACGGCTTGGAGTTCCGGGCCGAGGGGATATGCGTTAACACGGGGTTTCCTGCTTTTGGGTGCGGTGCGGTTGTGCACGGGTGTGCCAGCACGGTTTACCGTGCGTTGATGTTTCGATGAGTTTTGGATGGATGAATGGTGCGCCTATTTGATCTGTCTTCCTAGTCAAACGATTGTAGCCGAGAGAGGAACTGGTCTCGGCTGTTAAGTTCACGGCCTGAACTACAAGGCCGTCGAGTGATGGTGTTGGTGGTGGATTTTGGGCGGTGCTCCGGCGCGCTGCTCAGGGAGCGACGGTCGTGTGATATATGGGGTGAGTGAACGAACAACAATGATGGTGCTCCGGCGCCTTGAAAATCAAGGGTCGTATGATATATTGATGAATGGATTCTGCTTACAATCTAACACTACTCCTATGAAAGCAAGTAAAGATATTGAAAGTGCATTACAGAAAAAATAAGTTGCTCCGTGGGAGGCTTGTTTTGGTGTTTGAACCCTTTGAATGTAGCTTGAGTCTTGTATTTATAGGAAGAGTCCCTGGATGAGTAATCGAGGCTGAATTTGCGCATAGTGGAGTCTGATTAGCGCAAGTGGGCAATCCAATCGACATTTGGGATCGTGAAGTATGGTGATGAGACCCCAGAAATCCTGGTGAATCTCGGCCGCCGCGCTCAATCGTGGGTTTTGAACCTCTGGCCGTGGAGACGCATTTATTGCCTGGATAGCTGGTGAACCAACATCTCAAGCTGTCAGAATCCTTGTGAGAATGTCCACGTCTAATCACTCTGATCTTCATCACCAAATCCTGACTTCAGTCACTTCCCACCTTCCCTCATGCATTAAATGCTACTTTGTGGCCAATGGGTTTTGCTGCATTAAACAGGCACTACTTCATTAAATGCAGCCTGGGACCCTGCTGTCACGTGATGATTTGCCTTTAAAGCCTTGGCCGCAATTTTGTTCGACCTCGGCCTCGGCCTAAGCTTGAGGCCGAGATGATTATGCCTTGGCATTTCCTCTTTTAATTTTAAAGAAAGCGAAATGCCCTGGCGAAACGCTGCGTTTCAGCCTCTGCGAACAAGTGCCAGAGCCGAGAGAAAGGACTCCTTCGGCCAGCTCATGGCCGAGATTTATCAGGCACAAACATTATCAATTATCAATTAATTTAATAAAAGACAACAATCAATGAACTTAACCTAAAAACCCTTTGATTATATTGTACCTTCGAAAAAAACAAACCCAAAAAAATTAAAAAAGAAAGTCACGCCCAAAAAATAGAAAAGATAATGGTTGTGGTCATCCAACCCCCCAAAAAAAAAGTGGAAGAAAGTCACGCTAAGCAGCAGGACAGGGAGGGAGTCTTTTCAACTTCAACAAGTTTAGGTTTTCTCGCTCTTCTATGTCGATAAGGCTTTTTTGCATCTACGTTTCCTCTTATTTTATTTGTTTTTTTCCCTGGCCCAAAACGACGTCATTTGGTTAGGAGATTTTTAAAAAATTAATAAGAGGGCAAGCCGCGCGCAGCGCAGCAAATAGAGAACCCTTTCAGGCATTTCATCGAATAGATTCTTGGCAGTAGTAGAGGTGCACCAATATCCGGCATCTCTATGTCGTTTTCCAAAGAGGGACCTCCTTGCACTTTTGTGAGTCTGCCAGTGGATGCATCAGAAGCCCTTAGTTTAGATTAATTATAAATAAAGAAAACCTAGAGAGATCCAGTATTACGATAAGCTTAATTAGTAAATCGAAAAGCTTAATTATCTCATCAAAATCCCCAAAGTCTACAATTGAATAAGTTTAAAGCAATTTTTTTTATAAAAAAAAATTGTAGCACCGAATTTTGAAAAAATATTTTAAAAATAAAGTCTTCACCAAAAAAATGTGTTTGGTATAAAACTGCAGGAGCATGAAACAAAAACTAATAATTTAAAAGATAGAATCAGAAATATGATTAGCTTTAAGTTTCTAGGTCTCAAATTCTCACTCCTCTAGATCAAGATCATAAAAAATATGTGGTGGGTTTTTGGTTGAGAGATCAAAGAAGGAGAGAGTAGTTGGAGAACGAGAAGGGTTTTTTTATGGAGGTAGGTGTGTGGTAAGAGAGGAATGAGAAGAGGGATTTAATGAAATTAACTGGGTAGATGGGTCAAATTTGTTCAACTCTTGTGTGACATTCATGAAGTATTGGACTCTTTTCTATAAAACCAGAAGGGAAAAGTATTAGTGTCTGTTCACTCGCACGCGACGTTGACTCATCTGATAAACTTTTGTAGTTTTCTAGTCTGTTTTCATTACATTTTTTATTTGGTCGAATCTTTTCACTACATTAGTCCCGGCTTTGACGTGATAATACAAGTCTCAGGGGCCCTTGACGCTACTATTTTGGTGCACCACTCTAGGATTTAATATTTTGGTAAAATCATACTTTAGTAAAATCAACATGATAAATATCCCTAAGTTTATTTTTTATAAGATATTTAGTCATATATTCATTCTTACCACTAATGATATAGATAAATTCACCACCATTTAATTTCTATAAACAAACAAAAAAAAAAACCCCAAAAATAACAGCTAACCCTATTGAATTTTTTATTTTTTATTAAATTACTTTGATGCCCTATTGAGTGTTTTGAGTTTTTTTTTGGGAGATTCACTAATATACCCAATATAGGAGCCCAAATTATAAAAATACCCTATATTAAATGGACTTTAGAAACACACCCAAAGCCCATTTATAACATAACAAAAAGGCTTTTAACTTCTTTTAAATACAAAACTGCCATTGATTTCTCAAAACAAACCCAACCCCAAAACATATAAACAAGCCCAAAATACTCAATAGGACATCAAAGTAATTTAATAATCAAAATTAAATTTAATAGGGCCAATTGTCATTTTTTGGGTTTTTTTTGGGTTTGTTTATAGAAATTAAATGGTGTAGGGTTTATTTATAGTTTTAGTGCTAAGAATGGGTATTTGACTAAATATCTCTTTTTTTTTTATGAGGTTTTGGTGTTGGGCTTGTTTTAAAACATATCGATGACAGTTTTGTAATTTATAAGAAGTTAAAAGACTTTTTGTTATGTTATAAATGGACTTTGAGTGCGTTTCTAGTGTCCATTTCAAATAGAATTTTTAAATAATTTGGGCCTCTATATTGGGTATAATAGTGAATCTCCCTTTTTATTTTATCTTGTAAGATAACATCAATTCCCCATGCTTGTCTCTGTTTAGGTATATATACCAATTTTCTTTTTGTTTTACCGTTCGGGACAGACCAATAATAAGCGCAACCAAAAACAGATGGTGATCCAAATAAAACAGAAGTTACAAAACAAAGATTCTTTAAGGAGTAGGGTATAGTCATCATCATATGATGAAACAATTCAATCGATAATCATCATCATCAATCCTTATCGCCATCATCATTATATCAGCACAAAAACAACGATATACTATGACATTGCTGATCGCATATAGTTGATAGATTTGGTTTTGTTGATGCCAACCATTTTTTATTGTGTGTATATTCAGACCAAAGCTTCTTTCCTTGGTACAGAAAATATTGGAAGTAAGTTTTCTTTCCTTGGTGTGATATAAATTAGTCTTCCAAGTTGATCAGTACGTAATTTCAATTTCAAGGTGTGTTTTATTAGCTTGAGGTCTTGTTTGTGCTTCAGCCATGTTTAATGAAATTAATTCATAAACCTCGCTGAGTTTTATATATCTAGATATCATTATGTTCATAATAGTTTTAAATAGGTTATTATAAATAAAAAAAATTATTATGAGTTGGAGAGGAAGCAACAAACTGCCATTTTTCAGAATTTAAATTGCCATTTTTGCTTCAAACCCACGATTTATTTTTGAGCAAGTCAAATAGATCAAGTCAAATTTTTAAATATGTTAATGAAAGTAACTTTTTTCAGCTTTGTTCGGGTTCATCTCATTGTGCTGTGTTTGTGATATGAATAAACTACTATGTTCGATAAAAACAATAGACGAAAAGTATTAGTGTCTTTTCCCAGGGACATGACATTGACGCATATGATCAACTTTTGTACGTATTACCAGTCAGTTAGAGCACTTTAGAGGTTGGCTCGAGCAAAAGGGGCCCTTAGCCCCAAATCGCAATTCTAGCGGGCAAGCAGTGGGTCTCAGCAAACCGAGCAAGCTCACATGCAAATTCAGCTTGTGCTGTTGCCAAGGTAGTTGTAAGTGTATGCATTTTGTGATTTTCTTTGGCTTCCCTTGTATTCAAGGATGGAACTGTGTATAGGCTCAGGTGGGCTCTAGCCCAGTGCAAAAATTGTAAAATATTAAACTGAGTGCAAATTTTATACGGTTATTTTCACTCCCAAAAATATTGGCCCATCATCTGTGCCTAATGTCAGCCGAACATGTTCCCTTGTCTTGTGCTTTTTCTTTTGTTTAATATTAGTTTGACAAAAACAACAAATAAAGCTCATCACATTCCATGTTGTCTTTAATATAATAAGCTAATAAAAAACAACATATTGGTGTATCTCTTCTCCCATCGCACAGACATTCTTCTCTTTTCCCTATTAACCTTCAGCTCTCTTCTTTGGCTTAACATCAATCAAGCCTTTGTTTTCGTTTCTCTTGATCTTGGCCATCGAAAACCTGTGATTAAATCTCTTTGAACTTGATAATGAATGAGCCGATACTGATTTCCCTCAAGAGGTAAACTTCATCATTGTAGTTTTCATTTCAAAATTCAATCTATGTGTTTATGGCGCATTTGGTAAATGATAAAATGTCATTTTAAATTAATATTTGGGTTTATATGTATTTCTACAGGTATTGAGAAAATAAGGAAATTTGAAATTGGAATTCTACCAAAGGCTGCAATACACTCTTCAGGTACAATAATCTTATTGATTTTTTTATATTGAAATTTTGGCGTATGTTATCTATAGTGTTCTTGATGGTATATGGCAGTAGATGCAATTTGCAAATGCAATGCAATAAACTATTACATATTTTGCTTTCTGCAGTTTGGATTGCATATTTTGGATTGCTGATTGCGTTAGCATTATTGCTTCTCTATCTTTATAGTATTATTTCTTGTTTGGACATAATGTCAAATGATGATAATAATAGATTGACAAAGAGAGGAAAAACTATTGATTCATTCTTCAAAAAAAGTGGGAATAATAATAGGTTTGACAATGTGTGTTTAATTTGGTGTTTATGTATATATTACTTTATGACAAACAAGTTTATGTTATATATCTTATTGGAAAAAAAAAATTAGCCCACCCCTATAAAAATTCCTGGTTCCGTCCTTGCTTGTATTTTCCCAAGCTTTAGTTTAAATTAAGAATTACATCTGTTCTTATCTGGCTACATTATGATGGACAACAATGAGTTTGACAAAATTTTGGCCTAAAGGCCGTCAGCAGCAAAAGCCAATACAAATACAAATAACCACATAGGGTTAATATAAATACGGAAGTATAGTAAGCATAGAGAGAGGCTAATCAAGATACAAAGATTACACCCTTAACAACAAGCGCCCAAGATGTACATCTACTCATATCCACAGAAGGCCATGCAAATTCTGGTATAAAAGTCGTAGTCTCAAACTTCAAATTTTGTTCTAGTCTATTATGTGTCCTCTTTATAACGACTTAGTTGTTAGAGGTTGAATACATGGATAAAAATGTATTTAACTGTATTAATAATAACATTATAATTATAATTCATAATATTGTTTTTTTTTTTTTTGGGCTACTAATGAAGGCATTTGTAGTCATATATATTTAGAGCTTAATTTTGCCCCCAAAGAGAAAATTTTTAGGATCTACCACTGCCCACATATACTCATAGAGCTCACTTCTATTAGAGATGTGGTTTGCAAGATGGTCAATAAAGGTGGTACAAATAGAATTATTGAATTATTAAACCTATCCATTGACAAATGTTTTTGCTCTGTTTGTGTACAGATACGTATATATGTGGGAGATTCGAGCCTGAAATTGGCCATGCAGTTTGCAGTAGGATCTACAATGATGAGAACTAAGTTTTGGAAACTCATTAATTACTTCTTAACTCCCTTATAGGATTTTAACCACCTGCAAAACAGAAGTTAAGTATAGCAAAGGTAAATACGAGGTCATTCCTATGAAAGCTCAATTGAAAAGATGTGCTAAATACTTGACATGTAAATCAATGAATTATTATTTTTTGGATTCAATGCGAATATAATAAAACACAAATTGGAAAGAAAGTTTTGAAGGATTATTAATTGGTTGATAAAATCAGGAAGACAAGACACTAAGGCTAGGCGTCCACCACAAGCAATCCAATATAGCACTTATGTTCATTCATCCATTAAGAGGTAATTCCATATTGAAGATTGGTTACCTTACGTTTATTCTCCCTATGGCATTTAGGCTAGAATAATTCCTATAACATGCAATCTCCCTATGGCCTTTAGGCTAGATATAAACATGAAGATACAATGAGCACGAGTAACCAAATCAATCATGTAATTCTTATAGCATGACATTTACCCTAAGTAAACACACCTTTTAATTGCAAGAAGCATGCTCAAAATCAGTGTGGCATTCACTCAATTTTGCATCATATAACTTAGTCATATACCATAATGATGATCAAGCATCAAAGCACATAACCAGTATAACACTCGGCAATTAAAAGTTCAAACACAAAATCACATTAATGGATAAATAAACATACAGTACTATATCATCATTCTAGGGCTTAACCCCGCCCTAGATTAAAGTTTAGTTACACATGAACATAATTAAAAACACAAAAAATAATATCATAAGAGTGAAAGAAGAAATCCTGAAATACAACGTCACACGCACACGCCTAGCGCTGTATTCTCCTCTTGATGAACGGGTCGTCAAGTTCCCTTTTTTTCTGACCTAGGCTTTTCTTTTTATATAATCCCTCTACCTTTTCCTAGTCCTAGTAAACCTCAAATAACTTAACTTGCAATGCATGAACAACCAACCAAACAAATTGTAACCAATAGAAAATATTATAAATAAAAAAAAGTACAAGTCAGCTTTCCTAATTCTTTGCGGCTTACAGCATATGTTTCGATTCTGGGCTTTTGGTGGACTTAATCTTCACCAAATTGAATGTGTAAGATGTCATTGAAAAGGTATTGACGTCAGCTACAATTTTTATAACAAATATTTTCCAAGAAAAATTCCATAAACTTGACTAAAATCGTCCTCAAGCCCAACAGCTCCAATCTGCCCGTATGGCACACGCCCTGACTTTAATAATTCGTTCTGAACAGTTGGCTGGCCCAATAACTCTCAAATTTTGACACAACGTCTCATGACCTCTTAGCTTTCATCTCCAAGTGGTTTCATCCAAATCTCCTAGTAAAAAGTAATTTCTCCATTTTTGGCATTTTAGAGTTCCTGAAAACACAAAAGCTGGAATATGTGAAGATCTCTATAGAACAATCAACTTTTACATACAACATCTAAATGAAAAGAGTAAATTTATATGATATATAAATGACTTATCACTCCCCGAATTATTATCCTTGTAAGCTTTGACGTGACATGATCCTACAAGTCTTACGACCGACCTTGACTGCTAAGTATACCAACTACCAATATCGTGATTCCTATACCTAATACGAATAAGTTAGTACTGTAGTACATTCATTGGTCTATAAATAACTTCATTTCAATTCGATTCCATGAATTCTAGCCAGCTAGGGACACATATATATGCTTCAATGATGAGAGGCACGTTGATAATCCTCATGTTTGCTGTGGGAACCTGGATCAGTTCTGCTCATGCAAGGGCTTTGATAGGTAAATTGTCATATATGATTTGACACCAAAAAAAACATGCATTATTCAGCTTCGGAGCTCTTACAAAGCCATTTTTATGATGTTTTAATAACAGCTTCCAAATAATATTCGTTGATAGCTGTTTCTGCACTGTACAGATATATATGTACTATGTATGTTATATAATTCTTCTATTTTATTAACATTAACATCTAGTCTTTCATTTGTCCAATTAAAAAAAAAACAAAAAGGGTTCATAGGAGAAAATGCACCTAGATTTTGCAAGTTCAACAATTTACCTCATGTATCGAAGAAAATGCAGGTAATTTATTGAATCCTAGTCATTGGGTTTTAATCAAGAAAAAATAATGGGATGAGCTGTAGGTAAGAAAAAACTAGTTTGAAGGGGAAAAGTCAAATTTACTATAAAAAAAACATCTGGTCTTTCATTTAGCTGTGCTCGCTAGTTGTCCACATTTTAAGGGTCAACCAAAAAATCAATTTTCTAAAATAATTCATGCTGTCATCATATGATGAAACAATTTAATCGATAATCATCATCATCATCAATCCTTATCCCCATCATCATTATATCAACAGAAAAACAAGAGTATACTATGACATTGCTGATCACATATAGTTGATAGATTTGTTTTTGTTGATGCCAACCATTTTTTCTTGTGTATATTCAGACCAAAGCTCTTCCAAGCATCCCATGTCTTCTTTCCTTGGTACAGAAAATATTGGAAGTAAGTTTTTCGTGACCAAGACAGGTGTGAATGGAAATTATACCCGAAGGTCCAAATCCCCGCCCCCTCCGCCCAAAGCAGCACCAACACCAAAGCAAACACCAACGATCACCGATATACTCGAGAAATCTCCTCCAAGCAGTCGATACATATCTTCAGCCTGAGGGAGATAGTGGACGACGGAATAATGGAGTCAGTGTAAATGTGTGATGTAAATTAGTCTTCCAAGTTGATCAGTACGTAATTTCAATTTTAAGGTGTACGTGTGTTTAATTAGCTTGAGCTCTTGTTTGTGCTTCAGTCATATTTAATAAAGTTAATTCATAAACCTCGCTGAGTTTAATTCATGGCGCATGTATATATCCAGATGTTACTATGTTCATACCAGTTTTAAGTAGGTTATACAAAAATACCGAGTTGGAGAGGAAAACAAACTGCCATTTTTGCTTCAAACCCACGATTTATTTTTGAGCAAGTGAAATAGATCAAGTCAAATTTTTAAATATGTTAATGAAATTAACTTGGGGGATGGGTCAAATTTGTTCAGCTTCATCTCATTGTGCTGTGTTTGTGATATGCATAAACTACTCTGTTCTATAAAAACAGAAGACAAAACGTATTAGTGTCTTTTCACTGGGACATGACATTGATACATCTGATAAACTTTTGTAGCATTTCTAGTCTTACCCTGGCTGACCCTGGCATCCCCGTGCCAGGGAAGTTGTTCTCCTCTTTTCAGTACACTAGCATTGACGTGTGATAAGATCCTACAAGTCTTAGGAACACCCTTGACTGCTAAGTTTACCTACTTCAGTTATAGTGTACTATATATTTATGGAAAATGCTAGGCTTACCACATTTTTATACCACATTGTTTACCACCTCTCTAATAGAGGTGAGCCCCATTGTATTTGTGGGCTCTACCTCTATTAGAGAGGTGGTAGACAATGTGGTACAAAAATGTGGTAAGCCTAGCATTACCCTATATTTACATTGGTCTATATAGCCCAATAATTTTAATGAATTCTAGGTAGCTAGGGAAACATGAATGCTTCAATGATGAGATTCCTTTGATAGGTAAATTATCATATATCCTTTGATACCAAAAAACATACAACTATATGTTAAAATGTATATGCTGTAACCATGCATGATTCAGGTCGAGAGCTCTCATAAAGTCATTTTTTCATGCTCTAATAACAGCTTCCAAAATGACGAATTTCTTATTATTAAGGGCATTGCTATTTGTATTATCTTTATTGATCATCTTACTGACCATCTCTCTAATACATGTGGGTCCCACATACACTGGCAGATCTAGCAAGTTTTGAGTTGTATTCTAGCTAGTATTCTTTTAGCTTTCCTTGCCAACTTTGTAATAGGACATGTAATGTATCTCCCAAGCTCAATGTTATTAGACTAGGTTAAATTATTATCTCCTGTGCCTTTGACATCAATGGCTCATCATAATCAAGGGATGCCAACAGTAAATTCTACATTACATTCATTAGATTGCATTAGGTTATGACTAGTCATCTTGCATGTGTTTAACTAGTCATCTTTTGTGCTTAATGAGTTCTGCCAGCTCATTTCATTTTCCAGCTGGGTCCTAACAAAATTTTGTCTTATTCTCTGATATTCTTATGTTGCCACCTGTCTGTTTCAGACCTAGGAATTTTGGGTAAATGGTCTCTTCATTCCTTTTGGAGCCGTCACTTCAGGAAAGGTGTTTTTGAGAGGGTGTGAGTTTCTCCTCCTTTGCTCTCCTTTCCTTTGGAGTGATTTCTCCATCTTTTCATAAATGAGTTTTTCAAATTGATTTTGAAAACTGCTTTGAAAGATGAAATCTGCATCTAGCTAAATCAAATACATTCTCATATAGATCTAGGTCAGATTCTAGATTGATTTCTTCAAAAGTATGGTTTCTTGAAGAAATTGACCATTTCATTTTGAATCCAAATTTCATGTTCTTGTTTGGAGTTGAGCTGTGTGAGCTGGTGCCATGGGATGAACAAGCTGAGGAGGAAGCTGTCATTGCCATGAAGAACTAGCTACAAGCTTTGCTAAGTTTGGAAAAGAAGTTTGCATGGAGGAGGTATAGCTCATTTTCTAAATAGATCTAGGTTTCCTTGAGCTTGCTTGTGATTTCTTTGTAAGAATCTTCTTTGCTTAGTGGATTGCCTGATCAGATGATGACTCCCAATTTTTCCCAATGGTGGGTTTCTAGATTAACAATTTTCTGGGTTTGTTGTTCATGTTTTTCTGGTGTTGTGTTCTTCCTGTTGACTAGTCATCATCTGAATATTGCTATATATTTGGTCTTGATGTATTCACACACACTACTCACCTTAGTTGTTGCTAGCACAAGGGATGCCTAGATTGATGGGTCTTTCTGAGTGCTTAGGTTGTCACTAATGATCTTCTAGGCTTGCAGTATTGGTTGTTTCATCTGTGTGTGTGATTGTTGCTAGTTTATGACTAATAGTTAACTAGTTATATTGATCTCAGGTTAAGTTAAGATTTGTGTAGTTGGTAAGTGTTTAAAATAGCCTTTAATTTACCCCTCTTCACCTAAGTACCAATTTCAGCAAGGGGCCAATGAAGGTTATTGCCCTCACTGCCTTTTCTCCACCATGAACTTGCTTAGTAATTTTATGTTGATTTGTTTGAGTGTGGAGGCAACATGTTTGATAAAATACCTCACATAAGGGGCTGATGTAGATATAAAGGGGCAAGCATTTGTAGTCATATATATTTAGAGCTTAATTTTGCCTCCAAAGAGAAAATTTTCTGGATCCACCACTGCCCACATATACTCGTGGAGCTCACCTCTATTAGAGAGGTTGCAAGGTAGTCAATAAAGGTGGTACAAATAGAATTAGGGATTTGATTCACATTAGATGAAAATTTCCTTCCATTTGGGGATTATTTGATTTGGGGATTCTTGCCTTAATTAGGGATTTGATTCACATTAAATACCTAGTTGATTTAAATCTTCTAAAATCAAAAAAATAATTCCTTTCCCAACAAGGATTATTTTTCTCCAAACCCTAACCCTACGAGACTCTATAAATACGAGGCTATGCAAGGCATGAGGTAAGCCATTCTAAGCTCACAAAAACTCTACAAAAATTCCCTCATAGCTTCCTCTCTCTCTCTCTCTCTTTCTCTCCCTTACACAAGGCTCCGGCCACCACACACGGCTCGGGCCACCCGGTTCTCCATACAAAAATCTCCGTACCCTTTTAGCTATTGTTTCTTTATGATTCAATTGAACTAATTTAGGCATTGGAGGGCCTTTGGCTAACACCCCCAGGGTGTGGTCCTTTTATTCCAATCTATTTTGCAGGGATAAAAAGACAACGAAAAAGAAAGGGGAATCAATCGATCGAATATTCTTGTGGGACGAAAAGCGCTCCCACGAATATCTTTACATGCCTTAGCGGGCCAAGCCAAGAATACTACTTTCGCCTAACGTCCTGTGTCGTCATGGTTGGCAATAGGCGAGTGAAAAATAAAATCTTTATATGCATGAAATTTTTTAATTAAAAATACTATTGTGAAAAAGATGAATTTATAGGTCTTAGATTATGCATGGAAGTGTGTAAAAAATGAAGGGAAGAAAAATGACTTATCCGATTCCTTTGTTCTTGACGCACACTTTGATGTAAATAAAATCCTAGCCATTGGACATCAAATATGAAGAGAAACAAGATCTCACTTTGTGTTTTTACTAAAACGTACCTAACTTGAATTCTAAGAAACTTGGATGGTGTGTTCAAACAAGTGAGATGACGTGAAGACAGAGAGTGAAAAAGGTTGAAAACATGACCCGGACAAAGTGGCAAAAGGTTGTGGCATTCACATGCAGAGTCCAAGCCCCAACTTGATATAAGCCCTTCGAATCTCATCACGTTGATTGATTGGGTGTTCACAAATTGGAATGCATTTTCCAAGGTCCCATTCTAAAGAAGCAATATCAAACTCTTTAGGTTGAACTACGTGAGATCCGAGTTCAAAAATTTTCTCAGGAATTGAAGTATCAACATTAAATGCAGAATGTGTATCCTTATTATCGTTACCACTTTTTTTGAAGAATGAATAAATAGTTTTTCCTCTCTTTGCCGGTCTATTATCATCATGTAACATGATATCCTAACAAGAAATACCAGACACCAAAAATCATATATGCTAATTAATAATTCAAGTTGCAAAAATAAAACATATATTAACAATCTCCAAAAAATTTCACCCAAACCCTAAATCATAAAAAACTTAACAACAACAATTAAATTTGGAAATTAAATATAAATTTAAAAAAAAAACGTACCAAGATTGAAGAACCCATTGAAGATAGGTTGGAAAAATTTTTAGAGGAGGGGAGCTATTTCCTTTAGGCTCTCAAGGTTCAAATATGGCGTTTTGGGTGGCTAGAAGAATTTTTTTATGTTTGCTCTCTGTGGGTGTAGCCCAATATCAATACGATTAGAATATGTCAAGTTGGTAGAGCCTTAACGTGAGTTCTGCTTCTAATCAAATTTATATAGGTTTGGATTGATGTTTATTATTTCCTATATACTTCAGGAGTGGGGTTATTTTAAATAAAGCTATTATTTACT
Organism: Prunus avium; assembly: GCF_965620075.1. Lineage (NCBI taxonomy): Eukaryota > Viridiplantae > Streptophyta > Magnoliopsida > Rosales > Rosaceae > Prunus > Prunus avium. Next base: position 9,756,843 of record NC_142286.1, read on the forward strand.
TTACTTAAATTGGGCTATTATTAGTTTATTATATTTAGTTAGTGTAGTGGGCTAATATTTATTGGAGTAGGAATAAACTTAACTATATTTAATATTTAAAAATCTTCCCCTAGGTTGGAGCCCACTCCAGCATAGGCATAAATCTGCCCTGTTGTTTACAACTTCACCCCACCCACCCAGAAGATAACACGAACCTCCGAAACCCTAGAGAATTTTGAACGTCCTATACCTTCACTGCCTCCACCTCCGGACCCATCAACTCCAGATATACAAGTGGCTGCCTTCTTCTCCGATTAGGCATAGTTAGATTGAAAACCCTAATTGTTCCTTAATTTTATGTGTCTTCTATTATGCCCTTTCCTATCTTTTCAAAAGAATGTTGCTGGGTTATTTTTTGTATTAGGGCTTATATATAATTTGTGACCCCCAAAAAAAAAAGTTAATATCTTCGCATGCCTTAGCAGGTCAAGGCAAGACTACTACTTTCGCCTAACGTCCTGTGTCGCCATGGTTGGCAATAGGCGAGTGAAAAATAAAATCTTTATATGCCTGAAACTTTTGAATTACAAATAGGGAGATTCACTATTATACCCAATATAGGAGCCTAAATTATAAAAATACCCTATATGAAATGGACTTTAGAAACACACCCAAAGCCCATTTACAACATAACAAAAAGACTTTTAACTTCTTTTAAATTACAAAACTGCCATTGATTTCTCAAAACAAACCCAACCCCAAAACATATAAAAAAGCCCAAAACACTCAATAGGGCATCAAAGTAATTTAATAATCAAAATTCAATTCAATAATGCCAAATGTCATTTTTTGGGTTTTTTTTGGGTTTGTTTATAGAAATTAAATAGTATAGGGTTTATTTATAGTTTTAGTGCTAAGATTGGGTATTTGACTAAATATCTCTTAAAGGTACTATTGTGAAAGAGATGAATTTATAGGTCTTAGATTATGCATGGAAGTGTGTAAAAAATGAAGGAAGAAAATTGACTCATCCGATTCCTTTGTTCTTGACGCACACTTTGATGTAAATATAACCCTAGCCATTGGACATCAAATATGAAGAGAAACAAGATCTCACTTTGTGTTTTTACTAAAACGTACCTAACTTGAATTCTAAGAAACGTGGATGGTGTGTTTAAACAGGTGAGATGACATGAAGACTGAGAATGAAAAAGGTTGAAAACATGACCCGGACGAAGTGGCAAAAAGTTGTGGCATTCACATCATGCCAGTATGCCATTGGCCGCTCCTTCCACGCAGAGTCCAGAGAAGGGTGTGATTCATTTCCTCGAACTCATTGTAAAGCTAAAACTCGAAAACTATGGGCCACTGTTCAAAAAGCTTTTAGTGGTCCTCAGGTCGGCCGGGCATTTCATTGATTATTTTTACTGTTAAATCTACTTAGCATTTTGAGGTCACAGCTTAATCACATGGACGTAATAAATAAATAAAATCATTTTGATGAAAATCTAAAATTACTAAAAATAAATAAATTTAAGCCTTGTTTGGTATTCTACTAAAAAAACTTAAAAACTATGATTCTTTTTTCTAAAAAAATGAGTTTTCAAATAGTAATTTTAAGATCTAAAAACTTGTTTGGTATTTGAACTCCAAACTATTTTTAAGATCTGAAAAAAGACAAAAGAGAGAGAGAGAGAGAGAGAGAGAGAGAGAGAGAGAGAGAGAGAGAGAAACCTCTAAAACCACATCTTCTTTTTTTTTTTTTTTTTTCAATAATGGAGTGTTTTTTGGTTTTTTTTTTGTTTGAGTTTTTAAAAATGGGCCTATCAAACAGTTTTTTTAAGCTTTGGACTTAAAATTTGTTTTTGAGTTTATAAAATTGGATTCAAGTAGGATACCAAATAGACCCTTACTAATTAAACAACAGTTAATCAGGAACCGACACTTCAATCTGAAGGATGGATGGATGATATTTTTCACGTGGGTAAATTGATCAGAAAATGACTGCCACTTACTTTACTAATTTAGCTTTTGAATATAAATTCCACAGCATTATTGCTTTGTATGGTCCATATGCACCTAGATCGATAAAAATTGACCCAAAATAAGTCATTAAAAACCACACAAAAAAAAAACCGAAAGAAAAAAAAAAACCGTGATTGGATAGAATAACTGGGTCGTTCTCTTAGATTCTGTTCAGACTAGGACCACGCACTAAGGATATCGGAAGTGAATAATTGCATGCTTTATTTATTTCCTAAAAACAAAAACAGAAGCTTTGACTCAACAGTGATGACAACCAAAGCACTTCGATACTTTGATTTGATCAGATTGCCTATAAATATGCCTTTTTATGTCATAAATTCTTATCATCAGCCACTTGAATCTAGCTACATAACATCATGAATATTCTCTTGCTTCTCTTTGCATTTCTCCCGATTATTGTTGTTCCTGCTCATGCAAGAATCTTAGCAGGTAATGAATCTCTTTACAGCCAGAAAATGTTCGATTATATTTTGCTTATGGTTTTTTTTTTCTTTCTACCCGCCATAATCTGAATTACTCTACATTAATATAATTTATGTGGAGTAAATTTGAATTTGAGTGCAAGGACGGCCTCACTGCCCAGACCAACTGCGCTAACCAACGTCGGATGATTATTTTGTTTTATTCTCTTATCTTTTTATTCCTGCTTCTCTTTGAACTTCTTCAAATTATCGTTCATGAATATTATTTTTTATTTTATTTTTTAGCAACTTTACCAAAATTCTGTTACTGTGAGCAAGTTTCTTTGGTTATGTGCAAAGTTGATAATATGCATGATTAGTTTGATTTGTTATTGTCTTATTTTCCAAACTTGTACATTATTTATACATCTCCAAACTAGTACATATATCAGCTGATCCACTCATTTTCTTGTTCCACAGAGAGTGCAGGAGGCAAGTTGGCCTTGATTATAACCATTTATGGAAGGAAAACTCCGAGCCCACCACCATCCCCATCATCATCTCCTCCAACCCATCAGTCTACAATTGGTGCCACAGCTTTTCCACCACCAGCTCCACCACGTACAAAACCAATAGGTCAAGGAACAAGCTACGAAAGAACTCGATCCCCACCGCCTTCGCCGAGGCCAGCACCGTCACATGGACAGCTAGGAAGTAGTACTTCTCCATGCAAAAGAATCATATCTACGGTAACTGAGCATTGTGTAAGGAAGCCAAGGTCACCTCCGCCGTCACTGAAAGGAAGTGATTATGAAAACACTCGATCCCCGCCACCTCCGCCAAAGGCAGCGCCGTCACATGGACAGCTAGGAAGTACTTTTCCATGGAATAGAATCATATCTATAGCAACTGATTATGGATGGATCAAATTACCAAGATCATCATCCTCCATCGTCCAAGACAAATGATTAGTGTGTTACAAGTACAACTAGCTAGTATCTCATAAGTAATTACCTTTAGGAGTTAAAATAAGGTTTATGGACACAGCTACCTTATTTGGTCTTTGGATTTGACGGTCCGAATGTTTGTCCTTGCGAATAAAATAAACGTTGTGTGGTTAATAGTTTTCCTAATTGTACTTAGGAAGAGTAGCTTGCGTACTGTAAATACATTTGCTTTCGTGCTTCAACGACTATGCATTGGTAATTGATGGATTTATATTATAAGGTCCACTCCAATCAATACGAAGAAAAGCTGATATGTTAATTATCACCATAGTCTAAAATATCAATAATATCAAGGATATTATCCTTTTTTCAGGTCAATGATATTTTGGAATGTATCCATACACATATCGTATAAATATCGATAATATCGGAAAATATCGATATTGACACTTTCTCACATCAGCAATATTTGACCAAAATATTGTTATAATATTGATAATATTGATATGAAGACAACGAAAAATTTGAAGAGTTATTTATACTAACACCCCTTGAGGTTTCTTGTGTTTTCACAAAACCCCTTCAGGTCTCAAAAATTACACGAACACCCCCTGAGGTTTCAGTTTGTTTTCACAAGACCCCTTTTCGTTGATTGTTTGTTTTCAATGTATGTTTTGTAATTCGTAATATTTACGGCCACAATAATTAACTGAGCATATATGTGGACATTACTATGAACTCAACTGCATTATCTTTTCATTAAGTTATATTTTCTGGTACCTAGAAAAGAGTAGGAAACACTTGAATTCTTTATTACCAGACATATCAGACCGAAAATCATGACAGCTCTACACATACAATTTCCACATACGTTACCATAAGAAAAGTACCCTTCATGTTGAGTTGGACATCTTGGCAAACAACTTGTTGGAAACATAGAAGAAAGAGAGGAATGCATGATAATATGCAATATGATTCTGCAAAAAGCATTTTTTATCCACACAAGATAACAGAAATCTCTACGCCCTACATAAACGATTAGTAGAATTGATTACGGTCAAGTCTGACTCTTAGGTTTACTTTTTCCACATAACATAAATCCTAGCCAACAATTGATTCCCTTCATGGCCTATCGACAGGGCCTTGTAATTTGGACAGTTGGAAGAGCTTATGCATCTTCATCTTCAGCTGTACCTTTTGATATTTCTTGGAATCATTTATACGCTCTGCCCCTCCTACCTACCTAACTAGGAAGCTATAGTCTCAGAAAAGTAAAGAACATATAAAATGAAAAATGAGAAAATTATCCCCCTCCTACCCACTGAATTTTTTGTTTTATTTTTCGAAGTCAACATGCAACGAAGGATGCCAAGGTTGACCCAAAACAAGTTGATTAAAAATGAAAATAAAAAGTAGAACCGTGACTGTAGATTGGGACCGAGTCTTGGTCTTCGGATAGTTCTGCGCGTACTAGAACGACCACGAGGAGTCAAGCGTACAACTTATGCCTTATTACTATTTATACAAGAACCAAAGGGGAAGCTTGACGGTCCGATGGCTACCTTTTACAAAAGAAAAAGCACCAAATTGATATCATATATATATATATATATATATATATATATATATATATGTCATATATATATATATCGAGCAATCCTTTGGTAGCAGTCTGGTTCTCACGCCACGTGAATAGGCTCACCTGGTTATTGGTTCTTCTGACATTGTAGACAATTTTGTTGATTTTATTTATGGTCTTGTCGCTCAAGTCCTTACAGATAAATCTGTCAATTGTGATGGCTTTATTAAAACCTTTACACAACTTTGGAAAGTCTCTGGAGATGCCTCTATCAAAGAAATTGGTTCCAACAGATATTGGGTACATTTTGTTTGTGATCGTGACAAGAAGCGGGTTCTTGATATGAAGCCCTGGGCCTTTTGGCGTTCCTTGATATTGCTGGCTGACATCTTGGATAATAGGAATCTGCACTCGACGCCATTATCCCTTGGTACCTGTGTCCCTGGTTTCTGCATGACTGTCGCTGTTGCTAAAGCTATAAGGCTATTCTTGGAGAAGTTCTTTGGGTGGAAAATTGTGAAGGTACTGACTGTGTGGGGCGTTTTATCCATATTTGTGTGAGGTTTTATGTCAAGAAACCTCTTATCCGTCATGCACTTGTTACTTTACTAGAAGTGGGTGAGAATGGTGGACTTTAAGTAAGAATATCTTCCCAAATATTGCTTTGGGTGCGACAAAATTGGTCATCTATCTCAGGTGTGTATTGATAAATATAAGCTCTCGCAAGGTTCTTTCAAGTCCAGTTTTCCTCTGCTTTAGTCTGGAAGGTGATACCAACTTGTGGGGCAACTCTATAGGCTCTTCGGCAAGCCAAATTTTGGCTCCCTTACCCCCATATAAGAGCCCCATTCATTCTCCTTGGCAGGCTGGTCTTTAGACCAATGATGGTTTGGGTGATAATAGTAGTTCTAACACTCAGTCTTGGCGGTCACCCTCTCATGAAGGGACTAAGGTAGATGATTCCTCCATAGTCACTACTACAAAAAGTGAAAAAGACGACCATAAAAAGACGACAATAGAAGAAAAAACCGTCGTTGTGTTTAAAAAGACGACGGTAACAAAAAACCGTCGTGGATAAGTGACTTAAACAACTAAAAAAGGGAGGTATTGTTGAATATTTTTTTATAACGATGCACACAAATAAAAAAGCGTCGTCTTATTAAAAAGGTTTTCTTCAGAGTTAAAATCTGACCAAAAAACAACGACAGCAGGTATGACAAGCGTCGTCTTTTAAAAATCAAGTGTCCTTTTTTTGGTAAAGACATGGTTGTTTTGAAAGAACTGTCGTCTATTATATGTAAAGATGACGGTTTTTTTTAAAAAACTGTCGTTTATTATAAGTAAAGATGACAGTTTTTTTTAAAAAGGGTCGTCTATTATATGTAAAGATGACGGTTTTTTTTTAAAAAGGGTCGTCTATTGTGAAGTAAAGATGACAGTTTTTTTTTTTTTAAAGGGTCGTCTATTATATGTAAAGATGACGGTTTTTTTTTAAAAAGGGTCGTCTATTATGAAGTAAAGATGACGGTTTTTTTTTTTTAAAAGGGTCGTCTATTATATGTAAAGATGACGGTTTTTTTTTTAAAAAGGGTCGTCTATTATGAAGTAAAGATGACGGTTTTTTTTTAAAAGGGTCGTCTATTATATGTAAAGACGACGGTTTTTTTTTTAAAATGGTCGTCTATTATATGTAAAGACGACGGTTTTTTTTTAAAAAAAGGGTTGTCTATTATATGTATAGATGACGGTTTTTTTTTTAAAAAAGCGTCGTCTTTTAAAACATGCTAAAAAAGGGCCGCTTAAGTGAAGTCGCGCTCGACAAATTTTCAAAATTTCCCCCGTCTTTGAAAACCTTATCTCTCATTAACAAGCGTCATCTTTTAAAACACGCTAAAAAAAGGCCGATTAAGTGAATTCGCGCTCGACAAATTTTCAGATTTTCCCCCGTCTTTGAAAACCTTATCTCTTCCTCCTTGAAACCCTCCTAAGCTCTCTATAAAACACCCTCATGAAAGGTTTGATTTGAAAGTGACCTAATCTCTCAATATCCTTCTATATCTTGCTAGTGAATTCTGGATTAGTCTCTTTGCGTTTCTGGTATGTTCTTTGTCTCCCTGATTTCAGATTTTCTGTCTCTCTTGATTTGTCTGGTTGGTTTACATATTTTTTTTTAATTTCTGGTTTCTTTTTAGATTTTCTGATTTGGTTCTTAGGAGATGAGGAGGAAGCTTGTAGATTTATAACTTTTTCTTTTGCAGGTTTTCTATGTGAGTCTTATGTTTTTTTGTTGTTGAAAATTTGTTACCTTCTCTTTTCACCATCATTTTCTTTATATATTTTTCCTTTTGCAGGTTCTCGATGGTCTTTTTTATGCTCATTGTACAAGTTTTCTATGGAAATATGGTCAAATGGTAAAATTTCTCTTCCCCCTAATTTTATATGTTTATAATCTTAGCTTTTTTTCTCTCTTTGTCATTTTGATTTATTTACAGGGATGATGGAGGAGACTTCAGTTGTGCATCATTTGTCTGTTTAGATGAGGAAGGCTTGGATTAGGAGTACGTAGGTCTTGTTAGGAAAAGATTGTACTACTTAATTGGTAGGAATTATGTTTGTTGTAGAATAAAGATTGATTAACTATGTAATAACTATTGAATCTTCAAGTTTTATGAAAGAAACTATTTTTGAGTGTATATATTCATTAATAAAGCATTATGATTGGTTTTCCAGTTAAAATCGTTGTATAGCATCATATGAAATCAAAAAGAACTAAAATGTAGCAGTTTGGGAACTTATTAGACGACAGTTTTCATAATAAATCATGGTCTTTACAGATAATTAACGACGGTTTTTATAAACTAACCATTGGTTTTACAGATAACTAACGACGGTTTTTATAAAAAGGGTCGTCTCTTATATGTAAAGATGACGGTTTTTTTAAAAAAAGGGTCGTCTATTATATGTAAAGATGACGGTTTTATTTTTTAAAAAAGGGTCATCTATTGTGAAGTAAATATGATGGTTTTTTTTTAAAAAAGTCGTCTATTATATGTAAAGATGACGGTTTTCATAAAAAACTGTCATCTTAACCTACAATACACGACGGTTTTCATAAAAAACCGTCATCTTAACCTACAATACACGATGGTTTTATTAAAAACCGTCATCTTTCCTCCTATAATTAACGATCTTTACCTCCAAACAATGACGATTTTCTTTAAAAACCATCGTTTTTACAGATAAACAACGACGGTGAAAAGCCGTCGTAGTTTGACACCCAAAAAGATGGCGGTCGATTTAACAACGATTTTCAAAGCATTACAACGACGGTGGATCCCCGTCGTCTATTTCGTTTTTTGTAGTAGTGAGTGTTTAATGTGATGGCCTCTTTTCGGCACCAGTCTAAGATAAATGTTGCGGCGGTGTGTGTTCTACCGGTTTCTCTAACTACGCCAAACTTATCAGTGGTTCCCCTCGCTAAATGATCCCATCTTCCAAGCGCCTCCCTTTGCTCCCGGGATTCGGTAACCTCTGATCATTTTGATCTTATGCCCATTATTCAGTTTTCTACATGTCAGTCACCAAAAAGGGGTTGGGGCAAACCCAATAAAAGGGAGGTTCCCCGCAGTGCTTCTCACATGACTACTGCTAAGCATAAAACTCCAGATGCACATGTTTTTGTCAGTGATAATTTGGTTTTTGGTGTTGACTTCATGGCTTCTAAGTGACTATGCATTGATGTCCCTCCTGACAAATCTATGGACACCGATTCAGTGGGGTCTCCTGGGAGCATCCTCTAATGTGTTATTGAAGCATTTGTGGGCTTGGCATCTAGCGAATGCTCTCACGCCTGTTCCCTGTGAGTAGGTCAAGTGGCTGAGGCTAGTTTTTTTTATTATTGCATGGTGTTTTCTTTTTTTCACCTGTTAGCATATCTTTGATTTTTTCACCTCTTAGCGTGCCAGAATATTGCAAGCTAATATTTTGATTTTATTTATTTATTATTCTTTGTTTGTTTTTTATGATATATGAATTCCATAAATAAACCAGTTTCAAGAAAGCTATCTCTATTTTTTTTGGTATTTTCGTACCAAAATTTTTGTAAAGCGTGTGACTAAAGGAAAGGGCTTGGCTTAGAGATTCTAAAACAAAAGCATTTAGGCCCAAAGTCGCACTTGGCTATAGCCCCTGTGTATAGATGAGGCTCAATAGTTGTTGTCAGTCATATGGACGACGGTAAGTTTCAAAATCAGACAATTGTAAACATCCGTCATTTGATAGTAGTTTAGACAAGTTGGCTTTAACGTAATTGACGAAATTGACGTCAAACGATAGTAATTTAACCCTTGAACGTAATTGACGTCAAGAACATACATGCATTTATGAATGGTATAAGAGGATAGAGATGATATTGATTGAATTTTAAGAAAGAGTGATGAAAATAATGAGTTTGGAATAATACATGGCATGCCCCCACAGTGGCAGGACGGTCAACGGCACAAGGCCCCTAAAAAAAATAGAGATTCCTATAAAACATTTTAGCCCAGAATAGTAGCCTAAAAGTCCTTTTATATGTCTAACGGATGCTTTTTGAGCTTTATTTTGAAAAAATTAGGCATGTTTCTTTATTTTTCACATAGTGCAATCTTTTACTTAAACTAACCAACTTAGCACTTAAGCTTGGAATTCCAACCTAAAAAAGAAGTAAGTGTTGAATATAAAAGGCCTCAACTTTTATTTTTTGCCAAGTGCCTCCAAAATCAATGGACCGATCAAGGTTGGGAATGGGTGAACAAAAACGCCTTCAACTGAAATTCTCTTACAAAGGCCCTACAGCATCTCCTCCTCCATAACATCCAGCAAACCACAGAAAAACTGCCTAAATTCTAGGTGATATACCCAACTGAGAAGGAGGGTCATGCCTAAGAAGCTTCAACCCAGTCATAGCAGCATTCAAACTGAGAGTATTGAAGTTGTTTGGGGTAACAAGATCTTCAAGGACTATGGTTTCATATGAGGTTTCTTTGTCAGTGTTGAGATGATACGTCGTGCTTGGTGGTCCTTTTATTTCTTTTCCTTGCCTCTTTGCAAGGTTTGTGTCTTCTTTGTGTTCCTCTTTGCAGCTTTCTCTACCTTCATCGCCATTAGTTATTAGTTGTGGCTAGAGATGGTGTGTTTATGGTCACTTTCTTTCTTCCTGATGAATTGGTGTGTTCTCTCACAAAATGAAATTCAAGGTAAGTGTGATAGAAAATTGTCTCTTTTTTCTTGTCAAATACACAAAAGGAAATTCAAGGTAAAGCAAAATAAAATAAATTTAACAAAAAAAAAAAATTGGGGAATGAAGGTGAGTTACATTAATTTCTTCTCCTTTTTTTGGTATGAGTGCTAGAGTGGTAAAAAATTATATAAATTATATAAAAAATAAATAAATTATGTTAAATTAAGAAAATTACAAAACCGACCCGGTCTTTATTGGTCATCTCCAGTCATATGGCTAAATGTAATCAAAGGCTATAAATTTAGCCCTCCAAAATATTTATTTTTTAAAGAATAGTGCAGTGCTAAATTTTTCCATATCCAGCCATGCATGGCTACATTTTAGGGCCCTTCATATTTTATTATTATGAGAAAAACTATTGTACAATACTCATACATTCCACATCTATGTATTGTTTAATTTAATTAAATAAATAAATAAATAACTTTTCAATCAATGGTTCTGACCTCCAACTGTCAGAAACCAATTATATATATATTTAAACAAAAAGAATTTCAAAACATTTTAAAAGGTTATTAAAATTTTAAAAATAACCTAACAACTAGTTGAAGTCATTGATGACATCAGCACGTCTTTAATATTGGCAGTTGGATCTGCAGTTGAACGTGATGTTTCGTGCTTTTGCTCATACGTGATACTTTCTCTTCTTGGAAAGCACATGCGCTTGGCCCACAAAAAAAATTTCTCCTAGGTCAAAGTCAAGCTACAAGTGTCCTGATTGGGGAGTTAAAGAGCCAAATGTGTCTCTCCAAATTTAGTTAAATGTTTTTTGGCCCATAACGGAGATGAGTTTTGTATTATTTTAGGGCTATTGGCCCGTAACCCATAGCGGGGACGGCCTCAATATTCCAGCCCATCCTACAGAGCAAAAGAAATAGACAAAATAAACGGTTTACTTTCTCCTTGAAGCAGCACAAACGAAAACAAGAGTGAAGCAGAAGAAGAACAAAGAGATGGCCGTTAAAGCTTCCTCAAGATCAATATCTGCAGCAGAGGCACTGGTTGTCCACCTGATTTGTGGCTTAGGATTAGCTGTAGCTTTCTGGGTGGCCCACAATGTCCACTCCATCAACCTCACCACCCATCCTTCTCATACCCTTCGTCTGATCTGCGTACCTTCTTGCCTACCCTTGACTTCTCTATTTTCATCTCCAAATTTCGAATTTCCTTTTAATCTTTTCTAATTGTTTTATTATTTTTCATTTGGGTTTTTCGCTTTGAAGGTTTTTGAGTGCCCAATTGTGATCCTTCTTTACAGCCGGTATAGGAAGGACCGTGAACGATGCTCCGTAAGTTCTTATGCCTTTGATATTCCTGTTTGGTAGCTGAGAAACGCATGGAAAATGCAGGAAAATTTAAAAAAAAATTTGTTTTTTCAGCAACCCAACAACTAGCCTTCTATGAGTTTATTTCTTTCTTTGTGACTTCTGATTCATTGTAATTTCTCTGATAGTCTTTAATGTGATGTTTACAGTATTTGAAAGCTGTAGGACGTGGCCTACTGGGACTTCCTGCTGGTTAGTCCACAGTTCAAATTTATCTTCTGCTCTATCGTATATAGTTTTGAATTGCAAGTTTAGTGAGATCGTGTCAATGTTTTAAAAGCATTCGTATATAACATTTCCTAAGCTTTCTGTATTCGGTTTTAAAGGAAATGTAAGTCATCTCTGGAGTTTTCATTACAGTATGTGGAGGTGACAACCATGCTCTAAGTTATTATCTTATGATGTATGGAAAGTTCGTGTGGATATATTTCCCATTTGTTGTTTTTTGGTGCACTATTTTTTGTTTCTTAATGAATTTTTACTATAACGATATAAAATGTTCTTAATTTTAAGCATTTTGTAATACTACTAGTACTAATTAAGAAAATATCACAACTTATTGTGTCTAACACTCTGTAGGGGCTCTGGTAAATGCATTGGGAGCAATTGCCTTGGGCGCACCCGTTGGAATCCAGTATGTGAATTAAGAGCTCAAATAGGCAATGTCATTAATAGGAATAATTCTGAAAGTAGAAGTCACAGTTGAGGTTGGAAGGGAATAGATTTGTACCCTTTTTTCCCTTTTAACAAAACTAGAATTCTGTCACATCATCAACATCGCTATAAGGTACACTATCCACCTCCTTTTTGGAACTCAAATCGCTCTTTCGCATGTTTGTGTTTTTGGTTGAGAAAGATAGTCATTGTGGATATAGGTTTAGCTGGTATGTTTTTGTTATTGATGATTTGACGTGGCTATTCAACCTCAATTGTGCTTCAGGCTTTCAGTATTAGCAAGAAAGACGTGTTATTAAATGATGCATTGATCAGAGTCACCATTTGATAGATTTAGCCATATTACAATCTGTCATAATTATGTCCCCTTTCCTTTTCCTTTTTCTGATACAGGTATCTACCAAAGACCATTAACTGGTCTCTAGTGATGTCATTGTTCACTGTAAGTGTCCTCCTCTACATTGGGGTTGCAAGTCTTACAATATTTAATTTCTACTTTCAGAGTATTTTGGATGGGATTCTTCCACTTTCTTTAAGCTATAATCCAGTGTTCTATATTATTTATTGCTATCTGGCACTCGTTGTCAAAAGTGACCTATAATGGCATGTAGTTATCACTGAAATACACTTCTTATGTGTTCAATAAATTAAAGAATTTTGTTCTATTACTTGCATCCCTCTTTGTACAGAAATGATTATTTTTCATCTTTTTATATGTTCTTTTGTTCAATTTGCTGAATTTATTAATTTTATTTAACAAATTTCATTGAAATAATAGTTACTTTGCAATGAGTTCTACTTTCTTATTTGTTATGCTGTGGTTTTGATACATTTTTAAAACTTAATTTATGCATATTTGCAGATTGTGCCTGCAGCTTCTGTTTTTGGTTCATCATGGATGGATTGGCAACGCATATTTGCATGTACAAAGCAAGTTTCCTATGCTTATTTGTTTATTTTTTCTCATGTTTAATCATGTTTATTTTAGTTGTGATCTTTAACTGGATAGAGTTCATTTATACTGTAAAAATAATTCGATCCCAGAGTATAGTTGTTCTAAACTTATGCTAGGTCTTGGTTTATTTATGTACTTGCAGAGCTATTGACCCTGTAGATTATATGATTTGCATACCAGCACATGGAGTTATTATTGGTGCTTGGTTTGGAGCTTTTCCAATGCCGCTTGACTGGGAACGCCCATGGCAGGTACGATCTTCTTCCTTTTCCCTTGTTTTGCCTTTACTATGCTTATGCTTCTTTTGTAAGATTTATTTTCTTCCTTTATATGTTTCTTGTGGGATGCTTTTCTTTGAAGTTTGCACTTATTTTGAAATTGAACTATTGAAGACCTATAAGTACTAGTCCAGTCCTAGTATGTCAGAGAACACTCTAAATTCACCTTAGTTTGGCAACTATATAATGTGTTGCATTATTTATTTATTGCACAGTTTGGCAGCCTTCTGACACCAATGCAAACTGGCAAACCTTGAGAGCCATTAATGTGCTTGACAGTGTTACAAGCTTAATACATTTGTATTCAGTTCCATTTTCTTGATTAGTGTTCTTTAGGTATAGCTGCCTCTGAATAAAAAAATTTCTTTTAATGTTTCATCTTCAGAAAGGTTTAATGTTGTCTAAACTTCCATGAAGTCTTGATCTTAGTGGGTGTAGCTGTAGGTGATGAATTGGAAGAACTTACAATTTCCCAAATCGCTCTTAGCTTAAAAATATGGTCAAATATAGATTTTATGGAACATTGTGGTTGCGTAATAACCGAAAACAGAAAATAGGATTAGATATGGTTTCAAAAATGATAAGATTAAGATCTTTTTACCTCCCTTTCTAATCCCTGACAAGTCCTTACTCTCGTATACTCTAGTGAGTAAGGCTGCTCAAGGATTGTGTGAGTTGGGATTTGGACTCAAACACCATCCAGACCAATTTTATTGGGTTGAATAGAGGCCAACATGATCCCAACTGAAAGAGTTTCTCAACCCAAGCCTATCCAATCCACTGATTTTGGGTTGTATTGTAAACTTGTTATCACAAGTTCACAACCACGTGCTGGAGGCTCCCTTCAGATTTAAAGGCAATGATTCCAAAGTCTATGCAAGCCAGGAAGCCACGGATGGCAGGGGATTTTTGGAAAAGCTTAATGGGAGAAATGAATAAGTAGCATGATAAATTGATTCAGCAGCTATTTGTTATATATTGTGCAGGACGAACTTCAATGGTTTACCACCGTAGGTGCTGTTAATTCATGGATGACTAACTTGATTTACAACATCAGTTTTTTATTTTTTCTTTTCTGGTGGATCTTATTGATGCATTACCGACCACTGTCATACTACTTTTGGACTCCTGTTTGCTATTAGGATATTTTTTAAAACAAGCAAAAAGAAAAAAGAAAAAGTAAATATCAAAGATTTGCTCTATAGCAGTGGGCATTCATAAGTCATAGTTGACGGAAATGCTTGTTTCACTTGTATGATCATTTGGATGCTCCATTTTGTTGGTTTGCTCTCTTTTCTATTGAGGTATTAAGATATATTACTTTCTGCAGGAATGGCCCATTTGTGTGAGTTATGGAGGCATTGCTGGGTACCTGGCTGCAATGGTGGCATCATTTGGCTTTATACTTGTGAGGCAGCATGTCAAAGGAGACTAAAGAAGGGAGATGTTCGAATATTTTTTGCAGTAGTCAGTGTAGGAATTTTGGGCAATTATTTTTTAAATTTTTGGTAGAAGCAACTTTTATTTTTGCCCAATTTAGGAGAAGTGACATTAGAGAAAGATATGGAATGAAAGAGTCTTCTTTTTCCCCTGATCTTTCAAACGAGCAATTCTTGCGGCAACCCCCTCTCTCACAATGGGTGGGACCCAGATGTAGGCAGCAGCCCTACACAAGGAGAGTCGTGACCGGAGATTCCAAATAAGAATCCCAAAAATTCCCACTCCAAAGAAAAAGTAAAGAACAAAAATTCCCTCTCCAAAGACCAAAAGCAACAGAATGCTTTCGTCCCAAACCGACAAATTCAAGATAACATCCTTCTCGCTCATGAGGGCTTTCATCTATTGAAACTAAGGAAGTCCGCAAGCTACTGGAACTTTTTGGTGGCAGTGATGCGAAAGTTGGGTTTCCATGAGAGGTGGGTTCAGCTGACAATGAGCTTAGTAAAATCTGTGGAGTTGACAGTGGTTATTAATGGCAAGTTAAGAGCATAAAAAAAAAATTATCAATTGTTGAAATTAACTATAATTTCCTTATTTTAAAATTAGAATTAGGCAATTAGTATGACTCAAAATTAAAACTCATTCTCAGCTTAATAATATTTGAATCTTTACAGTGTTACAAGAGATTCAAATTCAAAAGTCATTCTATAGTAAGAGTTTTATATATGGTTCTTAGGCGAGATCTTATTTCTTAATCGTTGGATCATACTAACTAATTTAATTTAACGGTTAACCAATTTAATCTAATAATTAAAAAATAAGGTCTCACCTATCGAATTCTTGTCAAATTCAACTCCAATAAAAGAGCTTCAAGGCCTATTTGCGGCATTACATTTCGCGTTTTGGCCACGCCATACAACAACCCGCATGGCTCTTTCGTCAATAAAATTATAAGAGTACCCTCAAAAACGTCACTTAATAACGAATGCCATTCACCTTCCAGTGACGTGGCTTGCTCCCATTAGCGGTTTGCATAGTTCCATCTCTCAACGCTGTTACAGTGGGATCCGGATCTTCTGCTCTGATTTTCTCTGCCATGATCTGCTATACTTTTGTTCTCTATACGCCACATCATTAAAATTTAATCTAACGGATTTAAAAGTTGACACATCATCTTAAAACAAAAACTCAATTTACTCCTAATTAAAAAAGAATAAAAAAACCCTAACACCCAACTAACTGTTAGTTAACGTCCAAAGATCTTTTTTTTCTTCTTCTTCTTCTTCGTGTTCTGTCCTCCTCTTTTTTCCATTTTTTTTTTCTCCTTCTTGCTTCAGGTTTTGTCCTCTTCTCCTTCTTGCTTCAGATTGTTACATGGACTCCCACGGTCCCACCAACTACAAGATCAAAACCACCAAATAAATTCATATAATGCTCCAGGCTGTCACCATTCAGCTGCTGTACATCATCAAGGTCATACAAATTCCCTCTCTGGTTTGTTTGCTCCCACCAACTCCTCACAACACTTCTGTTCACTGCAGATTTCTCTACCGACATGACATTCTTCAGAGGGATACCAAGCCAGTGAAGAGCTATTTCTGCCCCACCAATCCCAGAGAAAAGAGAGAGGAGGTTTATGCCATTAGGAAACATCTCTCTCAAAACTGACAGATGGTATGCCACGGTATCAACATGGAATAAGTTGAACTTGTAATAAAAATGCATATAATATCTGACAAACAAAAAATTCTAACTTGAAACTCTACTAGGGAAACCATGCAAGAAGGAGAAGAGGACAAAACCTAAAGCAAGAAGGAGAAGAGGACAAAACCTGAAGCAAGAAGGAGAAAAAAAAAAAAAAAAGAGGAGGACAGAACACGAAGAAGAAGAAGAAGAAAAAAAAGAGCTTTGGACGTTAACTAACAGTTAGTTGGGTGTTAGGGTTTTTTTATTCTTTTTTAATTAGGAGTAAATTGAGTTTTTGTTTTAAGATGATGTGTCAACTTTTAAATCCGTTAGATTAAATTTTAATGATGTGGCGTATGGAGAATAAAAGTATAGCAGATCATGGCAGAGAAAATCAGAGCAGAGGATCCGGATCCGTTACAGTGAGCACTGCCACCAAAGCAAATGAAGACCTCTCCATACACCACGTGGCGTAATATCAGAGCCAGGTGGAGCCCGCACCGAATCCTTTAAAATCTCCCAAACAGCGCCAAACCCAAAAACCCTCCTCCTTCTCTTGAACCAAAAGAAAGACGAAAAAAGAAAAATAGAAAAGAAAAGAGAAACCACTCCTTCTATCTCGCTCCCTTCGCTGCGAACGCCTCAGTGATCAGAGGTAAAAATCGCTTCCAGCTTTACCCTGAAATTTGAAAATATCAATCACGATTCTTGTTTTGAGTTTGATTTTGGTTTTCGGGGGCTTTTTTTTCCAGTTCGATAAAGATTTTATTATCGGTTAATTGATTTTGGAACCTGTTCTTGTGCAATTTTTGATGTTTTTTCTTTGTTACTTTATTTCGAAGTATCATGGCTACTAATGTGGGTTGAACCTAGCTCCTCCTCCAAGGAAGAGCTCCAATGTGTATTGGTTTCTGGGTCTCACACACACTCTTAGTGTCTACTTTTTTCTTTACTATTTTTTGAAATTTTTATTTATATTTTGTTCGGATGTTTTTGGATTTTAACTGTTTTTGGTGTGCATTTTTCTGTCTTTGGTTGCTGGGTTGGTCAAAATTTTGCTCAAGAGTCCGGGTTTTTTTGGATATTGAAATTCTGAATTGGACTTCACTTCAGTATGATTTATGATATGGGGTTTTTTTTAATAGCGTTGAACGATATCTGGGTTGGATTTTCATTGATTTTTTATTTTTTGAGTTCAATGAGTATGTGTTGTGGGGTTTTTGAGTTTTAATGGGGTGTGTGGCTGGCTAATATCTGTATAATATACTAGTTGAAGAACTTATAAGTGTGCGTTCTATTCGATATTTATTTGATATTTTTGGTGGATAGATGTAATGTTGTTGATTGATGAATTAAGAGCTTCCATTGGGTTTATGAGCTGCGTACTATCATTTGTTTGGGACTCCATAATGCATTTTGTAAGAGAATGTAGCCTTTGAGGACAAAAATCGTATATATTGAATTCATTGTTTATAAGTATCGTATTTGTTCTTGGTAAAATACTTAATCATCTAAATTCCCTGTTAATGAAATATACTAGCATTCTTTGATCATATCTGCCTAAGTCCCTCTGTTGTCTGGTTTTATGGCTTGTGTCTATAATGGTCGGAAAGTTTCAAGCTCCTCACTTTTGTTTTTTATAAGGCTTTGCAGTCAATTTTTCAAAAATCAATTAATGTATATATATTAATTCACAGTTCGTTTTTTTATCTACTACTAAAAAGGTCTTGTTTTACTGTTTTTTCCTGACTTGATTTTGTTCAGATGGCAAATGACACGTTGAAACATGGAGATGATCCCCCTGGCTCTGCTTCACCATTACAATGGCTTAAAGAAAGTGAAATCCCAGTTAAAAACGACGAAGTTGCTAACTTCATGGGGACTCTCAACAATCGTAATGCTTCTGGAGTTGATGATATAACCATGCCATGTACCACAACACCGTTCTCTCTCTTTCCTTTTGGAGACATGTATGGAACGACTAACCCTTATGCCATGGAAATGCCGCTGACTGGTATAAATTTAATGACTGATCTCACTCCATTCAGCAACTCTCAGAATCCATTTTTTGACTATGATTCTGTATACGCGGAGGGTCATACACCTGTCCTACCAAGCCCAGTTTCAAATTTTCTTGGTTTGGAAGGGAACAAAACTGAATTTAGTCAATATCACACCCTTGATTATTCAGTGCCTCCTGATAATGTGGTCAGTGCTACGTCCGATGTCAACATTATTCAAAAGTCTTATGTTGACAGGAAATTAGTAACTGCTAAAGGAAATTCAGCTGCAGCCTTAGAAAGTATCCAGCGGAGTGAAGAACTAAATACTAATACAGGTAGGCCTCAGCTATTAAGAAATTTCATAAGTGATGGAGTTAGCAATACTGTGCCATGCCATGCCATAGATGGCGTAGACATTGCGCTAAATAACAATTTCATGGCAAGTGAAGTTCAAGAGGATTGTCCAGACAAATTTGATGCGAGTCTCCTAACCCTGGGAATTGGCCAGAAGACGGAGGATTTATCTAAATCTAATAGATCAGGAATAAATGTCACTAATAATTTTGGAAGGGTTGCCCTTCCTCAACCAAATACTTTCTATGGTCGAAAAGAAGACAGAGGTTCCTTGAATCCTTCCTCTGATGTAGCTGCTGGTTTGCCTTGTCTTCAGAACAATGTGGGTGGATTTGCTGTGATGAAAAACAACGTGGGTAGCTGGAGTTCTTTTAATTAAAATGTAACAGCATATATGATGCTAGTTCTAGTTCTAGGTTCATTCTGAATCCACCTTATATTGTGCAGATGCCACAAGATGATGACCAACATCATTTTCTTATGCCGGGAAACAGGAATGTTTGTCTTGGCGTTGAGGGGAACTGGGATACAAGATCTGCATATAGTGATCCTAATGACAGTTTTCAGTACAGCCCTGCTGTATCTTTCATACCAGTTGGTAGCAGCTTAGCTGAGCTCCCTGATTCTGGATGGAGCGGGGCAAATGGGTTGGGATTATCACCTTCTTTGAGTACAAGTACTTGTCTGCCTGTATCTGAAACTTCCAGGAACCTCTTTTCTGATTCATCCATGGTTTTTCCTCCTATTGGTGTCACAAGAAGCACTTCCCTGCATGATAAGTTCGGTAAGTTTGGAATATTCTTACTCTCCTTTTTTGGATGTATAAGAAAATGAAAATTTCCAGTTGCATGTTTTAGTTTCACTTCTAGACGGGTGCCTTGATATTGTTGATGTTCAAGAATGGCCTACAAGACAATAGTGTGAGATGTTGGGGCACTGTTGTGGTGCACACTTGGAATCTCGGGTGATAAAATCAAGGTACCCAAAAGAAGCTTAAGGTTTTTAGGGTCCAAAAAGTTTTTCTATTTTTCATTTTCTTTATGAACTCAAGGATGAGTTTTTATTGGGCAGTGACCCCTTTTGCATGTTAGTGCCACATGGGATCCCTTGGCCTTTGGAGTAAGTCCTGCATGGAATATCTTTGATTGTTTTCCCGCCACCAAATCTAGAATTCGGCTTTACTCGGTGGAGTATCACGTCATGGTTAGGTTGCCTACCACCATGAAGTAAGAGAGTGTCTCTTATTGATTGGAGCTGTCCAGTTTCAGGGGTTGGTGGGATGGATGCCATAGACATTTACCAGTAAGGTCATCGAATCTGTTTTGGTCACTACCCCTTGAGGTCGTATAAACTTGCTATGTATTGATCTACTATCATTCCACATGTCTGACTAGTGTGGACTCTAGCAAGTATGTTACAGAAGACACATGGTACATTACTGTGTGCAGGATAACTAATTTATGGTTCGCTTATGCTAGATTGAAACTGTTAGGTGTTAATCTTGATCCATATGTGGCAGGATTCATCATTGTCTCGATGAACACAATATAAGAATTACAGGCAATGAGAGGACTGAATTGTTATAAAGTTCTCTCATCCAAATATCACTTAAGAATTAAGTATAATCATTTCCGTAACAAGCCAATTTGACTTCTATTTTACCATATTGATTGAATATAAAAGAAATGAATTGTGCGTTTCACACTTGCTCTTTCTTCTGGTCTCACTTCTCACATATTGGGTAACCACATAAATAGTCAACATAAGTTCTCAATATGCTTTGAATATCATGTCTTTCCGGTGGCTCTTGACAGGAGGTCCTTTGCATGGCTGGTTACCAGTCTTCTGTTGGTTACTGCAACTTCTATATGTTTATGTCAATTAGTAGATTTACTAAAAGTTCCATTTTCTGTAGCTTCCCTGCTGACTGACTCTGCAACTCTCTTTAGGGAAGCTTTCCACAGCTAACCAGGGTATTGCTGCACAAGTTGCTGAAAGAGGTCATGTTCCAGGGAAATTCTGGTTTAGCCAGCTACCTAGTAAGGCCACCTACCTATATAACTGGAAATGTTTAGTTGTGAATGTATATGTAACCAGTTCATCCTTTTTTTGAGATTCAGGCTGAAAACACAATATCTTTGTGGACTTTAATCATAATAAGATCTTGAGCATTTCTCATAAAAATAATGTCCTATAGGGTTTTGGTACTCATATAAAAAAATAAATCACGAATAGGGAGACAGGAGAATTGGCCTAGCTGAATGTAGTAATCAAGTGTGCTGCTATATTATACACTCGCATAGCCATGTTTTTACTGTCACTTGGCTTCATTTTTAGCTGATTGATAAAAAGGGATCAAAGAACAGGGTAGATGGCTAAAATGATGATTGTGCTAGAGTGTAACTTAATATAAATAACTGATAGGTATCATAAATAGGTATTGTGTATAAGATTCTAATATTTATGCAGAACTCGTATTTGTCTAGGATACACAACTGGCTGGCACTCGGGTCAGCAAACATATAATCTTATATAATGGAGGGAAGTTTTGTTACACATTTGATGGTTGCTTGCAGGTAATTCTTGTCAACCTCAAGTAATTGGTGCTGTTCAGTCTTCTACAGACCTTTCTAGATCCGTGATGACTGGTAGTTACAATTCTATACTCTTGAGTCTTGACCATGCTTGAATATAGCCTCTGAAATTTTATGCTATTCTCTTGATGACTTGCACTACTTTAGGTGAAGAAATTCCAATTACCAAACTTAATAGGAATGTTCAGGGTTCTAGTGCTTTGGTTGGAACATCTCTTAAGAGGGTTGCGGAAGAACCCTCAGCAGCAGCTTCCCGAGCTCAATGCAAAAAGAGAAGAGCCCAATCTTCTGTTGGTCCATTTGCTCCAAATTTGCCCCTGCATGTTCCATCACTTCATTTATCCAACGCCTCTAATTTGACAGTCCCAGCTCCTACTGCTCCTTCTCTCCCACACCAAGTCAAAAGTACCGCATCACTCCCACCCCTACCCCAGACCAGTCAGTCTCTCCCACTCCAAGCCAAAGGTACTGCATCACTCCAACCCGTATCCAAGAATGCTCCTTCTCTCCCAACCCTAGTTAGACGTACTGCTGTACTCCCACCCTTGTCCCAGATTGCTCCCTCTTTCCCATCCCAAGCCAAAACTATTGCATCACACCAACCCCTACCCAAGACTGCTTCATATCTCAGACTCAAAGGCAGTACTACGTCACTCCCATCCGTATCCCAGAATGCTCGCTCCCTCCCATCAATGCGCCAAATTGTTCCTCCAGTCCCATCCGAAGCCAAAACCACTCAATCACACCCACCCCTACCCCAGGCTGCTCCAAATCTCAGATCCAGAGCCAGAAGTATTACATCACTCCCAACCCTATCCCAGAATGCTCCCCCTCACACACCCCTGCCCCGAATGGCTCCTCCACTCTCATCCCAACCCTCGAGTGCTCCACCACTCCCACAGAAAATTTGGACTGCTAAACCTCTCCCAGAGAAATCTCAGACAGCTTCACATTTGTCTCCCCACATTGCTCCACCTCTCCGATCCCAGCCCCAGACTGGTTCAACTTTCCATATAAAATGGCAAGGTATAGCTTGATGCTTTTTCTGCATTGACTTCTTTTCTTTAATTTGTCTTTATATTTCTCAATACCTACTTATCTTCTGTCACCATATTCTTTACTGTTTTAACATGGCTATTTTAATATGTCATGCCATTTCTAGTCCTAGTTCCCACTCAATCCATTGTGGCACCTTTCATGGAACATGTCTTGGAAGAATGAGTGGAAGAATGAGTTGGGTCTAGCCCAGATCCTGTTTGTGAGGCTTGCATGGGCACGTTGGATAATTCTTTGGTTTCAATTCTTTTTGTTTTTCCCAAAGTACTTTCTCAAGCACCTGATCATCCATGAAAGGGATCTTCTGTGCCTCATACCTAATTCTTCCATTTATCAAGTCAAGTTTAAAATTGTAGAATCATATCATGGCATGCCAGGCTCTGGCATGTCTGGTTTGCCAAGGCTGTTTATGCTCAGAAGAGCCTATCCCTCTAAATTTGGATTCTATGTTCAGCAAGGTTGTTTCTGAAATAATATGATACTGCAACGTATACTTTCAAGTTTGGAAGACTGCATCTGATACATTATGCATTTGTACCGTAGTGATTTTGATAGTTAGTAATACATTGATAATACAACAATACACTGATGATGGTAGTACGTCTTTGGCTTTTGCAGGTTTTGGTCAAACTCAAACTCAGCCAATTGGGCACAAGTGTTTGATATGCAAGAGGGATCTTTCCTTCACACCGGAAGGCCCTGTTTTCGTGCCAGCTATTCGACCAGTTGTTGCTGTTCTACCCTGTGGCCACACCTTTCATGACCACTGCTTGAGGCTTATCACCCCTGAAGAGGAAGTTAAAAATCCTCCGTGCATTCCTTGTGCCATCGGTGAGAGTTGAATTTAGGATTGGTTCAACATGTTGAATCCTCCATGCCTTCCTTGTGCATTAGTTTTTCAAATATATAATCCAGTTTTTCTCTACATTCGTTTTGAATCAGTCAAAAATAGGGGAAAGGTTTTAGTGAAATTTTAGACACGTTTTTCTATATGTAGGTTAAGTTCACAAATCTTTCTTACGACTGAGGGGGTGATTTGGTCCATAAATATATAGATCATTAAAAGTTGTATATAGCAAACAACCCGTTTCCTTAATATGGATCGTACTTCTGCATGCTGTGCTTTTGTCATCATATACTGCCACCACAGGGTTCTAGAATACCTATTCCTATTTATCTTGGCTTTAATGTTTGACCTAGGAAATGAAACTTTACGCAGAAGTTCTTTAAGCACGTCATAAATCGTGATAATGAAACACTGAGACATGTCTATTGCAATATTCAAACTAACGGTCCAAATTTGTATCTGGGCGCCCAATTTATCTAAACACCCTAGCTAAAATTTTAAGAATTTTGCAGTTTTCTTTGGACACCCAACACAAATTGAAAAGGTTTCAAAATGCCTCTCATTTTCCCAATTCAATAGATTTACCTTCTTTTTTTTTTTGTCAACAATTCAATAGATTTACCTAAACAACCATTTATTTTACCTTGAAACCCAAAATATTAAAGCAATCTCTACTTCTTTCATTTATTTGGACAACCACCTCTTTCTTTAACTCCCCAGCATATCTTCAACAACACTAACTGCATTCAGGCCTAATTTTGTAAACCTAAACTCAAAAAAATACAGCCAAAACTATGAGCTCTCAAGAGAGCTCTCCTCCTGCTCCATTTTGAATCTCTAGCTTCTCCCCACCCGAAATGGGTGTTTTTCACCTGAGCTATGTCTCAGATCTGGGGATACTTGCCTCCACTTCGGTTTTCTTTAGCTTTTTTCTATTTTTCCCTAAGCTAAGCCCACCCTGTGAGACCCTATATCTCCCATCTTTCCATCTCCTTTCTTCCCCAACCACCTTCACTTTTCACCCTCTACTTCTTACATCTACACTCTCCTTATCTCTTCTCTGTTGTGATGTCGCCCGCCCATGGCTAGTGATTTCGTCTGGTCAGCAGTTCTTAACCACCACTCGTTGCTTCTCGGTTCCACGTCTACTGCTCCCGTTGTTCTTCCTCAATGGTGTGTGCTGGTCCATGGCTGCGATTGACTCTTGGATTATGGGAGCATTGCCGCGAAGGTGGCCTGCTCACCCCCATATTCTGTTGGCCTCTTTGATACCCTTTGGTATCGGTTACTCCTCCTTGGTGGTGGTGGATTTGCTCTGGTGGTGTTGTTGGCTTGCTATGTGGTGCGGCTGCTCCTGTGTTCTAGATCTAGGGTTTTTTTGTTTAATGTTTTATGGGCATTTATTGTTTATTTGGTTTTGTATCTTTGGGCCTACTTTATTTGTTGGTGTTGGGCTGCATTTGGATTGAGCTTTCCTCATTTTGTAATGTTTCCCACTATTAATGAATAGAGATCCCTTGACCAAAAAAAAAAACACTAACTTCATTCTGTTTATTTTAATTTGAAGCGACTCAAAATTTGTTCAGACTAGCCAGTTTTAAAATGTTGACCTCTTAAATCCCATAAAACCACATATATAATGTGTTTCCTTTTTTCATTTTTTTTCCCAAAGTTTGGAGGGGGGGGGGGGGGGGGGGGGGCGCGGAAACTTACACATGAGTACCATGAGGACTTGAATCTTTTAAGCAAATTTCTGTACGAGGAATATTCGCGGGTTGATTCCTCGATCTTCGATCTTCCTTCTCTTTTTTCTCCCTTAGTTCCTGTAAAACAAATATAGGTCAAAGGACCACACCTAGGGGGTATTGGTAAAAGGCCCTCCGATACCTAAGTTAGTTCGATTGGATCTTGATAAACATATGACAATAGATAAAGTGGATGGAATTTTCTCTCATGGGGAGAGCCGAGTGGCCTGAGCCGTGTGTGTGTGTGTGTGTGTGTGTGAGAGAGAGAGAGAGAGAGAGAGAGAGAGAGAGAGAGAGAGAGAGAGAGGGGAGTTTTTGTAGGGTTTCGGAATTAGAGAAGAATTTAGAATTACCTTGAATGCCTTGTGTAGCCATATATTTATAGGCTCCTTGTATGCTAGGGTTTTGGGAGAATAATCCTTATTTGGTTAGGATTATTCTTACCCAAATAGATTATAGAAATTAATCCAAGAGATTTGTTGGAAATTGGTTCCTTGATTTAAGGAGATATTCCTCTATTGAATCAAATATAATTTTCTTAATTAAATTTATTGAGGGTAATTAGTTGACCTAAGGAATATTCTTTTTTCACGTGTCATCTTCTTATTCCTTCTCCACGTGTCGTATTTTTTTTTTGTAGCACTAGAATCGAGACCACGAAGGCTGCACCTTGATGCAAGTTGGGCTGCATCATGAGCTGGTATGGCGCTAGAGCTTGCGTGGTCCAGGCTGCTCCTACGACATCTGTCAGCAACTATAGGCTGCTGCGTATATGATGCCCTTTTTTTTTGGTGCCGCAACTTAGGGTTTTGACATGCTATTTGACATGCAATTTTATTCCCTTTTTGCAGCTATTCAACGATCATGTCTTCCATGAGGGTAGCCGATCACCGAGTTCACAAGTGCTTTTGTACTTGTGGGGTGGTTCCAAGGTGTACAAGAAAAGATTTGTGACGAATTTGCCGAAGCTCACTTTTAGAAGTGGCGCGCCACCTATGGTTCTGCCATACCTGATGATGTGCATGTCAGGCTGGCAGCGCTTTTAACTGACGATGTACCTCGCATAGGTCCGAACGATCTGGATGCCGGGATTATCACATTCCGTTCCTTCTACTTCTCATTCCCACTGTCGAAGTTCTTCAAGAATGTGTTTTGTGTCATGAAGTGTGCCCCAAGCCAATGTACTCCAAATGTCTACCAAGCGATCATCTGTTTTGATAAGCTGAACCGCTTTTTCAAGCTAGATTTGACGGTGTGGTAGTTCTTTTACTTCTTCAAGGTAAGGCGTTACGAAAAGTACGCCTAGGTTCGTGTATGCAATGCCAAGATGATTGACAGTCTTAGCCAAGGAGATCACATTGGCATGCCGATGTGTTGGAGGTGAGCGGAAGGTTGGAAGGCGAGGTCGGTGATGGTATGTCATACTATATTGATATGCTTCAATTTTATTTGAATTCTTTGATGTGTGACTAACTGACTTCTGTCTTCTGCTTGTAAAGAATGATATTAGCAAGAAACTGGATCTCGAGCCGGACATGGCTAAGGTCTGCCTGGACCTAAATATCCCACAAGGTTTCGCGAATGGCGTTGGCTGTTGAGCAAGTATTGGAAGAAGGTTGATGGTCTGCTCCATGCTAAGGATATTGAGAGATGAAAGCAGTATGGCTCAGATTCGGATGATCAGCTAGCCGAACGGGAGGAGTCCTCAATCGAACTCCTCAAAAATAGGAAGGCTAACGTCAGGTCCTCCAAAGATAAAGTTGCAACCTTGCGAGCAAGAGATGTGTCCCCATCAAGGAACAAAATATCGATAATTTCACCGATATTTTGGCGAAATTATTGGTTTTTTTTTTTTTTTTGCAGCGATATTTTAGCACATTTCCATATATATATCGTCAATTTATCGATAATTTCCTCGATAATTTCTTCGATAATTTGATAACGATATTTTCGTCCAAGTGGCAGTTGCGATTGGTCAATATATCGCGATATTATCGATAATATCGCGATATGAACTTTCAAAAATTAAACAAAACTCACTGAGCATGCAGGGGTTCAAACCCCTTCCCTATTCTAAGATCTGTAGGCGCTTAACCACCACGCCAGAGGTGATTTCGGGTTTTGAGGTGCACAGAGGTGAGATCTGAGTCATGCCATGAAATCTGGGCTCAAAGACAAAGAAATCGCAGAGAGAGTGGTTGAAGCATCAAAATTTTCTCCATATGGTGGCGATTAAGGCTTTGGGCAGGAGAGAGCAGTGGCCTGTATCATCAAAGCAAAGTATGTGTGTGGTCTGGAGCTTTGCTAGTGTTGCAGTTCAAAAAGAAAAAGAGAATCTGAGTTGAGGATGGGGAGGGAGAGGGGGAGCGATAGAGAAAGAGGGAGAGGTAGAAGAAGAGATAGCTCAGGTGCGCAAAAATAGAAATAAAATACAAAACTTCAATATTATAATGATCTTAGGTAAGTGGGAAAAATAGAAAAGAAAAGAAGATGGCTTTTGATATTTACTTTTTATTTATGGGGCAGTGTACTTCCAAGTTCCAACACACGCCAGCCAGACATGATTTGTCCATCTCCATATGCATGTGCTTTAACAATTTTTAATATTTTATTAGTATTTCTGAATATCACTCACCGGTTTGGTTTGGTTTAACCGACAATTTCAATATCAAGCACCAAACACCAAACCATAAATATCGGTTTGGTTTGGTTTCAAACCGGTGATCAATAAAAAATAATTAAAAAATCAAACCAAATCAAACCAACGATTTGGTTTGGGCGGTTTAATCGGGTTTTCGGTGTGTATGCCCAGCCCTACTTTGTGATAATAAGCTACGGAATCTATATTTATAATACTTGCGAGCTGTTTCTCAAAATAGAAATTAACATAATTACTTATTGTTTTATATTGTTGATCAGTTACTTAATTACTTAATTACTTAATATAATCTATTTCTTTTCTATTTAATCCATTTAGTGTTATTGATTATTTTATTATTCATTATAAGTACTTACGTTACTAAATTCCCCTTCAAATTGTTGCTTAATTACTTAAATCTCTATAATTATTTTCTTTATTTACTATTTGATTCTTCCTTGGATAATTTATTTATGTTCTTAGTTAATTTTCAATCTTCACTATTATTTTTAAGCATGGTAAAGTGCCTAATTTTCATGAAAAATCAAGTTGGTTTACATCTTTAATTATTTTTCAATTTTTGATAAATAATATATATAATAATGTGTACCATGTCCAGTGAATAATGTGAAATAAGGTTACTCATGTATCTTACCATGCAATTTATAAAGTGTAAAATATTGTACTAAAAAATGATAAATAAATTACTAGGGGGTGTTTAATTCTCTTTCATTAATTACTCTAGATTTTCTAAGTCACAGAGTTTGTCAGCTCGCAATATAATCAACTTAAATCACTCAAACCCACTATGCAATGCATTTCCTTCCAATTTTTTGTGTCAAAATAATAGATGATTGACTAAATAAACTTCTTCTAAAGTTTCATTAAAAATTTCCATGTATTTATCACAATTTCCGTGGTTTTTATTCAATTTTTATCGATATCGATATTTTCCCGATATTTCCATTGATATTTCCGTGTTTTTGAACCACCGATATTTATGAAACTATCGATATTTAAGACCTTGGTCTCCATTAAGAAAGAAGCCGAGACTTTCTTCTGCTGTGATCAAGGCTTCTTCTTCGAGAGGTCTCATCTGCTGAGAAAACTTAAGTGGGAGTTGCTCCTCTATCGTTTGCCAAGGTCAAGCACCTCGTCGGCGCAGATAGCAAGAAGATTAGTGGCATGTAGAATGTTTAGGACATTTTGCTCAAGTCTCCAACTGACAAGCTCAAAACCTGCAATCTGCCCTGCAAAGAAGACTATCCCCGAACCAGTTCGCTTGCCGAGAAACAAAGGGCTACTGACATTCCTCACCAAAGTTCGAATCATCTGCACTAGTCAAGGAATGAGGATCAAACTGGGAGGACCACTCTTCTATCCAACTATCGCGATCCGTCTGGCGAGCCACGAGCAATCAAGCACGGAGCTAATTCAGCGTCGTTGAATCCTTTGGAGGTAAGGATGGTTGTGGCTAAATAGAGAGTCGTCTGCTCGGGCGAAAGGTTCTTCAGATACGAGAACAATTGGTCCAAAGGTTGACAAGCCTAGCTCCGCAGAGGATATATGTGTGTCTGATCTGCTCAATTAGGACGCTTATGGCGGCCTTCCTGCATCTCCCTTAGGACACTTTTTAGACGGTGGCCAGTTTGGCCTGCGTCTCCCTTATGATAGTTTTAGCAGTTGCCATGTGTCTTTCTCTTTGGTGAAGATGAAAGCTAACTCCTTGAGGCTACTGATCGACCTAAATGACAGGGTATGGAACCAATCATGGGCTGCTCCTCGTAAGGTCATTGCAAACACCTTGCACATCGGTGCATCCTTAGCCTTGTAGAGAATCATAACACTTCTAAAGTGCTTCAAATGGCTCTCGGGATCAGAATCTCCTTTGAAGTGTGTGAAAGAAGGTGTTGAGAATCACTTCAGTGGAGTCGCCTGCTCGATCTCGACGGTGAATGGTGAGGAGTTCACTTGGTTCACCTCCTTGTGCATAGCATCTTCAAAATCTCCTCCAATCTTCAAGTATCGAAGTCGATCATTCACGAGCTCTTTGACATCTTCTGCTTGCATGGCTTGTGGTTCACATCTGTGTCCTCCATGATGCGGGCGTCGCTATTTTACCTCATTGTTGTCTCTACGGAGCAGATCTCTTCGATTGTCTTACCTACATGACGTGTTGGTGGACTAAGCTTGCAAGCGACCTTCTGTAGCTTGTCGTCATGAGTTGTCTCCTTGGGATTGAGCAAGTGAGCATCTTTCTTCTCATACTTCATGGAGATTATCGCAAGGCTGATCTCGTCAGGGGCTTAGTCTTGCATAAATGCTTCTCTACGAGCCCAGGCAGGAGTGAACAACATTGGATCGTGGGCCCCACTTCTCGTGCACATTGATCCTTGGACTTAATCTTGATCGGAGACTCGATCTACTTTGAGCGAGGCTCGGGGATGCTTGCGACATGCCAACGTGCTGAGCACGCTCTTGTCCTTCCCCTTATCTACTTGCTCTTACTCGACCTGCATGGGACCTCTCGAACTGCATACGGGTGTGTTCGTCCATCCTCCTCTCTTTGCCTTGCGGTCTAAGGCCAATGTCTCGAACCAAGTCAATCTGGTTGATGAGTTGTCTAACCAAGTTGTTTTGGTAGTCCACTCTTTGAGCCAGTTGATTAACTCTAAGATTGAGGTCTACATGACTTCATGGATCATGAGGAGAAAATTGTGTAGAGCCCAATTTCACACGGGCTAGGGTTTCGCTAGAGGTGTACATAGGAGCGTACGTCGAGCACGGCAGCATATGAAGGAATGAATGAAGTTGTTCCACAACAGAGCTCAAGTTGGCGGCGGCACCAAGAAGGTCATGAGCGACGATCTCGGGAAGGAGCGAGGCGGCGTAGCTATGTGGCTGCGGAGTCGTGGCAACCACGGGACCGTGAGGAGGCGCGAAAGCGCGCGTCAGATAGGTGTTCTGGGTGGCGAGACCGAGTAGAGGAGCGGCGGCGCATATTGCGATTGAGAGGAGGAACGGAAGGCTATGGCGGTAGTTTCGGTGCCGGGAGCCGCGACGTTGTGGTGACCCAAGTTTGTCGCGGATTAGTTTTTGCGGC
Source organism: Prunus avium (assembly GCF_965620075.1). Taxonomy (NCBI): domain Eukaryota; kingdom Viridiplantae; phylum Streptophyta; class Magnoliopsida; order Rosales; family Rosaceae; genus Prunus; species Prunus avium. The sequence continues at coordinate 9,787,775 of NC_142286.1, forward strand.
AACCTGACTTCTTGTTCACGTGCTTCCAACCATGGTTGTTTGGAAGGTTTTAGTTGGGCGATAAAAAGGAGGAAACAGATTCCTTTGATTCAAGAGCACGCATTGAGTATAACTCGTGCTCTCAATGAAAGAACCAAAATGTTTGAGCAAAATTATGCATTGGAAATATTCGCGAGTTAATTCCTCGACCTTCGATAATAATAATCCTGGTCCAAGCATATACTAAGCACAGAACAAATCTTATCTAGCTAAGATCAAGCCACGCTAATCCAGAACAATTCCTAAGCATCGTCCATTCCAAGAAAGTTCATCATTACACAATAAGCCCAATAGTTTATCCCATATGTATCTATTTCTAGGGAACTGATGTGCTGCTTGGGTCACAAACCACAAAATCAAACCCAAAACCAGCCCAAAGTCCATAGATCCAACCCCTTTGAATATAGAGGGCCCAATCATCAAAGTGAGGAGCATACTTGAAAAGAAATGCTCACGCGCAGAAGGATATGCTCTCTCTCTCTCTCTCTAGAGAAACGAAGAGAAACAAAAACATTTTCTTGTTTTAAATTCTGATAGGTTTCGGCTGAGATTTGTGGGAGGAGTTGAAAAACAAACATGGGAATAAAAAACAGGTAAACCAAATTGACACCCCTCTCATATAATTTGTTAAATATTATATAATAAAAAGTTTTAAGGAAAACATTATAACTATGCAAGAAAATGAGAGGGACCCAATTGCAGAGAAAGGGACAACTGTTAGCCTCAAATCTTCCACCAAATGCCAAATCTCAACCGTTAAAAAACCCACATGGTCCCCTCATTGTGTTGATCGACCCAACATTCATCTCCTCGGTCTTCCCTTCTAGGTGAGAGACATAAAGCTAACAATCAAAAAAGCAAGAAAAATGTCGAAATAAACACAACCCAACAACTAGGAAAAAACTCTCTCTCTCTCTCTCTCTCTCTCTCTCTCTCTTTCTCTCTCAAGGAATCAGAAACCACGTTAAGGTGGGGGTTTAATTGAAGCTCTTTCTCTTTCTTCTTCTTCTTGTTAATTTCTGTTCCATGGAAGGCCAGATTAGAGATGGGAAGAAGGCTGATGGAGCCTTGGAAGGATTTGCTCCTCTCTCTTCCACAAGGATTGATTGGAAACCCAGAAAGAGATCAGGTAGTAAGTATAATATATAGCTCCTCTGTTTCTCTTTCACTCTCTCTCTCTCTCTCTCTCTCTCTCTCTCTCTCTCTCTCTCTCTATATATATATATATATATATATATATATATATATATATTTCTCCAATTGAGAGTCCACCAATTCATTTGAATAATATGAGATTTGTTTTTGGTGATGTTTACATGATTTAAGAGATACCCACCTACCCAATTATGTACGACTTAATAGCTATCATAATTCCTATGGATGTTCTTGAGGCTTATTGCATGGTTTCCCAAAATTTTATTTAACATTTTGAAGCTAAATTCCAGCATAATTCCATCTCCCTCTAAACAATTTTGAGTTGTCAGTAAAGCTTCTATTATAATTAAAGGGATTAAAAAAATAACAGAGAGAGAGAGAGAGAGAGAGAGACGTAAAATTAAACTGCTGTTAGGAGGTGCTGACTTTGCTCATACGTTACTTTGCTGGGGTTGGTTCGCTTAAATTGCTCTCTCTCCTAATTATATGTATTTAATTATATTTCTTCTTTCTTGCTTCTTTTTCTTTTCATTTTTGGCCTATAAATCTTCAGACGGTGACAATTTCTTTTGTTGTTTTCACGCTTTACTCTTGGCCTTTGGTTTTGTTTTTATTTTTTCCTTTTCTTTTAAAGGTCTTGACTTTGAATACACAGCACAGCATATCTAATTTTTTATTTACCCAAAGGTGACCATACTTTTTATTTCATAGAAAAATGCGAACAAATTTGAATGCTACATGTGGTATGGGCTCTATGTCTCATCCAAATTTAATTGATCCTACGGCATTTCATTTCTTGGTTTTCATCCTTTTTTTTTTTTTGGTCAGTTCTAATAATTTTTTCGGCTAGCATCTTCGAATTATTTCACTTGACCAAAAAAAAAAAAAAAAAACTGATTGCGTTAAGTATTTCCATTATTGTGCTAATTTTTGTTTTTGGGTACTGCTCATAATTTGGCACTAGGTTTCAAGTTCCCAATTCTTTGGAAACGAAAATGAAAATCTGTAGAAGTTCTTCTGTTAACACTTGTTCATGATGTGACGCTTTACCAACCTTGCTCATTATTATAATATAAACTTTTTTGGTTGTCTTCTTTTCTTGTTTTCCCTGTTTTTCTTTTTCAAGTGTCTTGTTGGTTGGGATGCATGATTGCTTGAAGTGTGATTTCCTCCTGTGGCTGGGGAAGAGGAAAACCCCTTTCTCCTGTTCCTGTTCCCTGTTTTACGCAACCTTTTTTACTTGTAAGGTTCTATTGGATTTTCTTTTTTATCTGCTACATTATATCCTCCCCCTGTCGATCAAATCATCCATTTCAGTTTCCAATTTGAAGTCTTTGCAACACAGATTTTGTATTATCTTCTAGGTTCATCTTTGATTTAGCTGTTAATTAATCGCCTTTTGGCCGAGCACCTTATTTATTTTAAGAAGGATGGAAGGAAGTCGAGTCCCAGCATTTGTATGTTGACCGCAATCCCAATTTAATTGAAATAGTCCAGTTTAGTTCGAGCCACCAAACGGGGCCAAATTAAGAATATGCCAAGTGTCAGATTTCATCTGTCTCTTTAACTGCATTTCTTCCATCATCATTTTACTGAACTGAAGGACATGGCTGCAATTATGCATGGTATGCATGTATTCTATACTTACTCAATTTTGTGGAGTGAAATGGCTGGTGCTATTCTACTCCACATATCAGTCAGTGCCTTCTCATATCCATTGTGGTTTGAACTTTTGGTGCCTCCTTATTATACAAATCTGCTACATCTATCTCTAAATTCAATAGCACTAGAAAGTGAACTTGTTTCCCACAGCTAGCGGGAGGAATGTAGACAAGCTAACAGAAGATACTGCTAATAATACTCCCAACAAACAGGAAGAGCCCGTCACTGAGGAGGAGATGCAGGACTTAGCCGCAGCTCCTGAGCTTTCTGAACGTCGAAAGGCTCTTTTTGAACCCTTAGAACCTATAACAAATATCAACGGGAAGCGACCGTCGGCTGAATCCTTACTTCCTCCGCCGGACTTTGATGCCACAACCTATCCTAAGGGGTGGCTGATTGGAAAAAAGCGAAAGCTAGTTAATGTTGACGTGGTTGAGAGTATGCGGAGGATCGCTGTGCAGGAAATGAACAGAAAGGTGTAATTTCTAAACACCTCACCTTTTTCTCCTCTATTAGAAAAATGAAAAATGAAAAAAAGAATGGTTGCAATAAATTAAGCTTCTATTTTGGTTTTCTCTTCAGGATAGGGAAATTGATGGGCTAAATGAGCAATTGGAAGAGGATGCAAGGTGCCTAGAACACTTGCAACTTCAGCTCCTGCAAGAGCGAAGCAAACGGTCGGAGGTGGAGAGAGAAAATGCAATGCTGCAAGACCAGGTCACCATGCTAATGAACATGCTGGGAGAAGATGACCCCGTGGATGATGAAGGCCCCGACGCACCATAATTGCTTCTTTTTTTGGTTTCTTTAATTCTTTTTGTACATTTGGTTGGAGAGTAGAAATAAGAGATGCAAATATATAATATGCAGTGCCAATGCTGTGCACATGCTTATTATAAAATTGTGTCTTGCAAAAGTCATATACCAAAGTAAATATTGAAACTTTATGTATCTTGGATAGTTTAGTCTTTACTGTCAAAGAATCAACGACATTTCATTCTATAAACGGTTTGAAGTATTTTGGTTTGCAGTCTCAAGGAGCAGCATGGCAAGCTGGTTAATAATATCAAATCAACCCATGAGCACAACAGAGACAAGACTAAAAGAGTGTTCACAAAAACTCACATTGCTATAAAAGAACACTTGATCATTATACACAAAGGTTGAACAAAACGCAGAGAGACTCAGTTTGCAAGAACCAGGTCTACGTTATCAACATATTAGGATTCTTCATCAACATACATTTCTGAATCCCTAAGCTGTACACGTTTTAGGAACAACCTGCAACTGTTGTATTCACAGATGTGAAAACCGACATAGATTTCTATGTTTTTGTACAAGATCATGCGAGGGCCGTAGAGACTACTCTCTAGCTTGATTAAATATCATAAACTTATGACCAGTTAAAAAGAAACTGAGGAAGAGATGCTATCCTAGGAATATTTAGAAGAAGCTCCCCAAATGAGTCCCTTCTTGGCATTGTCAGTTCCTGCTTATTGTCATCATCATTTGGAACGGCACTGGACTTACCTTCATCAGACTCATCCTTAGGTGCAGGAAAACCATCTGAAACCTTACTCTCATAAGCTGATGCAGAAGCAGAGTTAGTTTCAGCTGTCTTCCCATCATCATTTACATCAAAGCGGTCATCAGTTTTGGCTTGCAAGTTTAGTGTCGTAGAAGGATCCTTCTGCAAAAGGCAATAAAGGGAATTGACCCTTGACATGACGTATTGCTCATCTGAGGGTAAGGTGAGTTGCGCGTCATTGAACAAGTATTGACTAATCTCCTCCAAAACATCTTTGCTAGGTTGCTCCTTGCCAGATATCTTTCCAGAAATGCATTGTCCAATGTGGCTTACGAAATCACTCATTGACATCGACATGGGAAGTCCAGGAACTTTCATTTGATTAAAATTGCTGGGCGTCTTTGAGGTTTCAGCTCCAAAGCTCCCAATTTTATCAATTGCAGGGGTGTCCATCACTACAAATACAAGACAATTTAGACCCACAACAAATGCGATGCAGTGCCCGTACCAAACTCAATTGTAAAACTTCCGCATCATAAAATATGGAGTAAATATTCATAGAATAAGGATAAACAGGTTTATGTGACATGGTGGAACTGATAAACCAGATACAAGAAGGCCACATGCTTAAGTTGAGCAAACATTGACGACATTCATCTGACACCAATTCCGATAGATTAAGAGGTCGTAGCAAATTGTCCCACTAGCTATGGTCTCACATTTGTGGCAGACTTTATATCACATACATCAAACTTTGCCAAAAAAAATAAAAATAAAAAAGAAAAAGAAAAAACAATCACGTCATGAAAGACAGCTCTTTTTGATATGACGGTTACTCACATGATTCCTCTAAAAAATAAGTGCAAAGGGGAGTTCTATTCACACCCCACCAAATGCTGACTAGACGTAGTCGGCATGATAGGAGAATATTTGCAAGTATTATGTTCAGTATGATTTAGATTTGAGTCCGTTAAATAATGCTTTTCATTTTATGATCTCAAGTGCAAGTTTTAAGTCCTGATCCATCTTAACCTTAGCACCAGAGGCCTGCTGTAGATGAGGCTTATCAAACCAAAGGGACACGGATAAATGGACTTCATTCACAAATAATTTTAAGTTTCTGACTAATTGTTTCAAATTTGACCCACAAAATAATTTCTAGTGTTAAGGAATCAGTAAGTGATTCTATAACTGTTCAAGTTATTTACACAATGACTATTGACTGCTTCTGACTCAATATTTTGACAAAACAAGAAAACAGAACCAAATTACATGGGAATGAAATCTTGAGCCCAAAAAAATAAGATGAAAATCACAAGTCATGGGAGATTGGGACATGGGATTAATTGTGGATGAACAGTCCGTTCAACAAGGGGCTTCTGAAATTTCGGAGGTGTGCAAATTTTTTTAGCATAGAAATTTAGCAACTTCCTAATAATATAAATGAAGGCTTCAATTGTTATATCAACGAGCTTTGACAATAAAGAAAGATGATGCATGGTTAACTATTTATGACCATATCTACACAGTTTTATCATTTGCAGATTTACCTGAGCTAGGAGAAGAAATTTCCTGGGAATAATTTTCAGGACCTCTACCAATAAAATCTTGTTCATCTTTACACGGTGGCGAGTGAGTTCCAGAAGGTGATGCTGAATCCTGCAAACCAAATATAGCAGGCCCCTCCTCATTTTTGGGACCAAACCGACGTCCATATTCATCAGGGTCACCTGATACTGTAACTCTAGCATCAAAAAATGGAGATTCTAATACAATTTCTGGCTGTTGGCTTAAGAAGTTGAGACGAGGATCACATTGAATAAGCTTTTCAAAATGCTTGCCAAAAAGCAAGCCTTGTGGGCACTGCAGAAAATGGCGCCTAAAACAACACAAAGGGAAAAATTACATTACAGATTTGAACATAGACAATACCAATTAGAAACATTAGGCATAATAAGTTACAAACTACCCGATCAACCTTGTAAAACTTCAAGTCTTACAAAAGCATTTATAAGGATTGCTTGAACCATAATTTCTAGAACTACTCTGTTTTTTTTGTGGCATATGATGTGCATCTTTGTATGTTCCTTATATTCCAATCATTTAAAGCCCCCGAAAATTCAACAGATATATGTTTCGATATCTTCTATAAAGGTAATAAAATATATTTTCTAACAGTTGATTGCTAACGAGAAACCTCTTACTACTTGAGCAAGTAAAATACAATCCCCGACTTTAGCTTGTGCAGTTATTAAGCACATACGCATGTGTTCCAAATTTTACAAGTGGGGGAGACAGACAGGTAAACCAGTGGAATTGCTGAGATAGTGCTGTTCTAAAATATATCGTAATGGGGAAAATGATATCTAGCATGTTGCACTATGGAAAGATATGACTGAGGAGATTATTTGTGTGATATAATTGTTTTGTACTTTAAATGAATTTTGACCTCATCATTCTAGTTGGCCAACCAAAGATCTTACCTTGCTTATAAGCTTCTCAAATTCTTTTAACAGTTGTCATAACTATAGTAACTACCCCACACCACTGATGTTTTTCTATAAACTGGAAACATTGCAACAAAGATTCATGCTCAAAGCCATTTATAAATTTCAGTAAGTCTATGAATGACTACAAGGTTAGATATTTAACCTGTTTAAAGTGGCCTGTCCAGCAGTAAAATCTGATGTTGCCTGCCACAAGGTATGTTTTCGAGGTTGTGGATTGGTCTCTCTAAAGAAAAGAGGCGGTCTAGCAAGCTGCACCAGAAAATAATATTAATCTATCTTAAGAAACCATAGCATTCGACCAAAAAAAAAGCATAGCATATAATGATTTTGAAATACTGTAATTCCTTTATAGAAAAAAAATTACACAAAAATATGTAAACAATATATTACCACAACATCCAAAGTCCCTGGTCCATCATCTGGGTAATTTGCCTTGAGAGCCACAACATCTGACCACTGAATTTCCATCTTGTTCTTTAGACTACCGTCAAGGACTTCCCACACAAGTTTATGCTTTGCAAAATAACACTTTGCCACTAGATCTCCTTCATATCTTGACTTATACTGCAACCCCAAAATCAATAAAACTTCAAATCAACATCAAAGCATATAGCATCAAATAAAACTGTCCAGTTTGGAAAACAAGAGTCCATAGAAAATTGTGGGTTATACCTCCCAAGTCCCAATCCTTAGAAAGGAAGCCGGGAAATTCATAGCCTTGAGCTTATCCGAAGCACCGGAAGCGGTAGTTCCCTTGTGACCTCTCTTGCCTAGAGTAGCCAATTTAACAGAGTTTTCTTCAGATAGCTTCATTTGGATCAAATCCAAAAAAGATGGACTTTTTTTTAGATGCAAACCGAGCGGGCTCGGTTCATCCAGGGGATGGTACAGCGAAGGAGGAACTTCAAACTTGCCAGGCCCCAAACCCAACTGCTAAGACCACCCAAACATTATGAGCAGAATTAGCTATAAAACATGAAAAAATATCTCTTCTTTCTGAAAACGACTGCCCAATCTGTTTGGTTGCTAAGAAAGTGCAGGAAATGCATATAATTCAATTCATGCTAATGGATATCACAAAATATTGACGAAATCAAACTATCATAAACCATAAACAGAGTATCAATTGAAAAACCACATAACATGAAATCAAAAACTGAAAAGAGATGAACATGAACCTGTGGAACCGAGTCGAGTTTGAGCCGCTTGTGAATTCGACCGAGTTGGGTGTCGAACGACTCATCGGCATCCAACTTCACCGCAACCTTTCGCGGACTCATTAGCTGAACCATCGGCTCTAGCTTCCAACCCAATCGACAAATTTGCAGAGCGAGTCAAACAAGACGAACCAAAAAAAAGTCACCGAGTGAACTCAGCGATTTTCGCAGCCTGAAATGTTTCCAAAAATTTGCGTCAACGAAACAAACCCGTTCGGCTGTCTTTCCTTTCCTTTTAACGCAGAGAAGAAAGAAGCCTGTGGAAGGCCATCACGTGCGTTCCACGTGACTTCAAGAATCGCAACGTGCACGAACAGAAGTAAATTAGACCAGAAGTTACGTAAATACCCTTAATATCAGGCGGTGACTGTACACTGGGAGGCGGCCGAAGGCGGCTGATGGCGTCAGCTGATTTGGCGGTTTTTGGTCTGGGAACGAGGTCACGTGCGCGCAGGTGCGCGGGTTTGGATAAAATAGTGGGGCCCGCGTCGCGAAGCTTCCCAACTAGGCGCGCGGTTATGCCTGGTGATTGGCTGGGTGGTGATGAGTAAGTCGAACGTTTTGACACGTAAGTATTTGAGTCGAGGGGGAGTCTGCCGACGTGTCCTTGTGGATAAGCTTCAATTCTTGTTTGTCAAACTTTCCGTTTCCTTTTTATTTTTTTTGTTTGTTTTTCTTTTTCGGCAAATAGATAATATAATAAATGGGATATTGACTTACTTTAAACGACAAGAAGATATTTTTTTTTCAAACGAAATAATTAGACGTTAAAACTCGTGTTTCATGTTTTGCAGGAAATGCCCCAAAATTTATTTTATAGAACTAAAACTTAATTGTTACTTTGGGACTCTCGTTCAAATTTTGTTTCATTTCACTTCATATATTTTAACACCTACTCGAAATATTAAATTTGAATTCGATGGCTCAAATGGCAATCTAATACTTTGTAGAAATTTTCAAATTCACATGAAATGTCAAATATTATATTATTTATTATGTTATATTTTTAAAAGAAAATAACGTACATATGATGAATAAAGCTTTAATAGATAGTAAATTATGGCGTGGTCTAATGCAAAAAAATATTCAAATAGCATTTGACGTTAAGTTTTATGGGATGCCAATGTGGACATCAAGCTTCATACATGCCTCTAAATTCGTGCAGGACTAGACTATTCATTTTGATCAATTTTCTCATATAATTTTTGTCATTTCTTGTTGACGTGGTAATTAAACATATCGATTGGAGATGCTTGTTCAGTTCATTTTTACACATGATTTTTCATGTTATTCACCCACTATTTTGAGTTAGTTCTTGACATTTTATAGCTTTTTACTTTCTTTTTGTGTTTTCTTAGATTTTACCTTGGTTGGAATGAAAATGAGCTAAAAGTGCATTATTGGTTATAAATTCTGTTTTTGTTCATTTTCGTAGGTCAACTTCTTGGCCTGGGATCAACATGCTCTGGTGCTCGGATGAGGTCATGATCTTCATGAGACTTGTTCCAATGGATGTTAACTACAACATATCCAAATTTGAGCTCCATTGGACAAGTATTGCCTATCCATCCAATCCAACATGTTACCACAGCTCTGAAAATCCGAACTTGGCCAGCTTTTACCTCCTTTGTGTTATTTTGATTTTCTTGTTACCATAACTCTTGGTAACAAGAAGTTACCTTAGCTTTGAGATAATTTCTGAAGCAATTGGCATCTTTGTGAGGACAAAGCTTCATGATGGCAAGGGGACAATGGGCTAAGGCTTTATCAAAGGTGGTAGTTTTATATTAAAAGGTAAAAGCTGGAAAGGAGGAGAGAGGGAGAAGAAGTCAAAGGGCAATCTGATTTGGGGGAGCTTTGCAACGGGAGAGAGAGGCTATTCCATCATTCTACACATTGAGAGCAGATTTTGGAGAGCTTGGAGCTAAGAGAAAGCCAAGGTGCAGCCAAGAAAAGTGGAGAAGAAGACTTCCACCATTGATGATCTTGAAGCTTTCATCATTTTCTGAAAATCTGTAAACTCTTTCTAATTTTATTTTGAGTTTGTATTTGGAATAAGTATGAGCAACTAAACTCCATAGCTAGGGCTTAGGTTGAAGCCCTAAACATGATTACCTTATTGTTTTGATGCTTGAGTGTATGAATTTCTAAATATTGTTGATGAATTCCAATTCACCAAATTAATCTATCCTTGATGTGTGTTTTTCCTTGGTTGGCCATCTTTGAAAGCATGCCTCTTGAGATTGTTGGGATTATGTGTATCTTCATGTTTTCCTAAGCAATAGATGGATGGAGTAAGAACCATCCATGTGAATTAGTTTCTTGAATACCTAATGTAAACACCATGCTATTAGGATTCTTGTGATGTTCATATTCTCTTTGAACTTAATGGGTTTTCCTTGTAATCGAATCGAAGTACGAACCATACCTAGGTTCGGTTATGAGGAGAGCACAAGTATTGTAGCACGAACCATGCACTTTACGTATATTAGAGAGAATCAATGCGTCTTGAGCCACGACCCATGGTCTTGATTGCGAACATCTTCATCAACACGTTTAGAGAGTTCATCACTTGAGTATTCATGAACTTTGGTAGAATTGTTTAGGGTGGATTCCGAAACCCTAGTGTGTGTTACATTTTAATTTCACATCTTGATAATTCATCTATGCCATTCTTGTTAAATTTAGAGTTCATTTACATTCATGCAATAGAAATAGGTCACTTGAAACAAATCAAACCCCCCCCCAAAATGTGTGTGTGAGTTGCGTGTTTGATACGTGGTGTGTCTTTGATACTGAATTTTATTTGTTTCCGTAATTGTTTTGGACTTTTGGTCTGCGTTGTGTTATTGCATTTTCTGTTCTGAATCCAACCGTATAAAGAACGTGAATTTTCGACGTACGGTTGGAAAGTTATAGGCAAAACACTGGACAGAGGTCGAAACTGAAAAACAGAGAAACGAATCTGCCCAAAAACGACCGGTCGTTACTGTTCACGACCGGTCGCTCATCACACGTTTATTGAAATTTCGACTCTGCCGAAAAACGACCGGTCGTCACTGTTCACGCGACCGGTCGTCACTGTTCACTGTTCACGGCACTGTTCATGTCACTGTTCACTGTTCACGGCACTGTTCACAGGTGATAAAATGGCGATAGAAAATGCTGTTTGTGTTTTTCTTTAGTTTTCTTGTGTTGTTTCATTTCTTTTGCACTTCTTTACTTATTTTTAGTTTCCATTTTGCATTTGCGTATTTGTGGTGTGTCAATTAAGTGTTCTTTACGTACTCAAATTAGAACTTATAGGGAGCCGACAAGTTCTTCGTGGGATCGACCCCGTACTTACATAATCTATACCTCATTAGATTCGTGCACTTGCGGGTATTTTTAATTGGTTGTTTGCACATTAATTTGTGTCCTTTTAGGAATGCAACAATTTTTGGCGCCGTTGCCGGGGAACTGGCACGGTTGCTTATCTGTTTTGTTTGAGTATGTTTAGAGTACTTAGTTTTATTTTTGTTTATTGATTGTTGTTTCATTTTATCTTGATTTGTTTTTGTTTCTTTTTCTTACAGGAACATTCGAGGAGTCATCTCCACCATCTCCAATGGCAGCCGCAACTGAAATTGTGGAACTTACTATGCAAGAATACTCCAATAAATTTGGGATGGAGGAAGCAAATGCATTTGGCTCATTTCAGAATGAGTTGACTATGAATGAATATTTCCAACAAACATACAATCCGGAGTGGAGAAATCATTCAAACTTCTGGTGGACCGACAATCCAAATTTTCAACAAGGGCCATATCAACCATATCAAGGCCAACATAATACTTGTCCACCTCATGATCAACCTCGACATTACACTCCACCACAATCTTACCAACAACCTCAAGGACCGACTTTGGAAGAAATTGTTGCTTCAATGGTTAGAAACACAGATAATTTCATCATGCAGAGGAATGACACCCACATGCAGAGGAATGATACCCACATGCAGAAAATGAATAAGGCCATTGCCAATCTAGAAAATCAAGTGGGGCAAATTGCTATAGCTTTGAGTCAAAGGGAAGTTGGGATGATGCCTAACCAAACAGTGATACCAACCGGGCATGAGCATGTTCAAGCAGTTACCTTGAGAACTGGTAAGGTAATTGGTGAAATTGATGGTTCTAAAAATTTGATTCACAATGTTGATGACATGCAGGTTGAACAAGTGACTGAGCCTAAAGAAAAGGATGAAAGCAACAAAGAGAAAGATAAACAAGCAGCTTCTTCATCCGAATGGATCCCAAAGCATGAACTTGCAAGAAGGGCAAGAAAGGAGAAGGTAAGTCGTGAACCTACTGATGAAGAAATCTTACGTGCTCCTTTTCCTCACAGGCTTATGAGTTCCAAAAAAATTCAACATACCAAGGACATATTGGAAACTTGTAGGAAAGTGCAAGTCAACATTCCTCTATTGGAGGATCTTTGTACCAACAAGAGGAACTTCAAAAATGATGAAACGGTTGCACTAACGGAAGAGGTTTCTGTTGTTTTACAAAGGAAGCTTCCTCCCAAGTTGGAAGATCCAGGAAGTTTCACAATTCCATGTGTAATTGATGATAAATTGTTTGAGAAATCTTTAATTGATTTAGGTGCTTCAATTAATCTAATGCCTTATTCTGTTTTTGAAGTACTAGAGGAAGACAAGCTGAACATCCATGTTCCAAGTACCAACCATATGTTCAATGTCATTCCTTCTACTCAAATGACAAGGCCACCCAATCCTAAATATGTGCCTCATCCATCTAATCAACATATTGAAGAGCGCTTAAAATTGCTTTTGAAATCTACTCATGCGCATAAAAAGAAAAGAATACGAAATGGGTTGATTAGATGGCAAAGAGATTTGAAGAAACTTCATGTTCGGCACAAGGAGGCGATTGAGCCAAAACCCCCTAAGTGACCATGGTATGTTGGAAGTCCGGCAAAAGACTTTAAACTTAGCGCTTCTTGGGAGGCAACCCAAGGTGAATAGAAGAAGTTTGTTGTCGTCCTAATCGCTTCAAAGTGGAGTTTCTCTAGACTCAAACTTTCTTTTATTTTATTTTTATTTTATTTTATTTTTGAGTTAGGGTTACATTTTTCCAACCAAGGTAATTTCGAATTTCTTGTTGTTTCTCTTTGTTTTTCTTACTCTTTCTTTCTTTTATTTGTTTGTGTTTCTATTTTGTTAGTAAGTTTGGGAAGTAGATTGCTTCATGATTGCACACTCTGAACTTTGGCTCAAATGCTTATTCCATTTCATAACATGTGATTACATTTATAAACTTGAAAATGCATACATAAAATTCCTAATCACACGTTCATTGTTGCATTCTGCGCCACCTGAGGCTTCTGCTAATTGCCTCTGTCTGTTCTTGCTTGTAGAATCTGCAGCAGCTCTACATGATCTTCGTTCCTTTTCTGCAGCATCTCTACATGCTGGTTGGCGCTGTAGAGCCGCTTCTGCAGGTTCGCCACCAGAGCTTTCAGGGCTGCCACCTCCTCAGCCAGTGCTCTGCACTCTTGTGTTCTCGCCGTTAGGCGCATACCCAAATTAGTGGCCGAGACCGCGTTGAGCACGGTCAAGTTGTGGGACTCGTCCACTGCCATCCTGTCTGACCGTTGTGCCACATGCAGATGATCTGCAGCTGTAAGTCTGCTGACAGACATGCCTTCCGGCAATACTGCCCTGCATGGCACCACCTCAGAGAAATTTGAGGCCGAACCATGATGGTATGAGGAGTTTGGGAAGATAGGGGTTGGAGGAGCCCTTATCTGGGAATTTGGTGGTGCTAGTGACAGCTCAAGGTTGAGATCATCAAGGTGAGTGCATGAGGATGCCATTGTTTTGTTTTTGGATGTTTTTGATGGTTTTCCTTGAGTTTGCAGAAAGAAATGCAGGGTACTCTTCCGCTTGCAGAGGCATGGTTTAAATAGACGTCTGCTGATGAGAGATTTGTGGTCCAGCTGTTTGCCATTTTCTCTCGATACCTACGCTTCACGAGGATTTTGCGGTCGCATGCATTTAGAAGGGAGCATTTCTACTTTCACTTTAATTTTCTTTTACCTCCGTGTTTTCTGGTGTTTTATGTTTTTTTTGGTGCTTTGTGTTTTGTTTTGTTTTATTTTAATTTTGGGAAGTGTGTTTTCCCTTTCGGCTGTCGTCTTTGTTTTGTTTGGGAAGTGTGCTTCTTTTTCTTTTGCAACTTCATTTCTTTTATTTCTGAAAAAAAAATATATATATAAAAAAAAAAAACATTTACACGGAAAGGGCAACACAAACAGGCACACCAATAATACATTAGAAATTATTCTTTCACAGTGCTCGGTATCTCGGCCATTGGACCTTTGAGCTTAGCCCTATGGCTATCCTCTTCCGGGGCTTCACGCACAGCCTCTTGGGGCTCATCACTCGAGCTCCCAAAGATCGCACTCTTAGCTTGAGCGTACCTACTCTCGCGATCTGTTTTCTTGCGTTTTCCCGGTCGGTCTATGTCCTCCAGCTGCTTTCTCATGTCATGGGCGTAAACACTTACCATCTTTGAGAGATTTTTGTTCTCTTCCCGCAACGCCTCCAGCTGGTGTCGATTCACCTCTAGTATCCTTGCCCTTTCAGTTTTTAAACTTTTAATAATACTCTGGCACTCTTCCACCATACTTCGCTCCGCCGCCAACTGACCTCTTAGCACCTCCACCTCATGGGACTTCGCAAGTAGGCGATGACCCACACTTGCGACTGTTGCGGTGCTTTGCATGCTTAGTGCCAGAGCATCGCTCACGACCCTGTTGTCATCCCTTGCTCCCAGAACCCGTATATCCTTGGGAGTCACTAGATTTCTAGCAACTCCAAGGGCAACATCGTTGTCCAACAGTATCGAGTCGTTCACTGTCACGTGCCCACGTGCGGAGGCAAAGTAGGGCATCCACACTGGTGCCACTGCTTGGCCCCGAGTCTGAGTCGGTGGAGCTAGGTTGAGATCCAACGAGAATGGGTAGGAAGACGCCATTTCAACTCTTACTTTCTTTTGTCTTTCTTTTCTCTTTTGTGTGTTTATGAGTTTGTGTGTTCTTCCCCAACTCTTTCTCTTCTTCTTTTATAGAGTTAGTTTTTACGTAACCCTAGCCACTGCGCTTCTGCGTTTTGCGCGGCCCTTACGGCCTATCCCCTTAGGTCACCTCACCTGGTCCCCAACCCCTTTAATTACAGTTCCGCCTTTCAGCGCTTTTGAGAAACGAAAGTCGTCACACCTTCCTATGAAGCCAATAATTCTGGCTTGGGACCGTGAGAGAGACCTCTGCTTGTCGACACGTCTCTCACTTTGTATCCCGTGACTCACAGGTGCCGAGACTTTAGGGCCCACTTTTTCTATTTTACTGAGTCCTCGCTCTTTGTGCTTCTGACTTGGTTTCTTTGTTTTATTTACTTTCTTCGCTTTTGGGCTTTCGTTTGGGTTGGGCTTTCATTTGGTTTGTGCGTTTCTTTGGGTTGGATTTCTGCATGTGTAAGACTGTTGTTAGGGCTTACTGTTTTATTTGTTTCTGTTTGGATTCGTTTTTGTTTTTGTTTTTGCGAACGTGTTGTAGTTGTTTTTCATGTTTGTTCTTGTTTTTAATTTCTTTATCCCTTTATTTCTTGTTATAACATTGTTGATGCCTAAGTTCTTTAACATTGAGGACAATGTTTGTTTCTAAGTTTGGGAAGGGATAGCAAGTCTTTTTCGTTTCACTTAAACTCTTGCTTTCTTTTATTTTGTTTTCTTTTCTGTTTTGAGTCTTTTTGTTTTCAAGTCACTTTCCGGACATATATGATGAGATTGTGATGAATGTTTCAATGACTTGATTGAAAATGCTTTAAAAATAAAATAAAAAATTGTTATTCACTAAATGGCATCGCTCTAGCATGATATGTTTGAAACCCTCCACGCACTTGCCATTTGTTTCATAATTCTCTAGTTGAGGGACTTGCATGATCCAAAGAATTGTATCAAGCATGAATTAGACTTGTATAACCATATAATGTGAGCTTTGAGCCTTGTGCTTCAATTCATGAGTGTTATACACATATTCTTATTTTCTTGTCATCCGAGTTGTTGTTTGATCTCATTATTCATTGACTTGGTTGAACACTTAAAAGACATCCATTCTTGTGCAATTTGATTACATGACATTTGAGAAATGATATTAAGGCCCTCTTTGGACCGTTTGTGCCTTTCAAGCTAACCCTATGCATGCTTAAGCATGATTTTCCATTGTTAACCACCTTGAGCCTATTGTATGCCTTTTCTTTCAAGTAACCAGTTATTACTTCTAGCCTTAGCCTGAAAAACAAGAATTTACCTTTCTAAGGAACTCGTGAGCTTTAATTTAGATGTGTTTTTCATGCTAAGTTTGGGAAGGGTTATTACTTTCAAATTAATCTAAAAAAAAAAGAAAAAAAAAGAGTACTTCACTCAAAGGGTGAAAGAAAAGAGAAAAGTCGTGGTTAAGTGGCAATGGTTTCAAATTCAATTCCATTTTTCTTGGTTGTTCAAATGGAAGGAAGGAGTGTGAATCGTAATTAGTGGAGGTATAAGGCTTTGTGGTCTATTTGATCACCAAAAAAAAAATGAGTGAAAATCTCAAGCGTGATGTTTCAAAGTCTTTTAGTCAACGATTATATGCTCTTACATTGTGAGTTCCTTGGACTTTGTTGTATCCATTCCCTTCATTTCTCCCTTACCTTACACCCTTAGCCCCATTACAACCTATAATAAAGACCTAAATTGATCCTAAATGTCATGTGGTTGATTTGCACACATTTTTCAGCTTTTGAGTGTTTAGCATCCTTCTTGAGATCATATTCATGCATGTTTTTCAGCTTGCTAATTTTGAGTTAAGTCCCTTATGGTTTAACTCTATTCTCATGTCTATTATTGAGTGTTGCATTGTAACCCTCTGCCGAGTGATTCATTTGTGAGAGGACAACTTTGGTGAGATTTGAAGTTACATTTGTGCTTGGTATGATTTTTTGAAGTTGTGTGAAAACTGAAATTGGAGAATGAGTTTCATTTGGCCATCACACTACTACACTTGAGCATGTTGTGTTCTGAACTTTGCCGCCTTGTGACTAATGTCTAAACTAAGTTTTTCTTGTGAAACTTTTGAGTCGTTTGCATGAGTCGCTCTCTCTTTGGAAAGTGTTCGGAAAGTTTGTTTCGAGTCTTGTTTTAGTTTCTGTTTTGCTCGAGGACTAGCAAAAGATAAGTTTGGGAAGTTTGTTCAGTTCATTTTTACACATGATTTTTCATGTTATTCACCCACTATTTTGAGTTAGTTCTTGACATTTTATAGCTTTTTACTTCCTTTTTGTGTTTTCTTAGATTTTACCTTGGTTGGAATGAAAATGAGCTAAAAGTGCATTATTGGTTATAAATTCTGTTTTTGTTCATTTTCGTAGGTCAACTTCTTGGCCTGGGATCAACATGCTCTGGTGCTCGGATGAGGTCATGATCTTCATGAGACTTGTTCCAATGGATGTTAACTACAACATATCCAAATTTGAGCTCCATTGGACAAGTATTGCCTATCCATCCAATCCAACATGTTACCACAGCTCTGAAAATCCGAACTTGGCCAGCTTTTACCTCCTTTGTGTTATTTTGATTTTCTTGTTACCATAACTCTTGGTAACAAGAAGTTACCTTAGCTTTGAGATAATTTCTGAAGCAATTGGCATCTTTGTGAGGACAAAGCTTCATGATGGCAAGGGGACAATGGGCTAAGGCTTTATCAAAGGTGGTAGTTTTATATTAAAAGGTAAAAGCTGGAAAGGAGGAGAGAGGGAGAAGAAGTCAAAGGGCAATCTGATTTGGGGGAGCTTTGCAACGGGAGAGAGAGGCTATTCCATCATTCTACACATTGAGAGCAGATTTTGGAGAGCTTGGAGCTAAGAGAAAGCCAAGGTGCAGCCAAGAAAAGTGGAGAAGAAGACTTCCACCATTGATGATCTTGAAGCTTTCATCATTTTCTGAAAATCTGTAAACTCTTTCTAATTTTATTTTGAGTTTGTATTTGGAATAAGTATGAGCAACTAAACTCCATAGCTAGGGCTTAGGTTGAAGCCCTAAACATGATTACCTTATTGTTTTGATGCTTGAGTGTATGAATTTCTAAATATTGTTGATGAATTCCAATTCACCAAATTAATCTATCCTTGATGTGTGTTTTTCCTTGGTTGGCCATCTTTGAAAGCATGCCTCTTGAGATTGTTGGGATTATGTGTATCTTCATGTTTTCCTAAGCAATAGATGGATGGAGTAAGAACCATCCATGTGAATTAGTTTCTTGAATACCTAATGTAAACACCATGCTATTAGGATTCTTGTGATGTTCATATTCTCTTTGAACTTAATGGGTTTTCCTTGTAATCGAATCGAAGTACGAACCATACCTAGGTTCGGTTATGAGGAGAGCACAAGTATTGTAGCACGAACCATGCACTTTACGTATATTAGAGAGAATCAATGCGTCTTGAGCCACGACCCATGGTCTTGATTGCGAACATCTTCATCAACACGTTTAGAGAGTTCATCACTTGAGTATTCATGAACTTTGGTAGAATTGTTTAGGGTGGATTCCGAAACCCTAGTGTGTGTTACATTTTAATTTCACATCTTGATAATTCATCTATGCCATTCTTGTTAAATTTAGAGTTCATTTACATTCATGCAATAGAAATAGGTCACTTGAAACAAATCAAACCCCCCCCCAAAATGTGTGTGTGAGTTGCGTGTTTGATACGTGTTGTGTCTTTGATACTGAATTTTATTTGTTTCCGTAATTGTTTTGGACTTTTGGTCTGCGTTGTGTTATTGCATTTTCTGTTCTGAATCCAACCGTATAAAGAACGTGAATTTTCGACGTACGGTTGGAAAGTTATAGGCAAAACACTGGACAGAGGTCGAAACTGAAAAACAGAGAAACGAATCTGCCCAAAAACGACCGGTCGTTACTGTTCACGACCGGTCGCTCATCACACGTTTATTGAAATTTCGACTCCGCCGAAAAACGACCGGTCGTCACTGTTCACTGTTCACGGCACTGTTCATGTCACTGTTCACTGTTCACGGCACTGTTCACAGGTGATAAAATGGCGATAGAAAATGCTGTTTGTGTTTTTCTTTAGTTTTCTTGTGTTGTTTCATTTCTTTTGCACTTCTTTACTTATTTTTAGTTTCCATTTTGCATTTGCGTATTTGTGGTGTGTCAATTAAGTGTTCTTTACGTACTCAAATTAGAACTTATAGGGAGCCGACAAGTTCTTCGTGGGATCGACCCCGTACTTACATAATCTATACCTCATTAGATTCGTGCACTTGCGGGTATTTTTAATTGGTTGTTTGCACATTAATTTGTGTCCTTTTAGGAATGCAACAATGCTCTATCTAATCGTGTGAACGTGTCAACGAAGATGATAACTAAATTACATTACATGTGGCACATTGGTAGTGTGTATGTGATGGATTGAAGGAATGGCGACCGGGATTTGTTCGAATGCGGCCGGATTTGAGCTTGCGAGACGTGGCCGGAATTGGGGTTGAAGAGTTGCAACAGAGATTTGGATGGACAGAGTTTGGCGGCTGAGATTTGGAGCCCAATTTTGAAGGAGCTTGGCGGTCGAAAGCATGGTTTGAAGGAGTTTCACGACTGAGATTTGGAGCTACTGGAATATTGCAGTCGGCAGCTATTGGGATATTGCGACTAGAGGTCTTTGAATTGTTGCAGATTTGGGGCTAAAGGTTTTGGGTTTAAAACTGATTATATATATATATATATATATTTGAAATTTAATATATATTATATGGGTGGCAATATAAGAGAAATCGAAGGCCCAAGTTTAAACAACCAATTCGAGCCCAGATTTCCGGAGGATTATGTGCACATGACGGAAGCCTCACAAGAAAAGAAATCAAAGAGTTTTATAATAATTCCGAAGGTTCCAAAGCAAGGAAGAATCAAGCATGTCAGAATATTTCAATCAATGCAATCCCACGGATTTAGGGGAGCTTCGAAAGGAAAGATTTGTTAAAAAAGAGTTGACATTTGGCCATTCAATGGCTAGCCAATGGGCTAATGAATGCCTTATATAGACCTCACCAAATCAAGACAAAGGACAGAGAACATTAGTTTTATTTCAAAAATTGGTCGAAGATTTGTTCGGCTTTAGAAATATCAAACGTGTAGGACTTCATTACAACCGCCTTTTGGAAGGTTCTACTAAACTTAGAAACTTGGGCCGTTGTCGACCTTTGATCCTTAGAGGCTTTAGACAAAGCCTTGCACACATATGGCCCTTTGGCCACAATCTCAGCCAAGTTTACCCTGACCGACTCTTCTTCCTCTTCTAAGAAAACTTCATCATCCTTTTCTTCTGAGTCTATGTCTTCAATGTCCACCGCGTGGACCGACGTAGTTCTAGGCTCGGAAAGTTTGGTCGAAGTGCCGTGTGCCCCTTTTGTTGCTCCTCCTTTAGAAGGGATTCGTATCAGTCCACTCGAAGTAGGAGATAATAAATGTCACGAAACTCAATTCCTTCGAATTTCTTTCGGAAGTTAAGCAATAATCCTCCTTGGGACAATTTTGCAAACTCATGCTCCGGCATATTGACTGTGCACCTAGCCCTTGCTTCTCTAAATCGCCCCAAGTATTCTTGAACTGATTCATTTGGCTTCTGGCTTATCTTCGCCAAGTCGGCCATCGAGACTTCTGGCTTTGGCCAATAGAATTGTTCATGGAACATTTGCTCCATGACTTGCCAATTTGGGACGGAGTTTTGTGGAAGCTTGACATACCACAAGAAAGCTACCCCCGTGAGGGTACTCGGAAATAGCCTTAGTTTCAAGGCCTCGTGATGCCCAATCTTCGTACATTGAGCCGTGAATTAGCCAATATGTTCCACGGTCGATTGGAGCCCATCTCCAGAAAATAATGCAAAATCTGAAACCTTAAAACCCCTCAGAAATTCCTCTTGATCAAAGTGCTCTGGATATGGCATTCAGTAGACTGGCCTACCAATCCTCCTAGCATGGGGCACCATATCTTGAATCATTTGTTCGACCGCACCTCAATCGATTACTTGGTTTCCTAGCAACGGATTATTTGCATTTCCGCCAAAATTATTCCATCCACCGACTCCGACGAATTGGTTGATATGAGGCCTAGCAAAATTGGCTTTGGCCTCTTGGTGAGCTTGTAGGCGGAATTAATTATATGGCAGGAACACTTGGAATTGGTTGGCCTCCGCATATGGGTTGTTGCCTATCGGTGGAACATGAACCGCTAGGGCTGGGTTGCCCCTAGCTGGTGGATTAGGGTGGGGCAGATTCACTCCAAAGACATTTGGTTGGGCCTCCACCTGAGGCCCTGCCGCTTGCACTCCATTAGGCACCATTAAATGGCCAAATGTCAACTCTTTTTTTAAAAAATCTTTCTCGAAGCTCCCCTAAATCCGTGAGATTGCATTGATTGAAATATTCTGACATGCTTGATTCTTCCTTGCTTAGGAACTTTCGTTATTATTATCAAACTCCTTGATTTCTTTCCTTGTGAGGCCTCCGTCATGTGCACATAATCCTCCGAAAATCAGGGCTTGAATCAGTGGCTTAAACTTGGGCCTTTGATTTCTCTTATATTGCCACTCATATAATATATATTAAATTTCAAATATATATAAGCATAAAATAGGATATGAAGGGCTTAAACAAAAACCCTCCAGCCACACACTTGCAAAAGTTTCAAAGCTCCAATTGCATTTATGTACCTATATATATATATATATATATATATATATATATATATATATATATATATATATCAGTTATTCTCTTATCCGGATGTCCGCACGTTATTATCGTGCGGATCCTATTGTAAACAGGCAGAAAAACAGAGAGGGGTAGTACAAAATACACGGCGTCCACACGATGTCCGCATAAGAGAATATATATATTCTCAGTTTTAAACCCAAAACCTTTAGCCCCAAATCTGCAACAATTCAAAGACCTCCAGCCACAATATCCCAGTTGCTCCTAACCGCAATATTCCAGTAACTCCTTCAAATCGTGCTTTCGACCGCCAAGCTCCTTCAAAATCAGGCTCCAAATCTCGGCCGCCAAACTCTGTCCATCCAAATCCCGATCACAACTCTTCAACCCCAATTCCAGCCACGTCTCGCAAACTCAAATCCGATCGCAGCTCCAAGACTTCAAATCTGACCGCATTCGAACAAATCTGACCGCCATTCCTTCAATCCATTTGTGCCCAGTCGCAATTCTTTGCCCAGCTCTCCTAGCTCCATCTGGCTACAAACTTGTGTAGCCTGAATTGCTACGACCTCCAAGCTTCAAGGTCCCGGCTACACCTCGCAAGCCCCTGCTCCAACGGGCCGCACCTCCAACCCAGCTCCTCCGACTACCCAACTGCATCCGGTTTTGCCTTGCAGAAAAATCCGGCCGCACCTTCAGCTCCTAGCCCGGTTGCATATTCTTCTCCTGCCTGGCCAATTTTCGTACTTTTAGAAGTTGCTTGAGTTTGGTGGATTTCTACCATCCCCAAACAGTATGTGAGAAACATCTTCCCCTTGTAATTTAGGCTATCAGTTATATTTATAAATAAAATCTATGTATAATTATATACATTTTTTTTTTGTTAATTTTTATTCTTTTTCCATTATTTTATCATTAAATTGTACCAAATGGGAAGAACTTATTGTGAAACTAGGTCAATTTATTGCCATAATTTTTTATTTATTTAATTTTTACATAAGTAATATTGGGGGAGAGGGGAGCTCGACGTCATACAATTATTTTTTAGCTCATCAGTAAAGTAAAGAACCAAGCAAAACATAGCTCGAACTCAAAAAATGTGACCTAGGGAACTTCTATGACTACAAGTTCTTCTTCAAGACTAAATGTGACAAATGGGAATACTTTCAAGATAAGAGCTTCTCGACAGACACTCAACTAAAAATCCAGTAGGCGTATCTAGAGGCTCTTCTTCGGAGTAAACTCTGGTGAAGAACACCTAGACTTGCCATTATAAAAATCTCAACAAACGATAGATTTACTTCTACTTGTAGACAAGTAGTAACCAAAGTTAACATGAATTAAGTTCCTAATTTGAGGCAATATCATGAGAGATAATGATTTATCTTGCGCTCCAATCTTCCCAAGAGTATTACTAGAAAAAGGGGCATTTTTTGATCCTCATTTCCCAGTACCCTAAAAAAAAGGAACCTTTCTTCTCCCCATCTGTTTTCGGTTAAGAAGATGTGAAAGCGCCTCTCTTTATATAAATATAAGAACAATGCGTTCCAAGGTGTGAAGTAGGGGAGAAGGGATTTCATAATTGGTTTGGGGTTTTGAATAAGACGACCTTTTCATTTTTTTTTCATTTTGAAAAAGTAATAAGAATGAGAAGTGTTAAGCTTTTTATTATCATGGCGTCAAGCTATTTTTCCGCATGACCTTCCCTACAGTATTGTCACAGCAATAGAGTTTAACCACCAAGTTCGGGATGGATTGGTGTGGTTCCTTTACGCCTAGGACACTAGAATATTGAACCATGAATGAAGAAAGGCATGAGAGAAAACCATAACCAAACATGAGAATGAACATCTTCCATTCACATCTCCTGGGATTAGATATAGGAGTTTCATTCCCAATAAGTTTATTGTGCAAACCAAACGTGCCCTTAGGATTTTATTTACTAATCTTGTCGAGTTTCGTACTTTTATAGGTCTCTAGGCCAATCCAATCATTAGTGCCCCAAATCCTTATAACTTCGACATTACTCTATCATATGACAGTTTAAGATGTTTCTTTAATGAGCTAACTCTCATGATATTATGATAGTGGACCAATATCATCATATCTCGATCATTGGGTTATCAGCCCAAAGACCGTAGTTTTTTTTTATAAGGAAAATATTCAATTACAAACAGAAATCTCGAGAGCACGCAGGCCCAAACAAATAAAAGTAAAAAGGAATGGAACAATTCAAAGGCAAACCATGCTCCCAAAGCTTAGAAAGAGAGAGCCCATAACTAACATTAGTCAGGGCATTAGTTGTGAAGTTGGCCTCACAAAAAACATGCTTCAAAGAGACCTCCTCACACAAGGAATATAACATTAAAATATCCTGAGTTAGCAACTTGATACTCCAATGGATGGAGATAGCTTGATTAATGCAGTCAATGACAATCTTAGAATCACCTTCGACCAACAGTTTGCACCAGCCATTATGCACCACATAAGCAAGACCATCCCGCAACGCTAAGCATTTAGCAACAGTGATAGTAACCTCACCAATTTTCTTTGCCCCAACAAGTAAAGCATGACCATCACTGTTTCAAATAATAAACCCAGTTGTAGCACTATTGTTGCGCGCAGATCCATCAAAATTAAATTTAACCCAACCAAGAGGAGGACAGTTCCATTTGATATCCACATGAACAGAAGACTTAGAAGGAGGATGGAAGTTGTGTCTCCAATAGTCCATACCCACCTGACCAGTTACAGTAAGAGCTCAGAGAGGATGATGGGGGATATTTTTGAAGACGAGGTGGTTTCTAGCTTTTTAGATTTGCCAACAAATTAGGAGAGCTTTAGATACGTTATTTGGGCCACCTGGATTGGTAGAGTTATTAAACGAGTTTAACCAATAAAGGTAATCAAAATTTTGGGTTTCAAAATCAGTGGGCAAGTTGGTACAATTCCAAATTGACTTCGCAAAAGGACAAGTAAAGAATTGGTGGTTAATGGTTTCATTGTGATTTTTACAAAGAGGGCATTCAGGGTCCACAGTTGGGATGACTTCTGACTTGCATTCTTTTCCGAGTCAGTAACCAAGAGAAAAGCTTCACCTTATGGGGCAAAATAAGCTTCCAAATTTTCTTCAAAAGCATAGCTTGAGGGTGAGAAGTTTCTTCCGGCAATTGAACATTGTAAGCACTTCTGATAGAAAATTTACCACTGGGATTAGGAACCCATATCAATTTATCTTCAAGGGGGGATAGGGGTAAGGGGATAGAGAGAATTTTATCTAAAACATCCGCATCAAGAACTACTGATAGTTTCTCTTTGTCCTATGCTTGATTCTAAATAACATCAAAGACTAAAATATTAGTATTAATGTTGCCTCTTTGAGTTAAAGGAATCAGATTAATTAATAGGAAAGGAAAAACCTAATGGGTTGTCCAGAAAGGAATAGACTGACCATTTCCCACAATCCACCTGATCCCTTTATTGAGGATGGATCTTGCATCCAAAATTTCTTGTCAAGCTGAGGAATGAGATTTTTTTTTTCTTAAGGGCCAAGAAATGATCCATTTTCAGATACTTTGTTGTTACAATTTCAGTCCACCAGTTAGAGCTATCAGTTAAACAAGTACAACCCAGTTTAGCTAAACCTGCAAGATTGAAATGGGAAGGAGAGCGTACACCAAGGCCTCCCATTTCCTTGGGAAGGCAAACATCCTTCCAAGAAACAGGAGAAACCTTACTTCCCCAAAAAAATCTCATACAGCTTGTTTTCCTTACCTTAATAACTTCTTTAGGATACTTGAAACAAGAAAGTATATGATTTGGAATATCATAAATACTTGCCTTGATAAGGGTGAATCTACCAGCCGTTGAAAGGGTTTGAGCTTTCCAACCAACAAATTTATCTTTAATTCTTTCAATCATAAGTTTAGCATTGAGGGATCCTTCCAAAAAATACAATATTGTTAATGACAAGATAGCGTCCTATAGTAGTTTTGTCTTGAATTTGTAAGAGATTGCTTAGATGAGTTTTGACACTTGTAGTCACATTATTTGAAAAAAAAACACACTAGATTTATGCAAGTTGACTTGTTGACTAGACACTTTAGAAAAGAAATCAAGTAGTTTTGTGATATTTTTAGCCGCCACAAAAGTGGCTCTTTCAAAAATTAGACAGTCATCAGTAAAGACAAGAGTTGAAATGCGAAAACCCCCAGGTAAATAAAATAAACCCACATTCGATTTAGTAGAAGTAGCAAGTAGGTTGAATTGCCTGATAAAAGGCTCCATGCACAAAATGAAAATATAAGAGGATAGAGGATCCCCTTGTCTAATTCCTCTCGAAGCAGTAAAATTTCCACAAGCATTGCCTTTAAGAAGAACAGAAAAAGAGGAACTAGTTATGCAATTCATGATTCAGTTACACCAATATGAGCAAAAGCCAAATTGTAACAAGCATGCTCTGATATAAGACCAGTCGAGAACATCATAAGCTTTTTGTAAATCTAATTTAATAGTCATGGCTCCTCTAGAGCCTTTTTTACGTTTGAAATCAATGAAAAGCTCATGAGCTATAAGAATGTTCTCAAAAATATATTTACTAGGGGCTAATGTGTTTTTTAAAATACATTTAGTAAGGAAAGGTCAGAGCCGATTGATAATAATCTTTGTGATGAGTTTATAGGTAACATTACAAAGGCTAATAGACCAAAACTGAGACTACTTAGGGTTGTCAACCTTAGGGATGAGGGCTATATTGGTGTGAATGATAGCAGACAACGGCGATTTATGAGAGAAAAAATCATTAACTAGATTTATCAACATGCTTAGTTTTATCCCAATACTGATGGAAAAACAAGGCATAAATACCATTAGGCCCATGGGCCCTAAAAGCACCAATGCTGGGCATAACAGCTTCAATTTCAGCTTCAGAAATATGAGCTAATAAACAAACATTCTCATTAGGAGTAATACAAAGATCGATAATCTTTAAAAAATCCTTCAGTAAACTTTAGGAGGGGGATGAGCAAAGGTAAACCTATGTTGGAAAGCTTAAAGAAAGGTTTGAGGAAGATTCTCACAATCTACCCAAAAACATTACTGTCTTTGATTTTGAGGATTCAGTTTCTTTTTCTCTTAATAAGAGCTTGAGTATGGAAATATTTAGTATTCTTATCACCTAACTGTAACCAGTTAGCCCTAGCCTTCTGAGCATAAAAAAATTTCTTCTTGTTCAAAAAGAAGCTTAAGTTCCCTATTTAGGGAAATATCTTTATTCAAGAGAAAAGAGTCAGTGGGACGCAGGGCTAGTTGTTCTTGAATTGTTTGCAATTCATCTTGAGCAGTCTTAAGATTATGAAAGAGGTTACCAAAGACCTCTATGTTCCACCCTTTCAAAAGATGTTGAAAGTTTTTACAGCAAGTACTAATTTTCTAGGCAGAGTTGCCACAATAAGTTTCATCCCAAGCCTTGTTTACAATTCGATGGAAATCAAGGTGAGATAGCCACATGGCCTCAAACTTAAAAGCTCCAGGTTTAGAGTAGGGGCTAATTGTAAGACCCGTGTCTTGGGGAAACAAGAACGGTGAGCAATCCCACATCGCTCGGGGAGGGAAAGGTGAAGTGCTTAAATGTGTGGGCACTTCTCTTCCTAGCACGAGGCCTTTTGGGAGCTCACTGGCTTTGGAGTCATGGGAACTCCGAAGTTAAGCGAGTTGGGAGCCAGAACAATCCCAGGATGGGTGACCCACTGGGAAGTTGCTCGTGAGCTCCCAGAAACAGAACCGTGAGGGCCAGAGAGGGGGGGGCCCAAAGCGGATAATATCGTGCTACGCCGGAGCCGATCCGGGATGTGTCAAAATGGTATCAGAGCTGGACCCCGACTGGAAGTGTGCCAGCGAGGACGCTGGGCCCCAAGAGGGGTGGATTGTAAGACCCGTGTCTTGGGGAAACAAGAACGGTGAGCAATCCCACATCGCTCGAGGAGGGAAAGGTGAAGTGCTTAAATGTGTGGGCACTTCTCTTCCTAGCACGAGGCCTTTTGGGAGCTCACTGGCTTCGGAGTCATGGGAACTCCGAAGTTAAGCGAGTTGAGAGCCAGAGCAATCCTAGGATGGGTGACCCACCGGGAAGTTACTCGTGAGCTCCCAGAAACAAAACCGTGAGGCCCAGAGAGGGGGGGCCCAAAGCGGACAATATCGTGCTACGGTGGAGCCGATCCGGGATGTGTCACTAATAGGGCAAGAGATGCAGATTAGGCCATGATTAGACCTAATGATAGGAAGGTTATGCAGTTCAAAATTAGGGTAAAGTCTTAACCAATTTGGGTTTGCTAAGGTACGATCTAATCTCTCATAAATAAGAGAATTGTCTTTGTGGCCATTGCACCAGGTAAAAGGGATTTCTTGAGCATTTAAAGAGAAAACTTCACAATCATTAATAAAGGTATTAAACTCAATTATGGCATTGGAGGTAGACTGTGTCTCTCCAATTTTTTCTTGTTAGGAACAAATGTTGAAATCTCCCATAAGCATCCAAGCCTCATAAATTCCAGGTTTAAAGATTGATAATTGAAGGCCATAAAAGTTTTTATTTTTCTGAGGCTTGGATCAAACTCTTATGAAGGCCATAGTTTGGAATGGACGAGGCCGTGGCAAACCAAGTTTTGTTAGCAAAAATATCATGTACTTGACAGTGAATATAATGCTCATGATAATTCAAAACACTAATATTATAGATAGAAGGATTCTACATCAAAATTGCCCGCCACATTGACCATTGGACGAGACACAAAAGGAACTATTAAAACCAAGCCTATTAACTAGGAAATATACCCTGATCCTAGAGGCTTTGGAATCCAAAATACAAAAAAAAATCTAAATTGAAATAAGAAACCATGACAAGCACTGCCTCGGCCATTCCAAACTACCATTTTCATGGATTGGATTCTGGTTCAATAGGGTCATAGAGTTCAAACACCCCTAAAATTTCCACACTTGGGTCAAACTCTTCATTTATCCCGTCAACTTTTCTAGAATTTTTTTGGAATAAGCTTAGATAAAGATTAACAACCTCAAACCAGAGCCATTGCATGTACATAATGTAAATCAATGGCACAAGAACCTCACCTATAAGCTCAAAGAGCCTCAAATCCTTGGTACATGTTCTTCCTTGTTCTGACCATCCTCAAGCTATAAGGCAATCCTTCTTTGAGAATAAGCCATGCCCACTATATTGAAAATAACATTAAGGCAGCAAGGAAAAAGACTTCCCTCCTCAGCTTTCGCTGGGCTTCTCTCGAAACTCAATACTATCGCAAGTTGCCTACATCTCCAAGGAGAATAATTCCCGCAAAAGCTCCACCAACTAATAAAGAAATCCCAAAGGCTTTGGTGTGAGTGCTGATGCACAAAAATGGTTCGACACTTTTGGGCCCAACTTAGTGATGTTTGGGCTTTCGATATGCTTTGGGCCTCGATGGAGCGGTCAATCTGCAAGATAAAACACTCAGTAAGACCTTTGGCACCGGTGTGATATTGGCCGAAGGCTCTCTGATGCTTAAATAAGTACGGAGTGAATAGTAATTTGGACAGAGTAATGGCTATGTTTGCCGAAAGTTCTAGTTACCTCTATTTTAGGACTTGCACCCCTTTTGTAAGTTTTGGGAGGTGCGCACAAGGGCGGAGCTATTCACAGGCCTGAGATGGCCTGGGCCCCCTTACCATCTTCTTACCTCTTGACTATATAAAGAGTATAGGCATAGATTGTACAAAAAAATCTCAAAATTTGAAGCTTGTGGCCCTCCCAAACATCAAACTCTACCTCCGCCACTGGGTGTGCTTGTTGTGTAGAATTTCGATGTGGGACTGTAGACATTTACTATAGGTGCTCCACGTGTCCAGCTGGTGTTTGAGGTCTGGTCTTGCTTTCGGCAACCTGGGGGTGCCGAATGCTATCTTACCGATTCCCCCCTTTAGTCCACGTGTCGTTTCCTAATTGGTCCATCAATTGTGGTGTAAACAGTGAGAACTGGAGAGATCTTGTCCGCCTGATCATGAATTGGTTGCTTCTGCTTCCACTTTTTCCTTCGTTTTTTCCAAATCCCTAGCTTCTCTAACCCTAAGCCTTAGCTCCCTTTTCTCTCTTCGACATCGTGTTGTGCTTCTGTCTGCCGCGCAAATCTCACGGCCTGGAGTTCCGGGCCGAGGGGATATGCGTTGACACGCGGTTTCCTGCTTTTGGGTGCGGTGCAATTGTGCGCGGGCGTGCCAGCACGGTCTACCGTGCATCGAAATGTTGATAAGTGTAGGATGGATAAGTGATGCGCCTGTTTGAACTCGTCTTCTAATCAAACGATTGTAGCTGAGAGAGGAACTAGTCTCGGCTGTTAGGTTCACGGCCTGAACTACAAGGCCGTTGAGTGATGGTGTTGGTGGTGGGTTTTGGGCGGTGCTCCAGCGCGTTGCTCATGGAGCGACGGTCGTATGATATATGGGGTGAGTGAACGAACAACAGGGATGGTGCTCCGGCGCCTTGAAAATCAAGGGTCGTATGATATATTGATGAATGAATTTTCCTTACAGTCTAACACTACTCCTAGGAAAGCAAGTAAAGATATTGAAAGTGCATTACAGGAAAAAATAAGTTGCTCCGTGGGAGGCTTTGGTTTGGTGTTTGAACCCTTTGAATGTAGCTCGAGCCTTGTATTTATAGGAAGAGTTCTTGGAGGAGTAATCAAGGCTTAAAATCTGCATGGTGGAGCCTGATTAGAGCAAGTGGGTAGTCCAATCAACATTTGGGATCGTGAAGCATGGTGTTGTGACCCCATAAATCCCGGTGAATCTCGGCCGCCGCTCTTGATCGTGGGTTCTGAGCTTCTGGCCGTGGAGACGCATTTATGGCCTTGATCGCTGGTGACCTAATATCTCAAGCTGTCAGAATTCTTGTGAGAATGTCTACGTCTAATCACTCTGATCCTCATCACCAAATCCTGACTTCAATCACTTCCCACCTTCCCTCGTGCATTAAATGCTTATTCATGGTCAGTGGGTTTGCTGCAATAAACAGAGGCACTACTTCATTAAATGAAGCCTGGGACCCTGTTGTCACGTGATGATTCGCCTTTAATGCCTTTGGCCGTGATTTTGCTCAGCCTCGGCCTTGGCCTGCACTCGAGGCCGAGATGATCATGCCTTAGCATTTTTCTTTTGTCTTCAGGAAGGCAAAGCACCCTGTTGAAACGCTGCGTTTCAGTTTTACGAGTAAGTGCCAGGGCCGAGAAAAGGGGTTCCTTCGATCAGCTCATGGCCGTGATTTATTAGGCACAAATAGCTTCTTTTTGGCACAAAGAAAACATTGATGAATACCTAGTTTTACAATATAAAATCGTATTTGACTAATTTTGTCAATGTTATTAATGTAATGTGAAAAATATCTTAAGTATTGGATACAACTATTGATTATATTTCCATATTTTACGGAAATTCTCTTTTGAATTCACTATAAGTAAAATAGGATTCAATGCTTGAGAATCATTAAAAAATAATCAAGTCATAACAATGGGTCATTTTGAACCAGAGAGTTTTGAGGTCATTAGTAGGCTTTCTTCTCGTGTTGTGAAGTTTCTTCGATTCCATGACTCTTTTTCCATTGTAAGATCATTTCTATAAAGCATATCAAGCTTGTATTAATTTTATTTCAATACTCAATCTTCAGTTCTTTCTCTTTGTATTATTTTATAAGTTTTACACTTTCATTAACAATTTATATATAATGATTTATATTTATATCCGCAAGTCTTTCCATATCATGTCAAATTACTATTATCATAATTTTTGGTACATGCAACTAAAAGGTTTTTTTGAAATACACTATTGTAATTATAAGGAGTCCATTCTTATATTAGTGCAAAATTTACATTGGGAATTCATATAAAAGCAATTTTTTCAATTTTCCAACTTAGTTTCTTTTCTTTTGATGCTAACATATCTACTTATTTTCTTATTGCAGCAATCATGGATTACTTTTGACAAAAAATATTGAGAAAACATTATTTGGAATTATGAATATACGTATTTAGAAATATGATATTCATCATTAGTCGAATAAATGATTTATCAGATTCTTGGGCTATATATTATCGAGTCATCCGATGATCGCCATTATATGTAGCCCATATTTGATCATGTCAAGCAGGTTCTTCAGATTAATCCCTGGTCATATGCAGCCAATACTTGAACATGTTCAGAGTGTTCTTCTAATCGAACTTGTCATTGTGGCTCGTATAAGGACACTGTTTCACCATAATTTGGTTCCTTAAAAACCAGATTGAGCAAAAACTGGACCGAGTTGACTAAAAACTGGACCGTTTTGGTCTGATTCTAATTTCGATTCTTATAGTGAAAAAACTTGGCTAGCCTGAACTGGATTGGCTGTGCATTTTTTTTATATTTTTTTAATCAAATATTTAAGCCCATAACTAATGTTTCCCCAAGCTCAACTCCAAATCATCTCTCTTTTCTAGGCCCAATCACCTCTTTTTGCATGAAATTGGGCCATTTGTGAATTTTTATGCAAAAAAAAAAAAACATTTTAGTTGGCTTTTTTAAATAAATAAAAAATTCAAAAAATAATAAAAATAATTACGATCCAAAACTGATTCCTGCATATTTAGAAAATGAAAGTACCTCTTTTTGCATAAAATGTTTACTATTGTCAAGAATCGGAATAAAACCAAATTGATTACCAAAATATGCTTGTACAAAACAAAATTAATTCTATTTTGTTTAACTACTTACACAATTTTCAAATGACAAAGTTGTGTTATCTAATAATAGACCAACGTTTTTATATAGTGATGATAAATCGAATTTAATATTTGTAAAAATAAGCATTTTTATAAGTTGAATTATTTACTTCCAATATAAGACTAATTATTTATTTTCCCCGCCCCAATATCGATTTATAATTAAAAAAAAAGTTAAATATGTATATCTAAATATAAATAAGTTAAAGAAAATGGCAGCAACTTGGGGGTTTTTTTTTTTTTTTTTCCAAAGAATAATGCGTATTTTGGTGTTTTCACAAAATATATGAAGGGAATTTAATTTGGGTACAAAAAATCTCATTCCGGTTCATCCTTGCCCAATCTCACCTCCCCCTGATACCCTCAGGAATTCAATTCCCCCTGTATCATGAATTAGACAAATGATTTTATGTGGGCACCACGTTGCTTTTCATTCCCACTTGAAGTAGGTAAACATGCCCTTAAACTGACGTCATTAAAATTTTAAACCACATTTTAAACTAATTCAACCGATCTGGTCTGGTTAGAGCATTCGCAATGATGCTCTCTATTTCTTAGCTAAAATTTAGCTAAAAATATAAGAAAGCTATTTTAGGAGCTCTCTAAAAAATTTCAACTCCAACCATACTCCCTAATTTGGAGAGTCATAAATGCTATAACTCTTTTTTGATTGGTCCATCTCTATTAAAAAAAAAAGAAAAAGTTAGCATTAAATAAAGGTTTGAAATACTCATTAAATAAGGCAACATTAAATTATAGGGAGTCACTAGGAGTACTTTCTCTCTCCTCAAATTTAGGAGCTCATAAAGGACTCCCTATTTTAATTAGCACCATTTTTTCAACAACAAAAAAGCATGATGGGTCCACTTTGCCCAGTTTTTCGTTGCCCTGCCCTATTGACAATAGTGCGCGTAAACCCATTTGTTTTAGTAGAGTACTCTACAATATAGTGTGACCTTGTGCATGGTTGATTTTTTATTGAGGACCTAAAAAATATGAAGGGTTCCGTATTAAATATTATAGAGTTAGTTCAAATAAGTGGTTAGTTCCGTATTAACTCAAGATCCATAATGAGGTGTCACGATAATAATGGCATGTTTTTTAATGATCAATGAGGAAAATATTGCAAAACACTATTTATCATGATAGAAACAATGTTTTTTTTTTCTTCTTAGTAACACATGTTTGAACATTTGTTATGGTAATGTGTACCTCCCCTTATTTTTTGGTTTCTTAAATTTTGTTTGGTTGACAAGAAAAAAGAGAGGAGAGAATATGAATAAATCACAAGACAACATTACATTTATAAATTTACAAAGTGGGTTTGAGTAGTTTACAAGTTGCCGGGCATAATTACAACAGAAAAAATACATCCCATATATACAATTATATATTCTGGTGTGAAAGTTTGTGACAGTTGATTCCGTGAAGAGTTGAGTCTTTATCTGTGGAAGCTGGGTGAACGTGAACCAATTAAAATGATTGTTAATGACAAGCTCTTCCTTCCATTCATCACCCCATTTCTCTCTTGCTCATTTTTTCTTGCCCTGCTATGATGTGCACGTGAAACCCCAATAATTCTCATGCAACAGTGGGGTCCTAATTCCTAAAGCCAGCCCTTCATCTTTTGTTCTCAAGCCAAACTCCAACCCCCAAGAATCTCACCACTCTCTGTCTGTCTGTCTGTCTGTCTGCCTCTCTCTCTCTCAAACACAAACACATTCATTCATATTTTTCTTCTCCACCACCATCAACAATGGTAGATGCAAAACCAGTTTTCCAAGTTCTGCTTCATCTGCTCTTCCTCTGCCTCTGTTCTGCAAATGGGGTTCAGTCTTTCAAAGAGAAGAAGGTCCTCAAACTGCAAGAGTTTCGTTGGAGGCAGCATGGTGGAACCAGAAGTACTGTTTGCCTCTCTCAGAAATCAAGTAAGTTTTGTAGCAAACAGTAAAAAGAACTCATAATTGAACTAGTCATGTAAAATGCTGCTGACCTTATCTTTTCTTAGCTTTATTTTATTCTCTACTTTGGGATTGTAATATATTGCAACAACTTCTTTTTGTTGTTAATTAGGAGATCTAGAAGTGCTTTAGTTCTAATTAAAGTTAATGTAGAACTGCTCTCTCTCTCTCTCTCTCTCTCTCTCTCTCTCTCTCTCTAGGAAGGGCATTTAACTCTTCATTTTCTTTGATAAAGCTTATCTTGGCTTTACTATTTGTTCTGCATTGGAATATATGTTTTGCATTATGTGCTTTTTAAAAGTCTTATTACTATAATAATCAGCAAACTTTTGAGGTTCTCTTGGTAGATTATGCTGGGTTGTGGGGCAATGCACCTCAGAATAATGAACTTAATTCTCTCTCTATCTCTAGGCCTGTCTCATCTACAGCTTTACAAAAAAAAATTTAGATATACTTGCACTATAATTTTGTTTCTTTTTTGTTTTGAGGTAATAATATAGCATGAACAATTTTGGGAAATTCTGAACTGGGTTATCATATTTAAAATTATAGGAAAAGAAAAAGGTGCAACCATATTGGAAATCAAACACAGAGATTACTGCTCAGGAAAGATTGTGGACTGGAACAAAAAGCAACAGAAACGTTTAATTTTCGATGATCTTCATGTTCGGTCACTGCAATCCCAATTCAAAAACAGAGTCTCTGGCAGAATAAAAGATGTATCAGAAGCTCAAATTCCATTAACTTCTGGTATAAGGCTACAAACATTAAACTACATTGTGACTGTGGAATTGGGAGGTAGAAATATGACAGTGATTGTAGACACAGGCAGTGATTTGACTTGGGTTCAATGCCAACCTTGCAAATTATGTTACAATCAACAAGAACCTCTTTTCAACTCATCTGCATCCCCTTCATACAAATCTGTTTTATGCAATTCTTCAACTTGTCAAGCACTCCAGTTTGATACTGGGAATTCTGGGGCATGTGGGAGCAATCCAACGAGCTGTAACTATGTCGTTAACTATGGTGATGGCTCGTATACGCGCGGTGAGCTAGGTAGTGACCATCTCAGTCTTGGAGCTACACCTGTGAACAACTTTGTGTTTGGCTGTGGCAGGAACAATAAGGGTCTGTTTGGAGGAGCTTCAGGTCTAATGGGCTTGGGAAGGAGTGAGAGTGTTTCAGTGGTTTCTCAAACTTCTGCCTTATTTGGTGGAGTGTTTTCCTACTGTTTACCTACAACAGAAGCCACAGCTTCTGGTTCTTTAATTATGGGAGGTGATGCTTCAATTTACAAGAATTCCACTCCGATTTCTTACACTAGAATGGTTCCAAATCCAGAGCTGTCAACCTTTTATTTTCTCAACCTTACTGGTATAAGTATTGGGGGAGTGGCTTTACAAGCTCAAAGTTTTGCAAGTGGTGGGATTCTGATTGATTCTGGGACAGTTATTTCGAGGCTTGCTCCTTCAGTTTACAAGGCTGTCAAGGCAGAGTTTCTGAAACAGTTTTCGGGGTACCCTCCAGCACCGGGTTTTTCAATCTTGGACACTTGCTTCAACCTCAGTGCATATCAAGAAGTGAGCATTCCTACCTTAAAGTTTCACTTTGAGGGAAATGCTGAGCTGAATGTTGATGTAACTGGAATCTTTTATCTGGTAAAAACTGATGCATCACAGATCTGCTTGGCTCTTGCAAGCCTTTTGTACGAAGATGAGATCAGTATTATTGGGAACTATCAGCAGAAAAACCAAAGGGTCATATACAATACTAAAGACTCTAAGCTGGGATTTGCAGAGGAATCATGCAGTTTTATATGACCTGGAATTTAAAAAGGATTTAGGTTGTTTCCGCCTATATATTTTTCGAGGTAAAGCCAAGCAAACCGTTGGCAACAAAACCTTCAACCAAATAGTTCTTCTTAGTTCATTTGATGTATAAATAGTTATGGTCACAATTGGGACAAGGTATAGAATATATGAATGCATGCACTTTGCAGTTTCTGAGTGCCTTTCTGTAATAAAGTGACTCCCTACAGCTGAGGCAGGAAGAGTTTGAACTGTATATTATTTTTCTGTGTTTCTGTTTGGACGCAAGAAGATACACAGGAATGTGAAGGTATAGCTAATGTGACCACACAAGGTTCACATACATGTGCCCTCCTTGTTGCTTCATATAAATGAAAAATGAGTTCTTGCCAAAGCTCTTGAGAACTTTGTGTGAAAGAACTCTGTATTATTTCATGCACTTCAAAGTATTGATCTCCATATAGATGAAATAAGGTTTAATTGAGATGATTTGGGTCAAGTAGAGCTTTATTAATTATTTTTTGGATAAAGCATTTCTCGAAAAGAAACAGCGAAACCAGTGAACAAATTGTTTCACTTCTTTCAGACAGGGTAGAAACTACATTTCAAAAGGGCCATCCACATGTTCTGAAAATATATGACGAAACTTATAAGAACAAAGAGGAGTTTCTTTTTTTCTTTTTCTTTTTTGGTCAGAACAAGACTCAGTTTCTCGAGCCTGAAGGCACTGTTCTTCAAGGGCGTGTAGGCAATAAGGAAAAAATAAGGTTCTGTTTTCAATCCCTGCATTCCCACTTTAAACTGATTAAAGTGCTACTGAAGACTGGTATTAGAAGGTGATGTAACTGGAGTTCTTAATCTATGGAGACGTCTGCATATGTATACAAGATTTTCAGCTTGATGATGCATACAGAACTCTCAAGGATCTTAAATAACCACGCTCGTCCCATGTGCATCTCATAACAGTGGAGCAGTAAGAATTTATCATGGAAAAATATTGTTGTAATCATAGTACTCTGAATAATTAGAGAACTTCAAAAATGCCTTCTTTCAGGGACGTGGTTCCAGCATTTCAAATGACTTTCTCCAGATCTCCCAACAGCCATCAGATGTAGTTCGTCCTTCCCATCGCATTTTACCAGATCAATGCGTCCCTAGTTCAGATCAAGTGACATTCACAAGGGCGGCCATTTCAAGAGTCTCGTACTCATGTGTATCATGACCTTTTTTGGTCCTCAACATCTCAGGTGGAAGAATGGATAAGTTGGGATCAGTTCTGGGTATTAAGAAAAGTAATGCAATCGGAACAATTCTCAACAAACTTCGGATCAAAATTGCCATCCAAAGATTTTCAAACTGTGTCCGTGTAATCTTCAAGACGTGGAGTAAGAGGCCTCCGGCCCAAGTAGATGACAGCATTCCAACATGATCAATAGACATAAGCAAAGCAAAGAAAGTGCCTTCTATACCAGCAGGACAGAGTTTGGAACTGAGTACAAGAAGAGGCATCCACTTAATACGCCCAATCAACTGAGTAACGCCTTCATCAATGACAACAAAAAAATAATCTGGTAAACCAAATTTCAAATTTATGCGCAACACCAATATCAAGTCTAGCAATCCTGATACACCGTAGAGCAATTGTGTCCAGAAAAGCACATCCCTGAAGGGGTAACTTTTGAAGAAGTTCTGGTAAAGAAGGACCCCCAAAAGAGAGCCAACAGCACCAATAGAGAATATGGACCCAACAACCTCCTGCAGCATGTAAATAATGAGTTTGCATTTTAGGCACATCAGAGCAAACAACTTTCAAATGTTATTAAAAAAAGCCGCAAATGGTACCATCAAATGCACTGAAATGATAGAAATAATTCAGGTTACCTGTGAGAAAGATGGACCCCCCTTTGCATCGGTGTACCAGTAAAACATTCCTTCACGAACATTCAAGGCCAAAGCAAGTGACAAGTACATGTATAAACAGGGCCTCCAGACATTACCACATTTTAGAGTTGTCCACATAGTCTTGCAAGCATCCAGAAACTTTACACTGACCTAACTTAAGAGCTTGGTATGAGCATTAGAAAGCAGGAGTTAAAAAAGTAAACAACAAAGTAAGGTAATCTCACCTGTGTATAAGTGAAGGTGCGAACATGAGGTTCTCTATGCATTACCCCAACCAAAATGACCAGCCCTGGAGGGATGCTGAGCAATCCAAAGACACCCTGTTGTAAAAGTGCCAAACTTGCACTGGTCAGAGAAGCAATTTAACTGAATAAAAGGTTAATTTATATCATATTTGACATAATGAAATCCTAGGCATAAGGAAACCGTCCCAACATGATCTGGTTCGAACTTGGACAAATTGCTAAAATATGAGTTCAAATCAAAGTTCTGTCTAATATACAGTGTGATGTATCCTTTCATATGAAATACATCTCATAGATGAAATATTACACGTTTGAATTGGATTTTTACAAGGTCGGGGATGATCATTGGATATAATCTGTTGATTGTGGACCCAATTAGAAATATATCATTTGAATGTTGCTGAATCCAAAATCCTTTGCAAGCCTACCATGTTAAAAATTGGATAGGCATCTCTGACATGCCTAAAAAATATACCAAAAGATTACCCTAAAAGTTTGACCAATGAGCTGATCTCTTCACAGATTTTCAAACAATACCAAAAGTTTATATTGTTACAAGCACAAGAAACTTGAGAAAAAACAAACCTTAGGGCCCAGTAGGTGAACAAGAAACCCACTAAGTGAAAATCCCACCAGTGCCCCAATTGAAGAGGTCAGTCCACACAAGCTTTGCATGTCACCAGCAAGGGATGGATGACTTATACTGTTTTGTGTAACACAGGCATCAATTGTTACATCAGCTATTGCTACTCCAGCACTCCCCACCATCAGAGACAACAGGGAAATTGTGAGATCTAATTTCTTGTCTAGTGATAGCACAAGCATGGAGATCACCCCAATTACACCTGGAAAAGAAAAATGGGAAAGAAAAATAAGGGAACAGCCTTCTGGTTCCAGCTATTTTTGTTTTTCTTTAAATTCAGGTCATAATGCCAAAACATATCAAGCGCATTTTATCTTATACAGATTAAATTACGAAAAAAAAATTTGTCAAGTTGCAAGGCAACTCTTGCAGTCAAGCTAACAAATACGTACAGAAAATGGAAGTCTTTGAACCAAAGAAAGAATAGAAAACGGAAGTCAGTACTGTCAAGGGGCATGGGATTTCAAAACTTATCCCAAGATTACAATCGTTCAATGAGCATACCTTCATATACAAGTTTAAATTTAAATGTTTTTTTAAGGTTCAAAGAGTGGAACACTCCTGAACTAAGTAGGTAATATTCATAGTAGTAAGATCTTTTAAAAGAAAAAAACAGTTGGCAAGGTAAAAGCAGACTTGCATATAGGCTATTT
Source organism: Prunus avium (assembly GCF_965620075.1). Taxonomy (NCBI): domain Eukaryota; kingdom Viridiplantae; phylum Streptophyta; class Magnoliopsida; order Rosales; family Rosaceae; genus Prunus; species Prunus avium. The sequence continues at coordinate 9,827,732 of NC_142286.1, forward strand.
TCATGCATAGATAATCTCAGTTATGCATGTCATCATTAAGTGATGAACAGGATGAATCAAATTTTTACTTTTAAAATCTGTATCCTTGAGTACTGATCCAGGTGATTCAAAATAACGCATACAGTAACGGTGTAGCAGTTATAACAGACGCCTACACAAGAAATCACCATCTGAGTGACAATCAGGTCATCTTTTAGAATGAGAGTCACTTTAGAAGAAAAATACTCTAGAGCCTAAAACTAAAGGCAAAATATGAGATAGAGGTGTTACCATAGAACTCTAAAAAGAATACCATGTGTGCACACTCTCACAAACTAGCAATTGCTCATGCTGTGCAAAGCTATAGTTATGGAAATTGTAGCAAGTCGAACATTAAGACATTTTGCCAATTTTGTTACCCCATTTGCTAAAACTAAGCTTCCTCCTAAAGTAAACTGAAACTCTAACGACCGCCACTTCAAGATTAATATTTTCCCCATTCTTTGGATAGTTACTAAAGTCAACGGTAACAAATTTTCATTGCTTACCTATCAAGTAAGCTACAACATGCACTGATCTCAACAATTATGCCCTTCAATTCAATCCAAAACTAAAAGCAGCAGCTGAAATTGTAGAAACTCAATTTTGCAAGCAACACATTCATATACAAAAATGAGTTGGTATCATTTACCAGCAAAAACAAAGTACGGCTTTCGGCGGTACCCAAGAATAGGAAGAGTATCAGTGAGAAGACCCCAAAAAGGCTTAACCATCCATGGAATTTGAATGATCCCAAAGTAGACTTGTGCCTCAGAGGGCTGCACTTTCTGATCATCTTTCAAGTAATACTGTATACCGATTCTACTCAGTCCCATACTCAGACCCTGACTGATTCCGTACACAATGACCACACCCACCACAAAGCTCCAATGCAACTCACTGCTGAGCATTTTGAACCAATTTATGGGTGTCCATAGCAAATCCCGGACACCCTTTACTGAGGTTTTCTGCTTTTGGTTCTCAGCCTCAAGGTGTAGACTTTCTTTTTCCTGTTCTTCTTCTGCTTCCATTACCATAGCTCTACTTTTCCTGCAAAACTTTAGAAGAATAAAAGATAACCAGCTGATAAATCTATGTTTTCCGTAGGGGGTTTGTCAAATTAGTTGAAATTTATGCAGAGCTTTAAGAATTTTTCTCAAGTTGCATATCTTTGATATTGACTTTGACTTCAACTTTCTCTGGGCAAAATGCGAAAAATAAGCCACTAGACAGGCAGAGAGAGAGAGAGATCCAAGACAAGATCTGCCCAACAAAAGGTGGACCAATGTGATCTCACAACCCCAAAATGATGCTGCTGGGCCTGTTGGCTTTGCTCCAAGGTAGCAACAGCAAGAACTCGTAAGCTCAACAAAAGCCCAATGGGTAGCGGGCAAAATAGTAAAAGAAAGTTTAATTATCAGAAACCGCCAAGTGGCACCCTTTTTTTTATATTTTAGAAAATATGGTATTTCATTCAACCGAAAGGAACATTACATGGTAAGAACTAGCATATTAACAGCGGCCTCGTTAAAACCTTTCAAGAGAAACAAAATCTCGAAGTAGGAAAGAGTTACACCCATTCTATTGACTAAACAAAAGAGTCAAACAACTTATACGAAACAAATCAACCTAAACCCCAACCACAAAACCCTTAAAACAACATCCCATCACTACTTAGGTACTGTCAAAGAAGTCCTCCTATGATCTAGAAAAAGCATCATAATTCTTTGTACAGAGTCAAAAACGTACTATGGGTATCAGAATAGATCTAGCCAATCACCCAACTGCAAAACCATTGAACATCATAGTTCTTCGTATAGAGTAAAAAACGTACTATGGGTATCAGAATAGATCCAGCTGATCACTCAATCGCAAAACCATTGAAACACATCTCATCACTACGCAGATACTGTTAAAGAAAGCCTCCTATGATCTAAAGAAAGCATTATAGTTCTTCGCATAAAGTCAAAAACGTATTGTGAGCATCATAACAGATCCAACCAAATACCAACCGCCACCTCCAATTTTCTTAATCCAAAACCCTAGCTGACAAGCAAGGGAGACCAAGATTGGCCTCTTAGCCTGAAGAAAGTTCCGAAGAAAGATCTTCATAATAGGAATGTTCATTGATTGCCAAGCCCACGAACGTTCCATAGGAGAATTATAAGGGAGATCTTGGAGATCCCTCGAGGCTAGTATCCTCCGCCTTGTCAACAAAATCCTCGATACAAAAACTATGCTTACTAGAAAAATCCATGCCACTAACAATCAGATACCCAACACCAGTTTTCACACGCTTCTGATTCCTGTTTGGTGCCGCATACTTGTCATCCCCTTGAGCAGAAGAGGCGGTGGCCATTTCCATAACGTTAAGATGGAGACCCCTCACTAGCGACTGGCTCCTTGGGAACCCAAAAAGGAAGCCAACGCAGCCACCATATGGAGAACAAAAGAGCAAAAAAAACATCATACCCAATTCACCAAGAAGAACCCAAAGAGACAATAAGAGAAAACTAAGAGGGACAGCGCAGAAAATAAGTATAGAAAACTGGAGAAAACCTAACCCTAGCCGTCAAGGCTCTCCTCGCGTGAACGAGAGAGCAACCCCCAACAACCCGTGACTCTATAGAGAGAGTTGCTGAAGGGTTTCTTTAGTGGCACCCAATTTTTGTTTTAAGCTTTATTAGGGGTCGTTTATAGTTTAGGGATTTTTGCAGAAATGTCAACTGAACTTATACATCAGTTTCAATTTGTCACCTTAAAGAAAAATTTAAGCAAAATGTCACCTTAAGTTTTCAAAATCCATGATTTGTCACTTGACTTTAACATCATCTAATTTTTCATCCATTTTAAAGGGTGTTTTAGTCTTTCTAATATGTAAACCCTCTTTTTCATATAATTTAAATATAAAGCTATGCAAACCCTCTTTCTTGAAAAGACTAAAATACCCTTCAAAATTGAAGAAAAATTGGATGATGTTAAAGTCAGGTGACAAATCATGAATTTTGAAAACTTAAGGTGACATTTCGCTTAAATTTTTCTTTAAGGTGACAAATTGAAACTGATGTATAAGTTCATGTGACATTTCTACAAATATCCCTATAGTTTATCAATGCAAGGTCCAGTATAGTTTAGGGCTACAATTCATTGTTTCTTTCTTTAGTGGTGCAAAATCATCATTTTAGATATTAAGATTTAGATGGTTTCAGGCGAAGCTCAAAATTCAAACCCAAACCCCTACCCTAAGGAATGAACCAAATCCTTAAAAAAGGGTAAATCAAAAAGGGACAAAAGGAGTAACAATGCAACCCTACAGTTGTAAATGTAACTGCATAAAGGAAGCACAAAAATAAAAAAAATTAAAAAAGGTTAGTGGTTGGCAATAAGAAAAATGTTTTGGGCTGGAAGAAAATATAAAAGAAAAAAAGTATGAGCGAATTAGAGTAACTCAAGGCTGTTTTTGTTATTAGAGATTCAAAAGGCTCCCTTCTCATTGGTGGAACAAGGAAATGTTGGTTCTTCTAGTGTTTTATTGGCTGAACCTCATGCCTTAGAGCACTTCCACCCATTTGTCATAGTAAAAGGCAAGGGGAGTTTTGGTGTGGGAAGTGAAGAACATGGCCAAGTGTTTATAGATCAAAATTTCTGAATTTTTTGGTATTTTTCCCTTCTTTTTTTTTCAATTTTTTTGGTATTTAAATTGGCCGCTAACATCACACTGACGTCAGCTTGCCCAGGCAACAGCTCAGGCAAGTCTTGCCTTTGGGCTTGCCTAGTTTCATGGGGCCCACTTCTTGCCATGGTAATTTTCCTCGGTGGGGTTGTTTTTGGATTCTAGGCCCTTTTTTGCCCTGACAAAAAGGGATGGGTGAAACTGCTCTTAGGGAATGATTTACTTCAAGATCAACACTTTACTTACTTAATTTTGGAAGTTAGCTCTAAAGTGCTGCTTGGCTACTCCACACCTTAAACAAATTTTCTTAAAGATAGTTTGGCCAATGAAGGTCAATCAACTAGAAACCTCGAAGTTTGGAGACGGTGACTTCAGATGTTCCCTCGAGCTTTATTTTGTAGTTTTGATTTTCTTTCTTTTAGGCCTGAAAAATGGGCTTGGCCGGGTCCAGTCACAAGCTTCTTTGGCACTAAGGGTTGTGGGGGCCAGACTAGGCCAGCCCCATCTTTAATAAGTTAAGCCTAAGCCCAACCCAAGAGCCAAGAATTTGAGCTCATAGGAGGACCAATGGGCCGGGCCTATATGGCCATGTCAAATAGACCATATATAATTAATTAAATGCAATTATTATTAATACTAGTTTACTTTTATAAGGATATAAAATACAAAATGTTAACATTAAAAGGTCATTTTTTCTTTCCAATTTTTTAATTAAATACAAACATGATTAATATTAGTTTAGTTTTATATAAATATTAGTTATTAACTTAAATATTGGGTGACTACCCAAAGGCTTACAAATCATGGCCCAGGCCCTACCATTTACACAACGAGTTGGCTAAGCCTAACCACACACAGTACTAAGCTGGACCATTCTATATCCCAAAAATTAGGGCCGAGTTTGGGCTAGTCCATTGGGCTTGGGCCTTTTTACAAGCATATAATCTCTTTCTTGAAGCCCAAGAAAACTCAAATCCATCTACAACATCACAATCTCCACTCAGACCTCGTCACACATTTTGTCCAGACACTGTCCCTCACGTTGAAGGCCTCCCTAAAGGCATTGAGTTTTCCTCTAAGGTCCCGACACCTTTGATCGATTTGCTGTGTATTACCAAGGATGGCACTCGTGACCAAATACAAGCTTTCCTAAATGCTAGCGTTCTCAACCGTGAAAATAAAATTGATATGATTTTCTATGACTTTGCTCATTGGATATCGTAAATCACAAGGAAGCTTGGGGTTGGGATCAAATCCATTTACTATAGCACTGCTTGTTCAACTATATACTCGTTTAACCTTGTCTTGATGCGAAATTACAACCCTAGCCTTACTAGTATTACCGACGAACAACTACGGGACCTACAGCTTGGAAACCTATCAGAAACTGTGGTGTTGCTTCCTGGCCATGAACTCATTAGGAAGAACTTTTGGAAACCGTTTGGATTAGGTGGCTTCACACTTTATCAGAGGCTCACTAATGCCATCAAACAAAGAAATGTAATTTGCATAAGAACGTGTAGAGAAATTGAAGGTGATTTTTGCTATTACATGCTTTTAATTCGGCCAGTTTTGGGGTTGGAATACTCTAATAAGAATAGCCCACCGTTAGAAGACATGTGAGTGAAGTTCCTTGTTGGGTTTGATGTAGTCAAGTTTGTTGTGTTTTGTGCATTTGAGAGCTAGTTGGTCCTTGAGCAAGACCAATTCCAAGAGTTCACATGAAATATGATTAGAGGAATTTGTATGGAGTTTTGGTGTGGGAAGTGAAGAACATGGCTAGGTATTTATAGAAAAACAAATTCTAAATTTTTTGGTATTTAAATTGGCCATTGACGTCGTACTGACGTCAGCTTGCCCAGGTAGCAACTCAGGCAAGTATTGCCTTGGGCTTGACTAGTTTCATGGGGCCCACTTCTTGCCAAGGCAATTTTTCCCCAGTGGGGGTTGTTTTTAGAGTCTAGACCCCCTTTTGCCACGACAAAAGGGGATGGGTGGAACTCAGGGACGTACCCACTAGCATGCTAACCTGGGCTAAAGCCCAGGCAACTTGTTTTTTGTAAGATTAAATTAATACTCTAGCCTAGGTCATCCAAATAAAATATTATTAACTAATCCTACTAGGACTAAGCTGATCTCCCAAATAAAATATTATTAACTAATCCCACTAAGGACTAGGCTGACCAACAAATAAATAAAAAGAACTAAACCCCACAGCCAGTGGCTGACCATTGTAGGTGCTTTAAATTGCCCATTTGCTGAACTGGTGTACAAATTACCTTATTTCCATTTTCAACATTTAAGTAAATGTCTTTGTCCTTTTACTTTCATTTATTTTTATATTACTCCATTTACTTAAGTTTACAATGTAAATAAGGAAGTAACCCCCATTTGGATTCAAATAAAAATACTAGAAAATCAAATTCCCACCAAATCAAAATATGAAAAATCGGTTTTAGTGCAAAATACGATTTAGGCTAAAAATGATGGCTCATTAAGTCAATATATACTTCATACTAAAATCCCATAAAATCAAGTTTTCTTATTTGATGTGTAAGGAATAAAAGCCGCCAAAAATTATCTTGAGAAAATGATTATTCCGAAAAACTATTTTTCATACTTAGTCAATATTGCACCTCCGCTAAAAAAATTATGGGTCCGCCAGTGCCCACAGTTATTAACTTATCCCGCTACTGTGCCCATCTATTCCAAAATCACTACACTAGGCAGAGACATTCCCTCTCTCCTTTACCAAAAAAAAAAAAAAGAAGAAAGAATTTCCCTCTATCTCTTGCGCAGTAGCAGACCATTCGCTAGCAACTAACTCCTGCTCTTTGACAAAAAGGAAAATTATGCATGTTAAAACAAACAAGGTAATCTTCCATTGTTCATCTTCTTTTCTTTTGAAATTTTGGGGATTATTTAGGGTTTATGAAGTATCAATGAAATTTTAGGGCTCATTATGTCCCCCTTTGTATTTTTTTGTTATCAATGAAATTTACTCGTACCGTTGAGTGTTCAATAGGTACGTAAGGTAAATTTAGCCCACGCCATTTTGAAATCCTGGGTCCGTCCCTGGGTGGAACTGTTCTTAGGGAATGATTTACTTCAAGATCGACACTTCACTCACTTAATTTTGGAAGTTAACTCTAAAGTGTTGCTTGGCTACTCCACACCTTAAACAAATTTTCTTGAAGATAGTTTGGCTAATGAAGGTCATTCAACTAAAGGCCCCAAAGTGTGGAGACAGTGACTTTGGACGTTCCCTCGAGGCTTTGTTTTGTAGTTTTGGTTTTCTTTCTTTTAGGCATGTAAAATGGGCTTGGCCGGGTCCAGTCACAAGTTTCTTTGGCACTAAGGATTGTGGGGGTCGGGCTAGGCTAGCCCTATCTTTAATAACCTAAGCCCAAGCCCTATGGCCAAGAATTTGGGCTCATAAGAGGACCAATGGGCCCGAGCCTATATGGCCATGTCAAATAGACCATATATAATTAATTAAATATAATTATACTTAATTAAATACAATTATCATTAAGAGCAAGTCCAGCGAGGGGCTGAGCCCAAGGCTGGGGGGGAAAGGCCAAAAGGGTAATTCAGCCTGAGGTCCAACTCGCGGGTTGGGTGACGTCAGCGCTACAGTGATTGTGCTACAGTGTCTCGCGCTACAGTGCGCTAAAGTCCACGTGTCGCGCTCTGGGCTCTCCGATCAGATTTTTTACTCCAATCCAACGGCAGCCAATTTTTGTACAATAAAAAAATGAAAAAAAATCGAATTTTTTTATAAAAAATTACTGATTTTTTTTTCTATAAATGCCAAAATTTTATCCGATTTAGATATGAAATTTATAATAAATATTGACACATACGAACCCGGAAATCTTATCCGAAAATATTATCCAAATTAATTATTGAGGTAAAAAAATTTGTGAAAAAAACAAAAAAATGAATAGTAATTGCCCTTAGCCATGGCAACGGGTGGAAACACAAAATATACTATTTGCAAGGGCAACCACTATTCACGTGAATAGTGGCTGCCCTAGCCCCCCCCTTGCCATGGCAAGGGGCAAATGGGTGGAGTTGCTCTAATACTAGTTCACTTTTATAAGGATATTAAATACAAAATGTTAATATTAAATGGTCATTTTTTCTTTCAATTTTTTTTAATTAAATACAAACATTATTAATATTAGTTTAGTTTTATATAAATATTATTTATTGACTTAAATATCAGGTGACTACCCAAGGGCTTACAAATCATGGCCTTGGTCCTACCATTTACACAACAGGTTGGCTAAGTCTGACTGCAATACTGAGCTGGACCATTCTATATTCCAAAAATTAGGGCCGAGTTTGGGCTAGCCCATCGGGCTTGGGCCTCTTTACAAGCATATAATCTCTTTCTTGATGCCCAAGAAAACTCAAATCCATCTACAACACCTCAATCTCCACCCAGACCTCGTCACTTTTTGTCCAGACACTGTTCCTCACGTTGAAGGCCTCCATGAGGGCGTTGAGTTTGCCTTTAAGGTCCCAACATCTTTGATCGATTTGTTGTGTATCACCAAGTTGAGTTTGCCTTTAAGGTCCCAACATCTTTGATCGATTTGTTGTGTATCACCAAGGATGGCACCCATGACCAAATACAAGCTCTAAACGCATGTGTCCTCGACTGTGAAAATAAAATTGATAAAATTTTCTATGACTTTGCTCATTGGATACCATAAATCACAAGGATGCTTGGGGTTCGGATCAAATCCATTTAAAACAGAACTGCTTGTTCAGCTGTGTATGCGTTTAACCTTGTCCCGACCCGAAATTACAAGCCTAGCCTTACTGCTATTACCGAGGAACAACTATGGGACCTATCTAATGGATACCTATCAGAAACTGTGGTGTTTCTCCAGGCCATGAACTCATCAGGAACAACTTTTGGAAACCGTATGGATTAGATGGCTTCACACTTTATCAGAGGCTCACTAATGCCATCAAACAAAGAGACATAATTTGTATAAGAACGTGTAGATAAATCAAATGTGATTTTTGCTATTACATGCTTTTAATTCGGCCAGTTTTAGGGTTGGAAGACTCTAATAAGAATAGCCCACTGTTAGAAGACACGTGAGCGAAGTGCCTTGTTGGATTTGACGTAGTCAAGTTTGTTGTGTTTTGTGCATTTGAGAGCTAGTTGGTCCTTGAGCAAGACCAATTCCAAGAGCATGTGCTAGGTTTTAGCTAATTGGGTTGCCATTTTGTGGCTCTAAAGCCACTTGTGGGCTGTGCTACCATTAAAGAGGCATTGCCATATGGGTTTGAAGAGAAGGTGAAAAGGAGAGGGGTAAGGAGAATGAAATTGTGATGGATAAGGACAATGAGTTAGGTATTGTGGTGAAGAGGAACTAGGGTTCATCATTTGCCTGACCTGAAATTTTTTGGTGGGCATGGGCTTCTCGAGCTTTCTATATTTTTCGAGCCTGCCAGGCCTACTTATTGCGCCGGGCCTAGACGGGCTTGGCAGGCTGATCTTAGATAGGGTGAAATAGCTCGTCCCAAGGTTCAAACCCTTGGCCCAAGTCCTACTTAATCTTAGAGCAGGTTGGGCCGACAGGGCTTAAACATCGAGCAAGGTTAGGCTTTGGCGCATCGGGCCTCGGGCTACCATTTTGGCCCATAGGTCGCAAGCCAAATGTTGATCCCTAAAAGGAACCATGCAAAGTGGAGGGGAATACTATATGAGCTAGGATTTATGAGCGAATATATTAATAGGTTTGTCCCAGATGTGACAGAACTTTGTAGGCCTATAAAATGGGCTAGATCAAGCCAACCCGTCCCTAAGATGAGTTAGCTCAAGCCCTACCTAGTCACGTGCTTTTTTGGCCCTATGATTTGAATGGGTCGAGCCAAGCCAGACCTATATTAAATAGGCTAAGCTCATGCCCTACCTAAAGGCCAAGAACTTTAGGGTGTGGGAATACCTCGTGGTTTGTACCCCAAAAAAAAAAAAACCAAGAACTTTCAGGCTAATAAGGGGCCAATAAGGCTAAGCCATATAGCTTTATCAATTGGGAGAATGCTAGCAACCTTCTATCTAAGTAGGCTAAGCCCATGCCCTACCTAAGGCCCAAGAAATTCCAAGCCAATGGGTCGTACCCATATGGCCTTATCAATTAGGAGAATGCTACCAAGACCAATTCAAAGAGCTTGTGCTGGGTTTAAGCTAACTAGGTTACCATTTTGTGGCTCTAAAGCCACCTGTGGGCTATGCTACCATTGAAGAGGCATTGCCATATGAGTTTGAAGATAAGGTGAAAGGGAGAGGAGTAAGGAGAATGAAATTGTGATGGATGAGGACAATGAGGTAGGCATTATGGTGAAAAGGAACTAGGGTTCGTCATTGGCCTAGCTGATCGGTTCATAATTGTATATCATTTTGTACCCTTCTAGCTTATGATTTGGTTATGTTTTTGAGTTAAACTTGTGCTTTTAATCCTTTTTGTGTTTATCTTTCAGTTCATTGAGCTTTAGGTAATAATGATGGCTTTAGAGAGCATAATTCATGCAATTCAAGCATGTTAAGGCCTAATTTGGATGAATGGATGAAGAGCTTAAAGACAAACTCATTTTAGCTACAGCCCCCTGCCAGTCCAGTTCCGTAGGTCATATTGCAAGCTTTGTTTCAACAACCTACATAGCTCGAATGAGGCCACATTCTTCTTGAAAGTTGTTTCAATGGGTGTGTACTATAACATATCCAAAATTCAGCCCCATTGGATAAATATGGAGGCTGTTACCTAGCAAACACAGAACCATGCTCAGGATGGATCTTATCAGCGCGGAAAATGAGTTAGCAATTTGTTTTGGCCTTAACTTCCTCCTCCGACCTTGGATTGGCCCAAATGATATATGGCTGGAAAGAAGACATTCTAAACTTCAAGTTTGAGTGCTTAAAGTCTTAATTTGCTTAAGGGAAGCCCAAGTTGTAAGCCCTTGAAGTTGCTGGTCATGCTGACCTCAGCATGTGCTGGTTGGATGCTTGGTCATGGTGAGCTAGGTATGAGCTATCATTTCTGGTTGGAAGCTTGGTCATGGTGACATGAAGATGAGCTAGGGCTGCTGGTGGGATCTATTGGTGAAGTGCATCAACCATTTCAGATTTTATAATGGAAGTGTTGTATGCATTAGTGAAGTGCATCAACCATTTCAGATTTTATAAAACAAAGTGTTGTATGCATTAGCCATACTTAATTCAGATTTTCAGCTTCCTTAGGCCTATATATAGTGAGGTTTCCCAAGCTTGTAAACACACCCCAAGGGGGGGAGCTCTCAAACACTTCTCTAGAGCTCCCTTCCCTTCTCTCCCTCAAATTCTCTTAATTTTGCTTTCTAGTTCTCAATTCTAGCTTTCCTTTTGCTTCTTAGTTGTAGTTTATTTTTCTTTGTAATGTAAATTCTTTTCTTAAGTTTTCAAGTTGAATTAGTTTCCAAGTTTCAATTATGGTTTTTGTTCTTATTCATTATGCTTATAAGTTAATATGCTAGTTTGAATGATTGATCACCATTTAGGCTTGCATGTTAGCTATCTTGGTTTGAATTAAGAGTAGACACCATGCTTTAATTCGAATTGAACTATGAATAGGAAGAGTATGTATGGACATTCGACAACAGGGATTAGATACATGCTTGGTTGTTTAAATTGTTCTTCTATGCTTAATGGGTTCCTAATGCTTAATTTTAGGTTAGACAACAAATGATCAAATTAGGGAATTAGGAACACAAGGTTATGACCAAACACCATGGCTTAATCATACTTTAGCTAGAATCAATCCGTTAATCTAATTGAACTTGGGAACTTATTTGCTTGAGTTATTTCTTCCTTGTTTTATTTATTTCCCTTCTTTTTCATTTCTATTTTGTGTAGGGAAAATGAATTGAATCATTCAATCACCAATCCTCGTGGGATCGACCTCGCACTTACATACGCTATACTACCGAACGGCTCGTGCACTTGCGAGTATCACAAGTTGAGGATGCAGCTGAATCCATTTTGGTGCAGCTGTATCTACACAACACTAGCCCAAAATTTTTTGGTGGGCATGGGCTTCTCAGGCTTTCTTTATTTTTCAAGCCTCGTTGAGGTTTCAAAGGTGAAGGCCTGGGCCCACCCATTGAGCCTTGCCTAGATGGGCTTGGCGGGCCAATCCTAAATGGGCTTAAATGGGCTGACTGGGACTAAACATCGGGTAAGATCGGGCTTTGGCCCATCGGGCCTCAGGCTACCATTTCAGCCCATGGGATGTGATCCAATTATGATCCCTAAGAGGAAAAATGCAAAGTGAAGGAGCATACTATAGGAGCCAAGATTTATGAGCGACTATATTGATAGGTTTGTCCCAGATGTGACAAAACTTGTAGGTTTGTAAAATGGGCTAGATCAAGCCAACTCGTCCCTAAGATGGGTTACCCCAAGCCCTACCCACTCACAGGATTTTTTGGTCCTAAGAGTTGAACAGGCAAGACCGGGCCGTGTCAAACCTATATTAAATAGGCTAAGCCCATGCCCTACCTTAGGCCTTCTTCAACCCATTTGGGGATAAACCCAAATTTTCCCCCTCCAAAAGTAACTATTTGGGTTTTACCCGGACTAAAACCGATTTTTCTCCCAACCCTCCCGACTCAAATTTTAAGTCCGCAGCTTTATTAATTTTTTTTAAGAATGGTTTAAGTTTAACTTTTTTTGTTATGGATAACTTTTCTTCATTTAATTTTTTTAATATCTTCATAATTTAATTTTTTTAAACAAATTTACCTTAAAAAAAATTGAAATTCCACAAATATAATTTTATTCCAAAAGAAAGCACACAACATAATTTTAAAAGAAAACACACAATACTTCAAATTCATCATACATGAAACCCAATAGGAATAAACTAATAACCACCATTGTGAGGGCTTGGGTGGGGTTTTGGATAATAGTCCCCTGAATTGTTTTCAAGATTAACAACAAACTATTGACCATGTGCATGTTCTTGCATGAGTTTATCTTGTTTATCCCCCCAATACTTCTTTTTGCTTGGAGTAAATTTGGACACATCCATAGACATTATTTTTTGTCCTTGGGCTTCCTTATCTTCTTGCTTCTAATACGCATAAGCATTAGCTTGATCTTGGACAAACTTGTCCAATATGTTGAGCTTTCTTCTCCTATCCTCCTCAAAAGCAATGCCTTGCTCAACCAATGATTCCAAGTACTTATCCCTTGTTTGTTGAGAAGGGTCAGCCATCTTCCCTTCTTTTTTAGCAACCTTTTGTTTATCTTGCCCCTTAGGCCTTGGACTAGGCATGACGATATCGTCTACGTCGTTATCCAAATTCACCATACTTGCACTAGCTCTAGAAGAACGTTGTGTGGGAGGCTCATTTATATCGTTCCACTTTAGAGTTGGATCTTATCTAGATTAATTTAAAATATTATTTTGATTGTTGGATTTAAATTTCAATCATTGGATCTTTTTTTAAATTTTTTTTTTTTTTTTTACCTTTAAAATATATTGCATTTAATCTAGATCATTGATTTAGGTTACTATTAGGTTACAGAAGCACATGAGGCCCACATCAGATTCCTTGCACACGGGCTGCGTCAGCTTCAATGGGCTCCACCGAAATTTTTTTTTGGGTCCAGGCAATAGTTGGACTGCTACTTGGCCCCAAGTTTGGATTTTCCCAAATTTTGGCCCCTTCATTTTTTTGGTTGAAGAGAGGATTTGGGCTAAAATTTGTGATATTTTGGGTTTGCCCTTGTGGGTTGGAGATGGCCTAGGGCCAAGAACTTTCAGGCTAATGAAGGGCAAATGGGTCGGACCCATATGGCCTTATGAATTAGGGGGATGCTAGCAACCTTTTTTCTAATTCTCTTTTGGACCTTCTTCTTTTTTCTCATGACATGTGTCACTTTTCTTACACTTAAAACAATGTCATTAATACATCATACAAGTTAGCTTTTGTTTTCTAAATTTACCCTCATTAAATATTTTGACTTTTCCTGTTTCCTTCAATTTATTCAAATTTTTTTTTTTACAACTTCCGCTCTCTTCAAATGAACACAACCTTGCAACCCCAAATCCAAACCCTCCCTCTTATTAATCGAGAAAGCACACAAGGGTCTGCTCCCTTGACATCCTCTTTAATGTCCAAAGCACACTAATATTCCCCCAAACAAAATGACATCCACCACCGAGATAGCATATTTAGCAAAACTAAAAACTTGTTAAAGTTGGCCCACCATATGATGCAGAGAAGGAAGAAGGAAACAAAGGATTGCAAGGGAGCAGCGGGAAGAGGAGAAGAAGAAGTCGCGAGGAGCTGCTATAAGCAACCGGTCGTCACGTGAATAATGCTACGTGGTTTTGGAGTTTTTAGAATGTTTTGACGTGGTTTCAGCTATAATCCAGCTGCTGCTTGTCTCTGCAGATTACATAGTTTAGTAAAAGAACATAACTCAAGGCTGCTTAGAAAGGAAGAACTAAAGTAGAACTCTAAGCTTGCTTTCTCCTTTAGGAAAGGACTGAAGTGATTTAGAGATTATAGTTTTAGGCTATTGAATCGGGTAAGTTTCTATTGTGATCTTAGCTTTGTTCCTTCCACCAATATAAGCCTCTGAACTGCCTTGGTATTGAACTCCCACTCATATTTCTATTTGTTCTTTGTGACATGAAAGCCTTATTTAATCCCCAATTCAGATATGTTTGCCTTCATTTGAAACTCATAATTGAACATTGAATAGCATCTGAACTTGTCGTTAATTCAAACCATCTGAAATACAGTGTTTGTGCCTTCTTTTGAAGGAGTCAGGACCTCTAGCTAGCTAGTAATAAGGCCCATGCGACTACCATGGGAGTAAGGCCTCGTTGGAAACCCTAATGAGGATTTACATAAGCTATCTCATTGTTATTGTGTCTCTGATTTTGACAATGAATCGTATTTCAGTCCTTGAATTGTTCAGTTTCATTTTGTGTACTCTTTTCAATTTCACTTTCAAATATTGTATTGTTGTAATCCTCACACTCACGGCCATATATAGTTGCTTACTGAGCTTTGTAGCTCATCTTTTTCCCTTCTGTTTCAGATTAGCTCGGAGTAGAAGTTGGTTCAATTGTGATGTGTTGGATGCTCTGTATAAGATCTGTTTGTTATTGGAAGACTTTAGGTTTTAATGTTGTACTATTGAAAACACTATGTGGAAATGGAAATGTTTGTCTTTGATTTTGGAGAGTTTGATTTGGTAACCTTTGTAGATCCTGGTAGTTCCAATTGAGCAATATAATGAGTTTGACTTAATTGTTCTTTTAGTGAATTCGGGACATAACAATTTTCTTATAAATCTTTTAATTAAGTAGCATAATTAATATTAGTAAACTTTTATAAAAATATTATTTAATAACTTAAATATCGGTACTAGTGGACTCACAAAGGCACAAGGAGATGCATACGCACTTCCCCTCTTCGGAAAATCTGAGGGACGGAGGCGGGTATGTCATGATTGTGTATTGAAACATATGACAAATAGCGCTTGGTCTCTTTAGTGAAACGCTGAGTTTCATGCCCAATATATGGGCTCCATGTTAGTGGATTCTAGGGAAAACGATAGAGATAATGGGCTAAGTTTCCTAATTAAACTATTCTTATGGGCTCAAATAAACATCAGCCTACAAATAAAAAATAATATTTATAAATATTGCCCACCCAATGGGCTAAGTTTCTTTATTAAACTATTCTTCATGAGGTTTTGCCCACATTGAATCTAAGGGAATTAATATTGTTTAAATTCTAAGTATATGTAGTTGCCTAAATTTATTTTTATTGAGCTTTTAGCCTTTTAAATACTGCACCTCTCCTGAAAAATTTCTGAATCTGCTAGAGAATATCAAGTTGGGTCAGGCTCTCTATGGGCTTACAAATCATGACCCATGACCATGTCTTACCCTTTGCACAATGTGCTAGGGTAAGCCAGCTCATAGCCCAAAAAATAAGATCGAATTCATGCTAGGCCATCGAGCTTGGGCCATTTTCACATGCATACTTTATTTTCCCTTTAAGGAAAAAAAAAAAAAAAGGAAGACATTTATGGGGCAGTAAATTAATGCCCGAAATTATTTTTTAAAGTATGTTCATATTGTGTATTTGATTAGGAAAAAAAGATTATGTCAGTTAATTGGAAAAATAAATTTATTATGTTTTTAATATGTATTTGATATCTTATAAAACTCAATATATATAACAAAAGCTCGTTTCAAAAAATATATATATGCATACATAAGCTTATTAGAGTAATTATGAATACAATATTGTTTATGAAATAATCCGGATTAATTTTTTTTTTTTTTTTAAAAAGAAATATATCCCATAGGAGCATATAAAAAATTTAAATACAAATTATGACAACTAACTTGACACAAATGAGGTTAATGATCCATAATTATAGTATTAAAACAAAAGGATGGTGTTCTTCACACTCTAATTTGAAAAATATTTCCACTCCTCTCCTTACTTTCAAACTTTTTTTATTTAACGAGGGAAAATAGAATTTGAATTTAGGACATGTTCCAACAATGGAAAGAAAAAAAAGAGTATCACTATACCAAAGTTAGCTAATTCTTTACTTTTATACTTTAATAGTTGAAACTTGAGTAAATGAAAGCAAAATGAAAACATAAAAGTACTAAGGAGGGGTGCAAATGTAAGTGTAAAGAATTTGCATGGTATGAAAATTATAATATTTGGACAAGGTTTAAGTTATTCATGTGTCTTTAGCTTTCAAAGGTCACTTTAGAAATGACAAGTTGAATGAAAGGGTTTGAAGAATACTCTCATGTCAATCACAAATGCTTTTGTTATGTGACTAAACGACTTTACTCGGCCGCATACTAAATTTGAGTATGAAGATCAAGTGTAATTGAATAATAATAATAATAATAAGCTTATCTCGCTAAATCAGGAGCAAAAATCAACCAAATGAATTCGTAGAAATATCATTATCTGACCGACAGAGAACAGTGGCTGAGAGTGGAGGCTTGCTTTTGATTTCTCTCCTCTTCAAATCAAATCAAATTTCCTACAACGGAGCTTCTTCTCTGGATTTTATTGGGAACGAAGGTTTGCTTAAACCCATTAACTAGTGAGACCCTCATTCAAGCCCAATCCCAATAAAAGCAAGAGGAGAAGCTCAGTTGTAGGAAAGCTGATTTGATTTAAAGAAGGAGAGAAATCAAAAGCAAGCCTCCACTCTCAACCACCATTCTCTGTCGATCAGGTAATGATATTTCCACGAATTCATTTGGTTGATTTTCGCTCCTAATTTAGCGAGATAACTTATTATTATTATGATTCAACATAAAAATATATATATATATAAAATTAATGCTTGATCACTGCACATGATCTTCAAACTTTAGATTTATCTTTAATTTTTTTGTTGCTTCATGCCTCTAGAATCTCAAGACCGACACTCATAAGTGACTATCATTCTAACCATGGGCATTCATCTTAAAAGTCAACTTTTAATTAATTACAAGTAGGGATGGCAATGGGTTGGGTAGGGGCTGAGTAAGACAATACCATCCCCGTCCCCGATCTCCATCCCCGCCCCTGTTCCCTAACCCATCCCCGTTTAATAGGTTTCGGGGAATCCCCATCCCCATCCCCATCGGGGGACTATCCCCCATACCCGCCCCTAATCCCCAATTTTTTTTGCATAAAAAATATTTATCATATATTTTAACATTAAGTTTCATATTAAATTATCATTCAACACATCCAAATTAACTATAAAGTTTAACTCAACTATTCAAAATCACATCAATATAAAATTCCAAAGAAGATTAGGAAGAATTAGGAGAGGGAGGTTAACTTAGGGTTAAACATAAATATTATAATTATTTATTTATTTATTTAAATATAAACATATATATTTTCGGGTCATGTTCGGGGATGGGGACGCCAATACCATCCCCTCCCCATACCCGTCGGGGATTTTTCAAGTTCAGGGATCACCGTACCCGATACCTGTTTGGCCCCGAAATCTTCACCCGTTAGGGTCGGAGACCTGATGAGGACCCGCCCACGCGGGGATTTTTGCCATCCCTAATTACAAGTATGATTTGTTGAGGTTAGTGTTGACCAATACATTAATGTATTGGTTTTTCTTGTACTATTTTACCTAACACCTAAACGTAGTAGCAGCTAGAGCTTAAGGCAACCAAAGTCCTCTCTTTTGCTTTTAGCACGACCATAACTTTTGGCTGAATTTATACAGAGATAGAATTATAGCTATTTGGTGGTTTAACGATTATTTCCTTTTCGGAAATATTTTTGCTTACCATTTTAATCTAAGGAATATTCTTATCATCATTATATGACACGTATTTATAGGCATAACCATAGTTAACTCTTTGCATTCTATTTGTGAAACTATGGTTATGACTATGGACACGTAAGTACTGAGAAGGGTGATGATCGTATACTTTGGGTTAAAGTGATAAGCAAAAATGCTCCTGTTCATTTAGCTCACAGTACAGTCGACAATTGAAGGGAAAAAATAAACCGCAAAATGAGGCACACCAAGAAGTGTGCACCAATTAAAAGCACTTCTGTGTTGCATATTAATTGATGAACATGGAGATGTACAGCATGGATAGGACCATATGGACCATCTAATTAACCTGCAAGTTACTGATCACCCATTGAGTTTGACTTTTTTTTCAAAAATTGATTTGTCCTACTCTAAAATGGTATTTTTCCTAGCTACTTAGAACTGTAGAAGGGAAATGTAGTCTCAATCTTTTTAGGTTGTTTGGTGACAAACTCAACTCAAGAGTGGTTGTTATATAATGCCATATTACTTTAGGAACGCATATCCTATGTTCTTCTTGTTCTTTTTTCTTTTTCAATCAAAGAAAAACAATTCACCAGTTAAGCTTTAAGGTGCAAACCCAGCCCCAAACCCCAACCAAATAATAAAATACAAAAAATAGTATATATACCCTAGCTTGTCAATAGCATTTAAAAAATTTCAACATTCAAGTTTTGTGGTTGAATAATAACTAAGTGATAGAGGAGAGTTGGAAGATGGTAGATGGGTTTTTTTCTAACAAACCGTAATGATTTTGAATTTATATCTAATTTTCTATAATATATATATATCCATTGAGGGACACCCTTTAGGATACTCTACGATTTTTTTTTTCAACGATCCAAACCATCTAATTTTTCAAGTCTTCATTTATAGATCATCTTTGCAAAAAACCAAACAATTTGAAAATAATTAAGGTATCTAATTGAAAGCAACAAAATAGACGAACATGGTGCTTCAAGAAAAGACTAAAATAACAATCATCTAGTATTGTATGTTATGGATCATAAGATTATATTACGGAGTCCAAACAAATACTTAGTATTGTATTTAACTTGCTAACTAGTTGGTGCTTGAGCAAATAGTGACATATTTATTTTATTTGGAATAGAGGAAGTTAGGCATAGGGGGTATATACTGAATGGTGCAGGATCAACTTTCACTCCCTAGTCAATCAAATTCCTTGTTTTCTCAAGTATTGGATGACGGGTTGTAATGTGAAATCCGCATACTTTGTCATCGGGTGTTGTTAAACGAACCTTAAAATTAATTGAGTACACCCTATGATCTAAGTACACCCTAATATTGAAATCAAAATGTAAAATTAACTAAGTACACCCTATTTAACTACCAAAAATACCACTGGTACACCCCAATAATACACTCTATCACACAACACCAAACCCATTCGAAAGCTGGCTGCAGTTGTTTGCGAAGGGAGGACCACATTGGCAAACTCTGCAATGCCTGGAAAGTCGAATCCCTCAATCATTATCCAAGAATACTAGGTAGAAGGACTTATGTATCTCATTGCATTCATATCAATAATGTATGATTAAGAGTCCTTAGACTGAAAATCATAGTGAAGCAGTGCGATAAGATTGCTTCATCTTCCAATATTGGGTAGTTGATTTCCCAGATCCCTGTTCACCCATTGCAATTCCTCTCAATAATATTTGGTTAATTAAAAATCATAGCATGTATTTGGTGATCAGCAGTTTTGATCTCCAACGTTTGTATACCATAATTATATTATACAATCTATTACAAATAAATATGGGAGTTTCACTAAAATACCCAAAATGGGGGCTGAAATTATAAAAATACCCAACACCCAAAACACTTTATAAACATACTTAAAACTCATTATTACACACACTCAAAACCTATTTATAAACATACCCAAAACCCATCATTACACACATACCCAAAACCCATTTTGGGTATGTTTCTATGTTTAAATAGTGCTTGGGTATTTTTATAAATACATGTCTAGGATTGGGTATTTTTATAAATATCTATAAATATTAGTCCTGCTTGTTCGATTTTTATTGATTTCATTGCTTTATATCTTTGAGACCGAAAAAATGGGACACTATGGACAAGATATAGACACAAATTTAGTTACTTGTACGTCTTAGTTATCAATTATGGACCATATTTTTCTTTTGATGCCTCCAACACCTTTTCGCATTATACTAACCATTCATTGCTATTGCTAATTTGTTATTTTTGTAGAGTTTTCGTGTCTATAGTTGAATATGGTGAGTAGGATGTACTCAGTTAATTTTAAGGTTCGTTTAACAGCACCCTTGTTATTTCGTATGTACGTATTAGTAAATGCATAATATAATAGAAAAGAGTACTGCTTAATTTAATTTTACTTCTAAGGTCATTAACGTTTAATGTCATGCACTAAGAGCATGTCCAGCAACTCGGGCTAGACAGAGGCTAGGGCAGGTTTGGGTAAAAAAGGCCCTCCAGCAGCAGGGTTTGGCCCGAGATGGCTGTGGGGTCCACGAAGTCGGGCTGGCCCGAGGGCAGGTCCAGCCCCAGGTCCAAAACTCGGGGGAGCTGACGTCATCGATGAAGTCAGCAACAAAAAAAATTAAAAAAAATCGAAAAAAAACAAAAAAATTCAGATTTTTTAAAAATAAATACTTAGTCATATTTTTCACTTCCCACACCAAAAATCTTTTAAAAACATATTGTCCAAATTAATTGTTTAGGTAAACAAATATGTGAAAAAAACAAAAAAATGAATAGTATTTGCCCTAAACTAGGGCAACTGTTGGAAACCAACATTGCTTTTTGCAAGGGCAGCCACTATTCACATGAATAGTGGCTACCCTAGCACCCCCCTTGCCATGGCTAAGGGCAACTGGTGGAATTGCTCTAATGAGTTGAGAAGTTTCTTTCTGTAGTCATAATTTTTTGCGGCTACTGATTTGCATCTCTTATGCTAACATTCAATCAACTAGATCATCGTAGGCACTGCCAAAATAAAATCTCAGTGTAGATAAGTATGAAAATAGAGTGGTGGGATTTTTTTCCCCAAAACTGTACCAGGGATTTGAATAACCAAACAGTACAAAAGTTTCGCATGGAAAATATATATAATAATTTTAAAAAATAGTAAAAATTAAATAAATAAATAAGTGATGACGATATACAATGATGGAGGAAAAAACAAGATAATCACCCAAACAAGAAGAGATAGAATTAAAGGGAGTTAGTTTATAAGTTAATCAAGGGTGATTAAGCTCATGACTCATGAGCCCTCTAGTCTATATATATTTAAATTGCATGATTTATATAAATAATTAATAGGACAAAATGGAGAGAAAGTGCTATCAATTTTCACAACACCCAAAAGAACGAGCGAGGACAAGAGGTAAATGGGTAGAAGCCGCTTAGAGACGGCCACAAAAAGACTCTTCTCATCAGCCGGCTCAACACCTTCTATTTTCTCATCCCTTTAACCCTAAATTAATTCCAAAACCAAAACCAAATCCTTTTTTTGGGCCAAGAAAATCAAACCCAATTTGCTCTCCCTCCATTATATTATATCATTCCTTCAAAACCCTTCTCACTTATATTATACCCTAGTCACACCCATCTACCTCTCTCTCTCTCTCTCTCTCTCTCTCTCTCTTCTTCTCTCTTCTCTCTTTCCTTTTTCTCTCTTACTCTCCTTGTTCTTTTGGACTCTCCGGCTGAGAGAGTTTAATGGCGAAAACCTCACAGCAAAACCAAAAGAACACTGCAAGCTCTAACAACAGCAGCACCAACAACACCAATAGTACGGCTACAACAAAAGTCAAGCGGACGCGTAAAAGCGTCCGCCGTGACTCTCCGCCTCAGCGGAGCTCCATCTACCGCGGAGTCACAAGGTAATTATATAATACATATTCATGGATATATCCATAAACTAAGTAAGTTTGTAGTTTTTGCCTTTTCTCTCTGCTTTTTTCTTGTTTTGGAGTTGGGTTCTTTCTCATTTCTCTTTTTACAAATTGGAGTCATTAATGTTGAATATTTGTTTAAGGCACCGATGGACGGGCCGGTACGAAGCTCATTTGTGGGATAAGAATTGCTGGAATGAGTCACAAAACAAGAAAGGAAGACAAGGTTCTTAATCTCTTCTCTTGGTTTTCTTTTTGCTTCTTCCATTTTTGGTACAATTAAGCTATTGGGGTTAACATTTTTTCTTCTGTCAATTTTCTATTTGGTGTTGATGATGATGATGATGGAATTAATCCCAACTCAAATGCAGTTTATCTAGGTATGTCCCATTTGGAAACAACTCTTCATGGAAATGAAAAGCCATTATAAAAATAAAAATTCTTCTTTATTTTACTGCCCTTTAATTCATTTTATCTTTTAATGAAAAAAAAAATTGGTTGGGCAAGGAAGTGAATCATTTAATACGGGATATTGCATTTGTTAGGAGCATATGATGATGAAGAAGCTGCTGCACGTGCTTATGACTTGGCGGCATTGAAGTACTGGGGACAAGATACAATCCTCAATTTCCCAGTATAAATTTTCTCTCTGAAATTGGATTTGGTGGATCTGTGATTAATTAAAACCAGTTTTACATTAATCAATGTTATTAGCATGAAATTAACCTTAATTTTTACTAAATTATTAATTAATTACAGTTGGGCACTTACCCAGAAGAGCTCAAGGAAATGGAGAGCCAGTCGAAAGAAGAATACATTGGATCATTGAGGAGGTGATAAAAAATAAAAATAAAAACAGTACCTCTGCTGGTGTTTACTTTGAAGATATAAATATTAGAGATGTTAAATTGTTATTTATCAATATTTTTTTAATTAATTTACAGGAAAAGTAGTGGATTTTCTCGTGGAGTTTCAAAATATAGAGGCGTAGCAAGGTAATTTTCATTAATTTCATATTCAATTATGTCAGTAGATTTTATATATTTACACCAATATTTAAATTTTATAATTAAATTGCTTTCACTTGGCTTCTTTTACATCCACTTGGATTTTAAAAAAAAGGCATATGTAAGCAAAGATGCTAAGTTGCCAAAAGATTGAGATGGCTGTCACAATCTATGTATGTATTGGAAATTTTGCACCACTTACTTTATAGAGGTAAAGTGAGTTTTAAATTTTGGCCTTTCATAAATAAACTCATTCTAATGTGCAGACACCATCATAATGGAAGATGGGAGGCTCGAATTGGGAGGGTCTTCGGTAACAAATATCTCTATCTTGGAACATATGGTAATTCTCACTTTTTACCGCTTATTTATGTTTCTAATTCTATATCTGTTGTTGCCCCTAAGTCGAATCTCAGGATGCCTACATATCCCTTACGGGAATCAAACCACTCGTAGTTTCAATAAGTAATAATGAAATTATTATTTTGATTATCTATTAGGAAACTTTGGGGGTGAAATGTTTCAAAGAAAAAAGAATCTTTTTGGTTAAATTATGGATTAAACTTTATTGCATGGCCTTACCTAAACCCTAGTTATTCATTTTTAAATGCCACGTGGCAAGATGTAAGGCACCACACGTCATGAATGTAGTCCAACAACTAACAAATGAATAAAGTTGTGACATAAAAAGATGTCCACCACATAAATTCATAATGAAAAAACAACCCCATATGGGCCCAAGATATAATAGGATAAAGAAAACAATGAAAACAATGAAAACATGAAATCAAATCTATTAGTTGGGATGTAGATCACCTAACCTCAACTGCCTGTGCAGCTATTCAAGATTTCATTCAAACTTTTCTCAAAACCAAAAAAAAATCCAAATCTTCTACCAACATTGGCCAGCAAATTAAATTCTTGAATTTAATTCCCACACAAATCACGTACACTTCGAATTGTAATATCGTTTTCTGTTTTTGTTTTTGGCAGCTACCCAAGAAGAAGCAGCCACGGCATATGACATGGCAGCAATAGAGTACCGTGGACTTAATGCTGTCACAAACTTCGACCTTAGCCGTTACATCAAGTCACTATGCCCAAATAATCAAAATGTTCCTAACAACGCTCAACCAAACCCTAATGGTGACCTCAGTCCAACGCAAAACCCTAATTCGAAATTAGGGTTAGGGTTCATACCTAATTACCACTCGAGTTCTAGTAGCGCTAGCGACTCAACGATAGCTTTGCCGCAGCCAGGAAATGGTGCCTCAGCGTCATCGGCATTAGGGCTTCTTCTACAATCCCCTAAGTTCAAGGAAATGCTTGAGAGAACCTCAGCGTCATCGACGCTTTCAGAGCCAAACATACCACGCCGGAGTTTTCCCGATGACATTCAAACATATTTTGATTGCCAAGACTTGAATAGCTACGCCGAAGGAGATGACATCATTTTTGGTGACTTACAGTCGTTTGCTTCACCTGTTTTTCATTGTGAACTTGATGCCTGATGATCCACAAAGTAACAAGGTTGAGCACGTAACAAGCCTGTCCATATATGATATGGAAATTAAATATTTTCATCTTCTTGTGAATATGAAGGTAAGGATACGGTGGTTGATAGAGAAGACAAAGGATGAAGATTGATGCGAAGAATGATCTTGTTAGACGCTTCTCTTCTTTAATCTAAGGATATGAGGAAAAAGAGAATTTGCTAATTGTTGTTGTTATTGGTTCATTTTCATATTGTAGATAGAGATGAAAATAGACATTCATTCATCAAATATTTCTTTTAATAAGACAAGTTCAAACTGGCATTTAATTGCCGCACTCCTATTTTACCTTCTACATATATGAAATATCTTTATTTCCATTACCTTACTGTCTTCCATCTATATAGGAGATCTATACTTGTCCATTTAGACATGTAGGGCGTGCTCCTAAGTCCCAACATACCCGATCACATTCATGATGTAAAACGCAATGAGAAAATCGAAAGTCAAACTCTAAATAACAACAGAACAAGCGTTTTAATTATAGATCATCTCTAGACGCGTTTAATTGTACCTTGTTAAAAGAAGTAGATACAACTTACAATTTGGCATTTTGTAAACCTTGTGAAAGAAGTACATCAACTATACATTAGCTAGCTTTTGCAATTAGACAGCGATTGAAGAGAATGCAAAGTTGTTATGGTTGGAATACCAATTTCCCTCTGAGATCTTATTGTCCTCCAATAGGGCCCCATGTACATCGTACGGGCGATCGTTAGAGGTTGGGAGCTATAAAAGTTGACGGCAAAGCCAAACCCCCATGCGCAAATAATTTAATTACTTGGCGGTGGGAGGGAAGGTTTTGACTTTTATGTCTTTTATATGTTGTCACAATTTATTATCATGAACAATTAGGTTATTAGGCACCGAACGGAAGTCGTACGCTTGCGTATGCAGCTTCGAATTATCTTATTAAATTAATTATATGATTTTGGAATTTTAAATCAACATTGATTAATTACGACAAAAATTCTGCTTACGGTTGGTTATATAGTTGAGCAGATTCAAAGTAAAATTAATAGATTAATTGGCACGACCAGTTTTATGGTTGAGCAGCCAAGGTCCAATTCCACCGATTTGTAGATCTTGATTTTGACTTTTGTCCACACAAGTTCAGAATTATAGTAATTAGTAATGGAATTTCCTTCATGCTTTTTATTTTTTATTTTATTTTCAAGTTTTATGTAGGACCACTGAGTAGGAGAGGAGGTGTCTGCCCCAACCAACGGGGAGACGAACACAGAAGCACAAGGACTTTGAGAGAGAATTGCATGCAAAAGAGGGAATTTGCCCAAAGTTGAAAACTGAAATCTTATATAGCATTTATTCATGTATACAAAGGTTTAGATTCGATTTTTTTTCCTCTCCTGATATTATTTGTATGTAATGGCGGATACATGAATTTTTCAGGGAAGGTGCAATATTTAAAAGGCTAAAAATTTGCAAGGGACTTAGGCAAGGTTCTGGGTTCAAGTCTTGACATCCGTTTAGTGTGTTAAAAAAAAAAGCTAAAAATTCCAAAAATAATTTAAACAATCAAATGCCCTTATAATTTAAAAAATACTAATGTCATTCATAATTAAAACAAATAAGAGTTTTACATCTATAACTAATTGATTATAGTCTATATGGAATATCAATTAATATGAACCAAATCCAAGTCAGTGACACAATTAGTTTACCAAAATTCATATCAAATATGAACAAAATTCATCTCAATTATATAATTAATCTAACAAAAGTCAATACCAATGAATCTAACCAAAAGCACATGTGATTTGGAGGTCACGAGATAAAAGTACACGTGAACAAAAGTTCGGGGTAGTTTTCGGTGAATTTTTCGGCACACATATGAGTTTTTAATGAATTTTTTTAATTTAGGTCAATTAGAAATTGACATATGTCAGCTTGCTATTGGACCATTTAAAAAAGAATCAAAATGAGAAGTGCTAGATTGACTCGGCTTCAATTCTAGAAAACCTTCGAAAATTCATAACTTTGGTTGTGGAGCTCTGATTGATGAACCGTGTTTTCCTACATGCTCATGAGATTGAGCCCAACAATTTTAGGTAAATATTTATGGTCTCACATAGCAGCAAACAAAACAACTTATTTGAGGCATTTAGTCGAACAAGTGGTGGGCACTAGCAAATGGGCAAATTCCGGCATCTCCAAGGAAGTTTCCGGCAAGGGGAGGTGTAGCTGCATCTCTTGCGCCTGTGGATCTGCCAATGTTTGTATGATACTTGGACAAGAAAAGTCTAGTAAATATTTTCACATTCCAAAGAAATATACAATTAAAAAGAATGAGCTAAATAACTATTTTGAAGTGCAGATAACAGCTTTTGGTTTTTTTTTTCCCCAACTTATGTGGCACTTGTTTATATGAACATTGCATTGCGGCGCAAAAAAACCACATTAATAAATCTCAATCTTCACCTTAGTTTGGAAATAAAAGTTGGGAAGTGTAGTATTGTTCATGAAGTTAAAAGTTTCCGACCACCAAGGTGAAAGGATAATGCTATAGAAAATAGGAGGCAATAGTGGCCAGCGAGGTTGGCCTAATTAGCAGCATGCTTGGTTCAAATGAGAACGCTAAAATGAGAACATTATATGAGAATCAATCCCAGCCATCCAAAGTCATCTGAACGGCTGAAGAGAAAAGGCAAGCTTACAATACAAACGAATACGCTGCACTTTCCCCTTAGCCCACGTGTCATACCACGCCTTTTCCAATCCTGCCCAATCCCTCTGCCTCTAAATTCATTTTTTTTCAGACTCCCTCTTGTTTATCTCAAAAAGATTCTCCTTTCTCAATACAATCTCCTATTTTCATTGGTCATAATTGATACGTTTCTCTCGAATTCCCTCTCTCTTTGATATTAAGGTTCACATTTTCTATTGCATTCACTTAATGTTTAATTTTTGTTTGGGATTTTAGGGCTTTGATTTTCTGGGTAAGATTACTCTTTCTCAGTACTAGTTGTGTTTCATCTACCTTCAACATGTTAAGCATAGTAACTCTATATAAAGATTTGCTGCTATTTAAATATTTTTTTTCCTTTTTCCAAAATTTATGTTTTTTTTTTTGTTTTGTGTTTTTTTTTTTTGCTATTGTTAGTGGTAATTTGTTTCTTCCTAGTTAATCTGCATAATAGATCCCCCAAGATTTGTAGCTGTTGCTTTGCTTATTCTACTTCTTGCTTGTCTTTTCTAAAAATTCCAGAAACTTTTATCTATTTGCTTTGACCCTCATTGTCATCCTACTTTGCCCATCTAGTGATGTGAGTGTAGGGTATCATTTTAGTGATTTAATGGAGCTTGGAAAACAACTAATAAGTACCATTAGAAGTAGAACACATAAGAGAAAATTGAAGATCTAAATTGTGAATATGACATGATTTGGGATGCATAATGATTCTATCAGTCATGTCAACGCTTTCTTGAGGAAGACTGAGGATGCTGGAGAGGAGACTCTTGGGCCTGTGACGAAGGGGCGAAGGGCAATGGCAAGGGAAACTTGATGGCAAGGTCGGGAAATTCCCAATATTTTGGAGGACACAGTTGGTGACCCCTTAAGGCCAGTTCCTTGTGATTCCCTTCTAGAGGTGGTGAAATTCTGCTAGGAATGGGGACAAAAAGAAAAGTAAGTTCCCATTGCTTGTCCTTAGTGAAATGTAAATGGTTGTATTATGAGATGACTTATTAAGTTATTGGTGAAACGGATTTGATAATAATAAAGATTGACAAATGTAGTTCACATGTGCGCTTATGTGGAGACGAAGGTATGGAAGCTTTGCATAACTTCTTTTTTCGGTTGCTAACCAAGGATGGTTGGTTGGATGACTCGGTAAGCATTGATTGATTTGGGATTTTGTCAAAATGCCCATGCTATGTAGTGATTTATTGATTTAATAATGGAAACAACCCTTTTGTGTAGAACATTCACATGGCCTTGCTTTTGCTACAGGAGAGGCACAACAGCTCTTGCAAGTGGGTGGGTTCTGACTGGACGATACTGGACACCACTTTCCAGGTCTGTATTATTTCATAATTATGCATGGTTATTTGGTAAATTTGGTATCCGTTATGATGCATAACTCATGTGCCTCTATGCATAAATGTGTTGCCTTAGATTACAATCAAATGAAGGTGTATATGGGAAAGGAGGACATGAAGCACAACAACGGTCTACTGGGAATGGTCAAGGGCCTAAGTTGGCTAAACCTTGGTCGTCTGTGAATTACGTTTTTATGTCCTTCAAACTATAAAGGCATTGGATCTTACTTATTTTCAATTTACAAAATTGTGAAATAAGGGTATATGATTCGAAAACAAATCTCTGTAGAACCCAAGCCATCCAATAGGCAGTGCAGCCGGTTGCAAAAATGCTGCCCCGGTTGTTAGAGGAAGCGGGATATATTGGCAGGTGAGTAATATTTCACCTAAACTCATTGTCTTATTACATTCATTTGTTGTACAATGAATAAGGGCTTCTTCGCTATGTTTCAGGGGCGACTGCGAGATGTACATTCTGAAATACTGCGAGTTTTTTATGTCAAATGTTTACCTAGCCAAAATTTCCCATGATGCCATGCCCTTATTTCAGTTGAAGCTTGCTTTACAGTTGTTGCAGGGATATTGGTAGCTGTGTGGGTGTAGTATAGACAATATGAAGTTGCAACGTTTTTAACTGGGTGGGTGTAGTATACAGTGGCGGATCCAGGAATTTTTCAGAGAAGGGGCAATTTTAAAAGGCTAAAAGCTCAACAACAACAAAATTTAGAGAATCAAATATCCTTCAAATTTAAACAGTACTAACGTCATTAATAATTCATGGAAAAAAATAATATTACAAAATGTATATTACTTTATTAATTAGATAATCAAATTGTAATTGATCATACCTCTAGCTGTGCACTACGCAACCTCTTCTTCTCTCTCGAGTTTGCTAATGATTATACAAATACAGAGACAGCCAAATCAGAAAATATATATATGAAGAAAAAAAACATATTATGAAAAAGAAAAAGAGAGGAAAAAAAAGCATAAGAAAGAAAAAATAGAAGAGAACAACAACATAAGCAAAAAAATCACAAACCTTGGAAAAGGATTGGGTCTGAATCTGACTGCCGCAAGAGAGACTTCAACAAACAGAGCTTATAGTTTTGAATTGAATTGCTCCTCTCCGCTCTTTATTAATAGGGTTTATATATAATATGCTATACTGATTCCGTATTGGGTAAGGCCTTGGGCAAGTCTTTTTTTTTTTTTTTGCCTAGTCCAAAACGACGTCGTTTTGGGCCAGGATTTAAAAAAAAAAAAAACAGAGCTCGGGCTGTGCGCACAACACAGCAGCGCAACAAACACAAAGGCACAGAACAGCTCATCAAATAGAAAGGGGTTTCACTCAGGCAAAAACACAAACAGTTGGTGGGCAAACCAGAGGGGCAAAGTGCGCCACCACCACAGTGTTTTCCGGCGAGGGGAGGTGCAACTGCACCTCCTTGCGCCTCTGTGGGTCCGCCACTGGTAGTATAGACAATATGAACTTGCAAAGTTTTTAATTGGGTGGGTGGTTTGTGATTATGTAGGTAAGAGTTGTTGAACTGAAATGGGTTTTCTATTCTGTCCAAAGATAAGTTGTATGAAACCGTGAACACATATTGTTGATATTATGATAAACCCTAAACCCTAAAGGTTACATGAAAAAAAATATGTTGACATGAAATTGTAGTCATTTTTCCAGAAAGGTTACCATTTCAACTTTTACATGAAATGGATAAAGGCAAAACGTATAAACAAAGTGGAATAAATACGAATGTATCTTGTTTTGGGTGAACACTATTGTGAAGTTAAGATGCAAGCATATGAAATGTTGAAAACTTAAGAGTACCATACACAGCTGACTGGGTTACAAATAGTAAACTTCCACTGCTAAATTCACCTTTGTAGATTGCCAAACACTTCTTACTTTTCCATAGCTGTCTGGATTACAAAATTACAAAACATATACTTGAAAAGCCAAAAGATTTCCACATAGGCAAAACATTTCTTATATTTTTCTCAATTTAACTACCAAATTCAAAAATGATAGAACTAACAACAGTTCGAGTATATTTTTAATGCCCTTCACTATACGTATTATTTTAGCATATGCATTAAGTTCCTTCACATCCAGCTGGTTTTGAATGTGAGATTCAGTTGGCATGTTGGCTGCAGTCACTCATTCATAGCCACTACACCTTGTAACTCCCTAAAAAAACTTAATAAATTACATTTTTTAGTTTGGGATTACAATGTAAGAGTTCATATTTAGTTGGCCCAATCTTGGTTAGTGTTTTACATACAAGAGTTTTGGGAAGATAATACTTACATATGTTGTGAAGCACTTCCAATACGGTATGCCCAGATTCCTTTCGAATTTGGAAATTAGCATCACCATCTCAGAATTACAGTGCTGACAACAAGCAACAGCGAGGGAACAAAGGCAGCGAGCAACAGATTCGAGGCAGTTGAAGGTCAGGACCTTGACAATGAAGGTGAAATTAGGGTTAGAGTTTGGGTCTTGGGCAAGGAGAGTGAAATTAGGGTTTGGGTTTGGGTTTGGGTTTGGGGAGGAAAAGGGGAGAGAGGAGTGGTAGTAGGAGAAGAAGAAGAGGATGGAGACAGAGAAGAAGAGGAGTGGGGGGATGTCTCTTGGATCTCACCATTTTTGTAGGGCTAGGGCTGGGGTTTGAAGGTAAAGAAGGGCATTGTGCGTGCGCTGGTGAAGATATCAAAATTACAAGTAGGAATAAACTTAATGAACCAAGGTGTCTTCTCTCCCATCTTTTTGCACCACCCTTATTGTCATCTGCAAGTAAAGTTCACACCTTAAAGTAAAGTTCACACCTTAGCTGAGAAATAATACTATGATGAGTTTGGTCTAATATGAGACTAAGAAGATGGATTTGCTAGATAATATTATTTTGTGTTTGATTTATAATATATTTGAATCCAATCATTTTTCCAGATAAAAATTTCTCATATTGATTCATAGATATATTGATAAAATAAATTTTAAAAAGATAATATCTTCAATATATCTTGATGGCATAAAATATAGTTCATTCGAATCAGAAGTTAACTATTAAAAATGACACTGAAATTTAAAAGCAACAAAACTAAAGCTTAACCATGTTATAATTTCAATTATTTGCACAACCTAGAACAAAATAATGAAGACATATTTACCAAAACTGATCAGAAAGCTTTTCATTTCAACCAAGTTAACAAGATATCCAAGATATCCACTACATCAACACAAGAATTAGAACAAAAGTTTACTGATACCAAAATAACACAACACAAATTAATCAAAAGGCAAATTTGTTTTCTGTCTAATTTTTCTTAGGATCACATCAAATCCCTGCAATTGCAAACCACAGAATTTATACAATAGTCAAATTCATGAGTAGAGAAGCAAATGAGAATAAAGATTTGTTCGCGCAAAACCTATAAAAACACAAACTAAATTCTATTAAACATAAGTTTAACTTGGAGGAAGATGTAGTGTTGTTTAACTCCATTCTCGCAAAATAAGGACGAGGATCATATTTAGAACTAAATGATACTTAAAACGAACACTCATGCTCACAAATGTCCATCTCCGTATCCAAAACCAACACAATTAAGCAAGAAGAACCATATTGTGAGTTCAACAGGTTAAAATGTGATAATTAACCAATATCTCCACTGCAACAGACATTATATCAGTCTTGATAAAGCTGAGATGTATATCAGCAACAAACAAGTAACGAAGCAGAGTTCCCAATATACATGGTTCAGTCTTCAGCTCCATTTATAAAAAGAACCTATCAGCTTTAATCAGTGATATTTACCTGTTAGCGATATGCATGGCTCAGGCTTTAGTCTCCATTTCTTTTTTCAAAGTTTTATGCCATATTGGCATGAGCATCGTTAGTGAAAAGCAATGCCATCGTCAAGCTTCCAAAGTCTAAATGCAGGATGAACAGCACGTTGTCTGTTCTGGCTTTGCACTCACACACATGAATCTCACAAAATAGACAATTCAAGCTTCCCAAGTGTACATCCCAACATTGAACAGACATTGGCTATATTGCAGGATACAAGTTCTTCATAAAGTAGATTGGAAAAATTACAAACTGTACAGTAGAATCAATACAGAGAACAAGATCATTTACAACTTTGGTTTAATTTATAAAAAAAATTAACCTATAACCTATGTACAGTAAATACAGGTCCCAAATTCAAATGGGGGAGGGTCCAACAAGTACCCTGGCTATCAATACAACAGCTATGCCATTTGATTCTATAAGAACCCACTGGAAAAGCAGAAACATCAAGCAAGCAATTTGAGAACCCTTGCCCTCTTTCATTCAGTTCGAAACGCACGAACGAATTTACAAACTCACCATCATTGTTGCCCCTTCGACGCTTATTACTCTTTTTTGTACTGCACTCTGTTACGTACTGCAACAGCTTTTCATTCATCTCTACCATGTCATCAGTTTCGCAAGCTTGATAACTACCTTGCTTTTGCTGATTGTTTACTCCACTTTCTGCTGGTTCCTGAAAGGATACTCTACTGTAGAGCATGCAGTACAAGTTTTTAAACCGGACTGGGATATCTGGTGCCACATTTCTTAATTGAAGACACAGATTTAATGACAAGTTGAAGCCTGGGGAAACATATATTCCGTCTGGGTTTCTAGTTTCGTTGACAGCGAAGAGTTCTGACCCATGGCAAGGCCTGAAATTTATGTAAATCATAAACGTTAGATTGATGGTGTAAATGGAAAAGAAAAAATCGTATAATTAATAAAATGATGTTAATAGATAACCTGACAAAAATTACACAGTTAAAACTGGATAAAGCATAGGATATGTATAGAGAGATTCTCTTATCATGAAGTATCCCTTTTAAACATCAAATCAAAAGGAGGGGCAGCTAAGGTTTTCTACTCTTGGTTTGTCCTCTTCCTTTTTATTTTTCATTCCATTTTATAAACTCAAAATCAAGGCCAAATGATGTTGAGAAATGAACAAAAAGATTTTCTAGTTAAAATAAACAGTGTGACAGTGTACCTGAATTTAAAGAAGTACGTGGGCGTACGGAAAGGGATTTGCATCCATTTCATAAGAATGTCATACATAAGCTTTAAGCCATCCTTGGGTAATTGGGATAGTCCTTCCTCATTATGCACTCTGTTTGCCTTCCTTTTCAAGCCAGCAATCCCTGAAACCGCATAATTACAAACACTAAGAATATCCCTTGCTTTAGAACCAATCTTACATGCTTGGGTTCTTGACTGCATGTGAAAACAATCCATGGGATTTCTACCCGCCTCCAATAGCAGACATAGATTTTTACTGGTTTCATGGTTAGTGTTCCCCAACCGTCCAACTAGATTTTGAACCAACATTGCATCTAAATCTCTCTCTAGAATTCCCAGACCACTATTAGAAATAGGTTTAATTAGGCCTGGAATGTAGAGAGCAAATCCAGTACAGAAGGCCAACAGCGAACAACTCATTGCAAGTTCCGAAATTATTTTTGAACTCTTTTTGTCCATATCAATGAAAGATGTTGTAACTAGATCAAATTCTTGTGCTAGCCTCTTCAACTGCAGAGATATTTGAGTAATTTTCTGCAAAGATATGAGGTATCCAACCATAAGTTTCTCAACCTTTCCAGTATTGGTAGTGTTGTCCTGGTCAAATTGAATGTTTCCCAAAATTTTAACTATATCCACCACAGCTTTTATTACCTTCACTCTTAAGGACAAAAACCAGTGTTGGAAAAAAAAAGTGTGGCCCATTTTGACATCACCAACTTTTAATGTTTCCAAAGAAGAACAAAGACCATTGTAAGCTGCTGCTAGCTCTTTGCTGTAAATATGCTCCTTGATATTACTCGCTGCATCTTGGCAACCTAAATCATTACTGGAAGGTGTAAGATGTAATTTATATGTCTCTAACCCTTGTTTTGGTGATAGCAGCAGCTCTAGTTTCCTCTCAGAATCAGCAAATTGAACTAATGACTTCACCCAGCAGCTGCAGGAATTAGAACGAACCTTTAATACTAATTGCTTGAATATAAAAGTCGAGGTCAGCCAATCTCCTTGACACACTGCATACACCCCGACTCTATAAGCAGGCCAATTATTTTTTTCTGCCAGCATCCTCTTTGCACATTCAATGGTACGAAGTTCATGCTTCATTGAGTAATTATCAAGAGATATGCCCGAGTTTTTATCAGGATTGCGACTTCCCTCACTCTCATTTCCCATGTTACCCCAAATTATTTGACAACGCAGCAACAGAGAGTAGAGTGTGTATGTATAACATTCAAACAAGTTGCTTTGGCATACAAGTTCGACTAGAAGCTTCACTTTGTCAAATACTTCGGTGGAGATGGCACCAGCTTCAGTGAGATTTTCGAGAAAGGCCACCAAAAATCTGTACACCTTAAATAGAAGCTTTGATCTGATAATTCTACTGTTCTCTCCTTTCAAGTCTACACTATACGAGAGAGACTTCACTAAAACAGATATTTCATCCAGCACTAAGACATGCAAATCCGGATATTCTCGGATTAGAAGGAAAAGAAGATTGAACAGGCAGTTAACTTGTGGAAACTCAACACTGTCAGCCTGACAAAGATCCAAAATTGGCTTCACCAATATGGTGATCTGATCTATGATAAGCAAGATCACCTGAGATGGTTGAAGAGAGGAACAACGCACAATAGATCCCATCCCTGTACTTCCTTTTAGTCTTCTTGACATATCTACCAAAACAGAAATAGCCAACAGGCTCTCGGTCATGATAGGAGATCGGGATGCATTCTCAGTAATGCTTAAAAGCTTCGAAGATTCAAGGACATCAGAGGGTAGATTGGGTGGCATACATAAAATCATCTGCAAAAATGCTGGAAGTGAGACAACATAAATTGAACAACAAATAACAAGTTCGTCTGTATGAGCTGAGAAACAACCTTTCTTAACGTCTGAAGAACTTCACAAAGCATGGATGTTGGAATTTGAGGTTCATCTAGTATGCTTAACAATGTTTTCACAAGATATCCATTTACAGGAACATGACACATTCCTTGACTGAAAAAAAAATGTAGGCATCTTAATGCTGTTGCTCGCAGATGAAGAGTTTTTTCATGGCTAAGAAACAAGAGAAGCAGGTCCACCTGCATTAAGATAGCAATAAGAATTATGGGCCAAGAATTTTGAGAGAGGGTGGGTGCTACCAAAATAATTACCTGCTGAGATATAAGAATGGTTGACTTGGAAGCAAGTTTTGAGAGGGAAACCAGCATCGCAACCTGGTAATACTCATCTGAGAACTCTAACAGCAATTTTAGACTTGCCTGCAACAAAGCAGCGTTCAGTGAACATTAGAATCTAATACATAAGTGAAAAACTAATACTCTAAATGCAACAGTTTCCAATATTAGTCAGGTAAAAAAATTGAATTACAATTAAACCTTGTAAGCATTATTTGCAAGAGACTGGGAGCACCCAAGTTTGGCAAATAATCGTGCTCCGGCCAACCTTATAGCAGGCAACGTTTCTGGTGAGCTCATCATATGAAGCAGCATCTCCAAGACAACACATGCAAAGTCTTCTGATAACTCAGCAAAACATCCTGCTGCAAATAACGCTGCTTGTACCTCCAAAACATGAGAAGAAACCAAACTAGAAAGCACCAAGTATCGTATACTCGCACTCTGTTTAGCAAAATGTGCCCAACAGCCAAACAGACCCAAAGCCAAAGCCCGATCTTCAACATCCTCATTGTCAAACACAACCTTAACTCTCCTCAGCAATTCTGCCTGCATATGAACCCGAGTTTTGCACAAAACTCCTTTGTACTCTTTCCATTTGTTCCTCTTCCTGTACTCAAACAGAAAGGCCTTGACAATACAGACCCTTGTGTGCTTGTCTCCAAATTCGAAGGCATTGGCAAGACGAAGAATGATGGCATTGGAGAAGAGCTTGTCCTCGCCAGGAATTAGGTCGAACAAGTGGTAGACAGCTGGAGAAGGGTCTGGTTCTTTACTTAACTGTTGGAGTCTTGGACTGATTTCTGAAATGCCTTCGAGCGATCGACCTGGTTTCTTGGAGCGCAGGGCCTTTTCTAGCTCTATGCTCCATTCCATCACACATGCTGCTGAGTTCCTTTCCATTTCAGCTCAAACTTCAAAATAGAAAATAACTTTAGAATCAGATACGTCCGCACCAAAAGAATTCAAAACAAACTCATAATCCGTCAGCAAAGGTTTACAAATACTAAGAAACTTTTTTTCCCTTTTTGAAGCCTTGAAATAACTTGAAAATATAATCTTTCTCTAATCAATAATTATAAATAAAACTCACCATTCAATAGACAAAGGAGATACTCAGTTACATGTTTCAATGATCAATCAAACTGAAGGCACTCAATATCAGTCAACAACAATAGAATCCATCAATGTCAAAACACATTTGAGCTCTTACACACACTTGTTTAATAGCATTCCTCACACACACGCACACACACTTGAATTCAGACCTTCCCATCTCTCTGCTTTCAAGCTAGCTAGTAACCTATTGAATGAGATACAAAATCCTTTAACATTTATGAAGTTCTGAATAGTAATTACCGACTCTTAACAGCCCAATATTATATAAAACCAATCCAAAAAGATATAATCACTTTCATAATTGCTGTATTGTATAAAATTTCCACAACATACACACAAAATAAAATTCCTTGTCCCAAGAAATAACAATGAGTTGAACATGGCATCATAAAGAAGATAAGAATTAAGAACTAAAGACTGGATGTTAAAAAGCCTAAGATCAATACATTTTTCCCCCAATAGGAGTAATATAACTCTACCATAAGTGGCAACAAATAGACCCAACTCGACAAAAAATATACAATCATACAATCAAACAGAATGAAAAACCAATGCAATATCTTACAATAAACACCAAACTAGAAACTAATATTCTTCCCCAAAATCTTACATTTTGGAGCCAAAGGCAGAGAATGTTTAAAAATTTAAACTATTTCTTTTATTGAACTAAAAACTCTATTTTTTTCCTTACTTCCACATTCAGCAGTTTTGACCAGTGAGCTTTTTAGATAATTCAAAATTTGTCACAATAACTAGCAATTGACCCATCAAGTAATTTGTTGTGCTTATGAGCTCAAAATACAGAAAATTGGGGTTTAGAGATATTACCTCAAAGAGAGAAAAATCGAGAGAGGAAGACAGAGCGGGAGCGACACTGAGAGAGCCAGATCGACTGTGAGAGCGGGAGCGACTGAGAGAGCGGGATCGACTGAGAGAGAGCAATAGAGAAATCGGGAAGAAGTTGGCTGCGGATTTCGGGAGAGGAGGTTGAGAGTGAGAGAGACAGTAAGACTTAATGAGGCGGAATTTTAAAAGAAAACAGGGTATATTGAATTGAGCGGGTGTATTCAATTAAAATTTTAAGGCTTTTTATCACAAATGGTCCTTGACCTTTACGAAATTATCACGAATGGTCCTTGAGGTTTTTTTGTGACACTAATAGTCCTTAACGTTTGGACTTTTTATCACAAATAGTCCTTGCCGTCAAAAATTCTGTTATGTGTATGATGTGGAAGATAAGTTGAGACCACATGTACAATCACATCGTGACATGTGGATTAAATAAATAAATAAATATTTTTTTATTATGAAAATCCATTAAAAAAACCTCTTAGAGAGTAGAGAGAGAGAGAGAGAGAGAGAGAGAGAGAGAGAGAGGCTAAATGGTTTTTTAATGGATTTTCATAAAAAAAAAATTATTTATTTATTTATTTAATCCACATGTCACGATGTGATTGTACATGTGGGCTCCACTTATCTTCCACATCATACACTTAACAGAATTTTTGACAGCAAGGACCATTTGTGATAAAAAGTCCAAACGTTAAGGACTATTAGTGTCACAAAAAAACCTCAAGGACCATTCGTGATAATTTCATAAACGTCAAGGACCATTTGTGATAAAAAGCCAAATTTTAATAGATTTTTTTTTAAGATTAGAAAAAGTATGGTGCTATTCAATTATGATTTTTAAATAATCAATAAAAATTCGATAGTATTCAATTAGGATTTTAAAATCATCAATACAAGTCTGGTGGTATTCAAAAACTTACCAATTTTGAGATATTTCATTATTCTTGTTTTGAGACTTTGTGAGAGAGTGATATAAATAACAACCCCATAAAAAATCTCACCCTATTATATATGATTCTCACATTGTTTTTGTTTTGGGAGAAGATGAATAGACACTTGAGGCCCCGTTTGGTGGGTTGAATTGGACTAGTTAAGATTGAGCTTGGAGTGTTGGAAAGGACTGGCTTAGACTTCAAGTACTATTGAGTTGTTTGGTAGAGCATTAGACTAGATTAAACTTAAGTCCAAGCCACACTAGACAACATTGGACTTCTTTTCTTAAATTTTTTAAATTTCAAAATTAATTTATTGTTTATTAGATTATTTAATATCATAAAAAAATTAATTAAAAACGCATCAAATTACATAATCAATATTTATATTCAACAAAAAAATTAAAAAACCTAGAAGATGAAAAAATAATCACAATTAATTGAAGAAATAAGTCAAATATGTAGAAAAGATCAGTGATTGATCTTAAAAGAAGAGTGGCTATCTTCAAGTTTATGTCAGATTGCACTTGATATCATCCTTGATCATAGGAACGTAGAGAAACAATGGAATCAGCATAACAGAAAACAAACATGATGCTACAAATATCTTCTTCCACTTTTGAAGGAAAGGGGCCCCAATTCCGAGTTTAGGCGCAAAACCCAGAAAATGATAAATAAAAATTATGGTCTAAGAACTTCTTCCCTCCTCCACAAACCCACCATTTCCTTCCATTTTTCTTATTCCTATTTCCGAGAGAGAGAGAGAGAGAGAGAAGTGAGAAGATTGCTTGAAATATGAGGGAGCATCAAAGAAGAAATAGAAGAAGAGAAGAAGAAAGGGGGCTCGACAAAAAAAACAAAAAGAGGGAGGAGAAAATCACAAAGATAGAGAAAGAAAGGAAGAGAGAGAAGAGAAGAACCTGGGAAGAGGCATGCTTGTTAAGAGCACCTCCACCCCAAAAGGCAAGGGCAAGGCAAGGTTTCACATGAATAGTGCCAACCTTGTTTTTTTTGGTTCCACCCCAAAGGGCAAGGGCAAATACTATTCAATTTACTTTATTTTCTATTTTTTTTATACTTAAACCGTTAATTTTGATAAGCTTTTCAAATAATATTTTCAGTTGCCACGTGTCACTATTTATTATAAAATTCTCACCTAAAATTTCAGATAACATTTTCAAAAAAAAAATTCGAATTAAATTTTCGAATAAGATTTTCAATTGTCACGTGTCCATCAAAATTCAGATAAGATTTTCTGATATTTATTATAAAAAAAAATTATAATCTTATATTTCAGATAAGATTTTCACCCTCTAAAATTGCGCCGCATGTCATCTCTATCATCTAAATCCCTCTATAAAACTACACCCTCAACTCATACCTCTCACGCCATATCTTCTCTATTCTTTCATTTCTCAGATTTTACAAAACACATTATACTCTCAATGTCTAACCTGAGAAGGGTGTTGGAGAGGCAAGAGTGAGAAGAGGAAGAAATCAGGCACAAACGTGCTGAAGAAGATTGTGAGGCCGATGAAGAGGAGGAAGAAATGGTTGTAGCGGTGTGTATGCTAAATGAATCAAGGCAACACCACCGTCGTCGTGCCCCGAACGTTGATAGACATAGGCAGTCTCGGGGTAAGAATCTCTTGGAAGATTACTTTATCCCAAATTCATTATATCATGTTTCTTATTTTTGAGAGAGATATAGAATGCAGCCTCATTTGTTCCAAAAAAAAATCATGCATGATATTTGCAATTATGACACATACTTCATTCAGAAGTATGATGTTGTTGGGGGTTTTAGGTCTTCTTCCGGAGCAAAAAATTACAGCTGCTTTGCGGATGCTTACTTATGGGGCATCTGCAGAGCAGGTGGATGAGATTGCGGGGATGGGAAAATCAACTATCCTAGAGTGCTTGGTGAGATTCTATGATGCAATAGAAAATCTCTACAAGGGGTAGTACCTTCACAGACCTATGACTAAGGGCCTCTGAAGGCTTGTACAAAAAGTCGAGGCTTGAGATTTCACAGGAATGATTGGAAGCATTAATTGCATGCACTAGTAGTGGAAGAATTGCCCAATTGCTTGGCAATGAGATTATGGGAATCGAAAGAGCTAAAAAAAGTATAATTCTGGAGGCCATAGCTTCACTCGACATTTGGGTTTGGCATGCCTTCTTCGAACTTCTTCGAAGTTTTCGGATCTCAGAATGAATTCAATGTGCTTGGTCAATCCCCGGTGTTCAACAATGTATTGCGAGGTCATTCCCCCCAAATCACGTACCAAATCAACAATATCGCATTATGATGACTTGCATCATCCTCCATAACATGATTGTGGAGAATGAGTATGAGTATGATACTCCAGAGGTGTTCGAACCCAATCTCATGAGCACGGCGTTGACAAGAATTTATGAAAGGCCGATGAGAGCAAATGGACAGCTAATGGAGCACGAACCGTTAATTTGGGATGATCGATACAACAACCCCATGATTGATCGTTATAAGGAAATGCAATCTTCATATGTTCACAAGATACGCCAAGTTGACTTGATCGAACACTTATGGGAAATGAAATGCAATCACAGTGGATGAAGTCAAGTTTAATGCTTTGTTTGGAATTATGCTTTGTTTTTAATTATGCTTTGTTTTGTGTGTGGTGTGTTTGGAATTGTGCTTTGTTTTTAATTATGCTTTGTTTTGTGTGTTGTTTGCAATAAATTAAGGTTTGTTTTTAATTATACTTTGTTTTGATGTGCAAATGTTTTTAATAAATAGTCATATTATTTAATGCTTTCTTTATTGAATAAAAGGGAAACAATACAACAAATTAATACATATGGCAAATCTTTCAATACAACCTAATGGTTTTGATCATTTAACCAATCCGTATTGCTAGGTCTATCATCATGGAAAAGCTTTCTTCTCATCACATCCCTTCGTTTTAGCTTCCAATAGGACTTTGTTTCAGGAGACATATGGCTCGTATCCATGGCCATGATTTTCATCTTTCTGTCCTCCATGTCTTATTCTTGTGCATGCTGCCTTTGAATTGCAAATGCTTCATGTCATGCTTTGTCCGCTTCTTCTCTTTTCAAGTCTCTCTCAATTCTCAGTGTGCCGTTTTTAGCAATTTGCTCCAAAAATTGTGCACATTCATTATTCAAAGTGCTTCCTCTCTTGGCCTTTGCCGCCTTTCTCCCAAAAGGTCTCGACACACGTTGGAGTGGTGAGTCTTGATCCGTTGGGGAGTCTAATGGCGAATCGGTTGCCGGCGAATCGTGGAGCGGCGTCTCATTCAACGCAACCGTCGGACCAGTGGAAATAATTTTGAATCTTGAACAATTCTTCACAACTTCCCAACATTGG
Organism: Prunus avium; assembly: GCF_965620075.1. NCBI lineage: Eukaryota > Viridiplantae > Streptophyta > Magnoliopsida > Rosales > Rosaceae > Prunus > Prunus avium. Next base: position 9,869,888 of record NC_142286.1, read on the forward strand.
TGACTCATGAAACTTTTTTTGCCTGGCCCCATGACACCGGACCACATTTGTGTTTGTATAATCTATTAAAAAATAATAATTGGAAATGCAAGAAAATATAAACAAATTGGAAGTGCAAGAGAAAAAAAAAATTAATATGCAAGAAAATATAAACAAATTGGAAATGCAAGGAAAAAAAATTGAATATGCAAGAAAAAAAAAGTTACATTAAATTGAATAAAAAAGGCATTTCTAAATATTTTACCTCATCGACAAGATTTTGACCGCTTCAAATGTTGTCCCTCGTTTTTGCCAACGCATCTCTAAATTTCCCTAATTCTTTATTCAAAATTTTCCACCTACTAGACAAGGCCATTTCCGTCCAAGGCGAACCCGATCTTTCACAAAATTCTCCATGAATTTTTCTCCACATATGAGAGAACTTCATCTCATTGCCCGTGACAGGGCAATGACTAATTTTCACCCAACACTCACACAACACAATTTCTTCCTAAGTTGCCCACACGCCTTCGGCTTCGATAGAAGAGGCCATTTGTTTTTTGATACAAATGGAAAGTAGTAGAAAAATGTGATTGAAAAGTAAAAGATATTGGAAGGAGAAGAGTTTGTATGAAGATTTGGTGTGGAAAGTGAACAAATTTGTTAGGTATTTATAGGGAAAAAAATCCAGAATTTTTTGGTTTTTTTTATTTAAAAATTTTCAAATTTTTTTACAATTTTTTTTAGCCAAAAAGCCAAAAAAATCAAGGCCGTCGGATTTCTGGACAAAATTCAATTGGAGCGTCCGGGAAGCGCCATGTGGCGTCTTACTGTTGGGGGCTGTCAACGTTGGCGTCAACGTGACATCACAGCTAACATCAGCGCCTTCGGGCAAGAGCCCAATCCATATTTGCCCGTGGGCTTGCCCGGGCTGGTGTTGTAGTGCTGTAGGGGGAATTGGGGCCTAGGGGGCCCTGTTGCCTTGGCAGGGCCCTAGCGCTGCACTTGCTCTAAGGGAAGAGCGAAGAGGCAGGCTGGCTCTCTGGAAAATACTCGGATTCTAAACCCACATATGGGCTTAGGTTCTGGAACCATAGTTATTTGGGACATTGATCCCATGCCCATATCGAGTCCTAGACACACTTAAGCTCACCAAACAATGGATAGGATCCATGTCCATTTTAATTGAAAATATCCAATCTAGTCTAGCTCACCAAACAAGGCCTGAGAAGATAAACAAGGTTACTGCTTCTCATCTTTTTGATGATTATTAACTCTTCACATGCTTGTTCTCATATATGTTATTACCTTCTTTTTTTTTAGATTCATTATTATACCCAATATAGGAGCCCAAATTATATAAAAAAACCATATATGAAATGAACTTTAGAAACACACCCAAAACTCATTTACAACATATCAAAAAGGCTTTTAACTTCTTTTAAATTACAAAACTACCATTGATTTCTTTAAACAAACCCAACCCCAAAACCTCATAAAAAAAAATCCAAAACACTCAATAGGGTATCAAAGTAATTTAATAATCAAAATTAAATTTAATAGGTTTTTTTTTATAGAAATTAAATGGTATAGGATTTATCTATATTATTAGTGTTAAGAATGGGTATATGACTAAATATCTCCTTTTTATTGTCTCTATATGTATTAGCTATGTTGCTTTGTTGTGTGGCACAAATCTGCATACATCCAATTTATCAATTATTAATAAAGAGTGTGGAACAGACAAAGAAGAAGAAACCAATAATGTAATCACATGATTGGTAGTTTGAGTGTTTTTGGTTTGTTGCGCACTTCCTAATCTTTAGGATTGATTTTTCTTTTTAGGCTTTTTATCACAAAACGTCCCTGACGTTTGCGAAACTATCAGATTGCATCCTTAAAGTTTTTTTGTATCACTTATGGTCCCTAACGTTAATATAGGTGCTCTTAAATAGTCCCTCTGTCAAAAAAACTGTTAAATCCAGGGATATAATCGTCAAATCAATTCAAAATTATAAAAATAAAAATAAAATTTCTTTCCTTCCCTTCTCTCTTTCTTTTCTTCTTCTTCTTCTTTCTCTCCGCCAGATTCCTTATAGCAAACACAGCCAAATTTCTCTATGCTCCCTAAACCACAAAGGTTACGAACTTTACCTTCTCTAGTTGAGTTTTTGAATTGGGTGATTTTTTTTCTGCGTAGGGTGGGAATGTGCCTTTGTCTGAAATGTTGGGTACATTTGCTCTATCTGTTGGTGCTGCTATAAGTTCACTGACTGCTTCTCAATTGGGGAAACTTAATTAAATTGAATTGATTTTGAAGTTTTTTTTTCTTTACACTGAAAACTGCTGAATTGATTTAGATTTTATATATGTAAATTTTAGGTGGGAATGGAGTTTTGGGCAAGATGGGCTCATAAAGCTCTCTGGCACGCTTCTTTATGGCATATGCACGAGGTTTGCTTCGAATTTTGCTACTTTTTGTTACCTCTTTGATGCCAACAAAATTTTGAGTTTGGAATTTTGTTTCTTTTCGTTCACTGGGAAACCAGCAATGAAAGAAACATGACAAGCTTGAGTTTTTATATTGTTTTTCCATTCAATTTCTTAGCAACCAATCAGTGTTTGATATTTGATATGAACTTTAATTGCAGTCTCACCACCGACCCAGAAAAGGTCCATTCGAGCTTAACGATGGACTGAAACAGAGAGAGAAGAGATAATGAATCTGGAGGAGAGAAAGAAGAAGAAGAAAAGAAAGAGAGAAAGAAGAGAAGAAAGAAAGAGAGAAGGGAATGCAATAAAAAATATATGTATTTTATAATTTTGGATTGATTTGACGATTATATCATCAGATTTAACAGTTTTTTTGACGGAAGGACTATTTAAGAGCACCTATATTAACGTTAGGGACCATGAGTGATACAAAAAAATTTTAAGGATGCAATCTGATAGTTTCGCAAACGTCAAGGACGTTTTGTGATAAAAAGCCTTCTTTTTATTTAGCATTTATTTCATAAAATAATATTTACTTTTGGAAAAACTGGAGAATGATGATTCGAATAAAGAGCTTAGTTTTGTTTACTTTGGTCTTCTAGTCCCACTTGGAGAAGAAGGAGAAAATGACCGTCTATGCTACGAATTGACATTTGGGATATAGGAATAACTTATCTTTTCAATAATTTTATCTTTTTATCATTAATTTGATTTTTAGTGAGATGCATGCATATTCAACAAATTCAATCGACCCTTTTCTCCTGTTCTTTTCTTTATATAAAACTCAAATGTGAACTCTCTCGTCTAGCAATTCTGATAAAAACCCGAGGACCTCTAGAACATGAAAAATAATCAAGGGTTTGCATACCAATCAATTAATGAAAGTTTATCAAGTTATATAGGTGATGGTATTTATTACATACTAATAAAAGTCTAATCTATACTTTTGTTTGCTCAGATTGGTGTATCATTATAAGAAGATTGAAGCATACTTTATGAGTGTTGCTAAATGAACCCTAAAATTAACTGAGTACACCCTACTACTAAACTATTTATTGAATTACTAATTTACCCTAATATAAAATGACCAAAAAGAATATATTAAATTGTAAAACAAATGTAATTTTAATAAGCACACTCTAATTTTAATAAGAAAAGGCCACGAAATGGCAAAGCCATGAGGGAAACAGGCAGACAAACACTTATCAACCTCCATTGCTTCTTAAGCCTCCTCTTCTCTCCAATAATACCAAACCCGCTTTAAAAACCACCACCATCATCAACCACCCAGGGCCTTCTTGGGTTTAGGGCCCTTTTTTCTTCCTCTTCCTTCACCACTACCACCATTTTTTAGAAACAGAAAGCATCAAATATCCCAATAAAGACTCAAAAGATTCTTGAGCAGTTTAGACTCAGAAAACTCGAACTTCTGCAAACTTTTGCAATTGTACTAGGTTCGAAGTTACAAAAAACATACTTCTTATATGTTATTTGTGTTGTAGCTGCTAAGACAGTAAGAGAAGGTTCAAAGACCAAGTATCTACAAGCTCTTATGTACCAATACATGATACAGCGGTAGGGGAGCCTAATAATAGGAAATAGATTTTATCCGTTGCCAATGCAAAATTTTAGCATAATGAACTCTCACAACCGGTGGAAGCACACAAACATTTGACTTGGCATAGCAAACTAATTTTAAATTACATTTAAAAAAATGTAATTTTAATATATTGAATTGTGATAGATTGTATTAGGGTGTACTAGGGGTATTTTTGGTAGTTAAATAAGGTGTACTTAGTTAATTTTACAATTTAATTTAAATATTAAGGTGTACTTAGATCATAGGGTGTACTCAGTTAATTTTAGGGTTCGTTTAGCAGCACTCTACTTTATTTGCTCAAGAATATCCAGGTAACCATACATCACTAAAATTTGGGACTTTCTTTTTTTGCAAGTATGAATTTATCCTAATGTCCGTTTCTCATGTGCTTATTTGAGGTTGAGGTTGGTTGTTTTTTGTTAGTGCAGGTTTGTTGCTTCTTGACCCCTTCTTCACTAGGGACGTGTGTTCTTACATAGAATTCTATGGTGTGAGGTCTTATCTTAACCATTGGATTAAATTGGTCAGTTTGATCCAACGATTAAAAGATAGGGCCTCATCTAAGGGCTTTTATTTTTGGGTCAGCCTTTTTTAAAAGATAGGGCCTCATCTAAGGGCTTTTGTTTTTGGGCCAGGGTTTTTTTTTTTGTTCTCCCATGGACCGTTTTGCTTATTTTTTTTTATTGCTTAGACCCCTATTTTGGGCTTAGTTGGTCTTTGTGGGAGGCCTTTAGTATTGCTATTGTTTTTCTTTCGGAGTGTTCTAAAAGATGGAACTCTTGAAGTGAGTATGAAGATGCAAGTACCTGAAGCTAGAACCTCCAATGAAAAATTCATTATGTGAATGAAAAAACACAATGGTTTTAGAAATTAAACAGCCAAAAAACAAAACATACATCTGATGTAGAAAATACAGGTACCAAATCTGCAAATCTTAATTTGCCTTTTGTATGCTTTAATGAACCAAACCACCATATATTTTTCTTTTCTCAATCAAACCATTTTTTCGCATCTTTGTTTGTTTGGCTTTCACTTTTGCCCTGCATGGCGTTTAGTGAGATGGGGTGTAAAAGCCAACAAGATGAGAAGGTCGAAAGCTTGTGTTCGGAGGTTGAACTACAAAACGTAGCGGCGCAGAAAATTTCTCTATACTGTGCAACAAAGCTTTGAATCAATAGAAGCCAAACATATGCAAAACGCTTGGTAGCCTGTCAAGGGATATCTGCAATAGAAGAATATGGTAGTCAGAAGCCTAACACATATAAACCCATTCTCTTCATTCGCATTAGGCAAAAGATTTCAAATATGCATACTTCAATATGGATCACCTTGTTTGCTTATTATACCTGTAATCCATCACATACTTTGATTTCCCAACCCTTCCAAGCTGCAGAATTGTCTGCTTTCCGTTCTCCTAACAAGACATAAAAAAGTTAGCATCCTAAACCAAACATGTTGTGAAGTTGAACACTGGTTCAGTCACCCAATTATTGTCATAAAACAAAGCATTCTTCTGAGAGTCTTGATCACGGTGTTTCTACAGACGGATATGCAACATAAACAGACATATTATACAAGCATCCTAAATTAGTACCAGGTTCTGTTTCACAGTGGTTTCTTAGCAAGTAAGTTTACATTTTAGATGAATCTGATTAAAATTTTGAGTCATGATTGCTTGTAGTACCTCTAGAGTCAGCTGGAAATTCTTAACTGAACTTTGGATTCTAAGCCCAGCTCTTCCCCTATCTCTGAAGTCTAACTCATATTGCTTTGAAATCTGAGTGAAAATAAAAATCAATCAATGGACAGAAACACAAAACAAAACATGACAAAAATGTATGCGCTGAGGTAATATTACATCCTTTCGTAGACCTACTTTATTGTAATTGGGAACCCTTGAGCATAGCTGATGGACTTTGTCCAGTTTCTCCTCCCATTCCTTTGGGAGTCCCTTAATGTGTTGTACCTACAAGAGAAGAGTGTGAAGCACTTTAGTTAAGTAGTTTACCCATTAACTGGATTTCGGTATGGAACTTAGTAGTACCAGACAAGATAATATTCAATAGAAAAATCCGCTCCATATATGTGATCAATTCTTAATGTTGGAAACCTTAGATATCTTGGAAACTGCTGTGCTCACCTGCGTAGTATTCTTTAACTGCATGGATTGATGCTTGGCTATATATGCCCTCGAACGTCTGTAACTTCCTGTCCAGCTCGAAATTGTCGGCGTAAACCTGTAAAGGTAAGGAAACATTACAAGTTGAGAGAGGAGAGTGTGAGCGTGTCTATGTGGGTCTGTGAGAGAGAGAGAGAGAGAGAGAGAGAGAGAGAGAGAGAGAGAGAGAGAGAGAGAGAGAGGAGAGGAAAAAGCTTACGATACAACAGCAAGAAGCGACTTAGACTGTCTGCTCAAGGAATTGGGAGGGCTACCCTGCAAGTAAAACCTTTATCATCAACCAATTACTGATAAACCTATTTGTAAAATTCATGGAAACGCATCTGATTGCCACTTTTACAGGTAATGATTCATAAGAGTTCAATTTTTAACCTGATCCCATATATGGTATTTTGAACCCATGAGGTTTGCATTTACAGTCCCAATAAAACTATCATCTGAATGAGATAATATTCCCTTTACATTCTGAGCAATAGTTAATTCAGATTTCCCATTCCTCCGCTTATGGTGTGCAATAGCTAGTTTCCGGTCTTGCCTTCCCTTGCCTTCCTGTAAGTTCATATATACCACATCAAAACAATTGACTCAGGAGTTTAACATGATTTACCTTCTTTTCAATCTTAATAGTTTAGTTCATCACAGAAAACAACTACATCCACACACAAACAGCAATAGATAAGGGCAGGTTAGAGAGGAATAGGATGTTGGGAAGTCTTATCAGAAACTCAAGAATGGATAAAGCCATGAAGTTTATGATAGAATCAAAGTAATAATGTAACATGATTAATATGTCAAAAAAGGTGCAGATACATATTTCGAATGATAAAAAGAAACCCCTAATCCTAATCCACTAGGAAATATCTATGTATTTTTCACTTTATTTATGTAAATTGGTTTTGCAATGTTGGGTTATATTAGAGTCTAATGTAGAAATGTAGCTTCTTTTTTAACAATCTGAGAATTGACTGACAAGCCAACTACAGGACTATCAACAGGACTATCAACAGCAGAAAGTGTTATAGAACACACACCACCATTATGGTCTAGGCAAAACATCGAACATAACATAAGCCCCATCCATCGATTATTACATTATCGTGGGTACTCAATACAAGTATAAAACAATACCAACTTCAGAAAAGTATCTTGTCCAAAGTCCAGTGACAGAAATTAAGATTTCTAATCATTTGAGATTAAAGATATTTGGTGGAGGAAAGAAAAAAAAAAAAATTCTAAAGCAACAGTGCATTATAATAACATTATTGAACAAGCAACATTAGTGAAATTAATGTGCTTATATGCTGATTCAAATTGAACCCAAAAGTTTTTCAAACAGAAGGCAAAATGAGGATTTTTCCAAATGAAGATATGCTTAACAAGTTCAAATTCCAGACATCTTACATTGGTATAAAGAGAATACAGAGTACCCCCATCTAATCCTTCTGGGGATGCTTCCTTCACTATAACACAAGTGCACCTTCCTACATCCATAGGCAGTGGCCTGCACAGCAAAGACCTAAATCCACACCATACCAAATTACACACACATACAATTAGATTGACCAAAAAAAAAAAAAAAGTAAAACGTTTATATTTGACCACAAACAAATTAAGTAGAGAGCTCACTTATTAGGCAGAGCAGACCAAGAAGAGGCAGGGGCAGCCTCAGAATCAGAGTAGTCCCAGATCTTCAAAGAGCTCGAATTCTCAGACCCGTTACTGGGTGGGTCCCAGATTGTGGACCCACCAAAGAGTACCTTCTCAGGCTCATTCATTTGCATACAAAACTGAAGGGAGGACGGCTTCAAGGCCCTGCAGCCCGTGGACAAAGACTTCAAATTCTTCTGCTTCAATGGCATCAAAAAAGAAGACCCATTTTCTTGTGCGACCAAATTCTCTTTGTCATTGTCCAAGGCAGCTTGTTCTTGCTTGTATGGCATTGCATTCTCTTTGTTGTGGTTTAAAATTGACGGGTTTGGCTCCAAATTGTGGTTTTTGGTGTTCAAGCTGACACCTTTTTTTTTGGTGAAAACAAGCTGACACCTTCGCTGTAGCTGCGGTTGTGTTTCTGGTTAGTGAGAGGATTGACATAGAGGGAGTTGTACGAGGATTGCCGTGGAATTAATGTGGTTTTCTTGCATCCACTCATCATAGTTGAGAGAGAGAGAGTGGTAAAGTTTGGGGCTTTAATGGAATGATTGTGAATGCTAGTTGTTGGTTTTGTTTTGTAATAGATTATGAGACTGCTGGAATTTGGTTGGTTTCTTTGAAGCAAATCATCATATAGATGGTTAATACACAGAGAGAGAGAGAGAGAGAGAGAGAGAGAGAGAGAGAGAGAGATTTGAATGATGTTACAGAAGGGAAGTTGAATCTTCAGTGAAGAAGAGATTTGAAAGATGTTGGGAAAACAAAAACTGGTTTTTACTGGATAGTGGTGTCTACTGTTTTATTATTTGTGTGTGTGTGTGTACGGTTTTCAGATGTCAAATTCATACATACAAGTACAACACCCAGCTTTGTTCTTCTACAATATTGGCAATAGTGGTGGCCCAATATGGGGCTTTGGGACCCACTTATGCTGAGGTGGGGCTTTCTCCCTCTCTGGCTTACCGGATTGGATTGAGGTTGTGTTTTGAATTTGAATGAAGCATTGGAAAGTGTGGAGCTTTTGTGTTTGGTTTCTAGAGGAAAGGAAATAGGATGTTTTATTTGTGTGGTGGTTGGTGGTTTAACGGTAACTATTCAAATTTTGTTGACTTTTTGTGTGGGCTGAACTGTTGATGGGAGACTCGATAAAAAAAAAATCTGGGAAGGAACAATGAGCGGGAAACATGTTTGAATACATTTTGTTCTACTAGGAGATTTAAAATCACGGCCAATACCCAAGTAACTTCATCATAATTCTTGTTAGCATACTGCACGCTTTTAGCAACTCAATTGGGTGATATATATATGGGGCGGATGTGTGGCACTTTATTTTTTACACAAGTTTTGACACAAGTTATTGATCATTAAATTAACACATTACGAATGATTGAGATTAAATCTCAAAACTAATTTATTATAATCATGTTAATAATACTTTTATTCAAAAGTTATTATTATTTTATTAGAATAATTAAGACTGGCATAGGTTCCAAAACTTTCTCTCTCGTTCTTCATGTAAATTGCCACATCTCTCTTCCTACATGCCTGCCCTTGGGTACAATCAAATGTACAACCTAAACTCTACAGTAGATGCTATGGCATCTTGGGCGAAGCATGCACGAAGAGGTCAGGGTAGACCGACCCTCATCAGTCCTAACTCATGTGGATGGGCTACCATGCCCTCCAAGAAACTGAAGATGAAACAAGGACCATAAGTCAGCTGTATTTTTTTTTCGCTGCTTTGTTTTGGTTTATGTCTCCTGCTGTTCTGGTTTTGTTTCTTAAAGTGAAAGAAGTTTGTTATAAAAAAAAACTTGAATTAATAATTAAAACTCATAGGAAAATTCCTAATTCTTTAGTTAATTACAGTATGATCATTAAGCCTTGGTAAAACTGCATAATGGGTGGTAAGATGTGAGATAGTTGCTTGAGAATAATCTGCAGGGGTTGGTTCAACTAATCCATTGAACATGTTGTTCACGCTTTCACTTTGAATAATTTGATGAACTTTGAGGCACTGAAGATATGATCTTTATGAGCTTTGGAGGAACTGGGTAATGCTTGTTGGCCGATGAAGGATGGGAATAGATTTTTTTAATTATGGATGGTGGTTGTTGATTGATGTAGTCAATGGTGCCCATGGAGGAAGAGGGATAGAAACACAGCCCACGATGGGCATGAAGAAGAGATATAGAGAGAGAATCATGGGAACTATGCAATTCATAATTAAAATAATAGTATTTTTAGTCCAAAAGTATTATTAAAAAGATAGTAATAAATAGTAGTGATAATTTAATCTCAGCCATTTGTAATGTGTTAATCTAATGGTCAAGAACTTGTGTCAAAACTTGTGTAAAAAATAGAGTGTTATGGATCTGCCCCCTATATATATATAGTCCTCTTCTATTGAGAGATCCCTCAAATAATTTTATTTGTAGAACACCCTCTAGGGTTCCTTACGAATTTTTTAAGTCTACATTCAAAGATCATCCTTGCAAAAAAATTAGACAAATTGGAAACCGTTTTGACATCCAATTGTGTCATACAAATCAATGAACACGGTGCTTCAAGAAAGTACTAAAATTTCTATAACTCAATTGAGTGGTTATATATATATATATATATATATATATATATATATATCTTGTTGGGCTCACTCCGCATTGTATTTCACTAATCCAAACCGTCCATTTTGTAGATAATCATTCAAAAATCATCTCTACAAAAATTCACTTGAATCCGATATCATTTAACCACTCAATTGAGTTATTGAAATTTTAGTACTTTCTTGAAGCACCGTGTTCATTGATTTTGTAGGACACAATTGGATGTCGAAACGGTTTCCGATTTGTCTAATTTTTTGTAAGGATGATCTATGAATGAAAACCTAAAAAATAGATGGTTTGGATCGTTGAAAAAAAAATCGTAGGGGATCCTAAAGGGTGTCCCTCAAATAAAATTATTAATGGAAGGGGACTATATATATATAAACTAATTAGGTGATATATTCATGAAGCAAATATGGATTATTACTATCTCCAAGGGAGATGTGAAATGCAAAATGTTAAATTTGAATTTGATGGCTTATGTGGCAATTTGACACTAAGGAAAAAATTTAACTCTACCCGAAATGCCAAATATCATAATATCATATTATTTTATTATATTTTTAAAAGCAAATGGGATCCATATGATACATAAAGTTTTAAAATAGAGTAAATGATAGTGGGGTCCATGACTCAAAAATACTAAAAGAATATTTGACATCAAACTTTTTGATATGTTATTTTTGATGTCTCTCTTCAAGCCTTCAAACCCATGTGGGATTTTGACTATTTGATTGGAGCAACTTTAACTTTTAAATTTTGTCATTTTATGTCCACGTGGCAATTTGACATATCGGTTGAGGATGCTCCCTAAACCCTTAGGAGTCTCGTAAAACCCTTATGCAAATAAGTTTAGATGTGTAGAGAGAGGGGACGAAATGAGTTTCCATACCATAAAACAAAAAATATAACAATAATTAAACAATCCATACTATGAAAGTCACCATTGAACCCTATCACACGTCTTTGGCATATCTAATTTTGAACGTCATTTTGATATCACCCTTACATTTGAAACCCTTTAGGCCCCGTTTGGTAAGCTGGATTGGACTGGATATTTTCAATTAAAATGGACATGAGTCCTAGTCATTATTTGGTGGACTTAAAGTGTGTCTAGGATTAGATATGGACTTTGGATCCAAGTCCCAAATAATTGGGGCTTAGAAACCCTACCCCAGACGTGGATTTCGAAGCCAGAGAGCACGCCTCCAGCCATCTCTCTTCTTCTCTCTCTTCTCTATCTTCTCTGTTCTCTCTCTTCTTCTTCTTTCTCTCTTCCCCTCTTCTCTTCTCTTTTCTTCTCTTATCTTTTTCTCTCTTTCTTCCCCTCTTCTCTTCTTTTCTCCTCTTCTCTCTTCTCTCAGATCCTCTTTCTCTCCCCCTTTGCCAAATCTTCTTCGTTACCATATATAGACCTCAGATCTTGAATGAAAGGCATATCGTGGAAGAAAAAATTGGTGAAAGGCAGATTCATAACTTCTTCCTCTTTATTTATATATATAATTTTGCAATTTTTTGTTCTTTGAGATATGAAGGGAGGTGGCTGAAAATTCAAGATCTGATGAAGAGTAGGTAAAAACTGGTATTTGGGGAGGAAGTGAAAGTTTGAGTGCTGGCGTCTACTTCTGGGAACTTGTTGCTGCCATCAAACTCCACCTCATGTCTTTCGTCTTCTAGCTTCCACCCTTTATTTTATATTTGTATTTTTTTGTTGGATTGAAAATCTATTTTGTTGTAATTAATTTGGAAATGAGAATATAAAAATAAATAAATGACATACTAATCTCAACTTTGGTGTTGTACTATACCAAACAACTTCTTAAAATCCAGTCATATCCTAACCAGTCCAGTGTAATGTAGAAAGGTTAATCCAGTCCAGTCCAGTCTAGTTTACTAAACAGGGCCTCATATAATGCACATGATCAAAAGCCTTCCTGACATTATCAAGAATGAGTAATACTTCACTTACCACATTTTTATCCCACATTTTCATACTGCCTTATGTGATAGATGAAGTGGACAACCACATCAATTAAAAAGTATCAATAAATCATAAAAGAAAAGAAAATATCAAATTAATTTTAATTGATGTGTTGTCCTCCTCATCTGCCACATAAGGTGGTATGAGAATGTGGTATACAAATGTGGTAAGAGTAACATTATTCTATCAAGAATATAGTATCCTAGTAGTACAAAGGCACTTTGACACTCTGAAATAACATTTGAAACCATTTTGACAAAGTTTTCTCTACCAATTTATGCAAAAGCATACAAAATCTTATTGAGTGAAGCTCATCATTTTTTAATCAGTTTAAAGATATGAATTTTTAATTATTGTTTTGGTGCATAATACATTAGCGAAAGAAAAAAAAACCCATATTTCTTACTAAGCATTAAATAGAATTACCAAACCTGTGGGTAATGGATAGGCTTATGCGTAGATTTTATGTGAGTTTGGGTATGAGTTTGGAGGATCTTCAAAGATCGGATACCAACTTGAAATGAACCCCATAATTTGGAGAATTTTATGTAGTGATATTTTATTTTTACTTTGGTGGGATATAGGTTTTACATCCGAATATTCGAGGACATTGTAGTGAATTTTTAAGTGTGTTGATGTAAAGCATCCTTTTACAACACCATATGTAAAGCGTCTCTTAAACCATGACTTGTTTGTAGGGGTGGGCATCAATCTGGCCAATTTCCAAACGAACAATTTCAACGAAATCTTTCAATTTCTTATTTTTACTATGTTCTACTCTATATATTCTATTCCTCTATCCGTCGGTATGAGGGAAAGGCATGTATATGTGATTTTAACTAGGTTTATATGAACTAAAGATATATCTAATTTGTCCTTGCGAGCTACCACGTTGCACTATCCCATGATGAAGAGAAGAACTGAGAATTAATGGACAAAATCGATGAAACTAGTCGATCCAAACCGTAATCGCCGGTTTGGTTTCGTTTGACCAATAAAAAGTCAAATTGTTTAAAAATCAAACCAAACCGTCTATTTGTATATTTATTTATTTATATTTTATTTTACTTATGTAGTACTCAATTAAATAATAACTATATATGATGTTGAATTTTGATGGACATTTGGAACTTCTATCTGAACGTTGGCTTTCTTTCTGTTGTGGCTTTGTATTCTTGCACTATGGCAACTGTTGCGTAGATACAGCTGCACCAAAATGGATTCAGTTGCATCCTCAACTTGTGATACTCGCAAGTGCACGAACCGTTGGTAGTTTAGCGTATGTAAGTGCGAGGTCGATTCCACAGGGATTGGTGATTGAATGATCTAATTCATTTTTCCTACACAAAACAGAAATGAAAAAGAAAGGAAATAAATAAAACAAGGAAGAAAGAAATAACTAACTCAAGCAGATAAGTTCCCAAGTTCAATTAGATTAATGGATTGATTCTAGCTAAAGTATGATTAAGCCATGGTGTGTGGTCATAACCTTGTGTTCCTAATTCCCTAATTTGATCATTTGTTGTCTAACCTAAAATTAAGCATTAGGAACCCATTAAGCATAGAAGAACATTTTAAACAACCAAGTATGTATCTAATCCCTGTTGTCGAATGTCCATACATACTCTTCCTATTCATAGTTCAATTCGAATTAAAGCATGGTGTCTACTCTTAATTCAAACCAAGATAGCTAACATGCAAGCCTAAATGGTGATCAATCATTCAAACTAGCATATTAACTTATAAGCATAATGAATAAGAACAAAAACCATAATTGAAACTTGGAAACTAATCAAACTTGAAACTAAAGAAAAGAATTTACATAACAATGAAAATTAAGTAGAACTTGGAAAAACTTAAGGAGAATTTCAGCACAAAGATTTCATTACTACAATTGAAAACTAGAAAATGAAACTAAGAGAATTTGAGGAAGAGAAGGGAAGGGAGCTCTAGAGAAGTGTTTGAGAGCTCCCCCCCTTGGGGTGTGTTTACAGGCTTAGAGAACCTCCCTATTTATAGGCCTAAGGAAGTGAAAAATCTGAATTCAATATGGCTAATGCATACAACACTTGTTTTATAAAATCTGAAATGGTTGATGCACTTGTATTAGAAAATTTGAATTGGTTGATGCACTTCACCAATAAATCCCACCAGCAGCCCTAGCTCATCTTCATGTCACCATGACCAAGCTTCCAACCAGCTCAATAGCTCATGCCTAGCTCACCATGACCAAGCTTCCAACCAGAAACAATAGCTCATCTTGAGGTCAGTATGACCAGCAACTTCAAGGGCTTACGAATTGGGCTTTCCTTAAGCAAATTAAGACTTTAAGCACTCAAACTTGAAGTTCAGAATGTCTTCTTTCCAACCATATATCATTTGGGCCAATCCAAGGTCGGAGGAGGAAGTTAAGGCCAAAACAAATTGCTAACTCATTTTGTGCGCTGATAAAATCCATCATGAGCATGGCTCTGTGTTTGCTAAGTAACAGACTCCATATTTATCCAATGTGGCTGAATTTTGGATATGTTATAGTACACACCCATTGGAACAACTTTCATGAAGAATGCTGCCTCATCCGAGCTGTGTAGGTTGCTGAAACAAAGCTTGCAATATGACCTACGGAACTGGACTGGCAGGGGGCTGTAGCCAAAATGAGTTTGTCTTTTAAGCTCTTCATCCATTCATCCAAATTAGGCCTTAACATGCTTGAATTGCATGAATTATGCTCTCTTGCTCTATTTGCCTACAAAACACACAAAGGGAGGCAAATAACTTAGAAATCTAAGAAACTAAGCAAAAGAAGTAAGTAAATAGGGCATGTATATGTATGAAATTATGAGCTTAACAGCAACCTGTACACAAGGTACATAAATATTCTTTTACTCTTTGCCACAACTTTTGTTATTCACTGATTTTGTTTGTTTGTTTTCTTCTTTGATAATACAATTCCTCACTAATATACTCTTATGTTTAGCTCACTTTTTTTCTTTATGTTTTTGTTGCTGTAAAGTTCATTCCCACATAATATCTTTAATTAAGATGCAATTAACCATTAACACATGTGGGTTTTGTGTTTTCCCCCACATTATTTTCGATTCATTTGTTTCTTGATAGTTAATTATTTTCCAGTTTTTCCTATTTTTCCCATGTTTTTGTTGTGGCATTTTACGATTATTGGTTGTATCACTCAAATCCACACATTTTATCTAAAATCTACATGTTTATAGTACAGTATACTACTTATGTACATTATGTTATATTTACCTAGTAATTAGGTACATTATTTTATATTTACCTAGTATTTAGATACATTATGTTATAGAGGAGTTTTATTTGCTACAACTGTTGGTTTTTTCCCTCTCATCATAGAAATTGACTCCTCTAAGGCTGTTATGATGATTAATTCAGGGGAGACTATTTGGACTACTGTCGGCAACATTGTGGATGATGTGAGAGACTTGCTTGTGCAGTTTTCTTTAAAGGAAGTCCAATTTCAACCTAGGGAGTGTAGCAAAGTGGCTCATGCTATTACCCGCTTTGCTCTACACGAACAAGGTCCTTATTATTGGTTAGAAGAAGGTCATGTGTGGCTAATGTTGTATTCTTGATGACCTTATTGTAACCAATGCTTCCAGTTAATGGAATTTTACTTCTTCTCGATAAAAAAAAAGGTATATTATGTTATATTTACCTAGTAATTAGTTATATTATCTTATATCGACCTAATAATTAGGTATATTATATCACATTTACGTAGTAGTTAGGTAAATATTTGTTGGGAAGATATCATCAATAATTCTCCTACTTTCATTGTTTTATATGAACTTCTTTTATGTCATGCGGCAATAGAAGGATTCCAAATTTTAAATCTGAAATCTATTTAGAAGGAAAGAATTGATACATTAATTTGGATTTTCAATTACTGTTCTTTCCTTATTTATCTCAAAGGGTAAAATTGACACGTGAAAAAAAATTAATAAAAGTCAATGGGCCCAAATCTACAACAAAAAAGGTGTGGACTAAACCCAATGACGATTAGGAATTTTGGACTTAGATCGAAGAACCCCCAAATATTAAAAGGTAAATACTATTTATAAAATAAATATAAAAGAAGTAGACAAAACTCTATGATAAAAGTACATAAAAGTATGTCACTTACCTTGGGGATGTAAAAAGGCGTGTATGCTATATTTACACCCTAGCCGCTGAAAACACTTGCAGTGCAAAGGTGTATCATGTTGTAAATGTAGGAAACCACTGTGAGATTGAAAAATAGATGCAAAATTGCATCTGTTTTTATGTCTCCATTAAGTGGTCTCTATGGCTGAAAAGGAAGAGAGAGAAGAGCCAAAAAGGAGGAGAGAGGAAATAAAAAACATATGCAGCCCAAACTCACCGGGGCCCACTAAATTGAAAAGCCAAGCTTCCTTTCCTTTTTTCCATTAGTCCAATTATGAACGGCCCAAATCAATTTCAATATGCCAACAATGTATACATCCCAGTAGTCCAAAGTACACATCCTCGAATCACATTTTATCATTGGAGAAAAAAAATCCAATTTACACTTCCCAAATATGTTAACAAGATGCAAAAGTGGCTTTACATCCCTAATTTTATAACCTTGCAATGGAGATACTCTAAAAGTCATTAAAAATCTGTCAACTCTATGAAAGTCACTCACTTACAAAAAGTCTTTAAACGTTAGAATGGGTCAAATCGACCGGGTCTAACCATGTCGAGCTGGGCTTTAACCCATTGTGCCTCAGGCTACCCACTTCGGCCCGCGGGCAAATGATAGTAAATAAGCTAGGTTTCTAAACTTTTCTTTCATCGCAATTTGGATAGAACGATCAGCCATTGCCAAAAATGAGTGGTTGATCTCTTTCTCCTTCTTAGTCCCACCTGTGAGAGAGAAAACAAACAAACCTACATCAAAATCCTAAAGAAACATCGTGTCCCCGCTCACTTCTATCCTCTCTAAAACTTTCATATTTTGATTTGTTGGGAATTTGATTTTCTAGTATTTTTAATTGAATCCAAATGGGGGATACTTCCATATTTATATTGTAAACTTAAGTAAATAAAGTAATATAAAAATAAATTAAAGTAAAAGACAAGACATTTACTTAAATTGTTAGAATGAAAATAAGGTAATATATGGCAAAAAAAAAAAAAACACAAAGCAAATAGGCGGGCTGGGTCGTGGGTGGGCCGGAGGTTTCAAATCCTAAGCCCAAGGTCTACCCAAGGGGGGTGTAGTCAATTCAACCTTTTAATGACTTTTATAGAGTTTAAAAGTCTAGAGGTATTCAATTTAGATTTTCAAAGAGTTTATAAAAGTCTAGTGGTTTTCAATTGTGACTTTTTAAAAGTAGTTAAAAGTATTTAAAAGTTTGGTGGTATCCAGTTGTGACTTTTAAAAAGTTTGATGGTATCCAAAACGTTAATGACTTTTAAAAAGCTTATTAAATGAATGACTTTTCCATACTTTTAAGGCTAATTGTTAAGAGCAAAAGTCTTGCCAATTTACTAGTAACTTTTATCACATCTATAAAAGTATTTAAGAATTTGTCAATTCTATTAAAGTTACTCACTTAAAAAAAGTCCTTATAACTATGGATTGGATACACCATCCGAACAGGCCGAACCGAGTAGACATAACCATTAAGCCGGGCCGGGCTTTAGCCCATCGAATCTCATGCTACCCATTTCGGTCCGGCGGCCGCCAGCCAAATGATACTAAGGCCATCTCCAACCCATGAGGCTAAACCTAAAATATCCCAAATTTTAGCCCATTTCCTTTCCCAACCCAAGAAAATCAAGGGGCCAAAATTTGGGAAAACCCAAACTTGGGGCCAAATACCAGTTTGCTATTGCTTGAATTGGAATTTTTTCTGATGGAGCCCACGCAGCCTGACGCAGCCTATGTGCAGCTGCAGACTTTGTAGCGCCACATGTCATGCGCTCATGATGTTGCCGTTGGTTCTAACATCCCTTATATATATTCCAATAGTAACCAAAATCAACGATCTATATTAAATCCATGCTACTTTAATGGTAAAAAAAAATCCAACGGCTGCAATTTAAATCCAATGGTCAAGATAATATTTTAAATTAATCTAAATCAAATCCAACCCCAAAACTCACTGAAAACTCTATAAATACCCACCCATTTCTCAAATAATCCACCAAAATTATATTTGTAGAATTTCAATTTTTTTAGGTTAAATTGTTCAAAAAATTAAATTATGAAGTTATTTAAAAAGATTAAACGAAGAAACGTTATCCATTTAAAAAAATTAGACTTAAATCATTCTTAAATAATTTGATAAAGTTGCGGACTTAAAATTTGAGTTTGAAAGGGTTTGAGAAAAAAACGGTTCGAGTCCGGACAAAATCTAAATAGTTACTTTTTGGAGGGGGGAAATTTGGGTTTAGCCCCAAATGGGTTGGAGAAAGCCTAAATAAGCTAGGTTTCTAAAATTGTCTTTCTTGACAATTTGGATAGACCGATAAGCCATTACCGAAAACGAGTGGCTGATCTCTTTCTCCTCCTCACTCCAAAGAAGCATCATGTCCCCGCTGACTACTATCCTCTCTAACACTTTCACCCATGGCCAACAACACACTCACACTCTCTAGCTCCACTCTCTTCCACCTCACTAGAAAACCCATTTCATTCACTTCAACACTCACCCTAAGAATCAAAGCGAGGGCCTCCACAGCCATTGCCATGGCTTCTACCACCAAAACCAAGGTGGTACCTGCAGTGATAGTCGGTGGTGGAAGGGTTGGCAGAGCCTTAGAGGACCTGGGCAATGGTGATGACTTGCTGGTGAAAAGAGGAGACCCTGTGCCTCTTGATTTCAAAGGTCCAATCTTGGTTTGCACTAGGAATGATGATCTTGAGGCTGTTCTTGAGGCCACTCCAAGGCCTAGATGGAGCGGTATTGCCATCTGATTGCATTTATTTATTTATAATCTGATAATGAGGAATGGTAGTTAGCAAGTTTTTACGGAGTAGTTCGGATTGATTGTTGAGAGTTGTTTGAAGTGAAATTTAGGTGGTTTTGTGATTCAATTTTGTATATAGGATTTGGATAATAATCGGGTGTGTTTTAATTTTATCAGAAGGAAAAACAAATCAAACCCGATATTGGGCGGGTGTTCTTCTGTAATGCTAGAGAAAAGTTGATGCTTATGGTCATGTTTTTTTTTGTTGGGAATTTTCTTTGAATTTGGAAGTTGACTTTGGGAGTTTTGACTGAATGCCAATAACCTTGTTTTATTCAATGGGCTGTTAGAATAATTTGGTTAACTTTTGTCGTAATGTTAACTAATGTTTATGCATACCCTTGTGAAATTATTATCCTTGTTCTTGGTGCATGAGTCCTTTTGGCTTTAAACCCTGTCTAAGGTACAGTTCTGAAGTTATCTCGATCATTAGATCAGATAACTTTTATGCTGGAAAACCTACTGCATTTGGGGTGACTTAATAGAAGCATAAAGCATGAAGCATGATGCTAACGGAATACTAAGATTTGTCTTTTCGTGTGCTTAGTTTTTCCGAATGTACTTAATATTTAACCACAATACTGAGCTTAGCATCACCATCCCCTGTTGCCCTAGCTTTTTGCTAGGGTATGATTATCAGATAGGCAGCCTTGGCTCTGAAGCAAACTGGCTCAAGTATTTATAGACATCACATGTGGTGGCATGTCAATGTTGAATTGCACTGTTGGTTAATGGATAGGGTGCTTACATTGTGTTTCCCTTGGAATTCTTAGTATAAACTCATATTCCGAGTGATGTATCTAGAAAATAGACCTTATAACTGTTACTTGTTATATATTAAGCTGGTAATCATGTGGGTCCAAATAAGAAGACTAGATTTTGAAGGCGGCTGTTATGTCTATCATAGTTGTATAGTTTGACTTGTTATTGACAAAAACATATCAAATGTAGTGAAACTGATCATTTGTCCTGTGACTTCTTCCGTCTTTCATGAATTGGTCCATTGTCTTTCAATGATTTGCTGTTGCTAGTTTTCGAAGATTGTAAAATTGATAAAAGGGTCTGGAGTTTGTGACCGAATTTCCCTAGCTTTTGTTTGTAGCACTTCCGTTAACTTAGTTGTTTATAGATTGTAGGCTGATATCAGGTTTACCTACCTATAATGAAATTTTTAACTGTTCACATTACATTGTTGAAATACATGTTCAAGCCTTCATAACTTTCTCTCCTTTCCTTGTTTTCAAGTTTCATTGCTTCCCAAAAAAAAAAAAAAAGAAGTCAGAGTACACGTCTTCCGAGAATGATTTGGTCTGGATTTTTTACTTCCCTTCATTTGCAAGCCCTGTTTTGGATTCTGGCAGAGGTATGGATGTGACCCAATGGACTTGACAATCTAGCAGATTTGGTTTTTTTCCAGAACGGAATGCTGGAACCATGGTTTGAAAGTAAAGGTCTTGGTGATGCGGATCAAGTGCTAGCATATTTTGCTGTCTCCAAGCTTGGAGAACCTCCTGTTGATGGAAAGACTGATACCAATCCTGAAGGACTGACAGCATCATATGGGAAGTGGGCATCTGTAGTAGCTGAAAGATTACAGGCTGGAGGCCTTACTTGCAAGGTAAAAGAATAATATCTTCGTAACATTTTACACTATTTTGTTATCGATCTTTGTGTAGCATTCTTCTTTGGTAAAAGGAAATAATGAACAATTGCGTTTTTTCTTTTTCCTTCTGTGGGGTTTGGAGGGGGAGGGAGTTGTTGGGCATTCTCTTGGTGGCGGGGGTTTGAAGGGTATGGGTTTGTTAAGTTTGTACCTTCAGTTTTGGGATAAACTTAAATAAGTCCGAAGAATTGTATAAATGAACGAAAATATGAAGCAGGTTCTCAACAAGGAAGCATTTCAGAAGCAGATGTTAGAGAAGTTGATCTGGATTTCAGCATTCATGCTTGTTGGAGCTCGTCATCCAGGAACAACTGTAGGTGGTGTAGAGAAAGAATACCGCTCTGAGGTAACCTATCTTTACTTGATAACTTAAGGTGCAAGAAAAGAAAAGAAAATGTGCAGCATGATGATGTGAAATAAGATCTTTGTCCAAACAATTTCTACTTCTTAATTAAATTGCGGATTGGGAGATGCCATGAATAAAGGGATGTTTCCTCTTATTCATGCCTTCTTATTTCCTAAACTTACATTTAAATAGCAGTTGTTACCTTTTTGGCAATCATAATTCTTCTATGTAAGGCATTAGCTAACAAAATGGAACTACATGACTGGATTATGAAGAGAGAGATGAAATTATATCGCACGACTGGAATCTGATGAGATAGTATATAGTGCAATCAATTACTTTTCAGAGTCATTAAATAATTAACAATTTGTTGTGTTTTATTTCACTATTAACTGGTTTGATATAGTTGATGTGCTACAATACCAATTTTAAGGTTGCTTTCTTTTGTGTACTTTTCCTTCATCATCGTGCATGGCTACCTAGTTAACATGACATAGAGGTTTTGTTGCTTTGTCAAGTGATTTTCAACAATAGAAATTGAAACAATAATCTCATTTGCATGTATGTTCTCATTGGTCTTGTGACTTTTTTAACATGCCTCGTGAGGTTTTTAATTTTCCATTAACATGTGTTTGTTACAGAATGCTGATAGTTACTAGTTATGGGCCAGGCCTAGTAGCATTATTGGGAAATTATGTTGGGTTGGTGTCATTATTCCATTTCTTTTTAAGGAGATGAACCAGCTTGGGTGGGCTGGGGCTGGGTGAAAGTAAATTTTGTCAGGGTTTGCGGTGCTATCAGGTTTTTCTTTGATTTATGTCCAGCTAAACCCCTCTACATAATTTCAGTTGGCTGTGAAAACTCTATTCTCAATGAAAACAGCAGACATCTTTTATTTCAATGACAAAGAAATGTTTGACATATAAAATATGGTGACATGAAGCGACTTTTAGGTTAGTACAGAATGTTATCCAGCCGAAGTTCTTGTTGTTGTGCAGGAAACTTTGAGCTCATATTGTTTATGTGCTGAGAAAGGGAACTGATAAAAAAACTTGATCAATATTATTT
This sequence comes from Prunus avium, assembly GCF_965620075.1. Taxonomy (NCBI): domain Eukaryota; kingdom Viridiplantae; phylum Streptophyta; class Magnoliopsida; order Rosales; family Rosaceae; genus Prunus; species Prunus avium. Next base: position 9,892,470 of record NC_142286.1, read on the forward strand.
TAGGTGTCTAGCCTCATCGCAGAGCTTGCCTCTGCAGCAGCAGCAGAGAAAGGGTTGGTATTTGAAGAAGCCATGGAGGATCGATTATGTGCATACTCACGCTCTGTTTCTCACTTTCCAACTGCAGTTAAAGAGGTTAGAGATGCATGGAATTATAAATTTTAAGTTTACTAAGCATATACATGACTTATTGAGTTTAATTTGTTTCTCACTTTGGAGATTGCCTTGTGCTTGCAGTTTAAATGGAGAAATGGTTGGTTTTACTCTCTATCTGAGAAGGCAATTGCGGCAGGAAAGCCTGATCCCTGTCCCCTACATACAGCATGGCTCAAAGAGTTAAAGGTTGTCTAGAAAAACAGACTTCAGCTTATTGATCGTTTGGATCTCCAACGAATATCAACAATTAGCTAATGCAACTAGGGAAGATATCTGTCTGTTTCTGTTCCATTGTTGAGCTACTTGCAGAACTACAAATTGAATTGTTTTAAGATCTGTGTTGTGCATTTTTTAAACTGGTTGCCTCTTACTTCACAAAGAAACATTGCTTGCCTTTTGAAAAACCGCAGATGAGCCACCTTATCTTTGATTATAAGAAGTGTTTTGAATATTGTTAATCGTATATAGGGTAAATTACTTAAATGATCCTCAAATTTATACACGATTTACATTTTGGTCCCTGAATTAAATTATTCGTTCAAATGGCCCATCAACTCTATATTATTCGCTCCATTGATTCTACTGTTACATTTTCTGTGAGCTTTTGTCAAGTCAACGCCAATGGTGGGGTATAGGATGGGTATATGCGTATTTTTAATCCAGAGAGGGTATATGCGTCTTTTTAAACCTCAAAAGGCTTTGATTGTCTTCTCTGATTCGCAAAAAACATCGTCTTCAGTTCGCGAAAAAGGGATGTGAGGTGCAAAGGCAACAGTAGAGATTTTGGGTTAGGGTTCCTATTTAGGGATTTTTGGAAATTTCTAGATTTCGATCATTGTGGATGCTCGTCACTAATGAAGTTCAAGTTCCGTTGGGGTGGAGAGAATCCCGAATACGGTAAAGGATTCTCTGTTTGCATTTTATATTCATCTTGTTTTGCAAATCGATGCTTTTTGTTTGCAAGTGTGTGGTCCAAGGTCAGTTTCTTTATGTTTAAAAGATTCTCTAGCATTATGTTTCCTTTATGCTGGCATTGACTGCAAAGTATAGGTTTTTATGTTTGGCGTGGTCCCCTTGTTGCCTGCTTCACACCAAATTCACTATTGTGCATTGAGTGAAACTGCAAATAAATTATAACCTTAAACCTGTAGCATTAGATAAAGGAGATGTGTCTGCAGCTAACTTTGAGATTTCATGTGTACTTTTTGCAGCTATTTCTGACAGAGTCACTCTTGAACTATACCATGAGGGTATGTTTGAAAATGGGGTTTATAAGGGTGGTAAGGTCTGTTATTTAGATAGGGAAAGAGTTGGGATATACAATAGATGTTTCGAAAATTGAGCGAACTATGGAGATTAGGTATAGAAAGGGTGGACAAAATATTGGAGCTTATTACCTCTGATGCTAAAGTAGTTGAAATAGTTGGATGCATGCCATGTAATAGGGTTCTTGTGTTGTACTATACAAATTTGGAAAATTCAAATGGTAATGGGCTTGGGAGTCAAGCATTTGCTGTGTGACCTAGTTTGGATGGTGCAAAATATAACTATGATGCAGATGTAGAAAATGATGGTAAGGGTGTGACATGGCCTGTATTCAGTGAATAAGAGGATGCAGATGTACATGTACATGTACAAGTTGGAAATGAAAGGGAAAATGAGTCTGCAGCAACTAAAATGGAGAGGTTGGAAATGAAGGGGAAATTGAGGAAAATGATCCAGAATTTGTGGATAGTGATTATGAATTCAATGAACAAGAGGATGAGGTGCTTGTATATGAGAATGTGGTAGTTGGGGGGCCAAGTGGTGAGCCCAATGTAGGTGAGAATGTTGGGCCTACTATTCAGCCCAATGCAGGTGAGAATGTTGAGCCTACTATTAAGCCCAATGCAGATGAGAATGTTGGGCCTACTTATGAAGCTCCAAGAGAGGTATCATCAGATGATGCTAACACATCATATTTGGACATAGGAAGTGATGGAGAGGATCATGATGAGGGTAATGGTGAGGAAAAGGGCAAAAGAAAGAAGAGAAAAATTGCCAAAGTTGAAGGAGTATATGAGAGAGGTGGATTTAAGGAATCCAGAGTTTAGGACGGGAATGCGATTTGCAAACAAAATGGTATTGAAAAAAGCTGTGGAGGAGTATGCAATTAAACATGGTAAGTTGATAAAAAAAAAAAAGAAAAAAAAAGACAAAATGAGGATCCAGGCAATATGTATGGGAGGACTGAAATGTTCATTTTATTTATATGCTTCAAAGATTGATAAGAGTGAATCTACATTTGTAATCAAAACTATGAGCCTAGAACACACTTGTGGGAGGGTCGACAAGTTGAAGTATGCCTCATCCAAGTGGCTTTGCAATAGGTATTCTAAGAAGTAGAAGAGAGACACATACTTGGATGTGAAATCATTGCAAGGGGATGTTTTGGAGGATTATTGTATGAATGTCACAAGACACCAAATATACAGGGCCAAAAAGTTGGCCAAAGTAATGATTGAAGGGAGTTGCATATAACAATATGCTTGGTTAAGGGATTATGCAGAGGAATTGAAGAAGGCAAACAAGGGAATGCTGATGTAATTAAAATTGAACAAGTGGGGGGCCATGCTATCTTTCTAAGGATGTATGTTTGCTTGCCTGGTTGTAGGAAAGGGTTTTTAGATGGATGCAAACCAGTTATTGGTGTTGATGGGTGCCACCTAAGAGGTCCTTATCCTGGCCAGATTTTGACAACAGTTGGTGTGACACCCCGACCCAATTTTAACAATATATTTAATCTATTTAATTTATTTAATTGTGAAATTACAATTTTGCTCTTGGGAGTAGGGTCACTTTAGTCACTTTTTGTTCAGGAAAGAATTTGGGGAATTGAGTTATATTATTGTATCGGGCTCATTGAAACTAGTTTGTAGGCATGCGGCACGCCCAATTCTGAGTTGTAACGAAGGAGGAAAGGTCTATAAACGAAAAGGACATAGTGGGAATTTTAAAAATTGTTACTGTAGCTATAGTCCGCTACAGTGCTATAGTGCCAATCTTCTTCTTCCTTGCGATATAACATATTTTCTGGTTATTGTTTTTTTCATTCCTTCCACTTTCGTTTTTTTTTTCCAGCACCATCTCATCTCAATTGCCATCACAACCTTTACGAAATCTCTTCCCCTCATCCTCCTCTACAAAACCCACCCAAGACCCGATCCGATTTGTTGACGATGCACTCGATTTGAAGCTGAAAAGGGTTAGGTTTTTTCGGCAGCGTTATTGCATTTTTCGATGATTCCGGCAATGGTTTTTGTCGAGTGAGGTATGAAATTTCATCTACTCTTCATGCTCTATCCGTTTATGTATGTATTGTAGATCGATTTTGAGGTTTTATAGTTCGTTCATTTACCCATATTACGTCGACGATTTCGGCTTCGTTTCGACTAGTTTTTGACCGTGGTCCAAGAAGAAAAATCACTCCCCTTATTAGTCTGAACGTATTGGTATAGGTATTGTAGGGTGTTTCAAGAATTTTCCATCTCCAAAATTTTCTCAAGACACCCACGTGCTGCCGGCCTGTGTGGCGGCACGTGGGCCAGGTTTGGGTGGCCCATTTGGTCTTCAAATGATCCCCATGTTGTCCCGAGTACGACGGTATGCTCGGATTCGAATTTGGTTATCGTTTGACGATCGAACGGATTTACGCATATTAGGTGATATCTGGGTTCTATATGTTTCTTCCGTTGGATCGACTCCTTTTCCATATATGTTGATCTGGGCATCTCTAGGATCGTGTAGGAATTCACAGATCGTGAATTAGAGTCCTGGATGCTTCGATTCAATGACTTAAAGTTTGCGTTAAACGATAACCGTCCGATTATGAGCGATTCGACCGTTCGATTCAGACCAAACTAGCAGGACATGAATAGTAAACCTTGTTGAACCCGTAGGAACTTTCGGATCATAAATCGGAGGCTGTGGGCCCCCCAGGCCCAATTGGTCAAATTCCACGATCGGGGCCAAATTGACCGTTGGATCGTGATGAGAGTTCTAGGATGAGTTTACTCATGAGGCCGTGGGCCCTATGAGCTCAGTTGACTTAGATAGTAGGCTATGTCGGCTTGGTTGAGGTCATTTAGTACTTGTAATAGTAATTAGAGGTTTGTTTTAAAATGATATTATGCTTAAAGAGTTCTATTAAATGTTTATGGATTATTGCAATCGCTTTCAGTTTCCAAGCATATTATATTACATGCAATTGTGTGGAGTTGGGACTGGCTTGGTTAACCAAATTTTGGCATGAATAAGGAATTAATTGAATGCCTAATTATATGTCTATATTTAAATATATGCGCAGTGGCTTCAAACTAATAAATCATGAATACTAGTTTACTTGATAGTATGTGTTACATATTTAAGTGTTGACGACAATAGTTTTGATAGATTATGCATGGTCAATTCATTTAAGACATGTTGGAATTGCTCCTGTTTTAAAAAGGAATTTTTGGTTAACTTTTTAAGGATTTATTTTTGGGAAGTTGAGAAAAGATTGAAAAAGGGATTTGAAAAATGGGATTTGTGGAATAAGGAAATTTTATGATAAGTTTCGGAATATGGTTTTCAAACCCACCACAGGAGTAGCCCCCCAGTTGCCTTTGAAACAGTTTTGTTATTTATGACAATGCCCCACAAGTTTCGGGGACACTTGAATCATGTGGTGCGAGAATATTCGTTCTTGGACTAACTACATGTCTCTCGAATTCTGCGAGGATATGAGTTCTCGGGCTGACTGCGTGTCCCCCGAGTTCTGCGAGGAATGCGCCTCGGGTTGACTTTGTGTTTCTGAGGTCTGCAAGGATGTGTCACTTATGTAACACTTGGAATTGACGGAATAATATTGGAATTGATGGAATAATATTGGAATTGACGGAATAATATGAGAATTGACGGAAAATTAGTAGAATTGACAGATCACGAATAGGGGTACACCTAGGTGGAGAGTATTTAAGTTTTGAGATGTTTTAAAACTAAAATTGATGATTTTATCTTGGTACTTATTGGTGAAGGTTTTATTACATGTTTTCCAACTTATGAGACAAGGATTGAGAGTTTTCTAAGTTTTAAGGATTTTATATAATTCATAATTATTTTCTTAAGCGATGAATTGGTTTTTACATGTGAAAGAGGGAAACATCTTTTATTTAAATTGTTGATATTTCCATTAAGGTTTCACGTGGTCAATGCTATTTTAATAATTTTCTCGTTTTTCCTACTTATATATAAGTAATAAGTTAATTATATATTTATTTATTTATTTATTTGTGCACATGTGGGATGAGTGGAAGTTTGTTCTAACATCAATAGCCTTTGATTGAGTTTTAGCGGATTGATTTGAATTACTTATGAAGGTTCTTTTCGATTTTATTTGATTAAGTTACCTATGTTTACTTATAATTTATGTTGAAAGAACTACATGTGGCTTACGTAGGCAACCTAGAGTTACTAGGTGCAGCCACAGAATCAAGTGCTGAAAATTTGTGCAGTTAGGTCATATTGGCAATTGATAATGTATCCATGCTGTTCTAAGAGTTGAAACCATATTAAGTTGGTTGAATGATTTATATGATATAATGAGGCCTGAGGCCATTCATATTTATTTGTCTAATGCTTGCTGAACGATTGGGATTTGATTTTCAACTTTAACTGTATATTTTTACAGGTGGAATTTATTGGGAAATGTCATTTTTTCAAGGAAGACTCTGCCGGTTTTCTGGCAGAAGTTAAACCTTTGAGGGTGTTTTTTGTTTTGTGGTTCAGGGTAAGAGGGGTAGTTTGGACAATTGTGCCTGACATCGCCAGGTGTTGGACACGCACAGGGTTTGACACAAATTCCAAATTGGAATTTGGGTCGGGTCCTGTCAGTTGGGGTGGATGGCAACAATGACAGTTTTCCAATTGCTTATGCAGTTGTTGAGATCGAGAACAAACAATCATGGATCTGGTTTCTTAGGCTATTGATTGAAGATCTAAAGATTACAAACGGTTTGTCATATGTGTTCATTAATGACAAGTAAAAGGGACTCATACCTGCAATTGAGACTGTACTTCCAACTGTAGAGCACATGATGTGTGTTAGACACTTATGTAATAACTTTAGATCATCACACTCTGGTCTTGCTCTAAAACACATATTGTGGGCTACAGCAAAAGCACAACTATGCCTTGGTAGGAAGTAGAAATGGATAATATGAAACAAAAGGATGAAGAAGTGTGGAAATGGCTCATTAAGAGACCTGCCAAGAATCTGCAACATATCTCACTTTCATACACGGTTTAAGTGTGATATGTTGTTGAACAATTTTTGTGAAAGTTTCAATGTAGCAATTGTAGATGTAAGGGATCAGTCCATTTTGACTTGCTTGGAGAGGATAAGAGTCCTTGTGATGCTTAGGATGGCAAATAGAAGGGCTGCATGTCAGAAATGGAAACATCCAGTTGGGCCAAGAATCTTCAAGATAATTGAGAAGAACAAGTTAGATGCCCTCCACATGCATTCGTCGACTGGCTGTCTTGCAAACATATCAAGTGACCCATATGTATGGTGGAGAATTTGTTGTGGATCTTAGGGCAAAGACATGTTCTTGTAGAAGGTGTGATTTATTTGGGATACCGTGTGGGCATGCAATTTCTGCAATTTTTCATAGGAATGAAAGCCTCATTGATTATGTGGATCAATGTTACAAGCCTGCAACTTATATGAAGTCATATGAACCAATGATTCACCCCATCCCTTCAATGGATCAGTGGGCTAAATTTGGGCATCCTCCAATACATCTCCCAAGTGTTAGGGTACAGCCAAGAAGGCCAAAAAAAAATTAGGAACGGAACCTGCTGAAATTCTAGTACCACCACCTCCCCCACCACATCCAATGCCTCCAGATTATGTTCAACCACAAGCTAAGCTTAAAATACTTTTTTATTCAGATCACATGTAGGAGATGTGGTTGAAGTGGCCATAATAGGGCAACTTGTGATAGATAGAACTTTGAAAATCAACAGGTACTTATTTATTTTACAATTTTAGAGTAGTTATATGTTTTGGAACTAATAATTATTTTTGATCTTGCAAGAAAATGCAACTTCTGCCCAAAAAGAGGTCCAAACTGAGCTGAGCACATTAACAACAGCTGCATTAGTAAGTGGGAGAGGAATAGTTAAAGGGAGGGGAAGAGGACGAGGAAGAGGAAAAGCAAATGAGGCTCCAACTGTTGCAATTGAAGTTGCTACTTCTTCACAACAAAGTGTACGTTTTTTGGGGGTTTTCTTTTTTTCAAATATGCTCTCTCACATATTTGCAATATAGTTGCGAACTTATATTGGTCCTCTTTGTTTAGGCGGCAAGAAGTATAAGAGGTTGGCCAAGAAGTATGGTAAGAAATATGGGAAGAGGTTTGGCAAGAGGAAGAGGAATAGCCAATGAGGCTCCAGCTGTTGCAACTGAAGTTGCTACTTCTTCACAACAAACTGTATGTTTTTTGGGTTTTTTTTTTTCAAATATGCTCACTCACATATTTGCAATATAGTTGCGAACTTATATTGGTCCTCTTTGTTTAGGTGGCAAGAGGTATGGGAAGAAGTTTGCCAAGAAGTATGGTAAGAAGTATGGGAAGAGGTTTGGCAAGAGGAAGGGCAAATATATCATTGTCACTGTCAGCTACACCTAGACAAGATAGCTCAAATCCATCTTCAACTTGTGTCACTGCCGAACCTAGTTCCATATTCAAAATTCCAGCTAATAAAAGGGGCACATTCAAAAGGGCTGCTATTAGAGGAGGAACATTCAAAAGGCCTACACAAGTTCTATCACAACCATAATCATTCACAACGTAGGGGGAATCATATATATTTTGTGCAATTTGGGATGTGGATTTTGTTCAGGATATGCATTTTGGTTATGTAAAGGCCCTGCATTTTGGCTTAGAGTACAAACAATAGGATCACAACTTTTGGGATGTTATTTTGTGGATTTACATCTTTTGGATTAGAGTTACACTTTGCCTCTTGGTTTAGGTTTTGTAATTTGGGATTTTATTTTATGGAATCACAGCTTGCGGATTAGAGTTAAACTCAACATTTTGGTAATGGAATTGGTTTAGGCTATGCAATTTAGTTATGGAATTGGTTTAGCCCATGCAATTTGGTTATGAAATCGGTGTGGTTTTTGGTTATGGAATTGGTTTTGGGTCATGCCTAAAATACACCACATTACATTTATAGCTAACAAACACCACATTACATTCATAACTATAATCTCATAACAAACCTAAAAGGCCATCATAGACCTAACATTCATAGCTAAATCTTCCTACTCATCACCACAATTACAAACATTAAACATCATGAAGGGATCAAAGCAAACCCCAGTTTCAATTGTCTCTGTCTAGTCCATTCCAATTTCTTTTTTCTTTCAATAACAACACCCACTTTCTCTTTCAATTTTTTATTATCTTCTTCCACTAATCTCACTTGCTCATCTCTTGCTATAATTTCTTCCTCCATACTTTTGAGTCTTCTAAGCAATCCAGGAAGCACTTCCTTTCCTCTTGGACATGTTTATTATCTAGCCATTCAAAGAAATGATATATTATTTGGCTATTATGCACATCATTTGTTATACAATTCAATTCTTCACTTAAACATAACAAAACCCTTACTCTATCTTACCCGATTTTGGTCACATGCCTTAAACCTTCTTCCTAGATTAAGATTTGTCCATGAAGTGCACCATTTAATCTTCATCCCACAAAAGAAATACCGATTGGATTGAGTTGAATTTGTTGAACTTTGAGACATTGCAGCCTTTGTTGACTCTGTGTACTTCTGCACTTAGGTTTCAATTTGGGGAACATAGGAAGAAGAATGAGGATAAAAATGGAGCCTTTGTCGCTTAAAGAGCAGACTTCTGCGCAGTTTGGATGGTTTTATCCTTACATTTGACGGCAATATTGACAGAATATAACAGTAAGATCAATGGAGCGAATAATATAGAATTGATGGACCATTTGAACGAATAATTTAGTTGAGGGACCAAAATGTAAATCGGGTATAAGTTTGAGGATCATTTGAGTAATTTATCCAAATATATAAGATGCAGATATTTAGAAGAGATTTTCCTGATAAATAAAAATTGTATATGTCATTGATAACGTCAAATTTGATCGAGCTAGAAGTTTCTCCTTTTCCACTTGGCTAGACTCCGTTGACTAAAGAGAAGTTAGATATTGTAATATTCTAAAAGCTTTTTTTTTTATCCCAAAACGTCATTGAGGTTCACGAAATTATAAAGTTGCATCCCTTATGTTTATGTGCTCACAACAAGTAGTCCTTGCTGTGAGCTTCCGTTAATCAGCTGATGTGGTGTGTATGTGGAGCTTATATATCCAATATAACATCGCCAGCGGTTTTAAAAATAGTTTAAATTGAAAATTAATTCAATAGAAATGATATTTTTTTAAAGTTTTAAATAAGAAAAATTTTAAAAAATATATCCACAGCTAGAGCTTCAAGACAACCTTGAGTCATTATAATTGTTCATTTAGTATGAAAGCAATTTATAGAAGAGAGACCCATGACTCCCCCAAAAAATCTACACATGCTAACCAGATGAAAAGTTGTATTTTTTTGTAAAAGAATGTCAAAAAATAAGATTGGATAGCGCCAGTCCAGTCATATTGCCACATACAATGTCAATAAATTCAAAGGTAGCTCTCAATATTTGTCTTCTTTGGACAAAAATATTTTAAAATATTATTTTCTTTAATTGTTACTAAAACCAGCTTCATGAAAAAAATTTACTGTCGGAGAACATATGTAAGGCTAGATTTAGTTCCTTTTCCAACTTGCATTCCAAAAAAAAAAAAAAAAAAATTTCTCCCCCCATTTCGTTACTTTTTTACTTACGAGCTTGCTGTACCTAATTGCACTAAGAAACAAAATAATAAACCCTAGAAATAATTCAGACCGATAACATAAATAAGTGAAAAAGAGAGAATAAAAAAACAGATAAATGATGTATCCACCACGACATGTGTTTTCAATTTTTAATCCATTTTCTTTTGAGATTTGGTTTCCTCACAACACGCCGAAAAATAAAAACTTTTCCCATTTTCTTTTGTGTTTTCATTTGTTTCACTGAAGTAGCACCGACCCACTCTCTATATAAATGATGTCCTTTATGAAGACTAACATTCAACAAAAAAATATTCAAGAAGAGCGCAGACCATTAGATAAACAACAGAGAAAATTTTGAAGAAGGCCAAGCCAATAACTAGCTTATAATGATGAATAAGAGAGTCGAGATTCGAAGCATTTGGCAGCACAATTTAGAATCTGAGTTTGCCCTAGTTAAGAATGCATTTGCGGACTACCCTTTTGTCTCATTTGAAACTAAATTCCCATTCACCCTTTTTGAAGCCGATTCTCCGGAAGACCAATACCGAATCATGAAGGACAGTGTGAACGTTAAGAACATCATCCAACTGTGTCTAACACTCTCAGACGGTAATGGAAACTTGCTCGATTTATGCATCGATTGCTGCTACATCTAAGAATTCAACTTCAAGGACTTCGACATCTACCGGGACCTTCACAGAGCAGATGCAAACACAATTGAGTTGCTTGAGGGGCAAGGAATCGATTTCTTGCGGAACAAGAAAAAGGGTATTTTGTCTTTCGACTTTATGACGATGATCCTGAAATCTAGGATGGTGCAGGACAGAAGGTCCCGTTTAACATGGGTGACTTGCCCTTATTTTTATGATTTAGGGTACCTGATCAAGATTCTACATTGGGAGGAGTTGCCAAACGACGTTGATAGTTTCATGAAGTTAGTGAATAGGTACTTGGGGAAAAGAGTGTACGAGTTTAAATCGTCACCAGAACTTATAAGTTTAGATTGGTTTCAAGGTAGAAAGACTATCCTTGCTACTTTTAAGGAATGGGTTCATGTCCATTCTAAAGATTCTTAAAAGTCGCTGAAACTTCTAGCATGGGAGCCTCCACATGATGGCTATTTTAAGCTTAATGTTGACGGTTGTCACATGAGGGGTTTGATTGGAGCTGGTGGTGTGATAAGAGATTCCAAAGAAAAATGGTTTGCTGACTTTGCTGTGGGAAGGATGGAGTTTTGGAAGCTGAGCTTCAGGGTCTTTACCATGACTTGAAGTTGATTGTGCAAAACAGGAATCTCTAGTGTGTTAATGGAGTCCGATTATGAAATCGGTATTAAGTTCTTGCAGAATCCTCATAAGTTGGCTTCGTGTCGGATTGCCTAGAACTGATGTAGGAGATTGAATGTGTGCCGACCCACGTTTATCTGGAAAAAAATGTTGGGGCGTATTACCTTGCAAATTTGAGTTATGATTTGGATGCAGGTTCGTGTAAGACTTTTGAAATTGCTCCCGCTTGTGTTGACACTAAGCTTCTTTTTGATCGAATTGGGGCTGCTCAGCCTCATGTGAAAGAGTGCTATCGTGACTCCATTAGAACATCTATGCGCTTATGAGGTAGTCTAAGTGTGGAAGGGCGAAGGCTTAAGAGCTAGAATGGTTTGGGTTGGCCGGGTTGCACATGTGAAGGGTATTTTGGTTATTCCCGAAGGTTATGGGAGGAATCTGAGGAAGCTAAGAATAGTGGGACGTTCGTGATGTTGAGACGCATCCAACTCAACTTACGGTTCGCCATTCGGAGTTCGTATGAATTAGTTATGCCTAAGCATGACTCCTCGTGCATAGGTGATGTTTCCTCCGAACAAAAGGCAAAATGCATAAAATGCTATATAAGAGGTGACTTGGTGTTATGCTCTCCACCACCTCTGGTGCTTAAGACCCATGTTGACCAAGGCTTAAGACCCGTGTTGATGCTAAGGAAGTAAGTTCTATTGAGTCCAAGTTTGTGCATTGGTTAGGTGGTTTTACTCGTAATAGGGATGATGTCAAACCTTGGTGAATTGTGAAGGCCTAAGTGTTATGGAGCTTCATTTCGGAGGTATATTGACGTGAGAGTGCGTTGACGAGATAAGTGGGGAAGACCCAAAAATGCCATGGAGATATGGCAACGCATAACGAATCTAGGTGCCTTGGAGGACACACGGTTGACAAAGTGATGTTGATTGTTCAAGGCCAAGACGTGAAGAAGATAAGAGCATGAGTTTGGTAAGAGTGTCGAAGATTGGCTATACTCGAACCATAGCATGCCATTGACGGTTGTTTTAAATTCAGTTGGTGACGAGTGTTGAACAAATGGTGCAAGACCTTTGTTTGGGGAAGAGTTATGGGAGCTCAGGACCGAAATGATGCAATCTTCGGAGGGAGTAAGTCACTAATGGGCTAGGCTTTATTGAGGGAGTTAGTCGCTGATGGGATAGGCTTTAATGAAAGAGACACTTAAGTGGTTGCTTTTACAATTGTGGAGAACGTGTGGGTGATGCACAATGTTTGACATAAGGTTGCTAACTAATATTCGAAACGGTGGATTGTTCCAAATGTGGATCTCGGAGTCTTATGAGCATGGTTGCTAAGGACATGGAGTATGTCGGCACTTGATGGCAAACCAAGTTGGAGTAACTTGGGTGTTGACATCTTACTTGTTCCCGTGTGGATACTATGAAAGTGGTTTTGCCAAGTCCAAGTTTGGGTGTTGGTAGTTAGGTGGTTCTACTCGTAGTAGAGACGATGTCTAACCTTGGTGAACTGTGATAGCCAAAGTGTTGTGGAGCTTTGCTTTGGACACATGTGGATGTGAAGGTGCGTCGACGAGATAAGTGGGGGAGACATGAATGCCATGGAGGTATGGCAATGCAGATGCACAAACAAATGGAGGTGTCGTGGAGGACACACGGTTGGCTTAAGAGTCACACCCAGGCGGGGTGCATCTCTTTAGATGTGGAAAATGTGGAAACACCTGACCAGGGAGCTATATGATTGTTCAATGGTTAAGTGCGACAAGAGACAGAGGTCTCGGCCCAAAGAGGGACAAGATTTTAAGCTTTGAAGGAAGTTGAAAAGGGTGAACATAGTGGTGCATTATGGTCCATGGAGCGAGGAGAAGAGGATATTCCTATATAGTGTTATTATGCGGCAGTGCAGTGGGCACGTCGACAAGGATGTTGACACTATTAGTGGGGAAGAATGTCACAAATCGCACATGATCAAGTTCTATCTTGACTCCATTAGGACATCTATGCGCTTATGAGGTAGTCTAAGTATGGAAGGGCGACGGCTTAAGAGCTAGAATGGTTTGTGTTAGCTAGGTTGCACATGTGAAGGTTATTTTTTGTATTTCCAAAGGTTACGGGAGGAATCTGAGGAATCTAAGAATACTGGGACGTTCATGATATTGAGATGCATCCAATGCAATTGACAATTCGCCATTCAGAGTTCATATGAATTAGTTATGCCTAATTATGACTCCTCGTGCATAGGTGATGTTTCCTCCTAACAAAAGGCTAAATGCATAAAATGCTATATAAGGGGTGACATGATGTCATGCTCTCCACCACCCTTGTGCTTACACCCTTGTGGCACTAAGCGAGCATCCTTATGACATTGGAGGTAGTCATAGGGGCGGGCATGAGATTGTTGAAGAACAATTTATGTCTCCAAGGGAATTCTTGAGGACAGTACGAACACGCGGAGCAGTTCGTATTGCGCATTGTTGTGAAGAGTGAGGTCAACGTACGGCGTTCACTTTGCCGTCGACAAGCAAGGCATTTGGCAATCCTCAATGGACTTGGCTTGGGTTCGGCCTTGTCCAATGTGGGAAGGAAGATATTCGGATGCCTGTATGCATGGGTTGCTACGCCGTGCAATGCATAGATGATTATGTGGGACATTCAGAATACATATGTCACCAAGGCTTGGGCGACATGCGAGTGTGACAGTTTGCGTGTATAGCTTGAGGATGTGGGCTATCTTGGTTGCTAACGGAATGGCCGACAGAAATGTGGGTAAACCGATGGTGTGTTGGATTGCTATGTCTTGACTTGGACATGAGCGAGCCACCAGTTGGGTATCAACATGGTCGATGCAGTTGACGTGTCTTATGCAAAGCTTGATGTATGGGCGTCAAGGGTTTGTTGCCGGATACGGGGTGATTGTATTGTCACAAGGTAGTGTGACTCGTTGTCTAGCTATGGGGCATAGCGCCCATGGGAGACGACACTTGATTGTGAACCTCTCGCGGAGTTGTGAGAGTCATGAATATCATGAAGAGGGGAGAAGGTTGACTAGGATATGAAGAGATCTTGGGCAGCACAGGTTGTGCTTTGAGCGAGCGAAATGTGTGTTTTGCTTCCAAACCACAGTGCCGCTCGCTGATCCCGTGACACTCGGTTAGTTAATGTTTATTAGTGTCCCTTTGTTTTGGGGTTTTTGCATAGAGCCTTTTCTTTTCACAATTCTTTAATATCTTTGATAGATAGGTAATGGAAATTATTCCCCATTTTGTAGTTTTACTAATTTTAGATCATTAAGTTGTTTTTATAGCCAAAGAAGGCAAACATACATTGGGTTTGGAATCATAAGGAATGAAAAAGACTCTTGGATTTGAACACACATTCTTCAGTTTAACTCCAAATTAATGCTCTAAATTAAGGCATCTGGACATATTTCAGTTGTAAAGTTTCTCAACCCCAAACTTGAGAAAATAGGAATGGAAAAATTTGTCAAGGTTTTCTTCTCCCATAAAATTGATGAAAAGCCACACTTGAATAAAAATTAGTGAAGTTACACGTATGGAATAAACATATATTTAGCTACAGCTTTGTGGAGTCTAAACTATTTCAAAGTCCTACCATAAGAATAAATTTGTACATGTTGTTTCTGGACAAGTAATTTTTTTATACAAGCCATAACAAGTAGTTTTTGTTGTGAGCTTCCGTCAATAATTCCGTTAATTTGTTGATGTGGTGTGTATGTGGAGCCCATATATCCAATATAACATCGCCACATGGATTAAAAATAGTTTAAATTGAAAAATCATTAAATAGAAATGATAGTTTTAAAAAGTTTTAAATTTAAAAAATTTTAAATTTAAAAAATTTTAAAAATATATCCAAAGCTAGAGCTTGAATTTTTCATTGTGGTAGTCATATCAACAAGTAGTGTTACCACTATGTATATTTATTTGTTAATACTATATATTGGGTCCATAACATATGAACCATGTCATTCACATTGGAAGAAAAGGAGAGAGAAAGGAAGACAAAAGGAACAAGGTGTAGATTAGGAGAACCTAACTCAAGCAATTACTAAGCCTAAAGGCTGGCCTGGAACTGTGTTAGCTCGTATTTGCAATTATTGGATTCGATTGGATTTCCCCAAGGTAATTTGGGGATTTTTTTGCACCAAGCTTGGAGTTTCTTTTGCTAAGCCTCGCGATATCATTGGAGATTGGAGTGCTGTGATGTCGTTTGGCCTTCAAGAAACAAGTTCAGAAGATTTCTTTTTAGGAAGTGCTAATTTTTATTGGCCCTTGTTTCTCTCTCTGTATTTCATTAATTATGATTGTCTTAATCTCGAGTATTCTTTTAGATCTAATGGCCAGGATTAGTTACAATTGAATAATTACCCAAGAAGATGGAACACCCCTATGAAGCTGCAGGCTTGGGAGAAACCTTATGCAGATTTCAAGAACCCAGGTGAGATAACTTCATACCCAAAACAAGTTCTTTGCACGCATTGGTGGTTGTGTGCTAATTGCAATCATTTTAACATATTTCACCATGCTATTTATTTGAAGACTTGGTGCAATTCTCCTCATTGCTTCCACTACTCCCACTATTCTTCTATCCTCTTTCTCTTTTACTGCTTACATTCTCTTTGCTTCAATATGAGTGCTCAACTCAATGCTAGCTCTTCACATGCTAAATCATACAGTCTGATTCCCATGTCTAAACCCCATCTAGGAAGAACGTCTTCTATGGAACCCGCTGTGATCCATAAGGGCAGGTTTATCTTTCAGGTGGAAGGAAATGAAACCAGAGTGTCCACTACTACTCTGGCTTCAAGTGTCCAAAGTCACTACGAGACCTTTTGTTTGGTAGGGAAGGTCTTTGGGGTTCTTGTGAATAGCAGAGTCATTAAGCATAGGCTCAAAGGTGAGTGGAAGAATTTGCAAGGAGATGTGTCCATCGATCATACTGGTCGAGATTGGTACAAGGTGGTGTTTTTCTTTGAAGAAGATGTTCTGTCTGTGCTAGAGAATAGACCATATTTTGTTCAAGGTTAGATTTTTCCTCTTCAGCTCTACACCCAAGACTTTTCCCCTTTCTATGCTATGATGACTTCCATAGTTAGTTGGGCCAGAATTCCTTTTTTTCCCCTACACTATAAAGATCCAAATGTGTTGCATGATTTAGTTTCTATTCTTGGAGACCCTATAACTATTGATCTGTAGTCAACAAAAGGTAAGTAGAGTATGTTCGTGAGAGCTCGACTGTAGCTAGACCTAACTAGGCCTCTGAAAAGGTGCTTAGTCTTGGGGGAGAGCCCACGAGAAACTAGAATTTTTGTGAGCTATGAAGCTCTCTTTGCTATTTGTTTATGTTGCATCTAGAAGATCGAGCATGGACATGTGTGTTTTGTGAGGATTTTAAATAAGAATTTCTTACAAGTGGAGAGGTTAGAGAATGAGCCTAATGCTTTTCCTAGCAATTTAGTCTTGGATGTGGAGGAGCAGAGACATCTGTTTGAAGATGTCATATTGGTTTTCCCACAACCTATTATTGTGGACTTTATTTATGCTGATGAGAATTCTGATAAGGGGGGAGAAGATGCACACAGAGATGCAGGCCCCTGGTTGGACTGTGGTAGCTAACCGAAAGGGCACAGCCAAAATGCAAGAGAGAGATGAGAGAACCTTCGAAGAAGTGGCTAAGGGAATTAAGATTGTTGAAGGGGGAAGAGCTCCTGATACTGGGTTTAAGTTCAAGGATGTTGGTGAAAATAGCAGGGGTAAAGGTAAAGATGTTGTGACTATTCCTGCTTAGTCTCAAAAAGTTAGCAATGCTTTTAATGCTTTTGCTTACAAAACCCTAAGAAGAGAGCCGGAGAGGTGGAGGAAGTGGCAGAAGAATTTGATCCTAGTGTTGAAATTGTTGGAGAAATTCTGTCAGTGATCTCCCTAATCCCAATCCATGAATATGTTATCTTGGAATAGGCGAGGCAGTGCTTAGCCTGGTTTTATCTTTCAAACCCTTTTTTCTATTGGTACTTTAAGTTTAAATGTCTTTTGGATTCCAGAGCCTCTAGGGTTCAAGCTGAGGTTATAGCTCAAAGGCTTGGTTTTAATGGTTTCTTTTGCATCCTTGCCACAGGTCAATGTGGAGGGATTATCTTATTGTGGAATCCTTCTTTAATTAATATAACTCTTTTATAGTATTATGAGCGCTTCATTTACTGCCATGTGAAGGATCTTATTGAACATAAGATTTAGATATCCGCAAAAAAGACAAACAAAACAACTATGGACTAAAATTATTAACCTAAAACCTAGGATTTCAGAAGCTTGGATGTTTGTGGGGGATTTCAATAATATTTGCACCTCAAACGTAAGAAGGGCTCTAGAGGAGCCATGGCTGTTAAGTTAGACTTAGAAAAAGCTTATGATGTTCTTGATTGGTCTTATATTAAAACTTGTCTCATCCAAATTGGCCTTAGTATTGAGTGGTGTGATAGAATTATGAATTGTAGTATAAGCACTTCTTTTTCTGCTTTAGTCAATGGTTCCTCTCATGGCCACTTCAACCCTTCTAAGGGCATAAGACAAGGGACCCTATTTCCCCTTATATTTTTATCTTCTATATGGAGCCTTTCATCAGACACTGCAATTTTTTAGCTTCTTCTACCAAGTCTAATGTGGGTTTACTTTCCTCTCTGGGGGGTTTTCGCATCTTTAATTTAGTCTTTGCTGATGATTGCTTAATGTTTGCAAGAGCTTCTCCTGTGGTTGTTAGAAATATTAATAAGGTGTTACTTTCCTTCTTTGAAGTGTTTGGTCAAAAGGTCATTTTACATAAATCTACTATGTACTTTTCTAACAATGTTGCAGCTAACTTAAGAACTAATCTTAGTAATATTTTGCAAATTCAACATAAAACTACCATTGGTCATTATCTTGGTATCAGTAATATTGTCTTTTGAAAAGACCCTCTCAATGCCAAGAACATGATTGAAAGAATTAAGGGTAAGTTTGTTGGTTGGAAGGCTCAAACTTTATCTAGAGCTCGAAGGCTCACTTTAGTAAAGGCAAGTGTTTCTGGAATCCTTAATCATACTCTGTTCTATTTTAAGTGTCCTAAAGAAGTTAGTAAAGAAATGAATTCTACCTGTAGGAAATTCTTCTAGGGCAACCAAACGAAAATTTCTTCTATTTCTTAGAATGATATTTGCACTCCTAAAGAAATGGGAGGTCTTGGGGTGAGGTTGGCTTCCCACTTTAATGAGGCTGCTTTAGCTAAACTTAGTTGGATTTGTCTCACCAATGATTCTAATTGGTGGGCTCAAATTATTAGAACAAAGTACTTGAAGAAAACAACTTCTTAGCACTTAAAAATAAGTCTTCCCATTCCTCAGCTTGGCAAGCAATACTAGATGCAAGATCTGTTCTTAATATAGGAATCAGGTAGTGGGAAATGGTAAGTCCATCCCTTTTTGGACTCCCATTGGGTTTTTCCTTTCCCTCTCATTGATGTGATTCCTATTACCCAAATAAGCTCTCTTAATCTTATTTTAGTTTTTCTGATTTTTTTTATTTAAAATAATCAACTCTAGGATAAATACGAACTCAAAGAAGTGGTTGATGAAGACATTATAGACAAAATTATTTATATCTCCTCCCTATATCCACTCTAGAAGATAAATTAATCTGGGGTCCTAACCCCAATAGAACCTTTTCTATTAAAAGTGCTTATATGTGCAAGTACAGGAAGCTATTTCCCATCCTCAAGCATATCTGTTGAAGAAAGTTTGGGGTCTCATTATTCCCCCTAAAGTCAAAATCTTCTCTTGATTACTTGTTAGGAGAAGACTTCAAGTTCGAAGCCATTTACATCGCTTCCTCCCCCATATTAACCATGATTGCCCCCTATGCAATAATCATATTGAAACCATTAACCATCTTTTTTCTACATGTCCCTATGCTCAGTGTTTGGAGTTGTACCAACCTGGTACCTGCTCTTATCCCTTCAAATTTTGACCTTGTTCCCTGGTTATGTACTCTCCCATCTACTGCTATTCCTAAAGGTCTTGACCTTCTCTCTAAAGTTTTGTTGTTATGTTGGCAAATTTGGGATGCTAGAAATAACCTCATTTTCAAAGATATTCCACCTCACCCTATTAGGGTTCTTACTGTGGATGAGCAACTTGATTAAATGGAAGTCGCTCCCATGTGGGTGTTCAAGTTAAACTTTGACGGATCTGTTTGTAATAATATAGCTGCTACGGGTTTTGTTATTCGAGATTCTAACGGTCACTTTTATTGGGTAGTGCTGAGAACATTAGAGATAATACCATTACTGTGGCTAAATGTACTGCTTTGCGGGATGGTCTTGCTTATGCAGTTCATAAAGGTTGGCATAAAGTTCTAGTTGAAGGGGACTCCAAGCTTATTATTGACTGCATTAATAAAAATCGGAGCCCTCTTGGAGTATTAAACTTCTAATTAAGAACATTCTGCTGCTCAATTCCTTTTGTGAGTCTTTGTCCTTCAGTCATGTCTACAGGGAGACTAGCTTCACGACTGATGCTGTTGATGGTTTGGGCCATGGGCTTGATCCCTCCAAGTTGTGGGAGAGGGGCTGCCTTTAAGCTGTTCTCTTCATTTTTATTTTGATATGTTTGGGCTTGCGTGCCCTTGTGATTTTTGCTTGTAATTTTCCGTTTCTGCTTAATAAAATTAATATCACGACATGGCTGTGTGACCATAACACTAAATATCTCCTTTCAAGTAAAGTCGGAACTGTGAGTCCTTATAATTGTTCATTTAGTATGAAATTTATAGAAGAGAAATTTATAAAAGAGAGAGCAATGACTCTCTCAAAAAAATCTGCACAAATGCTAACTAGATGAAAAGTTGTAGCTCTTCATAGATTTCATATCTTATGCCCCCTATTTCAACGTGCCCTCTATGTCCCCTCCTTGTTCTTCTGACACATATCCTCTCACTTAACCATTAATTTAACACTATTGACTAATAAAATAAATATAAATATAAAAGTAAAATAAAAACAAGAACGCATTAGTCACCAACTCCCAACAACCCACCTTCGTCTCTCTCTTATGGTGAAAAGATAAGCCATTGAGCATCTAGTGATGGTTATAAGTGAAAACCAATCCAAAGCCTCTAAGGTTGAAAAGAAAAGGAGAGAAAATACATCTAGCCTCAATTTTGAGAATTTATCAAAAATTGCCAAAACTTGACCTTTAATTTCAAAAATGTTAGTTTTTGTAAAATATTTCAAATATAGCAAAAAAATTCACCCCAATATACACAAATGCCCTCAAATTTAAAACCCACATAAACCTAAAACCGAAAACACTATTAGATTGGGAATCTTTATACGTACGTTTGAAGACGTATTGCTGCCCTAGTCAAATGGTGAGTGCAATTCTTCCTTGATTCTTTGTTCAGTTTCTTCTTCATACTATATTATATTACATATAGGGCAGACATCCAAAGACAACATTTTTTTGTTGATGAATTAAACAGAAAATTGTATACTGTGAATCTGAATTGTGAAGCATAAGAAACATAAGCCAGACTATTTCCATTCACATCAAGATAAAAGTTTCCTCTGTCTGCAGATACTGTACTTTAAACTTCCTTGCCTAACTTCTATGGTTTTTACTTCCCTTTTATATTTAATTTGCATTTTAGTATGTAATTTTCTAGGAGCAGCGTTCTGGAAGTTATCATGGGATTCCTATTTTATTAATTTGCTTTAGTTTTGTTTGGTGGTTAAAAAAGATGCAAAATACTTGATAATATTGTTGGCAGTGGCAGAGTTGTTTCTTACTTGCTCCACCGTTCGTTTTTAATTTAGCATTCTAATCTCTTTGTAATTCCAAATATATCCAAAAAAATTTATATGGTGTGGAAGGCTAGATTTTGTATGATGCAGATTACAGATTGCAGATTATTAAGTATTAGCTATTTTACTGATGTTGTGCTGGATTGATACTTTTAGTTTACTTGGGTTACTTTTGATGTGAGTGTGTTCTCTTGTACACACTGTACGTAATCCATGGCATCACCCTTTGAGAACAAATTTATTCATTTATCTATTATCACCCTTTGAGAACAAATTTATTCATTTATCTATTATCACCCTTTGAGAACAAATTTATTCATTTATCAATAAATAGGATGATATATTTCAACTTATGTTCTTCTATACAAACGTGGGTTAAAAATATTCCGAAGTTTTATTTAATAAAGTTACTTTTTCAGGTTTATGTGGATTTTAAATTTGAGAGTATTTGTGTCTATTTAGGTGAGTTTTTTGCTATATTTGAAATATTTTATAAATATTGACATGTTTTAAATTAGGATCAAGTTTCGGCTATTTTTGATAAATTCTCATTTTTCATGTCCTCCTGACACAGATTAAGAGAAGGGATCAAACCCCTTTATTGGCTCTGTTAATTTTTCCAAACAAGGACGACAAAATGGGTGAAATTCGGAAGAACTGAAGAGACCTCCAAGAGTTTTCCAGCGGAGGATGGGGTGGTGTCGTTTAGAGAGAAGGATTACGATTTGGTGAGGAAGCGAGGTTGATGATGCACTCGTTTGGGAAAAGTTCAAACGATTTGGATATGGTGCAGAAATTCAAAGAGAGAGAAGGGAGGCTTGGGGCAGTTAGGTGAAGTTGCAGTGGGGTTGCCGTTGAGGTGGGGTGGTTGTGCTCTCGATATCGGTTGCAAAGAAGACCAAGGAACCAGGGTTTGTATAATTATTTTATAATTATTTTAATAAAATTAATAGTTTTAACAGAGGTAGCAGTCAATTAAATGAGAGGACATGTGTCATAAGAATAAGGAGGTGATAGAGAGGGCACAAAGAAAAAGGTAGATAAAAGATGGATTCTAGCCTTTGCAGACAAAAGATGCATTCTAGCCTCTGCATTTAGCATCGGCACATTTATAGTATTTAAATGAACATTAACAATTAGATTAATCTAATGCATTTTAATTAGTCCACATCATCATCTCTTTGCATCTTATCATGTGTATCTAATACTTTTTCAAAATACCTTTGAAATAAAAGATTAAAATAATAATAATAATAAATGTATTAGAAGCATCAACCATTCCTCTTCCACCCAGCCCCCAACCCCCGCCCATCCATGGTTGCCACCTCTCTCTCTCTCTCTCTCTCTCTCTCTCTCTCTCTCTCTCTCTCTCTCTCTCTCTCTCTCTCTCCATGGTTATATTAACGAATCACGATATGTAACATACTACTGCAAATAAATGAAAAATAATTCGCACAAGTACTGCAATTAAGCCTGCAAATGAAACCAACCACCTGTGTGTGTGAGAGAGGAAAAGAGAGTGAGGGGGTGGCTAGTGGCGTAGTCAGGAATTCTCTCAAGGAGGGTCAACATTATTAGCTTAAGAAAACCGTGAATATACATAATATTTTTTTGTTGTATAATTTAATTGTTATCTTCCAAAATCATAACCCGCATCGCTGAATCAAATCATAATACATTGCTCAAAAGAGAACTAAATAGCTAGTATTGAGAGATTTACTTGACTGATGGCCGATTCAATAATAAAAACTATAAGAGAACTCAATAAATGAAAGAATAGAAAGATTGAAGTTAAAAAGGAAAAATGAAGTAAAGATAAATATAGGAAAAACTATAGAAGTAAAGAATAACAATTAACTAGAGTTAGAAAGTTAGAAGGGTCATCTATAAAAGAAACCCAAGAAAATCAAATATATCACATAACAAATGCATTTGTTGCATAAATTGGAGGAGGGTCAGCTGACTCTTGTGGGCCTTAGCTGGCTCCGCCATTGGGGGTGGCAATTGGCAAGCAGTGCAGTGGCTGGGTTGGGGAGAGAGGTGGTGCATGCTTGATTGGATTATTTATTTATTTATTTCAATGGTAATAAATACATATAATAGGGTGGAAATTGTTGAGTTTTAGTACAAATATGGTGATGTGGACTTATTAAAATTTATTGGATTAATTTCATGGTTAATATTCCTTGAAATGTGTATAAATGCACCGATGCTAAATCCAGAAGCTCGGCTGAACTCTTTTTCATAAAAGAATGTCAAAAAATAGAATTGGATCATAGGCCACTCCAGTCATACAACCATATACAATGTCAATAAACTCAAAAGTAGCTATCAATATTTTTCTTCTTTGACAAAAATATTTTAAAATTTTGAATTATTTTTCATTTCTTTTATTGTTACTAAAACCAACTTCATGAAAATAATTTACTCCCGGACATATGTAACTTGCAAGGCTAGATTTAGTGCTTCTCCAACTTGCATTCCCAAAAAAAAAAAAAAACAAGATTTTCTCCCCCCATTTCGTTACTTTTTTACATATGAGCTTGACGTTCCTAATTGCACTAGGAAACGAAATAACGAACCCTAAAAATAATTCAGACCAACAACAAAAGAAAAGTGAAAAAGAGAGAAAATAACAATACATATAAATGATGTATCCACCACAGCATGTGTTTTCAGTTTTGAATCCATTTTCTTATGGGATTTGGTTCCCTCACAACACGCCGAGAAATAGAAACTTTTCCCATTTTCTTTTGTGTTTTCATTTGTTTCACTAAAGTAGCATCGACCCACTCTCTATATAAATGATGTCCTCAGTGAAGACTAACATTCAACAAAAAATATTCAAGAAGAACATAGACCATTAGAGAAACAACAGAGAAAATTTTGAAGAAGGCCAAACCCAGAATTAGTTTATAATGATGAATAAGAGAGTCGAGATTCGAAGCGTTTGGCAGCACAATTTAGATTCCGAGTTTGCTCTAGTTAAGGATGCATTTGTTGACTACCTTTTTGTCTCCTTTGAAACTAAATTCTCATTCACCCTTTTTGAAGCTGATTCTCTGGAAGACCAATACAAATCATGAAGGACAGTGTGAACGTTAGGAACATCATCCAATTGCGTCTAACACTCTCAGACGAAGATGAAAACTTGCCCGATTTATGCACCGATTGCTGCTACATCTAGGAATTCAACTTCAGGGACTTCAACATCTACCGGGACTTTCACAACGTAGATGCAAACGCAATTGAGTTGCTTAAGGGGCAAGGAATTGATTTATTGGGGAACAAGGAAAAGGGTATTTTGTCTTTCGACTTTGTGACAATGATGCTGAAATCTAGGATGGCGCAAGACAGAAGGTTCCATTTAATATGGGTGACTTCCCTTGGTTTTTATGATTTAGGGTACTTGATCAAGATTCTACATTGGAAGGAGTTACCAAATGACGTTGATAGTTTCATGAAGCTAGTGGATAGGTGCTTGGGTAAAAGAGTATACAAGTTTAAATTATCACTAGAACGTCTAAGTTTAGATTGGTTTCGAGGAAGAAAGACTATCCTTGCTACTGTTAAGTAATCGGTTTATGCCCATTCTAAAGATTCTCAAAAGTCACTGAACCTTCTAGCATGGGAGCCTCCACGAGATGGCTATTTTAAGCTTAATGTTGACGGTTGTCACAGGAGGGGTTTGATTAGAGCTGGTGGTGTGATAAGAGATTCCGAAGGAAAATAGTTGGTTGGCTTTGCTGTGAATCTTGGGAAGGGTGGAGTTTTGGAAGCTGAGCTTCAAGGTCTTTACCATGGCTTGAAGTTGGTTGTGGAAAAGGGAATCTCATGTGTGTTAGTGGAGTACGATTCTGAAATTACTGTCAAGTTCTTGCAGAATCCTCATAAGTTGGCTTCATGTCCTTACAGGGATTTAATGTCGAATTGCTTAGAACTGATGCAGGAGATTGGATGTGTGCTGACCCACGTTTATCAGGAAAAAAAATATGTGGCGGATTACCTTGCAAATTTGAGTTATGATTTGGATGTAGGTTCGTGTCAAACTTTTGAAATTGCTCCCTTGTGTTGACACTGAGCTTCTTTTTGATCGAATTGGGGCTGCTCAGCCTCGGTTAGTTAATGTTTATTAGTGTCCCTTTGTTATGGGATTTGCATAGAGCCTTTTCTTTTCACGATTCTTTAATATCTTTGATAGATAGGTAATGGAAATTATTCCCCATTTTGTAGTTTTACTAATTTTAGATCATTAATACAATCTAGTTTTTATAGCCAAAGAAGGCAACCATACATTGGGTTTGGAATCATAAGGAATGAAAAGGACTCTTGGGTTTGAATGCACATTCTTCAGTTTAACTCCAAATTAATGCTCTAAATTAAGGCATTTGGACATATTTCAGTTGTAATGTTTCTCAACCCCAAACTTGAGAAAATAGGAATGGAAAAATTTGTCAAGGTTTTCTTCTCCCATAAAGTTGATGAAAAGTCACACTTGGATAAAAATTAGTGAAGTTACACGTATGAAATAAACATATTTAGCTACAGCTTTGTGGACTCTAAACTATTTCAAAGTCCTACTTAAGAATAAATTTGTACATGTTGTTTGTGGACAAGTAATTTATTTTTATTTATACAAGCCATATTGGAGGAGGGAGGAATCAAGTCTAGGATATCGGGTGCACTAGTAAATACTCCTAACCACTTGAGCTATAAACGATTATGCTTTAATAGTGTTAAGGCTTAATATCACAAAACGTCCGTAAGGTTTACAAAACTATCAGATTGCATCCTTAATGTATTTTTGTGTCATTTGTGGTCCTCAAGGTTAGTATGTGTAATCACAAATGGTCCCTGCCATTAGGTTCCGTCAAAAACTCCTTTAATTTGCTAACGTGGCATATATATATATATAAACATCCTGAGGTTCACGCACCTATCACAAATGGTCCCCATGAAATTTTTTAATTTTTTAATTTTAAAATATATATTGTATTTTAAATACATGTGACACTATATTATAGGAGATGGGGGCTCCACATATATGCCATATCAACAAACTAATGGAGTTTTTTAAAAATAATTTAAAATTAATAAAATTTGAAAATGGAAAAACCAAGGGTTTAGCATAAATGGTCCTCAAGGTTAAAATCCTTCTATAAATGGTTTTTTCATTTTTAAATTTTATGAATTTTAAATTATTTTAAAAAAAAAATCATTTGTTTGTTGATGTGTCATATATGTGAAGCCCACATCTTAAAAAATATAGTGTCACGTGTATTTAAAATACAATATATATTTAAAAATAATTTTAAAAACAAAACAAAAATTTTATGAATTTTAAATGAAAAAATAAACAAAAATTCGTAGTGACCATTTGTGATAGAAGCGTAAACCTCAAGGGCGTTTTGTGATATATATATATATGCCACGTCAGCAAACTAACAGAGTTATTTACGGAATCTAACGGTAGGGACTTGTGATCACATATACAAACCTTGAGGACCACGAATGACACAAAAAAACATTCAGAATGCAATATGATAGTTTCATAAACCTTAGGGATGTTTTGTGATATTAAACCATAGTGTTAATTTACTTACCCATAGGTAAACTGACATAGGTACATCACATGTGCTAAACATATTAAAGCAATATCAACTTACCTACCAGAGTGAAACATACATGTATAAATTTTAGCGATATAGGTTCAATAAATTTCTATTTATTAATGTGTGCCATGGGCTTGTAACTCAAGTGGTCAAAACAGCTACCCTACACTCGAGGTTTCCATGTTCAATTTATGAAAGTGAAACTTTATTTTATAACTAATCCATAAATGGTAGGTTTACTTTTGGGAGCTGCTATTGGCATTCAAAAGAATACGGCACAATTATATATAAGCATGGTCACGCACATTTTTCTTCGTTACGAAACAAGTGAGTACATAGCATTCAGCATGATCAATCATGCCCATTTTAGTTATTATGCTTTATTTATTTATTTATAAAACAGCAAAAACAAAAGCAAGAAAAAAATTCACAGAAACACCAAATGAGCCCTAACATGTCGAAACAACCCTCACGTTTTCTTGTAGGTCACGTCATATATCTTGTCTCTAGAGTGAGGAGCTCATAAATAGAACAACCTTTAATTGTTGCACCACTCAACCTGATTAATGTGTGAAGAATAAAAAGCCATCGAAGCTTGTCTGTCTCGTATCTGCATAAGTTTTTTGTTCGAGAATTAGGAGATTAGTTGCTTCACATGATACAGGTTGAAAATTACAGGGAAAAGCTCACTAATAGCACCACTGTAGCAATGTGCTCTAATAACACTATTACTATAGTATATCGACAAGATCGACACAATATTAATACTTTATTTATGTCATATCAAGCCTATCTTGGACTATTTGCTATCGTTATGGGACAATATGTGGCAATATTGACAACATGTTGAAATGATATCGAGATAATGAGACTATTTGCTACAATACTAATGCTGTTTGAGAGCATTTCCCATTTATAAGATGGAATCAAGATATCAACCATTCTATTTTCCCATTAATCCAGCAATAATTTTGTCATTTACTAGCATCCTTCAAAGAAGGTAGAAAATAAGGATGAGACTCACCAATTTAGCGTCTTTGCTCCAATATTTTATCAACCACCGAGAACGTGGGAACTATATCCACAGGTACCTACACAAAGTTAGAAGATACTAGTAACTATGTGATATAAATTGTTGTGATAAATAGTTCAGAAATTAAAAGGCAGTTTACAGTCCAAAGAATTCTGGCTCATAGAACTGAATTTGGAAGTTTATATTGCATTGGGTTTCCATAACATAAAAGAAGAAAAGGGAGATTATAAACTTTAGTTGCACTGACTGAGCCTTCATTAGGGTTCAGGACTTGAGGAAACGTCAGAAGGATGGATGAGGACAAATTATGTCTATGTAAATTAATATGAAATTTCCATTGGTTTATTAAGAGATTTATATAACTTAGACGCAACACAAAAAATATTTTCCACCAATTATTCGCTATAAGGGTCAAAAAATGCATCATTCTTTTGCCTATTAAACAAATGCTTATCATATATGCATGTCAATCTGATAAACTAAAAAGACATTAGGCATGAAGTGAGGCATTTCATTTCACGCGCCTGAAAAAAGTGAGAAAGACAGCTGCTAAAATATACTCAAGACAATGCTCAAAATCCAAAGCCTTGAAAGCATATTCAAACATCGCCCACAAGGGCACAGTAGAAACAACCCAAAACCAAAACCTTGGCTACTAGTGGAGAGCCCCAACATCTTAAAACCATAGTCATGATTTATTCATTCATGCATGGAGTCATCTTCTTTCCTCAATTGAGTGATGACATAATCAACTGAAATCAGCCATCTTTTTGCAAATCTTATTTGTAGTGCAAGATGTCATCATCTATTAGATACTTAATATGACTGCATCCTTAATGCTTGTTATGAAAATTGCATACTAGTGCATTAATTATTTATGTTTAGAGCTTAATTATTGAAATATTTGTTATACCTGAATTTTCTTTAATCTTTGCAAAGCAACTTTTAATGGGTCCGTCAGTTTGCCGTGTTTCTGAAGCAGCAAATTTGCAGCCTCTTTGTCACCTTTTGCTTGTATGGTGAGTATCTCCCTACTCAGGCTCTCAACTGCACCTTCAACCTTTTACAAAAATGAAGGAATACTTATACATTGCCTTGATGTGTCATCTCACGAGGCAAAACAAGAAAATTGAGGCAGTAATACCTTGGTAAAGTCAACAGAAAATGTTTCCTCAGGGTTCAAGATAAAGGCTCCTTCCTCATACAACCAGTTAAACTGCAATGCTTGTCCTTTTCTGAAAACATATAGCAAGTATAAGATACTTGGTGGCCAAACATGCTAGTATAGTATAATGGATTGCTAGCTTACCCGTGAGCTTCCTCAAGACCAAACCGCACTGAGCGGAAGCATCCAGCAAGAAATGAAACATACATGGACTTCAATAAACTCTTTGGAAGCAAATCCTGGACTCCCTCAGAAAAATAAAACCAGTTAACAAGCATAAGCAGAAGAACAACGCCACTAGTATATGAATTCCATTGGTAATAACATAACCGCTTAGGATATTTATTAATAAAAATGAAAATACAAGGTATTCAAAGACTCGGGGAACAAGAGGTCCACTGTCATCTCTTGATAATAACATAATTGACCAAAAAAAGAAAGATGCAAATGCGTTAGAAAATGTGTAAAACAAACCATCCCACTAAAGTGATAAAGTGATGTAAAGCACGGTCAAGAAAATATATGGCCACGCACCTTGTGGATTAGGAATTTCAACGCCCAAAGGCCAACTATATCAGCTTTTGCTTCTTCCAGAGCGGAGTGGAGTTCTTGCAGTTCCTTTATCAGAAGATGAAAGAGACACAAGGCAAACCAGAGTCGGCATTAAGAAAATAGTGCACACTTGAGGTAGTTAACCTTCAAAAAATGACTTCTATAATTGCTTTTTCTTAACATGTCGTAAATGACATTAGAAGCATACTAAGAACAAGAATTTGACTATAATCGTCAATAAATTGGACATAAATTGTTGGAATACCTTTTCTTAATAAAATACAGACCATCTAATAAATGCTTCATAGCTAACAAACCCTCCATCAGTTGGAGAAATTTAGACATCTAAAACTGCAAATAACAGAACATGCAACTAAGGTTCCTGGGGACATATCAACTACCTTGAGTATCACATGTAATCATCGGGAGTCTTCCTAAAAAGAATACTACATGATTCACCGATGCGGATTCATTTTTCACAAAATTTGAGCTAAAACTTCTAAATTTTTTTACAATAGATGCTCCATTTGAAGAATGACTAGAAATGTCATTGCCCACATTAACAGCCTAGGCATCATGTGCCTACATACAGGATGACATGATGTGCCTCAACACTTCAACAATGCAGTCCTCAGAGCTAGATACTATGATATGCCTCCACAATACAAAGACACCACTTGTCTTCATAAAAACTATGGTGGGCATTACCTGCCCCACTGCAACAACCAACTGTAACACTTTTCAGCTTAAAAGGGGGCATACATGTTTAAACAAACTGCACTTCAACACCAAAAGCTTAAAAGGGGGCATACATGTTTAAACAAACTGCACTTCAACACCAAACTCAAGAACAAAACTAAACTTCAATAACTGTCTAGTAAGGAGCACCCAAAACATCCTTAAGCAACCATATGAAGGACACAAGGATGGTTACTACTAAACGTCAACAACAATATGTTTTGATCATATGGGCAAACGAGATTTTCCAGGACCAAGACCGGAAACACAACAGAATTTATACACCAATACCCAGTGACAGATGTCAAAGATGAAAGAATAACAACCAGATGTCTAATAGTTTCTAAAAGTGATTAGAGAGAACTCTGGACAGTAATGTGGAAACAAATCATATATATTACATATATAATATAGTGAAGTCAACCAAATGACTTGACGGCAAGCCATCTGGTAGGAGGAATGATTTTTATCTAAATCACTAGGTCTCAGAACCAATGCTTTGATATCTATGTTCAGAAAAATAGGGAGAAAATAACAAATATATTCATAATAAGTTCACAACCCTATCACAATAGGAAACAAAATTTTACCTCAACATACAAGTAGGAAACAACTATCCAAAGAATCTTCATTATGACATATATATAATATATATTTCACTTTAACAGACACTTGCACCAGTTTCTTGGTAAATAGGCTGACACTTAGTTTGGCACCCAAGTTTTCCTGACAATTCCTTTTGGCCAGTAAAGATACTAACTGGGACTTTAACAAAGTGTTGCTTCCTGTAACACTTTAATTTTTAAATATGTTTATGTTGTCTGCCTGCAATAAGGATAGGTAGGTAGAGCTATGAAATTCAACCTCAAATTTTGATAAGTGCGTTCACAAGAAACTTTTTTTTTTTTTTTTGAAAATATGTTTATGTTGTCTGCTGTAATCATGTAACATAGAAGGGATAATTCTGTTGTTCATGTGGCTGTCTTGAAAATATGTTTATGTTGTCTGCTGTAATCATGTAACATAGAAGGGATAATTCTGTTGTTCATATGGCTATCTTGAACACGCCTGCTGTTTGATTTTGTTCGTTCTGCTGGTCATTCACCAGAAACAATTACTATAACATTAAGGGAAATTTTAATGGGACCCAACAATTTTCTTTTGAGACCCAACTCTTATGTGAAATGTGAATTGCCCATTTTACCCCAATATGAAATTACCATTAAGGACAAAAAGCATTTAAAAGAAAAACAGATGTTCTCACTAGACCCAACAGCTGCAACACATATGCCTAGAAACCTCATCACCTTCCACAAACCCTCACTTATTCACACTTTTTTACTCTCATAATATTGAACATGTAAGTAAACCTAACAAAACTTAGATGCTCACATTGATGGAAAGAATCTATTATTGACGGATGGAGTGTTTAATCTTTGTTTGGAAGCCTCCAAATGAGCTATCAACCGACATTGTTTGATTTACCTAAAAGAAAATTTCCCTGACAATAAAATTTTATTAACTCTCCTGTTCTGTTAGATATGTTGAACCTTAGTTTGGAACAAAAGTTTAGATTACCATAAGCAGCAATGCAATCCAACAAAGGTTGTCAAAACAAATTATAGTGAACAAGTAAACAACATAACTTAGAGAGTTAGGTCACTGACCAATCTCACTGTAGACTTTCTACCATTTGGAAGTGTTATGCTATGAGGACCAATCCCATGGCAGCACTCATGGCAAATTGTGTGGGTAAAGAAAGATTCAAAATCTACAAGTTCTTGTTGTTCCTTTGTAATACAAACATCGGCTATAGGTTGAAGAATGTGCTTGAACCTGGTTTAGCATAGGCAGTTCTGACATTACCTTCCCAACACAACAGATAAAAATTTCGAAAAGCAATAATTGATATTTATCTAAGTACATGACAAACATAAAAATGAAGGAAATTTTTACTTAGCCTCTGAGATATTCTTCAGCATGACCATTGATGTTCCTCGATCTTTTACTATACGCTCGTCATTTGGTAGATTAAAAGCAACAGTTTGAGGACCCTTTACATCCTGAGGTAAAACTTGAAGTTGTCAACGTCACTTCACCAACCAGTTAAAGTTGCATTTACAATAAACACAGAAGTGGAGGACTCTGACCTC
Source organism: Prunus avium (assembly GCF_965620075.1). Lineage (NCBI taxonomy): Eukaryota > Viridiplantae > Streptophyta > Magnoliopsida > Rosales > Rosaceae > Prunus > Prunus avium. The sequence goes on from NC_142286.1 coordinate 9,924,955, forward strand.
AATGGACACCATACAATTAAGGACAAAAATATTTTACCAAACCCATGACACTTAATAGATTTATTTGTGATAGGTAAATTTATGTCAACCTCAAACCTAAACCTGAAGATGCATTTATTTTACATTTCTCCATTCTAATACTATTCTTATTTTTCAATGACTATTATCTTGCCGAGTATACTGCTTGTCGCTCGATGTCACACAAAGAGAGAGAGAGAGAGAAAGAGAGAGAGAGAGAGAGAGAGCACTTCAGCAAAAGGATTTTTTATTGTTGTTTTTTACATTAGCACTAGAAGCAGGGCAAACCATAATGCTTCTAATCAATAAGTTGCGAGTGGCCATAAAATAAAATCATCTTGAAAGATTTTCCAGAGTCTAAACTTACTCCTGCATTATAAAGAAGATCGATGACTCGAATAGGAGCAGAAATCACATCTTTGGACTTGTACACATTGTCCAGTGGGAGATTTTGCTCCAGAACCTTATAAACAAACAATAATAGTAACTGATAGTTAGAAGGGATAACAAAGTTTGTCAGGATAATTCTTTTTTGGTAAGCTATTAAATCTCTGGTAGAAAATGATTGTACAATAGTACCTGCAAATTATCACCAAAAAGTTTTAATTGAGCTGTTGCTTTGTCATCCCGAACTCCAATAAATGCTTCAAATGTAGCCTAAGATGAAACACAGTTCAATTACATCTAAAGGCAGAAAACTTACTACCATGCTATCACATGAATTCTCAAGTAGGTCCTTTTAGACAATAAACACCAAAATGCAAGAAATATAAAAATTATTAACTTTTAAAAAGGAAGAAATTTGCTATCAATATCATTGTATATGCAGTATGTTACACCTAAGTTCACAATTTTAAACTACAAGGTCGTGAATGCAGAAGCATAAAATAAGGGTGCTCCATATAAAAATACCTTATATCCAAAAAGAGCATCTTCATATGTTTCATATGGACCAATAGTAACATCCAGCTTTGAGTCCTACAGCAGAACAGCAGACAAAAATAAAGGCTAGATCAACAGTTTAATGCTCTTAAGACTTTACAGAAAATAATAAAATTTCAAGAGGAAAACAAGAAAGCTCCCATACTTCATGGGGTACAAATTCACGTTATACAAATGAACTTGATGCCATTTTAGAGAATTGAAGTTCAAGAACAAAAGTTTCTGTAATTAAGTGCAATTTTTTATAAGGTCATTTCCTTTTAAGATAAATGTATATAACTATTCATTTTTTATAGTAAACATACTGCTAAATTAACAGGTAAAAGAGAGCCATGACTAGGCTCCTTTTTTTGTTTGTAACTTTTTATGAGAAACTATGTGCACAGAGTACAGACAGTGAATGATGTCCACTGAATATACAAAAAAATTTATATTACATCATAGGCTTTCGTTGTCACATAACATGTCCATTAGCATCGAGTTTAGGTCTCCTCTCCAATTGCAATGTGTTGGAATTTCAATTTTGTAAAAATTGAATGATCTTGAAGTTGGTGAGTGTTCTACCCCACTTTCTTTGAGTACAAATGTCATATGATAGAGATTATACAGCAGGTGGATAATGGAATCAGCTTGCAACTTTTTTGTTTTTTGTTTTTTGCATGTGTAATCCTATTTCAGCAAGCTGGTTGGTGAATCATCTCTTCATATTTTTAACCCCATCTCGATGATTCGGAGGTCTAATGTCAACTTATGACCTTATTGGTGTAACATGTGCAACAAGGCTACTAAAAGTATTCATTTCACCGTCTCATTTGCTTGACGCTGTAGTACAGGTAGTTCCGAAAAATGAGGTCGAGTTGGGTGATTTCACATTCACTAGTGGAGAAACATTGTGCTTTTGGTGATGGGAAACAAGCTTGTGAAATTGTAGTCTGTTGACAATTTTGTGGGCCATTTTGGTGGAAAAGAATGGTAGAATATGTGAAACCAAGTGTGAGGAAGAAATGTATCTCTAGTGGGGTAGAGTCAAAATTTGGGCATCACTGTGGTTTTGATGTCCATAAATTAAAGATATAGTGCAGAAATTTTGCTGTCAGTTTGATTGTATCTTCAGTGGACTGCTGGTTCACAGTTGTATTGCTGTTTAGTTTAGTTAACAAAAATTACTGTGGTCATTATTTAAAAAATCAAAAATCAAAAAAATAAAGAGAGAGAGAGAGAGAGAGAGAGTGTCAATGGGCTATACAATAGGGGATTCCATATTCATATATAATATAACCCCATGTACAGCAGAGGGATGGACATGGGTTGGATCAGGCCAACTTTAGAAAACAAGATATTCTAGTTTGTAAATTACATAAAAATCAATTAAAGGATCAAGCCGTTTGATTAATAGCAACTTCAAAATATTGATAACCACAATAAAACTTCAACATATTAATAAACCAGCTCGTGGTAAAATTCTCTCTAGAAACAAATAGTAACTATAGTTATAACTGTGTATCAACACCATTTAATTTATGATTGTAAACGGTATATTTAAATACTGTACTAACCAACTCCATCCAGGCTATATCTGAGTCATAGTAGTCATTTGAAAGAAAAGCATCGGCCTTGCTGTGAAGAAACCTCTTCAAACTTCATAGAGAACACAAGATTAATTTAATGGTTGTACGAAGATGATATTTAGCATGACCACTGTCAAGTTTTGTAGGTTCACTATTTTTACTAAAAGCTTAAGCTGGGATGTGGATCAATAATTATCATACTCTAACATGCTGAAATCACTATAGATTGGGAAATTTCAATTGCAGAGAATCAAACTACTATCTCCAGCTCTAATAGCTTATTAAGGTTAAAAACTTGTTGAATGCATTTTTGTTGATGCAGTAATGAGTTTAAATACAGAGGTTTCACTGATAAAAGAAAAAAAAAAAGTAAATTTCGGGCTTTACGAGGTACGACGTAAGATGTATATAGGCAAATTTTTTTATATCCCTTGATATTTCGTTGTGATATACTGCTGGATAGCAGTCATAAATCAGCCATATTTACAGCCAAATATTAAGGGATGGCTAAGATCAACGCACATAAAATCAACCATATATCACAGCAAAATACGAAGGGAATTTTCTTGGACTCTTGCTTTGTAAAGCATGAAATCTCTGTATTTAAACCCATGCTGCACCGTGAAATGCATATAAAATTCTTAACTTGGAATCAGCAATGAAACAACTTAGAAGAAAAGAAATTCGTCAAACTCATACCTAGGAGAACTGGCCAAGTCACCAGCTTTATGCAAGAACTCAGCAGCTCGTGTGAGGGAAGAATTATACTCTTGGGAGAAAGGAACACTATATAGATCATGAGTGGAACCCACTGAATGATTTGTGCTGCTAACTGTACTACTATACAAGGAAGAATCCAGACTGAATTCACTGTGTCTTTTAATAACAGTGAAAAAGCCTGTTGCAGCTTGTTGTTGGTCCTCTGTTAGACTGGTCTTCCACAATTCAAATTCCTACACAAAAAGAAATTTACTGGTGTTCATATATCTATAAGATCTTTTTTTTCTACAATACAATCAGCTCAATCATATACCACTTTGTCCATGTCTGGCGGGTAGAAGTTTGCACCAGGTGGTTTCAGCAGAGGAAACGCAGCTTTGTATTCAAGTCCCTTCCACCCAGCAACAGGTCTAGTTGCTTCAGGAAGCAACTTTATAGCCGAATCCGCAGTTGTCAGAAATGCCTCATTTTCATCAAGGGATGACCTGTTGATAGAAAATATTGCAGACATTTATTCAAGTAGTATCATCCAAAATTACATGAGCACACCCATCCACCAACACACACACACACACACACACATGGCACACGGTACATTTGTATGTAATAATTGCATGTGAATAGTATTCACCGGAAAGAAAACTAAGTTGAAGAAGACATACCATGGACTCTTATTAATTACGTAATATTGCAAACATTTATTCAAGTAGTATCATCCAAAATTACATGAGAACACCCATCCACCCACTCACACACACACACACACACACACACACACACACACGCACACACGCACGCGCACGCGCACATACACATGGCACACGGTACATTTATAGGTAAAAATCGCATGTGCATAGTATACACCTGAAAGAAAACTAAGTTGAAGAAGACATACCATGGACTCTTATTAATTACGTAATACATCCATTTCAATTTGTCTAACTGTGATGTATCAGCATGCTCCTTTAACCAATCTTGTAGAACTGGATTACTGTACCAAACCTAAATGTAAAATCAGAAACATAGAATGGGAAAGAAAAAAAAATTAGAAATGGGCACTACAACATAGATTAAGAATTATAATAATAATATGTGCCTGACAAACTAGGTGCAACACAAGGAAAATTACAAGATATTTGCATAGCTCCCCCTTGGCTCATTTAGTGCATTTTTACTTGCATACAAAGAAAGAACTATAGTGCAAAATATATTCCACAATATGTGTATGCAGATGCACACTATTGGTGATACTCGAATCTACCATGCAGCACATATCATTATTTTCATGCATACTAACAGTCTTTATGTATCAGAATAACATAACAGCACAAATACACAGGTTGAAGTGTCTGTTTAATTATCTAACAATGCACATGTTTCATTACAAATCTATTCAACCTGCAGGTAAAAGATTTCGTCCATAATTGCTGCAGCCTTAATTAGTAACAGCAGAGCCTCTCTGTCTGCATCTGTAAGCCCTGTTAACTGCATCAAGGAAACAAAATATGCTCAACTTCACTTGGAGGACCCAACCAACTACATTTTGGGGAAAAGAAAAAGGAAGGACACAACCATCTACAAGAAGAAGAAAAAGAAGAAGAAGATTGCTGATGCACAAGACATGGGAGAGGGGAGGAAGAATTTCAACATCAAAGTATTTAATAAGCTATATTCCAAATACGAAGTTAAAATTTAAATTAGGCAACAAAAGTTACACCATCTTCTTGAAAATCTGTAACATTATGGTTCACCTTTTAGGTAAGAAAGCTTGTTGTACTTTCAACCAACTTTTAAATTGTTTCAACGGTTTCATGTAATATGTTTACAAGTTACAGAACTGGTGGAAAGAGTAGTACTCAGGCTATGAAATACTAGCCAAAAAGGCACTAACTAAATTGTATTCCCGGAATGTTGGATGAATAAACACAACAACCACAAGGCTCGCAAAGAGCTCAATGCCTTTGAAAGCCCTTGCATTCCTCTTCTTCCAGATGCATACCAAATAATACCTACAGAATTCACATTCCTTATCACTGAATCATGGTGCCAACCAAAACATCTCAATGCAGATTTTGACATAAACAAATTGATTCCACTTTGTCAAAACTAAAGATAAAGCTTCTTGGCAACTCAGGGTGCAGCAAAAACTTATAACCATTCTACCTTTCCAACTTCCAGCCAAAACTTTTAATCATTGCACCATGATTGAATATTGTCTACATCCAATAAAATTTAAAGAAAAAAGAATAAACTAAATACATAATTTACTAAAGGAATAATAGATCTAAGAAATGGCTAAGGACAATAACCTCGGCACTGAGGGAAACAGGAGCATAATGTTGGAGTTGCTTTTGTAGAGATAAACTTCGAGCTATAGTGTTCTCCTTGTACCTTTAGGAAATTAAGATGAAATAGCTGACATAAGAAAGTAGTGAATATTCGGGGAAATTTGAAACAGATGGTGATATAGTATTGTATGTCTTTCAGTCTTCTTGATACGGAATTAATGTTTTTCAGGCCGAGTAAATCAAAGAATAAAATTTTATTGCCGTGGAGGCACAAGAACATTCATTATTTCCATGAAGCTAGCGATGAACAATAAAAAGAAAGAAATTTAAATTGAAATTTCAAAATCTTTTTGTCGACACACAAAAAAAAAAAAAACAGATATTGTTTCTTAAAAAAAAAAAAGAATAAGTTTTAAAATAAAAATAAAAATTTCTTGGAGATGCAACTAAATCCAGCCTTACATGGGTATCAGGACTCGGGAATAAATTGTTTCTTGACCAGCTTAAGTCTTACGAGAAAGAATCTTCATATAGGCTAGTCTGGAATGGATCATTCCATCTCACTGATAAAATAAAATAAAAAATAAAAAAACTTAAAATGCTTTTCAATAGCATACCTCCTTGCAATTATGTCAAAAAGCTGACCGTATTCCCCATTTACATCATAGGGGACGTACTCAAGATCTTCTTTAGCAAGTAAGCTTCTATACTCCTCGTAAGAAATATATTTAACAGCAGAGACTTCTGTTTCCTGCCATTAGAGAGAAGAGATGTTCAGATACTCAAGAAAATTTACATGGCAACATAGGCTGCATAGCAAACAATATTTAAATGAGTATAATTCAGCCACATGGTTGCATTTGCAATATCGCAGTTGCATTTTTTTATATAAGCCAGCATATCTTCCTGTTCTATTAGTTTTCACCCCTAGTCTTTGAACTGTTTCTATGAGTGATTAATAATTCTGATGGCCATATTTCCTGACTTAAAGAGAATGTAATTAATAGATCTTCCCAGAAAAGTCAAAGTATCATAAAATAGCAAAAAGATAAAACATGAATCATTGGAACTTCTATTTGACTTACATCACCCTCCTCACCTGAAGAGTAAATGCCTCAAGAGGGATTGGATCTACAGTTGTAACCAAATATACATCATTGAATTCATTATTGATGAATTTTCCATCATTTGTTACACTGCATTCAAAATTTAACCCAACATCAGTTAATACACAGAAGATCTTGAATATAAACAAAATACAAACATCACCACCGTCATCATTGTCATCCTTGCCCTTTGTCGTAATTGTATTTTATTTATTTATTTTTTAATAGAAACAATTGTATTAATACAAAAGTGGATAAGGAATCCACAGCAGATAGAGAACAAGACTAAAGAATAAAAACAACCCAGCTCCCACAAACCAAAGAGAAAACCTAGAACAACCCTAAGCTTTAAACCCAGACAAGCCCCGCTCCCTAGACAACCACAACTAAGCCCTCAACGAATTGGTCGTTTCGGAACACCGATACCTGCTTTTCTATGAAAAAAAAAATTAATATAGAGAAACATTACAATACAAAACTTAGTGAACCAGGAGTTTACCATCAAAATGATACAACCCTAACAATCAAATCCAAAATACACCTTCTACATTGTATTTCAACTCAAAAAGACTATCCAGCAGCAGCTCCCCAATGTAATAAAATTACACAAAATGAGTTATCCTTAAAAGCTGGAGAAAGAGAAGCCCATAAAGATGCCCAAAACCTGATTCTTTCCCAAGCATTCTCTTCTACATCCCCACTATAGTTCAACAAGATTCTTCTATTTCTCTCTAACTAAATTACCCAAAAGTCAGCAAGCACAGCGCAATTCCACAAAACTCTTGCCTGCCTTCCACCACCAAAAGACATCTATTTTTCACAAAGAATGTTCGAAGGTGACTGAAGAATAACCCGCCTTTGTCCTAATTGTTTGGAATAGAACATTGAATTCTCATCTTTCATTCTTTCATATTAATATACAATGTCTTCTACTAAATCTGAAATCTTATATCCTTTTGTCTCACTTCTTCCCTTGTTAATTTTGGTTGGCTTCTTTAATCTTTTATCTTGTACTTTAGCATGTCTTTCTTTAGTTATAGATCCATCTAGTGGTCTACGTTGATTATGCCTACCTAAGCCTAATTTCACGTATCTTATCACTTTCACTCCTAAGTTTGTTGTAAATAGATTGGTTTCAATTCTGCCTTTTCTAGTCACACCCATCTTCCATCTTCAAATTTTCATTTTTCTACATGGATGCATTGCACTTGCTTTTGCTTTACCATTCAACATTATGCCCCGTACAAAACAGTTGGCCTCTGGACAGTTCTGTAGAACTTCCTTTTTAACCTATTTGGTATGCTTTAATCACATAACAGACCACTAGTTTGCCTCCACTTTGTCCGCACTTTTCTAACTCTATTTATTGAATCATCATCCATTTTCCTATGATTTCGCATTATAGATCCCAAATATCAGAAATAATTTGTAGCCCTCTGCTCCTGTACTAAAGCTAATGTAAGTCTTTCAATTCACTCCAAAAAACTTCCGCCGATTGATGGTCTCAATAATTAGATGGCATCCATAATGGATCTACCTGGTATCTATTCTTTCTCTCCTTAATCTTGCTCAACCTTTTCTCCTAAACACAGGCAGAATATTGTAGAGCTGGCACAATTATGTTCTTCCCTAGTTGATACAAATTTGGAGGGTAAATACCTGTTCAAGCTTGTTTGACCAGACTGTCAATGCCAGCCATGATGTCCAGATGGGCAAGGCCACCCCTGTATCAACCTCATGCTAGATAGTGTTAAATCTACCTTACTGTTCATGCAGATTGTAGCAGTTTAACATCAAAGAAAAAACCAGGATTGTTCTCTTAAGATTGAATGTCAAGCGAAGAGCATACTGGGCAAGCATAATTAGGGTGCTGTACAGGTCCAAACTAAGCATAATTGTGGTTGAAGCTATGAAGCTTCTTTGGAAACTTTTGAGTGCATGAAAATCTCTTGTGCTTGTCTTCTCCTCCTTGCTCATCTACTCTTCCTAAGGATGTCTCAGCAATTATTTACTGCTTGCATGTTTATGCAGTAACCACATACAATACAACACCCTTTTAACCTTGATATGCAAGGACCTTAAAACTCATCCTGTCTTGACCCCTTATTAGTAGTACTCCCAATCCTAACCCCTCTACTACTATACACCTGTCCTCATGAACTTCAAGCCATTAACTGATGATGTCTGGAACAATACGGGAATCCTTTTTCAGATACCTTTAACCACTTAACACCTCCACAACTTCACAAAGCCTCACAAGTATAATAACATCTCACCTATATCTCAAAGAACTATGAAATTCTGAACTAGTGCTTATTAACAATAACAATGTAGAAGCATATCTCACTCCAAACTAACATAAAAAGGGAAAATCAAATTCCAGATGTAGTAACAACTAATAACAATTTATTCACGAAACATTAGTCCATACTAAAAGCTGCTAGACAAAGAAATATATATCCAACAATAGAACAAAGGAATTAGCCTACTAACCACTCTTGAAGAAAAACAAATATCATTTCAAATGCGTCCTTTGGAAGTGTTACACCTAGCTCTTCTTGAAGCTCCCTCCTGATATATAAATTACTATGTTTCAGTAACAAGCACACTTCAGACAGCTCTAAATTTTAACAACAAAATACGCAGGATAATTGGCATGACTGTCTCATGCACAAAAGGGGAGGTGGAGCAGTAACTTGAGGAAATAAGGAGATAAAATACTTAAATTCAGACATAAGTAAATTCTGTAATAGGCACTTCTGTATAAATTCATTACCAATCTTCTAAAACAATATCTCCTATTGAAAAATGGAAATTCAATTAGCATCACGTTGTACAAGGCATGTAAAAGGGATACATTTATAAAAAGTAATTTTATTCTATACAAAGCAATAGTGACCAATGTCAGCTTCCTCGTAGCAGTTAATAGATGCAACAAGAAAATATATAAAATGATCAAAGAGAAAAAAAAAAAAAAAAAGAATTTATTATGCTAAAAGGTCCATCTCCATATAGGCCTAACTCTTGGAATTTGGCATGCAATCCCTAACATGAGAATTAGGGACTAGTATTTTCCTAAAGGAAGACAAAAGTGCCTATCTGCTAAGGCCTTCAACTTCTTAGGTTCATATGAGCTTTGAACTTTGTTATCATTTTATCAATCAAATTTTAGAAAGCCTAGAAAGTTTAGAAAACTCTGTGAACTTGAAATCCCATAATATCACTCTATCAAGAAGAAAGTCAAAAAAGTCACACAAATAGCAACTAAAAAGTACAATACAATCAGCCACACTTAGCACAAAACAGTAGACTATCCAGATGAATCACGCTAACAGGAGCTTGATTAAACAAGTAAAAACCAGGGTGGCTGCTCAAATGACTTTATAAGTAAACTGGTTATGATTTGTACACGTATTGTAAAAGGAAAATATAGTACAAGCGGTAAGTGTCTGTTACAAGAAAGGGTAATGAAGCTAGCTACCGAGCTGTTATGAGTGACGAATCACCAGCGGATATGTGTCCAGCACTTGAGATATCCCACAGCCCCGGCCATGAATCCTTGCAGTCAGCTCGTCGTTGGATAAGAAGTTCCTGTGTACTCTCAGCAAAAATCCACACATGTACAGCTCGATGGTAATCTCCGTCTCGATGAACATCTCCTCTACATGGGCATCAATAGTATTCATAGATAAGAATATATGTCACAACATAGAGGGTGATAAAAACCATGAAACTTTCAATCAGAGTTACTGGTCATCAGAACAAAATTCTTCAAAAACCAGAAACAGAGCATGTTGCCATCAGTAAAATCAGCTACCCTACTTCTGCATACATATAAACTGAAGATTTAAAGAAGGGCAAACAATTGGTTGAATTTTTTTCAATTCATCAACTCAATTGACTCCAAAAAAAAGTTAACTTATTGAAGGGCTTTCCTCAATCAATATCTTTTCCACAACGTGTTCTGTTTGTCTCTCGAGAAATTACAAGAAAAGAGTGAACGCAATCAAACAAATTTCCTCGCTTTCTTGCTTGCTTGATTCTTCGATATAATGGTGTGTTCGTGAAATCTGGGTAATCAAAAGGAAAAGAGAAAGGGGAGGTTTGGGTTTAAGCTTGCCTGGGCTTGGAAATGCCGGTCTTCTGTCCGGTTTTGGTGAGGACGTCAAAGAACTCTTCTTGTGTATGAGCATCGACCTCCGCCATTGGTCGCTACTGTCAGTCGGTCCGATTGCAGAGATAGATTATACTTCGGTTTTAATTTATCAGTAAACGCGACGGCGTCCACTCTGTTTGCTTTGTTCTCATTTTCCAATAGAGCATATGATGCGATACTTTTTTTTGTTGGTTACAACTTACAAGCATCCCATGCGATACTTGCTTTTGCTTAGTTTACGCAATGGCATTTTGCTTAGTTTTACCACCCCTAATAATTGCCTAGTTTTACCATCTAATTAAACTCACCTAACGGTAATTAATGAAGTGGTGGTGTGGTGGTAATGCTCTTTTCTTTCACCCCGGATAAAAACTTACAAGAGGTGACATGGAGCTTACATCCTATATTTGTTCATGTTATATTTTAAAAAATAAATAAATAACACATAATGTCTCCGCCTCTTCCAGGATGTTTATGGGGTGTTTAGAACTCTCTCTACCAAAGGTGAATGCTTACTCTTTTCTTATGGCATGTTTGAGAGTGCTTCTGGAAGAATCAAAAGCGATTTCTGATAATTAAAAGCGATTCTGACAGCATTTGACAGAAAAGTTTAGAAATACTTCTGGGTCATAGAAGCGCTTCCTGGAGAAGCACATGTTATGTGCTTCTTCAGGAAGCACTCCCACGTGCTTTTCCACGAAGCATTTTAATTTTGTATGAAAATTCAATATTTTTATAATAAAAGCGCTTTTGTTAGAAGCGCTTATGAGAAGAAGTACTTCCTAGAGAAACAGTCCCAAATGAGCCCAAATCTTCAAAAGTGTTACTTCCTATCTGTGTTTTCATTTTCATTTATTTTTATTGAACGATTTATTCTCTGCAACTTTCAATCTTTGTTTGCATTTTTTGGCTAGATGATTTAGCCAACACAACCTATTATATGTTGTTTTTAGATCTTAAATATAGGGTGCTGTTAAACGAATCTAAAAATGTTCGTTTAACACCACCCTAAATATAAGATAAGAAAAGGGTTCTGATTGCTTTCACGGCTACATGGGTCAGAGAGAATTTTAAAGAACGCAAGCCCAAGATCTGGACCTAAATCTTACAGGATTGAATGAAGGCCCAACAGAACTCCACACCCAAAAGCATACTGAATTGGATCTGCAACAAAGAAACCGAAGAAAAGGGAGAGAGAAAGACCTAAGCTGCTACTGATCAGAAGACAAAGGAATATATGTAACAACAGCAGCAAAAACAATGGCGTCGTCGTCAGGTCTTCGAGAGCTTCAGCGCGAATTGGAGGCCAAAGCTAACGATCTCAGCAAAATCCAGAAAGGCAAGTCGTAGCTGTATGCATTCACACTTATACTTAATATGTAAAACCCTAACATGGCATTCGCTCTTTCAGATATTTCGAAGAATCACCAAGTGAGAAAGAAGTTCACTATTCAGCTGGGCGAGAACGAGCTCGTTCTCAAGGTCACCTTCTGTCTTGATTGTGCTTTCTCTATTTTCTGTTTGGTTACCGGGAAAACGAAGTCAGCTCTTGTTATGATTTTTACATAAGCTGAGACGCTAAATTTCATTTAAATAGCTTTTTCTTTTTTCAGAATACTTGAAGTGATTTTCTGCTAAAGTGATTACCTGATATCTGATGTATTTGCAAAATTTTCATTTAGTTGGAAGCTAGTGGGCTTTGTTGTAGTGTTTATAATCTCATGGTTATTGGTTAGTGATTTACTATTGGATTGAATACTAATATGATTGCTTCTGTTTGTAGGAATTGGATCTCCTGAGCGAAGACGCCAATGTTTTCAAATTGATCGGTCCGGTTCTTGTGAAGCAGGATTTAGCAGAGGCTAGGGCCAATGTGCGCAAGAGAATCGAATACATCTCTGCTGAACTGTATGTTTCTGTTTCATTTGTTTATTATATATGTATATACATAATATTATGGTTTGTACTCTGCACTTGCAATATTTGCACTAGTTTAGTTTATCATTTCAAATTTTAACTTTATGGATTATTGTTGTTAGTTTAGCATCTATTTGATGAAAACGACCCGAATGGAGAATAAACCCGGCTGCATTTCTCAACACTGACTTTATCAATAAGTAACTCTTGTATTTTTTCGTGTGAACAATTTCAGAATTTTGTGAGAAAAGTGAGAGTTTAGATCGAGTGTTGAAATTGGTTTGGTCAAACCAATTTAATAAATTTTTGGTAAATTTAAAGTTATAACTAATCTATGTTAAATGATAGCCCTTGATCATTGATCTTAATGCTGGAAAGTGAAATTTTTAAATGGAACGTAACGAATCTAACTAAAGCCTTTTCTTTTCTGAAACTGCATATGGTACACAGTTTCCATATCAAATATATACGATTTATGATATGTTGTATAAGGGCCAAACCATCAACGAGCTTCTTTGAGGGTAAATTTCTCCCCACCGAATGGGGAAGGACCAAGAGTGCAATAGCATAAAGCAAAATGCAGCTCTGCCTTCTCAAGAACCAAATCTTTAGAACAAAGTTTTTGTAATTGTAGCTGATAGCTATCAATTTTATGGATGTTGAATTGCTTATTATAAAGCAAGACGTACTAGTACTGAGTTTTCACAAAATGATGTGTAGGGGTCTCTGTTCACTGGAATGAGTTATGTTCACATTTGCAGTGAAGGATGTCCATTATTTCATAAGAGGATGTTCAATGTATTCATATGCCTATTACCTTCATATATGTGATTGTGGGCCTAAGAAATAAATATCTAAAGAAATGGGACTGTTTGGTTAAATTCCAAAAAAGTGGAGAGGGATGAATAAATTGGGTATTGAGTTCAATTATAACCAGGTTTTGGTGTCTTTCTCTGAAGCTGTGTATTCTGTGCATAAGCTTATCTTGAGAAACCTTTTTCGCGGGAATTGCTAGATGGATCTCATACCAGTTATATGCTTTTGTAGACCATAAATTTCTCAATTTTTTTTCCTATCTTTTTCTTGATCATCATAATCATATTCATACGAAACTTGTCTGGCATATGTTAGACACTGAAACTGGTATTCATTCTGTGCAATAGGAAGCGGCTTGATGCTACTCTTCAAGATTTGGAAGAGAAGCAAAATAGCAAGAAAGAAATGGTTTGTATTCTTCCTTGTTTCTGTGTATCTTAAATGCTCTCGTATAATGCCATAGCCATTCGTACGAACTTTTGACTTTGATTGGGTTGTGGTAATATATCTATGGTATTAGAAGAATTAATTTCAGAAAGTGTACAATTAAATTGTTGCATTGGTTTTGTGCCTCTCCTTTCACCTCCTCGTTTTGAAGTTGACTAGGTTGTACTCTGCAAAGGGTCATAACTACAAGTTAACACCATTCTTAACCAATGTAGACATATATTTCAATATTAATTGCTTCCATTGGATATGTTGTCTTGCAGATGTTAAAATTACAACAGAGGGCTCAATCTCTCCAGGCTGGAAAAGCAAAGGCATAATCTGTTTTCATAGTTGTGCTCTCTTTGTCAGAAGTAATGTATTCTATGAGTTTCTTGTTGACGCATGGATGTAGTTTCTTTTTTTTTTTTCCTTGTTTGTTCAATATGATTTGTAAACCTACGAAAGAGGTCATGCCAACACGAAAAAATACAAGTTACTTATTGGTAAAGTCAGTGTTGAGAAATGCAGCCAGGTTTTATTCTCCACTCAAATTAATGTGTTAATTGCCTCACCCCGGATGTTTTAGCTTTCTAACTTCTTCAAAAAGCATGCTGAGAAGGAAAGCACCCAAATTTTTTTAGAACAATGCTCTCAAACTTTGCCTCCAAAGGGACAAAACTATATACTTCGAACTTAAGCAGGATGTCATGACAGTGCTTTGGGGTTACCCTAATAAAAATCATGTTACTACATATGCGTGCTTTGGGGTTACCCTAATAAAGGGGATTGAACTTTTGAAAGTTCAGGGTTACCCTAATAAAACCATAGATATCGACAAAGTCATGTCAATATCTATGGTTTCATAGTACAAATTGTTCTCTCTCACTCTCTAATTTTATTTTATTTTAATCTTTAACGCCATAATCCCTTAAATTCACTTTGGATGTTATGCATATTGATGTATGCCAGAACAGTTTAAGCTTTTGAAGCCGGTGGTTGCCTAACATACTATGAGAGCATTTTTTACAAGAGTCATGAAAGTTCGAACATCCCTCCCCCCCTCTCCCCCGGGGGTGAACCCAGAACCAAATCAGTCCCCCAGCCCCCCCTCTGCGAACCCTCTCTCCCCGTTTCTTCCTCTCTCTCTCTTCTCGTCTTTATATGCACAACCCATAACTGAATCTAGGGTTGTTTTGTTGGGTATGGGTCATATTTGGATCAGGTTGGCTTAATTGTCTTGAAGCTGCTAAGGAGAATTCTCTGTACTAGCTTTTGAGGTTTCCCATCTCTAATATATGTGTGAGAGAGAAAGGGGATGGGGAAGGGAGGATGGGTTTCAAATTTGGAGTGCGATGGAAGCAATCGTCGACGTTGCAGGTGTGGTATAAGGACTCGAATAGAGAAGGGTGGATGGAAGGAAGTTTGGGTCTGTTAGAAGTACGCCATAGAGCCAATCATGAAATGTAAACTCTAATGATATTTCACCTAATTAATTAAGGGCATTATGTTGTTTTGAGTAATAATCTTAGTAATTTACTTAACCAACAAGGCCGTGGATCGTGAGACATAGAAAGTGACTTAAAGAAGTTAAGTTCAGGAAACCTTTCTGTACCATATCCATATCCTAAATGGTTTGTGGTCATAAGATAATCAACTGGGCATTGATAATCCACAAGGGCTATCATGCGATGTATCTGCTCAATCAGGAGGATAACCGGTCTCGAGTTGTTCGTATGGAGACACTAAGATAAGTGTATGGGTGTTCAATAGTGAATGAATTCACTAAACATGATCAACAGAGAGAACTTGAATGGAAGTTCTACTTACATGTCAATCATGATCTCTCAAGTTGGAATAGTGCAAATTAGTCATTGACCTGAGGCACCACGAGTTGTCTCATGGAAGTATCGTGGGCCCTTAGCCATGTTGAAGCATTGTGTTCCTCTGGGCATAACCCAAAAATATGACTAGGGTTCATGATCAATTCATGGAGACATGTGAGTGTATTACAAGGGATTTCTACCTTCAGTAAAGAAGGAGAATGCTTAGAATATGCGACTCAAAAATCTTTGGCCAAAGAAACGAGCTAGATCAATAATAGAGATTACACATATTTACATTTATGTAAATGTAAATATAGAGTTCAAAGCACAAGTATTACTTCATTATTGAATCCAAATGTTCGAACCTGAAGCTTCGATTATATGAAACTAATTTACAATATGCGGCAATCCCTTCCACCATAAGTAGCCAATTTGGATCATTTACAATATTAAATGGGAGTGCTCTAGAGAAGAAAAAAC